>NC_064598.1:22885000-24104831 GCF_943734845.2 Anopheles funestus
GGATGAGCTAGATGCTCCGGCACGCGATGGTCCCGGTTTGTTCGCATCCCTCTCACCCGGCTGGTCGACGTCTTCCACCTCCTGGTAAAACCACATCAATTTGTTGCGCATATTGGGCAGAAAGAGTTGATTAATCTCGTCCAGCTGCAAGTTAGGGACAGGCTCAATATAGATGGCTTTCGGTGCCGCTGACCATGTGGGTTATGCGCCACCTACCATATTCCCCTCGAAGATGTGATCCATGATCTGATGTCTCGGGAGACCGGTAGCGTCCATTAGCAGCTGAAAGGTAAATTCCAACCGCGGGTCCATCTCACCACGCCGAGCCTTACGCTCGCATTCTTCCCGCCGACGCTGTGAATCCGGTGATTCCGTCATGGCGCGTTAAAGTGTGTGTGTGTGTACAAAACCCGACCGTACCGTAAACCGTACGGCGCACACAAAAATCGACCACGCGTCAGGGAAGGAATACAAAATCAATCACAATTACCAATCCACCTGTTGGGTTCGGTCGAGTGTTATGCACCAGGCTTAGCAAAAGACAAACAAACGTTTTTGGGGATGGTGTTTGCAGAGTTGGTTCCAGTTCTCTCTGGATGTGACCAGTGCAGTCTGCTGGGTTATGATCACTAATAAAAGCGTTGACTAGTTTTGTCTGTCACGATTTGATACGAAATGATCGTTCACACTACTATGCACAAGACACACCGGTATATAGTTAATTAGTAAGCGTTTTGTCCCATCTATTCCACAACTGCCGTAGAGTAGCATGTATGGGCAATGTTAAGGGCAACTCTGCTAAGGTGTTGCTTTGGAATCATTGCGTTTACTGCATGCCTGACTGCTTGAGAAAAAAAGTCATTCGTTTGCCACTAGCAGCTGTACTACTCGGCTGGCGGGGGTTTGCCCATCTAATGCATCAACACTACACTGTATCTAGCTGAAAGGAAATAATAGTTTTGGCGTCAAGAAATCAAAATTTTACCACAAACTATGCCAAAAAAAAAACATGCATGCAAAACTCTACAAACTATTCGAGACATAAGATTCTTCACAACGAGTATGTCGGCTTGTTTGTTTGTACAGAATCTGGAATAGAAGCAATCGAGATGGCGAAATATGGGAAATATTAGTAAACTACTACTATTGTTAATAAGGGAAAGCAACATGATCCGCATTGGTATATGCAAACCACCGAAGAACCACCTGTATAAGGAATGCAAACAATGGTTAGCGATGAAGAAAAAATACCTCCATATTGATTCTTATGACGCACGAAACAATTGCTTTAGGTATTTGGAACTTTCTACAAGCTCAAACAATCGTTTCACGGTTTATAGTCCAAAAATATATCCCACAATGCTTAGCACACACAAAAAAAAACTTTACTCATTAAATTGTAATGATTTAGTGAACCGACTAATCTGTACGGAGGCGTACTGCATGATCCACTAAGGTATTGCCGCTTCAAAGAGCTGCCCAGTTGCGTGACTGAGCTCGATACATACATTCCATCGGTGGAAAAAAGTATATACTGATGCCGGTGGTTTTGATGCATGGCTTCACGATATTCTACTCAGTCGAGTCGACACGTTTATCGTCGTTCTTAGTTACTGACTACGCTTAAAGCGAAAGTATGGAATGATTGTGTGCTTTCACCTGACCATACGGAAACATTCCGGTGACATTGCTCGCTTGCATTTGCCTGTAGATTGTGCCACCATTGCCAGTGTTGCATACTAAAATGGTAGCAATTATATCGCTTCGTTAAATTTCCCATTGCTGATCGAATAATTAGAACCGTTACGGTTTCGGATGAAAACAGCAAGAAACGGTAATGCATTGAAGTAAGACAACGATGCGCTTCATAAACGGGCCAGCAGGCGAACGAAGCGGAATGATGTCGTCCTGACAATTGTAGTCTTTAACTTTTTCTTTTAAGCAACCAGTTCCTCGTTTTGTGTCCTTGATACAAAATGTGTACATCAAATTCTTCGCCTATGTTCGATCGGTCTAAAAATAATGCTTTATGAAAACTGAAACACTGGTTAACTGGTGCGAAACGATTTGCAATGAATTGCGCCGCCGTTGATTGTTTGTCTCTGGAAGGTATCAACCGTTGCAGGGTATGGCCTTGTTATGTCTTTGCATAAGCCTATCGTCTACTTACCAACGCCCATCGATCGATATCAGCCAACGATTTTTTTTATATCCTTTTTTTCGATTTTATCCTTTTAAATTATGATACAAAATGGCACTTTTAATGGTACAAAATGCAATACAGTACAGCATCACAAAATGTTAGGCGTGAAAAAGAGAAATAAAATACAAACCCAAAAAGAAACTCTAGCTGCTCTACTAACAACCATTAAAAAAATGCCGTTCGCTTCGTTCTAGTGCCAAATGACTCAAAACTCAAAACTTTGCTACCATTCAAAAATTACGCAATCAATGCTGGTGCTCTAGTGGCGTTGCCTTTTCTGGATGGATGTTGTTGACCGCATTCAACTTCAACTTCCCATGCCCTGGACGTACCTGTAGAAGATCACCTTCGGAGATTTCCTCTTCCGGTTCCTCTTCTTCCTCGCTGTCCCGCTCGTGCTCATGTTCGTGCTCGTCTCCATCGCCGTCACCATCACCGCCATCGTCACAATCACCATCGCCATCGCCACCACCATCCTCCATTGGATCGCCCTCATTATCAACATCCTGATCGTCTCCATCGTCCTGATCATCCATGATGATCGTACGATCGACCACAGAACGGTGCTACGAAGGGGGAGAAAGTTACTGAAAATTTAACCAAAAACCTTTTATCACTTGTTTCACTATAGTAAAGCGATGGGAAAGAAACGCGCGCGCGTCCGTTCTATACAACGGTTAGCAAAGAAGTGAAAAATCGAATCCAAATTCAACAACTTTTCTAACCATTCGACCAAACGGAACCGTTGCTAAGGTTCGGCACGGTCAGATACTGTGAAACGTTTGCAAAATCCGTGATATCTGTTTCATTTCTTCGTTTGTATAGTTATAAAATGACGACAGAATAATACCGATCCAACGAAACCTTTTCGTGGGTGCACTCTTTACCGTAAAGGGCCTTGAACAATTCGTAGTTTGTTTAAATGCGATCAACACCCGGTTTGCGTTGTGTAGCAACAACTCCATGCAGCATGGACATGGCGCGTGGACGGCGTTTTTTGAATAAGACATTTTAGCTACGACGCAGTATACAACAAGAAAGGCTATTCTGACGTTGTAGGAATTATTCAAAAGTGTAGAATTATAAACATGTTCAGCAATGGTTAAATTTGTGGATTATTCTTTAAACTGTCGCTGTTCTTCAAATTCGCTAAAAGTGACACTCTGCTTTGGAAAAAAATTACCTTTAAGTTTAAGGCAATCCAATCCATCTTACTCCGTCACTACATGCTTAGCACTTGTCGCGTTTGCGAACAAATTAGATTAGCAAATTTATTGATTTTGTTTTTTATTTTTTTATTTAAAGCATTATTTGAATGAAAAGAAACTTATTTCAACCAATTCACATTAAAATAAATCAATTTATAAACTTTTGCTAAATTTCCCAAAAAAAACCAAGGCTAACTAAGGCCTTTGGAAATTTTCAAATTTTTAGATTTTATTTTTTTTGTTTTTGTTCTTTTTTATTTTAAAGCATTATTTGAGTGAAAAGAAACTTATTTCAACCAATTCGAATTAAAACAAATCAATTTTAAAACTTTTGCTAAATTACTCAAAAAAAAAGCTAAGTCTATAGTCTTAGGAAATTTTCAAGTTTTTTTATTTTTTTTATTTTTTTCTTATTTTTTATGCTTTCTTCTATTTAAAGCGTTGTTTGAGTGAAAAGAAACTTATTTCAACCAATTGTCATTAAAATAAATCAATTTTTAAAATTTTGCTAAATTTCCCAAAAAAAAACCAAGGCTAACCCCTTAAGAAATTTTCAAGTTTTTTGATTTTTTTTATTTTTTTCTTATTTTTTATGCTTTCTTCTATTTAAAGCGTTATTTGAGTGAAAAGAAACTTATTCCAATCAATTCGCATCAAAATAAATCAATTTTTAAAATTTTGCTAAATTTCCCAAAAAAAACCAAGGCTAACCCCTTAAGAAATTTTCAAGTTTTTTTATTTTTTTTATTTTTTTCTTATTTTTTATGCTTTTTTCTATTTAAAGCGTTATTTAAGTGAAAAGAAACTCATTCCAACCAATTCGCATCAAAATAAATCAATTTTAAAAATTTTGCTAAATTTCCCAAAAAAACCAAGGCTAACCCCTTAAGAAATTTTTAAGTTTTTTGATTTTTTTTATTTTTTTCTTGTTTTTTATGCTTTCTTCTATTTAAAGCGTTATTTGAGTGAAAAGAAACTCATTCCAACCAATTCGCATCAAAATAAATCAATTTTTAAAATTTTGCTAAATTTCTTAAAAAAAAAAACAAGGCTAACCCCTTAAGAAATTTTCAAGTTTTTTGATTTTTTTTATTTTTTTCTTATTTTTCATGCTTTCTTCTATTTTAAGCGTTATTTGAGTGAAAAGAAACTCATTCCAACCAATTCGCATCAAAATAAATAAATTTTTAAAATTTTCCTAAATTTCCCAAAAAAAAAAACAAGGCTAACCCCTTAAGAAATTTTCAAGTTTTTTGATTTTTTTTAATTTTTTTCTTATTTTTTATGCTTTCTTCTATTTAAAGCGTTATTTGAGTGAAAAGAAACTCATTCCAACCAATTCGCATCAAAATAAATCAATTTTTAAAATTTTGCTAAATTTCCCAAAAAAAAACCAAGGCTAACCCCTTAAGAAATTTTCAAGTTTTTTGATTTTTTTTATTTTTTTCTTATTTTTTATGCTTTCTTCTATTTAAAGCGTTATTTGAGTGAAAATAAACTCATTCCAACCAATTCGCATCAAAATAAATCAATTTTTAAAATTTTGCTAAATTTCCCAAAAAAACCAAGGCTAACCCCTCAAGAAATTTTCAAGTTTTTTGAACTTTTTTATTTTTTTCTTGTTTTTTATGCTTTCTTCTATTTAAAGCGTTATTTGAGTGAAAAGAAACTCATTCCAACCAATTCGCATCAAGATAAATCAATTTTTAAAATTTTGCTAAATTTCCCAAAAAAAACCAAGGCTAACCCCTTAAGAAATTTTCAAGTTTTTTGAACTTTTTTATTTTTTTCTTGTTTTTTATGCTTTCTTCTATTTAAAGCGTTATTTGAGTGAAAAGAAACTCATTCCAACCAATTCGCATCAAAATAAATCAATTTTTAAAATTTTGCTAAATTTCCCAAAAAAAACCAAGGCTAACCCCTTAGGAAATTTTCAAGTTTTTTTATTTTTTTAATTTTTTTCTTATTTTTTATGCTTTCTTCTATTTAAAGCGTTATTTGAGTGAAAAGAAACTTATTCCAACCAATTCGCTTTAAGATAAATCAATTTATATTTTTTGCTAAATTTCCAAAAAAAAACACTTGGGAGATCAGCAAATTCAAAGAAATTTTTTTGGGAAAAATTTGAACTGCAAGAATTATTCATGATTCAATGTTTGACTTTAAATAACAGCTTTAAACGACCTTAAAGACCATCATCAACATATCAACCTACATTTATCCACAGTCCTTAATATTTCGTTTTCGTATGATACCATAGGAACGCGATAGGCCGCACTAGTAAGTAATTGTATTTATTGACTAATTTATCGTTGCTATATCAACAGAACCACGCCGGTTGTTGACTAGAATGTTATTTATAATTCAAGTCCATTTCCCTACCAATTCATTCATAAAACAACACTAGCGCTTGGTTGCTTCTTTTGCAGCAACATATCAACAGGTTTATGACCTTCTCCTGCGATGCACTCATTGATAAACAATTCATTCAACAACTGACCCCAGACAATCGGATCAGAGCGTCATCGGTTTGTTTGTCCAAAAATGTTCCTTCGCGTCCTTCGCATGGTTCAGCCGAAGACTTGTTGCGTTTGTATCCAAAACAGTACGCCGATGACGCTAAGGAGCGGTTGCTAACGACGCGTCGATTTATGTGTTAGGCCAAACAGGTGTCAAGCAACACGATGACCTTCGCGTGTTTGCAGAAAAAAGGACCTCTCCTTGCTAGGTTTGAAGTACAATATGAGTTAAAAAAAAGAAAGCATTAAGACACAATATTGCACGTGCCAGACCTGTGCCACAAAGACAATCTGCACCCATCCGTCGTACGGATTCCATTTTACGAGTTTTGCATTAGATGTGATTGTCGGAAATAAGGAAATTAATGGAAATTGTTGCAGTGCGCAAAATGTGTTTGCTGTCCACGTTTTCGATTTCATTACGAATTTCGAATTAAGCTCTCCGTTGGACTGATCTAATTCATTCCGTATGCCGTGATCAAACTATAGCACGATTCTCTGCAGATTAGACAAGAAATATCTTCCATCTTCAAGGCTACGATACTAAAAAATATCGAAACATCTGGTAAGGCGAAGATTGATGTTACCGTCTGTAAAGATATTAGGGATATTCATTGAGCCAAAGGCACTGTTTTATCGCATGAAATCGTTCACAATATAGAGTTTTTTTTGTTGGTTCCTAAAATATCTAAAATTGTATCAACGTTAAGTGAAAAGCTCGTCTGTGAAGACAAACGTCTTACTCCTCCGAACTACAAACCGAACGACGTTTCCGCAAACGAAAATGCGAAAATTATTCCCGTTTACGTTTATTTGCATATGATTTATTGTACGGGCCTTACCCCGGTTACAAGGCAGGTGGATACGGTTTACGACGGTACGTACCATCATCCGCGTGTATTTTGGGAGGCAATTTATTGCCCTGGGGTAAGGCAGAACAGTTCGTCTGCCTGCGCCATAGACGCACCAAGGATCTTTCACGGCGGTAAAGAAAGTGCGAAAATTTTACACCGCAACAGAAGGAAATGGAAAACCCGTAAAAAATACGCACGACACTTTGCGACGTTTCATTCCATCGGTGACAAACTAAGGGGTGCGAGGATTTAAACCGTACGCATGCAACAAGTGCCGACAAATGTTTAGTGGGACAGTTTTATTCTAGCCATAACTTACAATGCCAGCAAGCTAAACAAGACATCTCGCTTCTATTGTAACGCTTGTTCAAATTTACCTCAAAATCAACACACCGTGGAAAGGTGTTAATCAGTTAACTAATCATGTCATCCGTACCTTTTGATCAGTAACCGATCAGCAACCCAGAACCAGATCGTTGACAAAAGCGCTCCCAATTAGCGCCTTTTCACTTCAATGGCACAAACAAACACTTTCTCTTCTGGCTGTGTAGAATTCTTCGGAAAAAAGAATTCAAATTTTTGGCCCATCTCATTGTTAGTGTTGCGTCCACACCGCGTACAGCGCAAGTGATGAAGTTCGGAGTAATAATTTTCCTTTTTGCAACCCTTGCGTACCATGTTTCGCACGCTGCAGTTGGCGGCCAAGCGAAAGCACTGGTTTTCCCACCGATGACCACTCTACAGGTAGGTTTCGGTATTAAAGTACCTTTCGGGGAATAAACGTCCGCACCGTAATCAATCACACCGCGTCAAACACGGGCAGGGTTTCCATTGGTTGATCTTAACGCACAATTTCCCACCATCTAGCTTACGATGTGCACCGTTACCAATGGGCGGCTGTTTAAGTCACCGACAAAAGAGTACCCCGTTCGACGTTTGGGCATCAATTTGGGGTTCCAGGTCAACTATAACCTTCCGTTTCGATTGATGGACTTCTACAAACCGGCGTACTGGGCACGGGCCCTCATCGGTGTTGTACAGGGCCGCTTCAAACCGATGACCGTCGTGTCGGCCCGCGATTTCAAGCGTTCGGTCACCCATCCAAATTCCGATCTGACGGCCGGACAGTTGTACCGGGCGGTGGAAGAGTTACTGGAAACGATGGAATTTGGTTCGGATTGTTTGGCGAAAAGTGTCTGCGAGTTGGCCCAAAGTCCATTTCATCGGGAAGCGAATCGGGAAGATCTGCTGATGGAGGTGACACATTTTTTGCTAACGTAAGTAACACCCTAAAGGCGGGCTGTGCGTATGAATATAATTATGCTTTTGTTGTTTGTAGACCTTCATTTCATAAGTCTTTTGGAGAATCGGAATATCGTGACAGAGCTAAATATGAAATGGCGGAAAATCTTGGAGTGAGCGGAGCCGACTGTGAACTGATCTATACCAATTGTCCTAAGTCGTTGCTGGAACACTATTCTAAATTTGAATAAATATACATTTCCTTTATTTCATATTTCGTACGTTTTTGTTCAACGATTTTCATGTGTTTTGTTTCTCTTCCACAATTTTATCCATGGGGTATAGTACAACACTCTATATTTAACATATTTTATGTTATATTAAGATTTTATCTCAATTTATCAACGAATAAGGACATTTACAATATCCCTGTAAACATTAAGGTTTCTAACGGCTTTTTTGAAATCGGAATCGACCGAAAGGGAACAAAAACTTGAACTCCCGAAATGTGTTATATAAACCTTCACACACACTACCAAACAAGATGACATATATGATACGATATAAACAATGTGTAAAAAAGCAGTGTGTACTGCTAAATAAATTATCAAACGCAAGTTCCACAAGGATAGAAGTGTATTAAATAAGCTTAGTGTAGATAGATCATTTTGAAATGGCTTATTTGTAAGGAAAACAACGCGCTGTACAGGTTTAACATGGTGTATGTATTGAGAATCGATGAGATTCATCCCACGAATACAACACGCAGCGCATAGAGTCGATCACGTAAAAATCGATGACAACAATCACGTTCAACAACATTCGCGCACGTTGTTTTTAAATCAGCCTTTTTATTGGAAAAACTCCCAATCAAGCTTAATCAATGGTCAGCTAAGGTACTATAAACTCAAGCGATACGAATCTTTATAAAATGGCCAGCACAAGTATGGCCAGGGGTAGGAAACCCCCAACTAATTCTATCCCATCCAAAAGTAACCATATGGATACGGAAAGTGACGAACAGGAGGTATGTATCTGAATAATAAAATACTGCTTGTATGAAACTAAATGTTTAACTTTAAATTCCAGTATACAGCCCTCAGCCGAAAGCTACAAAGTAAGGTAGAAGCTTTGAAAATAATGCGCTACGAGCTGGAGAAATGTCGTACAGAGCGTGACCAGTTCAAACTGATGGCCGAAACGATACAGCTTCGGTATTCTGCCATCAAGAACAGTTTAAACGCACCCGACTTTCAAGCGGCCGGATTCGGAAACAGTTCGGCCGTTAGTCTGCTGGTCAAACAAACAAGGGAACGGAACGAGGCACTAACGACCGAGGTGGAATCGCTCAAGCAGCGCCTATACGATCTCGAGGGTGACATCAAAGTGGTGCGAGCAAGAAACGTTGAGCTGCAGGACACCTGTACCAAGCTAAGGGCCACCAATGATTCGCTTTTAACAACCAACGGCGACAAAACGTGGCAGGCCGAAAAATCGCAACTCATCGCCCAGCTCGAACAGTTGCGAAAGCGCAACGCACAGTTGCAGTACGACTTTCGATCGCTGCTGGATGAAAAGGAAGAAACGGTGACGGAACGAGACGCCTACAAGTGCAAAGCCCACCGATTAAACCACGAACTGAACGTTGCCCTGAGAGGGGCTGGGAGTGGTGCCTCACAGACCCTGCTGGATATCGATGGGCTGATACTGGAGAATAAATATCAAACGGAAAAGATCGCCAACATCGAGAACGAACTAAGTCTGGCACGGCAAGCGGCCAGCAAATATAAGGTAAAGGTTTTAATACGCTACCGGTCGAAACTGAACTAACTCATGTGTGTAACAATTTGTGTTATTTTTAACAACAAAACACCTCCCGACTATTAGTCGATGCTCGAAACGAACCGGAAGAAAGGCATTATTAAGCTTGGTACTAACAACAATAACAAAACGATCATGTCCCATTCGCAAGGTTTGCATCACACTAGCGTTCATACGCGACTGATCGTTGCAAGTGGTAATAATATTCCTTGTGTTTTCCTCAATTTCAGTAAAACACTTGCTAGAGAATGGAACCGTTGATGAGCTCCCACTTAAAGCGGCTACAATTTCCGATCTGAAATCACTCTGCCTAGCACTGCTGGACAATGTGAACGACAAAAGTCTCGCCCTCTCGCATCAAAAGAAGACAAATAAGTACGGAATCGAAAGGCTGTTTTTTTTAAAGTAACGTTTGGCAACGATTTTAACTCTTGTTCTGATTGTTACCTTCGCAGGTTGCTAGCTACTAAAATAGCTGAACTAGAGCGTCACATTAAGACGCTAGCTGGTAGTGATGACCGGACAACGATGGCTAGCCTATCGCCTTCACAGTACCTACTGAATGGGTACAGTTCGGCTACAGTTGATCAGGACCAAGATGGTGATATTATCGTTCGGCACCGTAACGAAACGTCTGAACCCACACTAGAAGCGAACGGAACCCTGGAGGGTAATAGTTCCAGTGGACCATCGCATAGTGGACAGCGTACGGAACCACTCTCATCGAGCTCGAATAAAAGTTGCGTACTGAGTTGTTCCGATGACGAAGAGGATGATGATGTAGCCGGTCGCTGCACGGGCGATAGTGCGACAACGTCAAACATCTCCAATACGGAAGAATTGCAGGCTGCGATTGAGCAACTGGTGGCGTCTGTCGAACGTGATCTTCAAACCGATGAACAGTTACCTCAACTGCCGGACGATATCGCAGCTCTGATCGAACAGTTTAAGGAAACGGCAAATGAAAATCTATCCTAAACCTCCGGATCCACCAATTTCGTAGATCGATTTTTCCACTCGTTTTTCCATGTCTTCACATTCTCAAACACCTTTCAGATGAACAACACGTTACTTTTATTCTAATCGTAGCACGATGCTTCATTAGTGAGTGGTGAACCGGTACTGGAAAAGATCCCTCGTGATCCTCCGGTTCACGTGACGTGAGTTTTGTGATGGAAAATGTCACGAATTCGAAGGAATCGGATTGGAAAATTGTTATCAATAATAAATAATTGAAGAAAAACGAATCTATACCAGACATTCAATCCATCCATCCGTCCAATGGTGCAATGAAGAAAGGAGGTGTTTACGAAAGAGAAGGGATAAAGATCACCTTGCTTAGGAATCTGTCTATCAAAGGCACATGCTGTGTGACGTTTACCATGTGCCTCACCGTCTTAAAATCCCCAGGTTTCAACCGTCTGGCTAGCCGGTGCCGTTGACACTGACCAATTGTCCGATGCGCTAATCTTGCACGATTGTTCCATCCGTAGCAAGACGCAGGATCGCGACGAGTCGTCATGTTAGCGGTAGTTCGCTAAAACTCACCGCAACGCAACGACAGGTGAAGTCTATCGTTCCAGCACACTGTAGGGGTAAGGCGCTATCAGGGTGAGATTTATCGTCACCAAATCCTTCCCCATTACATGTTGTCCCGCTGCTGCGATTGCAAACCGATGTCAGTCCGTGTTGATCGGGGCGCACGGACAACATATCTCTATATATATAAGATGGCAAAGCCCTACGCCAAGCACAGACGGGGTTTATGACTTCGGCGGTGCACAGTCTCCCGTATCCATTTCAGTTTATTCGTGTCGGTGGTCTGACGAATGGTTCGCCTCGTTTCGGGATCGTTTTTGTGTCAATCACACACTGTGCTTGCTAGTGAAGGGACTTTACCGTCCACAGTTGTTCCTAAAGCGTGTCCAATGGAACAATTGCTGGATGCCCCCTGAGTGAGTGCAAATACAAACAAAGTGATAGCGAAATTGAAGTTGGCAAAGTACAGGTGAAAGT
This sequence comes from Anopheles funestus, assembly GCF_943734845.2. NCBI lineage: Eukaryota > Metazoa > Arthropoda > Insecta > Diptera > Culicidae > Anopheles > Anopheles funestus. Next base: position 22,896,864 of record NC_064598.1, read on the forward strand.
TTCGTGTACTAAAAGTAAAAAGCGAGTAAAACCAAACGAAAAGATTAAAACTACAAGTTTGTTGGGCCGAAGTGCTGTATTCTTAAACGAGCTTGGAGAATATTCTGTGTTCTCCAAAATGGTGCGAACTGATCCAAAGGGTTACGATAACCCGACCATTACCGTTTCTGACGAAAACGTGGTTTTGGAGATGAGTAATGGGAATGGTCGAATGCATCGAGACAGTTTGCTGGGACTGAGGTAAGTTTGGTGAAGTTGTGTTATTTCTTACAAGAATAAGGACCCATTAGAGATTTGGAGAATTCGGAATAATGAAGCTGTTCCACGCTCTTTAAGTACTCAGTTAGATAGCAGGATTTCTGCCCTACAACTAATATAGTAAATTTAGTAAGGTACATGTGATCAAATATGCCACTGCGCAAAATTAAGAATATTTCTTAATCCTACAAAGCACATGGTGTCTCCGGAAAATCTTATCTAAACTTTAACAGCAAAATACTCGATGCCAAAGGATCGCGGCCCATGGAAACCAATAAAAAAACAGCTGAGATCCAGCCTCTCCACTATGCACAGATCTTTGCAGACTTAAAAATATACCTGTTTTTCAATGATCATTCATTCGGAAAAACGATGACCCAGTCCGACTTCTCTGGGGCGAACCGGCAGTTCCCTGTAACCCACCATTATGGAGCTATAAAAAAATGATTCAATTAACACCCGCATCGTTTGCCGTACTCATTCGACTGCTAATATTCGCTAACTAATGGTGTGAAATTTCGAAGCACAACCACACGCCAGTCCTCTCTTTCTGTGTGTATGTTGTGCTGATGGCGGTATTAATTTGATTACGATTCGCTCGTCAGCACCTCGGTTGATCGGTGGTCAGCCCTGAAATGAACCGTCCGTCGCTGGTACGCGCGGTTCGCCAGTGTCAAGATTAAGCACCACGGTTGATCGGTGGCCCTACCGGGTGATTATGTAATGCACCTTAATCCCGTTAACCCTGAGCCCTACGCGTCATTCACAGTGAACCATTGCCCCGTTTGGACCATTACCGGGCATCGCAGCGCAATGCAAAGCGACCCTCGATCGGTGTGCTGCATGGCGATCCGCGTGATTCCAAGGATGGAGAACCGGAGGAACAGCTCGAGGAAGAGAGCAAAGCACCTGCCCATGCAATCCGGCTCGGTTGGGTGCAGGGTGTACTGACACCGTGTCTGCTCAACATCTGGGGAGTGATGCTGTTCCTGCGTCTGAGCTGGGTTGTTGGTGAGGCCGGTATCATTCAGACGCTGATCATTATAGCCCTCTCGTATCTGGTGTGCGTCATGACCACGCTGTCACTGTCCGCGCTCTGCACGAACGGACAGATTAAGAGTGGTGGCCTGTACTACATAATATCTCGCTCACTCGGGGCGGAGTTCGGTGCCTCGGTCGGTATTGTGTTTGCGTTCGCCAACTCGGTGAACGCGGCCATGAATACGATCGGTTTCTGCAGCTCACTGAATGATCTACTGCGTAAGTTAACCTGGACGTGTCCGTGGAGAGATGAAGGCAAACCCTCTCACACTTAAATCTGTTCCACTCAAACAGGAAGTCTCGATACGAAGATCGTCGATGGAGGTACCAACGATATTCGCATCGTTGGTTCAGTGTTTCTGTTGCTGATGATCATCATCTGTGCCATCGGCATGGATTGGGAGGTGAAGGCACAGAACTTCCTCCTGGTACTGATCATTGTGGCCATCTTTAACTTCATTATCGGCGCTATCATCGGTCCGGGCAATTCTACCGAGGAGATCGGTAAAGGATTTCTGGGCATTTCGACGACTCTGCTGGCGGCCAACATGGGCCCGGGCTATACGGTGATGAACGGTGTGCAGCAGAACTTCTTCAGCGTGTTTGCAATCTTTTTCCCGAGTGTGACCGGCATCCAGAGCGGAGCGAACATCTGCGGTGACCTGCGCGATCCGGCGAAAGCTATTCCGAAAGGAACCCTGTGGGCGTGTCTCATATCCGCTATTTCGTATGTGCTTTTTTCGTTCATGGCAGCAGGAGCCGCGGTCCGGCAAGCATCCGGCAACGCTTCCGATATTGTTGGTGTTACGTTTACTAGCTGCGCTGCAGGTGTAAGTAGATTGTGGGAATATTGTAAGAATGTCTTATCGCATTACTAGAACACAAACAATTGGACCTTTGCTTGACAGAACTGTACGTATGGATTGCTGAACGACTACACGGTTATGCAGCTAATTTCACTGACCAGCGCCATCACCTATGCGGGATGTTGGGCTGCTACTCTCAGTACGGCCCTCACGAACATTCTCTCCGTACCACGGCTCATCCAGGCACTCGGTATCGATCGCATCTATCCGGGTCTGATCTTCTTCTCGAAGGGTTATGGCAAGCACGGCGAACCGTACCGTGGTTACGGGCTTGTCTTTCTAGTGTCGCTCATCTTTATTCTGATTGCCGATCTGGATGCGATCGCATCGCTCATCACTAACCTTTACCTGGCATCGTATGCATTCATCAACTTCTGCACTTTCCATGCCGCGACCGTGAAACCACTCGGATGGCGTCCTACATTCCGCTACTTCCACCCGTACGTCAGTCTACTCGCTACCGTGCTTTGCGTCGCGATCATGTTCCTGATCTCGGTCGTATCGTCCTTCATCGCGATGGCTTTCATCTTCGTGCTGTATCTGGTGGTTGTGTACCGTAAACCCGAAGCAAACTGGGGTTCATCCGTACAGGCACAAGCGTACAAAACCGCACTCAACTCCACACTCAACCTGGAGGGTACGAGCGATCACGTCAAGAACTATCAGCCACAAATTCTTGCAATAGCCGGCGATCCCATGCACCGTCCGGGACTGATCGATCTGGCACATCTCATCACCAAGCACAGTTCGCTGATGGTGATCGGTAACATAATTCCCCAACGTTTGCCGTACAAACGTCGACGAGCACTGTCCGACATGGGCAAGAATTACCTGAAGGATTCGAACATTCGGGCGTTCTACAAAATTGTCGACGGTGTAGACTTCGATCAGGGCGCACGGTGTTTGATCCAGTCGACGGGCTTTGGACGTTTGGCGCCCAATATTCTGATGCTGGGTTATAAAACCAACTGGCGCACTGCAGATCACCAACAGCTGAATGCGTACTACAATACGTTGCAGTAAGTTTTAGGTGAAGGAAGCAACAATCTTGTATTATTCTTACAGTTTAATCTCTCCCCTGTATGTGCAGTACCGCGTTCGATAATCGGCTTGCACTGTTGATTCTGCGCATGGGTAAAGGGCTTGACATCTTCAAGGGTTTGTCGAGCAGTGACCTGTACACGACGATTCCATCACCACCGGAAACGACCGTATCGATTACGTCCAAGCGTATGGCAGCCCGCCGTTCGTTGATGCCGGTCAACTCGAATCTCGATCTGCACGAGCTAATACAATCGAACCGTTCCAGCCAAACTTCACCGGCTCCAACGTTCCATGCCGCTCCCACCTTTGACTATGTCGCGCCCCCGGTAATAGCCGAACCGGAAGCGAATCTGTTCAAGCAAAAGCAACCGAAGGGCACGATCGATGTCTGGTGGTTGTACGATGATGGTGGGTTAACGATGCTACTACCGTACATCATAACGACGCGCTCGAAGTGGGAAAAGTGCAAGATACGCGTGTTTGCACTCTCGTCGGTTAACCTGCAGGAGGAGGAAACGAAGTAAGTATGGTGCAATGTGGTGTAGTTATGCTTGCTCAATCCCACACTAATGCTCTCGCTGCTTTTTATCGCGCAACAGCTTGAAACTGCTACTCGATAAGCTGCGTATCAGCTATCTCAGTCTCACGATGGTCAAGGTGACGGACAAACCGATGGAATCGACTATTGAGGAGCATCGGGAGCTGTTGCGTACCGTCACCGGTAGCAACGACGATCTGCCCGTACTGTCGGAGGCGGAGAAACAGCAGCTTGAAATCAAAACCAACCGTCAGCTGCGTCTTCGGGAACTGCTGCTGGAACACTCGAAGTCTGCTTCGCTGATCGTCATGTCGATGCCCGTTCCCAGACAGGTAAGTGTTGCTCGCACGACGCGTTACCATTGTGCGCCCTCAAGTACTGTTTGTACTAATGTCGCTTTTTCTTCTATTAACACCACCGCACAGGATACTGTATCGGCCGTACTGTACATGTCTTGGCTTGAAATGTTAACCAAGGATATGCCACCATTCCTGTTGGTGCGTGGCAACCAAACGGAGGTCCTCACCTTCTACTCCTAGATATCGAACCGAAGCATTACCCCATACGGCTAGGTGTAGTTGGGCAGTGCATAAAGTGTCCCAAAATAAAGCTAACGCTCTGATCATACGTAATCGTATCGATGTTGTTTTTGAGTTCCACACCACACTCGTAGATTGCAAATTTAGCGCCATTCTTCGACATCCAGCAGACGATTGTGAATTGGGAAAGCACACAGCAAATACCGTATGCTAATTGGATCATGCCGGGTGATGTTTTTTTTTTCCTCCCACCGTTCCGATCGTACTTATCGTTACAAATCAACCGATACAGCGACAAACAGACAATAATGTTACTGTTTTCCATATCGATCCCGCACCTAATCACATTGTTGATATAAACTTATTTCCTTACTATGGAAAACAAACACCCAAGCCACAACCTGGTACATAGCACTGATTGATTGAACTACTTGCTGGAACTTTCGTTCAAAAAAAAAAAAAAAGAATGCTTCAAACAGACACGAGCGATCCCACCAATATAGCTCAGCTCCGAAACAGATCACATTCCCCGACATTGTACAGTACGCGTACGCGTGCATTGTTTTCGTGCAAATTTAGTCACACGCACAGCATTCCTTTCATGTTCGATCATAGATAAGTTCGATAAAGACAGTCTGAGACAGACACTTGCCAATTGTATGAAAACACTGGCAGCTGTTTAAACCATCCACCTGGCAGTTGCCTGACTGTACACGCTCAACGGTTTTGTGGGAGGTTTTTTGTGAAAATTTTTCCATTCGAATAAAACCAACGCCACCGTCTACATAAACTCGTCGCACAAGTTCTTAACAGTTTGACTCCGGTAGTTAGTGTTGTGGCGCGTTGAAGTGATTTAACTGGCCAGTACACGTTGTACAGCGAACAACACGCCTTGGTGGATATCATGTGTAGCATTACAGAGATTATTTGTTGCAATACGTATATATAAAAGTGTTGAAGTAAGTGTATTAATTGCTTTCCATTTTTTTCTTTTTGGACCCGTGAAAGTGTGTTGAAATCGCTAGATTATTCATCCATTTAGCACCACGTTGCCGACGCACAAAATATGGACGCGTAAATTAATCAACACGTTAGTAGCCACACTACAACGATGGAGTGGGTTTGCTTGTTTTCTTCTGGATTGTTTCCGGTTCGATCGAACGACAAACAAACATATCCATCCAGTACGATCCAGAGCGAACCGATCGATCTGGAATGGAGATAATTTTCACTCCACGTAACGTGAATATTGCGCAGAGCAACCTTAACACGTTACATCTTTACGTTAAAGCATTAAATTAGCGCACACAAAGAAAGTGGTTTGGCCATTGGTAGGAATTTTTAATTTGTCAAACGGAACGGAACCATTCGAATGATATGTTGATGATCGATGTGGCAGCAATCAAACCATTTCCCACAAAGAGACCGGAAACAGATGATCGTGCATAATCGTGACTGGTTCCAAGGATTCCTACTGCAGATCATAATTAGCTTAAAACTTGAACTCTTTGCTTTCTTCACTTAACCAACAACAACACTTTGATTTAGGATTATTTTTTTCTAGAAATCACATGTTTTTCGTTTAAAAAATAAGCACCACACAACAATTTCAAGCAGGACAATCCAAACCAGTGAGCAAACAAGCAAGAAACCGCCCATTCTTCAAACGGCCAGTGTGTGTGCGCGCGCTTGTCTTATTCGTAACGCTCAATCAACCAGCTGATTGGCGCTGTATTTGGTTAAACAATTTTCACCTGCGACAAATGTTGTGCTGCAGCATGAAAACCGGCACACTAGTTTACTTGTTCTACCCGAAATAACCCAAACTGGTGCAAAAATGTGTTGGAACAGAACAGAACCAGGCAAGGCAAACAGTTCCGCCAGTACATGACAACGTGAATGTGCGTTTTTTTTCTTCGAACACTTATCTGCCATGTTTGTGCAACACCTCGCCCGAAAGCAAGTTTCAGTTCAGCAGATGTAATTGTACCGATCGGTTATGGTTGTGCTTATTAAATTCATGCATTGAAAATATATCTAGAGTTTCCGTTGCTGGGTGTAAGTACAAGTTAGCGACACAATTGTTGTATAATGGTGTGGGAACAGTACGGTATAGTGAGCGTAACGAGTCGCGTTCTAAGCTCGATCAGAAGATCGAAAAAGATAACGCCCAACAAGGAGGATACTGGGCAGGAGAATGGTGTGCAGCAAACAACGGTCACATCATTGGCTGATTTGCCAAAAGTCATCTTTACTATCGATGCTGAATCGGCAGACCAGAGTTGGACTACCATTGATCTCGAGTCGGGATATGACGATCATACGGTGCATGCGGAGCTTACAGATGTCGATAGTCACCTGACCAGGTATGTGAAACGGCTTAAAGGAGACGCCTGGTAGTTTGTAGCCGTTAAGTAAAAAAAAAATTCCACGAAAAAAGTTTCTCGAGCACTATAAGCCTAATACTTTGCTGTACAAACGTATGCATTACAAAACTCGAATGGCAATAAAAAAAATCTTTAAAAGATAATTAAATGTAATAAAGCTTGCAACTGGATACCGTTAGCCTAACCGTCGGTTTGATGATTGACGATCTCTTTGTTTTGTACACATCAAAGTTCTAATCACCGCATCGAAGATCTATGGTGTAGGGATAAACTAACCGACATTCCTTATTCGCAAGTAAATCTCTTTATACTCACCGGAATATCATCGTCCTAGGGATCCTCTTCCACGATTGGAACATTATCGTACCTCGCAGAAAGCAATCCGACGACCTTCGATCGGTGAACTGCACGGTGATCTCGATGAGCAGGACTCGGTAAACATTCATCACAAACCTTGGTGTCAATAACCTTGGTTTGGATGCATAAAACGGACATTAATCTTAAACACACTCACCTGTAGGAGGCGAACCACAAGACTGACCAACGCCCGACCGATGCAGACCATCATGTGCGGTTGGGGTGGATCCAGGGTGTACTGATACCGTGTCTACTTAACATCTGGGGTGTAATGCTATTTCTGCGGCTTAGCTGGATTGTGTCACTGGCAGGTATACTGGAGACACTGCTCATCATTGGCCTATCGTATTTGGTGTGCGTCATAACCACTCTATCCCTATCGGCCATCTGTACCAATGGTCAAGTGAAAGGTGGAGGTATCTACTACCTGATATCACGTTCCTTGGGTCCAGAGTTTGGTGGTGCAGTCGGTATAGTGCTGGCCTTTTCCAACTCTGTGTCGGCGTCGATGAACACGATCGGTTTCTGCAGTTCCCTCAACCAGCTGCTTGGTGCGTAGTTGCTGTTACTTGCATTGTAAAAAAAGGTTGATTAAGATATGAGACTATTCCATTCATGTTCACAGGTAGTTTTGGTGTTAAAATCATTGATGGTGGTGTGAATGATATGCGACTCGTCGGTACAGTTACGATACTGATCATGGTGATCATCTGTGCCGTCGGTATGGATTGGGAAACGAAGGCACAAAACTTCCTCGTCATTGCCATCGCGATCGCCATTGGAGGATTCGTACTGGGAGTGTTGCTTGGCCCACGTACGGACAACGATCGGGGTAAAGGATTTACCGGTGTGTCCGGTGATCGGTTCGTGAACAACCTTGGTCCCGACTATCGTTTCAGCGAAGGTATCGAACAGGATTTCTTCAGCGTGTTTGGGATATTCTTCCCGAGCGTAACGGGTGTACAGGCAGGTGCCAACATCTGTGGAGAGCTGAAAGATGCTGCTACAGCCATACCGAAGGGAACACTGCTAGCGCTTCTCATTTCCGGCATCTCGTACGTTGTATTTGTGCTGTTGGCTGGTTCGGCCAGCTACCGTGATGCATCGGGCGATCTGAGGGATCTAGTAAATGGTACGTTCGCCATCTGTCAGCGTTCGCTCCCGGAGGAACCTTGCAAGTATGGGCTGCACAACGACTACAACATCATGCAGCTAATGGCTGTTTCCGGTGCAGTTATCTATGCCGGTTGCTTTGCCGCAACACTGTCCACCGCGCTAACGAATCTCTTATCGGTTCCACGCATCATTCAAGCGCTCGGAACCGATCGGCTTTATCCGGGATTGACGTTCTTCGCTAAGGGGTACGGAAAACGCAACGAACCTTATCGAAGCTATGCGTTGGTACTGTGCGTATCGGTGCTGTTTGTCTTGTTGGCGAATCTTAACCTTGTAGCACCGCTCATCTCTAACTTCTATCTAGCGTCTTACGCACTTATCAACTTCTGCACGTTTCATGCGGCCACCGTAAAACCGATCGGTTGGCGACCAACTTTCCGATTTTACAACCAGTGGGTTAGTCTGTTCGGTACGGTGCTGTGTGTGTTGATCATGTTCCTGATCGATATCATCTCCACCGGCGTCACAATGGTGTTGATCTTCGTGCTCCATTTGGCCGTTATCTACCGCAAACCGGATGTGAACTGGGGTTCCACAACTCAAGCCCAAAGCTATAAGAGTGCCTTGTCAGCCGCGCTCAAACTGCAGTGCGTTGGCGATCATGTTAAGAACTATCATCCATCGGTGCTGGTACTGACAGGGCAACCTGCCAGCAGACCGGCCCTTGTCGATCTTGCACATCAGATAACGAAGAACCAAGCGTTATTGATAGTGGGCGATGTAGTGGGTGAGCGGTTGTCGCATCGAAAGCGCGAACTTCGATCGTCCGAGAGCCGCTGCTTTGTGGAGTCGCGTAAGATAGAAGGATTCTACCAGCTGATCGATGGTATTGGACTGGAGAAAGGTGTACGTGCGTTAATACAAACATCTGGCGTTGGTAAACTATCACCCAATATCGTGCTAGTGGGTTACAAAGCTGACTGGATGCGATGCTCCATACAAGAGCTGCAGACTTACTACAATGTGTTGAAGTGAGTTTGGCAGATGAATGGCGTTAAGATGTATTTTAATCTGACCTACCTAACTCGCTCATAACTGTTTGTTCCTTTCCAGCGATGTGTTCGACAATCGTATGTCTTTAGCAATATTGAGGCTTCCGAATGGACTTGATTTTTCCCATCTGACTAACGACATTACTTCCAACGGTAGTCTTGGAACGATCGCAAATGACTCCTTATCTAGCTTGCAGCAAATTATTGATACCGCTCCACCTGGTGCTAACAAACTTATGTACGTCGATTCCAACCTTGGATTGAAAAGTATGAAGAAGTGTTGGCGGAAAACCGAAAGTCCCTCCAATACTAGTCGAGACAGTATCGCATGTTCAACCCGCAATGGATCCTGCTTACCGCTGGAGCTACACGATCGTTTGAACGTCTTCCGGCACAAGCAATCGAAGGGTACGATCGATGTCTGGTGGCTATACGACGACGGTGGGCTTACGATGCTCATCCCGTACATCCTTTCGTTGCGCTCCAAATGGACACACTGTAAAGTGCGTGTATTTGCCCTCACCAACCAGCAGAAGGAGTTAGAGCTGGAACAAAAGAAGTAGGTACTACTCTGTCTGTCGTTATGTTTCAAAAACTAACAATTCACTGTCTCCTCTCCTGTCACAGTATGGCAAATTTGTTAGCGAAGTTACGAATCGACTACTCCTCACTGGTCATGCTGCAAGACGTCACGAAACCACCGCAATCGGACACGGTAATGATGCACCAGCAGCTATTAAAAAGCTTCGAGCACATGCCAACGCAACTTACACCACCGGACCTTAGCTCACCGGAGCGTATTGCGCTTGCGGAAAAAACTCACCGACAGCTACGCCTGCGAGAAATGCTTCTAGAGCACTCTGCCGAGGCAAAGCTGATCGTGATGTCTATGCCGATGCCTAGAATGGTAAGTTCTGCGAGCAATACTTCATACTAGTGTTGAGTGAATCTGATTGAGAGGATCTGATCTGAGAATCTGAAGAAGGATTTAAGATTATTTTGAGAGTCCACTCAAGATTTAAAGACTGAAGATTCATATTAATGACTGTTTTCAAAAGATTCCTCAAGCACAACACTACTTCAAACGGTGATCGATTGATGCTTATTCATTGATTTTCCATACTTCTAGGGCACTGTTTCCGCTCCCCTGTACATGTCCTGGCTAGAGATGCTCTCGAAAGATATGCCACCGATGCTGCTCGTGCGAGGCAACCAAACATCCGTACTAACATTCTATTCGTAAACGTTTCCATTCCATCACTATCGTTAAGTTCTCCATACATGTAGATATTTATGAACAAGCTGTATATAAACTAGTTTTGGTAAAATTTCTTACATGAGCTGTAAGCTTGTACATAGTACGCGCTATGAACGATGATTGATTGTGGAAAAGAAGATTTATTATTTATACACATTCGTTATGTTATACACTTCTACACACATACACACTTTTTAGGCAAAATCTCGAACGGACAATGCACTGTTTAAAACGTTATCGCGCTTTTGCTACAACTTTGAGTAGGTGAAACATTTTCTACAGTTTTCGGAACAGACGATTGTTCCTGGCGCAACACTGACTATCTATATAGTCATGCATTACAATTGCCGGAACACTTTCCAGGTCCATTTTACAAAGTTTTGTTGTTGTGAAGTAAAATACAGAACCAAATCTCCGAATTAAAAGTTTGTAAGGAAACGATGAGATATTCCGTCTATTTTACTCTCGCTTTTACTACTACATTTTTACTACTATACCATGTCCGTTGCTATCAATAGTCTAGCCTAATCTCAAGAAGACGTGTTACTCTACGATCGGCGATTCCCACGGTAACCACCATGGTGCCTAGAGCCACCCACGGTTACCACAGCCCCTCTGCGCCGTGTGCTCGCCTCATCACCACTGCTTCCTGCGTTTGTCTGACCTTCTGGCCGCGCATGCGATGATTTGCGATGATGTTCCCGGCTTCGGCTACGCTGGCGCGTTTGTACATGCCGTCCTCTGCCACCACTGGGCGATCGACGTTGGCGACTATTTTCTTTATCAATCGGGCGACCACCGCTACTATGCCGTTCCTCACGCGATCTTCCTCTCGCGGTAGCCCCGGATGGTGGTCGAACTGGAACACGACCGCGTTTCTCTTCCACTGCAATATGTCTGCTCTCCGGTGCCATTTGTTTGCCATGCCTTTTGTCTACCGATGGTAAAGTTTCAAATCTTCGGCGACGTCGCTCTCGGGGACTTTCAGGGGATTGTTTTATCCGCGAGCGCTCTGTTGGTCGACGGCGTCTATGATCTACCTCCTCACCACTACTACTGCCGGACGTATCCTCGTCCTCTTCGTCCTCATCGTCGTTGTCATCCTCCGAATCGGAAGAGGATGAAGATGCACGAGGAGCACTTTCACCATTTGAACGCCCGTCGGTACGTCCAATGCGGTGCCGCTTGTCGTCGCGATGAACCGGTGCCGTAACGATCCGTTTCCGATGAAGTTCCTCTTTCCGCTTTTGACCATTTCCGTGCGTTGACGGTTCCAACGGTTTCGCATGATTGTGTGCTCTTCGGGCGGACATTTTAGCATCACGCTGTTGTCGCTGCCGATGCTCAATGTTCTCACTTTCGTCTTCCTCCTCTTCATCATCTTCATCGTCCTCATCTTCCTCTTCATCATCCTCTTCTTCTTCGGCCTCTTTTCGCTTCTGCAATTGGCGCTCTTTTCGCTTCTGCAGTTCGCGCTCTTTACGCATTTCGAGCTCACGCTCCTTTTGCTGCCGCAACAAACGCTCCCGCACCTCCTCCTCGATCTCTTTTGTAGTCTTCGCACCGAGTGTGTCGGTACGTACAATAATCCGATGTTTCTTAAACGATTCCGACACCATCGAAGGTTCCTCATCGTCCACCATAGCACTCCCACCAATGCCATTCTGATCGATCGGTACCCCTACTTGAGGTACCTGCGGCATCGGTTCTGGTGGTGATCGTGGTCCAATTGGACCCACCATCGGTTCCATGGGTTCCGGAGGTTCCTTCGGTTTGGAGTGTTCTTCGCGTTCGGAATCACCACGGCGCGATCGAGATGAACGATGCTTCCGGGACGAACGATGCTTGTAGTTCGACCGAGAACGCGAGTGTGACCGTGACCGGGATTTTGACCGTGAATGGCCACGTGATCGTGATCGGGACGGTGGTGTTGCGCCACGGATGGTAGAGACCAAATTTTTTGACATCGGTTTCGACATCTGCACGGCAATCTTTTTAGCGCGATCTTCCGACCGTGTGCGCGATCGCGAATGGGAACGTTTACTTCGCCGGTGACTATGCGACCGGGATCTAGATTTCGAACGGCTGCGGCTGTGACGGTTGGATTTGGAATTACGCGACCTTGAGCGTGTTCTTGAACGTGACCGTGAGCTAGACCGGGAACGTGAACGACGGCTTCGGCTGCGCCTACTGCGACTACGGCTACGACTTCGGCTACTTCTTGAGCGTGATCGCCGGCTTCGACTACGGCGACGATGCCGCGAGCGTGAACGCGACCGAGACCTCGATCGCGAATATGAACGATCCTCGTCATAATCATCACCGCCGCGTCCTCCTCCTCCACGATAGTAATCATACCCACCGCGACCACGATATCCACTGCCCCGGCCCCGTGACACTCCTCCGCCGCCAAGACCACCCCGGGAATACCGTGGTCCTCTGGTAGCCGTACGATACGCCCCGCGATAGGCCATCGAACTGTAGTACTGTGCGTAGAATGGATCGTACGGGTACGGATAGCTCATGCTTGCTGCCCATTCCATGCCCGGGTACATGCCAGCCGGTGGGTAACTCGCTGTCGCAACCATCGGATGGCTGTAACCCATCGAACGATCGTACGGCATCGATTGGGTGGGATATTGCGATTGCATTGATTGCGCTTCTTCACGTTTGGCTTTCTCGTCACCCGATAGTAGCTCTTCCTCGTCGGAACCTCCGGATGAGGAAATGCCAGAACCGCCAGACTTTTTGGAAGAGTTTGTTACTGATTTACGTTTCTTTTTAGTCTTCGTGCGCGGATTATCGCTCAGAATACCATCGTCCGAGCTGATCGTGTTAATGCTCGGCGAACGGGACCGTTCCACTTTTACTCCCAGCCCGGTGCTCAGCACTTTCTTCAGTACACTGCCGTCTTTTGCCTGCTTCAAGCGCAAGCGCATTTTTTCCAGCTCCTTTTCTTGTGTCGCCTTCAGCTTGTTCGCCTTCTTCTGGCGATCTTTAATGGAGCTGATGCTCATATCATCGTTACCCTCGCCGTCACTCGATACGAGACTTTTCTGTTTTCCTTTTTCTAGCGATTGTTTTAACTGTGTGTGGAAAGGTGGAAAGGTGTAAAAAGGTACGATGAAAATGCTTGCATATTTTAAAAAAGGAACACATTACAAAATTACCTTCATACGATCAAATAGTGCATCGAGTAATCGAATGCTTTCCAGCTTCCGTTGTGCTTCTAGCAGCTTCCTTTCCTCCAAGCGTATCTTCTGATTGATCTCGTCCGATTCCTTCTGGCGTAGCTTTTGTAAATGTTTCTCCTTGCGACGTTGTTCCCGCTGCAACTGTTTTTCGATTTCAGCCTGACGCAACTCTTCCTGACGTTTTCTGTGTGATGTGCATTGATAACGATAAAAAGGCGATAGCAAAAAAAAGCGGTTAGCTAAAAAGGCTGCCGTACGATTAATGGAACTTATAAATAATTGTGGTTGGATAAATAAAGAATACTGATCTATGACAAGGATACACATTCTAGTAGTGCTACAGATCATAACGTATCGTACGTTCAGTGACAGCGATCCGGAATCACATTGATTCAGGTGGCTGATAACGAAATCTAACAAACTGTAAACCATTCATTTGTTCAACAGGAATCACATTGATGTATCTCGAGACAATTCAAACCTTTCTTGCTCTTTGCGCGCTTCTTCCTCTGCCAGCCGCTTCTTTTCCAGCTCTTCCTTCTCGCGTTCCGCTCCAATCAAACGATCGCGCACGATTTGCCGCTTCTTCACCGTCGAATCGCTCAGATGTTTCGTTCGATCGAAGTCCACCGCAATTGTAACGGCCAGATTGCGTTCGCCTTCCTTCCGTACCAGCTTCATCCCGCGAAACTCGTCCATCGCCTTCACGAACCCGACGTACTCGGAAAACTGCACATACCTGCATCCCGTACACATACCCGGTGTCAACGCGTGGACGACACCAAGGGCAGACACAAGGATGGAAAGAAAGTAGAAAGAAAACAAAACAAACACATAGCGAAACAAACATTCTCTCTAAAACCACAGGACACGCGCTATTGCGTGACCGCCGGGGTTCTCCTCTCCTTTCATCTCGTTCCTGCATCAGCAGCATTGAGCACATTTCCTTCCTATCCCTTCCTGCCGCAACCGGTTCCCTCCCTTTGTCGTCTCCGTTTGTGCGACCAAACGAAAGAGGACAGACAACCGGCACAAACACACAACATACCCTTCGAAGTACATCTCCTGATCGAAGCTAAACTTCTTCATGCCGGACATGTGCGCCTTCATCTGTGCCCGGTACGGATCACAGACCGGAATGTCGACGGCCCGCACCTCACCGAACTTCTCGAAGATACGTTTGAAGATGCTTTCGCTCGGCTTTGCTCCGTCGTCATTTTCGGCGTGACGCGGACAGAACCACTTGATCGGGAGATTGCTGAAATGGATCGTGTCCGGCCGTTCGCCCGCCTTCATCTCGTCCATATTGCGGGCATCGCGGAAAAACGAATCCCAATCGTGCCGTGTGGGAAATTCGTCCTTCGCCTCCGATGCTCGCACTTTCACCGATTCCTCGAACCCGGTTAGTCGTAGCGGACGACCATCGAGCCGGGAGAGGACGGCTTTCAGCTTGCCCTTATCCTCCAGCTCTCCCTCGAACCGTATGAAACCGACGGTGCTCTTTGAGACCTAGGGCAGGTAAATTGAAAGGGAAATCCAAACGAATTATTAGACATTCTCTTTGGCGCTTCAGCGAGCACCACACCACACCATTCGTTACCTTTAGCAGGGAGAACTTGTCGGGCAGTATCATCTGGCGCATCTTTTCCATAACGTCATAGTTAGAGATGGTTTTGCCAGTGATCGAGGCGGGCAGTGCAACTGAGATGTTGAACTTGGCCAACGGCTTGAGGTACAAGCTGTGCGGCAGGTACAATGGTACACAGTCGTTGACATCCTGTATGGTCTGTATCATTGTTTCGGTATTGCGATTATGTGTGCGGCATCCGGTAACAAATAAATGGCCGATCGCACCAAACACACCAAATTCGTTCACAGGAAACACATACAAAGTTGATCGTTATTCACAACGTTATTTTTTGTTGTTGCAACGGAACCAGGACACATCCAACAGTTTGATGGATTGTGGAAAGAGTTCACATTCACACACACACATACACAACGTCGATTAAAGTGTTCAACAGCAAATGTGAAGCGTAAAGGCGTGTTGAAGTTTCATTATTTCATACAAATTAGCGAGTTTCACCACAATTCGTGTGCACGCGCGTTCATATAGAAAGAAGAAAGAAGAGGTATTAGCTGAGAAACATTTTTTCGCCAGGGCGTACTGGTGCCATCATGGACGACGGCGGGCTTGAAGCAAGCCGCCCAGACGAGACGAGAAATCCCTGGAAATAGAGACACCACACCACCGCAGGAACAATAGTAGAAGCACCGCACCGAACCCGTTGCAGGTTATTTTCGGCGTCGTCAGTTTGTGTGCGCTAGGAATATAATATTAGTTCTTTGCAATGCTCTTTTACAGTATTTCTGCACAGAAAAAAAGGCTGACCAGCTCCAAACTTTTCTTCTCAATCTTGTTTCCTCTTTTTGACAGCCATGTTTTTCTTCTTTTTCTGTCGATTTGTACCAGTGACAGCTGACAGACGATAAGCCAAGGTACATAAAGGAACCGGTTCGTCAGTAGTCACCTTGTACCGAGCTGTTGGTGCGGATTACACTGTATACATGAAATAATTCTTTCTATCGGCATTTTACCTATAAAATGCTTAAAATCTACATCCTATTTCTCTTTAAAAAATGAAACAGTATTATTAATTTCGCCATGCGCTTATACAAAACTTGTATGAAAAACGGAGAACTTGCAAGGCGAATTTTGACATTTCAGCTGCAAGCTAACTGTACGTACTTCGTGCGCAGTGTGGTCAGCCTTCAGGCAAGAACGCTACACTTCTATAAAAAGGTAGGCAGGTGCAAGCCGCAAAAGTGCAGTCTCACTTTTTCGTAGCATCGTAAAACGCATTTGCCGAATTTTCCGGAGAAAGGTGAACATTTTTTTCGATTTATTACACAAACTTCTATCCGTTGACGAAACAAGAAAGTGTCCGGTCCGTTTGCGTAGTGCAGCATTTCTCACCGGAATCTTCGTAGTGATTGCGTTGACAAAACAACAACGCTCTACCGAACTGTGTTTTGTTTATTTCAACAAAAAAGGTGTAAAGTTTCTCTTTGAACATTATTCTTTTTCTAGACAAACCACAATTGGGATCGTATAGCGCAGATAAAGAGTCCGTTTAAGCAAAAGGAATAGCAAAGCACACAAAATGGCTCGTGGGTTTGGCGTCGCCATCGTTCTTCTGGCGATGGCCGTTCTTGGCAATGCCGATTTCGTAAGGTAAGTCAGATGATTGCACTATGCTTGAATTAGTTTTTTCTTACCATTAAGGTTGATAATTTAATTACCACCGGCGGTTCGGGCCAAAGGAGAACAGAATGTGTGTGTGCATATAATTTACCATACAAAAGAACAAAGAACCATCCGCAACAAATGGCGATCGACGTGACTCATCTGTTAGCATATTCCGCGGTTAGCGATTGCCGCAGTACTTTAGTTGATTGATAAATCACTATCTCATTAGCGATTATTTTCGTAACATTCGGCTCAGTTCCGTTCATCTTCACATGCACATCTGCCGCTTCGGTTCATTTCTCGATTGTTCAGTTATTGATAATAATGTTGTTTTCAAAATCTGTGTATACACGTAACCCATAATCTGACCGCAATGTTGTTCTGTTTCTGTACAATCTTATGACGCATCGTAGGGTGCCCATACATAAAGCCCCTTCCGCTCGTGACCACTTCCGTAGCGTTGGTACCGAAATCCGGCAGCTCCGTCTGAAGTATGGAGACACGACTGGTCCGGTTCCGGAACCACTGTCCAACTATCTCGATGTGAGTTTGATTTGGAGCCCAAAAGCCTTTCAAGGAACGTTTCACGGTTATTAACGCTTCTGCTTCCCATCCATAGGCTCAATACTTTGGTGCTATTTCTATCGGCACGCCACCCCAAAGCTTCAAGGTGGTGTTCGATACGGGTTCCTCCAATCTGTGGGTACCGTCGAAGCAGTGTTCGTTCACTAACATCGCCTGCTTGATGCACAACAAGTACGACGCCAAGAAGTCTTCGTCGTTCGAGAAGAATGGTACCGCTTTCCACATCCAGTACGGTACCGGTAGTCTGTCGGGTTATCTGTCCACCGACAGCGTCAGCGTGGGCGGTGTAACGGTCGAGAAGCAAACGTTTGCCGAAGCCATCCAAGAGCCGGGTCTCGTGTTCGTGGCGGCAAAGTTTGACGGTATCCTCGGACTGGCCTACAAATCGATCTCGGTCGATGGTGTAACGCCCGTGTTCTACAATATGTTCAACCAGGGCAAGATTGATGCACCGGTATTTTCGTTCTACCTAAACCGCGATCCAAGCGCATCGGAAGGTGGAGAAATCATTTTCGGTGGATCCGACTCCAAACATTACACTGGTGACTTCACCTACCTGAGCGTGGACCGAAAGGCGTACTGGCAGTTCAAGATGGATGCCGTCTCCGTGGGTGATAGTCAGTTCTGCAATAACGGGTGCGAGGCAATTGCTGACACCGGTACCAGCCTGATTGCCGGCCCGGTAGCGGAGGTAACGGCCATTAACAAGGCTATCGGTGGTACACCGATCATGAACGGCGAGTACATGGTCGATTGTTCCTTGATTCCAAGCCTGCCCAAGATCACCTTTACCCTCGGAGGCAAAGCATTCACGCTGGAGGGTGCTGATTACATTCTGCGTATCGCTCAAATGGGCAAGACTATCTGCCTGTCCGGTTTTATGGGCATTGATATACCGCCCCCGAACGGACCGCTGTGGATTCTGGGAGATGTTTTCATCGGCAAATACTACACCGAGTTCGACATGGGTAATGATCGTGTTGGATTTGCTACCGCAATTTAAAGAAGGTGCCTCAGAGAATGGGAGAAACCAAAGGTGTCTATGAAATAGATGGTAGACAATGTGGTTCGATTGTTAAATTCCGGAAAAGTGCTAAAAGTTCAGCATTAGCATGGTAATAACTGGTGTATGTAGTGCGTTAAAAAAGTAAAAGATTTTTGAATAAATACTGAACATACGAACTAAAACATTACCAACCGTCTTTTTGAATAATGGAGCTGTAAATGAAACCTTTCATAATCTTGAAATATTTCATGGCGAGGTGAAAGTCAACACCAGCCGGCTGTCACTAGCGGTTCGCTTCAATTCATTTGTTTATGTTTATTTTAAACGAATATATTCAACACTCTGTAAAGACGCAGTTAGTTATCGGTGAACTGTGGTGTTAAAATAGGCTTTACAAAATTATTACGGCCACAAGTATGGAACCAAAAACAGCTACACAAGATTGTATCGAATCGTTGGTGGAAGAAAAACTTGAAACGAAAGCTGTGATACAAAAAGAATCCAAACGGGTAAGTGTTGGAATGGCATCCTTACTGTACAAACGTGAATAAAAACATTTGATCGCTTCCCGATCAGCAACAGAAAGCACCAAAACGGTCGATATTAGAAAGAGATAAACGGGAGAAAGTAATCTTTCCATACGGCAACTACAACCGCTACTACGGATACCGTAATCATAATGCTACTCCGGCGGAAGATCCTCGGCTTCAGGCGTTCGTACAGCGGCGTGAATTGTTCGAGTCGAAACGAATACTGGACATTGGATGCAATAATGGAGCGCTTACGGTGCAGTTAGCGTTAGCTTGCCAACCTGCCTCAATTATTGGCATCGACATCGATGGTGACCTAATAAAGGAAGCACGTAAACTCTGGAAAGCAACACTGATTAAAGACAGCAAACTGGGTACTGCTAACGGTCGCACAATGCAGATAGACATGGTAGAATTTCAGCGTGCCAACTATATCTACGATGATCCTGCGCTGCTCGAGCTAGAAAAACCACAGTTCGATGTTATCCTGTGCCTTTCTGTGACCAAATGGATGCAGCTTAACTTTGGCGACAGTGGGCTGAAATTGGCATTCTCGCGCATGTATCGACAACTGCATCCGGATGGGGTGCTTATACTGGAAGCACAGCCATGGAGCAGCTACAAACGTCGCAAGAAGCTGACCGAAACGATAGCGCAAAAGTTTGAAACGATTAAATTTTTACCCTCGATGTTTCAGCGATTTTTGCTGAGCGATAGTGTTGGATTTCATGATTGTACCGATATTCCGGTTCAGCATCATTCAGCATCAGGTTTTCAGAGACGCATACAAATGTACAGAAAATTGTAAACGAAATAGAAAAATAATTTCCATCAACAAAATTCAATTTTCTTCATATTCTTCATAAATAAGATAGAATGACCCTCGCGGCTTTTTCTTTTACTCGAATGAATATATATATTTTTTATCAATCATAAACTAACTTACGCAAGATCTTTACTTAGCGCTCATTCGTACAAAGGCACCCCATGCTTCACGACTGGTTGGATCCGCATGAAGAGCTTTCTGTGCCAAAATGCGGCAACGTTGGGCATCCAGCGGACGAATAGCTTCACTCGCAACAGCCAGCCATCGGCTCGCGTCTTCAGCGCGTGTCCTATGTTTCCGGTCACTTAAATCCAAAGTTACTGCCCCTTGCGCCACGCTACAGGCCAACCGCAGATTGTTCTCCGGTGTACGGAAGCGCTTCAGTAGCGAAATTGCAAGCTGCTGCCATAGTTTCGGTCGATGCGGATAGCGATGTATTTGCGAAAGCAGATAGGTATAGCACTTTCGCTTTTGGTTCTATGACAAAGATTGATACAAAAAATGGCAATATTTTAGTTAGAGAAAATAATTAGTCACGTATTTTCTTCTTGCTTACGGTTTGCCAGTAATATTCGGAGACGAAGTACACGACGTGGTGACCATGCACGGGATCGTCTTCGTATTTTTGTAAATCTTTGATCGCGAGTTCCGTAAGCATCTCGGCGTTGTGTAGCAAACCAAGTGCGCAGGCGGAAAACAGTGCTTGTATCGGAGGCTGTGGTTGTGCGATGCTGTGAATTGATAAAAAGTTAGAAAACATTCACTGAGTTCTAATGGAAACACTGCTGTGACACTATCGGTTCACTTACCATTCAAAGATGGGCGTTTTGGCTTCATCCATTCCGCAGAACGCATACACCATCGCGGAAATGGCGATCAACACGTACGCCTTCTCCTCATTCGTCTCGGCAAAATGTTTCAAACACTGATCATACTCGGCATACGACTGCTCGTATTGTGCTGCACGGAAATAAGCCTGTGCTCGTCCGATCGATGCCCGGTAGGATGGTTCTCCGCGCAGACTCTCAAAGCACTGAACTGCCTCCTCGTGGCGCTGCTGCTTCATTAGACAATGGCCCAGATCACACAAAATGTGATCCTTTACTGTGGAAATATTGGTCGCGTCAGCTGCACGGCGATAAGCCTCCGAAGCGGTACGCCACAGCCCGAGCCGACTGCTCAGATTGCCCAGAAAGCATAGGGCGACCGCAGACGAACGTTCGGCTAAATCCGCACAGTGCCAAACGATAGAATCGTGTGCAATGGGCAGTGCGGCCATCGCATCAATTGCGAACCGATAGCGCTCGTTATCCGAGTAGCTATCCTCGTTCACTATAGAACACACCCAGTGTGCATACCCGAGGGCTGTTTCGCGATGGTAACCAAGCTGGGTGCAGTGCCGGAACAGATCCATCGCTTCATCCATCTGGCCCACACGCTCGGCAATCATGGCCTGTCCGATCCACGCCTGCATGAACGTTGTATCGCACTGTTGCGCCCGGCCAAACGCTTTGTTAGCAAGTCCCAGTGGTCCGTGCGAAAGATAGAGCACACCAAGGTTGCCCCAAGCAGCCGCAGCTGTTTTCCGATCGACCGTTACCGCTTCCACGAAGCAGTGCTGTGCTAGTGCTAGATTGTTGATCTCCTTCGTGGCACAAATCACTCCAAGCAGGTTCCAATTTTGCCAACGGTTCGGATCTAATTTTATCGACTGTTTGGCCATATCACGCCCCAGGCAGAGCAGTTTTACCCTTTCATTAGCTGTGGGATTTTCTTCCTTCCCGATCGACGGTAATTCTAGCGCACGACGATAATGATTTGCGGCTAGCTCGTACCAGTACACGCTGTTATCGGGATTGGTTTTCAATATCCGACCATAACACCGAGCAGCCAATTCCGAAAGTTGATTACGTTCGAGC
Source organism: Anopheles funestus (assembly GCF_943734845.2). Lineage (NCBI taxonomy): Eukaryota > Metazoa > Arthropoda > Insecta > Diptera > Culicidae > Anopheles > Anopheles funestus. The sequence goes on from NC_064598.1 coordinate 22,918,630, forward strand.
ACCATATACTCACGTTGCTCCTTTCCCGCCAAACTGCCCTCAATCTTCACGTGGGAATGGTTTGCAGGAAACAATGCCACCGTGTCAAGTATCTTTGCCAGCTGGTGCCACAGACAGATGAAGTGTGGCTTCATTTTAATGGCTCGCGTTAGGTAGTCTACGCACTGCTGGGCATGTTCTCGACTTCGCCCGAGAAGCCGTTGGCTCAAGCGATAAAAGCACAGACCCATGTGTGAATCGGCAATACCCTTGATCGCGGGAAAATAGTTCGCATGCTGGTCGAGCAATTGCTGGAACAGTTCCAATCCTTCACTGTGAAGTTTTACGGTCTAAAGGGAGATTGAAAACACCAGCATTATTCAACATTACATTAGCGTGAGTTTGTGTACTTACGTTTTTAATATTGGCAAGCTGCAGCAATGGGTACGGATTGCCCGGATTACGTTCCGTTATCTTCTGGAATAGTTTTAGTGCGGAAGAGTACGAACCACGGCCAAGGTACGCATCCGCCAACCCTTCCCAGGCCGTCGCATTGTCTACCTCGTACCGCAGTACCGTCCGGAAGGCTCCAATAGCTTCGTCGTACTCCTGGCGACCGAGATGGTGCAGTCCGAGCAGTAGCTGAGCCCAGGCCGCTCCCGAACACAGCGAAAACGTGCTCGACAGCAATGCAGCATTTGCGTCCCATTCGCCAAACTTACGATAGAGCCCACTTAGGAGAATGACCGCATGACGAGCTGCCGGGCTAAGATGGTTGCTTTTCTCCAAACATTTGCGTGCGCGCAGCGAATCGCCCTGCTCTTGGTACAGTTTCCCGAGCCGATAGAAGCAAGCGGCATTGTTCGGATCGAGTTTGGTTGCTTTCAGTGCTGCCAGAAAACTTTCCTCTCGCTTGCCCTCCATGCTGCCAAGCAGGTTGGAAAGTTCCAGCAAACAGGCACTATCCGCCTCATGGCGGGAAAGAATTGCAACTGCACTTTCAACATTACCCGCTAACTTCTCGCGCAATGCCCGTAAATAATCCAACCGTTCGGGTTCTATCCCGGCAAGTTCGAGCTCGTTCATCTTTTCATTCGCGGTGGCTATATCGCCTAGCAGCAGGTTTGCCTTCGACCAGTGAAATAACAATTCAATCGAACGATCGTTCTCGTACAGTGCCGCAAAGCATGTGCTCGCTTCGCGTAATTTTTCTTCGCTTTCGTCCTCCATCAGTGCGATGGCATAGTTCCGGTTCGATACCTTCATGTTGCGGTACAAATTTTCCGCCAAACCGTACGCCTTCTGGCGGAAGTAAATTTCGGCAAGCAGTGCCAAACAGGTACCCCACAATGGTTGTACCTCATTCGCTCGCTTTAGTATTTGTTCGGCCTCGATAAGTTGGCCAGCATCGAATAGAAATTTTCCCTTCGCCAGTAGAGCTGATGGTGACTTTGGTCCAACGGTTACCGCTCGATCGAGATAATGTACCAGCTGGTGGGTAAGAAGTGTGGTTAATTTGTCTACCGGAATGGTTCCTTCGCTGTACAGTTTGCAAATCCATTCGAGCGGATAGATGTCGTTTGGGAAGCGATCGTGCATGGCCGCAGCTACGGATGCCAACCGATCGAAGTGTTTCTCGCGATGAAGTAGCTTCAGATATCGTATGAATTTATCATGCTGATAAACATCATCATCGTTCTGAATCTCCCGATCAAGTACCGTACGGACCTAAAATCAAAAGTGAAATAACGCCTAATGATAAAGAGATGGACAAATGCAATGTATCCTTCTCCCGTACCAAATTCGATTCCGTATCCTCTAGATCGGGATATTGCGCCACCACCTTGCCAAGATACTCGAAGGCGGAACGTTTTCTCGCTTCCTCTGCGTTGACATCAATCGCTTCCTTCTCTAGCAGACGCAGTGCCTTCTCGAGCGTGCCCCGTGCAGCTACACCGTAAATTTTTGCATGCTGTTCCGCATATTTTTCGGGCAAAAGAGTAAGCAGTTTCTCGCACACATCTGGCAGTTCGGTATCATCGACACAACCGGCCAAACCTTGCAGTGCTACGGTCGGATCGGTGGCACACGCTAGCGCTCGTTTCAAGTAAATGACCGCTTCTTTTTTGTCACTATCCTGATAGGAGGCACCCAGCAGTACCAGTGCCATGTAATGATCATCCTGCTCTTTGAGCACTCTCTGTGGAGTATGTAGAAAGGGTGAGATTAGGTGCGTGAATCTTTTTTACAGCTGGTATTAGAAACCGGCAAACAATCGAACCTACATTACACAGTTTGATTGCATCGGAAAATTTCTTGTTCTTTACTGCCTCCCTTGCTTCCTTGATGGCCGCTTTAGCTTCTTTGGAAGACATTTTTGCAACACCGACTATAATTACGTTAAGAACACACGGAAAACAACACGCATTTAATGTACCAAATCGGCGTGAGATGAAATACGGAAAAGGTAAACAAATCAATGATGACGGTGAAATCAGCTGTCGTGGATGTGAGCGAAACCCGCGAAGGCCGAGGCAACTTGATTGTAAATAAACGACACGCGACTAGTAAAGCTAGAATATGATTAATAATCAAGAAAAAGGTTGTTGTTGTTTTAATTAACAAAAAAGCAATAAAAATGTATGAGTTGAATAATTTTGAATGAAAGTAAAAGTGGTTGTTTCGTTTTGTTTGGTATGATAATTGTCAAAACATCTCCCTCCCCTCCACTCTCGTGCTTTGACATTTTTGACATTTTTCTTATGACCGCGAGATTTTCTGTAATTGGGTGTTCTAAACACGCACAAGCGCACAAAACAAAATAAACGCTAGGGTTTTTTGCGGGTGTGGTAAACACAAAGTGCAAATTTGCGCTTCCACCAGCCCTATCCGCCCTTCACAACATACCCAACGGTAACGTTTAGTTTATTTCGTTTGGCCGTTCACTTCAGTTGAGTGCAATGGAGATGCAACCATTTTGTGTGATTTTTTTCTCCAACCGTACCTGCTTCCATTTCTGAACCGTTGGGCAGAATTTCATTCTGTTTCAAAGCATCCGGCGAGACGCATGCAGCAGCTTCCCATTGTAATTGAGCATACAAATTTGGCCAGTAAAGCAAGCGGCGACTTTTGCCTCGTTGTGAATGCAAGTGCAGTACGAAAAGTTTGCTACTTCGATACGGGCGTGTAGAAGAAATCGACGCACCAAAAAGGGTCTCTGTCGGCCGGATGCTGTAAGTTTTTTTGTTCCCGCTGCAATTTGCACACGCTTTCCAGCAAGGTGGCACATCGAAGAAGCGACAGATCGCACATGATTTAGCATGCTTTCTTCGTTCAACGGCCCGACGGCTTGATGTGGATGGTGCAGTTTTGGATTGTAGTTGAAGCTGCAAATAGGACCAGGTAAGTTGTCCGACGAGAATCCTGCGGTACGGTGCGAGACGTGAGGTTTAGTGTTTTTGGCGGGATATTGGTGTGTAAAACTTCGAAACTACGGCTCATCTCATTCCATTTTGCACACGTTGAAAGTAATTTGAAAAACACATAAATAAAGCAAAAAGGATATATCATTTTTACATCGTTTATACGGTACATTTCCCGTGCATGATGATTCTAAGTTTTCACCTTAAAATTGACGAGTCATGGTGACTATTTTTGTCCCTAAATTTATAGCCGTCAAACGGTATGCAAAAATCCCCTTCGAACTCCGATCGCATGCAAAACAAACATGCTCCATTGTAAGCACACAAAAACTGAAAAAAAAGAACAACGTCGCGATCTACTACACCTTGAACAAATTCCAAACGGTTCTAAATGACGCAAGCAGTCGCAGCTGGACCAACGTTTTCAATTCGTTTACGATATCTCACGTCAAACGTGGACTCGTTGCTGTAAGTTTTTGTTCCCTCTGCATACGCGTCAATATTACGCTTTAGCCGGTTGGCGCGCGTACGGTAGGAACTATTCGAAGGTCCTTCAAGCGTTGCTTCTCCAACGCGGCCGTTAGATCTCGTAGGTTTAAGATCGTTTGCTAATGTCTACATCACGTTAGGCACGGAATTCGCCCGCAGCGTACCTACCAAGGCTACTACTAGCTCTCTCAGTCGTGAGAGATGCGTGTACAGAAAAAAAGTTGTTCAGTAATGTGATATGATGTGAAGTGTTTCACACGTGAATGATCTTTTATCAGTGAAAAGCGATAAAAATAAAATTTATTTCAGCCCGTAAATAACTTTCTGCCGGAGAGTTTGAGACTAGTTTCTAATTGATGGCTACTTTGGTTCTTCGTAGGTATTTCATAAAAGAGACGTCTTCGTATTGAGCTGTAACCATAGCTACACATACGCCTCCCAATGGAAGATAACACGATAAGCATGTTTATGGATGTGAAGTTGGACATCCGGGAGAGGAAACTGGAATTTTCTCACATGAAGGTAAGTGAAAATGGAAAAGATAATCATAAATTTCGAAAATTAGAAAAATATTCTCATACATGCTAATGGCTTCTTCTAATCACTTTTAATCCTTAGTCCTGGTCGAGATATTTCGTGCGGGTAGAAGCCGTCAAATGTTTCCCGTGTTATATGCGCATCTCGTTCTTCACAGCACCCACCGATCTTACCACCGATCTGATCGTGCGCATTAACATTCCCGGACTCACCGTACAAATGGCCACGTCACGTACGAAACAACATTCGTACGGTTTATTCTGGAAAAACAATCGCAAACGCTGCTGTGCCTATTTCGCGCTGGAAACGCAACTACTGTGCGAACGCCATCTGCGCTGGATGAAAAAATCCATCCGTAACCTTGAGCTGTATCGGCAGGAGATGATGCAGTTGCGCCGTGCTAGCCGAACACCGCTGTACGAAATACGGCAGGAGATGCAACCGCTCGATCCACTTGCTGTGGCAGCAACGGCCGACGGAGGTATGTGCGATGATATGGGTATTTATCAGAATCTTGACAACACGCAGAACATTATGGGTCTGCAGGATATACTTGGCCCGTTACCTACCGTACCGGTAGTGGAACGAACCGAACCGAATTCGGCTAACTGGTCGAGGCGTGTTTCTGGAATGTCTGGCATTTACGAAGAAATTCGTGACGATCTAGCGGCACCTAATTCACGCTTATCGCGAGCCTCGATTGCTTCCGGCATCTACGAGGAAATGAAACTAGTGATCGCAAGTGGTGAAGCAATAAAGGAAGAAGTTGTTACACCACCTCCACCACTGCCACCCCGCACACGTTCGAATACGAACGAAGGGTTTGATCTGCAGCGTTCGTACACGGCACCAGAAGCGGAGCTAATGAAGAAGAAACGTCACCACTGGCTGCGCTTAGAATCGATGTTTGGTCGTCGGCGTACCACTAGTACCAATTCACAAGGTTCGGGGTCAGATAAAAAGAATCGAAAGGAATGCAAAATTGGCACAAGAAAAACGGCCACAGTTGGATGTTCTGAATCGGAAAAAGCTGGCGCCGTAATCCACCGGGATAAGGTGTGCCGATTGCGATTGGCCGAGAATAAGCGTAACAGTTTCTCTAGTCCTGATCTAAGCCGGTTGAAAATAAGCGAAACACCCGAAGGAGCACTATGTGACGATGGAGTTGGCAATACGTCTTGTGACAATCTGTCGGATGGCGTTGGGTCGTGTACGTCCGAGTTTTATCTACAGCGAGATATCGACTACATCGAGGAGGATTGTTGCTTTGCTTCGTCCGAGTTTATCAATACGTCCGGTATGTCTCTGGTTGAGGAAAGTGAACCAAACGTGGAACAATACCCGGAAGGGTTCGGGTTGGTTGTACCGGATTTAAGGCGTTTGAACATTTCTGAACGAATTCTGGATGGTTTTAATCGTTCGGCAAACTCTTCGACGGTAAATCTGGTGGGCTGTGTGGCAGCAATAGGAGAGGAAAATTACGAGATAGAAAATGGTTCCACACAAGCGTCAGCCACTGTTGCCTGTCCTCCACCGATTAAGGAGGCGGATTTGGACGGTTACCTTGAGATGGGGCCGGTCGGCACAGGGTTTAACCGACAGAAGTTGTTAGAAGAGGTTGTGATGTATAGAAACAATCCTCTGCCACCGATAGCAGCGAAAAGATTAGAATCAAGTGTGCCAGATGGTGAAGAATCCATCTATATGAGCATGGGAGGAACGGAGAAGGTACTGCAGGAACCGATACGATCAAGTTCGACCAGTAGTAGCAGTAGTAGTACAAACAGTAGCAGTGGCGTTAGTAGCGCTAGTGAACATAGCTACGCCGCTTCACACGATGGCACGGGGAAGCATCGCTGTTCGGTAGATGATAAAATTCCTTCCTACTATCCGAACGAAGATTCACAGCGAACGTCACCGAGCTCCAAGCGTAAAGGGACCATCGAAGACAACCCAATGACTCCACCTGCAACCACACTACCAAGAATGGTACGATCCGCACAACGAGCCGAATCGACGGTTGAACAGCATGATCGTATCCAAGCATCGTTCCGTACACCGAAAGCAAGCAGCCGCCGCTTGCGTACGTTACATGGTGCACGATTGTCCCCGAAAGATGCGGCTCACCATGTCGAGTCTGCCGCTGGAAGTGGTTCGGAATGTTCTCCAAAGCTTTACCAAAAGTATGCAACCCTTGCGCGATTGTCATCATCGCCTTGTAAAACTGCGGAGAAAAGTAAAAACCCGCTCGACGATAAAGTGCCGGAAAAAGGAATTGTAACCACACCGGTAACGACACCGATCAGTAAGCGATTTGGATCGTTGCCGCGCTTTGGCAAAATTGATCTTTCACCGCTGAGGATGAAAATCAACAGCGTACTGCAGCGACATAATTCGGGCAACCTGTGATCCTGTCGTCACAGCAGAAAGGGGGGAAGCGAACGTTTTGCGAAACGTTTTACTAAGAAGGAGAAAGTATTGCTTTGAAGTGCAAAATTTGTGATTTAAAGTACTTAAACTGCTCAATATGTTACAGCTTTAGCTTTTAAGTTTTAAATACGCAAGCATTAGCATAAGCATTTTCGTTGTCTTTTTAAGAATCTCACCTACGCTCTAAAGAAGGTGCTATTGAACATATTTCATTACACCGTCGCTGAAAGCTTCTCACTATTTGCCCTTTTGCCTTTTACACGATCGTACAACAATCATGGCGTTTTTGCACCTTACAAAGAAACGATTAAACATAAATCGATAGAAGTTATACCTAATCATAAGAAATTCAAGCGCAACATAGACAAATATGGAGATTTAGATAAAAAAAACAACAAATTCCTGTACCAAGGCTTCGACCAGTTTTAAGTGTACGTCATGCAATTAAGCTTTAGCTATAGCCTAGCTCTTTTAATTTTCCATTCTCAAATGGTGCTTTAGTGAATGTTGAGGAGAGCTGTTAAATTTAAGAATGATTTTATGAAACACTATACGCGCTGCATTCTTTTATTGAAGCGATACTGCCATAGCTTTACGACGCAATGCTAGCGAAACGATAGTAGAACTCCAGCTTATTGTGGATGATAAATACGAAAATCAGCATATCTGGTGCAAAATTACACCAAGCAATGTGAAATGTAGCAATACGTACTCAGCAAATCAGGATCAATTTTGAAAAGAAGATATTTTAATGAACAAGAGGAAGAATATCGGTTGGCAGGTTTTGAACTGTGATTTTCGCTCAGCAATGGGTGGACATATCCCTCCGAACGATATCGATTCTAAATTTTCAATACCACACAGGAAATAGTATGGAAAGGAACAATTAAGGGAATAAAAGTGTGACAGTGGAATCTCGTTCTGCAATTCCTGCCCGTGTATCCTGCATAACGGTCGAAGTGAAACAAGAGAATTAACTGATATTTAGATAGGCCAAGCAAACACTGCATATCATGCCGCATTTGAATAGTTGTGCTTCAAAAAATGGCTTGCAGAGTGTGTTATCGTATTAGTAGGTGCGCATGAGCCAAGTAGTAATTGTAATGTGAGATTATAATCGCCGCCACAAACGCCTGCAAACAATCATACCGAAAAATGTACAAACAAGCCGGAAATCTTCGCCATGGAAGGGAGTTTTGCATCTGTTGCATTTAGGACAGAAACTTTTACAGCGTTGATCACGGTTTAAAATAAAGACAAAATTATGCTTATTATCTGTCTGTTATTGTTATCTGAGAGGGCTTTTTCAAAAGAATGAAATGCGAAAAGATGTTCAAAAGGTGAGTTGTGTGATGTTGCGTTCCTTGATTAAGTTTCACAGTTAAGATTTTGCCTTTCGCACAGCCAGCAATTGGTGACATTTTCAATGGTTTTTGTATTTCAATTGAAGTAATTATCTATCTAACTTAATCTTTCCATTTTGGATGCATTTGTGTAATAGTTTTCTTGAAGATCATATCAATCGAATTTGGAGCTTCGCTGCGTACTGATATTGATGTGCGTGCAAAACAAATTCAAACTCTCGTAGGTTAATTGAAAATAAAAAGAAATTAAAACCACGTGATTAATTAAAACCTTTTTAGGGTAAAAAAGTATGTAAAAAGCAAAATAGGGCTTTGAAGTTGTATTAATTTTTGTATAAACACTCCAGGCATGCGCTCCACGTGCGTTTTATAATTTTCAAAATTCGACTGTCAGACATGATTACAAAATGGGTACCTCGTTCAAATGTTCCCAATGATCGAACCTGGGCTTCATGCACTTCTGGCACAGAACTGTCAAACGATACCAATACCAGCTACAACAGCAAAGAAAGTGAAGAAGTGAATAGGACGTGCGTGCCATACGCAGGCACAGTAGAACTTGATTTTCCGCGTGAAAAATCACCCAAACCGGGCTGGTTGGGTGTAAAATCGCTTGCGGAAGCACGTCTGCGTTCGTTAATACCTCTTCCGTGTGCCAAAACGTGTGCGAAAGGTGAGAAAAATCGCGTTGAAAAAAGTACGATCTCCAAAGCAGTGGTCTGCTGTTCCGCGCGACCGAGCGCATGTGTGTGTGCGCGTACATCGCACCAACACCATCGCAACCACACCTCGCGTTCTATTGCCAACGGATAAGAGGAAAAAGGGTTCTTTGGTGGTGAAATACGAAAGCCCTTCTTCTTTAGCCATTCCAAACACACCCTTCACGTACAGTTGCACTTGGGTTGATGGGGAAGCATTTCCGCCATCTGGGTGGGGGGGTTGCGCTTGCGGGTGTTTCTCATTCTTTGAGGTTGCGGTCACACGGTCGTTTCGTGCGTTGAAACACAGGCCTGCGATGCTAAGCATAAGCGTAAGCAAATTGGTATAGCACTTGCCAGTGCGGAGCTGCGATGTGTGCGAATACTGTCGCAATTTTAAAGTGAAATTGTGTAATAATATTAAAGAAACTGTAATATTGTACTTCCTCATCGTGTCTAGGCGTAAGACTGAGACGTGCGATAATTCGTTAGTTTGTGCGTCGCAGTAGTGAGATGAGGAAGATTCACGAGAAAAGCTACCATGTGATATGGATGCCACCAGTTCAATCCCATGAAACTTGTTTTGATCTACTACTCTACATGAGCAAGACAACGCTGTCTCTTGGACCAGAGTTCAACGATCTCACGATGAATTGCTTTCTTGTGCAGTTAGTGAAAAACGGACCATTTTAAGATTTATTTTTATAACTAGATTTTCCCAGACGTTTCCCTTGCCATTTGTCGCAAGCTTGTTAGCGAAAGTGCGTTCAAGTAAAACTTAAAAGAAATTTGCTTCCATTGATTTTAATGTTGTTTATTTTGCGTTTGAATTTTTTTAATTACCTTTTTTTTCGTTTTGTGATTGTTCCGACTGGGTTTTGCATCCTCACTGTGAGAAGCGTGAAATACCTCTGTAGCTTTTTTAAGTTCTTTTTAAATGTGTTCTTAAATGTGAGAAATTTGTTATGCTCGTTAGCAAGAGAAAAAAAAGCGATTTAAACGCCAGAAGCACATAAATTTACACCTTCATTTATAGCAGACCAATAAAGCAGGCAAACACACAACATAGTGAGCCGTGAGCTGTCGGTGAGAACGGTGAGAAACGGGTGTCGGTGACCGCCGTTTACAGTGTTTGTAAAGCGCGTGTGGACGTGTGTAAGTGTGTGTGTGTGTCGGTTTTTTAGGCACAAAAAGCAAACGCGTTCCAATTGAAGAAGATATGCTGCGCGCCACCCAACCTCACGTCACGTAGGCTTTACACGATGGGAAGCAAATGTGTTCGTTTGTTACACGCACGTGTGCGTGTGTGTGTGTGCTGCTGGTTTATGAAACGAAGTAAAAATAATCTTTATCATTTACAGGAAGAGCTGGAACGAAGGAAAAACTAAATGGGAAGGAAAACAAACAGAAAAACACGCGTGATTTGTTAGTGCAGTAGTGAAGAGAGTACTATTTTGGTGAAGTTCGCTTTTAATGTACCGAGGAAAATAGTGCTCGGAAGCCACAAAAACGCGGCGGTGTGTGTAGTGCGTGAAATGGAACGTATTGGTGGGTCGTGTTTGTGAGATAAAATAGTAACAACATACAAAAAAAAGTCAAAAGAAAGTCAATGCATGTGTGTATGTGTGCGTGTGTCTCGAAGACGAATATGCGTGAAGGGTGATAGGGAAAAATTTCGTTTTCCCTCATTTATTTCCGTGAAGATAGTGGCGGGATGATATATCCCGTAGCTAGTGAAAAGCAATAGAAAAGCAGCGAAAAATTTCCTATGTATGGCCGCGCATGGTCGCACTGTGGGTGGATGGTGAATCGTGAGCAGCACTGAGTGCATTATCGTGTGTGAGGAATACGTGCTCTAGTGGTGGGTACATTTTCTGTGCCTCACGGTGCGTGCTGATAACATCATTCCATTATCACCCGTGTTTGTGTGTGTATATACACACATACGTACGTAGCATGCACATACGTATAAAGCAACATCAATAGAACAACAATTTCCATCGCACTCATTAATCTCACGGGCAGCAGCAAATGTTAGCTCATCTGCTCTCGTCGTGAAGGAGAAAAATAATAAACGCGAATAGCAACCATCGACAACTGCGGGAGGTAGCATAAATAAAAAAAAGGACGAGTGTGCGCGCACGTGTGTGTGTGTGTGCACATTGTGTTGATTTTCTGTCTCGTCCTTGCTTTCTCGCCCGGTGCCATGGTTGTTCCGTTTAGTTTGTGTTTCGTACGCGGAAATGTGGATACGCGAATAACCGCGTTGCTTTCGCGCACAACATAATCGGGAGCGGGTTGATAATATTCCAGCTGCATACATGCGGTGAGCCGGTAGTGTTAGTGTATCCCCCCCTTCTTCGCCATGGTTGTCGCGATCATCGCCGACGTCATCATCGATAGTGATGTTGCTGGTGCTGCAGGTGAAGCAAAAGTCAACCCAACCGGCGGCGGATGATGCGAACGATGATATGCAGTGAATGAAAAATAGTGAGCCCCATGCTCAGTGAGTTGCGAGAAAACGGTTCAACCATGATGGTTGCGAAGCAGCAGTGAGAAATAGTGTTTTGCTTTTGTGTGTGTGCGCGTTTCACCAAGGCCCTTCACGGTGGAGGACGAAGTGTGTGCGAAAGGAAAATGTGCATCGGATAAGGGCGCACGCAGTGTGAAAGGCGAAGACGAACGGAGAAAGGCGAAAGGCGGCGATCAAAACATGATCATCGTGTAAGTGCATTTCAGCTTTTTTTTAATGTTTGTTTGTGCAGTGTTTTCATTGTTTGTAGATGTTTGTTTGCTTCCGTTCATATCTGTAGTGAGATTTTTTTTATCAGTTAATGCAACGTTTATGGGATTTTGGGTGGGAAGGTTTGACATTTACATAATGATGCTGTTTCCGGGTGGGGCACAATTTTAAAAAGAGCATCAAAAATATTCAGTTTGTTAGGGTTTGACAATCCTTTAGTGCAATCAAATGACTAAACATTCAATAATTGGAAGAAAAAAAAACAATTTGGAAAACGTTTGTAAAACTTTGTGAAAACTAATCTCATGGACAAATATTGTTGATTGTCGGTTGTCCATATTGTGTTATAGTACAAAGGTTTTTGATCGTATAGATTCATGTTGAATCTTTACATACATGTGCCACATGTTTCTCTACGGGAGGTCACGGTTACTATTTTCGTTTCTGTCATTTAAAAAAACTGACGAAAAGATGGCCATGATCTTCGCCCCTACTTCGAGCTGTCATTGCCATATCGCTTTTGCTGCAAGTTTTGTTTTGACTTTTGTGATTGTATCTTTTATGATAAGTTAGGATAAAAGTGTACCAATTACATAATAGGGGCGATAATATTATTACAGTCAAATGCATGATGTTGTCTAATGGTATAAGTACAATAATCAATCTGTTTCAACTGGAACGACGGTTCCCCCGTTATCAGAGACGATTAACCTTCCCCGGCATTTTGACCTCTGCCGCCAAGGAAACGGCTTGTTAGCACATTGCCAACGGTCATGCGACAGTAATCGATGCTAATCGATAACGACGACGATTGGGAAACGATAACAGAGAGCAAGAGAGAGATAGCAAGAGCAAGAGAGCAAGCAAGACAGAAAGAGGGTTTTTGTAGGTGTTGCTTGGCTTGATGGGTGGTTAAAAATAGAGCTCCACACGCTTTCCACGTTAATTATGTCGTCAAATCAATAATGAAACACGAGGGATATTGTTGGACGAGCTTCGGAGGAAGCTCTGGCCCGGTTAGTAGAATCGGTTCGATAAACAGCCCAACCTAAAATAAGTATCTAGGTCACCTATTATGTAGCTTCCCGGTTTTTTATTTGCCGCTGCTTTCCGGCGGCGAATTATATGGGATCGATTCGTCCGAAAAGCTTTTCCGAATTTGTGGCCGAGTGCGAGCATTTACCAAGGGTTTTGGCTTTAATGTTTTATTATGATACATTGCCCTACCTCCCTTGACCACCTCTAGTGCACATGTGGTTTAGGTATGGTTTAGTTCGTTTGTTAGCTTGAATGTTTAATGCTATGTACCGGTCAGTTATGTGAACTTTCGCCCTAAGAGGGTGGTGCTGCCTATCAGCTTGGAAAAGCGGACAATTTCCGGGGTTTTTTTTGTCAAAGATTAATAACGTGTGAAAATGAAATAATCATGTTTATTGTTCCATTACCAGAGTGCAAAAAATTGTCCTACTAAATTAGTCCACTACTTACGGCTGATCGGTCACAATTAGTGTTGTGCTTTTTGAATCTTTTGAAAAGAGTAATTAATATGAATCTTTTGAAAAGAATCATTCATACGAATCTTTTGTAAAGAGTCATTCATATGAATCTTTTGAAAAGAGTCATTCATATGAATCTTTTGAAAAGAGTCATTCATATGAATCTTTTGAAAAGAATCATTCATATGAATCTTCAGTGAAGAGCCATTCAAATCATGAGCCGACTCCCAAAATATTTATAAATTGTCATACATTGAAATGAATCCTGAAAGATTAATGAATCTTATGTTATTCCCTATTATTTCCCATATTCTTATGTTATTCAACTAATTTAATTTAGTGGTGGTAGAGGGGATACTTAATCTAATGGTTCATGAATATTTATTACTAAGATTCAGAATCATTCATTCAGTTCAAAAGATTCCTTCAGAATCATGAATCTGAGTCAGATTCATCTAACACTAGTCACAAACGTTGAAGCTTGAACAAAATCGATTTTTCGAGTTTTGAAATAATTACACTTGTAGTTTTGAGTGTAGACTCTGTGCAATAATATACTTCAAAGATTGTATAAAAATAGTATAAAATTTTAAACAAATTTGTATAAAATAACACTACCTTAGTGTTAACCACATCAGCCATTTTGGTTTATCTGACTTCTTCCAATCATATTTTTGGGTTTAACCAATTCTACCGTAGTTAATGCATAATTTTTACTTAACTACTTTATAATACGAAATCTCGATAACATCATTACCCTCTCATAGAAAGTGGTTTTAAAATAAATATCATTGAAAAAATACATTTCAAACGCTTTTTAGGCGTAGTGTGTCATACATGCCAACTTATTGAATCTTTTGAAAAGAGTCATTCATATGAATCTTTTGAAAAGAGTCATTCATATGAATCTTTTGAAAAGAATCATTCATATGACTCTTTAGCGAAGAGCCATTCAAATCATGAGCCGGCTCCCAAAAAATATTAATCAAATTCCATAACTTCAAATGAATCCCCACGGATTCATGAATCCTGAATGCTTCACTGCTTATACACACTTAAATGAAAAAGGATGACCGGGAGAGGGCGGGATGAGGTGGATTTATTTCAAAACGGCAGACCGGAGGCTGGAGGGGCAATCACATAAATCATAGGGCATTCCGAAACCCTAAGGAATCATAATTCTATGAGGATTCATGAATCTCCAGAATTGAGACTCAGAGTGATTAATTCACTTCAAAGATTCGATCAGATTCGTGAATCTGAATCAGATTCACCCAACACTAATGCAAACAGGGGCGGCTCGGTGGTGCATGTGATAAACGGCGCCAGTCCACACGGCCGGACCGGGTTCAAATCCCATTCGGACCGTCTCCCCGTAGCAAGGACTGACTATCCGGCTACGTGGTAAAATAAGTCTAGTAAGCCAGAAATGGCCGGCGTGACCTGTAAAGGTCGTTAAAGCCAAGAAGAGAGTAATGCAAACAGATGATATAATAAAAATTGAACACATATTTAAATGATTCTGATGTAACGAAAATAACTCATCCTCAAACACGTGAGCGGCACTGTGATGATGCTTCCATCAGCCTTAGTGTGTTTCAGTTGCCATGGAAAATTACACTTGATGCATCGCGTGAGGGCAAAAATGTTGTTGAACCATGGATGTTGTCTGCGTTCGATTATTTTGTTTGGGTATATAAATAGTTCATGCTATATTCAGCCGGTTGCACCGTGTGGTGTCGACCTCCGCTGTTTTGTTTTGTGTTTCCTCCATTTGTGAGCGGTTCATTTTCATGGTAAATCAATTATTGAGAAGAATTTTCAATATTATAGGCGTTATTTAAAAAAATCATATAATATAAAAGAACACAACTTACCAATTTTAATAAGCGATGATTTCATTTTTCACTTGTTAAATGTGTATTATTCAATGTTTATTTCATACAATTTAGCTCATGTGCAGTCCGCTACGCCAGGTTTATTAAAAATTGATGAACATTGTATTTTTTCCATGCCCTCATGATGGGCTCATATACACACCAAAAAAAACAACAATCTCCCCAACCCCATTTGACCATGTTTCGTGGCCGTGGTTGGAGGCCATTTGATGATGAAGGTGGATTAAAATTTAAACATACGCACACACACACACGCACGCATAACGTTGCGTGTAGTGTGAGAGTCAAGCGATGGAGGTGGTGAAGCACTGTGTAATGTTCAGGGGCGAGTGGTGAGTTGTTGGTGGAATGAAACTAAAACATGCTCGAGATCGATTTTGCCAAGCACAAGCGGGGTTGCGAGTTTTATGCTGTCGCGTAGTGAGAATAGGTAAAGTGAGGAAGTAACCGTATGCTTTCCTACTCAATTTCATCTTTCTCTCTCTCTCTCTCTCTCTTTCGTTTTTTCTCCGGCTCTTCTACTCTAGCCCTTTTACAGGGTTCTGCAAACGAACGGGCAAATAGTCGACGGCACACACTATTTATGTAGCGAGAGTAACGCTTCTGCTCCATCTATTCCATCTATCTATCTTGCTCTGGCGTATGGCCTTTCCCGCTCTGATGGTGGTTGAAGGGAGGGATGTTGAAATTCAAGTACATTTTCTCTATCCCAGCAACCCCCCTCCCCCAATCCAATCGGCGGTTTAGGCTCGTTGGGAAACCACGAGCACTTCAACTACCACCGCGAATGCACTAACACACCAACTACTGCAGGAAAACGCACTGAAGTGAAGTGGCTTCCTGGTGGTGAATGTGGAAAGTGTCTGAACGGGATTGGGACCCTTGTGCACTTCCTTTCCACGCCCCAACATCCACCCCCACCCCATACTCCCTACTTGTTACGCGCATTTGTTGAGAGCCGGGTCCACTTACATATATTCCGCTGAAAACCGTTACAGACGACGAGCAGCATGTGTCTAGAGCGGAAGGTGTTGGGTTGGAAAGGGGGGAGGGATGATGAAGCATCATTTCTTCTTGCTTGCTCTCTTTCTCTCTTTCTATGTTGTGCACAATAACTTACAAAACAGCACACTTCCGCGCGAGATCTGTTCCATATACGAAGCGCGGGCGATGGATCTGTTTTGGGGATGCTTTGGAGGGGAAGAGTTGGGCAATGTTGAGGATTGAACTATTAACTAGTTTTTCCACCGCACACTGCACACACTGACACACACACACGCGGTGTGTACACATGTGCGCATACCAGCGCGCGCGAGTTAGGGGCGAGTTCCTTCAACTTTCAAAGTCGCCAACGTCAGCAACACTCCACGACGTCCAGAAGCGGGAGTTGGGGTATTTTTATTTTGTTGTTCGGGTTTTTTTTATTATTATTCGCTTTTCCTTCTTTGCCTGCGTGTGCACACACGATGCATTTGATGCGGTTTTATGTGGTGGAAATTTTTAAAGCGTCGCATATGGGGAGGCTGCTGTTGTTCCTTCTGCCTGGCCGTGTACTCCACGTTGTGGTCAGCTTTGTGAACGGGTTGTGTTAGTTTCTTGCTTTTTTAATCTGTTTCAATCGTATGTTGTTGTAATGAATGTTGAAATAGTTTACGATCGTAAACAACATTTTCATGGAGTAGTTTGTATGGCATTTTTTCTTCCAGCATAACTTGCTTAGTACGGTCAGATACATACAGTATATCATTGCTAGTATGGTGTCTGGTTTAATGATTGATAAGTGTCTATTGAAAGTTACTATTCCATCAGTTCTAGTGATGTTTATATTTTTCTAACCAGAGGGAGTTAGAAAGAGAGTGAATTAATTCAATTCTACACGAAGAGTTTTTGTAATTCTATTGCGAATTAACGCATTTATAGGGATTTTACTAATTCATGAGATATTTAACTCATCAGTGATTTGTTTGGTGATCTAATTCTACGCGACGATGAGTGAGCTCACTACTTGTGAGAAACACTATCACCAAGAGTGAGTTAACTTCTTCTTGTAACTCACTCACTTTGATGTTCACAAGGGAGTCGGTATTCTCATTTTCACTGCTCACTGATCTTAGTTTTGCAAAGAATTCTCAGAGATCTTAGTCTTGCAAAGAAATCTCACCATCTGAAGGCCTCCTGAAGTTGCAATACTTAGTTGCCAACTTTTGAAGGAGATCCATTTCGCTCTAAACTCATTAAGAGGTTTTCGCAAGTTTAGCTCGACCAGAGGGTAGGTGTTAAATAGTGTTTGTTTTGTTAGCGGTTAGATGAGTTTTTTGCACATTTTTCGCAATAAGTTTAACGGGACAACTCCCTTGAATTCTATTGCAAATATCTATTATCTTGCAATATTGCACCTACATGTAAATTAATGCTAGAATTCATCCTGAGCTTGAAAATATGTTTAGACTCCTGGAGGTACTCTCAATGTCTTCAGCATGATTTAGTCCCCGTTCGAAACCTAAACAGTAATAATGTCAGAACTAAATCCAGTGAAGCTTCTAGTGTTGCTATCATATTTCCTAGCTGTGTTCGGCACAATCGAAAACGATCAGGTCAAATCACGCCAACGACGCTTTTTAATCTTTCCACGCGCCAATCCACAACGTTTGCAGCTGATCGGCGGGTTTGGTATACCGGCCGATATACAGCTCGAATCCATCACGATGGGATATGTGATCAAATCGGTCTATTTCTTACCCTGGAACTCGTCTCACTGGATACCGCCCTTTCTCGATCGTCATGAGTTTGAGACAGCACGTACACCGCATATCCTTCGTAGACGAGAATCCTCGATGGCAACACCACTGGTGATAGCGCCTCAGAAGTTGTACGAACTTTACGATGGTCAGTCGGATGAGTTGGACGATGAAGATCTACCCTCAGAGTTTGGAACATCTTCACCACAATCCCGATGGACGTTTTATCACATCCTGGAACAGCTGTTCGATCAGTGCGTTGTCTTGGTGGTCTAGAATTGCTTATTTCCTTACTGGATTATGTTTCTCTCTCTCTCTCTTGCTCCACAGAAAAGGTTTAAATGGTCGTAGCTGTGTGTTGCGTGCAATTTGTGAAGGTTCCGAAGCTAGTTTTACGCATACGAGTGGATTGATTGGAGAATTGTTGCACATTGCGTTTACGCCTTCTTCCACTAATGATGTCCAGACGGAACCTCATCACATATTGTATGGTGAGGCGGAAAGGATACCAGGATTGATGAGTGCTACCAAAGGTGGCGGTGCATCGGTTTGTGCTGACATGTATGCCGAATGTAAATTATCACTATTGGATTCTTTTTCGAGTGTATTCCATGGATTATTAAGTGCAATGTGAGTTGTGGACTGAGGTGTAACTTTTTTTTAATTTATCCTTGAATAATGACGTGAAGTACGCAATAGCTAAGATTAGCCAATAAGTTGTTTAAAATGATTTCTTTTTTAATCATGAACTACTTATTAAATGATCTGTTTTGATTTGAAATATTTGATCATTCTTATCTATGTAAGTGGTGTAATAAATAAGTGTGCTTTTAGATATTTTTTAAAGATAAGATTGATTTTTTTTATTCAGCATTGTTTGGATTTTTATAGCTTTAAAACTTTACTTCAATATAGGGTCCACTTGTAATCCGGGTTTTATTTGAGTTCAAGTGAGAATGTTGACACCGTTTCTCGATTCTTTGCACGCAGAACTGGAATATTTAGTAGTAATTCAAAGATTAGAGCAATTTCTCAGAGTTTTCTCGGGTGGGCTTCATTTAGTATTTAATTTGTACTTTTGTTGAAGACATTTTAAACATCCGTTAAATTATCAATTATGCTCTAAGTATTAATAAAAGTTCGTCATCATTAAAATATTAAAAAAAAAGTTAGTAAAAGTTATCCAAAAAAGCCAATTTTGTTTTTTGCTTTAATCTTAATGCTTAAATATTTCGTTCGCAAGTAACTTATCCATCGTGTTCGCTCAACATTTTCCGGGCTTGCCCCGGTAGCTTGTGCTTTATGTTGATGCATCACATAAAACATCGCATACCGATGGTGTAAGGTTCGGTTCCTTCTCCATCATACCAAACAACCACCAGCGCGCGTACAGCATCGCGCACACAGGAACGGGAAAGATTGTTCCCATTTTGTGTCCCCATCCCACTACTGTTCGTGTTTGCTGCTGTCCTGGCACAAATGGAAACAACAGCACAACAGACCGCATCTTCCCTTCCGTGCACATATTATGTGGCAAATGGACGCGAATGACGCGCACGTGCCTGTTGGTAGCTCCCACAATTTCATCCCATCACTCTCTGTTTCTTACGCTCATTCTCTCTCTCTTGCTCGCCTTAGCGCAGGAGATCTCGCCATAACCGGCATACAGCACACCGACACTCTGCTGGGTGTTTGCACGACGCGGTGCCCGTGGGAAATTGATCAATATTTATCGATTTTCCAAACGCAGCAGGAAAACAGCTAAGGAAGGAAAAACAGGTCCCAAAAAACAAATGCTTCTTTTTGCACCACGGAATCGTGGTTTTCGTTCGATTTCCTATGTAAAGGCGGGATATTTTGTAAAGGTAGAACTTGTTTCAAAATGTGTTATTTTCGTAAAAGAAAATATAAATATTCCTCCTCTATTTTTATATCCATGATTTTATTTATTGCAAAGCATAATAAAATAGCATAAGCATAAAGCATAAAAAACAACAAAAAAGTATTAAACATTACTATGCTTTTCTGACAGAAATATTTATGTGCAAGCGACCGTTTCCTATGCTACCGACCGACGACACATACGCAACCGGGCGGTGGAAAATGGAAAATCGATAAAAGCAAACGCCCCAAATACGCAAGGCGCATTTCAGCAGTCGCGCGCCGTATTGGACTGTGTTCTTGCGTATAAGTCGTAGTCTGGCGTTTTTTTCCGAACTAGGACTTTCCCTGTTTTGCGACATTTTGAAGAAACATTAGCTTGATTCGAAAATGACGTTCCTTTTTCCCTGGAATTGTTTCCTGGAATAGAACACATTAATCAGTTTCTTAAAGATTTTTGTTTTAACGAAACTTACTGCATATGGAAAAAATATTGTAAGTTTTTGAAAGAAACAATTTGCATAACTTTTTAGTGTTTTATGCACAACATATTCCACACAGCTAGACCTTGAAGGGATGAAAACATTGTTATTGATTTTTATTTCCAGTGTTTTTAATTCATGTTCTCTTGCAAAGATCCTTGTGGACGATGAACTGAAACATCATATTTGCGATTCCAGAAGCGTACCCAATGCCCTTCACATGTGTATGTAATGTGTGTGTATTTCGGATAAAAATACAATCGATTTACTGGTACGAAGAAGTGTATTTTATGATTTTTTTCTTTAGCTTTCTTTACATCGAATTATGAAAAATCCAATGATAGCTAGGAAAATGCTTCGACCGACTGCATTTATTCAATTAACTTTTTCAAGATCTGAGAAATTGCTAATCTTTTGCTTGGATTTTCATTTGTTACCCCGTGCCTACATGCTTAGCAATTGTCGCGTTTGCGAACGCGACAATCGTAGCACAGTTTTCCCAAAAAATTTTGCGACTTTCGGCGCGACTTCAAGGTTGTTTAAGTTTTCTCGTGCAAGGTTTGTTTATGTTTTCAATCTGGCCGGTAGCGGGAAATTAATTTCGAATTAAATTAAATTAATTTAAACAAAGAAAATTATAATAAATAGTAAATTTATTGTTTGGATGAAGTTGATGAGAAAGGCAAGTTTTTTAAGCCCAGTGACGATGTTTCAAAACAATGGACCATCAAGAAAGCTCGTGGCAGGATGTTGCTGACTCCTGTGATACAAATAACGGCTGTTGCTAACAGTACGGCAGATTTGTCCGTTTTGTTTTCTTGTGTGTTTAACGCTGGAAAATCTTGTTATATTTTTTTCCGGTAGCCAGAAAGAATTGTAACAAGATAAATAGGTGAACGAAGATGTGTTTGCCCACCGCGTCATACACCGGGCAAAATAGAATTGGGATCGGCAGCTCCGAGTAGCATAAAGGTAAAAATCTTTGAATACGGGTAATCAAACGTGTATGGCTTTTTTCTCATTTCATGACCGTCTCTGTACCCTCAATATACAGGTATTCATAACCACGATTCCAACACAGCTTCCAAACTACCATCAATATACAGGTATTCATAACCACGATTCCAACACAGCTTCCAAAAGGGATCTAACACTGTGCTGTGGACTATCTAATATTTTTTAACTCTAATATTTTTTCTGATTAATTAATTTAATTAATTATTAACTAATTATTAATTAATTTATCTTGTTCAAGCAAGTTCAACATACAAGTAATAAATTCATAAACAATGCAGCCATACATTTGTCCACGGTAGGTATGGGATTTTTTTTTAATTAACAGCGATTTTTTTGTTTTAAAAATATTATTGACATTCACAATAATTATATACAACACGTATGTACTTTTAATAAATAAATAGCACTCGATTTGTTAATTTAATTTACAATATTTAATAACACTCAAAATATTTAATTTTTTAATTTGTATTAGTTTACCTTGGTATTGCCATGTTTACCTTGTTATTACAGAAAACTGTCATGGCGTCAAGTCGCGCTTCGAATCGCGATTTTTCGCTGAAAATACACGTATAGCGACTTTTCACAATTTTTTTTATATGGAGTTTCGCAAAATTTTTCTGAATCGCGTTCGCAAACGCGACAATTGCTAAGCGTGTAGAGCCGGGGTTAGAAGGAAATTAAATGAAAGGTCGGGAAAATTGTTCTAATTGACTTTAATGATAATTTTAATATTTAACACGAAACATCACTCGACAAGTGCTTGTAAATTGTGTGAAAAGATTTCTTATATGTCTTCATATTAAATTCTCTTCGACTCTTTACACTAATTAAATCTCATGCAAAACAATTATAACGTCTCAGCTTTAAGTTGATACGATTGTTGCAATCTCTGTTGGTCGGATATTATTTTCGGAAGCGCATATAAAACCCGCCGCCAATCGAACGCAGGAATGTTCCGACTACATCTGGTAATGCGAATTTGTACTACTCTCCGTGTGGCAGTACATGGTATAAAATCGATTTTTCGCAACCTTCTCCAAAACATTGCTTTCAGCAAAAATCTTTCCATCCTTTCATTCTGTGACGAATTGAAGAAAAAAAAAATTTCCGCTTCCTCTCATTTTCTCTGCCTCATAAAAAAACCTTCCTCCAGTTACCACTCGCCCCCTTCTGGTGGGAATGTTTTTGTCATTTTTTAAATTAATTATATTTATCATCATCATCCGAGGTTCTCTGCCTACTACCTGCCTTATGCGGCTACCGTCCGATAAAAGCTCACGGACATAAACATAAGAGCCTTTACTTTTGTCCGTTTATTTGTTTCCCTTTTTTTCTTTTCACACACACACACACACACAAAAAGGATCCATTATGGTATCCCGGCTCCACGTCCTTGACTCTACCAGCCGTGTTTGGCGTTCTTTTTCTTGCTTTCTAGATTTTCCGACGTCCTTTTTCTTTCCAACGTCATTGGTTGGATTTGCAGAATTTCATCATCACTAGCCGTTCTCCCCCAATCATCCTCTCCCACCACCCCATTTTCCACATGGGCAGGCAGCATCCCTCCCTTCTTCCTTTGTGGTTATTTTGGCGATAAAAAGCTCCTCCGAAGAGCTCCAACGAAAAATGTGCGAAGATGTGCGAGTGATTGAGAGTGTTCGTGAGAGAAGGAGAGAAAAGGATAGGATGTCCCTATACAATCCAGGGGAAGAGGGAAGGATGAGGAACGCTTTTTTCTCTCCATATTCTGAGGCCGATGTTCAGTATCCTTGCGGCCTTCAAAAGATGCTTGGAAAAAGATGGAGACACATAAAGCCCCCCCCACACACACACATACAGGGAGGTATATGTTTCGCATTCTTCGCATGATAAGCTTACGAAGATGGTGTGTGAACATATTCGCCCTTTTGCTGTGTTTTGTTCATGCCATACCAGTAAAGCCTTCTATCGAATCGATTTGTTGTATTATTTAAGACGCACGAATATTAGGAAAGTCGTTCCGTCCTTTGGGGGTTTTTTTTTTGTTAAAGCAAATCAAGAGAAATATATTTTCATTAAACAAGCTTTTTTTATCGAAATAATGTACGAAGAGGTAAAGGGGTGGAAAATAAGGAGAATATATAACAAACTGAAACAGCAAAACTCGTATGGCAAATGAAAATTTAGGCCACAGCGCATTAAAAGCATCTGGGAGAGCGGGCTGTTGTGTACATGTTTCCGTCCGTTATTTTTTCCCCGGTATCTGAAAATGTTTTCCAAGTCTCGGCCCCGGGAAAACAGGCCCATTCTCCATCTCTTTCGTGCTTCATTTAATTTTCTTTTTTTGCTTTTGCCGTTCTCTTTTGATGGACTTATTCCCTGGATTCGTTCTTAATGGAACCAAGAGGATGATGGTTGGTAAAAGGTCTTCTGTTCTCTTGTCACCATTGCATCACGAAGATTTCCATCCGGGGCCGCAAATAGCACAAGCAATGCCGACGTCTCACAACAATTTCCCTGCTGCTTTTTTCACATTTCCTAATCGGAGGAGAAAAAAAGACACACAGAGATACTGAAGCTTGGTGTGGTTGTTTGTATGTGTGTTTCAACACTACCACAAAGTGAGGAAAATGTAGCAGAGGAAAAAGGGAAAGCAGTCGGGAAATGGAAAGTGGTCAAAATAATAAACGCGCGTTCGTGTGGAGATGCTGACGAAGAGAGTAAACTGGTGGATTTTGTCTTCTTGCTTTTTCCCCCGGACGGAAAAAGCGTCTCTCGATAGGAGGGAAAGATGGCCATGGGGCTTTTTGGGTAGGATATTGGATGGAAAAGAAAGCTCTCTTTCTCCCAAACACGCACACACACTCGCACAAACACCACTCGGGTTCACAGTGCAGCTTTTCTCCAGCATCAGAATTATCGATCCGTTTGCTTCCCTTCGCTCGTCCAAAAATTATTATCCAACATCATCTGGGCGTTGGGTCCTTAAGCTTGTGCCGCCTCCACCACGTTGTGGGGGGTATGCTGTTTATGGGAAGCTTCCTCTCCTTCATCATCCCTCTCGAGCTTCAGAATGGTTATTGGTGTAGTAGTAGTGTAACGAGCTCTGCTTTAAAGTGGTCCTTTCGCTGTGGAAACGTTGCGAAATCATATTTACGTTCGCTTGCGGCGATTCGCTTTTTGCTGAACAATATTGACTGGATAATTGAGTGTTCTAGGACGGGATTGTAATTTTTATTATAATTTTCTTTATATACACAGCCGATTCGATGAAATAGCATCATCCTGAACATGATGGATGAATGTAGGGAAAATGTTTTGTTTTCCAATATTTCAAACAGGAATGAATGTTTCGATGAGCTTTCTTCCCACTACGCAATACTTTGCCAGATAGGAGCGCAGATGGGATGTGCTACTTTAAGATGTTTGCTATGGTGAGCTTTGGTAGTGAGGTGAGGAAGTGGGATAAGGAGCAAAAACAGTAAAAGGCGAGGAAATGGTTTTTCGCCCCTGCTATCCTTGACATAGCGAAAACACACTGTTTTTTCGTTGTAGTCGAGTGGGTGGGAAATGAAAAGCTATCAGCTTACGACGATCTTTCAAACGTGTGTGTGTGAGAGAGAGAAAGAGAGAAAACCACGGTGAGCTTTTCATGGATGCTGATTGTGTGTTCGAGTGAGAAAATGGTGAAAATTTATTAATTTGCTACGAATTAAAGTGTGATTAAAGTTACTAATTCAACGACAACAACAATATTAAGGATAAGCTCTGTTGTTATTAAGGATGATGTGTGTGGTGGTGTGTTTCGAAGAGTATTGAATACTTTATTGTGAACAATTCTAAATCGAATTGAAGAAAAGCGAACTTTATTTTATGTTTTTATGTCAGTTATCTACATAATTTTTTTTCTGTCACAAAACCATGTCTGAAAATTAAAAGCTCCATCGATTTCTCTGTGTGTGGTGAACATTTTATCACATTGAAATAAAATTAAATCTGATTCTATGCCTCCCAACCCCTAGTGACGCCACGTTTCGATTACTTTTAACGTTGTGTTGTGAGGGAAATGGATGAAAAATATGCTACTGAATAGAAAATTCGGAAATGATTCAATAGGCAAAGGCTTGAAATGGTAAAGAAAAGTAATATTTTCCATATTGTTTGGTAACTCACCCGTTTTGGTTAGTGTAACTGTGGAATCATTTGTTGATTGCAAATATTCATAGGAGCTTTTTTTGGATAGGTTTTTCCAAAAGATACAAATGCATTTCCTTCTTTTTCAAGGTGATAGTACATTTTGATGACCTTAAATGTTTTTTATTACTGTTTTTCTGGCTACACTGACCAAGATGCTCTTCTACTCTGCTGATTGGTGACATCACAGACTCCTCATCATTAGAGATAGAAAAAAATTCGACATTTTTTCAATCAACATTCCATTAAATGAAATGAAAATTGTAATTAATTCAGCCCTCTGTGGCTGACAATACGGATAAAGCCGTGATCAGGTAATATAAATAAATAAATAAAAAAAATCCAATAAATTTGTTGTCATTGTATGAAAGTTTGATTCAAGAAAAATAATTTTAGATTAATAAAAATAAAGTAATGGCATTATCTCATTTTCAAGAAATTACTCGGATACAATCGTTTTATTAAACGACAGCAGATCAAAAGTTTCAAGAAGATCCTTGAATATGACGGAATCTGGTATCCATTCTTTGCTGAAATTTCGTTCATTTGTTTGACAGATACCGTCTTAAAATTTAAGCTAACTTTATGTTTGAACTTTTGCAGACTGAACTATCCCCCCTTAACCTTCATCTGACAAACGTATCCAAGAATAGTATTGTTCGTATAATTATTACGTTTACTAGCAGTGACAGCATCAATTGGCATGTCAGCTGCTAGTGTCGTCGATGAGATTGTTTGTTAATGGTGCACGTACAATTATGAGTTCGTGCCTCAGCACCAGTGAGTTCTATCGATCGTCATATACACACACACAAACACACTGCACATTATATACAACGTGATGTACGTTGAGTTAAGCATTTCAATCTCTTTTTTCTTCCCTTCCCAGTGACCTACTTTATTTATTAGACTTCTTTCGTCTTTCCTACAGAAATTGCGTAAATATTGAACTGGAATGCAAAATAAACACAGCTTAATGGATTGTCGAAGATGGTTGGACGTTCGGGGATTTGTATATATTAACAGTTTTTTTATGTGCAAGAAATATTTTTTATGCAATAATCTGTTGGATTGCAGGATTCTGCAAGAACGAACGCTTTGTAACAAAATATGGCATTATTCCTATAATAAACGAAGGATACGGAGGAAACGGAGGATAGAACGAACGCTTTATAACAAAATATGGCACTATTCCTATTTTTCATTTTTAAATTAAAAACACTATTCAAATGTTAAAGTAAATCAACAATATCGGTATTATGAGCGGATCAAGCATAACCTTTTCGCGTTGTATATAGAAGCCATTAATTTCCATACATTAAACTCTTTCCACCTTTCCACACGCGCTAATGTCGGGTTTCATTTTGTTTGCATTTAACGGCCCCATCCACGTAGAATGCAGCCGATACATTCCATCCGGAAAGATGCTTCCGCGTATCGCTCGGGAAAGTAGCTATTTTAAGCTATTATTTATAATCCCCACCCGGGGCAATGGTGCTAATGTGGAGGAGGAGTTGAAGGAAACTTTGCACTCCTCCACTCCCTTTCCCTTCATCGGAAAACGCATTTTCTAACAGCCGGTGCGGGGGAAAAAAGGAAAGACTGCAACTGCAACCAAGCGCACCGGAGAACCAGCGTAGAGGTGATGAAGGATTGATGTAGCTGGTTTGGGGGGGAAGTTTCCATGTTTGACCTACATTTGTTCGGCCCCAGTTGTCGACAGGATTGGCGAGGGGGAGGTTGTCTGCAGTGTTTTTTTTTGTGTGTTTCGTTGTTGGCTGATTTTCTCGCTTTTTGGACGAATTTGCTGCCTTTATGCAGTGTTGCCGTGTGCGCGCCGGATTGTTTTGGGTATGGCGATGCATTTCTTGTGCATTCGGGGGCGTCTGTTTTGGTTATGCTGAAACGGATCGATACTGGCCGGTTCGGGCTGGTGTCGGCACCGGTTGCGTAAGCATGATTTTTCACGGAAATAGAAATGTTGAAGCCGCGTAAAATCGCGAATGAACTGATGATGTTGTGCTGGGATACGTTCCATTCCATTTAAAGGTGAACTGCCCTGTATGGGGGTTACACATTTTTGGAAGTGTCAGGTGTCGCCTTTTGAATAAGGTCTTTAATTATCTTAATTATGGATTAAATGGTGCTTGGTTTTTGTGAAATATTTTCCATATTTCCCTGAGGATTCTGACTGTTATATCTGAGTTTTGTTTTTAAATTAAAGCTTCAAAAAATTCTTTGCGTTCTATTTCTAGCTTTAATTTAAATTATGTTCACATACAACTGGATGGTGTGGAATCCCTGAGAATGGGATTTGTTATCGTTTTTTCGGTGTGAGGATCTTCTCTCAAGCTGCTATTAAAATAACAATTAATGTTATACTGTTTACTAAATTTATTTTAAATGTTGAATATATTACGGGGTAATTATCGTGACTGTGATCGATAGATAGATAGCTTCACTAAAATCGCAACGCTTAAATGGTGCAATTTCATTCGTGTAATTTTGTGGCTTAAATTAATTGCCATCCAAAAAGCGTTACGTTACGGGCATGAATCGTAGCTGGTGGTAACCTCGTCTGGCTGAAAATCGTTTGATTGTAGAAAATCGATAATTCACAGTGCTGGGCATATTCCGTACGGGCCAAGCCCCGTGGCTGCCGTGTTGTCTAGCATGTGTGCAGATGCGTATGTGTGTCGGTATGAATATTTTGTATACGAACATTCGACCCGACGGTCGTGTCAGTAAAAGGATAGCGAAAGCAGTGTTCATTTGTTCGAACCTGCTGGGCTGCAACGCGATCGTCATCGTTCACCCCATGCACCTGTGTCGCGGTTGGTGGGAAATGCATTTGCTTTGTAACACGAAAATCAATGATGCAATTAGAGCGGAAGCAAAACCGATACGGAAAAGGGAGAGATAGAGAGAGAGAGAAAGGAAGCCCAGACCGGCACCAGACAGACAGCCAAGCACCCAGGTACGTGTTGGCTTTGGTTGGCTTCCTTCTGTTTTTGGCAAGTGAAATGCATCAACATCACGCATCGCGGATGCCAATAAAAATGGTTTTGGTTTCCCGAAAACACTTTCCATTGCTGGAGAATGTGCAGACTAATGCAGCTAGATGGAGAGAAACCTGTTCATAATTGACCTTGCGTGGTCACAGCGCTTAAAATTGGCAACCTGTTTCCTGCTGTCGCCCACGGGGTTTGTCGCGTGTGATAAAACACGTGTTGTGTATCATGCAAAAGGTTCCGCCCTAGTATTCCGCCCATCTGTCCAATCGAGAGTGAGTGAGATATTTATGCAGTGTTGAGATGAGAATAACAACTCTTTCTAGTGAGTCAACTCACTGTGAATGAGTCATTATTAGGAGTCAGCTCGTTTAACGACTCATTTCGGAGTCATAAAAAACCCGGCATAAATTTATAAGTTAACGTTCGGTCATTTAACTCACTCATGAGTGTAAGCATGTAGCCGTGATGAGTGAGTTGCAAAATGAGTAAATACGTGAGTTGAAACGAAAATGTGCGAGTGAGTTGAAATAAAAATGAGTTGAGATTGGCAAATTTATAGATTTTTTTATTTTTTTTATTATTTTTCATTCTCTTTTCATTTAAAGCATATTTTGAGTGAAAAGAAACTTATTTCTACCAATTCGCATTAAAATACATCAATTTAAATTTTTTTGCTAAATTACTCAAAAAAGCTAAGGCTAACCCCTTAGGAAATTTTCGGGTTTTCAGAATTTTTTTATTTTTTTTCTTATTTTTTATGCTTTCTTCTATTTAAAGCAGTATTTGAGTGAAAAGAAACTTAGTTCAACCAATTCGCATCAAAATAAATCAATTTTTATAATTTTGCTAAATTTCCCAAAAAAAAAAACCAAGGCTAACCCCTTAAGAAATTTTCGGGTTTTCAGAATTTTTTTATTTTTTTTTCTTATTTTTTATGCTTTCTTCTATTTAAAGCGTTATTTGAGTGAAAAGAAACTTATTCCAACCAATTCGCATCAAAATAAATCAATTTATAAAATTTTGCTAAATTTCCCAAAAAAAAACCAAGGCTAACCCCTTAAGAAATTTTCCAGTTTTTTGAATTTTTAATTTTTTTTTTTTATTTTTTATGCTTTCTTCTATTTAAAGCGTTATTTGAGTGAAAAGAAACTTATTCCAACCAATTCGGATCAAAATAAATCAATTTTTAAAATGTTGCTAAATTTCCCAAAAAAAAGCAAAGGCTATAATAGCCTTAGAAAATTTTCAAGTTCTTAGATTTTTTTATTTTTTTTTATTATTTTTCCTTTATTTTTATTTTAAAGCATTATTTGAGTGAAAAGAAACTTATTTCAACCAATTCGCATTAAAATAAATCAATTTATAAAATTTTTCTAAAATTTCCCAAAAAAAACGGTATAGCCTTAGGAAATTTTCATTTTTTTAGATTTTTTTAATTTTTATTCCTTTTTTTTTATTTAAAGCATTATTCGAGTGAAAAGAAACTTATTGAAGCCAATTCGCATAAAAGTACATCAATTAATAAATGTTGGTAAATTTCCCCAGAAAATGAAATTTTGTTTGGGTTTATAATTCATAAAACATTTAAGACAACGTCTGGTGGACAAACCATTTAATAAAACCTATATAATAAGTACGTATAGCCTCAAAATTTGATGAAAAAACATTGGAAACTTACTTATACTTATCATGATTGTCTTGTTTGCATATTGGTTGCCCTTAATGGTAAGGTTTATAGTGGATAACAGAAGGAATAACACAAATTTTGTTTTCAATTAATAAACATTTGTTGCTACACACTCTACACGTATATTAATCTATCTCTTTTACCTTTTCCTTTCTATATTTTCATGTGCTTTGTCTGCAGTACAACATCGAAACTACCGACAACGATGCATCCTTTCCACGGCAGACTGAAACACCATCAGAAGAAAAAGAAGCAGCACCAACAGCAGCAAACGCATACGCAGAGAAGCAATTGGCGGTATCTACCGCTTATAAAACAGCTTACCAATAGCGGCAAGTACCGGCAGCAGCTCATAGCGCCAAACTTCTTGATCAGCAATTGCCACAATCTGCTCCGATTTTGCTGCAACGAAAGTAGTGTTTCGTGCCGAAAGGTGCATTTGTATGGAACAGATGTGGCACAACGTGCTGGAAAGCGAATAACACTAGTGAAGTGAGTGAAAAATTTGAAGCAGGAAGCAGTAGTGTGAAAGCTGCTTAGTGAAATTAAAGATCATTTTCGTCGTCACCAAGAACAGGAAGAAGTACGTGACGCGGGCAAAAGAAAGGAAAATTGTGTCCTTTCTTCATCGCGAAATAGTGAAGATCAAGTTGCGTTTAATGCTTGTGTATAGTGTATCATTTAGGCCAGTTAAGTTCTACTAAAGCGAGCTATAGATAAGCAAAGAAAGGAAGTGTGTGTCGTATAGCCAAACGACACTAAATCGCCGTGCTTCCTGTATCTCTTCATAAGCGGTGGATCCTCACCGACCGGAAATCTAACAACCACGCGTGTCTACACTGAACGTGTGTAACGCGCGATCTCTACCTCTTGCACTGCACCACTGACATCAGTGACAGATTTAACGTCAATTGCGCTTGTAATTGTGTGCAGCATTGCCGGAACGTTGGCGTTGGCGGTAGAGATAGTGATCTGCATCGTTGGTGGTGAAGGAAACACCATCGACGGTGGTTAGGGAGGGAGAGCAAACCCGAAGCAGGGTTGTGGAAAATATACTTGACAACAGCCAGGAACGAAGGTACGGGACGTAGCTATGGCCACCCCGAACTACAAGGAGCTGAAACTTCAATCACCGGCTGGTGCTGAACCGTTTCTGTATAACTGGCCATTTTCGATCGGTACGGGGCACGATTCGGGCATCGAACTGATCGAAAATGTGCGATGGGTGTGCGAGGATATGCCGGAAATCAAATCGGCAATAGAAGAAATTGATCTGAACAAACTCGACACCGGCGATTACGATGCGATGAAAAACCTGTGCGATCGTTTCAATCGAGCGATCGATAGTGTAGCCGCACTGGTAAGTATTAATAATACACTATTCGTGTACGATGGAATTGTGATTAATTAGTTTACTTTCTTTTTTTTTGCTCCAGGAAAAGGGAACCTCACTGTCAAACCAACGGTTTACTTACCCTTCTCGAGGTCTGCTAAAGCACATCATACAGCAAGTGTACAACCAGGCCGTGGTGGAACCGGAAAAGCTGAACCAGTACGAACCATTCTCACCGGAGGTGTACGGTGAAACGTCCTTCGATCTGATCTGTCAGATGATCGATCAGGTGAAGATCACAGCGGACGATGTGTTCGTCGATCTGGGCTCGGGTGTCGGACAGGTTGTGCTGCAGATGGCCGCTTCGACACCGGTCAAGGTGTGCTTCGGGATCGAGAAAGCGGACGTACCGTCCAAGTACGCCGAGGGCATGAATACGACGTTCAAGCTTTGGATGCGTTGGTTTGGCAAGAAGTATGGTGATTACGAGCTGATTAAGGGTGACTTTTTGGCGGACGAGCATCGGGAGAAGATTACCTCGGCCACGATCGTGTTTGTGAACAATTTTGCATTTGGTCCTAACGTAGACCATCAGCTAAAGGAACGGTTTGCGGATCTGCGGGATGGTGCGCGGATCGTTTCGTCGAAGAGTTTCTGTCCGTTAAACTTTCGCATCACCGATCGTAACCTGAGTGACATCGGTACGATTATGCATGTGAGTGAAATGAGCCCGCTTAGAGGATCGGTGTCCTGGACGGGTAAACCAGTCTCCTACTATCTGCATATAATCGACCGCACGAAGCTGGAACGATACTTTCAGCGATTGAAAACGAAGGGAACGGAAAATCATAACGATGGTACGAGTGGCGGTGGTAGCGGATCACATTCCACACGATCGTCCCGGTCTCGCAAGGACCAGAGCAATCACCATCCGAAGACGATCACGAACGATGATAGCACGTCCGAGAGTGATACGGATGTTGTGGGACCGACGACGCGTAAAGCGTGGTCCGATTGGAACAGTGGCAAAGAGTGCAAGACGAGTCCGTCCGAGGAGGAGAACAACAACTCACCGGTTCTGCGAAATGGTCGCATACCGGTGGCAACTAAAAAGCGCCGAAAGATTACCCGGACCAAAGCGACGGGTAAGAAATCGGAACTGGCAGCAGCTAGTGCGGCAGCCAATCGGGAAATGGGCGTTGGTACTTCAGCGTCCACGGCCGCAGCAGCCGCTGCAGCAGCAGCAGCAGCGATGGTAGGTGGAAAGAAACGAGGCCGTGTCAAGGGTAAAGGGCGGCAGCGACGGCCACTCAACATTGCCGGTTTGGATTTGCTGCATAATGAGACGCTGCTAAGCACGTCGGATCAGATGATAGGCAAACGGTTACCACCGGCACCAGGATGTGTGGATCAGCAACTTACCTCATTGGCGGGTGATATGCAGCACAACGAGCTGGACATTCCAGATGCACCGTCGGAGACCCCATACGCTCTACAAATATTGCTCGATTTGTACAAGTAAGTGCATTTATTCTGGAGAAGATGATCTATTAGTGTGGTGTTTAACGAAACGGAATCTTAAAGTTCGTCGTCAGATTTTTTTTTATATTTTTGATTATATAATTTCTACGAATGTTTACAAAAAACCTTATTGCTGTATGTGACAATCTCTTTGTTGGGATCTCTAACTGTTATCGACAGTCGAGGATGTTGTCATATGTTGATACTATTTTTGTATCGTGTTATTGCGTTTTCAAATATGTTTCAGAATTCCCTTTAAAAGCTTATAAAGCCTCAAAAACAATAAACCAGTGTTGTAGAACCATATTTTACAATTTTCTAAGATGCTTGATTTTCAAAATCCTATAAAATGATATGCATATGCAAATGATTGGTATTTCCTAATGATTCTTATCAGATTCATGAGCTTATTTATTTGAAGATGTAGAAACTCCATCTCCTGTCTCTATGATCTTTGATCTAACAATAGTTCATTGTTTTATAGATAGTGAGTTTTATAGTTCACCAACGTAGTGAGGATCATTACCATTACCCATGTCTGATTGTCTAATTGACTCCTAGGTGTCAGTAGTATCGTCCTTGATCCTATAGTTTGAAGTGATGCGCTTTGCCTACGTTCCAGGCGCTGTTTCCATTCTAAACAGTTACTGTTATATTAAAACTGTGTTCGTAAATCAAGGAGAAGGACTTTCATTAATTCAAGGGAAACTCTCTGCAAGATTTGGTTTTTAGTACTGTGTAGTTTGAAATTTGCAGTCTGAAAATACTTCAGGAAGGTATCCTGGTAAAGTACTAGCAGTAATAATTTATTTTTAAGCTCAAGTTGCTACACATGTAGGACTCGCTATTTTTTTTGCTTCTGGTGTTCATCAATGTTCATTTGGGTTTGCATATTCTAATCAATACATTTTCTTTTCTCGTTCGTAGGGCTCAATTTATGAAGACCATCGAAGCGATGCGCAAACCATCATATAGGGACAACGTTCAGCAGCAGTTCGATCGTGAGAAGGAGCGCAACCAGTGGCTAATGAATCGAGCCGGCCAGCTCGAAAAGCAAATCAAGGTGCTGATCGATGACAGTGTGGCATTGCTGAAGGCGCGCATGAACGAACTGGGCATCAGCACTACTAGCCAGAACGATTTGTTATGCAAGGCGAAAGAAATTGTCGGACGGCACAAAGAGCTTCAGGTGATGGCGGCCAAACTGCAGAATCAGGTGAATGTAATCGAACAGGAGCAGAAGCGACTGGTGATGCAACATCTTTCAAAGCTTACCGCCGAACAGCAACAACAGCACCAGCATCAACAGCAGCAACTGCATCCGCACCAGCCCTACATCAAGATAGAAGACGCTGAACTAACGTCGTCCAGCTCGAACGAACTCGTGCTGAAAGCGATTGCAAGTACGCTAACGCAGCGCAAAAAGCTTTACGCACAGGTTTCGAATCTCGAAACCGAGCTAAATCTGATTGAAAAATTAACCGAAGAGCGCAAATCGATGGTGGTGGGATTAGCGTCGACAACGCCCGGTATCGCTCATAACGTAGCGTCAGCAGCGGCGACCACAACAACAATTATTTCCGTTGCGCGCGCGACGGAAGTGCGCGATCGGGAACCGTACGGACACACAGTGCATGCACACGCAACTACCGGCAACAGCAACCGAGAACGCGAGCACATCCCTGTGGACATTCAAACCGGCAAACAAGTACCCGATTCTATTCATCCGCTGCAGCGCACGGCCGGTGGAGGTTCGACAGGAATCGCCAGTAGTACTGGATCTTTGCATCCTCCACCACCGGTGCCAGTTGGAACTACACCGGTAACCGTACCGCATGCGCCTGTGAAGCAAAGCTCTGGCAGTTCGTCACGATCAGCACAGCGAAAGTCTCGCGAGAATCGAACACGGTCGCAGGAGTGGCCCGAAATACCGGACATTGGTAAGATCGAGGAAAACAATCCGGAGATTCTCGCACAAAAAATCCTTGAGACTGGCAGGCAGATCGAAGCAGGAAAACTTCTGGCAGCCGGTAAACATTCGGCAAAAGAGCGTGCCACCGATGGCAAACATGCAACCATGGCACCCGCGCACGGAACTCAAGCAATCGCTGGAACTGGACCGGCACCGATACCCCTCACGGCTCAGCAGCCATCAGCTGTGGTAGCGGGCTCTCAACCGTTCCCTCATCACCAGCCATCGCAACCAGCGCTTCATCCGCATCTGCATCATCCAGATGCTGCGTTGATGCCCGCTCCGGCTTCTACCATTAACAAGGCACATCTGAATCATCGTGGCAATAGCGGTGGTTCTGGTGGGCTTCCATCTACTGCCGTTGTATCGTCGATTCCGACGAGCAGTGGTGGATCGCTTCCGAAGTGTTATGTACCTGGTTCCGCGCCCAACGAACTACACGTTGGTGTAGGACGGAACGCGGCGGAAGGTTCTGGTGGTGCTGGCGGACGCAACAGTGGAAAGCTGCACGATTCCCACAAGGTGGTCAACTTTGAGGATCGTCTCAAGAGCATTATAACCTCCGTACTGCAGGGATCACCAAAAACTGGAAACTCGGGCACGGGACCGGCTCCTACATCAGCTTCACCATTGGCAAATGTACCTCCTTCCTCGGGCACGTCTACCAGCACTGGTCAGCGTGAGGCACATCATCGCAGTGGAAGCGGTGGCCATCAGTCTGTAATGGTGGATCCGCTTGGTTCGCCGCTAAAATCAACATCATCTGTGGTCGGTGGCTATGGGACATCAGCGGCCGGTTCAGCAAAGACGACGATTTATCTCCAGTCTTCGCCGGGAGCAAACTCTCATCATCAGCATCCAATGATGGCCGCTCATGATATGTCCGCTCGTGCATCATCATCGGGTGGTAGAGGACCAAGTCCTTCTGCTCATCA
The DNA here is from genome assembly GCF_943734845.2 of Anopheles funestus. Classification (NCBI taxonomy): domain Eukaryota; kingdom Metazoa; phylum Arthropoda; class Insecta; order Diptera; family Culicidae; genus Anopheles; species Anopheles funestus. Next base: position 22,954,442 of record NC_064598.1, read on the forward strand.
TCCATCCCATCAACAGGTACACCATCATCAGCAACAACAGCACGCCCAGGTTAGTCAATCACAGTATCAACAGCAGCAACTGTCCCATCATCCGCACCATCCTCATGCGCAACAATCTCTTCATCATCAACAGCAGCACCAACAATTCCAGATGCAGCAACAGCAGCACCAACAGCAACAGGGCATGCTGAATGTAATTACCAGCGCTGCACATCATTTGAACACCTCGAGTACCTCGATTTCGACCTCACCCGTGCCAACGTCTCCGTACAAAATGCATCCCACCGGACCACCGGCAAGCAGTGGTAGCATGGCTGGCAATCCATCCGCAAAGATCTCACCGAGTGCAAAGTATCCCTACGCGAAAGGAAATCCCGTTACCGGGCTTAGTCATCATTCACCAGGATCGTCGGTAATGAGCACGCATCAGCAAATTATTCAGCAGCAGGAGCGCGAACGGGAACGTGTAATGTTGTATGCGGCCGCTGCACATGGCGGAGGGCTACCGATCGATCATCCACACCATCCCTTACATCAGCACCATCATCGTGGCATACCCTCATCCATGGGCGATGGGAAAATGCTCGAGTTTAAGGCGCCAGAAAATTTCCGTTACGATCCACGGGCAACCAGCAGCAATGCGTCCGGCAATGCACCACCGTTGCTCGATACATCGGCGGTCGTGTTGCAGAGTCATTCTCGTAGCTCATCTACGAACTCGCTCGATAGCCTACCGGCAGCCGACTATGGGTCAGCATCATCGGCAGTGTCCGGAATGGGCGGTGCTGTTGGTAGTGGAGGCGTCCGTTACGGTGGCCAACAGCAACCAATTCCGCTGGTGACACATTCACCTGGCATTGGTTCGCAAGGATCTTCCGCGCAGCAGGGTGGTAATAATTCTCGTCCCGGTTCAACATCCTCCCAGCCAGACTACACGCAAGTTTCGCCGGCTAAGATGGCGCTCCGTAGGCACTTGTCGCAGGAGAAATTAACCCATCCATCGGCTGGCGGTACTGGTGGTGGTCCAGTAGGTGGCGCTGGTGTTGGTGGTGGCCTAGGGACAGTTAAAACAATTGGCGATCTGGTAAACGGGGAGATCGAACGCACGCTAGAGATATCGAACCAGTCGATCATAAACGCTGCGATCAACATGTCCTCCCATCAACAACAACCACCGGCGACGTCCGGAAATGCGTCGGGTCCACCGGGCAATACGGTAATCAACACGAACGTGCAACGGCCTGAACGTGTTAGCATTCGCTTGCTAGAAGAGGCAGCAGCAGGTGGTCCACCACCACCGGGCAGCAGTGGCGGCACGTACAGTCCCATTTCAAGACCGGGAAGTGTCGGAGATAATAGTAGCAAGTCACCCGTCCATCATCTGCACGGTCAAAGTAACTTGGCCTCGCTCGTACAGGTAGCGGCATACAACCCAAAAGCAGTAAACCACAAGGGATCGAGCGGTAGCTCTACGACCGTACCGAGTTCTATCGTATCTCCGCATGGTTCGTCGCAACGTCAATACTCACCGGCACCGGGCAGTAATACCGTTGCGGGAGGACCTGGCGTTGTCTACCAGCAGTCAACTTCTCGCGGACATGAACGTCATCATACGGGTGATGCACTGCCGTACATGGCATTGCCACGTGCAGACATGAAACCGTACCTCGAGTCGTACTTCACGGACGAGCATAATAAGCGTCAGCAACAGTTGCACCAGCAGCAGCAGCAACAGCAGCAATTACAACATCCAGTACAATTATCTTCACCATCCTCGATATCGTCTGCCGGTATGGGTCACCATCATCATCAACAGCAGCACATACAACATCACTCGTCACATGCAATGCACCGTGGAAACCATCCGGTTGATCTACACCGCGGTCCAGTAGTGATGAGTGAACCAGGAATGATGTCACGCTCGCGCGGTGAAATCGTTCCGATGGATGACAGCAGAATGGATCGCTTAAATGGTGGACAACCGTTGGAAGGTAATGCATAACCGACTGGATTTGTAGACAATCTGTATAATTTCTTGTTGTTGTGTTTTGATTTCAGGACTTGCAGCATCCTTGCAGGCACGCGTAATCGCCACACTCAAGATCAAGGAAGAGGATGAAGAACGTCACCGGCGTGATCTGGGCGTTCATCACACCACTTCCGGTACCATGCACAGTAGCAGTAATAGTAACAGTACCAATAGCAATATCCACGCTGGAAGCCTTCAGATAGTACAAACTGCACACATTAAGTCTGAGAGTAAGTAACATTATACGCGATGCACTAGAAACTGAGCGAAAAGTTAACCAAACTGTCAATGCATTCCAGAATACACCTCATCATCATCCGCCTCATCAACGTCATCCTCGTCCTCAACGTCATCTCATCATCAACATGCCCTGAAACGTACCTCACCGATCGTAGAACATCCGCCTGGTACTCGTCCACCAAAGATGCTCTACACAACATCGTCCTCGGCGGTCGGAATCGATTGCTCCGAACCGGATATGCTACACGTACCGCGTGGTGCACCTAACAGTATCGTCGGTCACACCGGTACCGTCCGTGGCGGATTGCTCGTGGCACCGCCACTAGTAATGAGCCCGGAAATTAACTCGCTGGTCGATGATGGCCGACATCATCATCAGCTGCACGTACGCCACAATCACCATTCGCGCAACGACGTTGACGGTAAGCATGTGGTTGGATAAATAGCACACAATCCCATCCTCCGCTGGTGGGTGGTACACATTTTTAGTTTATTGTACTGTTTTAGTTAACTCTTTTAGCTCTTTCTCTCTCTTTCTCTCATATCATTTAACGCTTGGTATGCATTTTGCTTGAATTTAGTAGGATTGATTGGTGAATGTTAGTGCTGTTTCCGTTACTATTTCTCTTAGGCATCCATTCTAACTCGTTTGTCGTGAGATGATTTATTGTGAATAAGATGATTGTATTGTTTAAATGATGATCTAAATTCAAACTGTTTCAGGTGAAATATGTTTCCATACGTTAGGACTTTTTCTGCTCTTATTGGTCCTTCAAAACATTACCCTTCTGAAGTTGTTGACATCTATTTTTTATTCAATAACTTGTGATAGTTGGTATACTTTCCAATCTTTACTGATGGTTCTATTAAGCCATTTCTAGTTTTTTACCAACTGATCATTTTCTATTTCATTTTTTTTCCTGAAAATACTGTGCCTAAGTATGTTCATGCTTTTTTAGGTGTAAATATTATACCCAACATGATTTAATCTTTTTTTTTGTTTTTAAGAAGAAAGGCACAATTATTGTGTCATATTGGTATAATGATAAACTAATACATTTTATTGCTCATTTTTAAAATCGTTCGCATAGTGTCTTGTTTTAATTAGATTTCATGGAAAAAAAATCATTTAATTTTGTGTGTTTTGTAGATAAACACTAAAGAGGGTGACAAATGAGATAAGTTCAGCTGTGTGTTGCGGAGAAATGTATTGCGATAGTATCTGCAAAAAAAATTGAACTGTTGTGTTGCACGCTATGTTTATCTACTGCACTAGAACCATTATCACGGTGTGTTGTTTGCGAGTCACACCGTTCTGTGGTGTGTGGTTGCACCTTCAGTATATATGTTAATAGATTTATTTTTGATTTTGTCTCATTATGTTCTAGAAGGAACTACTACTGCCTACTACCATTAGTGCTACCTACTGTCGATAGTGCACGATTTGCGAGCGATTAGATCGACTCCAACTCCTTCCTTCGTCTGTTCCTTCCGAAGTAGGTACAAGTAATGCGTGTGTGTGTGACTCTTTAATTTTAGTTTTTAACGTGGTTTGGTTTTTGTTTCTCTACTCTTGTGTGCAACACTCTGTGTGAGCTGACAATTCACCTTAGCTTTCTTCATGATCTGTGTTTGATCAACGTGTAAATAGTGTGTTGAATTGGTTTTTTTTTCTTTTATATCTATTTTTTTTGTGTGCTAATACGATAACACGCAGTGAATGGCTCGAGCAGAGCAATTTGTTGTTTGTTTTGTGTGTTGCAATGTTTTATTATGCCTTTAACAAATTTGAAACACCTACCGTGGGGTTTGATCATGCAACCACCATAACTAACTTATTTATCTGAACGTCGATTGTATCTATTTTATCCTTGCACTGTTGTTAAAGTTTTGTAGACAGTGCATTGTCTATACACTGTACGAATTTTCAAAATTTTCACACCATATTAAAGACAGATAAATTGCGTTTTTTATTGCACCACACACACACATACACAAAATCACATCGCATATCTTCTCCGTTCCACCTGAATCATCTCGATTTCGTTCCCTTTTCAATCAAAATCTTGATCTCAATAAATCATCTCATTGCTGTAGTGAAATCATTGATTGATCATTATCACTTGATAGTAATTGTGATATTTCCTATATGTTTTGCTGTGTTTTTTGATAGCTGCAGTATTTTTTTTAAATTTTCAAATAAATATACCATTTTGCATTCAAAGCAAAGGTTAGTTAGTTTGTTATGATTTGCAGGATTTCGTGTGACATTTTCCACACATCCTATTTTACTCGTATAATAAAAATGTTAAAAAGAAATTGATTTAATTTTGCACGCAACAAGCATAACTAATGTAGAATATGTCAGTAGTCAAGAGAAAATGTGTAACATTAGAACGATTCCTTACGACGACGCAAAGCGCCATAATTTTGTGCGTTAAATTAATTCATCCTCACGTTAACAACCTGACCCACGTTCTACTCTCATAAGCAGAAATCATATACATTTTTATTATAAACATTCCCGCTGTGTATGTTTCCCCTTGTATTGCTAGCAAATAACAATCTATTCACGCTTCATATAAAGCTAAACGAATACGATGCAGAAATTAGGGAATTTATCATGTGTACAAACAGCTTCAAAGAATCCTCGCTCATGCAACAAGTGTACGTAGCGTGAAGTGTGAATGCTTTTTCGTATGTTTATTGCGTACTGCAGTACGGTTTGGGGAACAAAGAAGATGGGATGGGATTAGGGAAGGGAAACAGTATGGCTTTGAGCACGTTCGCAGATGTTAAGCATAAACCCGAATATGAACATTTACTAAGTGTTACATTGTACAAACACTATGTGTGTATATTGGTCTTAGGCCACGGATTGATCTCAACTGCCACTACCAATACTACTACTTCTACCACTGCTACTACCTGTACTACTTCTACTACTACCAACACTACTCCTGCTACTACTACTACTACTACTCCTACTTCAGCTGGTACGATCGGTGATAGTGCTTCTTACGCTACTAGTAGCCGCAAAGAACGGGCGGCTAATATGTTGCCTACAAGAACCGTAAATCCCGTTGGCATAAGACCTGCGAGCAACGAGGGGAAAACATTGCCTAAACCGTTACCGATACCTGCCGGATTGACGATGGCAATGGTGGAAACTACTTCCTCCGCCGCTGCTAAGATGCCATCGAACGTATACCGAAGCGAAGGCAGCGGTTCCAACAGCTCCTCTACTTCCTCGCGGGCATTGTTCGCGACTGGTGGCAAGGCTAATGCTACTAACGTTACTACCACTATCATAATCAACAGTGTGACCGGTACGATTGAGTGCACCACCGGAAATGGTGGACACTCCACCGGTACGGTAACGATAAACACCAACGAGCTGTCGTTGGACGGACGGGATAGCCTTGCATCGGTATCTGGGCGATCTGCCGTCGAACCGGTAGTGTACAAAATTCTCAATGCGGTAAAACCGAAACAACCGGGCAGATTGAAAGTAGGTAGCGGTGACGCTGCTGCCACTACCAGCAGCACCAGGTTCCACCTTTCCAATGGTGGCAGTAGTACCGGCCATGCTGGTGAACAGGGACTGATTGTAGCACCGTGCCAAACCGTTACCGGTAATGGAACACGTCTTAATGGTGGCGGTGACGGTGACCGGAGATGTAACACTAGCATAACACTTCCCCGTAGCTTGGGTACCGTAGTTGGTCGTGGTTGTGTTCCTCCTTCGAAGGTGAACGTATTTCACACCGAACCTGGTACTGTTGCTGCTGACGATGCGAAAGCATCGGTTACACTGAGCACGGTGTCACGCTCAGCAACTCAAAGCAATACGGTAAAGATTATTACCGTTCCCGGTGGTCATTATCGGGACGTTCTTACGCCAGCAACAAACCATACCCCGACAGTGCCACTGTCAGCAACAACCACCGTAACGGAGACGAGTGCGATGGACTCATCTGCGTGTTATAAACATACTACTTCCACCGTACCTATTGTAACGGCTGCACAGCAGCAACAGTACCAGATTCGCCGAGAACTGCCGGAACAGCAGCACCCATGTTTGCTTACAACTCCACTGCATCCAACGCCCAATTCCTCCTTCTCTCAGCCCAACCTAACGAACGGCGACGGAATCGCATCGGGTAATATAGCAACGAATGCTGCTATTGCGACTAGTGAACCAGCCATGCCCGATGCTGACAGTAGCAAGCCCCCACCCCTTTAAGAAGTGACCTAGCCAAAGTGACTCCTCAAAAGTCAGTAACTATGACACATATATAATGAGCCACAGACACTATACGACACCATCCCTTCTTACGGTCTTTATGGACGACCGGTAGCATCAACGAGTATTCTAGTAGCGAGGTTTTGTCTGGTAGCCACACGTATCATCATGAAACAAATGCTTCCGAGTGTGGCCTCCGTAGGATTCCCAGGGCAAATGGAAGGGTATGCGACGAAAAGCATCTCAAAAAACCACCTATGGCTTGCAGGTAAGTTCCGTAGGCTACGCTCGAAAGTTTGAAACCCGACAGACCATTACGACTAATCTTAACGAACTATTATTCATCGGGTTGGAAAGATCAATCGGAGTTGCGTTAGCTAGCGATAACTGTCGAGTTAGTTACATCGAATCCGACATTCGGCGTGTGTGCAAAACATTCTATCACTCATCCAGTTTTAACCCATCAACCATACAAATCTATAGAACAGCAATTTCGCATAACATGAAAAAAAAATGGTTGGGAAAAGACACTGCTAACAGAGGAAGGGATATATTGGAAATACAATCACACAAAAAGAGCCAAAGGAAGAAAAATGGCACAGGATTTTCGTTCTATTAACATCGTATTGAAACCAAAAAATATTGTTTAATTTTGTGATAGATTTAATCTTATTTGATTTGGGTGTGTTTGTTTCATGTTTGTTTGATTTTGTGTATGTGTTTTTTTTTTATTTTGCTTCAAATTTAAATTTTATCTATACTTGGTGGGGTCAATTTAAGGCTCAAGATTAGACCCAAAAGAAACAGGAAGTGGCAGAGAGATAGAAAAAGTGGAAACAAGTGTTCCATATACGAAGCTTATAGAAACTCATCATTCATTACAACATAAACACAACAATTACATGACAAACTAGTATTGTGGAGAAAATGGGGAAAAAAGAAGAAGAAAAAAACATAACCGTGTAGTGTAAATAGGGCGTAATGTTGTAAAAAGTGATACATTAATTAAAAAGGAAAAGGACATGAACATTAAAACATGTAAAAAGAAGCCCGTTTTCCTAACAGGGCGTAAAGGGTGAAAAGTTTTTGAATGTAATTTATAATTCTATCAAAGAAAAACAAATTTTAAGAGGATGTTTTTAACTTAACATTTAGTTTCCTTTTTTTATTTGCTATCACATACAATTTTTGTGGAGTTGAACATTTCTACAAGAAGATAGTGGAAATTGTAAATAAATTATTCCACAGAGTGGGGATTTATATAAAAAAAACATGAATACTAACAAAAGACAATAACATACACATTAAACTGTACAGTTAGGGTTTTTTTCATATGAAAAACTATAAAAAATAAGTGAAAAATAATAATATACAAGCAACATTATTAAGACATTGTATTAAGATACACTATATACTACATAAAGTGTATTAAAAAAGGGAAGACTGAGGATAATATGATGCATATAACTCAATACAAATGTTTGTGAATAGAGACCGAGTATAGTGTGGTTATGGCCGCATACACGTGCACATAATACATGCAGCAATTCCATAAAACTTTAGCAAAGACGATCGTACGAACGAACCGGTGGTGCTATTATGAAGATGATATAGCAAGAGCGCAATACTACATACCCGAAGCTAGTGAATATTATGGCATAGATGCGTCCGGTCGAAAAGTTCACACATTTCTCATTGCATGATCTTGTGTAACAGTGTTTATTTGTTTTCACATGTGTGTTTGTGTGTTTTTTTTAAATTTCTACTTTTTTGCTCTTTTATCCGTTCGTTTTATTTGCTACCTCCAATTGCTAATGAAGAAAAATTGCGTGTACCCATTTGTTTGGTGTTGTTATTTAACTCTTTAGTTTGCCGGTTTGCATCCTAGACATTTTATAGAAGATTTTTATATTAGCTGCGAAATTTACTGTAAGCACCTTCCAGCACTAGCAACCAGCAACAAGCACCTTATTATATTGCACTACTTTTTTTTTCTAATTTACCACATATACCACGATTTCGTAATATTTTAATTGCTATAAACAGTGCAGTAGTTCTTTTCTCTCGAAGTGTTTCGTTGGTTATGGTTTTTCTAGCTAAGTGTATATGTTAATATTGTGGATTAGCTAATCAAACTTACACAATAATTTGTTGTAGTACTAGCCAATATCGTTTAGTTGGCACGATTGTTTTTTTTTTGTGTTGAGGGGTTATATTTTTAATGTTGTAACAATAGTATTTCTATGGCGGTGATGGTGGTTGTAGTTATTCAACACTAGGATATGATTGTTGTGTTTTATGTTGTTTCATTTAGTCATTCATGCTCATTTTACATTTTTATGTTGATAGAAGTATATTTTCCAGCGAGTTACAGAATATGTTTTCTTTATGTTTTGTTTTTTACTTAAGGCGTCACGAATAACATTGATTCGTTTTGTTATAACTACAATTTGTACTTAATTTTATAAAAGTAATTATATTTGATCGATAGAAAATAACTGTTATATTGTGTGCAATAAGTTTGTCTTTCGTTTATATAAATTTTTGAACTTTTTTTTCAAAATATTATTTCAAAATAATTATTAGTTCACGTTTCGAATGTTACATTTTTGTTGCGCGTATTATTCTTTTTTTTTGCACCATCTAATGAAAAAAATCTTTAGAAGAGTTTTACGTTTTGTCATTTTATTTTTGCTTGCGTGATAACCATATTTTTAAATTGTGCGACACGTTTGTGGTTTGGGAGCGCAGTTGTACTAATTCTCTGTTTCTGTTTTACCTCTTCCACCCCTCCTCTGTGCGCCCTCCTCTGTAGATGATGTGGTCGGTGACGATGAGTCGAGCTGGCACGATCGCGTCAGTTCCGGGTTTGACCGTTTGGTGGCATTTGCTTCAACCGAGCTGGATAAAACGCGACGCTCGAATGAGGACGTACCACCGTCGTCGGCAAGCTGTACGACCTCGCCCGATAGTGGCATCAATCAGAGTGATCACAGCCGTACGTTTCTGTCGTCTTCGTCCTCATCATCTCAGCTCGATGTACCGCCGAGCAGCGCTAGTGCGGGCAGCAGTAGCAGCAGCAGCATCAGTAGCAGCAGCAGTAACAGTAGTACCAGCAGCATAGGCAGCGTAACCGGTGGCCATGGAGTTGGGCACGGACAGCACGTTGGTAGCGGTGGCAACACGGTGGTCGCTGGTGGTTTGATGCTGAAGCACATGGTACCGATCATAAAGTCGTCGCCCGCCGAACCAGTCGATAGTCCGCCACTGTCGGACGTTGGTTTACCCCGAACGCCGAGTCCCACATCAAGTCCACCGCTTCTGTTCGGTCATCCGACCGCGATTAGTAGCACGATCGTAGGTCGAGGAAATTCAGCAGCAGTTTTGCAACCGGCTGCCCTGTTACATCCTCCCGGCAATGGTGGAGGCGGTAATAATGGTGCACCAACAGGTACGGTTCAACCTGGCAACAATTCCAACAGTTTGGGCATCCCTTTGAAGTACCAGCGCCAATCAAAGTCATCCTCGGCTTCGTCTGAGAAACATTACAAGAAAAAGTTCCGCGAACGTAACTGGGAGGAGTATGAGGAAAGTTTAAGCGGCGGACGGAACAGTGCCATTAGCGTTGGAGAACCGATGGAACAACAGGATTATGCTGCTGTTACTGTTGCTTCTGCTGCCGCTGTTGGAAGGCCACATCGACCGGGATCGTCCCACAATGTCAACATTCTATCGACGGACTCGAATCCAGCAGCTTCCGCCACGGCAATGTCAACCGAAGGTGGTACCACCCGTGGTGATAATGGTAGCGATCATCAACTTCAGCACCAACAAGTTCAGCAACATCATCACAAGCACAAATCGGCCAAATTTCGACCAAAGGGCAAAGACTGGAACTGGGACGATGAGCATTCGAATGCATCGTCCGGATCGGCGACAAGTTCGACCCGAACGAGCCGTGGATCGGTGGGAGGTACCAACACAAACCCGACCTGATTCATTGTGTTAGAAAATAGGGCACGTTTTGCGTAAGGAACGAGGAAGTGAAAATTATTCATCGCAGCACCGACAAACCCGCCAGCCTTCGATCATTGCATTATGTTAAGACAAAAGTATCGTTTTAGTTTACAAAAGTGTTGATTGTGTTTAAAACTGTGCACACGTGTATCTTTCGCGTATCTTTAACACACACACACACCATGCTGCCACACCACGAATATTTTAATTACTAAATAGGGAAAGATTACCCTTTTCTGTTGGTTCATGTTTAGCGTTCCTACTAAAGTTCGATCTATCTTAATACGCGCACCCCATCAAACGTGTTTAGGTTTTTGTTTTTGCCATTTTATTTCCCTCAAGAAACAGTGCAATTTTGCTCAAATAATTTAATAACGAAAAATATTCTTTTCGCGGTTTTATCATCGTTTTCACGAAAGTATGAGAGCGTTAGCGTCAATACATTCGGTACGGTAACGGAATCTCTTCATTGATCGTGTGTACCAACGGTTCGTTTGAAAGGGAAAGTTCGATGAAATGCTTTTCTTTAACTGCCATTTATCACGTGTATTTGTCTTCTCCCTCCATTAATGTGTTCATTCAATTTAATTAAAAGGTTGATTTCATGTTTAGAAACATTTTTGAATATTAATTTAGGGAGAAGTGCATCAGATCCAACACAAAAATATTTCGAACGTTTGGTTGGTTTAGAACTTTTTTACTCATTAATAGAAACGTATTATGGGGTAGCGTATTATGGAAATTAATAGACTTTTTTATAATTAATTTAATCGTTCACTTCGGTAATGTGTGTACGAAAAACAAAACCGATTGATAGTGAAATATTTTGTGAGCGTACGTTTCGGTTAGAACGACGAAGACTGAACATTTTCACCATTTAACTGCCACCTATAATAATTAGACTCTGTTAGACTAATTAACCGCACGAATTGCGATCTTTGCGACCCGTTTGTTTTGTGTGAGTGTCTGTATGTTTTCTTTTATTCCTTCTTTTGTTTTCTCTTAGAATGGCTGTGGCTTTGTTTTTTTATGTAAGTGATTTAATTTCCACACCCATCACTGCACACCTTTTTCTTTTGTGTCTGTTCTATACTACTGCAAAATACGCCAAATCGGTAAAATCGGTCAACTAAAACTGTGGTAAAAAAAAAGACGGTGACTTCTTTTTCGATGCATTTTCCCCAAAGCAAACTATACGTAGGAACGTTTCGGTATCTTGTCGGTATCAAATGGCGAAAAGGAGGGTTAAACATTTTAATTAGCTGATAAATCACATCAACCAACTAACCAAGCGAAACCAAGAAGCAAATGTACAACCTCATACATGTTTTAGTAGAATGTAACAAACAGTTTGGATTGGTAACAATCATGACAAAAGCGTAGCAGTACTAATTAAAAAAAGTAAAGTAAAACAGCAAACATAAACGACGTAAAAAGAGCCTAGGGAAGTATGAAACATAACTGCATGAAAAATGATATGAAAGTCACATTATCTTAGCAAAACCTGGAATCGATAACGGTGATGTGTAAGGAAAGGAGTGTGCAAAACTGTATATAGTTACAATATTCAAAGCAGAAGTTATATATTTCTAAGTACAACAAACCTGGAAACTAAACCGCTGAATGAAAGAGAAAATAAGAACTGAAAAATCAAGTGGAAGGAAAAGAGAGAATGAACGAGGTAAAAGCAAAACCTTTTAACTGTTGCTGCAGAAAATGCAGCTTCAAAAACATTTACGCAGCATTTTACAAACATTTGCGAGCTCTTCTGTTCTTTTGCTTTAACATTTGTTTGTTATAATCTATTTTCACAAAAAAACCGCTACTACGGATTTCCACCGTACAGTTTTGTTATATTTCGTTGAGTTAGTGTTCTTTTTTCCCCCTTTTGCTTTTATTCACTGTTTTTTCTATTTTAATTTTTGTTTGCTTTTACTCTGCTGGTTCTCGCACAAAAAGAAACAGCATTAGAGCGCAATAGCTAGGTGTAATGGATGGGTAAGACAAGTGTTTGCAGCAGTAGTGTTGTACCGCATAAGTAGCCAATTATATACGAACGTTTGTGAAGCGCAAAATATGCCTAGAATTTGTTTTAAGATTGCTTTTCTTTTAATTTTTTTTGGGCCTCTGAGACAAAGAGATAATGATGTTCTGAGCATGTGAGGTACCATATGACAGCAAATAAGTGGTAGCAAAATTAGACCGAGATTGGCGACGATGATGGGAGATGGAAGTATTTTTTTTTTGTTCAACGCGATGATTTGTTCTGGCAAGTACAGACACAAGATCAAGAATATTAGAACAGCAATAGTAATTAAAAAAAAAACAAAAGTTAATAGTACCTTTGTTTTACACATTTTACAAACAGCAAAGGAAAGCAAAACAATATAATAATATCGAGCGAAATTATGCTAACATTAGACTGCAATGGCAAACGTGCGTAAATGTAACGTTATTAGTAACGTACTGTGTTAGGTGAAGAATAGTTTGGCAAGGAATGGAAAAGAAAATAATCGAGCAAACAAAAAAAAAACAGAGATAGAGAGAGAGAGAGAGAGAGAGAGAGCTATACCAGAATTCTTTCCAGCTTTTCTAGGAAGCTTTTCTTGTGAGAAGAGTAACAAGAGCGAAAACAAAACATACAAAATAAATAACAAATTACAGGTAATATTAATACGCAATTTTTAGCATATAAAACCTAAAAAACCACGAGCATGTTGCGCCTTACCACGATGGTTGGATGGCAGCAAACGAACAAACAGAAACCTCTCAGGATAAGGGAAAAACAGACAGCAAAAAAAACACTCCTGATAAAGGAAAGCAGACAATGATATGACAAACCCAACATGATATGATAGGAAGTGATAAAAGGCAATAGGGCGAAACATTGTACAGAGAGAGAAAGCGTTTTTTTTTGGTTGGGTTTTGCTTAAACCTTATCATACGAATTGTTTTAGTGAGAAAAATCGCTTTTTTTACTTCATGTAAATGAGAGATTTTTTCGATTTTTGTTCAGACATAGTCCTTATGTCCAATAAGGGCAATGGACTCTGGCAATGGACTCCACCACTTTGGTTACTGGAAAGATTTTTCAGCTGGAGTCTTGGATCACTTATTGATCCTTCAAGCTAGACCTGTTTAATCCGGCACTTGTGCCGGGATATTAAACAACAGCGAGAAATTTGAGTTTTTTTTTAAACGAAGTTCACAGCTTCCTCTCAGGGTTGATGATCATCTCCTCTATAAAACAATACGTAACCTCCGCACCGGCTAAGGCAAGACACCCAAGATATCCTCTAAAATAGCATGTTGTCCGAAGAAAGTAACGTTTTAATGTGCTCATTATGTTGTTTGTTTTGTCTATCCTTTTCGCTTTTTATTTCCTAACCCCATCAGACCGATGTTTTTGGTTTATCCAATTAAGAAAACACAGTACCACCTTCACCTACCGGCTCCCTAAAATAATATGTAAGTTCTCGTTGTATAGTATGTACTATAATAGTTCATTTTCCTCGCGTTCTGTACCTTGATGTACTTGGCGGATTTTATATAATGATTACGTATTAAGTTAAGATTTGTTTGTTTTTTTTTATGTTCTTCGTTTTCCTTTTTCTAAGCTAATTCTTGTAAATTAAATTATACCCATCGAATTCATCGGTGGTACACGTTTATGCTAATTGAAGCGATGTATGTATTGTAATTTAGTAGAAGGAAAAAAAAACAAGCGAAAACTAACTAATTTTAGCATATTTCCACTTGTGTTGTGGTTGTACAAAATTCAATTTTAAATTATTAACCTAGTTTTCGCGACGGCTAGCCTAGTTTTCAAATTTTCGGGACGTTTTTCTTTCGAAATAATGATCTCCTTCGCGTACATGCGAACGTAAAAAGAGGGAATGTGTCCTGCGCTGAAAATAAAACAGAGAAAAAGTAGAATGTCCTTTAATCATCCCCACCTACTCCTACCCCAGGTTGTCTACGGAATAACTGCTTGTATTGGGTTCTGTTTACATCTAGGTTTTGTATGACAAAATGGACATTCATAAAGGAAAATAGAAGAAAAATATTACCCTAGCAGCCTCTTATTTAATACGATTGGCAAATTATGAAGTAAAAACAGAACTAGAGAAAACAAAACAAACATGATACAGCAAAAAGCTCCTTCGCAGTGTAAAGAAGCTGGGGAACAAAAACAAAAGGCAGGGAAGCAAACAAAAAAAGTAGAATCGGGAGGAACGTAAGTGGTGGATAATTATATATGATGCATAATTATACTGCTGGGGCTGAGAAACGAGATAATGGAAGGTAGAAGTAGTGCTAGTGCTAGTAGAAGTGGAAAAAATAGTACTAAGCTAATGAAAGAGAAGGTGAAAAAACAACAAACAAACAAACACCGCACTTAACAGCGTGTGTGTGCATTACAAAAATATAAAGTAAACAACACAACAAGAAAAAACCCTTTTAAATATGTAAGAAAATCTTAACTGGAGAAAAGTAAATAATAATAATGTAAAACTAAATAATAAAGCTGACAAAATATAAATATTATACAAAATTAGATCATTTTTATCGATTTCGTACTGATGAGAAAGAAAGAAATTCATATAATAATTGTTTAATATAATATATTTCAATACAATAATTATTATAATATTTTAATATATGTTTTAAAAGAATATGTATGTTTAAATTATTATATTTAACACTAAATTAAATTTGTCGTATTTGCTTGAAGCGTGTACATCACTACCTACACCCATGCCCATCACTACCTACACCTGACTGGTAGCGACCGCCGTTACCTCCTTGGAAGTATGTTCTCTTGGTGTTGAAAATCAAATTTTTGTTTCCAACCCGCTTTTTCAATTTTGGTAGCGATCGCGGCGCAGTTCAGTGGATCGCATACGAAATCCTCTCCAAAATTGCAATACCGCTGTCGAAACGAAAATTCGATTCGCTACACCAAGAGAACATACCACCAAAAAGGTGACATCGCTCGCCAAAATTCCAACCCCGATTCGAAACAAAAATTCGATTCTCAACACCAAGAGAACATACTTCCAAGGAGGTAGCATCATCGATCGCGCTGAAAACCAGTTGCTCTGTGGGTTGCATACTGTTAGGCGCAAACAGCGTTACTTTCCGTTACTTGCACAATGGTTCTCCCACATGACAGTTATGGTCAAATTAGAGCTCTGAGCCGGCTAAAGCGGTTTTTGCGCCTAACAGTATGCAATCCGCAGAGCAACTGGTTTTCAGCGCAATCGATGCTACCTCCTCAAATGTATGTTCTCTTGGTGTTGAAAATCGAATTTTTGTTTTGAAACGGGGTTGGATTTTTGGCGAGTTTTTTTGTTTTGGCGTTGAAAATCGAATTTTTGTTTCGTCGGCGTTTTTGCAATTTTGGTGACAATATCGTTACACACGCTATTGGCACATTTTGTTCACGTGTTAAAAAGCAAATCTTTTCTTCAATATAATTTCGGATTGAGTAAAATAAACGATACTAAACGCAAATTTCATTTTCATCAATGCATAAATACAACTTTATTTCGCGTTCGACAACCACAACCACACGAATAGTTTCCACCTTGTTATTTTGACTACTGGGGCTTTACTACTTCCATAAAGAAGAGTTTTTATATCGTTTCATTCGTTCTTGGCACGTGATTTTTTACCGTTCGTTTCTATTAATTTTCTCATCCTCTTTTTTCGCTTTTGCGACACACACACACACTCAATACATTAATTACCAAATGGCATCGATTTGAATTTTTGTTTGCTCCACCTGCTTGGCTGTGCCGTGCTGTGTTCTCCATGTCGGCATTTGTTTTGTTTTGATCACATATTACGTTCCGGTTACATCTTACTACAGATAAAACTTACAAACACTACTGCTACTACATTTATACACTTACAAAAAAACAAAAATACGCCACGCCATCCTTGTAACCTTTGCCTTGCAATCTTGCTTTTGTTTCGCAAGTGTCCTGACCGTTGTACACCTGTTTTCTTTGCTTGGTTTTTGTGTGGCTTTAGTTTTAGGTTACGTTAATGATAGTCCTGCTAAACAGCGACGAGACGCTAGTAGAAAGTTTTACACCCGTGATTCGCGTGACACAAACAGCTGGCATTTGGTTTCCCAAACTTTGTCCGTCGCATTTCGGACAAACGTTTTTGTTTGATGTTTTGGAATTTTTGGGGCTCGTCTCTTACACACTACTCACACTCACGCATGCATGCACACATACAAACAGGAGTGATAATATAGAAATCACTCGCTAGTAACTGTTCTACCTTTTACACTGTTTTATACAACATCAAATAATCTAACTGGACTACATTCTCATTCTGTCTCTCTCCCTGTCGTTAAACTCATGGCTTATCATATATGATGCCCGTATCCTCGTTCTCATCTCATCTCTTCTTTACAGTAGTATCTTTGTCTGAACGTGGATGAAACATTGCAGTTCCATATCGTTCCAACGTTCAGTTACAGCACACGGTGAGCTTTCCGGGGGTTTTATTTTATTATCCTGTTTGTGTGATTTTATATGTAAAAACACACATACAACTAGGAGTAACAAACATGACGACTTTCAAAAAGGGAAAAGGAATTTGTTTTTCAAATTCCCCTCCCATAAGTTAAGTACATTCGTTTCCTTTTTTCTTCGTGTCAGTCACTTGCTCCTACTGTTTTCGATGTGCTTTCCTTCCATGAAATTGATAGCAAATTGATAATTCATGTTCCACCCGGAGATTGCTTCCGGGAACGATGTTTTGCACATGCAAAATGTCATTATTTTGTCAATTTTCTGGCACGGAAAATACTTAATTTTTCAATCTCTACATTCTCCATACACACAGCTGCATTAGAGAGTAATTTAAGAGCAAGTACCATGACCCAATGTCTTGGTTTTCTCGCCCCAAAAAACGAAATATAAAATTACATCACAAAAACAAAAATCCCTGTTCCCTGTTCGCTTTCAGGTAAGCAAGGGTTTCGTAACGCTTGCCCCACGTAACGCCTCCACCTCCGGGAGCTTTGGTTTGGATAGGGCGGAAGCTTTTGCTACGTTCGCTCCATTGCTATTGTTACCGGCGGAACCGGACGCTTTCATGAAGCTGTACGACACACTGTTGAGCTTTTTGGGCGGTGTCGGATTATGGCAGCTGTTGGACGAGTTGTTGTTGTTGTTGTTGTTGTGGTTGAGGCTACAGGGTGAATTGTTGTTGTTGTTGTGATGATGGTTAATCAGGATACCGGGCGGTGGTGAGGTCACAACCGTGACGGAACCATTATTTACGTTCGCTTGGGCGGTTGCGACTGATGGCAGTAGCTGCTGCTGTGCTGATGCGTGAGGATCAAGCGCGGTTGGGACACCGTCGGTGGCGAGCAGATGTTGCCGGCTGCTAATCGTTGGCCCTTTCAGTCCATTTGGTAGCGGTGTTGAAGGTTCGGACCGTTCACCATTTAACCAGTAGGTAAGCATTTCACCCTTACCCTTCATCGGTACCAGGCCCCGCTCGGTTAGATCGAATGTGCCGAATGTGTCGAGCAGCGTTTTGGTGTTGTGGCTGACGTGTATTTTGAGCGCTTCACCTGTTGATTCCATCCGGCTGGCCGTGTTTACCGTGTCCCCGAACAGACAGTACCGTGGCATCTTTAAACCAACAACACCGGCTACACATGGACCTGGCGAAAGGGGGAGAGGAAAAAGAATGCAAGCTTCAGTAATTGTAATAATTGTTGATATCGCAATTAGATATGATATACGACAAGCGGCAAGGCTCGATAGATTCCGATGGGATGGTGATGTCATGAGAGAGACACCGGACCACTTGATTACTTTCAAACAGGAATGGTTTGAGGAAAGATGTTCACTCAAAAAGCGTTAGCATTTTGAAATAAGCTTCTTTTCACTCAACTAATGCTTTAAAACAAAAAAGAAGGAAAAATAATAAAAAAATTAAAAACTTGAAAATTTCCTAAATGGATTAATAAAATTTTGCTAATTTTGCCTTTGCTTTTTTTGGGAAATTTAGCAAAATTTTAAAAATTGATTTATTTTGATGCGGATTGATTGGAATGAGTTTCTTTTCACTCAAATGATGCTTTAAATAGAAGAAAGCATAAAAAATAAGAAAAAAAAAATTCAAAAAACTTGAAAATTTCTTAAGGGGTTAGCCTTGGTTTTTTTTTGGGAAAATTTAGCAAAATTTTAAAAATTGATTTATTTTGATGCGAATTGGTTGGAATAAGTTTCTTTTCACTCAAATGATGCTTTAAATAAAAAAAGAATAAAAAATAAGAAAAAAATAAAAAAAATCGAAAAACTTGAAAATTTCTTAAGGGGTTAGCCTTGGTTTTTTTTGGGAAATTTAGCAAAATTTTAAAAATTGATTTATTTTGATGCGAATTGGTTGGAATGAGTTTCTTTTCACTCAAATAACGCTTTAAATAGAAGAAACCATAAAAAATAAGAAAAACATAAAAAAAATCAAAAAACTGGAAAATTTCTTAAGGGGTTAGCCTTGGTTTTTTTCGGGAAATTTAGCAAAATTTTAAAAATTGATTTATTTTGATGCGAATTGATTGGAATGAGTTTCTTTTCACTCAAATAATGCTTTAAATAGAAGAAAGCATAAAAAATAAGAAAAAAATAAAAAAATCAAAAAACTTGAAAATTTCTTAAGGGGTTAGCCTTGGTTTTTTTTTGGGAAATTTAGCAAAATTTTAAAAATTGATTTATTTTGATGCGAATTGGTTGGAATGAGTTTCTTTTCACTCAAATGATGCTTTAAATAAAAAAAAGAATAAAAAATAAGAAAAAAATAAAAAAAATCAAAAAACTTGAAAATTTCTTAAGGGGTTAGCCTTGGTTTTTTTGGGAAATTTAGCAAAATTTTAAAAATTGATTTATTTTAATGACAATTGGTTGGAATGAGTTTCTTTTCACTCAAATAACGCTTTAAATAGAAGAAAGCATAAAAAATATGAAAAAAATAAAAAAAATTCAAAAAACTTGAAAATTTCTTAAGGGGTTAGCCATGGTTTTTTTTTTGGGAAATTTAGCAAAATTTTAAAAATTGATTTATTTTGATGCGAATTGGTTGGAATAAGTTTCTTTTCACTCAAATGATGCTTTAAATAAAAAAAAGAATAAAAAATAAGAAAAAAATAAAAAAAATCAAAAAACTTGAAAATTTCTTAAGGGGTTAGCCTTGGTTTTTTTGGGAAATTTAGCAAAATTTTAAAAATTGATTTATTTTGATGCGAATTGGTTGGAATAAGTTTCTTTTCACTCAAATAACGCTTTAAATAGAAGAAAGCATAAAAAATAAGAAAAAAATAAAAAAATTCAAAAAACTTGAAAATTTCTTAAGGGGTTAGCCTTGGTTTTTTTTGGGAAAATTTTGCAAAATTTTAGAAATTGATTTATTTTGATGCGAATTGGTTGGAATAAGTTTCTTTTCACTCAAATGATGCTTTAAATAAAAAAAAGAATAAAAAATAAGAAAAAAATAAAAAAAATCAAAAACCTTGAAAATTTCTTAAGGGGTTAGCCTTGGTTTTTTTGGGAAATTTAGCAAAATTTTAAAAATTGATTTATTTTGATGCGAATTGATTGGGATGAGTTTCTTTTCACTCAAATAACGCTTTAAATAGAAGAAAGCATAAAAAATAAGAAAAAAATAAAAAAAATCGAAAAACTTGAAAATTTCTTAAGGGGTTAGCCTTGGGTTTTTTTGGGAAATTTAGCAAAATTTTAAAAATTGATTTATTTTGATGCGAATTGGTTGGAATGAGTTTCTTTTCACTCAAATAACGCTTTAAATAGAAGAAGGCATAAAAAATAAGAAAAAAATAAAAAAATTCAAAAAAACTTGAAAATTTCTTAAGGGGTTAGCCTTGGTTTTTTTTTGGGAAAATTTTGCAAAATTTTAGAAATTGATTTATTTTAATGACAATTGGTTGAAATAAGTTTCTTTTCACTCAAATAATGCTTTAAATAGAAGGAAGCATAAAAAATAAGAAAAAAATAAAAAAAATCAAAAAACTTGAAAATTTCTTAAGGGGTTAGCCTTGGTTTTTTTGGGAAATTTAGCAAAATTTTAAAAATTGATTTATTTTGATGCGAATTGGTTGGAATAAGTTTCTTTTCACTCAAATAACGCTTTAAATAGAAGAAAGCATAAAAAATAAGAAAAAAATAAAAAAATTCAAAAAACTTGAAAATTTCTTAAGGGGTTAGCCTTGGTTTTTTTTGGGAAAATTTTGCAAAATTTTAGAAATTGATTCATTTTAATGACAATTGGTTGAAATAAGTTTCTTTTCACTCAAATGATGCTTTAAATAAAAAAAAGAATAAAAAATAAGAAAAAAATAAAAAAAATCAAAAACCTTGAAAATTTCTTAAGGGGTTAGCCTTGGTTTTTTTGGGAAATTTAGCAAAATTTTAAAAATTGATTTATTTTAATGACAATTGGTTGAAATAAGTTTCTTTTCACTCAAATAATGCTTTAAATAGAAGAAAGCATAAAAACTAAGAAAAAAATAAAAAAAATCAAAAAACTTGAAAATTTCTTAAGGGGTTAGCCTTGGTTTTTTTTGGGAAAATTAGCAAAATTTTAGAAATTGATTCATTTTAATGACAATTGGTTGAAATAAGTTTCTTTTCACTCAAATAATGCTTTAAATAGAAGGAAGCATAAAAAATAAGAAAAAAATAAAAAAATTCAAAAAACTTCAAAATTTCTTAAGGGGTTAGCCTTGGTTTTTTTGGGAAAATTTTGCAAAATATTAAAAATTGATTTATTTTAATGACAATTGGTTGAAATAAGTTTCTTTTCACTCAAATAATGCTTTAAATAGAAGAAAGCATAAAAAATAAGAAAAAAATTAAAAAAATCAAAAAACTTGAAAATTTCTTAAGGGGTTAGCCTTGGTTTTTTTTGGGAAATTTAGCAAAATTTTAGAAATAGATTTATTTTAATGACAATTGGTTGACATAAGTTTCTTTTCACTCAAATAACGCTTTAAATAGAAGAAAGCATAAAAAATATGAAAAAAATAAAAAAAATTCAAAAAACTTGAAAATTTCTTAAGGGGTTAGCCATGGTTTTTTTTGGGAAATTTAGCAAAATTTTAAAAATTGATTTATTTTGATGCGAATTGGTTGGAATAAGTTTCTTTTCACTCAAATGATGCTTTAAATAAGAAAAAGAATAAAAAATAAGAAAAAAATAAAAAAATTCAAAAAACTTGAAAATTTCTTAAGGGGTTAGCCTTGGTTTTTTTTGGGAAAATTTTGCAAAATTTTAGAAATTGATTTATTTTGATGCGAATTGGTTGGAATAAGTTTCTTTTCACTCAAATGATGCTTTAAATAAAAAAAAGAATAAAAAATAAGAAAAAAATAAAAAAAATCAAAAACCTTGAAAATTTCTTAAGGGGTTAGCCTTGGTTTTTTTGGGAAATTTAGCAAAATTTTAAAAATTGATTTATTTTGATGCGAATTGATTGGGATGAGTTTCTTTTCACTCAAATAACGCTTTAAATAGAAGAAAGCATAAAAAATAAGAAAAAAATTAAAAAAATCGAAAAACTTGAAAATTTCTTAAGGGGTTAGCCTTGGTTTTTTTTGGGAAATTTAGCAAAATTTTAAAAATTGATTTATTTTGATGCGAATTGGTTGGAATGAGTTTCTTTTCACTCAAATAACGCTTTAAATAGAAGAAGGCATAAAAAATAAGAAAAAAATAAAAAAATTCAAAAAAACTTGAAAATTTCTTAAGGGGTTAGCCTTGGTTTTTTTTGGGAAAATTTTGCAAAATTTTAGAAATTGATTTATTTTAATGACAATTGGTTGAAATAAGTTTCTTTTCACTCAAATAATGCTTTAAATAGAAGGAAGCATAAAAAATAAGAAAAAAATAAAAAAATTCAAAAAACTTGAAGTTTTCTTAAGGGGTTAGCCTTGGTTTTTTTTGGGAAAATTTAGCAAAATTTTAAAAATTGATTTATTTTAATGACAATTGGTTGAAATAAGTTTCTTTTCACTCAAATAATGCTTTAAATAGAAGAAAGCATAAAAAATAAGAAAAAAATAAAAAAATTCAAAAAACTGGAAAATTTCTTAAGGGGTTAGCCTTGGTTTTTTTTGAGAAAATTTTGCAAAATTTTAAAAATAGATTTATTTTAATGACAATTGGTTGAAATAAGTTTCTTTTCACTCAAATAATGCTTTAAATAGAAGAAAGCATAAAAAATAAGAAAAAAATAAAAAAAATCAAAAAACTTGAAAATTTCTTAAGGGGTTAGCCTTGGTTTTTTTTGAGAAAATTTTGCAAAATTTTAGAAATAGATTTATTTTAATGACAATTGGTTGAAATAAGTTTCTTTTCACTCAAATAATGCTTTAAATAGAAGAAAGCATAAAAAATAAGAAAAAAATTAAAAAAATCAAAAAACTTCAAAATTTCTTAAGGGGTTAGCCTTGGTTTTTTTTGGGAAATTTAGCAAAATTTTAGAAATAGATCTATTTTAATGACAATTGGTTGAAATAAGTTTCTTTTCACTCAAATAACGCTTTAAATAGAAGAAAGCATAAAAAATAAGAAAAAAATAAAAAAATTCAAAAAACTTCAAAATTTCTTAAGGGGTTAGCCTTGGTTTTTTTTGAGAAAATTTAGCAAAATTTTAAAAATTGATTTATTTTGATGCGAATTGGTTGGAATGAGTTTCCTTTCACTCAAATAATGCTTTAAAATAAAAAAGAAGGAAAAACAATAAAAAAAATTAAAAAATTCTAAGAACTTGAAAATTTCCTAAGGCTATGCGTTTTTTGGGAAATTTGACAAAATTTTAAAAATTGATTTATTTTAATGCGAATTGGTAGAAATAAGTTTCTTTTCACTCAAATAATGCTTTAAAATAAAAAAGAAGGAAAAATAAGAAAAAAATTAAAAAAAATCTCAAAACTTGAAAATTTCCTAAGGCTATAGCCTTAGCTTTTTTTGAGTAATGTAGCAGAAAAATTTAAATTGATTTATTTTAATGCGAATTGGTTGAGTTTAAGCAAGCGCGACAAATGCTAAGCTTGTAGTGACGGGGTTAGGGATAAATGGTGCTTTAATTCCCCAATGTTTTCTTCTCCAGCAAACGCTTCGGTAGCGCGTCCTCAGCATGCTGATAAACCATCTGTTGCGCAGGAAGTAAATATTCGACCGTGAAGATCGTTTCTTTAGTATGTTGCTATTCAGTGACAAACTTCACACCTAATAAGCGGACGTTGTGAGCTTGCCACACAGCAGCATTGAACGTCTATCTCGGGTGTCTCATTAAATGGACTGACAAGGGCTGAAGTGGATATGATGAAGAGACGAGAAAAAAAAAACAAACCAACATCTACCTCTGTTTAAACGAGAGGAAGTGGTTCAGCGGTCTTCTGCTGGGGCTTTGGAAACTTTTTATCTAAACGTCACAACGCGTCTGTCTGTCAGGCAAGTTTGGGGAAGAAAGATACTTGAAAGCAAAAAAAAGACCATCTTTTAAATCGCTCTCAATGGTGGTCCGGTGGCTCATCCGCAATCATCATCATCATCATCATCATCATCATCATCATCATCCTTTGCTTACTTACCACTGTGTAGCCCTATCCGCAACCGTAGCTGTTCGTTCGGCCGATGACGTATGGTGAACTTGTAAACGGCCGCCAGCAACCGGAGTGCCATGCGAGAGATTTCCCGCGCGTGCAGATTTCCATTCCGCACCGGAAGCCCGGACACTACCATATATGCGTCACCGATTGTTTCCACCTAGAAAGGGGCGAGACACATTAGAGACATTTATAATGAAGTTTTTTTTCGGGTTACAATAAGTGTTAATGTAATTAATTTAAACAGTTCACGACTTATGCCGCCAGTTAAGCAAAATTATATGCTTTCCGGGGAAAAGGCGTGCGATAAGTGTTTATTGATTAATTTCGAAAATTAGGTTTTTCGGCTCGGGTTTTAAAAAAAATGGTTAAGAATTGCAAAAGTAAAGTAAGAATTGCAAATGTAATGTTTGCGGTTATCAATCATAAAATCTGTATTTGTTATTCAATTAAACTTCAGACCATTACGTACCTTACGACATAACAGTACTTGAATATATTTTGTAAGCAAGAACACATATAATGTACAGCAGCAAATACACATGTCACTCCATCACAGACGAGTTTAAGTGTTAAAATTCGCATTAAACATTTTTTGCCCCAGCTGGGACTTGTGTGCGTAAGTGTATCATTACTTCCATGGTTGTTACATTGCCAACAGCAACACAAACACCATTTTTCCAATGCCTTACAGGCACCGGGGTTTTCTCCAAAAAACATACCCCCAAGAAACATGCTTTCAAATCTGGAAGAGTACAGCTGGTGCCTTTTGCCTTTTTTGTGCGCATCAATCTAAGATGAAAGCACCCTGTCTCTAGAGAGACGATTCCTAAAACCCCATACCCCAAGTAGAAATTTGGTGTCTTTTTCTTTTTGGTTTGGGAAGGCGTCGAATGAAATGAAAATTAATTGCCGTTCAATGACATTTTGTAGCGACGGTGGAAGAAAAGCAACGGCGAATGTGTGAATGTATTGATGGCCGGAAGGTTTATTTCGTTTCCGATAAAAATATCGGTGTTTTCGTGGAATGCTGAAGCATTTGTTGCAACTTGTTATTTGTTGGGGAGACTTATGGGTTCTTTGGGACAGTCCAAAAAAAAAGCATACGTAAAGGAATGGTTGGCAAGTCCGTAGGGACTAGGGATTTTATGATGTCTGACGATAAGCGAAAGGACGATTGATAAGAGCATTTAAAACGATATAAAATACTACAAGTATGTGCTTGTTTTTTTAACACATTCGTTGTCTTGTCATGGTTATCATTTGTACGGAATTTTAGTAGCCAACAGCCTTAACTTTTTAAGGGCTGTTTCTTCGGTACTTAAACACTTCTTTTTCTTTGGAACTATAACCTCAAGATGTACTAATGCAAGGGTGAATGGGAACGATTTAACAAACAATAAATCTTTAGTTCTTTTTTAATGATCTTTCGAAACCAAGCCGAAGTGTTGTTGTTTCTCCCAAATTATTTTAAACACCTTTAACTTATCATTTGTTTGATAACATACTCACAGCTTACCTTGTACACGTCAAAGTTTTCGACGATCGAGTCGAAGCAGGTGTAGAGATCGTTCAGCAGATCGACGACCTGCATCGGGGTGCTTTGTGCCGAAATCGAGGTGAAGCCGACAATATCGCTAAAATAAATAGATACTTGATCATACGTTTCCGCTATCACAGATTTGCCCATGATCAGCTGTGCCGCTACGGATCTGTGTAGAGATTTTAGGAGAAATGGTACATGTTTTAGGAAACAAATCATAGAAAACAAATATTACAATCAATATCGCTGCTACTTACTTGGGCAACAGTTGGTACAACAGTTCCTCGCATTTGCGCTTCTCCTCGAAGTAATCCTGCGTTCGCTCGTCCACCAGCGCTTCCAGATTGTTCGCATACTGCTCCATGCGTTGCAATAAATTATCTAATATGTTACCAGATTCATTTTCTCTGCAAATGGTGGAAGAATGTGAAGGAAAAAAATGTTACAGAAACAAAGAAACAATATCGTACGCAAAAGAAAAACACTATCCAGGGAGAGAAAATTCGAACTGGGAAAACGTTACTCTGCTGTAAGGCGTCTTACACGTCTCGGTTCACTTACACAATCATAATCATTCTTATTATGTTGTTTTTTTTTCAAACAAGAAAATAAGACATTGCGAAAGAAAAACAATCCATCCACTGTTGGATGTCCATTGTTGGAAGAAAGGAAAAAGGAAAAAGCAACTTTCATGCTCTCAAACCGAAAGACAATAAGCTCCTCCTCAGCGGATGGTAACGCTGTGTACTAACAAAACGTAACGTTGAAAAAATCGGTTCGCTTTAATACCGACGATGGTTTAATCTGAGTGAGCAGCCAACAAATGGCCAGAAGTAGTTTTCTTTCTAGCGCACGATGGGCAACTGCCAAATGGTAGAAATTGGTAAGCTGGATTGTTGATTCAATGTTGGCTGGCGCTAATTAAACGGTTTTGATTCGTCGATGATGGCCGAAAAAGTTTTCCCTCCGGGGGGCTAACTCCAAGGACAAGGCAAGAGATCGTTTGCTTTTGGTGCTTTAGTTTTCAACACACAATTAAATAAAGTTGCCAAAACGGAAAACAATCGACCAATGGAATTGGAAAGTCATTTTTTGTGACTGAAAAACAGGAGCTCCATCCATCGACTATTTTGGAATAATTCCATTATATTCGCAGCGTACACTTGTTGGCCACTAGTTTTCCTTCTCTGCTAGTAGCCGTTGGTAGGCAGGCAGACAATTAGATGTGGTCTGTTCTGGGTGGCTTTTGGATTCTCTGTTTACATGGCTGCACGTTAGGTGTTGATTCTACTGTTCAGTCCAAGTCCTAACAACCACCGGCTACCAGTAATTGTGAACTGTGGATCGAATTCTGACGCATCCCGGTATCCGATACGTAAGATGTGGTGGTGCAAAGGGGCAGTAGATGTGGTGTTAATTAAAGTAACAACCAACTGTCGTGCCTGTTCGACTGTTTTGTGGCATGAAGCTCATTCTAAGAACGGTAGCTCAGCTCATAGTCGCTTCGACTCTGGCGGCATCTGGTACGCTGTGAATGGAGAAGAGATCGTATTTTGTCGGATGCTGCGTTGCTATTTGCCTCATTGGTAATTTGTATCGTTTCACCAATTACCACTCAATATGGTGTGTGGCAAAGTGAATTCTAATCAACATTTGAACTAAGCTTTGTGACTTTGAACTTTGTTGTAAAGAAAAGGAGCTTCATCTGTTTGCGAGAGGAGTATTTGTAGGTTGTTGTAATCATTACTATTTTAAGTTATAGTGGAATATGTAATCGTAGAAGGAAAATCTTCTCCTTTTTTTTAAACTTGTTTGATGTGAAATTGATTCTGAGCATGGCATGTCGATTATACCATGATGGAGCGAACATATTTTGCAACAAACTTGAAAGGAAACTAAAATTGGAATCATTTTCATTTTTTTGGATCTTCGATCGAAATGAAATTGATTCGATAAGGGGGTTTCTTGATTAAAATCTTTGACGAAAATGATAGTGTGGGTGTGGAGAAAGCTCAACCTTTTGCAAAAGCACTAGAGTAGTGGAAAGATTACACATCGAACCATAAAATAGTCCACTTTTATTTGAAAAAAAATCAGAAACTAATCCATTTTTAAAAATGTCATAATTTCGTAAGACTGATTTGGTGTAGTATATTATAAAACCAAATTCAATTTTTACTTCAATTAATTTAACTATTAAAAGCTCTACAATGTATCAAGCTTCCTATGAGGGCTGATAAACAAAAACTGAAATGTTTGTATTTTAATTTTAAATTTTATTTTAATTTTAATAATCCTTTTATCGTTATTTTACCGCTAAATTATTTGAATTTTATCATAGATAAACTTTTCATTTTCCATGAATCTATATAAGATCCTCAAAGTTTAATTTAAATAATATATAGGTTTCTACTTTCATTCACGCTTAGAAAAAAGTGCTACCAAACACGTTTCAAACAATCATCGATTCTTCTATTTTACATGCGGTTCACACTATACAAGGGAAAGCTCTTACTGTTATGTATTGCCGCTTACGGTATACAACCCTTTTCAAACTGCTTTCACCCCAATGCCTGGCGCACAAGCAATCATTCACAAGCGATTCTCATTATTGACACCATCAATGTTCGCTGCTTTACACTTCCCGACGTTGAAATGTGTAATACTTTCCCTTTTACCATTTGCACTTTAAAAGGCAAATCAACTCCCATATGTGTTCCACCACACGTGGAAGAATGGGGACGATTTTCGCTTTGTTATTTTACGTAAAATTTATGTTTATTCCGCCGGTTTTGTTGCATGAGAATGGGAAACGAAGAATGAAAAAAAAGAATGAATCCGAACGGGAAAATTGTTTTTCGTACCGTATCGTGATTTGCTACCGGCGAGGAAAGGTTTACTGGTAAAGCAAAAACACCCTTTCAAAACTCTTGTTACCTTTTCGTCTTTTTTTCAGCTGTTATTATGCACAAGACGGCCCTTCATGGCGGTGGGGTGAAAGCGCTATTTTTTTGTATGGATCGACGTCTGAGAGTGATGAAATAAGGAAGCAGAAAGCGCATCGATCAGAACACGGTTGCACGTGCAGCACACCTGGCGCATGAGACATATGATGATGATGGTGTGGTGCCGTTTTCCCGCTGAAGGTTGATCGATAAGAGGTTAAATGAGTGCAACATTAAATCACAGTTCGCTTCGATAAGCGAAGAGATGTGAAAGATGAGAAGGATTGATGGGACGATAAAAGATTGCAGCTTTCGATGGCTAGGGTTAAGCTCTGATTGAATGATCGATGCTGTCAACAGCGCAGAAAGGATTGGCATCGATTGGGGTGTATTTGGGGGAAAAGGATTATTATTCCGGAAAAGAATGCCCCACACAAAGTATAATCTCATAATATGAAAGCTACAGAAAGGTAAGCTTATTTTGATGAAGAAATTGTGCTGAATGTGGGCAATATAGTATTACAATAAGAGGAAGTAGAAATTGATAAGAAACATTTTTTTAATATTACTTGTCTTTCCAAGAATTTAACATCAATAAGAATTTAAAGGGTATTGTGATTAAATAAGATCGGCTTATTCTAATTAGTTTTTCAATCTGAAACCTTCCAAAATTTAATTTCACTAGAAACAGGATGTAAAACAGTTAGCTAGGCACTTGTGGGGATGTTTTTTTCTTCAAGGTATTGGACTCAACAAGCAAGACTACCTCTCATGTAAATAAAAGAATGTTTAAACTCTTCTCGTGCTTCCTGCTTCGCACTGCACTGCTCCATTAAAAGCTTTATCGTGTGGGCAAAGCTCGGTTATTTACACAAAATCCTTCCAGTAAAATATTATAATTCCCCCAATCACATCATTGTGCACGGCAAACGAATGAAAGCAAGCGATTTAAGGGTGCAAATTGAAACAGACGGTCGCTTTATGTACGAAAGAACTGAACCAAACACACCGGAGCTAGGGAAGCTGACAAATTGCCAACGATTTGATACGATTTCCTGCCGTCGGCATTTCCGTTTAATGTGTCTTGGCCAATCTTAAACCGTAGCCAAAGCTTACGCCAAAAAACGAGTGATGAAATGGAAGGAACAGATTTTTATCATCACACTTTTGTCGCTTCCGTTTGCAGTCGTCATCAGCAGGAGGTTTGCAAAAGAACGACCAGAAAAACAACGCACCGAGTTGATTTAATTTGGTGCAAACTAGTAAAAGTTAATGAACTGCGAAACATGGTACGGGTTCGGTTGGAAGTCAAACTTTGCGAGAATTGATTTATTGACGTGCAGAAAGTGAACAGCGCACAAACCATATCCAAGGTGTAGACCATATAAAGCAACCTAATGGTTATGAGTTTTTCCTCGTCTATATGATATAGACCCGTCTCAGAGGAAGTTAGGGATCACCCCCAAAAAGTGTGAGAGAGCTTTCCACACCAAAACCGGAACCGACAGTTGAAATGATAAAGCATTCTTTCTGTCGCTTTCACTGATTGGTTCACTCGATTCGGTCCGAAAATTTGACTCGGTTCAAGTCAGGATTCGATTTGCCAGATTGATTATGGTTCGTGTCTTGTTCACTCAATAGCTGGGTTGAGTGGAAATGTGTGGACGCCTGTTCGCTTTCATTAGGCGTCCCATTGAGCACTCAATTACCGGTTTGAAAAAGTTGTAAACCAATAGAAAACCCGGAGAAGGAAACCGAGAAAAATAAACCATAATACTTTTTGAATGTTGCGTGCTTAAACCATGCGAATGTTTTATGGTTTTATGGATTGACAAAGGATTCTTCAGTTTATAAATAAGTGGCATTTGCTTCTGAAAAGCAAAGAACTGCTGTTAAAACTCGAAAAACTATATTCTTTTTATAAATTAAACATTAATACTCACTTGTTAATTTTTCTGATGATAGTTTTTAGCCCACTAAAGTCGGGCCGGTCTGCCGGTTCTTCGGCCCAACATTTGACCATTATGTTGTTAACGTCCTCGTACGACGACTCGTCCACCTTTGGCCGGAAAGGAACGTCCATCAGTCCCGGCCCGTCTCTGACTAGTTTGATGATTTCTGTAATCGTAATTACAGCGTCACAGATTAGATAAACGATCTAGCAGCCCGAGATGTTCAGAACGGAAACGTCATTTGGGATATTTATACAGTTTGATCGTGTTATTAGTTGTTTGATTAATGATGTGAAGC
Organism: Anopheles funestus; assembly: GCF_943734845.2. NCBI lineage: Eukaryota > Metazoa > Arthropoda > Insecta > Diptera > Culicidae > Anopheles > Anopheles funestus. The sequence continues at coordinate 22,985,373 of NC_064598.1, forward strand.
ACAAGAAAAATTAATAGTGAACTATAAAAAAAAACAAAATTTGTTACATCGCGTACTGTACATTCAATCGGCGAAAAAATGTCCTCGAAAAAAAGTGTCAAAACAGTAACGATACAATTGCGCCCTGTGCATCGTGGAAGAACTTCCACCGAACAGCAGCCAACAGCAGGTCCCTCCAGTGGACCACCCGTCAAACCGTTGGCAACTAAATCGCGCTATAAAATCTATGAAATACCACGCAAATCGGAGTTTTCTGAATATCTCGAAAAGATAAGGCGTGAACAAGAACTACGGCAGGAACAGGATGGAAACCGTCGTGCAACACTGGCCCGTGATCAGGATGCGGGCCCTAGCCAACAAGCTGAATATCCGCAGAAGCTTTTCGTTTTCGATAAGCCCATCATCCCCACGGGACAGGGAAGTGTGGTCCAGTATAGGCCAAAGGAGCGCCATCCGTTCAAGGAGCTTGTCAGTAACTACTTTAGGCGAAGCTCACATCCAAGGGAAACGATACGGCTGTACAAGCTGCCCATCGTACAAAGCTGGGAGGAAGCGATTGAAGAGTCACTCAGAAAGCTGGCCGCACAAAGATCGTCCCGGGGACAAGCGTGGAAACAATCGCGACTAAAATGGTTGGAAGATTTGGAACAAGCAAATACAAATCTAGCGACACCGAACAGAACCGTCGGTACCGAGGAAGCTATTGATCCGTCCATATGCTGTTTTCTCATGTGGTGTCGACGCGACCATCGTGTATCAGATGGCTTACCTTTGGGAGATTTTTCCTCTGTGCCGAGGTAGAATGGACCTTGGCGCGATACGATCTCCTGGATGATGATGCCAAACGAGTAAACATCACCTTTCTGACTGCCCGCCTGTGGACACTGGGGATCTCTCAGAAGTTCTGGAGCGGTCCAGAGAAGTTCTGCAAATACAAAACACTTTGAGTATATGCTAGCCATTAGAACAATGTAGCCAAAAAAACTTACTCTGCCAATAGGCGTAACTCTCAATATCGGCATCTTCCGTACTACGACGCAGCTGATGCAGCCCAAAGTCCGTCACTTTCAGTACGAACCTCGAATCGACGACACAGTTGGATGACTTTAGCGAACCGTGTGAATGTAGATCGGTCGAGTGTAGGAAAGCCATACCCTTGACGATGTCGTGCATAAGCGAAATTTTGAACATCCAATCAAGCTTAATCGTTTCATTCTCGAGTATGTCCTGCAGTGATCCTTTCGGGCAATACTCGGTCAATATAAACGGATCGGGATTCAAATCTAAACATGCACCATAGAACCGCACCAGATGATCATGCTGAATATCCTTCATGCGCTTAAACTCAAGCATCAGCGACCGGGTTAGGCTGAGGTTTTGCACATTAATCTTCTTGATCGCCACCTTACAGCCCTTATAGAATCCGAAGTGGATGTAAATCTGTCGATCTCCCGGCAGCGAGTTGAGATCCTCGGAGTAGATCGTCTGCAATGAGGAAGAAGGGACTATCGATTGGTTTTCATGATTGCCGGACGGATTGTCCCGAAATGTGCTTACAGCTTGACTGCCCCGTTTTACCATCGAATGGAAGCTGCCCCGATGCCCGCGGCTAGGATTGCAGGACAGCACATCGTTCGGGTTCACCTTCCACGTCATGGAGTTGATTTCGGCTTCAAGTTTATAGTGCCGGTAGCCAACGATGGATGCGATGCCCATGCATACAACACACACACCAAGTACAAGGGACAGTATTGCGTAGCCCGGTAGTGCTGTGGAACGTCGATGTAATGAAGCGGAGGTAATAAGTACATGTCATAGATTATATGTAAATGCACAGGGTGATTCGCCGTTACTTACAATTATCTGGACATAGTGATCCGTCAAAACCACAGGTTGGTCGATCTGGTGGAGCCTTTGTCCGATCACCAGCCCAGTGAATAGCTTTGCCCTCGACAAACTGAAGACCTCCTCCATAGTAATAGTTCGCAACAACCTAGAACGGAGGTCGGAATTCATGTAACACAGCTGCTAAACTAATGTTTCTAACCTTTACTAACCTCAAACAGTCCCGTTTCCGGGTTGAGATCCAGTAGAGAATAGTTCGATATACGGTCACCGTTCGAGTCTATCGTCACATTCCCGGTGATGCCCTTAAAGCTTCGGCCCCACATCAGCTGGGCTAGGTGTGTGCCGTTGATTGGTTGGCGGAGTGCTTGCTGTTCGCCTAATAGCGCAATGCTGTCATTGAGGGCATACGCATACAGCAACACCGCATCGTAGAATGCCGTCACGAACGTTGAAACGGGTTCATCCTCAGCATACGTGTAGTTATACTTTGTCCTGGTCAGTTCCTTCACCTACCGAGAAATGAGAGAGATAAGAAAGTAAGCAACCAAAAAAAAAGTGAGACCAAATCAACTATAACCCAACGTCAAATACGCAGGAAGGGACACTTAATCTTATTTAAGTCGGGCAAACCCCTGTCGGAACGCGCGTGGCAAGCATGCTTGAAAGCTTGTGCCTTAACAAGACAAACTCCTCCAACCGGCTTACAATTCCCGTCACGTACCCGGGAGGGATTGGATTGGTGGACTTCCGAATGCGATACGAACGATAGCAAAATCGAAGAAAATAGGATTTTAAACTGCTTCCTTTGGGGGAGAAGATTTCTGTCACCCATGTTTCGAAAAGGAAATCGCTTCTTTTTTTTCCTAAATGAGAAAAACCGGAAAAGTGGTCAAACGGGAAGGGGGTGTGCGTTTGCTGCGGATTCTGAGAACTTTAGCGTTGTATGTATGAAGCGGTACCCCCGAAGCAGAAAAGAGCAATGTGCTACTATCGATTCACTTTAGAGTAGAACGTATTTATTGCTTAGGGAAGATTTTTTTATTCGTCGTGGATTTAGAAACTTAATTGCTTCTGAAGTTAAGCTGCAGAAGGGTTTTCTAATCAGCGGTACTAACCGCACAATAATGTTTTGTGTAGGAGTGCTAATTTAAAATCTGCGATTTGATGGAGTAGAAGGAAATAGCATAAAGCATTATGTTTGGAAAAAAAGTAGTATGTGTAGTAAAATTCGTGTATCTTATAGTAGAAATTAACTCAACTGTTAGTTTACCTACAGCTGAGTTGCGAGAATTTTTCATGCGTGTAAATTCCATCGTAAATACCCCATTCTACGCCGTTACAGACGTACAGGAATAGTTTCACAAACGTACGTCACTAAAACTGATGGAAAACTTTCCATTGGGGGACAAAATTCTTAAACGAATTGCTACGGGTCAGCAGACACTAACAGAAGACTGTCCTTTGATGCGATTTGCTCGAGCATTCAGATTACCATCACTTTAAAAACTTTTTGCCAATAACTTCAGCAAAATAGTTGGATCAGAAGAATGTTACTACTTCGAGTGTAACATAAACCAGAAACCAGACAGGGGGATGGTGGACATCACCTAAAGGTAGCCCTCCTATACGTTTAAAGGGTTATGTGGGATGGAAAAAATTAAATCAAGAACGCCAAGACATTTCGCTCGCCTAAACCATTGCAACTGCTTCAGTTGGCATGACGTTTTGTCATGCATTCCCCGTGGGGACTTTCAATGAATCCACCGAAAGACAGAAGATAAAGCAGAACGACATGGGCAGATTGCATGCGGGTTTTCCACAACGTTCTCCGATTGTTCTCGCTTTTTTGTGGTGGTGGAGAGAAACTTTTCCAACGCCCAGTCACAATTCCACCACATGAAATGAGGGAGTGCTTTACTGTCGGTTGTCCTCCCAGGACGAACCAGATGAGCAATCCAAAGTGGACACTTCTGTGCACCATTCGTCAACTCCTTTTTCATGTCAGGGTTAATGCTCGGCTACGATAAGCAGTAATTGAAACCGACTTTACACATCCACGCAAACAAAACGCGACAACAGTTTGAGCTTTTCCGAAAGCTTACAGACCTTGACCGTCGCTCCTGTGTGAAGCATAACCGGACCACTTTGTGCAGCGATGGATGGGTTTTTGTGGGAGGGAAAAAATATATATAAATTTCTACTTACCTCCTCAGAAAACCGACGATATTCGTCGTCCTCGGGTTCGCGGGCAACCACCTGTAGCAGGGCGGTGAATGCTTCCTTCGCCTTCTGGTTGCGCTCGTCGGTATCGTTCTTGGCGTACCAGGGCGGTTGTTTCGTTGCCGTCATGCTGCTTAGCCAGATAAAATCCCGCGTTCCAAACGGTATCAGATGGATGGAAAAGAATGGAAACCAAAAGAAATATACAAGCAAATGCGAGATGAATGAATTTGAATGCAAAACAAGCACAATCCTTATTCGGTAAGGCAAAAGGTAAGGCAAAGTGTCGCAAACGAAGATGAAACATTGGTAAGACAAAAGCAAAAAGGAACAACCACGTCGGTGGGTTATTACGAAAATGAAATGGAAATTTCTTAGTTGCTCCATTGAAATGTACTCGGGTATCATCAGCTGTCCTTACCGTTGCACCATTGGCAAAGGAGGTTTCTTCGCTTGAGAGTGGTTTGAACAGGGAACTTTAGACTTTAGGACGTACACAGAACTCGGTAGATACTGTTTTGTGCGATACTGGCGGATTTAAGATAAGCCCTTCGTAGTGTGAGTATTTCTAGTTCCCGAGACGAGCTAGTTGTGTCGGAAGCCGGATGAACATATTTTAATAAATCCCTTAAGGCTGTTAGAAAAATTGAGCGTAGATAGAGAGTTGGTGATATGGAATAAATTATTGTATGGGAAATTATGGTGTAAAGATAGGAAGAGCTTTCTTAGAGAAGTAAACACGTGGAAGAAATATCAACTTAGTTTAAGCCTCTTTATGTAAACTACATACAAATCGTGCACCCGTCTGTATTGGTTAATCAAACGATTGACGTCAATAGTAGTTTAACGTAAAGAAAAACGGTTACATTTTAACATTTGATGGATTCAATTCTTGGGAAAAATTTGCTTCATTTAATTTCTTGATTGATTCCAGATTTTCATATCAATAAGTAATAACTGTTACCATTGCGCTATGAAACCTTACGAGGAAACAATCTTCCTTTTTTCGATTTCAAATCTCATTCTTCACATGAGCCGTGCCGGACAAACAATCAAGAGAACAAACAAACCAAAAAAAAAAAAACAACGGCCACCGTGTGATTGGTTTTTTCCCCGGTTGTCCCCGCACATACCTGCCAAATATTTCGATGTTGAAGAACACGTACTCGCCACTGTTGACCATGTTCAGTTCAGCGGCCGCTAGCATAATTTCCCGTATTGTCGATGGGCTGGCGCACATGATGACAACTGCAATGAGTCAGAGAGAAGGCAAACATTTTTTGTAGTAAGCTTTAAATAGGTGTAACATAATACGCTACGCAAGCTTGCTGGGGAGCTTGAAACGGGAAGCCCCCAAGATGGGGGCTAATAGTGGTGCACGGATAAACAAGATACCATTCTCACGCGGGATTGGTAGAAATGTTTTTGATTCGTAGTAGAGAGGACACTCTAATGGATATGCTCGTACCACTTGTCAAGTGAAATGAGCGAATAAATTGAACGCAATTTAAAGGCGGAATCAAGCGAAGTATAAGCAAAAACTCACTAACTCCGTCTAGCGAATGTTTGAAAACGGCAAAACAAATACTGGAAATGAGAGTAGTGAGATGATAAAAAGAGGCGAAAAATAAAAAAGAACCGATTTATTTATATTTGTTTTTGGAGTGATGATGTTCCGTACCCCGGAATACGATGCCTCGGCACTGTGTGATATTAGATAATCCTCCTGTAGAAGAGTGTGCGCCAGCTTATGCTGTTGTTCGTGATTTTATTTTCCACTTTCATCAATTAAATTTTGTGAATCCTCGAAATGTTGAAGCCAACACCGTGGGCTGCAATAAACTCGGAACCGTCGGAAAATTTCGGGGAAGCAGCAATTTTTTTTTCGTTTCTAGCGAAAGAAAGCAAACGATTAGCCTTTGCTCCAGAGTGTTTGCCACGGTCGGAAGTGGTGAAATATCTTTGAGTTGGGTGCTGCTATGAAAACAATTTCATCCGATAAAAGTTTCTACTTTTCGTTCAAATTCGTATAGATTCTAAAGAATAAACTTTGTTTTTATAATGTATAGTTTACCTAGGTATCGAAAAATGAATGAAATTTTTTCGTCCTTTTTCCAACATGATTGTTTCACTAAAAGCTCGCTTTTCTTTCAGTGTATGCATATGGCTAAATTTTTCCCCTTGCTGATGCACAACATGCAAAATAAATTTGTCAGCTTTTAGTGGTTATTAAAACAAAAAAGGGAAGCTTATGTTTTGTGACCCGGTGCTTTGCTTTAATCGGACGTTCCGATCGGTTATACTAGAAATAAAGGCGAAAGACCACTTATAACATAAAAAAATATATTGTACATGTGGCACCTCGTTTGGAAAGTGCTTTATAACGCTATTAGCCTACCGTTCTCTCTCTTCGGTTGAAGCAAAGTTTTTCATGGGCATTTTTTAGGCCGCAAACTATGCGTTAGTTGCCTCGTTTTGTTTTAGCAAACTTTTTAGTACTACTAAAAAAAAATGAAATCATGTCAACAATGTTTGTAACGTATTGCAACAAGCGTCAGCAAGAAGAGACTATTTTCAAGCACATTTAAAAATTCAACCATTTGCATAAAATTTCCCCGAAAATCTGTTTCCTTCTGGTCAAGCTGTTTGTTTGCTTTTTTTTGTTGAAAACACATTTTTACTCCAATGTTCTGCATGCGTTTTAGACTGTTAAACCACAAATGGTACCTTTTCTTCTGCTGGTGGTAAAATGAATAAAATTTTACGCTTATAAAAACAGTTCGTTGTTCGGTAAACTATTTCACCGAAAAAAGAGCAACAAAACCAACATGCAGTAGGATGGGAATGTTCTGATACAGCATGTTTTTTTACGCAAAACTTTGCGTAAAACTTAGTGGCATAGTAGCATAATGCAGCAGCATCTCTGCATGTTTGAAGTTAGGGTTTTAATCACAATGGGTTTTTCGGATCACAATGCTGGTGTATTTACACTGAATTGTTTCCGTTTTACCAGAACTGCTTCTGAATGCTGGGAAGGTTTTGATTGTTTTAATAACTTTTACAACAAAAGCAACTTGATTAAAAAAGGATGGAAACGAAAATATTAATACCGACAGCAAAACAAACTTTATCATTCGACAAAGTAACGAAGTTGAGCTGTGATTAAAGTGCTACACGCAATATGCAATCATTTTCTCACCCTAAACTACAAAACAAATCCAAACACAAAAGTAGAGAGAAAAATAAAGCGAAAACTAAAAGCTTAAAATGTTAAGCACGAAAGCGTCCGGAACATTGTTTAGAAACGGATTTTCTCCGTATCATAATCATCTACCGAATTTATCCCTTCTTTTCACACGCCCCATTACGGATGGTCTGTTTAAGCTGGGGAAAGCTTCGGGATGCATCATTACGTGGAGCTTGCGTGTTTCCCTGTCTGTCTTTTCCACTTTTCAGTCGCTTGTTTTTCGGTGCTACTAATTCATTGGGCGCTAAATTAATAAACGTTCAACCGTTCAAGCGAAACCCGCCCGTAAAGAGCACTGCTGCTCATGACCATAAGTTGTGATAATTCGGGATTCGGGTGTTAAACCTTTTTTTTTTTGGTTGCTGCGCTAGATGTGTTGGTTATCTATTATCCTATTGTTGGTGTAAACATATCCCAAAGAGTTCGTCCTTCGTTTTTGTCCATCAAGCCTCAAGCTCAAGCCATATGGGGTACGTTTTGTGTTGCTGCGTTATGGATGATGTTTTCTGTTTTAGTCACATTTTTACCTACTCAAATCACAGTTCTTTCTTTGGCTGGAAATTTGAACCACTACTCTTTCTCTCCCCCCACCTTCCTCCTTCCCCCAAAATACTTAGATAATCCTTTAAGGAATGAAAATATTTTCTCCTCTTCCTTTATGTGTGCTTTTGTAACAGTGGTTTGGTATGGTTTTCATGCAGAGTCCAAGCGAAAATGTTACCGCGGGCTAATGTTTGTGTGTTTACGGACGGTGGTATTGTTTAGTCTTCTGGTCTGTGGGGAGTGGTTCCGTACGAGACCGTATACCCACGCAGTGAAAACCGAGTCGGTTAAGTTATGTCAGGACCTTGCTTTTATCAGTAAGAGACAAAACTGAAGGCAAAGAAAAACAACACCACCGGAGCGTCATAACGGAAATGATTTATATGATGGGTTTTTGGATACCATCCCCAGAGCATTATTATTTGAAAAAACTGGGGCTGCAAAACCGGACAAATATAAAATAAAATAACGCGACGTTTGGTTGTCGGTTGTCGACACATCTGGATGGAGTAAATTTTCTTGCGTGGCTTTGCAAGGAAACTGAGCTGAAAAGCTCGAAATGACTTTTTTCAATAGCTTAAATATTTTAAAATAGTTTAAACTGGTCTTGTATTGTATTTTGGATTAAAAAAGCTATAAATATAAGCTAAATTCTAATGTTTTGATTTTTTTTTTATTTTTCTTTACAAAATTTCTTTGCAAACTTTACTTGAAAGCACTTTTAAGGCAATCAAAACTATGCACTCTCAGTAGAAAAGAAGGCAAATAGGAAAACTGTTAACGTTTCCACAAATCAAAGCGACACGTAAAGTCGTCTTCTTGGTCGCCTGGCTTGGAGGCAAGCATAAATATAAGGAAATTGAGCATGTTGAACGAAAATCATAAGATGGGTTTATGGCGAATTTTGCCCACCTAAAACTTTCTCGTGCCGGCTTCAGAAGGTACTCTACTTGCAAAAGAGCAAAAAGGATTATAAAATGGATTAAATTTTGGGATAACTCCTAGAGCGAGATATGAAAGATAAAGATTTGGAGATAGAAGATGAAACGGATTCTCTTGTATTATAACGATTTTATTTTTTAAATCTGGTGTGAAAAAGTTACAAAACCATAAGGTCTATTATGATGCAATAAGTGACTTAAGCCTAACTGCATATAAATAACAGTAGTGTTTAAATACTGTTATCGCAAAGGTGACTTCATACTTCAAGTGCGCTTCCATCAAAACACTAACTGTTACCATTCTGCTACAAAAATGTAATCGTTTCATTGTTTTTTTTGTTGTTGTTTTGTTACCTAAAGTTATGACAAAGTTCCCCTTTTTTCGGGCATTATTACACTGTCACACGGAAAAAGCAATTTCCTGTTGTCGTGGCCACATGTACATCTCTCTTGTTATGCCTTTTGCTGTGATCTAATTTTACGCGCTTCGTTCGATTCGCACTGCGGTTTAGAGGGTACCGGGACCAATTCTGGAGGCTTGTACACGTTTTGTAACAAAATGATGATTTGCAAAATGTAGTACACATTGCCACAGAGGACATACGTTAGGGGACTGACTGATTTCTCATTGTTTTTAGACGTAAACAGGACGTTGATTGAGGAGTGTGAGCTTGAGGATATCCTTCAAAAGAACCCTCAAATATTGAGTGTGACTGCAGCATTGGCAGGTTCAAAGGAAATTTGGATTGAATTCTACAAAACAAATCGTTGCCAGATATGTATATGGTTGATTAAATATGCTTCTGATATCCATACATCGTTAACGAGTACGAATAGAGCTTGAATTTCCTATTCGTATTGTATGAATGATGGGTGAATGAATTTGGATATGAAATGTAATATGTCTGAAAAATAACATTTGTTAACAATCTCATTTATTTTGGGCCATTTATTGACATGTTAAAAATAGCGTAAATTGATCTCCACGAGGTTTTGTTGACTGCGATTCTGGAATCTTTAAACTTCAGAAAACAGTTGAAGAAAATTGAGAACATCAATAATGAAGAGGAAAAAACTTTGAAGGATTTATACGTTCATGCCACCAAGCGTTTTAAGCGTTTGTCGTTCGTGGTTTCTTTTAAAACAATTTCGAAGAATTGGAGTCACTGTTACTATTTCTTGGAGATCGTACTCCATGCATCATTTTGCATCAGGATTGTTGAACCTCAAAAATAATTCAAATTTACAGAAAAGGCCATTCCACATTCGGTCAGTATCGTTAGTGGCAAACATTGAATAAAAAAAAAACATACTTTACAGAGCACGTATTTCGTGCAGCAAATTTAATTAAAGCTTTTGCTTGCATATATGGGGTCCGTTTTCCTCTACGCAAAAGTTTAATCATTTCATAAGCATTCCTTCACTTTACGACTACTTGTCCCTATGGCTGGTGGGGATTTCACATGCATCCAGTATTAGAGTATGTCTCGCAGCAGAAAAGAAAAGCAACAAATTGCTCGAGTTTTTAAGTGCTTTAATTTATGACCGTACCACATGCATGCACGGGCAGAATAACTCGGTGTCCTGCACGTTTTGTGGATGCGGACCGCCAAGGGTGAAGTGTACCAAACCATGCTGGAGTGTAAAATATGGTTTCTCTTTGAAGCGACGGGAGAATGCTACGAAGAAGCATGCCAGTTTCTTGTCCTTCTATTACTTGTGTTTATCTTTGTGGCGCGTGTGGATGGTAATGTTTTTCCCCATCAATGTGGCTACCTGTGGGATGAAGCATCAGCATCCAGCATGAGGTAAAGACAAGATTCTTCAACTTTGCAGACGTCGAAAGTTTTAACCACACGGAGGAAGAATTCTCAAAAAAAAAAACATCTCTCATAAAGTACCAATGACACACAGACCAGTAAGTGGAGGATCCCGATCGTCCGTTCTAAAACCTTTTTTGGGGGAAGTGAGTGAATCGATCAGGTTGACATCATGTTTTTTTTCGTTCGTGTTTTCGTTACAAGTTAGTAGCATGATGACAGCTGAAAGAAGTATTTTCTGCGGAGACTAAAATAGAACGTGAAATATCAATATCCTTTTAGTTTCCGTACAACGGAAACAAGCAGCAAGAAATTACGGTCATTCTATGCGCCTTCCGCACCGAATGGTCCGGAAATGTGTTCGCTGATGTGTCCGTAAGCGCGCACCAGTAATGAAAAGCTAACAATCGCTGGCAAAAACACAAAACAAAAGACCACACCATTGGTTCTAGTGGCGTATATAGCGCACAGTATCCAAACGTGCGACAGTATGAAAGCGGAATGAAAACAAAAAATGTTGGTTTTTTTATCCGAATTCATTTACCACCTCCGTTCGACCAGGGTCGTTGCCTTTCGTTATGAAGAATAGTGGTAAAAAATGTGCGCTAGTGTCTTAAAGTTTCTCCACACTTTGTCCCACACCCCCAGGGATAAGGGGTGAATAATACAACACCCAGGATATTCATTCATGTTGTAGTAGTAGTTGTAGTAGTACAGTGCCATCACGGTTGAAAGAAGATATGACTTTTTAAGGGAGCGAATGATAGCCGGAAAAGTGAGTACAATCCACCCCGAAGGAATGTCCTTACAAATCTTTCCAATGTTGTCAGAAGGGATAGCAAGTTTCATCCGGATAACCTTGTCGTTAGGTATTAATTTTCCCCTATTTTTTTTTGGTGCAGTCGCTATTAGAAGCAGCTGTCCGGTGGTAAACTTTTTCACAGTTTAGGTAAAGAATCTTTCCAGTTTAAAATAGTACCAAAAGTTTCTTCTACTTAACTTCCCATGATAGAAAAAGGAACTATGGTACCGGTAGCGCTAGCAGCATACCAAATTGTAAGGAACGAGCATCTTTTCCTCTTTCAACAACAACACGGTAGAGCAAGTTTCATCGAGATTACAGCGATGAAATTGTGAATAAATGACCCAAAAAAAAACCCCAAACCATACTAAATTCTCCTACGGAGTGGGTGCATTGCAGGGGAGAGTAGCCTTTATCGGCCTTTACCAAGAAACTTTTATCCCGGATTAAATGCTCTGCTGTTCGGATTTGTGTTTTATAGCGATTAATTTCAATTTTTCGGTAATTAAAATCTATACTCTATTAAAAGCACTATCTTCAGCATCAGTAAACGTGACGCATTTGTGTAAAATTTTTTTTGGACAGAATGGTGGCAACATAAACGAAAAGCTAGTAAAAAAATGTTTTGCAAGCTTATGGGACTGATTCCGGAACTCTACGGTTTGGGGTAGATTTACGATCAATAAATTGGAAAAAAATAAAGCCTGGAATTTACATTTCTCTTTCTATTCCAAATACGTCCCAGCTCCATTGGCTAACTGTTGAAATTTGTTTTCGGACTAGCTTAAATTTTTAGCGATTAACAAGCAAGTGCGAAAACCTAAATCAAAGCGAACGGTTGACTTATTTCTTGTATCACATTACTTCATTCTAGTAACTGCTTATTGTAAGAAATATTTTCCAAAACTATATAATGGTTTAGGTTTTTGTTTTATTTAGACAACTGTGTTTAAGTATTTAAGGTTTAAATTTATTTCATTTTTTTAAATAAAAATTTTTAAGAAAAACTTAAAACAATAAATTGAAGATTTTTTTTAAGATATAAGGTATTAGTAAATTTAAAAGAAAAAAAAATCCCATATTTTCCATTTATTATTACCGATTATTTGAAGCAAATATTGAAACACTTATAATTGAATTAATGAATTATAAGCAAAGGTTGCAAGAATAAGGCACACGCACCTACCAAATTCCGACGATACAAATGAACTGCATGGGAGCGTTTGTGATGAAATGAGAGAAAAGTAGAAAAACGACTAAGTTAATGAGAATTAGAAGGTTAGTAGATGAGAGCTACGTAACACTGAAATAAAAACAATATTCAAATAAAAGTATAAAACTTTAGACAGATAATTTTGATAAAAGAAAAACATTGTTTTATTAAAATGAAAGCGTAGTTGTAAGTAAAATAATAAAACAGGAATCAAGGAGTCTGTTCCTGGGGGTGGTTGTCACAAATATTTTAAACTTTTTGTTCACCATTTTTCAATTCTGGTTCATTGAACTATCATAGATCATTTCGAAACCCATAGCGAACCGTGACGGAATGTCACACCCATAAAGAAAGCAATATTTCGTGTATTGAAATTTAATTCCTCGCCACTACTGTTTTTACGGGGTTCGTGCTGTAGGAAACAATGAGCACATGGATCCTGACAGTGCCATAAACCACAGACAAATCATCGTTAATCCATAAATCATTGAACGTGTTTCTCCGCTTCATACCGGTGAAGTGGATGTTTCGAACCGAAGCATAAGTGATATCCACCGCACCATGAGCGATTGTCCCCTATTGATGAAATTCATAATTTGCAGTACATGCTGCAAGGGAAAGCAGCACGATTTCCATTCCGGTTTTTGTTTCTCCTGCTAGGGGGAGGTTTTTCCACAACAGCAGAAAAAAATAGACCACTTGTATACTACTGCTGATGTGGCTAGGCTGAATGGTTGCTGGCGGGAACGACTTTGCAAATAAAATCATTTTCACCCTTTCAGCATTCTGTGATTGAGTGGAACACTACGATTGTGATGCAAATGTGAAAGCTATACCTTCCGAATGTCCTTTCGGTGATTTTTTTTTTGCGTTCAGGGTTTCGTGTTCGAGTTCGAGTTGACCAAGATATCACCAAAGTGTATCCGTTCGAAAAGCGATCAAGCCTAACGAATCCCTTTCCATCGTACAGAATCCAATCAATCGATACTCCGCTTCATGATCAATTCAAAACTATTGACAAAGTCATAAGGCGTAAAAGGATGGATCTGCAACCGATAGGGCACACTTCGTAAGAGAATTCATGCGTATTAAATGATTTCTACCGCAGGCACTTCATGGAGCATTTGGATAGCTTTTAAGGCTTATGAATTCCATTTCCCGAGATGACAAGAGTTCTGGTACTTTCTTGTCGGGTGAACTATATGGCTGAAAAGGACCATAATGGATGATGTGCTTATTTTGCACTTATCTGCTGTAGAGACTAGTGGAACTATTAGCGTATTACTGTAGATTTAAATATAAATGAGGAACAAAAAAGAAGGAGCTGTAATGATATCAATAAGAATCACTTGAAAGACGTATTTCTACGGTATGAGTGATGGTATGGCACTAATAATTATCATTTTAAGTTCGTTCAGACTTTCATTTAACGTAAAATTATGCTTTTTTGTTGAAAAACCATGATTTTAAACATCATTCTTTACCAGTTTCCGAGAATTTCTTACTACGCTGTTGGTTTTAACGGATCTTGAATATCTTTGCAATGTCTGAAAATTAAAAATTTTGAGATTATGGTACATGGGGACACACTTCGAGGTTTATTCTATCGAAACCTATCAATACTTTTACTGTTACGCCTAGTAATAGGGCAACATAAAAACAATTATCGAATTTGGCAACTCTACACCTCTGCAACATTGCGATTGGTACGATCGCGTTTAAATTCAACATGCCATTCAATAAGAGTTGATTTTCTCGAATTTCCCAGAACTCTTGATTGGATTCGAATTAAGGATTTTCCTTTCGTTGAAATGTATCATTGTTAAATTAATACGAAAAACTCCCTCTTCGTTTGAGCAAAATCTCCTTGTAAAATTCTTACGAATCAATAGCTCAGAATCATACCATAAATTACAAAGTATCAGTCACGGTTGTAAGTTTAATGTAAGAAAGCTTCTAAAATCTTAACAATAAGCTAAAGACCTACGCTAGACAAACATTACTCTTAGTGTTTTTAATAAAGAAATTATACAAACGAGGAAGTAGTATAAAAATTATATTAACATGATATGATGTATTATGTTTTATGATACATTATATATTACTATGATAGGTTTCTTCCTAAGCTTCACTCAGATAATTTAAAAATATTTGACTGACCAAACAAAGAAATTATTTTATTCCTGGTAAGGCAATGGCTACATTTTAGCGTCCTGACCAACTTCTGGTTTGCTATGAATAAATGCTTGTAGCACCTGTATAATATCATTAACAAATGACAGCTCAATGGAACCTATTTATCAATGAGATAAAAATGAATTATTAGGAAAAAACCAATATCGTTTTAGTTGGAAAATATCGGAACACAACAACATTTCTGGACTTGACTAAATCGATTATCGGTGGGGAAGGATGCCTATTCAATTGATTTAAATGTAAATTTCGACCGATAATTTCTAGTTCTCGTTAGTTAGCTTGCTTTAATAAATTTTTGTTTTAATTTTCTGAATTTTGGTTTATCAATTAGCAACAGTATAGCTTCATATTTTGAACTACCCATTATTGTAGAAACATTTCTCGCTTACAATTAATTTCGTTTAAATGATGCAGCCCGGCCTGGTCATATTTCTCTAAAGCGATACACTCACATCACATTAATTTATACCGAACGGAATCGGTTGTTGACTAGACACCAACCAAAAACTCGTGGGCAGCTACAGTTTCAATATCGATCACCAATGTTTGGCCGGTTGGCACGTTTTTGGCACCCATAGCAGAGTGAAATCCATAACTCTATACCGTCAACAGCACACCTCGTGTGTGTGTGTGTGTATGGAGTATAAAATCGAGATAAAAATACGTTACTGAATAGTTGCACAAACGAGTTCAAGAAAAAAAACCGAACCGCTTTCGTGAGTGGTTTGGCCAGCTATTTATTCCGATCCATTTTTAGTGATTGCAATTCCATTTCTTTTGCTTTGAACTAACTGCACGTTTGAGACGAGATTTTCTGCATACCTGGTTGATTGTATTTGAATTTGAAAATTTTGTTAATAGATTTGTCGAAAGTGTTGTTAATGTTCATCATCAACGTTTCGTATCGCCAACCAGCACTGAATGCAAATTTTTTGACAATAATAAAAAACGGATTTAATTAAAAAAAATAAAAATTATTTAGTTTGTGTTACCGATATACTTTTAACAGAATATTTCACAAGAAAAATTAAAAACAACATCCTCATACATTACACACATTAGCGAACATTAAGCAATAATCGAAGTGGTTTGCATTTCATGATGCAATAACAATAAACGAACCGTGCTTGAAGGAACCCTTTCCGTGGAGTATCGGTCCACGAGAGACGTTCCCTTGAAGGACGCTGGATGCAAGGCTAAAATCATGATGAAAGTGCTGTAAGGTCAACGGGTGGGTGCTAAATGCAAAAATAACCCTCCATCAGACAAGGAACAAAGGACGTTTAACGAAAGGGAGTGGATGGTCGAGAGAGAGAGCGAGAAAAAAAACTCACACAGAAATACACGAAAAAACTAAAAACTATGTTACCACCGCACTGCTCCCAACTGGATCCAACACCCCTGAACGAGCGGGTGGTCCAGTTTTGCTAAAGAACGATACTTACTTCGTGCGCGCTTCTCAATCTGCCGCAGCAACCGAAGGTAATCGGCATACTTGGCCGTCTCCTCATCGAAGGTCCCGGACGATGTTTCGTTGCCACCGATCGCACGATTAATTGAGGTGATCGCCATCGAACAGTCGGTGAAGCCGCGGCCCGACTTTTCGTCCCACTCGTGGTACAGGTACGCCTGGATCGTCCAGTTGTAGTGCCGGTGGATTTCACGCATCATCAGCCCGAACGCATGGTAGTTGCCCATCATGCGCGTTAGTGTCCGATAGTTGGAAACTTTGAGCGAGAACGCCTCTGTTAGTCCACCGGACGTTATTAGCGGGATGCCCCAGACGGAGCTGTAGCGGGCGATCGGTGCTATCACGTAATCACAAATCGGACCAAAAAATACATCTGCGAGAGGGAACGGACATTCAGGAGATGCATACAGGAAGTGGTTGAGAGTTCGTAGAGGACACTTCCTTTTTTTTGTACACTGCCAGTAACATACGATACAGGAATCAAATCGAAAATGCTGGATGGTAACAGATTCACTAATAAATTTTAATGTAAAAAAAAATAAAAACGCCATAAAGAGAAACAACGAGGAGAATGTCCGGTACAAGAACAATGTGTGAAAGGGCACACAGTTTCACATCATCAAAATCGGTTCCACGAAGGCATGAAGGTTGTCTACGGATGTTACACATGCAAGCAAACTTAAGTGCAAAACGTGATATCCACAGTTTAAAAGCAGATCTTTTCGGTTGTCCATAATTGACCATGAGACATAGCAGAATGGTCGTAAATAGGATCAAAATAGCACGCTTGCGTAAATTGTATAATCGCTGAATCCGTCGAGCCAGGAATAGATCCTTGAATGGATATTTAAACTAGATCCCTTAATTGCAATACAGTATGATAAAAAACTCCATGGTATTTCATTGTATTGGACAACACAAGTGCAACACAAACCAAACTCCTCTGTAAAGACATGTAAATGGGCAATGAGGTACAACAACGAAGGACACCTGAAATCCCACGGGACCACGTACCCTCATTACCGTGCTAACCAAAGATGGCTGAACGGACATTGCTTAAGAAAGTACGGAATTTATGTGACAACTGTTTTCGCTAGTAGAGTAGCGTAATTTATTTCAATGATAATTTTTTTGTTATTTTTAGCAACCTGGAAACCGTTTTTCGTCCACTTCTTGGTTAATAAATAAAGAGAATGCTCGATGTTCCATCGCCGGTTAAGGAAGTACAAACGTACCCCGTGAAAGTGAGGAGAAAGTACGTCTTTTAGCCGAATGCACTCGGTGTAAGGTGCTACAGTAAAAGAAGGCACAATACTACAGGAGATGATTTCCAGTCCAGTGATTTCCAGTCCTCAGATAGCGTTTGGAAAAGTATTTTATTTTAAGAAGGGATACCCACATTCGTGCCTTTAATTTACAACCATATTTTCCCGCTTCCATGCCGAATGCCACGGGTAGCTTAACGCACTCGAAGGTTGAGTGTGTCTGCACTGCAGCTTAGCACAAGGAATCGAGCAGTAAGCTGAATGAAGCAACTGACAAACAGTGAGCAAAACGGCATTATTTGGTCATTCCTTTGGTACTTTTTCTGTTTCTCGTGGGCGAAAAGACAGAAAAAGGATCGCCATTAATGAAGTAAAAGACTAAAAGCTTACAAACAAACCAGCTGAAAAAGAGCAAGTGTCACATGCATCCTTCTGAAACGGAATACAATCTGCACCATTCATGTGTTCTTGTACCGTTTCGTAAATCGAGAAGAACTGGGGAAAAAGGAATGGGAAATGTTGTACGATCCATTTTGGTCCATTTCTTATCTTGAGCTTAATATATCTATGCGTGTGGGAAGATAGTGAAAGTAAGCAATTTATGTAAGGGTGACCGGAAATGGTACGGAAAGCAGCATAGAGCAAAACCACTCTAGTGTCCATCTAGTGTCTAGTGTTTTTATTTGAATTGTTACCCGTATAATTATTTTACTCATACGTGTGTAATTGAATGGTAAAAGGTTTTTAGATAAATAAAAAAAATCAGTGACACACATTTTAAGCTTTTTCGTTGAAATATTTTCAACTTCAGAAACAGGATCATACCCATTATCATGTACATATTGAAGAATGTCCTCAGGAAAGAGGAAAAAAATTCATTGAAAAAAACCTTACAAAACACAACCAGAAGCATGGTGGCCTTTCGCAGCTTAACCTTCCGGCTGCTCTGTCACCTTTCACTTTCGCCACTATCAAAGCCGGGGCACGCAGAAGCTATCCGGAGCACATGACACCGAATACAGCAGCAGCAGCAGGGCATGTGCACGACCTGTTGCGTTCGTGTTGAGAACCGTTTTTCTTTCCATTGACCGGCCGGGATGGGAATGTGGTTTTTGCTTTTTATTTTTACATGCCGTTTTTTTTGCATAAATGTTTGGGGCGCATCCAATAGCCGAGTATCGTTTGTTTGTGGGGTCCGTCTGTGCAACAGCTGAGCAATGTGTGTTCCTCTGTGTCGCGTTCACATGAGGGCAAGGGCCCACACCGAACGGTGGGACCGTGTCGTAAGCTTGTGCTTCCGAGTACAAAAATAAACGATATTCTGGCATGGATTTTACTGGCCGACAGGTAAACCTGATGGAGCACAAACGCGCAATGAAGGGAATCGTGAAAGTATGTTCCGAATGTTTCCGAATGGGAATCAACACCATTCCGTTATTATGAAAATATATGTCCGTTGCCTTCAGAAAGGGCACCGCTGGGTAGGATTAGATGTCACGTCTTTCAAGGTGTAATTAACATGGGTTTCACAAGCGAATGTGTGACACTAATGCGGGTTTGAGTGTAAAAAGATCATGTCAAGTTATTATTTTTTTGTTACAAAGAAAAAATACATGATATTTTGATTGTCGAGAGCAAACCGATGTCGATTTTTGTTTTTAGTCCAATTATTTTTTTCACAAGGTTCTACAAAATTGTAGAAAGTACTATTTGTCTTGCAACATACTGCTTGATGAAACATTTTTCCACGCGCTCCAACCTAATAAATCAATTTGCCTTGAAATATTAAATACCAAGTCCAAGATTGATTGATACACCTTCTTCAGAAGCTATTTGTCAAAATGGATTTTAGTAGCGCTGCTTGCTGACAAATCGCCGCCCGGGGGATTGTTTTTTTTCGCATTTCTCTCCAGTATCTATTTCGTTTATCAGCAACGCAATACGTCCCCAAAAGTGCTGTGCAGCAAAGGCAAACCCTGCAGGCTAATACGGTTGATCCGTCAAAATGTTCAGTATATCATTAATATAGCGAAAATACATCGCTCGAACAAGCAGCAACGATCTGTCAAGTGAACGAAACGTTTGATTTATTGCAAATCAATTGTCAAACTCCGCTCAGCAAGTAGTACACCGGAGTGGATTAGTTCGGCTTCGTTTGAAACGATGTGTCCAATATTGAACCTGTCTTGATGGGACGCTGGTTTGTGATTGAGGTGGTGGTGACTTTCGTGTTCTAAAATATTCGTGCCGCTCACAATCGCACAACAGCGGTCAGGAGCAGGAATAGATTCATCAAGGCCGATATGAATATCCATTGATATGTTAATTTTAGAACAATATCACATTCCAATTATGTTGAGCAGAGCAAAATCACTTCTACAATGAACTCCTGCCGGTGCTCATTATGTTTGTTGATTTGCTAATTTAATGCGAAACGCTAAACGACACAACAACTGGTTTTGTTTGTTAGAACCCACCGCTGAGGGAGCAGAAAGTTGTTTAACAAATACTATATCCTCTGATCTCATGTTGTCTGTCATGTACACGGACACTGATACCGTTTTGTTTCCCATTGGGTCCGACACAGAGTTGTTGGTATTTGATTGATGGTGTTTTGGGACTAGTTCTAGCGTTTAAACTAATCTCGGTGAGCATTAAGATTAGTTGTTGCCTTAGTCAAGCCCTTTTTATCAGTGCTCTTCTTGTTTCCCATTTAATATCATACACGGTATAATTTAGGGCTTGTAAGACAAGTCTTTAAAACATCTACAGTCATTTGTTTGTAAGTTTCTTATTTGTGAGAGCGAAAAGTACTCATTGTTCTTAAGTGATTCGATTTGATTCCTGTCGTACATTTTCTATTGGCAGTGTTTCTTAAAAAAACCCTGGGGAAAAGGGCAAACGAATAACCTGGAGGAAATGGGTTTTATCACCTGGTTTACGCTTGAGAAAGATATCGAACGCTCCGAGTGCACCGTACGTGGAGGAACACTGCGTATCACGATGGTCGATTTCGATGCGAAAGTTCTGCAGTAAGCCACCGGGTGCTGTCACTTCTCGCGTAGCCATCTCGATGACTGGCAGTACCGTGGAAAGGATGCGAACGTCTCGCCGCTTGCTCGGCTGCTCCGGTAGTAGTATGGCAAACTTTACGAAATTTCCTTGCGTATCATCTCCAGACGCACTGTTACCAGTTTTTATGCTGGCATTCGGTTTGGTCTGTTCACAGCCGTGCGCTACCTCTTCCACAGCATTGCGTGACGAACGGTTGACGAAGTTGGCGTACAATGGGTTTGTCGCTTTGACAGCTGTCAGTGGTGGAAGTGTTAGAGCACTCTTGCTATCCTTCAAACTATTAGCGGTATCGATGCGTTGAGACCGACTGTTGTTTGTCAGCAACAGTGGAGATACTGAACTGTCGATCGACCCATATACCAGCGATGTCCTTTCGTGCCCTGGTACGGAAGTGGTGAGTATGAAGAGCAACACCATCAAACAACACCGCACCGCCGCACGTCGCAAATCGTTCACTTTGGCAGACATGCTTGTGCGGTTGCTTTTGCCTTTGCCAATTATGTTTTACACCACACGGTTAAACGGTACATTAATCCAACACTACATCACTGTAAAATTTACCACCGAATATACAGACACACACACACAACCATGGGATTAATGGAAAACTATTTTCCCCTTTTTTACACCATCCACCCAGTATCACTTACAAACACACCACAGTAACACATTGCACTCAAATATCGTACCGCATTATTATTTCCATCGATATGGTAATACCATACCCATGGATTAATACGTTTGCACACTTCCCCGTGTACGGTACGATCACTTTAACCGGTTCTACAACAGCGACAGAACGTTCCATTCACACACTAGCCGGTTGTATACTAAGCGCGTCTATATCGTACGCTTCACTGCTTCACCACACGGGCGTACGGTACGAAGACATCTGCTTCGTGGTGTAGCAGTAGCCCTTTCGAACATTCGTCAACTGGATGCTTTGATATCGGCGCTTGTCATTAACAACCAAGCTGCTCCACTTCCTGCTACTGTGGGATGGAAGCAACAAATAATACGATTATGGAAAAGTGTTTCGCTATGCCGACGTACCGAAACGGACTATCGAATTTTATGATCGTTACGGTTCGGTGATGTTGTCGGCCGTGTTAGTTTGAGCTGTTTTCAGAGAAGGGGGTTTTAGTTTTCCCATCTAAATCGACCATTTTTCGTTTCGACCGAAAATATTGCCGCCTGATTGTCGATGAAGCTCAGCCGAAGCCGAACAGTAAATCAACTGTCAAAAACACTTATCAATGGTACGGTGGTATCGTTAAATGTCGAGTGAATTAGGGAAATAATGAAGCTATAGGCTTCTCCCCTAACGTCATACAATTTCATGGTCCTTTCAGTTTACTGCACAGCAAGTTGAGTCGGTGGAATTTACGAGTACTACGGTGTTAGATATTTTTCGTTAGAATGGGTGGTAACCGTCGTGATTGTTTGCTTTTTTGTACGAAATTTCATAACCCATTGAGTAAGTTTTTCGTGTGCGTAATGTGATAGTGCTTTCCGTATTACTAACGGCCACTAAGCTAGATGTAGTAGGAACATAGTGTTGAGCGCTAAAACTAATTCTTGTAGATTTTTAACATGAACTCGTAGACTAAATTAAATGAATCAGCTTGCTGTTTCTATTAAACACACAAACGAGCGATAAACAAGTTTTTAAAGTGGAAAGAATTAGCCTTACTTCTCACCTTAATATGTCATAGTTATTAAGCCCAATTTATCCGAACGATCGTTGATGAATAATTCAAACAGAAACTTACTCACTAAACATAACACGCTGCCCAAACATAATGATCAGTAGAGATGATAAACTAACACTTCAAAAACACTCATCAATAGATATGCCTGGACGAGATGAGCTCCACTTTATCGCAGCATTTACACTTTCCATTAGGCTCCAGCATCTTTCTCACACGGCTCCCGGGGCAGTCATACGATGTGAGATGAAAATTATTGCGTAACATTTTGACTGATTGCCTTACCTGGCCCATACTGATGGGAGGTCAGCAAAGTACCAAGCTTTATGGATAAACTTGATTCAGCAAAAAAAAAAAAGAAAGAAAAAAAAAGAAACCGCCGTGCGAACCACTCATTTGCAAACGACAGTTGCTTAATTGAAACCGTTCGCTGACGATAGCGCGCGTCACACCTCTTCCTTCTTCTATCGCGCTTTCTGTAACCCTCTTTGGTTCACATATCCATTTCACGGTGGCCATCAATGTATGTGGTTATGTATGTGTTTTTTGTTGTTGTTTTATTTTTGATTTTGCTTTTCACCGCCTTTTTTTGTGCTGTTGTTGAAGTTTTTGATTCCATCGCACGCGCTGGAGATTTTAATGCTTTCGATTACTTAATACGTAAATCATGACGATTTGTATGCTGGGTTAGCTATGCAACTTGTTGAGAATTTATGTAGTTGTGATTGTTTATGAAAAAAATTCTAGCCATAAAAATAAATAAAGAATAACAATGGCTACACTACCGTTCGTTTAAATATTATTTTCTCCAACAATGTACAAAACAATGCCAAACCCATTAAAGTTGTAAAGAAGCCTGATGATGAAAGTATGCTTAATTATGCGGCATTTTTAATTAATGTGCGTCCAATTGAGCGACAGGAATTAAGAGGTGGGCTATGTCAGTATCAAAGTAATATTGGCAGCAGACGAGCTGAAGATGTAATCGACCAAGAAACTGTCCAAAGAATGTTTCGAAACATTTTCAATCGACGCTCTCAAATGCAGCATCTTCCCGATAAGAGTTTTTGTCGTTTGTCGCTCTAGCGTTTCTCTTAAATTGATGAGCATGAGAGCTAGCAGACAACTTAAGTCAGTTGACCGTGTTGAAAGAATTTTTCAACTCCAATGTTGCCTCTTTTGTTGGCAGTTTTGTTTTTATTATTGTTTTTGATGTCAAACTGGAAAAGGTCCTTTATGTAATGGCGTCCATCAATCAGGAACACTCGTTCGAGCGCTCTTTCTTTTGGTATGTTTGCGAATCGTATCTTGTTCTTTTGCTTTATCACAACTGGACGCACATCCTGATAAGAGAGTTATCGGTGGAAAAATGTATGTTGGCTTTAACTCATACATATGCACGGATGATAAAAATGATGCACAAATCCCAATATCTTACAAACGGTTACATTTGTACGAGTGTTGAATCATAGTTTAAGTACGATTTTCCATTTGTAGCAAAATCTGATTGAATATTTTATTTGTTTTTTTGTTCATTTTTATGTCCTTCTTTCTTAGCAGTTGACATTATCAGAACTTTTTTTAAAGAAACAAAAAAAATTCTAGAATGTTTTAATCTATAAATATTTAAACAAGATTTAAACGCAACTGGTCGCACATCCTGATAAGAGAATTATCAGTGGAAAAATGTATGTTGGCTTTAACTCATACATATGCACGGATGATAAAAATGATGCACAAATCCCAATATCTTACAAACGGTCACATTTGTACGTGTGTTGAATTATAGTTTAAGTCCGATTTTCCATTTGTAGCAAAATCTGATTGAATATATTAATTTTTTTTTCATTTTTATGTCCTTCTTTTTTAACAGTTGACATTATCAGAACTTAAAAAAAAGAAAACATTTCTAGATAGACTAAAGCGTACCGCGTTAAGGCCTGCTTTCCACAATAGAAGAAATACCGCCAAAATAAAAGTTAAATGAACGGTAAATCCTTCCAAATTTCAATTTGCTCTCCTGTGTCAGCTCGCCAAAAACTACCTAGTTTACTTTTTTTGTTTTTGCTATTTCAACCCGAAAATGTGAGATCATTGTGAGCCAGAGCCAATTTCAGATTCCGCATTTTATGGCTTTTAAACGTTCCAGTTTGTCTGTTTGCCTTTTTTTAACGATCTTAAAAAGGTTAAAATGAATTCGTCTAACCTTTTTCTTTTCCACGATGACGTTTATTTTTATTTAGTGGTTTTCTCTTTCTTTTTAGATCTTTCTATCCATCCCCCGGTACGATATCATTTATGCAAAATTGTCATGCATCTAATAATGCATCTGACATCGATGCGGTATGTTCCTGTTTGTATAAACACGAAGGATATCTGCGCTTATCTGCGTTGTCAACCGTGTCCAAGATGGCTTCATTTTCTTCGCAAAAGACACAGCGCATATGAAGTAGACCAGATTGCTTTTAGCATTTAGAAAATGCTGATATAAATAAAATGAAATTAAAATAAAACTGTAGAGAAGCAAAGGGTAACATGACACTTATTGTTTAAACTAAAGAATATAAAAACTGTATTAGCAACTACAATGCAAAAATGCACGATACGGCTAAAAGCTGCATTCATTAAATTTAAATAAATAAACTACAAAAAAGATAGCTAAACGAGACAAATTTTGTCTAATTGGTTCAAAATCTTCTTAGAACTTTTTGTTTGTAGAATTAATTTTTTTGTTCTAAAATATGTTGTTAACTAGCATAAGGTTTACACAAATAATGAAAAGTTTTCTATTTCGTTTTCTGGTCAGAAAAGTTTGATCGCTCCTTTGACATATGTGTGTACGAAAAAGTGAATAATCTCTAGTTTGATATCTTTTAACAAGACTTGCATCTCTGCTCGAATCGATAATCATTTACGCATCTGTTTCATTCGTCATTTAGCCCGCGGCGAGAAAAAAAAACAGGAATATCCTGTTGTGCTTAAGGTTGTGCAACCATTTTACCGTGGATGAATAATGCCGACTGGTATACAGATTTGAACGCTCGCTTAACCCGTTTCCAAAAAACCCTATCCATGAACCTCACATTAATCGCACAGAACGATCTTATTTCACTTTCGTTCGAAGGTTGAATGGGCAAAAGAAAATCATCGAATCATCGTCGGTATCCTTTAACGTGAAGGTGATATATTTGTTTTCCATATTAAACACGACCCCAAACGTGATCACCGAATAAAGTTGCATGACAAAATCGTCTATCCCGGTAGGTTTGACGCGAATATGATGCTTGGTATGGCGTCTTGTGGACACTCACAAAAAATCGCGGTACATCTACCGTGCAGCGCGCTGCCACTATATGAGGTATTCCATCCTCGAATCAGCATACTAATGATCGTGGACCATGACAATCTTTTACCAGTGAGACGCGCAACATTACTACCTATCGTTGTTCGACTGTGCCATACAGACGCGCTTCGTCAGCCGTTTTTTTTCTGTTTGAGGGGAGAAGTTTTCGGCTCATTCTCCATCTCTGGGAATAAGCGATCTTATCGGTGAAATAAAAATGAACACCGAAATGGCACCGAAATGGGTTCGTTTCCTCTTGCCCCAAAAAACCCAACGACCGAAATGGAGAACTGCACAGCAAAAACCACTGACAAGCGGGAACTATCGCACACGGAACTGGACCTATAAATTGGCATCAAACATACCACCGGGCGCTATTAATAGGCAAAACGGGTTTGCAAAAAAGGCTGATGATGGAGTGATGATGAAAAACACAAAATAAAACAAAACCTCCTCTGCCACCTTCAAAACAGACGGTGACATCCGTGAACCGTTGACATTCATCCGTTGTGCGCTGCCGTGCTGCTGAGCTTTGTTTTCAGCCGTTATCGTGTGGCATAATTTGCGGGTTAGACAAGTTAGCGATGAAGATTAGGGGCGACACGGAGACACGCATTGCAAGGAAACGCATGCAAAACGGCGGCGACCCGACGATGGAATAATAAAGATCATTAAAGTAAGTTATGTTTTCGATAATTGATTCCTTTGCGTTTTCTTGTCGGCTGCGCTGCTGCAAGGATTAAAGCCTTTGGGGGGAATGAAGAAATCTTATCGTTTGCATAGGTATGGCATTTTTTTGTTTTAATTGATTGAATTTATTTAGTGAGCAGAAAAAAAAATCGTTTTGAAACAATTTAAATAATTTTAATATTTGTTTGAGTGAATTATGTGTTGAGAGATGTATGATGGCATTGGATTCATATTGCTAGCACCACCACCTGTGTCGGCAACGTGTATAATGTTTGCAAGATTTTTCTTTCTTATATTTAGCATTTTTGACTGTGTTTTTTCACGCTGCGGATGTAGTTTGTTTGCAGTAAAAAAGTCATAGAATCCTTCTAACATTTATTTTGAGATTTGTTCACTATCATTAAGCAATGAAAATTAGCTTATTTTTAGCAAACATATAAGTTGTCGTAATTTGCATCCCAAGATAAGAACAGGTAAAAGTTAAACATATTTTAAAATCTGCTTTAAAATGGGCTTGGGTTTGAATATAAATGTTCAACCATTTGTTTTCCTACCAATAATCAGCAGCAAACCGGGCGGGTGAAAAATTTATTTTTAGCTCAACGTATGGAATGTACAAAATTAACATAAAATACACACTAATCTGCAAAATAGTCAACGATAATCGTAGTCAACGCAGGTTTATGTTTGCAAATTGAAAACCTCCTAGTTTCTTTATTTGTATGTTGGTGTCGCGTTAGCGGCTAGACAGAAAATGGGCTATTAATCTCGCTGTCCACTCAACTACACACGGTAGGTGATGATATTTCGATTGGTTGAAATTGGTTAATTTACGCACCACACACACACACACACCCATCTAAAAGCGGCAGGTGGGCATTTTTTGGGCAGGTGGACCAAATCGGTAAAATTGCACAACCAAGGCGTGTGGGAATTGTTGTTATGTTTTGTTACGTTTTCTTCAGGCGTTTTAGCGTGCATCGGTTCGCATACTCTTGTCGACCCTATAACTGGGACAATTTTTTTGTTTTTTTTTGTCAAGCGATCTAATTAACCAGCTTGTAGTTGTAAGCAATGCGCACTATCCCGTCCCGTTGTAAAACGTGTAAATTTAATAATCATCAGTTACATTTGGCTTCAATCAACCTTGTTCAAGTCAGCTGAAAGGGTGCACAGCACCTGTAACGGGACGTTACACTCGCCCATTTTGTCGCCTGCGGTCTTAAATGAGTGGCACGCGTTTATGTAAATGTCGTGCCAGAACACTGACTCGATCGTGCGAAAAAGTAGCTGCGAGGCGATTCCCTAACGATTGGATGGGTTACGTGTGTTTGCCTTTTTTCTGCTGTTGCCCACTGCTTTGTTACACGTACTCGGCAACCTTTACCAGCAGCCCTTCATCTCATCACGTTAGCACCCGGTCACGGGGGGGGAACACAATCTGCACGTCAACAATTTGTCAAATGGTGCGAACACAACCATCTGGGGATGTACGATCCCGGCCACGACCACAAAACGGAACGCGAATAAAATTGTGTGGCAGAATAACGCTAAAATGTGTTAATAGCGTTACAGAAAGTAAAAGGTTTTGCGCGAAAGGTTTTTTGCCGTTGTGGAATTTGTTTGAAAAAAAAAACATAAATCGGTCTTGTGTTTATTCAATTAGTTTCTTTATATAACATGGTAGTTTTAATTAGCAACTCTGGGGTTTTTTGTTGTGGAATTTCTATTTTTTTAATGTTCCAAATTAGCCCCAAATTTTAATGCTGAATTTTTGAATCATTAAGATTCATGATTCACTGAGGCTTAATGAATCTTTCTTAAGATCCATGAATCTATAAATATTTAAACAAGATCAGTGACACGTTGACTACTGCAATAAAAAGTTGTGTACATATAACAATATTCTAATTCCGTCTACTGATCGTGACGGCCTTAGAATAGTAAATAATTAACTGGCCTTTCCAATCAAAGGCTAGTCTTTGTTTGGTATTTTACACATGTCCACAAATATTTATGGCAAAAGCTGAAACAAAAAAAATTAATATGTAAAAGCTTGAATGTTTAGATGTTCAGATATTCGTCAGAGAAAGATAAATATTCAGATTTCCATTTAATCTTTAGCGATTATTGAATGCTTATAGATTATTGAACATTTTGAGAATCAATTCATGATTCGAACGACTCCTCGCCGAAGATTCACGTATTTTATTTCCCTTAGTTTAGTTTTTTTTTTTAGAAATTTTTAATCTAAATCAGTTTTTATTGCAAAGCGTTCGGTTCACGACACTACCATGTGACATATGAGTTTTGCAGATTAATAGTTGCTTCAGTTGTTTTGTGCTTTTCGTTGCTAGCCCATCGTCTCGCCACGGAATAAAATTCCATTCTAGAAATCTCCATAATTTTCCCATCGTCTTCAAAACAACGTGGAAGCGAGTCGAGTCCTGCCAAAGGTTTTACCCCAAAAAAACGGCCTGGCTGACGAGGGGCATCCACTTCCACGGTGAGGGCTTTTAGAGCGGGGTCGTAAAACTTTTGCAACCGTCAACCGTGGTGGCAAATTACCGAACACGCAGTTTCGCTTCGAGAACCATTTACGAAAATTTTTGGTTTTTTGTTTATGCTACACACCTCATGATGGCCACAATTCCAAACGTCTTGAAGCACCTATTTCGTTGTGCCGTGGTGCTTTTAGTATTCACAGCGCCGGTAAAACGTAAACGATACCAGGATGCGACCACCAACCACCGACGGTTCATTATCTCCCGGAACTCTGGCGTACTCTCGGCGGTGTACTACTCGCTTCGCGTACGTGTATGTTTTCGTACCGATCGTGCGAGACATGTGCGAGAAAATTAAGCCTCCCAAACCACGTGACGGACGACGTTTAAATACAACCGGTGAGCACACTGTTTGGACAGCTGAGTTTATGGGCGCTAGGGCAAACGATCGGCCCGCCAAGAAAACGCAGCCACAATGCGTACGCAAGGAAGAAAAGGGGAGGGAGAGTTTGCGAAGTATAATAATCATGGCGTAAGCAAGCTAACGTCAAACGGTTAAGATAGATTTTACAAAGCGTTTTTGGGAGAATCTTTGCAAAATGAAATGAACTTCTTACAGCGTGATGTGAAGTGGTTTTTAATAATAAACAATGAGGACGTATTATTCGTGAAATATTTTTCCTAAAACTGAAATTATTGAACAATATGTGTGAGGAAAAAACCCTTATCGTCTATCTCGGAAAGGAGCAAAATCATCGAACAGTATAAAATGTGTCAAACATTAGTCACTGGAAAATTGTCATAAACTGTCATAACAAAATGTGGAACCTTCCTGGTCATTCCACAGATATTGAAAACGAGAACATATCATTTACACTCCACAGACATCCGACAGAACCGCCTGCGTAATGCATTCCAATGGGACGATGAGATGAGCTCGAATGCTTTCAATTTTTCTGCTACATTTCCCACCACATCATCCCACAAAACCGTTCGTTCAGATGCATTCCTTGAACCGTTGGCGTGTGGAAATTGCACGCATTGCACGTCGCATAGCAAAGTCGTCGAATATCAAATCAATGTGCAGATGTCAAAGTATTCATACCATTAGAGAATAACAATGTTTTCGAGAGCGTATGTGAGAATATAACATTCTGCCAATCCACATTTGAATTCACGTTTCCGTAGCATCCATTTCTCAGAAACAGTTCGTTCTAACTTCTTGGAAAACATACGTTTATTTTTCCGTGTTGATGTGTGAAAATCATTTTCCCTTCTTTAGGACTCGTGGGTGATAGCTGTTGGTACTCCACAGGATATAGCAAAGGCAGGTAAACGACTGTAGATTTGCTACTAATTTTACTTTCATCTCAATGTAAAGTGTTTGTTAAGACGGGATGCCTTAATTATAATGGAAGTTAAATAGCTAAAATTATTTCGCCTGGAGAATTGGATGAATTTTGTTTTTTGGTTGTTCTTGATTAAAAATCCTTCTGCCCTAGGTTGGTGCGATCCTGGGAAACATTCATTGGAAATAAAGCAAGAACAATCTAACAGAGTGGTTTGTTAGCAGCAACAGCGAAACTAATCCCACTCGGTGACGAATTTTCCTGCGTAGCCCCACTAATTGGACACCGACGTTCCAGGTATTGCCTTCAAAACATCAAAGAAATGGTTGAGTGAAAAATGGAGAAATCATTTTGCTGCTCAGTACGCGCAAAAAATCATTAACCTTGACTTGTGGTAAACCACAACCATCTTAATAGATTTCCTTTTCTGTTCCTGCTGTTACTGCTAAATAAAAGTAACCAAAAAAAGAGATTTAAAAAAAATCGTTGAACCACAAATGTGGCAATGTTTCCCAGGATGCGAAAAACAGTTTCATTTGGTCGGATGGAAATAGACTGTTAATTACTTTGATTTGAATATCTGTTCTATCATCACTGTACTGTACCATAAATCTCTCCTGTTTCTGTTCTTAATGCCGCATTGTACGACGTTTGTTACAATATGTCTAAATGTTTGTTACATACAATTACAGTCAGCGGAAATGATTTACTAAACGGTGCGCCGCCACGTTTAGGTCGATGATGAATTGGGACAATAATCATAACCCAACAATCACGCACTCGATCAACCTAATGACCGTGCATCAACGTGTCTGCTTTTAATTTTTCCACCTCAACCACCACAACAATGTAACGGCAAACAGCTTCATCAGCTTCTGTGGGGCTTTTGTTTGCCGTAAAACCCTAGCCTGTCAATAAATCACCAGCTGTTTCAACCGACAACGTACAGGCTTCAACGGTCGGTGATGCATTGTGGTGCGAAAAATGCAATTTATCCACTCACATATCGATGTTATCGGCAAGGGTGTTATGGGCAATCAAACTACCCTTACTCGCATATATATCATCTCCCTTTTTCATACACTCATGGTACGTTGCAATATTGCACGATTTCATTTACCTTTCTGCTGTAGTCGCTTAATTCTATCGTGCAGGTAATGGATGAAAAAAAAACAGCAATATTGTAGCAAATCACATACCGACATAGATGCTTTATAAGGAGAGATCTTTTCCTCCCATTGAGCATCAACCTGCTTGGGGATCCGGCTTTCACGTGGGTGCAATTTGCATCACGACAAGAGCAACGAATGGATTCAATTGCATAGTTGCACTTGTAAAAGGTATTGGCTCGGTTTAGCGGATACCGGATGCTTCTGCCAGTCGATGCTAAATCGTGATGATACGTGTGTTGGAACATTGTTGATAGAGATCGTCTAAGATTGTACTAATTATTGGTCAATTAATTATGCACAATTTATGCAGCCCGATTATGTCCACTGCTGGATTTGTTTGGGTTCGCATGGTTACAAATTGAATTCGATCGAACATGCTGATGGCTATCAATTGCTGACACATACAGCAAATGCGATAAAGGTATGATAATTTAGTATAATTGAGGTAACTGCAAATCGTGCAATGAACTCATACTCTGTAAGTTGTTAAGTACAATTGTGTTCAATAAAGTAGCAGTGCGTGTCAATAAAGCTTCAAGCAACTAGCATACTTTCATGGCGTTACAGACTTTTTCTCGAAGTAAATAATCGTAAGCATTCCTAACATTACAGACCCGCAAAAGAAATACGAAAAGGAAACATTGATATCATGTGGCCGTGAATCAAATCCTTATTTACAGTATCATTTATCCCAGCGTAAAAACGTAGTCCCCCGAAGCAAAGGAGGATGTAGTTTTACTACTTCTCTACATTTATATGTACTTTTAGTATTTCTCTTTGTATTAACAAAAGTTTGAACAAGTTTGACTATCATCATACTGTGTTTAACTGTTCACTACCCTAGCACTAGTGAACATTATATCAGTTTATATTAGTTATACGACACTTTTCAGGCATTGCTATCCAAAGCAGCAAAAAAAGTTTAACAGAAAATAAACAAAATTACCAAACAACATAAACAAAACAGCCAATATAACAAATTTGTAATAAGTACAAATTTTAAAAACTGAAATTGGGGCGGACGGTGGTATATGGGATAAACGGGGCCAGCTCACACGGCAGGACTGGGGATCAAATCCCATCCGGAACGCCACTCCCTAGCATGGACTGACTATCCTGCTGTTCTAAACGAGCAAAAATCTGAAACACAGAAATAGTCAGAACACAGACAGACAGAAAGAGTTGATACATTATGTGACAAAATCATGATAAGTAATAGTCAAAAACCAAATCTCCCTGAAAGCAGTTAAATATGACGCTAATAGTAGAGAAATATTATAATATTAAAAATGTGCTATAAAAAAAGCTATATATGAACTCGAGGATGAGCACAAATTGAAATATTTCATACAGGTTTCATCTTTCCCATAGGTAATGTAACTCTGATTAAATAATCAACCAAGGTCAAGAACGATCTCATATTTCGATACAACCAATACAACCAAATCAAATATCATCCCTCAAATGCATTAAGTATCGATTGAAACGTTACGAATTCGGCCCGATGCATTGCAGCCGCGGGTGTGTGTGTGTGCAGAAAAATGCTTCTCACAGAAAAACACGTACCAAAACAGCCAATTTCGTTCGCATACGAATGTGTTTATTTATATTCGAGCAATTTTCCCGATGAAGTATCTAATTGCGTGCACTCAGTGCAATGGCTCGTCGAATGTACGATCAAATTACTATGGCAATATACTTCAATTAAACGGATACGAATATCGCACTGGAAGCAGCTGTTGGCGGTCAAGTTGAAGGAAGGATTGATCGTACAAAACGTCTTCGCTCATTAGAAGAAATGTTTGTTTACACTGTTTATCTTAGAGCTGAAAAATCTTGACGGTTTCTATCATACCGTAACGGGGGATTTTTTTTTGGGTTTCCATCGCCATTTCCTGCCTCACTTTATCATTCATTTTCATTACAAGTGGCCAATTTGTCTTCCATGTGTTTGCCTTTTTGTCACATACTTTTTGTACACACACACACACAAACATAAAGTTGAGGTAATAAATTAGAGTGCCACTGGGGTAAGAAAGAAGCGTTGCCGCAATGAAACATAAAAAGAAATCATTAGTCTTCGAAGGAAAAATTCATTACGAATTAGTGCTGATAATCAACATTCCCTTGCTGGTTGCGTTTGCTTCATCTTAACGCTTGCAGCTAAATGTTGGCATAGCATACTAAAAAGGAAAAAAAATACAAACATCCATTCCGTGGAGAATAATTAAAACCAACCGAACAGACCAGGCTCTATGATGATGGGCGTTATTTATTTTGTACTGAATTTTGACATACGGATAATTAATGTTAGTACCTTGGTAGATTAGCGTACCGATAACATTTTCCAAAAACAGAAACTTTAGATAAAAAAATTAATATAGAAATTAATTCCAGCAATAAATTTTTAACTTTTATCTGTGAAAAAATATCTTAATTAATATGTTTTACAAATATTAAATAATTTATAAATAAGCGTAATTACATAAAATAAAAATAGAAGTAAAAAAAACAGTAAACAGAAGTTTAGAAGTTAAAAAACAAATGCAAAACCTAAACAAACAAACGTCACTCGTCATGAAGCAATGCTACTATTATTAACTCCCTTCCAGCTCTCGTAAAGCGAGTTATAAAAAGGTAAAGAAAGGCTACATTTTTTCACACAAAAAAAAACCCGTTTTAACCACGTGCCACGTACCGACTTCAGTATAGAAATTGATTCGTCCATTAACATCCCGGTGCATTCTCGGGATCTGTGCATTCTTGATCCACCGGACCGGCAAAATGGCGAACTACCGGAGAATGAAGCTGTGAAAAGGGCAACTCAAGCTGCGTTCGATGTGATGGATGACAGTATTGGATTACGTCGTTATCCACATCCTCTCCTTGCTCCTCTTTTTGTTACACTACGAGCACCGATTACCATTATTGAGGAAGATCGCCACTGTGGAAATGACTTATTTTTAATGTTTCCCACAGCAGTGTCTGTGGTGATGGTTGAGAATCATGTTAGAACAGAATATTTTCTACTTCCCCCCGAGAACAATTTCAACCAGTTGGGAAAACGCATTTGCCAGTTTGCTGATGGTCCCAAACATTACTTCTACTTTAATTTTGCTCCATCGCATGATTTGTTTTTTGCTGCCGTTTATATCCACCAACGCTCATTCTGCTCGTTGTGCCCGGTTTCCAATGGATGCTTTTAATTAAACCAACAAACCCAAAACGGTTCGCTTGCCGCTGGATCAAACATTACACCGGCTGCTGCTGCATTCTGGGTGGGAGCAAAATACATTTAGAAATTGCAGCCGCAGCAGGTTCAATGTGAATGTGCGGTTGAAAATAAAGTTGTGAGTCAGGTTCATGTAACGGGGCCCTAGATGATGCACCTAACGATACTCAAGATCAAGGTCACAGCAGCTTGAAGACAGTAGAGAGAAAAGAAAAAAGCTACAGAAAATGATCCTCTACTTTAATATCAATTATCACGTCCCTTATTGACAAATAGTACAGGACGGGTTTGGGTGAAGAATATGATTAATTATCTACCATCTGTGAACAAGGGCAAATGAATGAACACATTTGAACGACACCATAAAAAAACTATTCCCCAACGATGTGTCGTGTAGCACCGAAATGAAGAGCCAAGGAAACAGCCAAAAAAACAAATATTGCTACCAGCTCACCACATGATATGGTATTAGTTTTATTGTTATATGGACAGCACAGAAATATGATTAAAAATCAACCCCAAAATCTGTTCCGAAACTGGTTTTAGTTTCGAAACTGTTCCGATTTTTTTTCCATAATAAACTTTTACTCCGTGAGCAATATTCCGGTCCTGGGTATTGCAATTTTCTATTCTCATGCAAATGAGACACTTTTGGGGGCCCGTGGGACAATTAAGGTGTTGAAAATAGAATGCGTATTTGTGGTGATTCGTTCGTATGTGGTTATTTTTGAATAAAAGCGTGCAGCATTAGTGAATGAAATATTTCCGAATGAATGAATGGAATAATATTTGCGAGAAGCTTATTGAATTATATGATGGTCTTAGGATTATCATTTAATTTTAGACGTCTTTTTCCGCCTGTTACTTGCTTTACGGTTTTGTTTGTTTTTTTTTTCATTTAATAAGCTTGTTGTTTCACCATATGTCATGTTTCGTGTGTCAAAACGGAATCGTAAACTTTAAACACATTATCATTTTCTGATCACACCAGCTGGAACTGGTTTTGATCAAAAAAGAGGTTTTCCAGACACGAAAACAATTTTTTTTTTCTTAAAAGGGGAGGTATTTAT
The DNA here is from genome assembly GCF_943734845.2 of Anopheles funestus. Lineage (NCBI taxonomy): Eukaryota > Metazoa > Arthropoda > Insecta > Diptera > Culicidae > Anopheles > Anopheles funestus. The sequence continues at coordinate 23,021,083 of NC_064598.1, forward strand.
ATCTGAATTTAAAAAAAATGGGGTGATATTTCATCATTTACGAAGATGACAGTTTTTTTTTAATATTTGGATATACACCTTTGACAACGTCTGTTGTTACAAGTTAATCGATAATACTATGGTAGAAAATCAATAACTCAATATGGCAAAGAATTGAATTTATTCCATAGCTCTTCTATGATTTACCTTAATGAAAATGGATGCATTTGTCTTAGCCATGCACAGGTATGTCTCATATCAAGCCTCAATCCAATCAAAAAACTCCCACCATAAAGCAAAATCTTCCTTTCAAAGAATCAACCAAGATGAGCAGGATTCTAACCCATCTTCTACTGTGTGTGGAATATTTACATAACCTCCACCATTGAACCGTAACCCACAACACGGCAAATTTTGCATATTGCAAATCGAGCTCCGCTACAAATTGCAGTGTTTTCCATTTTACCACACTTTTGCCCGGCCGAGCATCATGGAAAGGAAGGTGTGACGGGGTGGCGATCATCTCGCCGATCGTGTCAGCTGCATCGTTACTGATGTTCGAGTGTCAAAACTGGCGCGTCAAACGGCTTACTTTGTAAGGCGGCAAAAACTAACCGGGTCCGACAGGGTGTTGTGCATTAATGCTGCCTGTCAAAACACAAGGTACATGGGGGTGGGGGGTGGTGAATTAATGGGTGCAAAGCGATGATACCATTATTTTTAGTGATGGCGTAATCGGATGCAAAAGCATTCCTTTCTTCCTTGGTCAGAATGTGGGCAGATAGTTTGATAAGCGTTGGTAACTCAAAGGAAAATTCCTAACAGATAACACGAGTTGGTTTGATGGCCGGAATCGCAAGACATAACATATTGATGAGATCTTCATCGTATCAATTTGATGTTATATATTATGCAGTTAATTTTTATTTTGTGCCAAATTTACGAAGTGTCATAATATGCACATGTTTATTTGAGTTTTTTGGGAGAAAATCAATATAAAGAACACATGGAATGCAACGAAGTTCTGTGAGAGAGGAGTGTAAAAAAAGATTTTGTTGAATCTATAAGATTAGATTTTAGATAAAAAGTGACTACATTGTTCAACACCAGAACTAACAAGCGTTTTAGGCTTTTTCATTGCTGAATTCTTTAGAATTAATTTCCAAGTGTTTTCCAACTTGAATGTTTTTTAAAGTCCGTATCGTAGAATAAATTGAGGATTGAGATTGCTTCACAAATGTAAATTTAGGTTTCATATTTCATCTTTACAGCATGCTCAATATTAGTCGTAACGAATCTCTATATTTCTTAGGTAGACGGACTTGTGGTAGTCTAATTCAGTACTTAAGTTGTAAGCAATAGTATTGGATTTACATGTATAAAACAAATATAATTCCCAAATGTCGTTAACGAGTGTTCAAAATCAAAGAGATGCCAAGTCGTGTTGAAACTTCCACAAATAGCTCATATTGGTTCATGTTCAGCATAGCGTCACAATTACATTCACCATAGCTTTCTTGGTACAAGGATATTTATTTCTTCCAAGAATCGTGAAGCGTTTATCGTACCATTAAGCAAACAAGTAACAAACATAGCCTAGGAATTCATACGCCATTTTTCTAAAAACTCAATATCTAGCAAGAAGCATCGCACACTGTACGGTGGTAGCTGATTTTTGGTTATGCTACGGCAATTTCCGTAACGCATATCTTGTAATCTAACGTTGAATAGCTCGAATTCCGTTGGTTTGCAAGAAGGTATAAAGGCACCAAACTACAGAATTGTATTGCAGGACCGATCTCGCAAGGCTTACAATTTTTTTCATATTTCGACCCAGTGTTAAAAACAAGTCCTACAAGTTTTTTTTATAATGATTAGGGAGTTTCAAGCCCGAATTTAGAGCTCTCATCCCTACTCTTAAGTCTCATTTCTCAACAAAAATTGTTTACGCCATTGCAATTACACCAATTGCTAAAACTGAGTATTAACAGACTGTAACAGATACGAGTTATTATTAGAACGAACAATATACAATTTTATGTACATCGTCCACATACAGGAGGAACGAGTTCTTCGGTAGAACAAGCGAGAAAACATCATAGTATAAAAGCAGATACAATTCTTATCGTATAACATTGAAAACTTGGAGAAGTTCTTGGAAAAATTGTTTTTATGTAGGAAGAATTTGATTATTTCTTGTTGTGAATAAATGTCTATGCATTTTAAATTGTTTGGAAATGTACATAAAGTTTCGTACTTGGTTCATCAAAATCATATTTTCATTACAATTCACATTTCCGTATATTTTCTTGTTTCACAGCCGAGCATCACCATTGCTCATACTTTAACAGCACGCGCTACAATGTAAGGACATCAGCACAATTGTAAACAAAGCCAGCAAAACAAATAGCTATACCCTTAGGCAATCAAAAAAGGGAATCAACCGATTCGCCTTGGTTTCGTTGTGATATTGCCAATCACTGCGACATTGATTATTGGACTCTCGATCCTTGTGGAGCAGCATACACATTTATCCCACACCGGGATTAAGGCAGAGATGTTCCTCCAATACTTGCCCAGCATATATGTGCTCGTGTTTTTATCACACCTTCCCGGACAGATCGGAATGATTGCAACAAACACACCACAGCTGCTGCACAGAGGTGTGACTGTTGCGAATTGCCGCACGTGCATCATAACACGGTTCCATCGCAAGCAACGAGAGCTACAGCTGTTCACAGCTGGGTACATGTGCCGATTCCAATCCCAGTATGAATTTATTCCTTATGGCGAAATATTTTCCATAAAATTCAACCAACAAGGATTTCGGTTTTATTTCAATATGTGAATACTGTATGATACTGTTTCAGAAAAATTATGTCGTTTGCTTGAGCTTTATTTAGCATAAGCAAAGACAAGATGGAAAAGTTATTCATTTATGAATAAACATAAATACACTCAAACCTGACACAGAAAAGCACGCATACAAGCGGTAGGATCAATTTATTTTCAACCAGCTGGTTAGCTGTGTGGATCCCACGTTTGTTACGAGCGACAGCAACAGAGCATGATGGGCGCTTTTAAATGTTCTACAGCAAACACCTCGCATTTCATGACGAAACCTTCTCCCACGTCCATTATTGTATTAGAAGCGAAAAGGGTTTTTTTTAGGTTTGAAAGAAAGGTGACATCTTCTTCGAAGCACATTTCTGCAATCGTGAGCAACGCACGGACGATCCGTGTACTACCATCGCCCTAATGAAACAAATTATCACTCCGTTTGGTCTTGTTGTGGGGCTAATTTTCTACCCTCCCCGAGGGGTGGATATATTTTTTGGAATGAAATAAACCAACAAAAAAACGCCTGTTTGCCACCAACAATAATGCTTTTCTATGGTACACGAATAGCAACAGGTGGCAAACGACCGAATTATGTGAAAAGCATCATTAAAAGTTCTAAAGAGAAGAGCTTACAGTGGAGTTTCGTTCTGATCCTTTTAGTAAGTGCTTTTTTGGCGTCGTTTTGTTCTGTGGATTTTATTTCGTAACAGCGCAGCGTTTAAAAAGAAACCGTGTAATGTCTTGGTTTTGTCTGGAACCAGATGACACGCGATTAAGTTTAAAATATTGAATCGGTTGAAGGTGTGCTGCAGCTTTTTCACACACGTGGGATAATTAGCCCTTGCTTGCAACAGGTAAGAGAACCATGTCGTGGTGTAAGGTTACTTTTCATGTGTGTTGTAATGCACTTTTGTACAACTTTACTATTTAAGCACTAGTTTTCTTTGCCTACCTTAGACATAGACAAGCTTACAACACACATTTTCTCATCTGTCTCACAGCTGTATCGTTAACAGAATGCGGTGCTCATCTTACAAACCATTAAGCATGCTTCGTCGTCACGATGTCTCAACAGCTTTCTAGTTGGGAGTGCAGTATTTATCTAAAAGTGGCTCTAAAAGCTTCTTACTAACGGTTGAATACCCTGACGCTACCGGATATCGAAAATGCGTACTTCAACAGATGGAGTTGTCAAGACGATGGGCACCAAACCGAAAAAAACCCATGCAGACCGTACCATATTTTTCAATAAACTATTCATCTTATGTTGCTGCGTACCATTACAATACGTTCGGTTTTCGTACACCTTTCGTACACCTCGTACACGGAACATCTCGTTCAATCTTGCATCCGTTCCTTCGATGGTTTGACGGAGGAGGATTTGTAACACGTTCGGCCAAACTTACCCGGGTGACGAAAAATTTGAATTGGAAAGCATCCGGCTGTCAATAAACTCGATATGTCACGGTTAGCGCTTGCTGCGTGATCAGCGGGAAATGCCAGCGGTACGTGTAGTGTAGAATTTGCTTCTGGTGAACCTGGACTTGGTCAGCTCGTTAGAATACAAAATGACCCAAAACGGTTACCGATGCGAATGTCTTTAAATTAGCAAAACCAATCCGATCGTACAAAGGGAAGATCGCAAAGCGTTGTGGGCATGTGATCTGTCACAATCTTTTAACTAGTTTGTTGGTCATTCTTTCGACACACTCCATTCGGCAGGGTTGTGATGGAGGACAAAAAATAAGAGGAAATTTTCAACGGAAATAACTTGAAATGTATTTATATTTTTAAATTTCATGTTTCACAAAAAAAGGACATGAAAACCACCTTATAGTGTTCATTTAATTAACATGCGAGATGGGTATATTCAAAAGTTGTGTAAAAGTTTCTGGAAACTAATCAGTTTTCCCTACTTTCAATAAATAAAATTTTTAGTGTTATATTTTTTTTATAATATTTTTACTATTTTCATCGTTAATACTATTTGCCATTATACTTTTATTGACTATTTTTATCTTTACATTAAACATAGATGTTCTTAAAATTTTCAAAATATTTGAAATTTCATAATTTGTAGTGAAACATCTATAAGGGCTATAAGTAAAGAATTTTTTAAATACATTTTTTATTTTATTATTGAATTGATCGGTTATTCTATGAATGTGTTAATGTTCTTTCATTAACATATCAAAAGACCTTATTTTCGAGACATGCAAACATATGTGATTTTTTAGCAATTTTCCAAAATTAAAATTGACTGCGAAATATACAATATTTGTCACATAAGAATCGATTAACTTTTAACGTTCGAAAACAACATCGATTATGAATTATGTATTATCACATCATAAAAAAATATTTTTGTTGGAAAAATTTAAAGAAGGTCTTCTTTAAAGTTGTGCGTAGATAAAAAAAAAGTCTGTATAATTATGACATCATGCGATTGAGATCGCAAGTGAGTTACTTTCCCTGTTACTATCGGCATACAACGGTACACCACTGGATGACATTTCGTTGGTTGTTGATAATACCAGCTAAAGGGCCGCTGCCTCATCCATCGTTCCACAAATGCATCTTCGAAGAAACGTGTCATACAAAAACCCTCACCCTTTTAGCTCCTTCCCAGAAGGTGGACAAGTGGTGGTAAAATATTGCATACTATTGCTAGTGCATGGAAAGCGGCATCTCACATTTGCATCTACTGCATTTCTGGTCCCGCAAGTTAGCTCTTTCCCTTCGTTTGCATCGCCCCTCGCCGTATGGCCAATCTAAATCGCCCACGTTTTTAGTAAAACATGTACGGAACCTTACCGTCGGGTGCAATAATTACTCGGCTTGCACTGCATATGCAAATGCGCTTGAGGAAATACACCATCGAAGGTGGGCAAACCGAGGTGTATGGAAACGTGCACCGGGTGGAACAATATGACGTTAGTCATCAATCTGTGTCATGTTTCGGGATGACTTAATGCGTACCAATGTCTCGGACTAGCAATGAGGATGGATTAGACGGGGTTTTGCAAAGGATATGGTTTTGTTTTACAATGAACCCCGTTGCATTAGATAGGGTATCTTTGTTGTTTTTCCTTTTTTTCCTAGAGTTCAACAGATCAGTATCACAAATCTAGATTGAATTTTGGAGTGAAATACGAGAGTGGGTACAATTCATCAAATCAAGTTCAACGGTATCACCGCTGGTGGCGATAACGTGGAGTAGTGTTTTTTATTATCTTTTTAATTTTTGAAAACAGAATAAAGAGCACTCCATTTAGATGAGCTTTCATTTGATATTGGAACTATATCCTATATACGTCGGTTTTACATAGATCCTTCCTTTTTCCATCACACGACGGTTAGTGATAACGACGATTGCTAAGGAAGCCATTGAAATACGACCTCGTAACTACATTTATCAACACGAATTCCAAAAACCTGCCGGCAGCGCAGTTTGCTGCCGGTAAAACTCTCCCATATATAGGTCAAAGGCAAGGGCAATAAATTTACTACGATAAATCTCCCACTTCGAAAAAGTGAACGCAAACGTGCTACCATGCGTGAATGGAGAATCGTAAAATTAAATGCCGGTCGAGGAATATGAATTCTTGCCGGAACGATCGTAAGATAAATCGCAAATCGAACGTAACGAAACTGGTCGCATGCACTCGCAAGATTACGTTAGTGCCGAGGTTGAATTGTATTCCGGACTCTACGCGATAGCCTTGGCGAATTATCCATTTTGGTGGAGAAATTTTTGCTTTTTGTATCTCTGTTATCTTTCATATCAGGAAAATCTTTCAGCAGACCGTTAAGAAGCTCATCCAATAGAACGAAGGGTAGTTCGATTGGTAGTTGTGTTTGTATCACAAATCAAGAAAATAGGGAAACGGCACTCATATACTATCAAGTGGTGCTTATGTTAAGACACTCTCGGGATGGCAAATGGTTTTACTGGGCTAGTTTTATGTCACATTTGTTTCTATTTTTCTTTGCGATAAATTCGCCCATAAAGCAATCAAGACAAGACTGATTGGGGAGTGTTTTTTATATTATGTCTGTGAATTATTAAGAGATTGTGTAAGGCGTCAGCTCTCGAGCGATTTCTATGCATTGCAGCAATTCAGAAATTGTCTCAAAATTAATGCTCTGAAGAAAAGAACACTAATTTTAACAACCATGTGAAACACATGCAATCAACATGTCGAAAATTAAAACAAACATTTTTTAAATTTGTTTTAAATTTTTTTAAAACAAGTTTACAGAGCGTTGTGCAGTCTGAAATAAAACGTCTAGCATATTTTTTCTATTTCAAATTAGAAAAATAAGCAACCTTGATCTTACTTCTCACTTTTGCTAACCAAAAACGCAATAAAACGCTTCAAAATAATAAAGAAAAACATGGTGAAAAAAATAATTCACTTTCAAACCACCACAATCAGTTGCTCTTCTTCCGTTTCGCATTCGTTTGTTACATTACTGAATTAAATTAGCTACCGTTAAGTTAATATAGCGTGAGCCAAACGTCACAGGTGTAATCGCACGCATTTGCTGCAGTGTGAAATGTTTCTTTGTTCAACGAAAGCACAAACACAGCACAAGTGAAGAAACAAAACGTCCCTACGCAAACAACCACGAAGCGGCCACACACAAAATTCCACCGTAGTAGGAAGCAAAAAAAAATATCAGAACAATAATAACAAAAAACACCGCTTATCGATTATTATTCTACAGCTATCGAAAATTGCTCCAATCAGACATACGCAGTGTGATGGTGGTTCCTTCTGCTTCGTGCTATTTAAAGTGTAGCTGCTGATAGGGCATGGAGCAACACACACGGCGATCGAACAACTGATGCGATCGAACGAAAAAGAGGCAGAACAGAAATAGATCACTCAATCATCACTTTAGCGTAGACACGCGGTTTGATTGGGCTTCCCATCTAGCGGGAGCCATAATCACTAGCGCCGGTCAGACAGTATGGTTTCAATTTTGGGATCCATTTCCCACCGAACGATGATCGAACACAGTTTTTTTTCTTAGGTCACTGTTGCACTGGAGCTGCGGTATGTAACGTAATTGTAATTTAAACTTTTCCATTTCATTTGTGTTTTACGAATGGAAAACTTTAGCTGTTTATGGCACACGGTATATTTGTTCGCACTTACAACCAAAAAAAGCGTGCCCGTATCAGTTCAAGCTCACTGAGGATGATCTGTGATCGGTTTCACTTCGCACTCGGCTCACTTGCGCTTGACTCAACTCACAACTGGCACGTGCCAGACACACAGCGAGTATTTTACGCCCGCGATGACAAATGCCCGGGGGATGTGTTCAACCCCTTGACACGGCACTGTCCAACAAAGCTGCTGTGTAACTAACAAAAAATAACACCCGCCTTTGTTATCACACGGTGCAACGTTAACGCACTGGAGTGGTATTGGAACAAAACCGAAAGGATGAGGGTGAGATTTGTTTAAGAAGAGGTGGACATGTTATTGGTACACACTTCTTTCCTTTCCTTACAACTCGCTTATATATGCAATCATTAACACACTATTCCATGCACGCGCGCGTCTATTTCACGTTTCACCAAGAGCGCTGTTTAGTTACGAAAAATTCGAACCGGTTCGTTTGGACTTCCAAACTGTACTGAACGCATCGGGTCGACATCTCGCATCTACTACACACCGGCTAAGTGTTAAACGTTCGGTACAGTGGTGCGCAACCCCACCGTGAACCAGCTGTAGCAGCCGAGGAATGGTTTCGCGTTCGAAAAAGTAAATAAATTTGAAAATCTTTTATCTACAGTACATATTGAGTCCGCGTGGTTTAAATTCATTAAGAATATAAAAAAAAAACAAATGTATGTAATTGTATACGATTAGAGAAACAAAGCGGTCTAGTACCAATCTAATCTAACCAATATGGACACTCGGACAGTGTGATAAAAAATAATCTAGTCTAGCTACACAATGGTGGGCATGTCCTAGTAGATTGTGAAAGAAATTCGTCGAACGTGTTTCATCAAATTTTTAGAAAATATACATGTATAAAGCAAGTATAGGGTAAGCATGTAAATATGCTAATAAGTAGATTGGAAAGATATATTTTCTTTAGTTGAGATATCTGTCAGCAATTAGACGAATAATGACAAAAATTCACTTCAATGCATTTTGATTTTTTGTAAAATCAATTAAAATTATCCAATCTTCAGATAATGTTTTAACTTTTTTAGTTGCAATACACAATCCTAAATTATTTTTTTTAAGAAAAAACTTTTATGATCTGATGAAATATTTGTACCATTTTTCATAATTTTTTTTGAATTCTTGAAGAAATTTGTTTCCTTATCAAATTACAACATTGATCAACCCTGTCTACGCGTACACACATTCGCCGATCTTCGGGCAGTTCATTCGGGTGAATCGAATTCAACCGTTTAACAGGAATGTACAAAAAGTATTTTCTCTCCGTGAATCTCTTTCGCTCCCAGTTTTTGGGGTCGATTCATCTTTCGTCGAGATCGCGAACGCGCTTCGGTTTATGTTTATGCTTTCAAGGCCAACCACGTGCGTGATGGTCGTGCTGCTATGCTATTGGAGGTGGACAGTTTTTTGTTTGTTTGTAGCTCATCACCGATTGTGGAGTGCGTTTTGCATTTTTTTTTGTATCTTGCGACTGTTATTTTTGTCTCAATAAATCTTCAACCAACGAGGTATCGTTTTGCGGGTGCATAACGCATCCGCTACCGTTGGCGCCGACAAAGCGTACGATTTGTCATCTTCGTCGAAGATAAATAAAGGTACCTTTTTGTGTGTGATTTTATGATACCCATGTTCGGGGCCATCGGCGACCGGCAATTCTTGGAAAAACGTGCCGCTCCTTTTGCAGGCGCGTGTGAAGCTGCATGGAAACACGATAATGTAATAAAAATCGAAAGTTTCCTCGAGACCACCGAGAGCACGGTCCCGGGCCCCGTGCGGTTGGGAACTAACTGGTTCTGGGGCTGTGCTTTTATTACTTCTTCAACCAAACAAGGGAGAAGGTTCGTACGCTTTCAGATCAAATGCGTTGGAAGCTGGGACACACCGTTATTCTTCCGCTCTGTCGCTCTGTTAATTGTATGCAGTCGCAACGCATACGGTACGTCACATTTCAAGGATCCGTTCGACTACTTTTACCTTTCGTGTGGTGGTTTGCTTCTGCGACTGGCAGTGTTTAAGTTAAGTAAAAATAGCGCTAAACAAGCACGCTGTCAAGGCAAAATTTTACGCCTGTCCGTTGGACCTGTCCGTGGTTAAATGTAAAAATTTTATAGCGCAACGATTTGATGAAACCGCTTGAAGGTTCAATTTATATGCCAATTTTTTTTAACAAAAAAAAAAAACTCTTGTCATGCATAATTTAACTCCATGTTTTTTAAAGGAAATTTTGTCCAGTAATTAAATAGTTTCCTGATTGAAAGCTTTTCAAAATTACCAATCTTTCATAACAAAAAACAAAAATACAATCTCAAACTTATCCTTTACTCATTGCCTTGCACTGTGCAGGGGCGATAAAAGCCTGGGTAAGAGCAACATTTTTCCCCCTTTTTCAAGCAATTTGTTTGAAAACTTTCTCGGCTTCCTTCTAAAGTGAAGTCCTCGTGCTTTCACTTAACATAGTCATCGGCACAGGTACGTACCTTGGAAACCACCCTCACGGGAATGCACTGGGATGTGACAAAATTCAATTGTGCAATTGACTGCTACTGACGCGCAGCATTCAACAGCTCAAGATCTGGCGTGATCCGACGTACGACGAACGTCGTTTATTTTTTTTTTTCGTTCGCTATTTCAGTTGACTTTCATTTCCTTGGTTCAAAGCAAAAACTTAAAATTGGAGAAAGGAACCGATATCTTTACTTTTAAGTTTAATCAATCTTTTTTTATGCAATCATTTTTTCTCACAAGAATTGTTGCTTTCGTCAAAGTGTGGACACGGACACAGGCATGCATAATTTAATTCTCTTGGTATTTTCCTTATTGTCTTTCGTTGTTTGCAAAAAACTGGATCTTGGTTGGTAGTTAAATTAACAATTCGGGTTTTGTATTGGGGAATATTCAACTTTTTTAAATCAAACCAATTAAATTTCATCGATATCATGGATTGTTTTGACGGATTCACTGATGTTTACAAATCGAACACATTTGAATGAAATTAAAATTATTTTTTTTGTAGTACATTTACATTTTGTAGTACATACATGTAGTACATTTAAAATCTTTTTAAAAATTGTTGTGAAACGAGCTGCCGGTTGTTAAAATTGGTTTGAATAAGCCAAAGATACGGGCATCAAAAGCCAGCTGGTATGAAAATTATGCAGATTCTCTTTTTGATGATGAATAATATTCCTATCATGAACATTCCTTCGGTTTTCGCTGAGCATTACAATTTCTTTCATTTCGTCCCAAAGAGTAAGGATTCTTTACACAGCCACACATTGCTGTTCCGCTGCAAAATGACTGATCATAATTAAAGTGATGAGAAGCGAAAAACTGTCCCAACAGAAGATGAAAGATGACTGCCCCTAAAACTTACCCTGTTTGGGGGGTGGTGGGAAACGGCCAACCCAACCGGTAACCCTTTCAAACGGTAAGAAGTGTGTTTAAGATGGCAATCGAACCCATTGATCGAACCCTTTTCAGTGGTGTGCGAAATGTTGCGCAAAAAAAACTTACCTGAAACGATAAAAGCGGAAGAATAAAATTGATTAAAAAGGGGCGTTTTTTATTGCGTGTTAAAATAATGGTACAAAACAAAATGAGCAATTTTTTTTAATACCTTTTTAAATTATAATAAATGATTAAGTTTGAAAGGAAAAACACGAACGGTGCAAGTATTTTTGGCTTCCCTCTGTTGCGCTTATTAGCTCACGACGAACTCACTTAATCTTCTCATCAATCTTAATTCGATTGATGCCAATTTTATGAGCCTTCCCAATGCACGGTAGCTCATTCGAATTGAATTGCTGGTCGTAAAAATGAAACAATTTCACCCGCTGCACTTTGTTGCAACCAGAAGCGACGATACTCGTCGTACAATAAAAAATAAAAAGAACGAACCATCAGCTATTCCGTGGCCGTAGGTCGGTCGCGTGAAGTCGTTAAAAGAAATTCATTTCGGCATGTTGTACTTTCTTTCGCACGCGTTTCGTGCGCGGATTATGTTTACATGTGTATTTATTTATGATTATTCCTTCTTTTCTCTTTCTGTCCTTTAGTAAATGCATACCGGCAAATGTTGAACAGTGGCTGGGAAAGAAATGGAGGCATGATTTCATTCACGTGCGTATTAAACACTCGTAAAACTCGTTCGGTCAGGCATGAGAGGGTATTTGTTTTATTCTCGTATCTTGCATACAAGCCCAAATACAAATGTTGTCACGCTGGGAAAATTCTCTCGTACAATTACGTGGGATCTGTATCATTTGTTTTTAGTGCTACACTTCACTTTGGGTACATCCATTTTTTTTGTAACAGTATAAGCGAAAAGAAAAAAGACAATGTCGAAATGATTTGTTATTATTCGGTATTTTGGGGGAGGAAAAAAGTTTGACCTTATTTCTGTACTAAAGTTTCACCAAATGAACAAGACCTACAGTCATCAAGAGGACAAGCGAACCAGATCCAGTGCATAAAAGTCCCATAATCATTCAGTGCTTTCGGAACGCGCAAGCCAGACAGATTACGGTTACACAGTCGACTGACAGGTGGCCATATTGTAAGGCTATATCCTGCTGCAAATAGTGTACCGTGGGGTGAGTAGGCAAATTACAAACATATTCAACAAGCTAGGTTCCGCATACGAAACCACCGATAGCAATGTGATGAAAAATGGCCAACGCTGGTTAGTTAAAACAAAACAAAAATATATTCATAAATGTCAGATTTGTGGTAGAAAGTAACTCGGAAGTCATTGTGAGGCGAAACTCGTCGGAAGTTTTATGAATACAAATAGTTGAGCCCTTTCCTTTTTATTATGCCATGCCCAACACATCGCGCATCGTCTTTTCCTCGATATGGCAATGGAATGGTTGACATCGTGTAGCGTGGTACGAGATTCGAGAAAAGTTCTTGCTTCCGAAGAAATAAACATGGGACGTCCAAAAATAAGGTCCGTCACAATGTTCGTTTGTGTGTTGGAGTTTGAGAGCTTTCTACGAACAAGAAAAAAATGATAGTGGTCGGCTTGGTAGTATCGTCCGTAACAGTCGTATCATGTCGAAATATCGCTGATATTCTTTTAGTTCTGTTCTGTCTATGTTCATCAGGAGCCGTGTTGAGTGCTGGTCGATTTATGTCTCTTTTGGCGCATACATTCATGGACTGATACATAATGAACATTTTTAAGACTTTATTTTCTCTTATGCTAGGCTACCAGAGTTTCGATGTAAATGTTTCGTAGAAAATGTTGGGAATCGAAAAATGTGACTCTATTAAGAAAGAAGATACTTTAAGCTGGTAATTAGGTTTTAATAATATTAATTCATGGCAAAGTGGAGGACGACTTAAAGTTGAAACAGGCAGAGTATGCTCGATATGAAGAAAAATACCAACAGGAAATGCCTTTTCAACATTGTACAAAATTCAGTACAATAGTGATGACAATCGAGCGCAAATAAATGAATAAAAAAGAAAGCAAATTCTGAAAATAACACGTGATAAACATGTCAAGTTATTCGGTTCCTCCTAGAAAGCACTTCTAGGAATTTCAGAATTTCGAATTTGAGACCGGTTTCAGAAAAAAATGCTGTTTATCATTTAAAAACGTACGTTTTTTGTATGAGCACGAATCTAGATTTTTAGGCCTCGCGGCACTTCAGACATAAAAAAGCACTAGCAATTTCAAGAGATGATTGCATAAAGTAATATTACATTTTTGTTATTTAGTTTCGAGTTTTTTACAAGTGCAAATGAAAGCTATACATAAACAATTATGCAAATAATTGAATAAAATACGACAACATTACAAAAGTAATAATTAAAGAGTCATAAATTATCAAAGTTCTGAAGTACAGTGCAGCGCCGATTATACGGGTACCTTTTATCCGGCTGTCCCATTATCCGTGCAGCACGGAAATGACAGTTCCAAAGGCGAATTGACATATTAACTGCCAACCGGTGATGGCAAGAAATAAAAACCTCAATAGGAAATGAAACAATGGCTCATGTTCGACCAAATCGAACAGAATTATTTCGCAAAGTTCAACTGAGTGCCGAAAATTAACATCTTGCTTTAGAAATTTTTTTTACTAAACATTAATATTTATCAATAAAAAGAGGTATGCCTATTATCCGTGATATTCGCTTACTCGGAGCACGGATAATCGGCGTTCCATTGTAAATATAAGCGTATGGCAATAGGCAGTTTGGGGACAATTGTGCTTGCACAAAACCTAACGCACGTGCCACGTTCAATGGCAGGTTGTATGACACATTAAAGTTGCCACAATTACGTAGTACGGCTTTGGCTCAGTACTACAGCTGGTGTTGATACACTGCTAATCTGAGATTCCAAACCATCATCAATAAACAATTAACTGTGCCACCCCCGTCCGTGGTTGGTTGTAGACTGGGCAGAGTGTGAAAAGGGGATCAGTGGGAACGCATTGTACTTATGGTAAACACATGATTTTGACCAAATTCGTTAGCTTTCCACAGACGTTAGCATTCCAAGGTCATTTTGGGCTCAGCAAATGATGTATTGCATACTTAATTTAAGCTGAAAATTCGATTCCGATGATCTATTGCACCATAAAAATTGCACACATAGTTTGTTGCTTATATTTTGTTCATTTAAAATATTCCCCTTATTTGAAATTCGAATATAAAAAATATGAATTTAGCAACTATTGGCAACTAATGCAAAATGTAAATTTTTAGCTCCTAGTTTTTTTTAAATAATTGTTTGTGCCACTGTGTGTTGAACGCAATGAAGCAGTCTTTATGGTTTTGTTTACAAATGTTTCAGTTTATTTTTTTTTTTGCTACCGTCCATGCGTGTCAAATGTCTATAATCAAATTCTATGCAAGCTTTTGGCTGGTACAGCGCGCGGAAGAGAAAGGACACAGGATGGTGGCACAGATGGTATCGATGAAGGTTTAGCGAAACGGCTAGCGTCTAAAATTAGATTCCAGGTTCAAGTTCAGCGCCGCACCTGAGCGATTTGCTTGCGTAGTCCATGCGCATCGTATTTACGCGAGTCCATTATGGAACGCGACTGCACTAGTGGCGGCACGCAGACGAATATCAAACTCGCCTGCCAGCAAAAAGGTAAATCTGAAACAAGCTCCAACATTCCACACGACACATGATAGACGACGCTTCGGGTTGTGTGTTATTTTTTTTTCGTTTTTTTTGTCGCATTTTCAATCACTTGCAGCGCTGTCCGGGCAGGGTGGTCTTTAGCTGATCGCTGGAGACAATATGAGGGAGACGCAAAGCGAGTGGATTGTGGGGCAGATCAAGCGGGGGCCAGTCACTTATGTCGGATCGAAAGACAAATGCAAATAAATTTGTAATTCCATCTAAAATGGGCGGCTCGTGGTCGTTTTTGTTATAACGACGCTTAATCTTCAGTCCGCGTACGATCCAGCGGCGATGATAGTAGCGAACGGAACCTCGCACATGGGTAGCGTCTTTACGAACAAAACGGAAAGCTTCTGCCAGTGTGTGGTCAACATTGAGACGCAACGTTTGAAGGTCCCAGAGGGCAATGTAGGTTTTGAATGAATATTTTTAATAGTGAAGTAAAGCGAGAAAATGTCTTTTTTATTCAAACATGTGCCTGAAATAAATATAATTTCCGTCAATATGAGTTTCTTATCATAAAACAAACATTTCGGCTTTATTCTTCAATAACAAAGGTAAAGCAAACATACGGATATGCAACTATGCAACTATATGGATGTGCAACTTACTTCACTCACATCGCACACAAAATCGTGGTGCATGCTTTTGTAAAAGTACCGTAGCACTTGGACTAAACGGGAAGTAAATTAGTTTTTCCCATAATAAACTATCGTTAAGGAAATGAAACACAATGAACTTTCCAACGGATAGTGTTGAAGACCTTTAAGACTTACATCATATTTCCAACAAACATGACAAAAGATCATTGTACACGCTTAAGGAAATCTCACCCAATATTGACATCAACATATCTTACGCACTCTTGCAACAAAACGATACGCTTTGAGAAGTCGATTATAACACTAGTTTACAATACGCCAGTCAACAAATCAACAAAGCAGGCAGCAGACGGAACGATAAATGGTAGAAAGATGCAGATTGTTTGCGTATTCTACCGACGTTAACCACTTTGACATTTCATCGATCGGATCGAACGGACTAGCTGTAGCGAAACTTCGTGGCAATTTGATTGATACGACGAGCTGCTTGCGATTTTGCACCCGAAAGGGGGGTATGGGGTAATGCATCGCGACGGAAGGGTGGCTTATCGTAAATGCATTTGTCAGAAAATTAGCTACGTGCAGTGCCGTTTTAATCGACACTCGTCAAGCACTCGTTGTGTACAGTATATGGGTGCGAAGTGTGACACGACGCAAGTTCCAGGCCCACAACTGCAATGTACCATTCATTTGCATTTGCCTTCCGCAGTGTTTGACACGCGGGCATCGTCTTGTGCAGTTGTCTGTTGGAATTGCGCTGCTTGTGCAAATCAATATGGGAAGCCCAAGATCAAGCAGAAGGAAAATGATGAAGATTTAGTTTTGCTCTGTTTGAGTGGTTTGATTATAATAATAGAGCAGATTTGAAGTCTATGGAGATAATATCAGATGACAGATGAGAATTAACCGAAATGTTGTAAAAGACACAATAAAAATGTTTATGTTAAGCTCTCAAATAAAAAGCATAATCATAACCACTTAAGCATGATTGTTTAAAATGATTTGAATAATAATATAATATATATAAATAAAATAAAGCTAAAATATTTGTTCCGAAATTTCCTATTTCGCAATCGGTTTGCAATTGATTAATATTCTGTTTAATACATATTAATATGCACCGACCCTGAGAAAGTCAGCAAACGGATTGCCAAACGGTGTGTTTACTTACTTGCATAGCTGAGGCCGACCTTTTCCTTAAGGCTCTCGGTAAAGTTTGTGCGAGCCGAATCGGTTGAGAAGGGCGAGTAGGTGATGTTTTCGTGGCGAAAAAATTCCGCCATCGTGTTCATCAGCAAGTGGCCCGTTTGCGGACCTGCCACATTGTAGTAACTATGTCGATCGTAAAAGTACACCACACGGTTCCATTTGAAACTGTAATAGTGTAAAAAAAACGAGTGATAAAATTGTATTAGTAAATGTGATATAAAAAATAGGTTACGGTGGTCATTATGAATATTTCTTCGGTAATTTAGAGCATAGCATTAAATTTGAATGAATATTTTTAATTTCTTTTTATCACAGTTTAGCAGTAAAATTACATTACATTTTTATGCTATCGGAAAGATGACATCCACAAAGCTTTTGTTCTTGTTTACGTTGCTTAATCGACCCGAACGGACCGGATATTGAGCGTTTATTCGACACGATCTGATAAACGGAGGATGCCCGACCCAATGATTCTACTGCGGTCAACAAATTTAGCTGCTGTTCTTTCCTTAAAGGATTCAAATTTTAGAATGATAAAAGGCTTCGCAAAACTTATTTCCACGTTAATCGATGATTTATGATTTACCTGAGCAATAGCTCAAATGCACACCGACGATGATGAGAACATTAAATCATTATGTAAAACAAAATAATTCGTTTTAGTAAATAGAATAAAGATATACTTACTGCCGTATAAGTTCTATCATGAAGAAAGCCATCCGCTTGAAACTGACCAACCCAGTGCGGAATAGCATATGGAATTCATTTTCACAGTGCGTCTTTGGTTCCTCGAAATCGAATGTATATCCCGCACCAGTTATCACAGGAATTCCATCATTGTAGATGTAACGAGCTATACGAGCAACGGGCGCTATTGCCAATTATGTGAAGTAAACCAAGAAAGTGAAAAATAAAAATTAGTAAACAATTTTTGTTTTGTAAATAAATGGAGCTATTTTTGTGTAATGCAGTGTGTGTTCATTTAATTCATTTCTCTTGTGTAACGTGCAGTCGAAATGGATAACGGTTGTTGTCTTGGGAGAGTAAGCTTTCCAGATAAGGGTAAGCCGAAGCGCCACCTATGTAAGCTTTCCAGCGTTAGCACGCGTTACTCGTAGGTAACGCTCTACACCTAATGGAGGCGCATGGTACGTATGATGGTAATGGATATGGCAAAAGTTATTCGTTTGATAGCTTTAAATTGCTTCAAAGGCATTTTTATGGCAGGCGTTCTTTTATTGCGTTACGATGTTCAGCACGTGTTCAAACGATTACCATCATTTACCAAAAAAAAAGTTCTTTTTTTGCATTGAATTAAACTATCATATGTTCCATTTTGTAATTCACAAGATAAAATGAAGAGTTCAATTATAAATTATTTTGAATGATTAATATCATTTAATGTACTTAACAATATGACATAATACTTTTTATCTTTTTTATATAAAATTTTATTGTCGACGGGTATTTATTTTTTCAGCAAATATATCGTTCAGAGCTACTATCAAAACATGTGTTACGGTATATAACGATTCGCTAGATAACAAATACAAAGTAAATCCCTCTAATGATGGTACACCGATCGATATATTGTTTCCCCTTCCCATGGAACCGTAGCAGGTGTGATAGTTATCATTGTGATTCTATTTAATTTGATTTCATTTGACCATTCCGATTATGGTGCTGCTGGGTTAATGTTTATTTGATGACGGTAACAGCTTGTACAAATAAACGAAATGAACTTTATATCATTTCATATCAGAGACTTGAATCGTGGTTAATTGAAACCGAGCATCCATTAAAGGGTTTCACCGTCAAACGTGATTATTGCATCGAACGGTATGGTATGGCAAAGTGTAAGTAATTTTGATTTTAGATTAGTTTTTTCATATTTTTTTCAATATTTTTTTTCATGATTCATGATTGATACAGAGTGATTAATTATTGAAAAATATTTTATAAAAATGTTATTTAAGTAGCAAAATAAACCTTAGTGGTTAAACCAGACCTAATCAGTTTTAAAAACATTTTTTAAAAATATATAAAAACTGTTGAACCAATTAATTTAAAACAATAGGATTTTAGTACAATTATCACACACAAACAGAAGATGCTTACCTAAAGCAAAATCACAGCTCGGGCCAAGAATGAGATGCCCGCACGAGTCACTTCCCGTTCCATCCATCGCCATCACCGTAGCCCGTGCCTGTTCGCACCGATCGTCGAACGGAATCCGCCGGATGGCTACGCCGGGCGGAATGATGCCTTCACGGCGGATAAAACTTTCCGCCTTTTCCAGCACGGGCTGTACACGGGGCAGCGATGCTTCGACGCTCGTATTTGCTGGCATGATCACCACGATCCGTAGCTCACACGTCCACGCATCGGTAGACGCGTTTCCCATTTCCACGCGTTCGTGCCGCGTTCCATGCGCCAACCGGTGGTTCAGTGTGTTCGTGCGGACACAGATCGCTTCGCACGGTTTCTGCTCCAACCGTCGGCAGCCACACTCAACCGGTGCGGGCAACAGTACAACACCCAGCACAAACAACACGGACAGAAAGCAGACACAACGATAGCAGAGTACTTTTTTCCGACCGGGACCACCAAACCAGTAGCAACGCGTGGTCCTTGTGCACATTTTCACTAATGCGGTTTTGTGGTAACACACTCACTCACTTTATATTGGCGCCGTGGCGCGCGTCTCGGTTTTTGGGGATATTTTTTTCTTCTTATTTTCCCGCCTTTCTCACTTGTACCAACGTATTGGTTTTTCTTTACGGTTTTTATTTTGTTTTTCTAACGACGCAGAACGATTTTTCGTCACCATTTTGCGTTTCGGGATGCAAATCGAAACCGGGGGAAAATAAATCCCAAAAAAGAGTTTCGCCAATAAAATCAACAAACCGCACCACACATGTAAGGAAAGCGTCACCAGGGAGCAGGGTGATATTATTTACGTACGTTTAGTTTTTCCCTTTCGTTTTTCTTTCTCTTTTAACTGCCTTCGTGTAGGGAAGAATCAGCAATGGCTTATTCACTCGAGATGGTATCGTTATTGACGGTTCGCTACTCCCGAAAAAGCCCTGTTCACTTTGAGTGGGGGTGGACTTATTTTCTGTTTTGCTTTTTTTTTCACTGTGATTTTATTTGTTGACCAGAAAAAGCATAACACATATGGAAACTAACCGCAAACCATATCGCATATGAATGATAGGCGTATCAATCAGTCTGTCGTAGAATTGTTCCTTCTCTTATGTATGCACACAACACAAAAGCGCAAATAAACTTTTATCTCTTTGCTTCATTTTCCGCCAAAAAAAGGGAACGAGCACGGGGTTGCAAATTCCTTTCCTAGCTGAAAGACAGCATCTTTCACGCACCCCCAATCACTCAACCAGGTGAGCGGTTAAATGGGTGAAGAAATGGCCAAACGATGGTCCCATCCATCGTAGCCATATTCGTCTTCCGTCTTTACGGTCAGCCATCGATCTGACTTGACGAATCGTTTCCGCCTAATTAAATACTCGAAGATAGATTACACTGCCGGACGGACAGTAGTAGCAGCCGGGTGTCTTCTTTCCTTTCCCTGTGGGTTCGGGTAATATAAAACCGCGTAAAACTAAGAAAACACACCGAAAGTGTAAGAACGATGGACACACATACACACAAAAAAAGGATCACATTTCACTTTTCGACCGGGACTCGTTGCCGGTTTCTTGATCCTTTCGTTTTGATGGACTTTGACGAGTGTGCCTGTTGATGGAGCGTAGATTGTATCTGAAATGAAACGCAAAGTAAAGCGAAACATATTTAGTCTGGTTTTAGGGTCTTGAGCCACATTACGGTTGATAGGTGGAACGGTTTTTGGAAATGGCGAATGAACATAGAATGATGATGAACCATTTATCTGTTTTTTATCGTAACTTTTTTTACGTTACGTCGAGTTGTGATACGTAGCGAAAGATAAATTACAATTAATATCTTCACTTTTCTTATTTATTCATGAGTTGTGCAATTTATCTTTGCAAAAAAATAATAAAACGAAAAAAAAATCGATTGCGTTAAAGTCTCATTTCTCTAAACACCCTAACGTATCCACACCTGCATGAAATTGATAGGATTAAAAACAAAACCGTTATGGTATGGCATTTGCGAAAAGCACTCGGAGTATTTCCCGTCAGGTGAGCTTAATAAATGGACACCTCCTGCTGACGCTTGAGACAATATGTGGGAACAGGTGTGGATGACACTTAATTTCAGCTCCAGCGGCAGTTTTTTCTTGTGCTTCCTGTTGGCCGGCTGCCATAAAGCTGGATTTTGAACGGATGCTATTCATTTGGCAACGGAACGATTTGCGAAACAAAGCAGAAATGCAACAATCCATAATTTAGAGCCACATGATAAATTCAATTTGATTTCACACCGGGCAATTGATTGCTCACGTTCGAGGGAACGTGCTGGGTGGAGTTGTTGATTTTTGGTCTGGAAAATAGCAGACCGTACGAATGATGAAATTATTCAATTAAGGTGTAAAATATTGTGGGTACTTATTTCTTGTTTCTCGATCAAAATAAGTTCAAAATTGAGTCTTTATTGAACGTAATTGAGTTATTCAAAACTTGAAATGAGAAAGTGAAATATGTCAAAAAATTTCCTTCGTCGACTTATTGTCCACTTTACGTGCAGATGAAACAATAAAAATGTGGCAATATGTTCAGTTTTCCCGCTTAAATGCGTCAAAAACCATGTAGAAGAAATTTTTTTGTGCATATAAACAGTGAAATTTTGAGTTTTGGAGCTGTTTTTGTTTCTATTGCACTATTTTATTGCTAATTAGTGAACAATTAGTATATTTCCATTGTCCTGTTAACAAACCTCATCGTTCATTTTATTCTTTCATGCCAATAACGGCCATAATTCACCTTTATGAGCAAAATATTTATGAAGTTTATGCGCTCACTGTAAGTGTTTAATGACTGTCGCTTAAAAGCTTATGGTGAAAACAACATTTTTTTCAATAATTATGATGGACGGTTAGACCAAATAAATTATTGAGCATGAGAGCATTGATATTTGATCAAACAAAAATATCTCGAATTAATATCATATCCATTACGGGAAAATTTGCTCAACAAAATTTGAAGCTTTTGTTAAATAATTCTCCATTATTGTGGCAATTGGGTTGCCCCCGCACGTGATCAGCTGATTATTACAGAGAATCAAATTAAACTAGGCACATTATTACCTTCATTGTATAGCAATAGACCTGTTTAAACGCAGGCCAGCATCAAAAGATTCTTATAATAAACGCACAGATAGAAAATACCGGCACCAGGTGCACCAGGTGAAGCACCTAACCTTCATTTAACCCAACACCATTGGCCGCTATCTAATTACCGAACTTTGACCGTAACCGTACCAGAATAGTTGACGAGGGTTGTGCTAAGTAAACATCCCGAAAAAACCCAACAGCCAATACAAGCACGAGGGTCAAGGGAAGAGTAAACCATCCTTTCTGCCATGAATGATCGTTATGGTTCACGCAAACCCACGTGTTTGGTACATTGAAAAGCAACCAATACAACTGTTCCCCATCTTCCTCCATATTGGAAGAACCTCTTGCGCTTGATCACGTTGAAAACGGAGGCCGAAACGTTCGTTCATCTACCAGCGCGAGACCAAGTGTCGATAATTCTGCGGTTTAAACTGTGTAGCCACAAATATAAACAGTCCTTCCGGGGTCGTAAAAGCTCTGAGCAGGAGGTGGAAGGCGGCAAACCGTTGATTAAACACAACCATTGAAACCGTTTTGTTCGAAAAACGTAACTTTCCCCAATACCTGTCAATTAGAACGATCGAATGCTTTCTAAAATTAGGATGTTTGATGAAGTCCGTGAAGCAGTTATTTGCATACAAAACCTCCTCTTGCGATGAAGTGGTAGCGGCGTGTTGGCAACTGCTTAGTAAATAATTCTAATCCCAAAATGTAATACACACCGCAGTGTGTTTGAAGCGCATGATGGGAACGATTATTTGTTCAATTCAAGACCATTTCAACAGAAATGGTTCAACATTCATGGGTAGTTTACGTCGCTTGTCCAGTAATACCATTCAATTTTTTTTAAAGAAAAGTACATATTATTTACGACCGAGAGATTCAACCATAATATGAATGAAAGTATTTTGAACTTTGTAGCTCGACCTGTACATAAATTATATTGTAATTCAGCTTCGAAAGACGGAGTGGCGTGGTGGTGTATGTGATAAACTGCGATAGTTCCACACAACAGGCCCGGGTATCAAATCCCATTCAGACCATCTCCACGTAGCATCCGGCTACGTCTACGTGGTAAAAATAAGTTTAGTATGCCTGAAATGGGCGGCATAACCTTAAGAGTCGTTAAGCCAACAAGAGAAATAGAAATGTATAAAAAGAGAAAGAGAGAATGAGAGAGAGAAAAAGAGAGAGAAAGAGAGAGAGAGGAGCGGGGGGGGGAGAGCTTCGAAAGACAATTGACATCAATTGGATATTTTGTGTGCCTCAGAGCGGAACGCTTTTGTTGTCCAATTTTCGACTTTGCAAACTTTCTATTCAATAGATTCTTTATCTATGCACAATATCCAGAACAATGAACAGAACAAACATACTAGCGACATATCGCTTGACAGTTGCGAACAATAGAACAATTTCTTAGAATTCTCTTTCTGAGAGACTTTAACGTTTATGTATAGTCGAGCTTTTATTCTGTCTGTTTCACTGAAGATACATAAGAAACGAAAATGTAAGTTTGTCTGTCCAAGCAGCTTTATAATTCATTCTTTCGACGCCAATTTTGGAGTTTCGCTATAAAGTTACACAAAGTACCTCAACAACAAAGCAGATTGTCGCCTTGAGTATGTTTAAAAATTACAGCATCCGCATTGTTCGTAATTCCTATGCTTTGAATATTGTTGAAATTCTGAAACATTCATCATTGTTTTTTTCAATTCCCAAAAATCCTTGTTTAACAAGAAAGCTTCACAATTCTGCCATTAATTCAACACTAGAGAAACATTAATCAAAGAATAGTACCGTTTTTTTTGGGGCAAGTTAATTGAATTAATTTAGCTAACTTCTTCGCAAAGCATTTTAATCGAATCAATTAATTACACATCATTTTCACAGCCCCACCTTGTCTAGACTTTACTTAATGGCTTAGATCGTTTAAAACGAAAAAAAGTTGTTTACGAAAAATAGTCTCCCGGCGTCTATAAAATGGACAGTTAATTTAATTTATCTGCTTCTCAAATTCTTTCATTTTGTCCGGTATATTGATACTTGAAAATATGTTCGACAATTTTGTCGTCGGCTTGAATGTTGTCTGGCGTGAGTGGCGCGACGTTTGGCTTGAAATTTGTAGACTTTTTCAACCGAGTGGAATGCTGCAAAGTTTCACCTTTTTATTTTACTATTGATCAGATGTTCAACTACGGTTTTTTATGTAAATATTAACTCTTGAAGCAGCTTCAGAGAGACATCAGGTGATGTTGATTGTTTGTCAAATATTTTCAAAGATCTGTTTTTTGCTATTCTGCTTTCTGTTTTTATGAAATTCTGTAGCAATTGTTTGTTGAATAACAACTTGTAAATTGTACTTTTTTTTCTCACGGTGAGCATAATATTCTTGTACATTTTTATGTAAAAGAAATATTAATAAATTTAAAACTGTTTTCTTATACATATTTGTTTTTGACTGATTGTTATATTTATATATGTTTTTAAAGTATTTATTTGAATGTATTAATTTTTCATGTTTTAATGTACTAATGTGTTAATAAAATTATTTTTTTAAAGTTGTTTAAAATTAAAGGTATTAAAGGTATGGGGCGGCCCGGTGGTGCATGTGAAAAACGGCGCCCGTCCACACGGCAGGGACCGGGTTCAAATCCCATGCGGACCGTCTCCCCGTAGCATGGACTGACTATCCTGCTACGTGGTAAAATAAGTCTTGATACGGCCAGGCCGTTCTAACCGAGCAAAAAAAAAAAAAAAAAAATTAAAGGTATTTAAATTGCTAAATTTTCTTCATACCATGCATATATAAATTTGCTATAAATATTGTTACAGTAAGAAACTCGCAAAATAGCGTACAAAGTTAAAGTACGCCAACACATATCGCCATCAATATCCGGAAGTCAAACACCTCCAGAAAGGAAAGATGCAAAACCGATCTGTCACGGGATAGGAATAACTTTGGCCAGGATTTTTTTCCGCTGTTACGAAAACTTTATCCGCTACAAGTTATGAAAGTGCGATTATCCAACACGTTATGGTGCTAGTGACGTGACGATAATAACTGTCGTACGGTTTGGCAAGAATCGATCACGTAGTGTTGGTAGAAGATAAACGGTAACCATCATGGCGCCAGTTCAAGAATTTTCGTTAGCTTTTAATATGCATGCTTGTTCTGAATAAGTAAATGAACGTATAAAAACAAGAAATTAAATTCCTGAAATCAAATTAAATTAATAATGAAATGATCAAAATGCTTTATGAGTAATCCAAGTCAAAATAAAAATATAATAAGCTAATAACTAACACTATTGCTTAGAAATCGTAAAAAGATATCACAAAAACATTAAACTCAAAGCAGACTATGTATCTGACATCTTCTTAACTACACTTTCCGCGTAATACTTTGACCGGAACACAGAACCATTTTGGTCAAGAATATTAAACTTACGTACTTTGTTATCCTTCACCGTACGTCACATTTGCTGTTAATAGCATAGGTGGGGATAAAAACATCAAAAAACCATATTGATCGCCAAAATACATGAACTAATTTTCAAAGAAAGCATCAAAGACAAAAGAATCAAAGAGAAAATGGCAAAATAAGATGCTGCTTCGTTTGATGCCGGAAGATGCTGCTGTCAAAAACATTGAAAGCGTTACCGTCCACCGATTGAAATGAAACGACGCAAAAATCGTATCCAAAAATAGTTTCCGCCAACTGCAAACAGCCACGCGGATGAAACTTTTGGTCAGGCAAAATATGCTTGAAACAACATTAAAATGAGATCCTTGCGCTGGCTCTTATCATAAATCATTTCGTTACGTACTGTAACAAAAAATGATAAAGTAACCGCCAAACAAAGCGTTGCGTAGAATATGTTCCGTACAACGATTCCATCCATTGATAATTTTGTTGCCGTAAAGCATTTCGGAGTCGGTTTTTCTTTTCTCGTTTGTTCTTATTTTTTTGCACATCGCCGTGCGTTAAACTTTTAGGCCCCATGGAGATGTCTGAACGAAAGTGTTTCGAATCCATAAGTAACACCCCTCACATCGCTGTGTGGCGCGCGATGTGAGGAAACAGATGAAAGATTATAAGCGTGTGGAAGAGTGTACTTAGAATTTGACTTTCGGCCGGCGGTAAACTTTAAGTGACGCACAATGGGTCCATACGTGGACATAGAGAAAGGATAACCCATTTATCAGTTTGGCACTGTTGAACCACTAACGTTCATTGTATTAAAATACAAAATTAATTCACGTTTATATTTCAGTAAAATATACCAATAATATACCAAAATATTTTACGGAAAAGTAATACAAATATGTTACATCGGTGAAGATTCTTGTATCATTAATTACCTACTCTTATTCTTCTTTCTGGACTCAACGATCTCTACGGTCATGCCGGCCATTTCTGGCTTATTAGACTTGTTTTTAGCACGTAGCCGGATAGTTATTCTTTTCTACGAGGGGAACGGTCCGTATGGGATTTGATAGCCGGTCTTGTCGCGTGGAACTTGCGCCGTTTAATACAACACCACCGGGCTCGGTTTTTACTTATTAGAATATTTGATTAAAACAAGAAATTATCACCGAAAAGGCTGTTTAACAATAATTTATAATTTGTTTTTTTTTTTTATTTAACAATATGTTGATGTTGTGCCAATAAATGTCCATAATTAAAAATCCATAATTTACTGAAAAGGGATTTTTTTTAAATACATTATACATTATGGGAATGTTATATTTCCCAACATTTATCCACTGTGCGTATCAGGTACTGGTTTAATGTAGACATATTGGCAAATGCTTCAAAGATTTTCGATTAATATCCATTCAAGGCCAACCGCAAACAATCAGAAAACACTTCAGCAGATATTGGATAAGGTTGAATGGAAGTATGTCGACTTGCGTTAAGCTATTTTTCACACCCCCTAAAGGGGTGCGTGGGAATTTTGCTATAGAATATTTGATGGAAATATGGAGAAGAGGAGAAGCGGATTCGGAAACAAATTTTTAGCATAAAGAAAATCTTTTTTCCTATGTTATATCTGGTAGCAGCTACTCGTTACCTTGAACTAGGTAACCTTAAGCATCACATTTTTGTCGAGCATGAATAAAGAAAGAAAAGCTCAAACCTTGTCCCTGTTGCTGGTGTATTATTTTCCGAAATAAATGAACAATGCGGTTAATTTGTAAAAAAAAAAATAAAATTGAGTTACATTCGCCACTCACAATGTAAAACCATTGACGTCAGCATGAAAAGGAGCTTTGGGTTAGTGGAATTCAATTTCCGGCAAAATCTTCACGCTCCATGACCATCCACTTCTATGCACCTGTTGATGGGTTTCCTTCTTCGAAAGAAGCTCACTTTTCAAGCAAAAAAAAAAATGCTGCCTTTCCACAGTAGCTTTTAATCTCTTTATTTTTGCTCACCTGTGAACGTGATCTGTCGTGGCGTACAATATATACATATGTTTACCACAGTCTGCAGCAACAAGTACTTTACCGGTGAAACAATCATTTGCTTCATTTGAGCTTGAAATTACATTCCCCAGAAGACGTGTGTGTATGTTTGGCGAAATGTGCATCCTACCTAGGCTAGGATCGGCGTTTTCCGTAAGTAAGTCTCCGATAGCAACCTTTCTGCTCCAATACGTGGTATGTAAGGTGTTTTACAAATGGTTGATGGTTTTGTCACGGAACCCTTTTCCAGCACCTCGATTTTAAATTTGTCTCCACTTTCGTGCCCGAAAACATATTTCCACAAACCGTTCGCTCGTGGTAAAAACCTCAGTAAAGGACATTCGACTGTTGGTAATCGCTGGGTGACCTGGCTACCAGCTCACAGATTCCGATGGTTTCATCGTACGTGCCGAACGAATGGTTTGCCCGGTTGCTAGCAAACACTCGGCGCAAACTGCAATTCATCCGAATGCATTTAGTTTGTGTGGTTAGGGCAGAATTCCGGTCCATAGGTTATGGCAGGATTTATTGGGATGTTTGCGACATTCGGAATGTAAATTAAAGAACCGCATACAAAGTTGTGCTGTTGGTGAAAATTGAGCATCAACGAGCACGGTTTTTTCATCTGCGGTTATTAAATATTTGTTTTCTTTCTCAAAAAATATTAACCAGTATTGTTACTAAATTAACTAAATATGTTATTATGCATCGTTTACGAAATAATATCTTTATAATATACAACTAATTTTAGTAATAATTAATATTTACATTACAACTCAATTGTTTTTTTTAAAATAATAATCTTTATTCTACTTATTTTAGGAACAAAAAATCAATACATTAAAGCTTTTATGCTTCTCCTATTTTCCTTATCTTAGAAAAAGCACCAAGCCTAGTCAAACAACTACCAGAAAAGAAACTTCCACGGCGTCAATTAATTCCCAAAACACTTACGATCCCATCCATTTCGCTGACCGCAGATCCTTTGGAATTCGATTGTCTGTCGCACGAGAACTAATAGCCGTACCACAGGCAATACATTCAGGAGAAGAAATATACAGCAGCCACAGAGACAGAAACAGAAGCACCAAATCCGCTCCATGTCAATGTCAAATATTTCACCAGCGTGTGTCCAGTGCGTTCTTCAACAGGATTGACGATAACAGGAACGAAGCGAGCGTCAATTCCGCAAACAGAGAAAAAACCCCCCAGCATAGACTCCTCTTGGTTAAAGTAATCGTTCCGGAGAATAATTTACTTCCATTGCGCATTTGTGGGTGAGTTGAAGTGCATTACCAAAGGATAACTCTCAAAGGCAACATCAACTTCTGGTGGCGGTCGTATTTCAATCTTGCGTGTAAGTTAATTGAATCAAAATGGAATAAAAACGAGAAATCGCTTTGCTGCGGGAAAGCTGCCGGGTAAAACATCGGGAAGTTGATTCCATTACAGCATAGAAATTATTATTCAAATCTTCTTTTCTTTATAATTCATAATTTTTTTTGTGTTTCAAAAAGTACATTGAGGTTTAGAAATGTTTCCTTTTTGCTTTCTACTCCAACATCTTCAAACGTGAGAAATGTGCCAAGAGCTGTGCATGTTTGTTTGCTGCTAAGAGCATTAAAAAGTTACATCTAACCTACCTACACTAACGAACCTTTGGTTGGCCCATTCGAAAAGGTGCCAGTAAATTGATAAACAAACATAGGGAAGTATCATCGATAGAGGAAAAGTTCTGATATTTTTGTATTACGTTTTCTTTGCCATATTGAAAACTTCACTCGGCCGGTGCGCAACCACCGGTGGTTCGTGTGTATCTGGGAAAAATAATAATCATAATTTGTTACAGAAACGTGCCGACAGTCGTGGAAAAATAACGAGAATCAGCAACAGCTTGAGCTGGAAGCAATCAAATCGGGGAGCAGCAGCAGGAAAGTTCCTTAAATTGAAAAGAAAATCAACATTGATGAGCTAAACTAACAGACAGAAGGAGAAAAAAAGAGATAGGGAGAGGGAGCGTTTATGGGATGGTGGAATTTAAGACGCTTGTGTAGGTCCACGCGTAAACACGACGGTTGCAGATGGGAGTGTCCTTACAGATAAGTGTCTTCCGTTTCTGTTTAACTGATTCTAGTGACCATGACCCTTTTTAAAGCGCAAAACAGCAACGCTTCGATGAGCTCAATTGCTTGGAAATCTGTTTTCCACTGCATGCGTCAAAATCAGTACGGGAAAGTACAAACAACATAATAATTGGAATATTTGCATTCATTGTTTGTTTATCTGTAATTAATTTAATTTTACTTAACAGCATCTTAGGTACGGATGGTTTATTGTTAAACGTTCATAGCATATCAACACAATAAGAGGAAAAAATCTGGTTCTAATAAGTTGTATAATATCTCTTTTCCAGCGTATTACATTGTTATAACTTTAAGAACATTTTCCAAGAAACAATTCTCAAACAACTTCTAAGAATAATTTTGTTTTTAAAGCAAAAAAAAGCTCAAATTCTCAAATGGTAACCATTACGGTTCGGAAACCGTCCCCGGAAAGGATAAATAGGTTCAACGCGAAAAACTACTTAATTTATAGCAAAAGGCTATTCATTTTCAGTCATTCGTGAAAGAGGCACGTTTCTCGTGGCGCGCACATTACGGGAAGGTTGTTGGCCATCGTTAAAAGGACAAGCATTTCGCCCCCAAGGGCTCGAAAGCGTTCCTCATTTTTTTCCTACAACAATCGGTGAATTCTTCAACCGATAAGGAGGGAAATAAAAACACAATTAGAGGTTAAATCCTTAATTTTTATTCCCTTTGCTGTCCATTCCCGGTGAGTGAAACAATTCCGCTGAGATGTTTCGGCGGTTTTTTTTAGAAGTGAAAGTGTAGAGGATTTTTTTTTATTTCGTTATTGTTTACAATGCGAATTCCGTACGGGCACGTAGTTGGCACTTTCGCCGAAGCCGATGTAATCGATTGATTTAAAGAAAGCGTACCATATTATGCGAATGGCAGAACCGAAAATTGCCATCGAAATGGAAGTGTGATGAAAGCTTCCGGAGTAGATTTAGATTGAAATCGATTTAGAAATTTGTTTGCTTTTTGGGTGTTTTTTTTTGTTTGGCGTCAATTTCATGCTCAGTTGAGCAACAGGGACGTTGTACAGATATTGATGTGATAAGGAAAGACGAATGAAATTTTTGAAGCTCGTTAAAGTAAACTCTCCTTCAAAGGTTTCGTTTTAACAAATGACAGTTGGTGGGGTGGTTTTTCACCGATAAGGGATGGCCGATGTAAGCAACGACGAAAGCGAAGAACTTTTACTGAAAAATATAAATTCACAAAACACGTTGTCATGATGCAACGAAACTGATCAAAATCACCTTTTTGCAGTGCGAAAAGGACACGTTGGTTAGTAGACTGTAGAAAAAAGTATCGTAACACACACTAGAGACCAGCATGACAGAATTGGGAAGTTTTGTTACATTTTGGCACGGAAAACTGTATCCCGTATCGCTT
Source organism: Anopheles funestus (assembly GCF_943734845.2). Lineage (NCBI taxonomy): Eukaryota > Metazoa > Arthropoda > Insecta > Diptera > Culicidae > Anopheles > Anopheles funestus. Next base: position 23,052,333 of record NC_064598.1, read on the forward strand.
TACAAAAGCTTTTTACATTTTAGCTTCTGGCAAATAATTTTTAATCCTTGTGATTGGTGAAATGACACAACAATTTTTAAGCTATTATACACATGGTTATAAACTCGCCAGGATCGTCGATATTACTTTCATTAATATTTACGAAAAGTTATAATATGAATAAAAACTTTGTTGTATAGTGTATGTTTTAAGAAATAAAAAAAGAAAGAAAAAAAAACATGGATTGCGGCCATATTCGAAAATTACCGAAACGATGGTCAAAATAGTAGTGGAAAGCGATGGAGGATATTTTGAATTTTTAGTATAATCACTTTAAATACTTTATTAACTTTTTATTGAACTGAATTCAAATTTTTAATGAACAAACCTTCTAAAATTTATTAGCTAAGTAAGAATTTAGTTTTTATTAACAATGTGTTACAACTATTTGACAAGCGAGCTACACCCAGAAGAATTTATTTATAGAAATTTTATCACATCTTTGCTTAAATTAAAATGCCAAAGTAAGTGATAATTATCAATAAACTACTGCAAAAAAGAGCTTAAAAGAAAATAATTATAGTTGTCTGGAACAAATGCAAATAAACCATGTAAATTATGTCATGCCACTTGTGGTTGCCCTTTTACACGCTCGTCCTACACAAACAATCATACCAAAACGTGCAATCAATCATATATTTATTATTGCCCTTTTTTTGTCTGACCACCGAAAAAAGGATAAAAAAGATGGACAGACACTTCAACCTAAATTAGGCGGTCAGAACCACCGTTTAAAGTCCAGTGCTGTGTCTCAAACCCTTGTACCGATGCTCGACACTGTCTGGCTAATCTTTCAAACATCCTTCCCTGCTAGCCTAAAACCGACCCCCTTTACACCGGCTGGCATTCACATTGAGTGACAGTTTTGGCGACACGAGGAAGGCTTAACCTCGAGGGTATGTTTTCCACCAACGCACGTAGTCCCGCACGAGCGCCGGACGGAAAATGGGTTCAAATTACATGGAAAAGGTCACCGTAAACATTTCCCACGAAGGTTCGCCGAAAATTAAATTACCCTCCAAAAAAGGATACCGACCGGCGGTATTTGTTTTCGTGCGCAGGAGTATTAGCGAGGATCGGGTGAGTAGTGGTTTTAGCAAATACCGGTCTCGAGCGTCACATATGGGTTCGGTTTAAATAGTCACATCCATCTGGTTTTGGGTTCGGTCCATTCAGCTACTACAGTGATGATTATCGTGTTTTGATAAATCTCAAAAGCAGTGATTAATAATTTGATTACGAAAATCATTGTAGTGTCCCGGATGGCTCTAAAACCATTTCCTAATGATCGTCATTTGTTGAAGCATCATTTACTAATGTTGTTTGATTGTGTGGCAAAATAAATCTTTAAGTTCTATTTGAACGAGAATTATTTACTTATTAAACTTTGTAATGTACATGTAAATGTAATAATTGATACGGAATCACGTGCCTTTGATATGGAATGTCGAATGAGCGGGCTGTCTACATATTACAGGGTTGAAAAGTTGAAATATAAAATAATTTTTAAACATTTTTTTCCAAAATAGGGAAAACAAATTATTATTAACAATTATTAATCACATATAGCTTAGTTTTCATCAAATTGGAGCTGAAAATTTTAAAAACTAACCGTAATAAAAAGATCAAACGAACACAACAATCACAATCGTACGAATCTGACATTTCATATCAATGACACGCGATTCATTATCAAATCTGGGTTATTCGCTAACGTATTGAGTGTTTCCATATAAATGGTCGCGTATTTCATATTCACTTGCGCGATTCCTTTAAGAGGGGTCTCCGCAGCCCATCTTTTCAATTTACTTGTACATATAACGATTACTATAATGATGATCGCTGCGATCAAATTAAAATTTTCTAAAACCAAGAGTTCATGAGCTCTCTTATCTAAAAAGGAAAAACGTGTGAAAGATGTTATTATAGAGTTTAATTACTTTTGCATATCACACTAAACGAGGAAAAACAAAAATAACATAAATTTTTTTATCGATCCCTGTAGGAACTGGTGTCTGCCAATAATTTCCCGATAGAAAAGCAAACGAATCTAAACCGTTGCCTTCTTCGTCAGACAATCTGCCAAATATACTAACTGCTCTCCGATCGGCTCCACCTGGCCAACGCAATCGAATGTTCAGGCTTTGGCGAAGAACATTATCTAAACAAACGCATCAGCTTTCCGAGACCGTCTCCCCCGCGGCGGCGGTCAAATTCCAGAAGGTCACGCGTTTTCCAACATCCGGGACTGGCGCAAAAACTTCTTGGCACAAGGTACAAAAAAAGACTACCCTTAACTCTCCCACCACCTTAGTTCCTTCTTAGCTGATCGGTTTAGCATAAATTTTGCTTTCATTGCTTCCCCTTTGATTCTGCAGTGCTGGTTTCAATCATCAACCGAGCCGAAATTTAGCGCGATGGTAAGCAGCTTCGGGTTTCCACCATCAGCCGGCTTCATCTTTCTCCAGGACAGACCGGTGCGTACACGTTACTGAGAAGGATTATTCCTTTTCATGCAAGCTTCATCTGTGGTGCCGGTTTCGCGTCTCAGTGCGTCTCGAAATAGCTTCCATCGAATTGACGGTAATTTATTTACATGCACCACAACTGCGCCACCAGGTGGGAGGTGTTTTTCGTGATCTGTTTTCGCGATTTGCCCACCTCCACAGGGCTGGGAGAAAATGTTAAAAGAGAATCGTTTCTTTTCGTTAAAGAACATGCTAACAACAATTGAATGACGGTCGTTTTATGGTTTGAAGAGAAATTTATTTATTGAGCCCTTATTGGGCATTTAGCGAGACCGAAGTCTTCAAATTTATTTTTTTAAAAGCGAAAATTAATATTGAGATGTTTATACAGCCTGGTTTGTTCAAAATGTGACTGTCTGAGTTAATTTTAGTTTTAATAAAGTTAGATTTCGAGAATGAACATGCGTTTATAAAAATTTGGAAAAGCAAACTTTGTAGAAGTATGGAGACGCCTAGTATCAACTACACTAGGTACTAGGCGTCTCCATATTTAATTATTTGTGTGGTTGCATTTCTTTACGTTGTTTTCAATCTTTAAAAATCCGATGGTTCATTAAGTTTTGTGCAATATCTCGATCAAAACAAGATCTTATTACTCTCTGCGAACAATTGATTCTGCTGCAGAAGTCCTCTAAATCGCTCACGATCGAGTAGCGTCGTTTGCCTGTCTTCCTGACCTTTCTGGCGACGGTTGGGTCGTCCGGTGTCATTCTAATGACATGAATAGGAGTCTAATTTGCTGTACGATAGCGACTTCTCCAGTATCCTTCCTCACATACGGCGTCAAAAATCCTGTTGAAGATTCGTTGATCGTAAGTTTTGAACGAAGTCCATGTCTCAGAGGCGTATGTGAGTGATGGAACTATATAGGTTTTATATAATCCACATTTTCGATCTTATGAACAAATTTCGGTGCTGGCAATTCACTCAACAAAGGTGAAGTTCTCTAGACTAGTGTTGGGAGAATTTGATTGAGATTCATTAACCTGAGCGACTCTTTGATTCAGTTCCATAATCAGAATGACGCTGAATCTCTATTATGAAGATTCATGAATTCTCATTGAATGTTGAATCCTTAAAGTTTCGGGACAGCCCGATGATTTACGTGATTGCAGCTCCAAACCCGGTCAGCACTTTTGAAATAAGTACCTCCTTTGAATTGGATTCCTTTCAATTGATGAACACTGATTCATATTTTGGGAGTCGGCAAACGATTTGAATGACTTTTCGCTGAATATTCATATGGATGACTCATTTCAAATGGCTTACGCCGTACGTCAGAATAGCAAAAGTCAGAATTTGTCAATTCAAATGAAATACATCTTTGAGGTGAAAAATAAGGGCTTAATTCTTGAAAATCTCTTCCTACTGTCCTAGAACAAAAAAAATCTTTTACTACCAAAAACCAACCAGGTAGTGGTACTAAAAAAATATTTTTTTTTTATAAATCAAGCATATTGGAATTAAAAGCATACATCGCTTCGGCTACAGTACGTTAATGGGCAGAGAAGAAGAGCAAGAAAAAAAACCTCTGCAACATCGTTCGCGTACCAAACACCAATGCCAATCATCTACTGGCCGTTGTTTTCCATCAATTATCGATACGCTCTGCCGAGTGAACTGGCGTCAATGGGGCAGCTGTTTGACGACAGCCCCAGGCCCAAGATAAGATAACCGATAAGTGCAGCGAAAACTATTACTGTACGTGCGAAGCGATTGATGGAATTTATTTACTTTTTTGTTGTTGTTCCCTGTCTGCCTGTTGTGATGATGGTTTTATAGCCCCATGCATAGTGCGCCGGTTTGAGTGTTTAGATCACTAGATCAAAATCGGGTTTTTTTGTGTGTGTTTTTTTGTTGCTGTTGTTCGTTTGTTTAGATGTCAAAACTTATATGCCATGATATGGGTGAGCTAAAGGCTGATATTTATAGCTTTATTATCAGCTTCTGGATGGCGATAGAAAAGGGAGAAATGAAGGTAACACAATTAAAACCGTGAAGACGAAAAAGGAAACAAGAAATGTTTTTATCAATTGAGGATAATTCATTTCAAAGTAGCTCTACTTTTGCTATAAATATTTTGCTTATAAACGAAGGCTTAATGTTGAAAATCATCTCTACTTTATATTTTATGCTAACTTATTTTTGGCTCTCCTTTTCTTGTCTGACGTGACAAGTAAACTTCTCACTTAGGCTGGTGGCACAGCTCCATCGCTCCGATTTTTTCGCATGGTCCTGTCAAAATTTTGTATGGGATATGACAGATCTCAAAAGCTTCCGATTTTATCGGAAGGTTGAAACAAAAATTTTTGTTTCCATCGGAAGGTACCTTCCGATTTTATTTGTCAAACTGAACTAGCTCGTATAAAACACTCAAATGATTCTTTTTCTCGAAATGACAATGGCAAATGTTTACATTTATTGTAAATAAACCATTAACCATGGCAAACGTGCGTTTGGACGAAGAAAATCCATCAAATCCATAGTGAAATCGTGCGGAAAAATCGGAAGAGCTGTGCCATACCTTGCGATTCGCATATGCGAAAAAATCGGAGCGATGGAGCTGTGCCACCAGCCTTAAACAGATAACAACAACAAAAACACACACACTCATAGTACGTAATCCTGCGTTGTTTTCCTCCACTTATCTGCTTCAATCATTTTACCTTGTCGGAGGGCAACAGTTTAAATTTAGCCGTGCGTTTGGTCACTGAAATTTTTTTACACAATCGAGATAACGCCGTGATGACTATACGCAACGTATTGCAGACGATAGGCGTTTGGAGCAATTTGGAGTTGTCGCTTCTCGCAAGGTAATTTTTGTTTTGCATTTATTTGTATCCGTGTGTATGTGTCTTTGATAAGCTTTTTGCGTCACCTATTGACAAGCAACACTGCAAGCACATCTCGCTCGAAATGAGATGTTTTGTGGGGGAAAAATGTATGAAACGAACATGATCTATCCATCTTAACGATCATATAAAATCTCATTTTTATACATTCTAATTACCTTCAATAAGGAATTTTGTTTTCTATAATTTAAGTGCTCTCGTTAGGAAAATAAAATAAAAAATAAATAAAGTTTTACTTTTGTTTGTGAAATAACAATAAATGCGATGAATGTACACCATCATTACCCATCAGTAATGCACCGTTGGCACGGGTGGTACCACACAACAAAAAAGGTTGAAATACACAAAAATAAAATGATAACAATACAGTCCATCAAATAAATGGCCATGGTCAGTCGGCGCATTTCGATCCCATCCGTGGGCTATGATTAGAAACGAGTAAGAGTGAGCGAAAAAAAAAGCGCACACAAACAGCCCGTTGATATCTTATCAACCACTTTGACCACCACCGAACGGTGCGCGCTCCCGGCGGTACAGAAGATTGGAATTGATACGACAACTTCACATTCCACCCTCTTACCCCAGCAAATCGTTTGGCTGAATGGTAGCGGAAAAAACGAAAAAAGGTACGAACTTTCCGAATGTCTGCACCGATCGGGTCGTATGAGTTTTCACGCCTGAGCGCATTTTCATCCGAATTTCGAAATAGAAGGAAATAAATTAACTATTAGGTCATTTACTTTCCGTCATATTAGATTAGCAAACCGTCACGATAAAAGTGATTGTGGCCTATGGTCGTAGAATGTGTAACGCAAAGCGAAACAATAAGCCATTACCGAAGAATAGAACTCATCAAATTATTGCCACACCAACCAAATAATGCGATCTGCAGTTTCGTTATCTCTAGCATTACCAACCAAAAACAAAAAAAAGAAAACAATAAAAACTCCATTTCGTAACGCACGTACGTCATAACGCTTGTCAATGCTGTTCACCGATAGGGGAAGGATTAGTTCACACGTTCGAAAACACACACACATATGCATATTTTTAGCACCAGCCGGAATGCTGATACTATTTGGATGAAAATCAATTTTGATTTCACAATCGCCGCCGTTTTTGGGAGCGACCGATTTACAGTTCAGCATATTTTACGCGGCCGCTTCATCTTTCCCATAACGATAGTTAATGGGTCTCGGAAGCTCCCCTAACGATCGGCCTTGGTTGTCCTCGGTTCTTTTGATAGCCATGCCCGATCGCGGTTTTGTGAAGTTTTTCTGATTGGGAATTTTTATGACATGGCTTTATATAGAAAACATAATGTTCATTGCGCATTGCAGGAAGTGACAGGTGTTAAAATGGCTTTCAATGTAGCACGCAATGACAGTTACTGATGTTCATTTGATGGGCTGGGGGTTTGGGTTTATAAAAATGTGTTTAATGGTAATTGGTTATGGAGAAAAAATGAAATTAAAAATTGAGTTATTAACTATGGGTCGTTTCGCTTGTCAGGGATGTCTTCTTCATCAAACCAAAATGCTTTACATTTGAGTTCCCGCTGATTGAGCGGGAATCAGTGTTCACGTCGATTTCAATTATTTAATTTGCAAAAGTTATTATTACACGTTTTTTTAAATTTAAAACAAAATACTTGTTCCAACAATTCCATACAATATATGCACAATAGCGTTTTTAATTTCACAACCATGGCTGAAGTGCATCGTTCTATAATCGATGCACCGCCCACGGTAGAAATTTTTTCAAAAACCGCTTTCAAACATGCAACACACTTACACAGAACCTTCACCCCAACCATCCAACCATCCATTACGGTCCAACGGAACCAATTAATTTAGCGTCTTGTTTTACAAATTTCGTACCAGTGTGAAGAGTGATTAAAACTTCATTAGTCTAAAGCGCCAAGGGAAAAGCGCCGGAAGCGATCCATCGTTGCCTCGTTCGTTTTCGTCATCAGAAGAAATCGCCAATGTCTTAAATGGGCCGAAGCGGTGTTGGTGAAAGAGGAAAGTAAAAAAGTTCCCCTACCATGCTATCAGCGGGAAAAGAACAAAACTCTCAACTATTAGACTATGTTATACCTTATGGAACGTGGAACAGCTATGTACGGGCCAGCAGGTTTTTGAAGGATATATTTTCTTACATTTGGAAGATGCACTGTGATTAGTTGGTAATTAGTTTTGCAAACTGTGCCCACAAATGCTTCACCCGCTGGCGAAACGAACGAATGACACAATTTTCTTATGGTTTCTTTTGCGTATGGATGTCATTGCTGGTAGGCATCTGTTCGGTGATACGTGCTTGCTTTATTTGGTAGTGAAACTTTTGGGTTTTGAAGTTCATGCTCTCGATGGCGCTATTACTAAATGGGGCTGAATGAAATGAAATTAATCTTAATATTGTTGAAGAATCGTGAACAACAGATATCTAACCACATGATTAGAATGTTTAGGAGTTGTACGGTGTGGAAAACCTGGGATTGTCTCCAGGATTTTTTTCAGAAAATTCCAGGAGAATGGAGAAAAAAAATATTGTAAAAGGACACCAACAATCAATTTAAAAATGCCATATAAAACTTGTAAAGCGAAGAAAGAACTTAGAATAAGGTAAATATTATAAGTATTTTAACAAATTTTATAGGTTTAGGGTATACAGTGAATCGTGAATTCATAAAAACAAACACAAAATATTTATGTATTTCAAATAATTAATGAACTTCATAAATGAATTATTCAACAAAGCTTATCATTTATTATAAATAAAGAATTATGAAGCTCAGCATATTGGAACCAGCATTGAAATACAGTAGAGCGCCGGTTATCCGTACTCATCGGGACTAAACCCTTGCCGGATAAGCGAATATCACGGATAATAGGCACAACTCTTTTTATTGATAAATATTAGTGTTTAGTGTGTAATGGGTTGACTTTTTTTGTATAAAACTAGATGTTAATTTTCTTAACAAATGTTCTTTTTTTCGAATTCAACTAAAATATATCATTCCCTATTGAAGCTTTTATTTCTTGCCTTCATCGATTTTGCATTTCATATGTCAATATGTCGGAACTGTCATTTCCGAGCTGCACGGATAATGGGACAGCCGGATAAAAGGTACCCGGATAATCGGCGCTCCATTGTAACATAAAAAAATAATCGTAATAATAAAAAAAGATCAGAAACTTTTTTTAATAACAATTCTGTTTTTAAACTTTTAAATAATATCCAGCTGAAATATTTTTCAACTTTTCTGTGGTAATCATAAATTAATCAATTTGCTAATGAGAATATCATTTCACTCTAGCATTGGTTTGACTAAATTTGATAAAAACACATTTCAAACAACCTTATAATTATATTTCTAAAATCGTTTTGTATTATTATTTATATTTTATCATTAGTACTTGTAAAACAGATTACTTACATGTTTTATTGTTCTGCTACCGTTGACGTACTGTATTTGTACTTCCCCTCACACGTTACTTTTATCAATTTCTAATCACATCACTCACAGCAAACGCATCCACCATGAAACCACTTTCCTAAATGATGACTTTCCACCCACAAGCAACGACAGGCACTTACGCAAGACGGTTTTACACACCGGTAATTATTCACCGGATAGAACCTTATCCATAACACGGTACGATACCACCGGCCCCTGTAGGGAACCGACACGCACAAATTAATGGTAAAATATTTCCCACCTGAAACTGGCCACCGAGCAGTAAACCGATCCAACCCACTAGATAGAAAATAACTCCTAAGCATCTTCCTAACTAAATCCAGCAAGAATTAACCTGCAAAACCATTTACCACACGGTTTCTACGAGGTGGTTTGTTAGCCACGAAACTTCCGTTTGAGGCGGACGAAAAACGGTGAAGGTAAAATGCCACGTTCGCGCTTTTCCTAAGGGGGATAATTCGTGACTGGCGTAGTGATTGTAACGTGAGTGTTACCGACTGCGGCAAGAATGCCATTTTGTGTTGTGTTTTTTTTCTTTCGTTCTTCTCTCTTCTCGCTATTTTTGTTTACATTTTACCGAACCGTGGTAACATTCATCTCATTCAGCTTGATTCAGCTTGTACCGCATCCTGGCCATTTTTCCGTTGTTTTTGCTCTACACACACACACAGAAAGACGAATGAACAGATTGTTTTTTGTACTGCTCTCTATATCAACACTATTGTTTTAGCAATAAAACTCATCATAATAAATCGCACCAATCTTGAACTCAACGATCCGACCCCACAGATTGACCTCGGCTGGTATCCATATTGCGGTGTGGCAAAAACGGCCTCGGTAAAGTGTGGTGCGTAATTTATCACCAGACACCGTTTCATTTTAAGGAGCTGCAGAGCTAAGTGTTGCCTCGCAATCGTTTCACTGCGATCATATAAAGCGCTCCAAATGGTTAAATATTTGTTACGATTTTAGTGCGTTGCGCCTTCTGTGTACCTTCACTTAAAAAAACGGCCGTTATTGATATCGTATCGGTACGGATTCGATGATAAAATGGTAGCCAAAACACTCGCCCCTTGATATCAGCGACATGCAGCTGATGATTGCATTTCATCGCACCGGTTGCTCGCCGGTGTCTGTGTGCGTGTGGAGTGTGTTTGCTAACCTTTTTTAGAGTGTTTGCTTTTTTTTCTCGTTGCCTGTTCCTTTTTTTTCTTCTACTAGGGCTTCTTCCGCTTATGCATTGTAATCTATTTTTGGGCTATCTAAAGTGAGAATATTTTTAGAATTCGTATACTCTTTAGAGAAAATAATTCCGCTTGCGTACGATGTTTTGCACGTTGGTGTAGTGGTGGAAATTATTAATTAAACGGGGGAAGAATCGGGAAATGTAGAAAGAATGTTTAAGCTGCAATCTAACTTTCTTCACCGTAACACTCTTATGCTTATGCCGTGATAAAAAAAAACATGACATGAAGGGCTGGTAATCATAATAGAGACAATTTGCTTGGTGCTTGTTTGCAACATTTAAGAGAAATTTGAGGTTTTTCTTAAATGAATGTACCTTCAATAAGTCATTAGGTATTGAAATGGATTCCATTAAAAATTGCTTCATCATTCAACGTACAGCTGAAAGAACTCTGTTATTAAAAAGAATACAGCTAAGCGCAAACACTCACACAGACTCACAAGAAAACAGCTGCTCGAAAATTCCTACCTCCCTTCGGATATAGCCAAACAGATGATATTCCAGCGTTTTCTTAAAGAAATAAGAAAACAAAACGTATCGAGACTCAAGTCTGGTAATTGTTTTGCACTCCTAACCTTCCAAAATGGGACAGCGCTGAGCTGTTTCTAACAGTCTGTCGAAGCATGTAGTGTTTCGCATTCAATTTCCAGATGACCATTTACGATTATCTTACAGGCTTTGTTATGTTTCCGAGTGGTGAAGCGGGTGCCAATGTTTGTACTGCTAGTTCAAGGGCCTTTACCGTGTCCATCAGCTGATTGCATTCGAATGCATTGGTATCGAATTGCATACTAAACAAATACGTCATTTTGCCAGAGAAAACAGTGCTGGCAGCGATGTAGCGTTTAACTACAAAACACTAACGATTGTAATGATAATGCAATTACATTAGTGAGATTTAGTCCCTATTTACTCAGCCAGTATCGTCAATCGTCTCTAATTGACGTCTTTTGGATGGAATTAAATTACACAACCGTAACACACCTTCCGAAGTGACTTGCCTTTTTGACCCGGTTGTCTTATAGCATACATTTTTATGCTTTATATTTGCTTGTAAATACTCATCCTCGGTAATGTGTGAAACAAGCTTGTCTGTTTAGGAAAAACCGAACCACAAAAAACAGCTGGCTCAAACGCGGGCAAACAAACATGGATTGGATCGTGTTGCGATCGGACACATTCGATGATATTGATATTCTCGCTTGTCATTCACTCACGCGACACACCGTACAACCCCACCGTAACTATCACACTTGTACCGATTTCTTTTTCACCCTCGCTTATGATCGCACTGAGTGTTTTTTTTTTCTTCTTCAACCGATAAACACGTTTGATATAACTGCAAAACCGTTACTACATTTTTACCGATTAACGCCACTGTTTACACTGAAAGCTAGCACCTCGCTAGCCGTTACTTTTCCCATTCGCGGTGAAACTTTTTTTTTTCTATGCGAACACACACCCTACACAAATACACAAACCTACACGCATATACATAAACCGCACACATATATTTATCTCACCCTCGTTATGATCATAAATTTTGTGCTTGGCAAAGAATTTCCTTGCCAATAAATCACCTTTTGCCACTATCAACACACGATCACGGTTTGTAACGCTCGCAATGTTACATGCTGCGTAACGCTTCACGAAAAAGAGAGAGATTAAAAAACACGTCACCTCTAAGCCGAGCGTGTCAGGTGCCGCACAGTGTGAAACATGCGTCCGTTACGAAGCTCGGTTCAAGTGAAACTGCTCCGCTTGGCGGTCTACAGCGAAATCATCGACGTACCGAAACGTAACATCGCTACACGTTCACACGTTCGGTTAGGTTTCGGGTTGCGTTCGGTCGATGGATGGCCTTCAACGCAAAAGATTCGCTTTCGTTCATCGTTGATCGTCGTTTCCGGCCGGGCTGAGATGGGATGGGTGGTACGTGGTTGTAAAGCATCGTTCTAGCCAGACAACTGGCTACTGTACAGCGCTGCCGAACCAGACGGGCGAAGGTCCTGGGATCGGGGTCGTGTCTGGTCGGAACGGCAAACGGAAGTGGTTGTATCAAGCGTCGAGAACTGAAGCTGACAGCTTGACGCTGTCGTCTCCGAAGCGATGGTGTCGCCTTTGTGACGTAACGCTTTACACGCTGGTGGAGACATTGATTGTGTGCTAACAGCCAGTGTAGATAGAATCCGGTTCTGCACTGCAGCGCCATTGTAAACGGGAGCACAAAATGTGTGCTGTATCGACCTATAGAAAGGATGGGTAAAACGAGGAAGTTAAGCGCTGCGATGCTATCTGTATTTTTTTCGGAATAATTAAAATCCTTAAACCACTTGTTGAGTGTGGTACGGCGATGTTATCAACCTTACGAAAGGAAAGTGCAGAAACGATAAAAAAATGTTTTTTGATTGCGTAGAGTTGACAACGTACATGCAGTCTAGCGTTGGCTTTTAATTGCCAAATGTTACAATGTCATCTACTGCGCTAAGAACCGTGCTTAGAACGTGCTGACGAAAATAAAAGCAACGATGCCAATGCTTTATCAAAAAAACACATCCTACGTGAAAAACCCGTCTAGCGAGTACAAAACAAGCGACCGCCGAAAACGTACGCAGCCACGTGCCCATTGTGAGGTACCATGCGCCTCCATAAAATTGGCTGCATGGTTCAAATAATGGCTTCCGGTGCATTTAGTCGCATTCAGTTGATGGCGAATCCATTGGTTCTATGTTGTGAGGCCATTGATGAACTTATGATGAAACGGAATCAGTCAAATGGTACGTTTGATTAGCATCTGGTGCGACCGCTAATGAGACACCTTTGGCGCATACCAATTACATCGTTTGCAAAATTGTATCCCATATTCGTTCAAGCATAATTTTCAGTTGTATTTCGATCAGTTGCTGTAGTTCTGGTAAGATATTTTGGGGCAAACTCTTTCCTCGACTGAAACATGGCTTCAGTTGTGACTGCTAAGTGAATGTCACGCGTATTTCTTCCGGTTCATTGTTGGTAGTAAATGATGTTTCAACCATATTTGTTCGATAAAATTTGTATACTCAGCGGTACGAGCTATAGAAGCATAACTAGAACAAAGGAACAATCGATACGTACACGGTACATTCGAATTTGACATGGTTAACGAGTACTATAATCATCTCATAATCACAGTTGTGGTAAATTCAACAGAATATATCTTAAACGCAGCTTGAAATATTACGATTGAGCAGTTAAATTGTTCTTCATCTTGTTTATTGTAGCGCAGTAATTACGTCATGGATACCATATACTGTTCTTCTAAACTGGAAAGTCGCAGCTGCTGGAAAGTCAATCCTTGCTTGAGTTCATAATAAATATCATCCCACAGCTTGTGGTCATCCCTTAGCATGGTGGCATGGAACCGCACTAATAGTTCGTATTAAAGTTCATATTTCTACCTAGAAGCGTTTGAACACTCGGTTCACCAAACAAAGATGTATTCATTATCGAGGAATGGGAGGCTCTTGTGAGTGATAAATGACTAGTATTTTCTGTTTAGTGAAAGCTGGTACAGTAAGATACATAATAGTTGAAAATGAGTTTGTCACTTTCGAGGATTTTTATGGCGGATAGCTTTTAGTTTTAATCAAGAAGTAGAAGAGAAAATAGGATAAAATTAAATGAATTCGTTAATGACAATAAAAATGAGTTCATGTTCCATTTATCGCGTTTTTTCGTACCACACTGTAAGAAAGCTCTTGCTCCAAAGACCCTACCCAGTGTGATCGTTCGAAAACACTCGGAAGTATAAACGCCTCACAACCATCCGAAGCACACGAGTGGACCAACCACGGACATCGAGTGGCTGGTGGCCATATCTCCTAGCGTTGGTTACCTACGTCGGTTCTAGCGCCCAGAAATGAGGCTCAAATTACCGCATTGAAACAACATCTACGGCACTTGTGGATAGATTATACGCTTTCCACTGTCCATGTAGCCACATCAGTGCATGGCAGTGTACGCAAGGAAGGAAGAACTCATTTCCTGTGGCCTGTTTCCTATCGAGAACACTGAAGTGTTCTCGGAAACATGGAATGGCTCACTGGACGGAAACTATGGGTTACAATTATCTTTCCCCGAATTATCACCTTTCGAACGTCTTGATTTCGGTGAAGCCTCTCCGGATATTGATTGATCACCGACAGGCTAGACCGTGATGATAAAATATTCAAGCACTCAAAGTGCTCTGGCTGTTTCATAGGAGGTGGATACATTTATGTTACAAGGAATTCGTTTTAGCTGTTCAAAAACAGTCATTTGTTTTTTGGAATTGCGTGACAAATTTCTTCAACGGTAATGATATTTCTACAATATATTCCTTAAAAATTTGCTTTCTGTTTTGTATGGTTGCAAAATTTTTAATTCTTATAGCAAATGACCAAAAAAAATACAATATTTATTTCTACAATGTAAATAACTTTCTCTAGCTGGCAACATTCTCATGCCAAAAAAAACTTGTTTATAGTAAAAGCAAATCCCCACTTTGGACAGAAGTTAAATACCGATGGAAAAAACGCTTCCCCGTTCGTAGACGTGCCGTTTTACGTGTGCACCGTTTATCACCTTCAAGTGAACACCGGTAATCTTGATTGTTCAAAAAGAGAACCCAAACCCCTCCCATTCACACCCTTCAGTACACACCTTTGTTGTATGCTGGCCCATTCACTTGCAGACAGCTTAACGGTGCCTATTTTTAGATGTGTTTCTTTTTCTTGCTGGATCGATAGAAGAAGCAGAAAAAAAAAACTTGTTATCAAACCGTCAGCCGTCGGCTCTCAAATATTTGCTATGAAAATCAAACGTCGCTGCGGGGTTGGTTGAAGCATACGACATAAGGCCACGGGGCTCCGCATGAGCGAACGAGTTGAGCGAGTGATTTTATTTTAATCAGCCTAAAAACTACACAAACCAATCCACAAAGGTTGTCCAATGTTTCAGACGTTTTATGCGCATTCGAAAGTTAAGGTCGTGAATCATAGTTATCGCTTCATCCGTAGCGTGATCGAGATTAGACGTGTTGTGTCTTCTCGATAACTCGGAATGGGAATATCAATATTCATACCGATTGTTTGTCCACGAATCGAACCATTGCTTTTGGTAATTCCCACCCCTAAACCAAAGTGGATGGAAAAAACTGGCATTTAATCAAAGTTTTTTTCTGTACGTTCAACGAGGTAAATGGTCATAAAACAAATGATTCTCTGCATGTTTTACGATACAATGCATTGTGTGTCCGTGCATACCGCACTGTGCAATAAAGATAACCTTTTGCTCATATCAAAATGTCGCCTTTATCAAGAAAAAAACCAGCACCGAAACACGCATACCGGTGTAAAACATACTTGACTGATGTTGATGCCCTTGGGTTAAGGAAAAGAGAGGAAAATAAACAATCATACTGGACCTTGGTGGGGGGGGACGGCATTGAAACTGATGTTTGCTGTTTGCTTTTCATAAGCGCCTGAAGGTAGGCAATTGCCATACATGTAACGCCAATGCGGCAGGAAGATTGGACGTAGCGTTACACGATTGTTATGTAGTTGTGTAAATTAAGTGATAAGTATTTAGGAATAATATTAAGGATATTTTTAACTCAATGGTGAACAAAAAAAATCTTATTAAAACAAAAAAAATTCCAACTTAAAACTTAGAAAAAATATATAATCAATTTCATAGTAAAAAATAGTTCAACAAAGAATTCTTTTTTCACATAATAATGAACTTTTTAGAAGCTTAACTTTCCTAACATAAAACCATATCATATTGGAGCATTAATACAACTTAAGTACCGCGGCACTTGTTCACTAAATCGTTTAAATATCGCCAACCATCCGATTTACGGCTCAGTTTCAGCTAATGGCGGGATGATTTTTCATCACATCATTCACACGACGATCGTGTGAAGACCAACAATTAAATGTAATATAGGCTGCAATTTCATCGCATCCTCGAACTGCATGCCCGATCCAGCACCGATCCCACTAGCGCTAACGAATTAAGTAAAAACAAATCACCACCGATTGATGCGCTTCGTAACGGGTGGTGGCGCAGAAAGAATATTTTCCCATTTCTGCTGTCGTTTTGTATGATTTTCTGTCAGTTCTCCCCAAGTCTCTCAACTGGTTATGTTTTGCTTTTCTCGCTTTCATTCTCTCGCATGCATGCAAAACCACTAAAGCCCGGCACAGAAATCATCACGGTGGCCATTAATATGCTGATTATGATTTCGACCGGTGCTTTAAGAGTGGCCACTGCTCCACCCAACAACATAGGCGGGTAGGCACACGCGGTTCCGCGGTACGGCGGGATCAGAGTTAGTGAATGTTTTGTGTTGCGTTTTGACCGATTTGACTCCCCGCGCTTCATGTTTCCGTGTTCAGTGCGAGCTCCGATGCTTTTTTTTTTCATTCTTTCCCATGGACCCAGTATCCACATGATGTGTGTTTGTGTGCGCAGATCCGGTGAGCTTTATTTAATTACCAAGAATGATACATTAACAAGCATAAGCGGTTCTGCTCAATGCTCGCGCCGTTTCCCTCGGCGAAGGAGGAAAATTCACCATCTTCCGTCCACCGTGTCGGGATCGCACTTCCACGCACTTTGGATGATGAATGATTAAGAGTCTAAAACATGACTAATGACTTTGCACTGCACTTTCGAGGTACGGTTGTAATGCTGCATACTAGATAGTGCGGCTACACATTCCGGCCGAAGAAAATGACACACATATTAAAAGAATCCCTTCGTAAAATGATACCCGTGCACATTAGCTAGGAAAACATATGAGCTTTCTTGGAAATATTCCACCAAATGGAAGACATTTTGTACCAAAAAGGTAGCTGTTAACCCAATGTAATTTTTAAACCTTTTTTTGTTTTTGATACTTTTTAATTTACATCCGGATGTAGCCGAGTTTCGTTAAAAGATTGCTGTAAATAACAATTTTTCACAATATCTGACCTACGATGGAATGATACGGTTACTTAATACTGAAATAGTTATCGGAACCATGCGAATTTAATTTAATATTGTTAGTAAAGATTACTATTACTTGCTTGCTACGGATTTGAAAAATCCACATACTAATATTTTATAACAAATCTTATCACTAAAAAATGTTTAAAAGTAGCATAAATGCATGTAGAATGTATCATTGCAATTCAAAAACAAGTATTAAAATAAAACAAATTACTTTAAAATGGCATCAGCATGAAAAAATGAAGATGCAAAAGGAAGGAAAAACGGCATGGAAAACTCTTTGCTTAGTACCACTTATGGTTAATTAGAACAATACAAAAAACTGGTACCGGCATGAAAGGGCGTGCAGCAATGTTCCGCCATTGGATCCCGGTTGTATCGAACACTAAGTGGACACTATAATGCGAACAAAAAGATGAAGACAAATAAAAAAATTGATTCAAAACCATAAGTGAAGCAAAAATCAAACCATTCAACTTAAAAGCGCAAACTCGGCTCATGGTACGGTTTTCTATCGTCCGATCATAACCGTTTCATTCCCCACTTCCGGCACACTAATCCCTTTCCCTGTATCCTCAACCCTTGGCATTAGCCATCTTCCTCAGTATGGCATGCCAAGGATCGTGCTCATTAACCGCCCTCTGCGTTTGATTCCTTTTATTTAGTTCTGCTTCCACATTCCCTTCCCACCCGACCACCGTCGGTGGCCCATTTTGGTCCGTATGGTTCCATATGTGAGCGCATCGGCAAACAAAAAACCGGAATGCATTAAATGTGCATAATGGTGCACACGTCGCAGTGCGTCTTTGCCTCAACGGTGCAAATTGTGCATGAAATTCACTATTTCGATCCGCATCTTAACGACCCTGCAGGGACACGTTCATCGTTCTGTATCGCCCAAAACACCTACCCAGGAATCCTAGAGCATCGAGCAATTCAAACTATCATAGGGTTGCTGCTGCTGCTGCACCTCCATCACGCCCTTCTCTTCCGCCGCGCATGGAATGGGCAAGAATGAATGGATACGAAGAATCGGGGGAAAAAAAGGGGAAAGAGACAGAAAAATATTATTAAATTATGTAGTAATTAATCAACAAGATTCCGTCGGGTATTGGGAACCATTCCACCACGAGCCACCATGCCACTATTTTATGCTTATGCATCCTTAACACCCCAAAGGGCATCCCATCGCGAGGTAAGCAGTATTGCATCACACACACGCATCACGTTCGCCGGTTGTGCACTTGCGCTTTGTCATTTTGTGCTGTGTAATGCGCAATGAGCTTATATGCTAACTTGGTGATCTTTTTTTGCTTCTTGCTGTTGCATCTCGGCCTATCTCTCAGCTCGGGATGGTGGTAGATTTAGTTTGATCACGATGGACGAACGAGCGCATGAGCGGATGCACATACACACTTCTGGAATAATTATTGGTTGTACATTGCCTAACCACCTAACGAGCCTTTTCCCCACCTCCCTCTCTCCCCTGTCTAGGTGTGTGCACACACATACGCATCGGACTAATGTGCGTTCGCCAAACTGATATTCTGGAGGGTTCGCAACCAACATGCTCGACATTGCTGATGAATTGATCAGCGCATGGAACAGTAGCATACCAAGGCAGATGACTAATAAATAACTTCTTGTAGTTATAGTTTCTTAATTGAGAATATCTTCAGCAAGTGTGACGATAGTTTACCTTTGTTGAAACACATTAGCATTGAAGCATAAATTAAAGATATTTAACTTCAAACAAGCTTTGCATATTGTAGGTAGAGCATATTTATAGAACATCAAAATCAATAGCAGAATTAGTTTTCTTATAAAAATAGAAAAATCTTCATATTCTAGCATCTTATCCATGATCATTTTGAACTGTTCTGCATCAATATTTTCTCTCTGCGATTTTCTCGGCTAAAGATCGGCAAGAAAGAATGCTTGATGACCATTTGGTATGGAATGACACATTTATGATCATTGGATGCATAAATAACCCAAATTTTAGAACGGTTTCCAAGAAAGCAAAATTGAATATCACTTTGAAGATATTACTCGTGAGAATTTGTATTGGTTTTCAATTTTAATTTAAAGCATCTATATTTACTTCAGTGTCCCAATAATGTATACAGCGTAAGTAAGTTCCTTGATTATTAATGACCCATTGTCGCCCAGCGTACGAAGGGAGTGTCCTGTTGGAACTTCTTAAAGATCCTGTCGTATGTAAACACCAGGCATTTGAGAAGGATTCGACCGGAGTTCAAATTTTTGATATCTTAATACATTTGTATCAAAAAAATCAATTTTTCTTCAATATATTCCAGCAAGTAAAAATGGATAAAATCCCAAAAGCTTTGCTAAATTGAATATTACTAAAAGGTACTGCATCCTCCATTGTTTCAAAAACGTTTAAGTACCTTGAACAGTTAAAGATTGTAGTGGAAGAATAAAATACAAATTTTGCATTAATAATTTTAATCATACATTAAAAGTGTTACTGCTAAATATTAATTGCTTAACATTGGTATCACATTGTATACGTATGCTGATAATACAATATCATAAGAATTCAGCTTGCTATTTTATCACTCCGATATGTACTACGCCCAACTGGAACTGGAAACCCACACTGGAATGTGATCCCGCTTCAGATCAGCTTCAGGTGTCAGAAGTTTTTTTCTTACATAGAGCAAAAAAGAGAGAAATATAAAGTATGCAAAGCTGAGCGCCAGAACAACAAGAACAACCCAGTCCGGTCGATCTTGACATTGTCACCTAGTGGAGCCACCACTGCTGCCCAGTACAAGATACTTCCCAGCTTAACATTATTCTCCTTACGTTCGTATCAAGGAGAGGGACAAAAAAAATGTTCAGGCACTCGATACAACGGCAAACCCAACGGTAGGTGTTTGACCCATCCGTGTAAGATGTCATCAATTTACACCGATCACTGCTCATGTTACCGTCCAGCAGTGCATACACATCATTTGAGCGGGAATGCCATTGCCATGGATATTGGTTGATTATGAGACTGTCGCCATTCCTTCCGGTTTTCGTTCTAGTGCTCGGGATTTGGCATGTTTGCCATCAACTTCATTTGCCACAAAGAATTGATCCTTTGACAAATACATTATTAGTGTGCAGGGTTAAGCTTGTGTGAGAACAAGAACCATCTGGTACCTGTGTGATGCTAATGATTTGCATTGTAAAGAACTTAACACTAAAAGCACCAGTTGCAAGAATATGTATGAAAAAAAATTCTCCTGTTTTGATTTGGCATTATATTAAGAAACGAAGTAATAAATAACTAAAGCAAAACTTTCATTCATCACCATATCGACATCGGTGTAAACAATGAACCTGACTGCGTATACAAGAAGCATCATGGGTACAATTAGTGCTTATCGAAGCATCTCAGACGAATGCTGAGAAGAAAGCAAACGTCGTACAGCACGATGAAGACCTCCTGTTCTTCAGGTTTTACATCTTTATTGAACACCAATGCGGTGGAGGGTGCAAGTTTGTCCGATCGCTAGCTGGAGTACACAGCTGCAAGTATAAAACCCACCAAGTACAAGAGACTTACAGAGCTTCCACCGTAAGTAAGAGTGTCTCGTTTCGCGTCGCGTTTGTCTATTTATTTATTTGTTTTGCTTCAGCCCTGTGTCACCCTGTGTAGTGAAGTGAGCGAGAGAAAACACTGAACTGGTTATCGGAATGGAAGGGTAAGGGTACAACACTGTTTGCCTGGCAGCCATCCGTGCCAGGTGTCAAAACAGCAAACCAATTGCAAATGTGTCCAATGGTAATGGGTATAATATCGATTGCTTATGAGGTGTGCATCCAGGTTGATGGTTTCTCTATTGAAGTGGTTTTGGTGGAGTGGCCTTGCAACAGGCGGGAATGGAATGAGGTGCAGAAGTTTAGATGCAATTCTTGCGATTGCCTGTGAGCCGTGACCGGTTTTTGGTAAGGGTTAATATAATTATCTTCTCAATTAAAGGAAGCGTTTTGAGACGGGAAGGAAATGTCACCTAGTACTAGGTCGTAACTGGGAAAGCTGAGCGTATTTTACTGTATTTGAACAAGTTATGTTTGTTTTTTTTTCTAACAATCGATACAAAGGGATATTTTGATCCCAGCTTTTTATGAACATTTACTTTACCTTCTATTTAGAATTGTTGCAAAAGTAAAATTAAGCAATTTCTTATAAATCAGCTGATAATATGACCTACATTTGCCCTTCCATTTCTGATACACCCTTTGCAATTATCGATCGATAGATGGCACAACAAAATAATGCTATAAAACACAGGCGGTGCATAATCACCATACAATTTCCATTGACGTAACCGTTGATACATCCGCATCCTAGAAACGGCCAGCAAAACAACAGCGGGCGCAACCAAAACAACCGAAAATCCAGCACAACACGTACCGATATGCACAACAACGGCATTGGCATAAACAGTCCCGATATGAAACAAATTCCAAAGTACGCTCCCGCCATGGTTCGCGGGACGTTATGTAGAATGTTGGCGCGGAGTTCGAATTTTCATCCGCCTGGTATGGCGCGCGACAGGAAAAGAAGATGTTTATTAGTTTTATTGACCATACCACCAGACGTCCGCCATGGGGACCGGTGGTTTTTGGATTCCGATGTGTTCGCTTGGTCGGGGTTCAACGTAGTCGCTGTTATTAAGCTGAAAGCAAAGAACCGGAATCCGCGGCCGGGGTGCGAGGGCAGGACCGTTAGATTTTATTAGTTTGCAAATTGGAACCATCGGGACCCAGTGGCTTCGCATTCAAACCGGGGCATGTGTCGCGCCATTCCTGCGATCTTTCATTCTACCCCCGGCTTGGGGAATTGAGAAGTGCGCATGATATCTGTTTTTCGTTAATCTCCTAACTGGGAAGTGTGAAAATATTCGTATGTTTTGCGCGAGTCATTCGAACAATGCTTTTGTTTCATTTTGGTTGACATGTTTGGTGGAACCGATCGAGAAATGCTGCTGGTTCGCGCCGTGGTATGTGGGTCATTGTAAGAGTCTTAATGGTTTCAACCTTATGACGTACTCCATCAATTATTTTCAACAATTTACGATACCTTTGTAACTTACTTTGATGTTAATAAAATAAAAAAAAAAAAGAAAACTGCATCAATTGCAAACCAAACATACCGAGTCAGTATCGTCACTCGGAAATTATCGTAATTATAAAATAAAAAGAAAAAAAATGAAAATAAAAACATTTGCCTTAAAACGTATAAACTGAATTTCTATGATAAAAACAAATAAAAACATTAAACACAACAAACGTGTTGTAAAATTCTACATTAATTACAGAACAAGAGCCTAGAGAACTAAACCAGAAGAAGAAAAACGAAAAACCTGAACACATTGAAATACGAACGGACAGATGCAATAAATCATGGAATGCCATTGCATCACCGATAATCAAGCTTCTATTCTCTGCTGCGCACTATCAACCGTGTGTCCATGGGTAACCACTAAATCCCGTCCACGCAATCAATTATCTATCGGGACAGATTCGATATAAACATGTCATTCGTCATTCGTGATTCACGCAGACGCCGTGGAACGCACATGGCAACCAGGAGTTTAGTTTTTAATTCACCAAGCGGTAAACGCAATGCAACCATGGACCAGTTGTATTTTTCTGTCCACTGCCCTGCTGTACGGGGCTAAAGAACTCTTCTGCTGATGAGCGGTTATGCAAACGAGCGACCGATCGATCGATCGATCCCATCCAACGGGAGCAAAGCTACCGGAGCAGATGATCATGAGCGGAAAAAATACTTTAAGAAAGAAGCGGAACGATAAATACAAGAACGAAACGAGAGAGAAAGAGAGAAAGAGAGTTAGATAGGGTAAAAAATATGTCCCCATCCAAACCACAGGACACAAGCCACAGTAGAAAAGTGGTCGCTGTCGTGCGAAAATAGCAAAACGAAAGACAAAAATCATAACCCCCGCTAAGCGGTCACCTGAATGGAATGCCAAGAATCGTGGGGACAGAGCACTGCAGCAAACGCAACCAACGGAAGGCGTGAGATGAAGACAACAGGGGGGTATTTTATGTTGGGGAACAATCCGCTGTACACTTCCTGGCTCTCTCCATTCTCGATGTGGAAAACTTCTTCCTGCTAAGTTTGGAAAACATCTCTTTCATTTTACAGTGAGTTCCCTCCGGCCGATTGCGCTGAGTGTCGCACAGTGGAACAAAACAAAAAAAAGCCTCCCAAAGAGATAACGAGCGGATCGTGCATTGGGCACGATGAGAGTCGAAAAGCGAAACAGAAGATCAGAAGTCGCGCGTTGTTGTAGAGCAGAGAAATTTTTGCGAGAATCGATTCAACATAAACGCGAACCACATTTAAAACCACAACACAAAGAACGCTGGTATGTAGCAAGACACAGTGCAGTGCACAGAAGAGGTCACTCTCTTGATGTTTTGGTTCGCAAAACTCCCTTAGCGTTATCGTGGAATGATGCGTGGAACAGGCGTGAGGACACGGGCATGTCGGTGGCTGGGGTGCGGTTACGGTTACCGGTCATCCACCGATCATACCGGCCGTATCCATCCACCGTGGACACGAAACCGTTTGTCAGGTGAGAAGAATGCTCTTTCTTTAGTGGAATATTTCCTGTTTATGGTACACATGTCGAGCGGCGAGAACACTACCCGAGCAGGAGAAGAGTCTGTTTTGATCGTACCAAAAGATTATTTGCTTTACAATTTTTTCCTTGTTGTGTGCGTATCAAATGATCGATTTTTCTAATCGTACGAATTTAGATTCAAATCTTTTATTTCTTTTTTTTTATTTCATTTCATTCGTTATAGCTTGGAAAATATTATATTTAAAATTATTATATTAATTCGCAAATTTATTTTTTTTTATTTAAAAAATGTTCGGTTCGATATAATTTTTTTTTAAATTTAAAAATAATTAAATATAAAAAACAACAAATCTGATGACATAATTTATGTAATTTTAAAACTACTTTATCTTACAAAAATATATTTAAATTTATATAACAATAAATTTAAATGCTTTTTTGCGGGTTCGTTGCCTACCGCCGCACGAAGTCTTTCGATTCATTTCAGTACCGCATCGCGCTCGGGTGCGGAATTGAAGTGTTTGTCCACTTCTTTCGCGGCTTCTACCTTCACCTCGGACCCACGTAGGAAAACAAGTCAGGTTAGGGAAAACGGGATGAACGCAGAAGCAAAAAAAAAACGAACCCCCTTTTGAGCGGAAAGGGTAGGAAGAGGGGGTGAAAAAAGAGATCAAGAGTGATCACAACGGTATCCCGCTGCGGGAGAAGGGGAATGTTGTTTCGCTCTTTTGGTATGCGGTTCCATGCATACGTGAGAGAAGAATGGTTTCTATGCTCGCTGCGAGAGCCCATCCGAAAGGCTCCGGTGGGTGCTGGCCTCAGTCGATCGTAGAAAGCTGAGCCGTAAGCTTGCCCGAATGCGCTCGAGGTTTCGCGTACCGTGTACTCCCGTGTCGATTCTGGTCTGGTTCGTATCGGAATAAATTATTGTGCAAAGAAATTGGTGTCGTCGTAAAGCATTGTTTTTAAGAAGTGTCTTCCTAGCATTTAGTAAACTGCAAATGTAAATCGCAAAATGGCAACGAAACGAAAGTGTGCAGTGCCAATGCATCCAGCTGCGCAACACCGAGCTGCAGTGATGAACGGTTTCGTCCTGTACGTACATATGCGTGTTTATTTGTGCGTGCCTCGTACGTGTGTGTGTGTGGATTGTTGCTCAGAAGAACGGAAATCTCACAGCGCTCACACGTAGGCAAACGTGCGCCATCGTAATAAAATGCGCAAGAGCCTACGATTGTTTCACAGCCGCTGACATTTAACATCTCGCATCTTTTCAATGTAGCTTTAATGCAAGCAAACTACTAAACAAATCTAGCGAAGTAAATGGTTGTTCCGCAGATGCTGGCAAAGTGGTGCTGTGCGATTGTATGTGTATCATATGCGTTTATCTTAAGACCGCGACGATCGTCGATAGCGAAACGCGTTCTATCGACCGACGGCCAAACTGTGCCAGTGTGTGCGTTCCATGTTGCCTTCCCTTCGTGCATAAATGTGTGTATGCGCACGAGCCGATGTGTATGTGTGTGCGTCTGTGTATGTGTGTGTGTGGGTTTTATTATTTTCCTCTCGCGTCGCACCTGTGCCTTTCACAGTCCGCCTACTTCACGTACCACATTCCGATCGAAATTCTCCACTTCTCTCGCTTATACATGATGAACCTGTCACCAAATGTGGAAAAATTTGATATGTAACCAATGGTTCGTCATTGCAACCGGGGAATGTTTCGGAATGTTCTTGTAGCCTAACTTTCCTCCAAGTGAGGAAAATAAGCGAGAACACTCTGAGGGCAGCATCCATTCGACCTGGCGGGACTTGTTGAATGATACGAGCGGTGGTACGCTTTCACAAACTGTATGAACAATTGCCGAGAGAACAGCGGTTCGTCACTGTTTGCTGTAAATGAAACTTAAATACCGTTTCGCCAAACAACTTGTCTCCCTTGTAGAACTGCAAACAACTTTCGTCGTCGATACTTTGTGATTATGATAAGAATGAACAACATCGTTTAAAGGGCAAAATATTAGAGCTGAGATCAGGAAATCACGAAAGATTGTTGGCTTTAAAGATCTACGAAGAAAGTAATTATAGTATTAAGATTAGCCAGCTTAATGTCCCCTAGTGTCATTTATTAATCACAATTGCTTTCAACGATTTTTTAAGATTTTTAATGTGAAACGGATCCCATCCGGACCGTTCCCCCGTAGCAAGGACTGACTATCCGGCTACGTGGTAAAATAAGTCTAGTAAGCCAGAAATGGCCGGCGTGACCTGTAAGGTCGTTAAGCCAAGAAGAAGAAGAAGAATGTGAAACGGTATGACCAGCCTGAGTTCAAATCTCAACTAAAATGCGCTCTCTTCCATTGTCAATAAACAAAATTAGATGAGATTGGTTTAGATTGCACAATTTCATTCATTCATACGAAGAATAAAAGAATTCAAAAATCAAAAAGCAAAAAAGAGAATATAATTCTTATGTAGCTTATGTTGCAAAATAACACATATCAAATTAGTAAGAAATTGTGACCGATTTATCTATTCCGTCAAAACAATCAGGCAAAAAGCAAAGCATGACCTCACAAGTAAGTTATGCTAAACATGAGACCTAGGCAAACATATCATAATATTCACTTCGTGCTTACACTGATCGATTTTTTTATTAAATCGATTATTAAATTTTACCTTTGAACGCTACCCTGTTGGACCTTTCTGCACAATTTGAAAGCGCTCAATTTAAGGGATGAAACGAAAGAAAGCGAATGATCGAACCAGCCTCCTGACAAAATTCGTATGAAGTGAAGATCGAATTGGTAGCCCGAGAGCAATTTGTGAAAGCAAAGTTAAGTTGGCAGAGAAAGAGAGAATACCTTCGCGATTGCATGTGGAATAAATGCTGGAGTGTGTTATACGCACTTTTCTTAAAGCTACGTTTATGTATGTGTGTGCGTGTATATGTACGTGCGTATATCTCCTTTGTGTATGTGTGTTAATTTTAAGAAGAAAAAAAATACTGCTGTGTGTGTGTGCGTGATCATCTGAAGAAGTTTTATACTTTGCTCTCTGTGTGTGAGCTGCGAAAAAAAAGGTTAAATCGTAGTCGTTGTGAGCGGTTGTATTGTTTTTTTTTTGTTTCGCCCTTTTTTGCTTCTCTTGCAAAGCGCAAAGAATTCCATAACCTGCGTATTTTACTTTGAGCTTCCTTCAACCTGCTCAACGAGCCCTCTTTTCTTGCTTTCATTTTACGTATCAACATCTTTCACCGTGCGAGCTTACAGCGATCGACGATCGGTTAGCTTTTCTTCAATCAGTACACTCGTTGTGGCAGTTCTTTGCATTTCTTAACTACCGCACAATCGGAAACAGATCATAGGAGAACTTAAGTTGATTCGTTTATATAACCATAAAGATAATTCAATAATAAAATCTTTCAAAAAGTTAATCATTTCTCTTGTATGTTTAATTTAGGTTATCACGGTTAATAGCATATTAAATTCAGAAGAAAGTGTCACCCGATTAAAAGAAGTGTTGGAGAAGAGTGTGCCTTTTATAATTGTTTCATGTGTGTTTTAAATGTTGTGCAGTTTAGCTATTATACTCCGCTTAAGTGAACCAATCGGTCGGAAATAAAATAGAAAAAAGGAAGTGAATTTTGTGTGCGATCAATTCCTACATCAAACCCGCTCAGTTGTTGCAGCAAGCCACAATCTATAGGGCATACCAAAGTATCTGTTAATCTGATACCGTGAAAAAATAATATATCCCAATACCTATGTGATGTAGATAGAAAAAAACACGTGCTATTCTGTTCTGTTGATTAATTGCTTCGAAAATCAAATATCTGTTACTAAGAAGGGTAGTAAACATTAGTGAAATAAATTGGCATCAATTTTCAAAAGGTAAGAAAATTACTTAAAATTAAATAAAAGTAACTATTGTCCATTGCTTTTGTTTCAAAATTAAATTTACGTTAAAATGTTTTTAATAATCTAAAGCATTAATAAACAATCGTTTTCTTTCGAAGATTTTGTTCTGTTACGCATGGAAAACATAACTAATTCCACCTTCTCATTTGTTTTTCCTCAATAACTGTTTCTGAAGCATTTATTATGCAGTTCGGAAAAATTATTACACACCACCTGCACAGTACATTATCTATTCGTACTACCTGTCAAATGGCCCATTGCTCATGCGTTCCCCTCCTACTCGTGGGTGGCGTAGCTTAAAATGCATGCCCACAAAGCGTTTTAGTACATACTACACACCGAAAATAACTGCAAAAGATGGCACCACCCAGCGTTTGAATAATTCCATCCTTGCTCACTCACTCACGCACACATACGGCGGGGTTGCGATCGCAGTTGTTTTAAACGGGCGCAGCGGGAGCAGAAGGAAAAAAAGCTGTGCACCTGAAATATTGCACAGTTGGAAAATCAACTTACGCCGCCACAGTGGCAAGCACCAGCGATGAATAAAACGTTGTGTGTGCCAGCTTCTGTTGCCCACGCACTGACCAAAGTGTCAAATTTACAATAAATTGGCGGTTGTTGATGGCACCGCTCTACGGTGATTATACATCCCCATCCGAGAAACCAGTTGCATATGTTACTGATGACATTTTAAAAAAATCCTTCTTGAAAGAAGTAAGCTGATTTGTGTCCGTGTGTTGCCGGTAATAAAAGTGCTGAATAAGTTATTTATTTTTAATATATAAAATTAAAAATATATTCTATACTTAAGTTAGCTACAGTTGTGTAGTTGAACACACTAGTGAGTTTTGGTGTTAAGAAGACGATTTAACTTCAAAGGCCAAATTAGGATTTTAAAAACATGTTTATTTTCTATTTCGTTAAATGATTAATTCTATTATATCAATGTTATATATTTGCTTACTAAAAGTGAGAATACACCAAGTCTCCGAGGTACACTATCAGTACGGAATGCGCCAACTAGCGTATCTTGTCAAAAGCGTTTATATTTGAAAGTTAAAGAATTGGCATCACTTAATTCCTTGGGTGAAATTTTGAAAGAAGGCAACAACACAAATTTTAAATGATTTTTGTAATTGAATTTGAATAGTTTTTTTAAATGGCTTCAATATTGTAAAATAAAATCACTAATTTGGGAATTTTTAAGATCCGTCCTAATCTGTCACCGTGTATTTCGAAAATTTGCTAAAGTTTATTCGATGAATCACAGTGTTAGTTAAAAATTTTCAATTCTCTTCTTCTTCAGTTTGTAGAGAGCATCTAAAAACAATATAATGAGTTGTTTTCTATAAAAATATTAAATTCAATACGAATTTCACATTTTATTAGCTAAACTCTTGTCAAAGTTCTTTTCACTATCGACACTTTTAACCAAACTTTGTATCACTTCTTCGATATACACCATCTTGACTGCTTTAAAGAAAATCCCAATTGTTCCAGACCGCAACAAAAACCGCAAAATTCTACACGCACAAGTACAGCGCCACAAAACCTTATAACGAGACGCATACCACTAGGAATACACCCTCCAAACGGGATGCTTCAAACCTTAATTGGGTGCGATAAAGTTGAAGGACATCGCAACAAAACACACAACCGTTTCGGTTAGTGTCGTGTCAACAACCAACAGAGCAAGCTTTCCGGAGCCCAACGATATGTATCGATTCGATTCGGTTGTCCAGCATTAACGTTCGGGATCGTAAAGAAATTTATTCTTCCAAGTGTTGGCCGAAAAATGGGGGAAAAAACACGTAGAAGAAGGTTCTTAATTCTTCCGCTCACTTTTGGCGCGATCGCGAGATGCTTACCACCGGATGGGTGGGTAGCGAGCATTCTCTGAAATAAGCATTTCCTGTGTGCAAAAGTGTCAGATTTTATTGGCTGCTGTTTAGTCTGGTCTCAGATCGTGCACTGGAAGAGGATGCCGGTTCAAACAGTTTTTTGCTTTATTTTGCTTTTGTTATAGAATAACTTTTAAAAATAATTGCAACAAAACATTTGAATTCAAAATGAAGTAATTTAAACCAAACTAAGATTGTCTCTCTATCGGTAGTTATTTATTAGTGAGCACGTCAAAAAAACAATTGACATGAATGAAGTGCAACTATTAAGTGTAGTATATATTTTATTGTGAAATTGGCTCCATTGTTTCCTACCTCAGCAATATGCATCATGGGCAAATATTTACTTTCACCGCGTCACATTCTTGGGGTCCAAATCTGCGAACCTGCGAAAGTCCTCCCCAGGCTTAACAGTTTCGCAGATCGAATTATCGACGACGAGCCGCAAAGTAGTCTCAAACGGTTGGTGGGAGGAAATTCGAAACAAAAGTAATACCGCTCTCGCATGATCGGCTGGGGGTTGAGATGTCGCCCTGTTGCATGCGACCCCTTCGGATGAAGATTAAAATAAAAAGACGATCACGGATTATTCTCAGGTTCGATCATGTGATCTTTGCTGCACAGAACGGAATGGGAAGTGGAAGACGGTAGGTTGGGGTTCAGCCTGCACAACCATTCTTTCGATCGCAGCGACGGATTACGGTGAAAAGCACTGTGTGACAGAGCGCGATACGGACCCGGGGTGTATTTGCGCAAAAGGGTGTACAGTGATGTTGTACAACGTGGACAGCGTGCAGCAGGAAGCCGAATGCATCACGGCGGCGGCATCGAATGGTTTAAGCCTTTTGGGGCAACAATGTTGCTGTTTTGGACGACAGGCCACGGTCAACGACGAACATGGCGTGTTCTGCATGTTCTGCCCTTTACTACACCATTCTTCCCTTTCCCACTGTGCACGGGAGCTCTTCTCTCTCCATCTTTACGTTATCTCCCCCAACCTCCCACCCCCTTCGGGTTGATCGATTTTCTTGTTCCGATTTTTCCTCCCGCCCGCATCCGTTCCGGGGTCCGCAAGACAACATTCGTTTTTGACTATTTATGGATTATAATTTATGATCTCACGAAAGCGATGGAAGTCTGAAATTGGAGCTTGGCTACATGTGAGAACGGGATAGATAAGATGAACCGGATCGATAAAGGATCGAGCGCATCGCGCTCCACCATTTTCGCCGGTAAAGAATTTCACCGCTACGTAGACGGCACTCCGGGGAAGTGATAAAATAATTAAAAATTTGCTTAATCTTATACAAAACATAGAAACAAAAATGAAGGAAGAAATTTTAATAAAAAAACGTTTTTATAATTTTTGATATAATTCCACAGACTTTATCATGAAAGATATTAAAATTTGAAAATATCATAACTGGGGGTCCATAATCCGTATTTTCTATACGCTTAAAGTCTTACGTTTTAAAGTCTTACAAGTGGGTACGTGAGAAATATATTTTTATAACAATTTCTATAACAATTTAAATGATGGTTTTATAGCTAAGAGTTATTGCCATTTTCCATCTTTATCTAAAAAAAATATGTTTTTTTAAATGTAAAAGTAAAATATCAAAAATTGGTTCAAATCTCCATAACTTCGTGGAACAAAATTTGTGTCATTAATTTCAGGTGCTTTTAAAATTTTTTGGGGTAGCTTAACGTTGTTATTTTTTTAATATTACATATTGCAAGCATTTCAAGATAAAAACATACCGCAACGGACTGAGATATGCATTAATCGCACGAATATCCTCTGATCCGTCTGATCATCCTAATGTATGTACTTTTGGTGCCGGATCAATTGCGCTACGTCAGTTTTTTAAATTAAAGCTCCCATACCATCGGATGGTAATCAAGCATCAGTTCGCTTCTTTCACAGCCGCACAACACTAAACCACAATGCAGCTCATTGTAATGATATTGTGCTCGAAAGTCACCTTTCCCTTTGGAAACGAATGACTTCATAAGGCACGGTCACCGCAAAAAGCAAAAAAAAAAACCCCACCAACAGAATCGATTCATTAGATTTACATTCAATGCACTCAGCGCACCGAACATTGCCACATTTAAGCCGAAATCCTTTCATTGCTTTTTGAGGGCGTTTTAAGAAACCTTTTAGTTAATCAACAACACCAAAAAAAAACCTGAAAACACGCAACACATCTGCAGTTGGTTTGAACAAGGAAACGCTTGTTTTCGGTATACGGAACAGCATCAAACTCTCGTCTCGTCACCACCATGCGCCTCCTACGCGCGGTACCAACATTTGTGAATGTTGTGCCAAAATCTTCACGCACCGCTTTGTTCATCCTCGGACAGCTTGGACCATTCCGTTCCGACATCAATCAATCGGGATCGGTTTGCATCAAAATCAGTTTCATGCACCTTTCGCGCTGAGAGTTTGGCGCTGAGTTTGGCCATTATATTGCCCGGTGCCGGTGCCGTGGCTATGCAAAACCGCACATGAAGAAAGAAACAACAATCTTGTTGATGCCTGCTGAGGATTAACCAGCTATTAAAGTCAAAGAAGAAGCCTGCGTGCGTTGGAATGAGCTGTTCTTTTGCTCATACCGTCGGCTTAATTTGCCTTCGAATTCGTTAAGAATTTCTTTAAAAAAGTGTGAATTTTTGGTTTCGTCCGCATTCTTTTTTTTGCCATTTTGTTTCTGTGTTAAAGCCCTCCCAAAATCAGTCAATTCATTCAGCATGCGTGGCACTTTTTTCTTCTTCTTGCGTTCTTTTGTTGCTTATCACGGGCAAGCCATTCAACCCGTATGTTGCTTTCGTCGAAATAAATGACCCATCAGGGGTGGGTTTTTTTTATCCATGCAATCAGAACGCAGTCTTCGAATCCATCAACCATCAAAATCGCTTCCATCACCCCAAAAATCCAAACGATAGCGCGCGTGTACCACATTTCAAACGATCGCTCGAGGTTCTGCTTTTGCTGCACCATACGTGTAAGTAAATGGGGTGGACAGGAAATGCAAAAATGGCATTCATGACTGAGTGAGAAGCGAACTCATTACTCATAAGTCATTTGCAGCTGCATTCAGCGATGTTTGGAGATGTTTGGGGCGGACCGGTTCGGTTGGTTTGCGTGTCGATTGATCGTGCTTGTCGACATGTATTCTAGAGGAAAAACTGTACCGACATGCAGCTGAATATGTTGGGTAGGTTTGGGGTTATAGTTTTTGACCCAATCACCGTCACCATCGTAACGTTATTTCACTTTAGCGATAGTGATCGCAATGCCATGTTAGTGATATTTTTTTGTATGTGGAATATAAATGTTGCATTACTCAACACATTCATTACTCATGCACGTGGAAGGATACGATTAACAGTTCATAGCAGTGTTTTGATTTGCTTTAGTGACTATTTAAAAAAAATATTTTGAACATATTTTAGGAATTATTTAAGGTTAAACATAAATTAATAAAAAAAATAACAAAATAATTCAAATAAAATTTAACAATAAGTTCAACAATTCCATTTCTGGATTGAATCAGTCGTTGGATTGTTTCATAACACACGCAATATATTCAATATATTTTTACAAGCCAAAATGAAATCAAATTATTTCTATATTTCATTCAAACAAATTCAGGGCATTTTATTAAAGTACTCGAATGCAAAACAAATTTTTGGTAGCAATCAATATTAAGTTACTAACATTAAAGCTTTGATACGAAGCTTAATAACAAACATGAAAACTTAAATTATGCAAATTATGCAAATTATGAAATAAAATAGAAACGATTAATACAAAGTAAAAAAAAACATATTCAAAGTATACTGTAATTAACAAAAAAAAACTAAAACCTTTTTTTGGCATTATCAAAAAAAGTATCTAAAAACACAAAGCAAATCGTTTCGCATAACACATCCTACATCGTTACCAAAAACGTTTTCCCCGCAGAAGAATGCACCAACAAAAACAACAACAAAAAAAACATCTAAAGAAAGTTCATTCTTTTGCAAACGCGCGTGCTTAATTGCAACTCATCACCAATGCACCAGTTATCAAAACCAATGCATGCCGATGACAGCTTATGCCGATAAGCCGCTTTTTGTTTTTCCTCTTTTCCGTTTCCTTCCATTATGGTTTCCTGTTCCCGTTTGTGGCCACGAAAAAGTAACAGATAGCACATAAAACTTGTTTTGAGCGCATTCTTTCCTTTTGACATCCACAAAAAAAGAAATAAAACACGCATGTTTCGCTCCATTATGTTGTGCGTATGCGTGCGATTGCGAGTTCCACCGTTTTGCTAAAAAAAATGGAGCATTGTAATAAATTCTTCTTGTACGCATTGGAATAATAACATGTTAAATAGTAGCTCTTTGAAGCTTCTTTAAGTAAGTTATTGTTGGGTAGTTTTTATTTCGCTTTACATACAATTAACTCAAAGGGGCTTTGATAAAGTTTAAAATTGCATGGAAAACAGTTATTTAAAAACCAATGTAATTTAAACATCTGACCCACACTACCACAACTGTCCGGTTTCGATTGATGATTGTTCTGCCGTATTCGCATGGAACGCATTCCAATGTAAATAAGCACACGCAAAACTTTAAGCATTCCCCAAAAACCCGTGGCGAGAGATGTTGATCACAATCGTCCAAAATAAAGCATGAAACATAAAACGGTTTTCCACCCGAGAACAACAGAGAAAATTGGCTAAAATAAACACAGAAACGGCAAATATATGCACATACATACGTTCATGCAATGCAACGGCATATCTAGCGGAACAACGGTGTAGCGTAAAACCCTCCCCTCGGTGAAAAACGGATGCACTTTCACACCGACCGCACCGAACATGGCACGCCGTTAGCGGAAGATGTGTGAGTGAAGCTAAACTGTAGACGGAAAAGCGGACCACGGACAACCAACCAAGCAAACATTTAAACTTAACCCGATCATCAATAATTAACAGTTATTGGTGTGGTAATTTTAAGCAGATGGTAATGGATTATTGTATTATTTCTTTCTTTTGTCTTCACGGTGCAACAGTACCATTGCAATGGTCTAGTTTCATCGTTTCCACAAGCTTGCAGCGTAAACATAACATTTGCCAAACAAATTATATGCCACGTATAAGCATTTGATGTGTTTTTCGCATATTACTCAAACTAAATCGAGCATAATATTTCATCCCAGTCTACTAAAGGGGGATCTCCATTCCCACACGAATGGATTCATTCAGTCGAAAAATGTGAGCTATAGTCGTTTGGTTCAGAGGATAATTTAGACAAAATTCATCATCTCCCTGCCAAATTTGAGTGGAGTGAAAGCCCATATGGACTCGCCTTTCAATTATATCTAGTACAGTGTTACTGCTCAAGATAAACGAAGTAGAAATATGGAAGAAATGAAAGTATTCTAAAAAGTACTTAAAAACTAAGAAAACGAATGGAGAAAATGGATTTTCGTTAATTTTTTTAATTATTTAATTAAAGCTTTTCCATAGATTATAAAGGGGTTTCATACAGTGGCATGCTTGATTTTACAAATGCTCGATAGTGAAATAATGACAATTGGAAAATAATAGAATCAAATGGAACCCGCAATGCAAGTGTGTAACTGCAGAAAATAATACTTAAAAAGTAGCTCATTGAAATTGTTTCGACATATCCACAACAGGTTTCGGAACGTTGACTAGATATTGCCAGGTTTAAGGAATAGCCCCAAGATTCAATGTCTGCGCTGGATATGATGAAACTACTCATAGAATGTGATTTTAATTAAACAACATGCATTGCATGCACTTATCCCCCACCTATTACAGATATTGGTTACAGCAATCGTGACAATAGAAAAAAAATCCACACAGACTCACAAACACCCCATTTCCAATCGAATCATTTAGGAACGAAAGAGTCGATTCAGCTGCTATGCTGCAGCAAACTCAAAGTGAAATAATATGCAATTAAGCGCGATTTTGGGTCACGAAAAGAATAATGAAAATGCTAGAAACGATCAAAACCGATCGAAACCCGACGGGCGGCGGGCAAGGAAAATCTGCAACTATTGCTATCCTCGTGTTGTGGGTGCCCTTTTTTTAGGGATTTTCAAATTTTTTCATCCGCCCCTTACACTACCCGATCACCATACCTTCACATACTGAAGGATAATCACGAACTGCCGGGGAATTAGATTTACTAAGTATGTTTTTTTTTGCGCCGGAAAAAACCAAATAAATAAATATCTTGCACCAGTGCATATACGAAGCCAAGGGGCTTGTCGTCATGAATTTGTCAGCGTGTCATGTATGGTCGTCGCTGCTAATGCTAATTAAGAGCGGCTTCGATTTAAGCCCTTCCTTTTTATAACCCCCTTTTCCACCATCCACTCTTGTCAGACTGGTCTGTTTCATGTTTAAGACCCACCTGCATGCTGAAAAACGGGGTGGGAAAAGGACCGAAGAAGTTCATAACCAACACGACACGGCTGGTACAGCTCATGACGGTAACATACAAATTGCTTGCAGTATTGAATATGATTATATTTCTAGCAAAAAGTAACAAAAAAAACCTCCATTTGCGATTGGTCCTGTTAACAGCGATGTTAAAAAAAATAATAAAAAAGCAAACACTCAGTCAAACAAGAGTGTACATGAATTAATATTCATTTTTGTAACCTTCTCATTTCGTACTGATTTTTTTTTCATCGAACGGCGGTGAGTAAATTCTGACCCAGAAAAAAATGGTCGCTTGCAACGGTGGCATTGCACCATCTTGGAATCTCTTTCGATTGGGTTTGGCACGCCTGTGACGGCGGTTACTCCACTGCTTATGAAACTTATGATCTTCGTACGCTCATGGTATGTTGAACAGATCGATGAAATTCAAATTATTAGGTAATAGCAAAAGCATTTTTTGTTGTAATTGTTTTGTAGTTTACGTTTTTAGCGGCCTATCTACACGTGGGTAGATTGTTTATGCCATACGTATCCGTTTGGTGGAGGTTTCACGTTAGAAACACATGAACATTTGGAATAAAAATTTGCTTAGATAATGATAACTCAGAGTAGTTGTACAATGAAACGTAAATATCCGATTGAATCATTTAAGATTCATTTAAAAAACAACTCTTTTGAGTAAACTATTACGCTCCCGACTGCTTCTTGTAAACGGGCACGCTGAACTCGTCGAGCGTGTGACGTAAACGGGTTGAGAGTCAACGGGCTCAAAGACTTAAAGCAATAAAAGTAGTTCAGTTGCGTACAAAGAATCAAAGAACACGTGATTTAAGTCCTTTCGTGAAGTATTTGCATCTTGAGAAAACCATTGTTCTACTAGTACAAACTCAGTTGTGTTTTTTTTCAGAGATTTCGAGTTTAAGTGATAAAATTGGGTGGCTTTTTCTTCAAGTGAAGACTTTTTTCAAGTGAAGATTGAACGCAAAAAGTGAAAACTTAACACCTTTCTCGAGTTATAATCACGAAGCTTTTACGAGTTCTAAACTTTTCGTAACTGGCACCGAGAAAGCTTTCCTTTTCGAAGATAATTTTGAAGATTTTGAAAATTTCATTTGCAACTTCCGATAATTTTCTAATTTAACAATCTAACAACAATTTAACGACAATCTTATGCAACATCGTACAAACTCCTCGACTTTGGTCGAAGTATTGTACAGACTTTATTAGACAAACAAAAGCGTACGAAAAATTAAAGATCGCGCCATCGTGATAGATGGCGGCAAACCTAAGCCGGTCGCACTGTGCGCTCCCTTTCCAATTTTTGCGAGAAATCGATCCTTGTGCTCGAATGGCCGATCCCATGCTGCTTTTGCTTCATTCATGCCCCGCTACAAGACGATGATCATTCCACCTTAAGTTTCATAAAAATGTATGGCTGTGTGTGTGTGTGTGTTTGTTTATTTTGTCTAGTTTAATATTTATGTTATTTGCTTTTCTAAAGAAACATAACTTAGCTCTTCAGGAATTTAGGAATTTCAATTCGCTGGGGCGCGATGGTTTGGCAGGAAAATAAAAACATATCATGAAGCAAATGCTAACAGGCTAAGGGATGTATTTGGCGATCGACAGATCAAGAAATACTCCAATGTTGGGGTTTCTTGTTGGCGTTTTTTTTCTCTTGCCTTCGTTCAACTCTTTCTCTCTATCCTCCCATTTTGGGGACGGTACCAACCCTCCCTATGTAAAACGCTAGGTTCCTTCTTGCTGCATGGTAAATAATGATGTTTGCTTTTAATGAAAACGAACAGCATTCACCCCGCCCACATTGCCTTACGTCTTTACCATCGTTAAGCCCTCTAATATGTCTATTTCTGCACTTCGATTCACCATCTTGCTGTTGCATTATGGGTTTTTTTCTTCAAAAGCAAACGCCAACAACAAAAACAGGGAAACTTTCGCTTTCCCGACATTCATGGGATCGAGCATGGAGCTATAGGGGGGGGTTCGTAACTGAAGGTAGCAATAGCTTTACGATCTCCACCTTGGCTCCAGTTATGCAACCAAAACAGTTTGGCCAGATTTTAGCCTTTAGCCTATCCATCGGTAGGATCATGCCACCGACCGAGAAGGGCCCGAACGTTTCGGCAAACTGTGCCTGCCCAATGCCCTGTACGCTACTGCGTTTGTTAAAGTTTTCGCCGAACGGCAGCATGTTCAGACCCATGGGTTGACGGTTGCTTGTCAAGCGAGCTAATTGGACGGCATTTTCGCGTTCACATGGGTAGCAAGCACGAGCCGGCGGAACCGGCTGTTGGATGAAATGATTATCTTAATTCACAACATAAGACCCACCTAAACCGAGCCGATCCATTGGGCATAAGGGAGGCGAAGCGGAATCAATGAACAACGGGGTGTGAACCGGGCAGTACATTAGG
This sequence comes from Anopheles funestus, assembly GCF_943734845.2. NCBI lineage: Eukaryota > Metazoa > Arthropoda > Insecta > Diptera > Culicidae > Anopheles > Anopheles funestus. Next base: position 23,090,866 of record NC_064598.1, read on the forward strand.
GCTGCAAATGGGACCGCTTTTCCGACTGCTTCGTTTTCTATCAATTAAATTAACTCGCGAAATCAGCTGTTTCTGCCACAAGGGGTAGCTAATCAGCGGCAGTTTCTCGCACTCATTTCAACACATGCCGAACATCATCCGTGGCACTTGGAATGAGCTAACAGCACGGGAAAATGTTAGTATAACCACATCAACACATAACGCGTCAAATGAACAATGCAAAAAAGTTTTGCCAAAATTGATCGCACAATTTTTTTGGTGACATTTACATGAAATAAATAAATTTGACAATATTTAAACACTTAAAAATAAAATATTTATATTTTTGAAATCACATTAATCACTTTCTCTAGATAAGAACCGTGAAGCTATTTTCTCCATGTGTGTTTCAAGATTTCAAAAAAAAAATATTTATTCGTAAGGCCAGTTTTATCAACTTTAGCAAACTGAAACGCCCACAAAACACTAGGTTTGATTGAGGTTTGTTCAAACCATTTGAAATATTGTACAAAACCGGTAAAAAAGGCCTCTTTCTTCTTAAAGTATTCTTCATGGTACGTGTATACCAATGAATTTTCCAGATTTTCTCGCATGAGGTTGGTGTTTTGTCGTTGTTCTATTGATTTTCACGAGGCTACTGACGAAAAACACTCGCGTTCCCACCACAATTCCATACTCCATGCTTCAACATGCCTTGGATATGGGTGCTCCTGAAGTTTCTCACCCGATTTGCATTAAACACGCATTCGGATAAATGGGTCAAATTTTGCTTTACTCTTCCCTAGAACCGTTTTGCGGAACAAAAAGGACATCGGCATACACCACAGTTAAGTTAAGCCCTTTGGCTTTGTTTACATAGCTGAATTATGCTATATTTCCTCATTGCAAAGAGACTGCGTTGAATAGATGAATCGGAGACTGTTAACTGAGGAGTTTCCTGAATCTCGCGGATAGTTACTATCGGGTACTTCTAGAATTTGCGCATGATCTATTCATTCATTCGTTCTTTTCACTAGTCATTCTTAGAATTACTTCGTGAATTCAATGCGATGACTAAGAGGGCGCATTAAAATTTAATGTTTAAGTATGACAATGTTTTATACCATTACAGACAAAGAAGCGAGACTTTACGAAAATGTTTAGGGCAATACATTTTCTTAAATGAGCACTTCTTGATTTAAACATACATCGATTTGTTTGTTATGGACATATCTCAAAAAAAATATTATTTTGCTTACTTGCAATTATTTGTTAGAATTGGTAAAATTGAACTACGTACAAGCTTACATACAAGCACAAGCTTTTTTCCTTGTCGAAAACAAAAACGTTACGCAACCGTTGTTTAGAAAAGTAAAGAATCGTAAATACAATCTGTTGAAAGTATTTGTTTTACAGACTGCTCGATTAGCCCCTCAACAGGCTTTTTTCCCTTCGCCTTACTGCGTTCTTCCGCAAAAGGTCGCATCTCCTATTTTCCACATCCATAGCTTTCCCTTGTCAGATGATCTTCACTTGGCAGGGAATTGGTTCGTAACATCGTCACCGGCACCCTAATCATTATACTGTCACTGTGCGCGCGAGCCCGGCATCAGCAACCTTTTTCCCGACCCTTTTTTCCCTATTAGCATTAGCTCTTGAATGTTGGTAAACCCCACCGGCCGACCTCCCTGAAATCCTTTCCATCTTTAAAAACCCAATTCCCACCTACTAAAACCCCGGAATACGGAATAACTTCATCAAAATAAACTTGTAACGTTCACTTATCCGGTCAATTTTCACCTCTTTGACGCGTCTTCCGCCATCGGTCGCCGTTTGTTTGTCTTTCTCCCGGGCCCTATACCTTTAACTTCCCCGTCGGCATCATGAAATGTCACTCCGAAGGCCACTTTCCACCAGAAACCCCCCACAACCTTTCCTTGGTAAAACGCACACGAAAGGTGATGCATCTTGGGCCACGGAACGAAAGAGCGTTACGATCGGCAACGACATTTATGTTGCCGCGTTATGCAAATAAACCGTAACCCGGTGATGGAAGGTACTGCTAGCTTTGTCGGTATGCTTTCCCCGCGTTGCAACGACGCGGAGCACGAGGAATGGCAGCATAAACGAGACACTTCCTTCGCAAACACACCATCAACCGGTCCCTTCCGGTTTCCGGTTTGCAAAAACCAAAAAAAAAATGAAACGAAAAACGATCTCAAACATCATCGGGGGATGCTTTGCCGGCATACCCCCTTTCACCGAAGAGGAAAGCTTCCTGTCCCGGCGAATGGCGTTCGGTGCATGCAGCTTTGCCTTGCCTGGGAAGCCATAAAAATTTGTTCAACCTTCTCACTTTTGCCAACCGCTGGAGGAGCGAATCGCCGGAAGAGAATGTTGTTAACTTTTATATACGGCCCGATTATGCTAAAGTGGGTTTTTTTTGTTCGTTTGCTTCGGCGTTCCGAATGGACATACGTGGCGTGGCAGTTGGGGCGTTTGTTGTTTTTTTTCTCATGTTTTCCTTTATTTCCAGCCACACTTTGCACTTTGTCCCGGTGCCAAACGAAAATCAAATCAAATGCATCATGTTCGCACCGCATTAAGTGCTAATGTGTGCCGTTCCATTACAGGGTCCGATGTTTTGCTGTTGTGTGTTTTTTCTTCAACATTTCAGCTTCTAAACAGATTGGTTTTGGTAGCCGCGGCTTCAACTCCTTTGGCACGGGCTGTCGTTTCTGTGTGTGTTTTTTTTGTTTCGAAGTTTGCAACCACCTGTAAGCCGACCGCCCAAGATGTGAGATAAATAACCGAAAATACTTTCACCTCATTTTCCAGCTTATAAAACGATGAAATATCATCAGTAGGAAAGGGGGTTTTTTTTGGCCGGGCAAACTTTATTCGCTTAGTAGCGCCTTTAGCAAACATTAGCAACAAAAGCAAATAGATGAACTGGGGATGAAAAACCCACCCCATTCACAGGAATGCACAATCTCTCGGTCGTCTAGCTTACCATGAAATCGCTTTGCCAGTGTGCATCAGCATCATCATCACGATCAACGGGGAGCAAAATAAAATAAATTTTAAAACACGATACCGTGAGCTGTTGATTTTCGCTCATTTTTGCACTCAAAAATTCCTCAGGGAGTGGCTTATAGTTTGGAAAGTAAACTAACACACAAATACACATCAACCTGCTGAAAGCTGGAGTTTTTATTATGAGGCTTAAACCACTCACCTTATGTCAATAGATAAAAAGGGGTTGTTTTGTCGCTCGCAAAGCGCAGTTTTTATTTGGTGCTTAGTTAACAAAAGCGGAAATAAGCGATACCAAAAACCGATAGAAATGATTGGATTTATGTAAGAACATTACATAAAGAAAAGGAAAGTAATAGCGATGTAAGAAAGATTATAGGAATCTCTGAAAGAGAATGTCTTGATAGTAAACGATATTAGTTAAATTTTAATTAAAAAGAAAACCAACTGCAAGATGTCATAAATTTCACTTAAACAATTTATCTGATTTTCATGTCGAGCGGTTTGCCCTCTAGTGACATTTTCTAGTTTACTCGATCATTATCTACACGATAGCAAGCAGGATCTGTCGTTTTAATTATAACGCTACAAGCTATATCAACAGGATGCGCCGGCTACATATGCCCCCGCCCGAATGGTATGGCGTTCCACTTGGGAAACTATTTGCGGAATGTTCTCGCGTCCCGTGCCTACCTATTGCCCCGTTGGTGCAACGTTGTAAATAACGTCTAAATTAGAGCGTGATCGTTAAAATTGAAGCCGAGGAATGAGAAAATGAAAACCCATCGAAACCCATATCCCGAGCGCCATGGGTACATGGGTACACCATATTAAAGCTCGCTCGTACAGACGACTCCAAGGCGCACAGCATCACCTTCTCATCCCTTCGATCGTCTCCCCGTATCGTTTGCGATTTTATGAGCCCATAATCCGTCCACCGCATATCCTTGAGAGGAGCAAACGTTGAGCAAGCTCGACGTATCGGGTTCTTCGCTTGCTACAGTGCCACGGGTACTAATCCCACAACCCACGCATATTCGCTGCCGGTGTTGCGTCGGTCGGTGCAATGGGACGCAGAGGATGGGCTGACGCCCGTTGCAACAGACGTCCGCGCGTGCCTTTTGCTGCATCTCGTACAAGAACGAATGAGATCGAGCGAAATAACGGGCGGATGGAAAACGAATAAGAAGCTGCCATTGCAAAAGAGATTTATTGTGTTGCCCACGGCGAAGGAAATCATAGGACTGCATGTTGTTGGCATTGTAGCCGCTGCTACAGTTGGATGCAGCAGCAAAAAAAAAACCGGCTGACCAGATGGTCAGTTATTGAAATGTTTGCCCAACACAAAACTTATCCTGGTGCCGATGACGTAGGCATCGAGGCGACTTTGGGCTTGATCAAATGAAACCCAACATGTACGATATTGTTGCTAGATGCTTGCCACCAGTCTGACGAAGCTATGGAAGAATATGTTTTAAAGAAAATAAAATTAATTTATTTATAGTATCGTGACGATATTTTAGAAGTTTCCTGGAATTAATAGTCCAAGAAATTCTGAGGATATTCAGCTAGGATGCTTAAACATCATATAGTGTAGAACAACACCTCTACTAAGTATACTAAAAGACCCACCATCCTACAACTTGCCATATTGTAGCTATAAAATAGAGTTAATCCATTGAATCATTCGCCATTCTGGCGAGTAGTGTCCTTCACAGATGCAAAGCAATCGATGAAGGCGTCACCAATAGGCTTCACCATCTCAGATTGTATCAGTTGACTTAAAAAATGTCACCGATAGGCAAAACAACAACACAATTTAACCCCTCTGTCTCTTTCTCTCTCTCTCTCTCTCTCTCTGGCCGGACAAACTATTTATCATGCTATCGGAATTGATCGCATCGATATGCCTATTAGTCAACCATGCGGTGGTCCAACAGTCCCCCACACTCTGTTGGGGTAGCGCGAATTAAGTAGTAACCGATAGACCTCACACCTTGGCAATCCGCATTGGCAAACGATTGTATCCACTTTGCCACACAGATCAAACATCTCAGATGAGATGGGTGCGATCATTCCACACACACACACACACACATAATGCCTTATGGCGGATCTCAACCTCCAAGATCGAAGGAAACGTTTCACAGTGAAATAAAATGAAAAAGGAAAACGAAACGCTAGTATAAATAAATAAATAAGCTTGATTCAAAAATGAAATGTGCTCCTGCGTTGATCGATCCGATCGCCAAAGGAAAGGGGGGAAAACGGTTGAAGAAATGGGGTGGGATTACACCCACACTAGTATGGTGGAACGTACGTGCGTGTGAGTACCTGCCATGAAGAATCCAGTTTTCCTCCGGATACAGATGCCCCACCTGGGAGGAGCGCTCTAAAGGGTGGGATAGTTTCTTGTTGCTTTTTTTTTGCTTGTTTTGTTGATTGCCCAATGTTACCCAATAAGAATTTATGACAGTACAAAACACGATGAACACTCACCTAGTCGTCTAGGTTTTGCAATGGATACAACATTGAGAATGTTTCAAAACCTTTTTATTTGTGCTCCAACATCCAGCCCGGGACACACCCGATTACATTCCAATGCAAGACAAAACACAAATTGTGCCTCCAGTAAAGCAACATCAGCAAATGGTTTTTCACATTTTTCTGCGTGCCACTCTACGGACGCGGTACGGAACTCTACGGAATGGTTTTACCAATAATCGACCAACCCCCGTGTGGCCGATCAATGATTAACGGCACGGTGATTAGGGGAGCAATTTTCCAAATCCTATCGAAGCTCATTGTTGACCAGTTATTACTGTTATTGGTGCCCATTAGTCACTGCAAACGACACCTTACCGCCGTGTTTGCTGTGGATCACGGCAAGTGTCCTAGTCCTCAACTAGCATGAAAATATTGATCAAATAAAGACGATAGTCAATCGTGTAATGAATCGATATTCTCATGGATGGGTTTACCATTAGGCAAGGCAAGGTTTACCATTAGGAGATGAAGAAGAAGAAAAAAAGCAAACGCTTGGAAGGTGTTATGGCTCCCGTATACTTTACCCGTGTGGGGCCAGCCATATGACATATGGGGAAGAATTTCAATATTTTCCTTCGCATTAAAGCTCACACGAATAGATAAGTCGATTAAGGCCTGCCAAGGCCATCCCCTCTTCGCGACTGTGGATGATAAAATATGACTTCATATCAGAAGATTCATCCCGGCACCAAGGCATGCATGGAGAAATCTGACCCTCGCACAGGTTAATAAAGTGGTTCTCCGGTGGCGACCATAGGTTTTGCCACCCAACAGCCCAACCTGCGTACTGGTAGGTCCGGTTCGTTCGATGGTGAGTTGGTAACTTCATTCGGTTCGATCACCCGCAATCGATTGAACGGTAGTGAAATTCCTGCCATAAGGAATCTCTCCATAACGAGTGTGTTATATAGCTGTAAAGAGATTATAATTTGAACAACTTGTTTCTGGATATACATAATTCCAGTATTTGTTAAAATCTAGGTAAATCTTGGGAAATTATTAGAAATAGATTCAAGGATTTCAACTCTCAATGAATCAAGACTTCAAGAGATCTGATCTTCAATACATTTTCAAGAAAACTTTCTTACAACTCATAATTTCTGTAACTGAGCTTTCATTGCACAAAACATCCATAAACAACCATACGGCAAAATATAAGCTTTCGTATGAAAAATAATCTTTCACAGCGACAAAACTCAACCAAACCCCACAGGGCCACTGGCGCATCCAGGAAACTAGTTAATTTATTCGTCTTTCCAACGATAAATACCAACCAACCCTTGTGTCAGATATCCTACCCGTCCCCAAAAACTCCGCAAACGGGCTGGAATCCGCATAAAATCCACAACCCGTCGTACGGGGGAATGGTGAAATTTTGAAGTCATCGATGGGTTCCGATTAAAAGTGGAAGAATGTCGGACAGCCCGGACCGATGTCGCGATGCTGCCGATGGCGACGCTATCGGATGGGGAGAGCATTTGAGCGTATTTCAGCGTTACCCCCAGAAAGAACGAAACCGAACGATACGGGCCGCAAAAATGAATCGAAATCTCACGATACGCCAAAGAAATAAAACACACTCGTACAAGAAATCGGATAACGGCCTTAACCGTGGGGTCGGTTAGCGATCCGGGCAGGGGAACCCAACGGTGGTGGTAGTGGCAAGTGCGCGGAAACCAAACTAATAAAGCCTAATAAAAAGACACCTTTCGAGAAGATTAGGTTACTCGCAGACCGGTTCCTCCCCTATACGGGGAAAGCTTTTTTGTTCCTCACCTGCTCGCGCCTTACATCGCGCTTAGTGCCGCTCATCTTCACTTCTGTTTTCGTGTTGTTTTTTTGCTTTCGCGGGACAAATCATCACGAAAGCACGATCGGCTCCGGGAGGCTGTGCAGCAAACGGAAGTGCACGCTCTCGCGATCGACGTTCGGCTCTTGCGGTTCGATGAGTTTGTGGGAAGAAGAATCGAGAAGAAGACTGTTTTGATCGAGTGCCAATCCGGTTCGATCGAATTGATCCGAAGCGGTCGGTGGCGATGGGCCACGATCATCATGGGACATGACACTTACACACGTTTACCATCGCCCGTTCGGGAAGTCGTTTTCTCAAGAGTATTTGCCACGCATTGCTTACCCCGTTTCCTGAACATCTTCGTATTGTAGAGAAAGAATGGTCTTTGGTATGATGGTAACAACGTAAGCTAGCTCACAAATGGACTGTTTCGATGATCTTACACTGTGCTTCTGATCGATGTTTGGGTGTGTAACATACATGACTTAGTGATTAAATTCGTATTCATCTCGCTAAGGGGAGATATACAAAACATTTCATTTACATTTTCTTGAAGTTCAGAAATATCTCTAATAAAATGTCATGTAAAATCTCCTTTTCACATTCAAAGGTCGGCATTGAAATTTGTAAATACATGTCATATTTGACATTTTTCATTAAGCATTAGCAACTTTTAATTTCCGATTATTTTTTACGAATTCTTGTCAAAATTAGTTTGACTAAGTAAAAGCAGCAACTGAACAATGTGAAACAAATAAACCTTTACCACTACGAATCGATTTTAAAGCGAATTAATTTTAAACATTGATGAATATTAATTGCTTATTAGTAACACTATTAGCACAACGGTTCTATTTTTAACATTCCATTAGCTAATACACAAACAGTCAATAAACTGCACAAAGCCATTTTCTGTCTCCTCTTTCACTTTAGCATGGTAATTAGTAGTGTAAAAATTTTACACTGATCCCAAACATCAGCAGCAAAGCATCAGGAGCATGTGCCAAAGTTGACCTACAGACAGAAATTCACACATTTGCACCTGATTCACACCTTCCCGAGCGCGTGGCGTTTAAAGTCAATTCCTTTGACGGGTGCAAAAAAGATGGCCGACAGCTAAGTTGTCCCAAATGTCATTTTGGAACACGTGTTACTTCCGCGCAGCCACTCGGAGTGGTTCAATATCACGGCTGAGAACGGCCCAAGTAATTAAGCGCACGTGTGGTTGGCTTATCGATCACATAATCACGTACCGTCGTGTTACACGATTGCATGCATAAATGCTTTACGAGTTTGGTTTTAATGCAATGACACAGGTGACAATGTGATTAAAAATCCAGTTCATGTACAACAACCCTGTTGCTGCTGGTGCTTCTGGTGCAACCAACGCGTACGATAATCGATGACGCACGATGTGATCTTTTCTGTTTACCGCCGCCTAATTGACACTCCTCGAATGTTAGACTTTTGAAAAATTGCTCCCAATCAACAAGTTGTCGTGGTTGGTGTTTTTGCTTCATAAGCTACCCATTAAACCATTCGCTTCAACTTTGCATATCGCTGTACCTTCCCAAAGGCTTGATCTTGTTCGGCGTTTTTTTTTCACCCCGTAACCACAGAGCTAAAGAGCAGGGAAAGCAGGAGAGAAAAAAGCCGACAGCCGGTGTGTTATGTCTTGTGGTGGCAAGTATTTTCCGTCCCTTCGGGGGGTTTTGGCAAGCATATGAACCGGCACCCTGCTCCATGTGAACTGAACCGATCAATCCGGGATAGTTGCAACATTGTTGCTGCAAATGCGCTACAAGTGAAGAGGATAACGAAAATGGGGAGGGACAACAAAAAATATATTTCCAGCCGCATACATTCGGACCCGTACCCGTAGGGCGTACATTCGGTCTAATTGAAATAATATCGGAATATGGACGAAGGTACAGGGATAGACATTGAAACAGAAGAACGCATGTTAAAAACGTACCAACGAAGCAGATAAGAGCAGTCGTTTTTTTTAGTTGGTACAAAATGAAGTGCATCAAACGACCCCAAGTGTTCGTATGCTGTCAGTGTCTGTGACAGGGACTAACATTCCCAACGGGAATTGAAATATATTCAGTACTTTGGAACTCTATCCGATTGAGAGGATGGAAGCGAAAAGGAAATGTGTGTTGCATTTTAAAATTCGCACCTTATTAAAAACATGGCAAAAGACTTAGTATCAACTCTGGTTCTAGTGAACTCAACAAGTCAATTGATTTGATGTACAATAGACTACTTTAAGTGACATCTTTCCTTGGAAATTGAATGCTCTTCATCCAAACGATCCTAGGTGCTCACCTTCATCATGCTACAGGCTGGAGTTTGATAGAACTCCACCTTCTGCGAAGTAGAACGATGCACCTTTCACAGGATGCTCGTAGCCGTCCTTGCCCGCCGGGGGGGCCAAACACACAGTTTCGGTAAAGAATTTCACCAATTCCACGTGGCGGTGCATATTTTGTCTCATTAAAACCGAAAGATCCGCTCGGAAATCAAGCGACATTTGTGATGTTACATTATCGTCGCCAAGACGCACGGCAGAGTGACAGTGAAACTCGTGACACATTTCCCGTCTCAGCCCCTCAGTGCCCTTTTAGAAGCGTGTCCATTAGTGCTTTGAACTTCGCCTTTTTCGGTGTGCCTTTCCACCGACGGTGGAGCAAGTTTATCGTTTTTTCGCTGTGTGTTTTTTTTTGCCTTCGTACGACGATCCCATTGCAATGGAATGTGCTTTTGCGTAGGAGCACTGATGCTGCGTAGATGTTTGTGTCCCTTGTGCCGAGGTCGAGGCCAATGTCGGATAGGGGAATTTTAGTTTTCTCTCTCTCTCTTTACAACCACGGCGCACGTATCCACGTTTCGCGTACTACATCATCCAAAGGAAAGGTTTCTAGCCGCGTCGAGGGAACGTACAGCTCGGTACTTTTGCAAACGATCGGTTTTGGTAATACCGCGTCCGGAAGTATTGGCAAAAAAACGGTTCATGAGTGGAGTCTGTTTCTCGGAGAAGATTTTAAAACGCTTAGCAATTACCCCAGCATCTTTCAGTTGATATTTTCTAAACCTGCAATGCTATAAAATCCCTTTCTATTCGCACTGATCAACCCTGTGCTAACCCAACGTGTGTGTGTATGTCCCCATTTCGTTTGCTCACGAATGCAACTCCAAACCATGCCAACGCATTCGATTGCACAGTCGAAACCACCATCGGACCTGCTATCCATGGATTTCAATGAAAGGTGGGAAACAGCCAGACAAACCAAGTGTAAACGGCAATGCAATGTTAATGATTGTGCGCATACAATGTTGTGACCGCAGATCGAAACCTGCGGCATAACACCGCCACTAGCAGACAAAACTAAATGGGAAAGAAATGACACCAAGCAAAGATGGGAGGGTGAAAAAACTAGACGCTCGAAACGATGCTGTTTGTGGCTGTGGCGCACTAGAGCAGTTCACCTTACACTGCAATCCGCACCGCATCTTCTCGCAGCTACGCAATCCGCACGCAAGAACGATGCACATGCGCCAGTAAGATTGGTCAAGGAACACAATACAAGCTGGTTGCGGAAAACGGAAGCTGATCGGTTCGGACACACTGCTCGCAATGTTTGTTGGGGGTTGTGGTTGTGGTTTTTTTTCTTTCTGATGTCACTTCTTCACAATATCGTCCTATCCTCATCGTACCCGATTCTGTTCAGAGTTGCTGATGGTCAAAGCTTCAACTATTTCCCACATGACGCTTCATGATGATGTTCACCGAATGGGAAATGTCCAACCGAGCATCGAAGGGTCGTATGTTTATGCTTTCCCCCTGGTGATGTTTGATGCCTGTTTACAATGTTGCACATGGATTTTGTACCGTGTGTTGCAATGGGCATAATGATCGTGTGTTAATCGAAACTGGAATCGTGTCTTAATCGATTGAACGAAACAGTACCGGCGCACAGGTGGTATTGGAAATGATTGCACTAGAAATGTCACCAGGGAATTAAGGATAACATCAACATGGATTTTTTGTGACACTTTAAAGTGGAAACACAAGATCAGTTTTACTAGAATGAGTACAGTTTATGGTCTGTGCCATGTCTGATGGAAGATGAAGACAAATGTTTTCACAAGAACGCTGTCTCATACTGAGCATAAAAAATGTGTAACAAAAAGGTTTCTATTGCACTACTTGACCCTTACAGGGTTTTCAAGATTACGCAGTAAAGTCAAAGTCATTTTGCGATTGCTTTCAAGTTGAAGTTGACTCCCTTTGGTAAGCTTGTATAGAATAAAATTCATTGGGAGCAAATTTCAGAATGAGAAAAAAATCTTATCTATCCCAACACATTATAGATCAACCGGTGAAGAGTCCAGAACTAACTTCTATTTTGGCTCCTTTTACTTCAAAACTTGCGCTAAACCACGCTAAACCCCTTAAAGCTTTCAAAATACAGGCAAAAGGATGTAGACAAGCACGCAGCCTAAAATAGTCTTATTTAGATTCACCTAATAAAGATAAACTAAATCTAAAATTATGTTGATTGTGATGTACATAAGATAGTGCAGTATTTTAACCTTACTGATTACTGCTCAATTTCACCACCACAAACCACATACCCCCAAGACCGCACGACAACATTAGCGACAACGGATGGAAAATGAACCGTAATTGTGTGAAGCCACTCATCTGGCGGAATAAGTGCTCGGTTCGTAGCGAATTGGCACCTGCCACACTCCATGTACATCACTTTCTCTTAATCATAAACCTTCATTCCATTCTGCCGTGTCGGATCCGTGCCGATTAACATCTGTTCCCGATAGACAGTTGCTGAAGGATAGTGCAGAGCAGAATGATTAATCTTGACTGACAAAAAAAAAGAGAAACATTAAGAGAAGTGCACATCGCACTGGAATTGTTTGAGAGACACATTTTCACATGCCTCCCATATTAGTAGAAAGGTAGACATTAAGCACTAGGTATCGTTGCATTTCTTTTCTTAGATGCATAATTATTTGATACACAATGAATTTATTTCTACACACTGTGGTGTGGTTAATTAATTGAATGAGTTTCATTTTCATTCGATATTGACTTTGTGTGTTTTTTAGGTTTAATGAATCAGCTCTGTTTAATATTTAACTATCGATCACGCTAAACCATTGAAGCACAAAAGTAATAATCAAGAATGTAACAATTGAACGTACTTTTTGCGTTGCTATAATAATTTACAATACATTTAAAAATACTTCTGCTAAAATACAATGGGGTTTTGTTTCGAAACTACCGTCCAGCCATTTCGGCACTATCACTGGTTGCAAATGATCATAATTTTACTACACAGCGACCTTTACCAAAATTGAACATAAACGGTTATTATAACATAAGCTTATTTAAAGCTCATTTACCATCCCATCCCTGTTTCACTCGTTGTTCGTTGTTCGCTAACGTTTTCCGTCCTTCATTATACACACATAGCAAGAGACACACCAACAAACACCGTACCGCTGTACCGACCGTAACAATATCGTTAACCGATCGGGAAAGTAACACGTTTTTGTAAAGCTTTTTTTTCCTTCCATCTTTACTCCTTAACTGCCTTCCATCCCAATTACGTGATCGACCGTTGGGGCCTGTGTTAATGAAATTTTACGACCAACCGGATGGAAAAGGGGGGAAAAAGCTACGAACGCTCGGTACCTCTTTGCTTGAGAACCTGGAACCCGGGCCTGGGCAAGCTTGAAGCGGAGGTGATCGCTTCAGTTCTTTTTTTCACATCCATCCAAGAAACGTCGTGAGCAAATATTTACTTTATTACAGTCCACACTCCACAACCCTGTGCCTAGCATCGGCTTCAAGCACCGAAGAACAACTGATGCGGACCTTAATCATAGCACTTAAAATTAAGGCTATTTATTTAAACGACATAAGGCGTCTTTATGGAACCGGCAATGTGGCGAAACTTACCACACTTCATAAATTTAATATTTTTATTACACACGAGCACAAACCATCCCCGCATCTAGCCTTACGTTCTACGGTTACCTTTTTCATGCTTTTCCATTGTACCAACGAGGTAATAATCTTCGCCTGCGTCTTAGCCAGTTGCGGGAATAGTTTCGTGAGCCGCTGTTAGGTCATCCCGGCACTAGAATGGAACGGAAAGATAGAAAAGCTTCAATTCAACGTACAAACCAGCATCTACCGAGCGTCCACCATGGTTTAAGTGCCACCATTTTGCCACTTTCGTTTGGTATTGGTCGTCTCCATGCCGTTCGGCACTCCAACCACCAAGCTCAACAAATCCCAGAAAAGGAACAGCTGAATGGCGAATTATCGTCCGTACGTAGAATCGCAAGACCGACAGTCAAGTTTTGCACCGATCAGCTGCAATTGCACATTTTCACAGGTTGAGTTAATGATTAAATTGAAGGCGCACACTGGCGTTGCCTTTTCCGAGTAGTCCGGTGCGTTGCATTGATTCTTTGTTTAATTTGCTGCAACAGTTAGCCAGGCCGGGCTAAGTTGACTAGTCTCGATCCTGCTCTCCTGGTTCCTAGTGAATGCAGCCAGAGTATTACGATGATCAGAATGCAACGATTGTCGGACGCCGTTAAGCATGCCAGCATCACGATCGACAGCTTCCTTTACTTTAGCGCTCTGTATACGCGACCGTATGTGTGCGTGTTTGTAGAGCTGTAAAACTAATAAAATTATTTCTACACCGGCAACACGATCCAACGGAAAAAAGCATGCCACCGGTTTGTGTTCGATCATGGCAATTTTGTTTTGTCGCTAGTTTTTTTTTTTCATTTGCAATCGCCCCATCTGATCAGAGCTGACAGAGCGAAGAGGAGCGCGAAGTTTTGCTCTTGTTTGCATGTAATGTCTGGCAAACACAAGCGTGGCAGAAAGGGATTTAATTGCTCAGGCTCGGGGGGACTGCATTCCTTAGATAATTGCGACAGAAGCGATGCGACATACGAATAGAGAAGCTTTAAGGATGTCACTTTATTATCAAAAATTCTAGTTGGAGTTAAACTTTAAGCTAAACACGAAAAACAACAAAATTAAAACGACGTGTAAGGGCATTACCATACAAAAATGCCCGACAAACTTACCACAATTATACAAAATGGCAATGGGCAATGCGATTATTGTGTGCCAAGGACATGGACTAGTCTGTGCCATAGACACGACTGGAACAAAGTGCAAAATTTAACCTATCTTCGGTTAAAAGTTAGTATCGGAAGATCTTGATTTTATTAGGAAAACATTTTATCCCAATTACTGACGAATACTTCAGATATTCAAACTTCGTCTAAAGCGTCCGAATGGAGAACCCGCATAGGACTGAATGCCCTGATATAATAATAACTTTCAATAACTTTCTTCAAGAAAAAAAATTATAATGATCTTTAAGCTGTAAAACGACTGGTCACCAGACAGGAATTTCTTGTGTCAACATCTCATAGAAACCCAAGACAGATGAAATGCTGAGCGCCTTAAAAGTTCTGATCTTTTATTTTCTGGACATCTTCCCTGTATGGGTCTGATTCTCTATGTATACTCAGTATAAGATATTCTTCGGTGATCGGCAATTCCAGTATTATTACAAGATTCATTCAAAAAGAAGCTCCACTTTTTCCTTTCAAAAAAACAATAAACCCCATAGCACACACCATCACATGACCTAGCACATTACCTTGTCCTGGAATGTTGGCACAAAATCGTCCGCCGTGTAGCAACTGAAGTAACGTAGCCTTTACACATTCGTCTTCGCACGTTCGCTAGCAAAATTGGACCGGTTTCGAGCAGTTCTTCTCTTGGAGTCTGTGCGCTATGGCTTTTCATTTTCACCCCACGTTGATCGCGCACACACACATACAAACAACAGCAGGCGAAAACATTTCATTCCGGGCGGAAGTGGCCACTTTGCAAACGACCGCTTCATTGCTAGGCGCCCACCGTTCAATACCAGTAGCTGCATCGCATCCGCAAGTTCGGGTGCTTCGGAGCAATCGTTTCACTTATGGGTGCTTTCACGAAACAGTGGGTCTACCTATTTTTGGGAAGGAGTTTTGCTTTTTCCCTCTTTTCCTTCATCTTTCACACGTCGTTTGGCTGTTTTTTTTTCTTCTAATTTCCCAAGCCGGCACGCTACAACGGTGGGCAACTGCTCAATCATGAAACGAAACGGGGTGGAGGGAATGGTAGCAGAATCATCGGCCGAAAAACACTTTTCTACACAGTTCAATCTCCCACCCCGCCTTTCCTTTTCGCCATACTAATTGGGTTGCTAATTAACACATATTTGTTTCCACCTTCGCTACCCATCATTTGTTCCACCCATCAAACGGTTCAGCCAATTCAGTTCACTCGATCGAATCGGAGAGTGCGAAATGTTCGAGTTTTGAAGACGCAGTGCCACAGCACTTGCGTACCATCGTTTTCCGATGCCCAGAAGCATTGTTGAAACAATGCGGACGCGAGATTGGTCCCGCGATTGAACTGAACACGCTGAATGTGCGAGTGAAAATTGATGCACGAACGAACAAATGAAAATCACTTCCAACGAGCTAAAAAATTGAAGCCTCCGTTTTGTAACGTTCTGTTCGTGTATGACGTTCTAAACATTTTCACCAACAAGAATTGTTCCTGTTTTAACAATTTTGTCTTCATTTTGAAAACTCTTAAAAAGGGTTTAGATAAATACAAATAAAATCTAAATAAAATAGCACTCAATTACATTGATTGCAACGAGCTCGTATTTCAAATTTTCAATTGCAAAATTGCACCTAACTATGCTCAATTTAAAACACATCCATTTTAGGGTTCTCTAGTTTGTCGGTTTGGTATCTCGATCATTCTTCTACACCTTCACCAAAAACCCTCTTTTCCCCAGCCTATTTTACTCCTGCGGTACTGTGATCGTCGCGCAAACGAGCGACGCAACCGAACAGCCACACTTAATGGCTGTCTAATTTGGTTGCCTGATGTCCCGCAGAGTCCGCAAAACAAGTCAGTCCGTCAGTGCAGGACAGCTGTCAGGGCACCCGAAATGTATGCGCCAGCTAATCAAACGACACTCACTCGGTCCGAAACTCTCCCAGCTGAAAGCAAAGCTGTCATTACGGCGCACCATATGAACAGCACCGCATACAAACTCCAGTCAATTACTTGCCCCCCGTTTCGTGTCACATTCACTTCCCCCCACCTGAGGTGGACTACCCTCCGGCAGATCAATCACTATCAATACCGCATCGATGTCGATATGCGCCAGCAGGGCAGGCTATCTAACGCGCGTACTTACGCTTGCGTAAGACATCGAACCGTAACGCATGCGCGTACATTCCCAGCCAGGCCGGGAATGGTCTTGAAATGCGTGGTACACAAGTACACACCGAATGATTGACGCGCAAGGCTTCCGTTTCTGGGTGCTAAAATAAAACGGCTTCAAACAAGCACCCAAAACCGTCCCGCAATGAGTTTCGTGTGCGAATCGGTTCAGCTTTCACATTCAGCCCCCTCAAAGACCCGAGGGTGCCCTCTGGAAAGCCCAAATGAGTAGTTAGTGGCCCTTCTCTTCCACAAACAACAGCTGCTGGGCTTGCCACACTGCTGGCCAGCATCCTACGGTTTCGACCCAAAAGCCAGCCGACAGTCGGTCCCCCGAACGATGACGACGGCTTCAAGCTGTGCCACGGTGTCCATAAATCTCCTCTTTGCCCTTTTTGCTGTTTGGGGCTTGCATTCTCCTCACCGTTTGTAATATGGTTCACCATGGTACGATGCGTAGGCTGAAACCGTAGGTCTCCGGGGTGTATATCATGTTTGACACTAGAGTCCGGACAGCATAGAGCCCAAACTTGGGACCAAGCCAACACGGCAGTACTTCTGCATGGTGTAAGAGCCATGTTGTTAGACGCTCCAAAATTTAAGCAATCCCGTCATTTGCTTCTTTTGATTTTGACGATAATAAGATTTTGCATTGCTTGCAAACGAATGGAGCGGAATTATAGATCTCGCAGATATGTTTGCACCACGTTACTTCGCACCGTTTGTACAAACATGTCACTGGGAACGCAACAAGGCCCGTACGTTCCAGTATGGTAACGACAATTGTACGATTTCATACTTTAGTAACCTTCTATTACATCGTAATGCGAAGCCGGGAAGCGTTTCCATTCTTCCCGATGCTGGGTATTTTTTCCTGCCCCTCTTAGGCTTGCCCGTCAAAGAGCTGCAATAATATTATGTGCTCTGTACGGTCTGTCCCACTACCGTCCACATCGGTGTGACGCTTGATCATTCGCTCGATCGTTCCATTTACGTTCGCGCTAGTTGACACCGTTTCGGGGTTTGCCGTGTGCAATCGAGCAGCAGTTCGAATCGCAGT
The DNA here is from genome assembly GCF_943734845.2 of Anopheles funestus. Taxonomy (NCBI): domain Eukaryota; kingdom Metazoa; phylum Arthropoda; class Insecta; order Diptera; family Culicidae; genus Anopheles; species Anopheles funestus. The sequence goes on from NC_064598.1 coordinate 23,108,641, forward strand.
TCCGAATCTAGCCATGTTTGACACTTATTTTCCCATTGTGTGTATGTGTGCGTAGCGAGCGAGTGTGTGTAAGTGTTCAACTACAGCTTGAAGCGATAAAGCTTTCCTCCGTGTCTAGTGTCGCAAGGAATGTGCACACAGAGATCGTTGGTCTAGAAAGGCATTCACGGAGTGATAGTAACTAAGTTCCCCCCGCTTTGCTAGACGATAGAAATTCCATTAGTTCAATTTAACGCTCTATCTTTCTCTCCCTTCCTTCCTACCATAGGCTTACTTTCGGAAAGAAAAACATGTACTCCAACAGTTCCACATTTAAAGCTTTAACTGCCGTATCAAAACTATTTGCTATGCAAAAGACGATTGTTTACGCATTGTACGTGTTTGCGGTTTAATTAAACCTCAAAAACGGAGATCAAGCGATCGTGCTAAAACTTGTCGTTACTATTATTGAGATACCGGTGATGCGAAGAATGCATTCGTCCAGCTCCAAGTTGTCCAATCATTTTGACCTCATTCGAAAGGATTGCTATTTAGCTTACGTTAAGCTTTGCGTTAACTTCGTTTGGCCAGTTTATACATTCCGTACAGTATTTCACCGCCGGTACCGGGTTATGCCACTCGACCGAATGGCAAGTAGATAATGTCACTTAAGTGTGCTCTTCCATACCAAACATCTGGCTTTCGGGGTTTTATACCTTCTTCGAACCAACTGTAACCTTTTTGCCGACGAAGTACGCTACATTTTGCACTACCATTTTTAATGCTGACTATTAGCTACATTTTGCGCTATGTTAGTCTTCAGCACTAGGCCTTCCCCGGCCTTAAGGATGGATGCAACAGCCTTAACCTCATTTCTGTGTGTTTGCCAGACATTCGTTTTCCATGGTTTATGAGCGCCAAATCGCCACTAGCCATATGTTGAGGGAAATGTCACTTGGCGAGGATGGCGATAAGCCAGGCTAACATTTTATGCTATTTTGTTAGTTGAGGACTATGTTATAATGAAGTCACTGATGCTGCAAGTGTCGTTTATTATGTATATCTTTTTAAACCAAACAATGGGACTTCAGGTATTATCATTTGGTCGGGCATTCTCAAATTCTCTGTGATTTGACGTACTCATAACTAAATGGGTAGATCTTGGCAAAAAACGAATAGCAGATTTACCAGACTTCATGAGATTACAATGTCAAAAAGACTTAAAAGAGAGAAAAAATTACTGTAATAGTTCTGGATGCCCGGAATATATTCAAATAAGCCAAAGGAATATTATTTCTTTCACATTTTGTTCTTCAACAAAATCTAGAAGAAAGTAATAAAGTTTCATTATAAACTAGCTTACCCGGCAAACCTAGTTTTGCCCTTAAACATCCGTTTTGTAATTAAAACAAACATTTTGAGTGTTCAATCTTCATTCGTGTGGTATTATTAGAGTGGTGATTAGAGTACATCGTTCATTATTAGAAAATTCTTAAATTATTGCCATTCTTAATCCAAATGATATTGCCAATCAAAGCAATTTTTCTTCTTTTTTGTGGCTTTTCTTCTTCTTTTCTACTACTTCAGGAGGCATTTCTGGCTTCCCATGACGTTTGGGATTTAATACCAGGTCCTTCCGTGTAAGGCGCCTATTCCACATGTACTACCGAGCCGAAAATCACTAAACAGCATGTTTTTAATTATTCACACACTTGCTTTTTACTTATTTATCACTCACTTTGCGCTTTAATTAAAAAGTTGCACAAATAAATCGTCGTACAGATGACACTACTACTTTGATTGATTTATTCGTTAGAGCTTGTTTGTTTCAGTAGTGTTCAACATTATTCGTGTTGGAAAAATGGCTATGCCTACTTGATAACACCCGTAGGAAAAACAAAAAAGAACTCATAATATTGGCCAGAGGCCACCTAGCGAAACGAACTATAGCGCTAAACCTATTCTCATACCTAACGAACGTTCAGCGAAAATTTCATATAAATCGGTTCAGCCGTTTAGGAGGAGTTTGCACACTAACACCGCGACACGAGAATTTTATATATATAGATTAATACTATTATACAGTCATATATTCAGAATAGAAAACGTAGCATTTCTTTAATAGAATCTCCGCTGCAATTAAATAATTTAAAATCAACCTCAAGACGGATAAGAATAGCACAAAAAATGCACGATTTTGTATTGTGTTGAATCATTCTTCAATAAGACGTAAAGGGGATCTCATTTCACTCTTCCTTATCACTATTTTGTGCAATTCATCTCGAAAAAAAACATTCAAAAGCTTCTCATTACCATCAAAAGGCTTGTAGTGGAAACGCTCAGAAGCTTATTCAACATCAAAAACCATTGTTCCATTTCATTCAATTCCCAATCATTACTAAACATACCTTATCAACAATCACTCCCCCTCCGGTAGGATTACTTGACATATCTGCGCTGTGAAATCATCTTCCCGCATTAATTATGGCGAAAGCTCAAACTCCGAAACTTTAGCTCGAAACTGCTATGTTCTGCTACCGATGCAATAGAGCGGAATAGAGACCCGTTCCAAAGTAAAGAAAGGTGGCAAAAAACACAATTGGGCAATTAAATTAATTCAATCAAATTTTTCACCACAGTTTGTGTACCACGGCCAAGGCGTCTAATTTCCTGTCCGTGCTACAAATTTGGGCATGGCGGGATGGTCTATGAGTGTCGCTCAGGAACCCGTCGCCTAGGGTGCGATTTAAAGTGATAAGCAATTTTTTTTGAGTTAGATATTTTGAGTTTTCCTATCTTTAAAATTTACTCAAAACAACTTATCTTGATAATTTATTCGTTGCGTTGAGAAAAAACAATCACAATAAAACTAGCCGTTAGCCACAATATAAGATCACTTCCCTGCTTTATCTACTCTACCAGCTCATTCCCACGTGACTTATTAGTGTGATCGCAGAGAGTTTGCAAATATTTGTACCCACTTTCGCGTGCAAAAATGCACCACAATCTCATGCTAAAACCGCAAAACGCTGACACTTAATACTGAGTTACGGGACAAAAATTTTCGCCCCAAAACGTACGCTTGGGCTGTGGTAATTAATTTCATTAGCACTCTCTCGCAATGATTTATCGTACGCCGATGCCGAACGCCAAATGACACGCCGGCAAGTCACACCGGGGAACGTCATTTGCCGGAACGACATTCCTTTACCCTTCGTAGGCTGGTAAGATCGGTTCGGATGAGCTGCTGATTATTATCACGCGCGAAGGTGGATCAAGCATAAGTGGCTTGAGGGTGAAATCTTTGTGGATCGTTGGCACGCTAACCGACCAGCACCACCCGAAAAAATGGGGTCGATTTTCCTTAACCTTTTTACCGCTCAAGAATAACATGTCGGAGGCCAATGGGTTTTGTCCCTCGCAGAGAACCATTTGAGAAGCTGAAGTTAACGTTTTATTTCTTATCTGTCGCTTAATACCAAGCAAAAGACAATTTTATTTCAATTTTCCATGGAAGCTCTCTTTGCTGCTCCGTCCATTGCTCTAATGATTCGTACGCTAAGAGGAGCGGTTCCAGGGCGTTCCTTAACCCACAGGAACACACACATGCACGCAAAAAAATGTCACCAGTTCAAATTTGATATCCATAAGCACAAGCGGACGATATACTCGATTTCAAACCATACCGCGCCAAAGGCCACCATCTGACAGCGATGACAGTGACGTTTTGAGTTATGGCGCACTTTTCAACTTCCATTACGCGCGCGCCCAGCAGAAGAGCGCGAACCCGAATCCGCCCCCGAACGATGCGAAGGGACGGAATAATAAAAGTAAAATAAAAACATTAAACAGTGAAACAAATAACACAACGCAAAGTGTCACACATATTTTACCCACCCCACCCCGCAGTGAGTCTTTGCAAACCTTTTGTTCGAAAAAAAAGGCCACATTTAGGTAGAGTTTTGAAGCAAAAGTTTTCGTTCCGTTTCGTTTGTGCTCTGTCGGAACGATGCCATAAGATGGGATTCATCTTTTTCGTGTATCTTTTATATTTTTTTCTTGATTATGTTTATTTATCCACCATTGGGTTGGCGCGTGAAACGAACCGATTCACAAGTAGATGCAGTTTCTCAGACTAAAACCAAACCAAAAAAAAAACAGTAAGCCAAAATTGCTTACTTAATGCAAATGATTCACCGATAATAAATTGTCGACCATAAATTAGCAAACTCCACGCAAAGGCACTGTAAAAGGTAGGGGGATGGGGTTGCAAAAAAACACTAGAAGAAGCAAAAAAAAACAGAAAGAACCCTACCGAAATAAACAAAAAAAACAATATTAGGGGAAACCGGAAGCATTCGGATGAAGTCATGATGGGGATTTTGGTGAGGTGTTTGTGGTTGTTATTGTTAAAGACTCACAATCTGTCTCTCCTTCACCTCCGCTTGTGTCTCTTTGCCTCTTCCCTTTCCTTCTCCCTTTTTTATGCTTTATGCGCTCGAAAGGATTTTGCCGCTTATCGTGATCGAAAGCTGGGAATGAAACACTTAACTACCATATTTGACCACAATGTCTTCTTTTTTTTAGCCATTTTGTTTTAGCCATTTTTGTGCGGTAATAGTGAAAAAGTTCCAGCCTTAGTATGATTACTTCTTCTTTCACCCTAGCGCACTACAGCACCGTCCAGGCTATTCCATTCCAACGATGGAGCTGTCAAAATGGTTTATTTATTTGAGATAATTGGATTAATTTCTGTGGCCTAAGCAAACGGGTGGTGCCATCGGTATTAACTGTGAATAAACATTAGACCCTTGAGTTCGAAAAAAAAGAGTGAAAATTTTAGTGAAACTAAATTGAGTTGATAATATTTTTATTATCTCTATGTGAAATTTAATTAAATTAGATCGAACAATTAAAACAAAAATTCAATGTTTTACAACCATTTCTTAAAGATTTTTTATCAATGAGATGAATTATCGATAAACATTAGGACGAAAATTGATGAGTCAATTATTATATTTTTTTATAAAAATATATTTTTCTGAACTTTCCTATATCTCAACCATTTATATGCAACACTGGAACAATTTTTGATCTTCTTCCCTACTTCTAGTAAGCCTTTAAAAGGGTATAACGTATGATAAGAAAACATCTCGATGTTCTCGGGACAACCGTCTCCGTTGGACCGGGTGCGAAGACACCGAAAGAATGTTGATGAGTACTATAAAAGGATAATGACAGTCGCGTGACATTTTCAAACTGCAAACGCATAATTATGTGACCGTTTTTTGTTTTTACTTTTCTATTTCCCACGATTCCCACTGCTTGAAGGAGTCGTTTACTACGCTCCTGAGCTTTAAGGTCCTCCCTCCTGTTTGGAGCAAGTTTTCTTCTTATCTTTTCCGATTTATACCTACGAAAGGGGAAATGAAGCGAGGATACTCTCACCCAAAAAGGGGCAGAAAACGAAATGATGGGACACAAATAATGACTGCGTCAAAAACTAAACGTTAAGAAAAACCGAATGGCAACTGGTGCGCCGTAATCCGATCAGGGATGGCTTCCCGCGTGCCATTCGCACGCAGAGACAATTCATTTTTCAAACCATCGTACAGAAACGTTGATGTGTTCGGCAATCATACGACCCAAGAAACTGGCGGCAGTTTGCCAACGAATCCCGACACGCGATTATGATCACAGATCGTCCGACATGCGGGATCACTGCGGTGGTGGATGGAATTGACTGTTTGGTGGTGGAGTTTTATTTTTCTTTTTTTGCTCATCTTGCTTGAAAGTCCCCCAAAACTGGCAGTATTCACCGACACATTACGTTAAGCTGTTGCATCGCTCTCCAGGCGCCCAAAGTGACCGACGGAAGTGCGCCACACACGGAGGCAAAGCAAAGCAACAGCACGAAAACAAAAACTTGGAAAAAAAACGGGACGAGAGTATTAACAAGACCGATCCGAAACAAAAGCATTGTGCATCAATTCACTACCGCTAAGCCCATTCTTTCCGAAGCCAAATGCAAGTACGCGCTGCTTGGGAGTAAAGCCACAGGCCACACAAAAAATACTGCCCATGTTTTCCCGTGTTGCTCCTTACATTTTCCTCCCCGGGCACGATCATGAAACGCGAACCGCGTGCGAAAGCGACGTTGCAACGAACTAAAAAGCACATGCCGCGAACGGACCGCGAACCACGAACCCGGTGAATCTGTCAACGCGACAGGGTGCGCGCGCGCGCTCGTTCGTATAAACCCTTCCTGGGATCCTGATGTGTCGGAAAGAAACGGGAAAGGAACCAAGAAACCAAGAACGGCAACAACAAAAAACCGTGCCGGGTACGCAACGCCCGAACAGGACGAACTGCATTCAACCTTCACGATCATTTGTCAAATTGTCAATTTGATAGGATAATTTACGATCGAATAGTTGGCCGGGCAGGCTTGCGGACGTCCAACTGCACCAAACGGGTGACTTGCCAACGCCATAAACATGAGACGGATTTCGGTACCTTTCGGGGTGGTTGAATGTTTGTTTAGAAGGGTGCTGTTTTCCTAGCAAACTTTGCGTCTAAAACACATCAGCTAGAATGAAATGCAGAGAATTAAAGCCACCGATCGTAATTGTAATTAAAGTCGTGGGTAGCTTCCGCAAAGTAAAATTACTACCAATGGAAAGAAGAACGGAATATGTCCTTTTTTGTGCTTGAACTTCAAGTGAGGGAATAGGCTAAGCACGCATTGAATTGATGGTGTGCGAAACGATTCAATTTTCGATCCCGATGTCGTAAGGTCTTAGGCGATCGCTGTCGGCACTGTTTGCTGTCGGGTGACGAACGCTTCTTTAAAGTGGCCGCATCGTTAACAGCAACTCCTTATTCGGTAACGAACTGCATACAGTGCTCTTGGTTCTAGATTTGTTTCCACTTTTTTGTATTCTTTCATTTAAAGTTTGTTGAGACAACAACACCATCTTTAAATTATTTTCTTTCTAATACAAACTATCAAAATGCATTAGTTTATTGAAGATTTGGTTGTTTTCTTATTATAAAGTTGTTTTTTCTAAGTTTTTTTATAGTAAATAATGAAGATGAATTAATATTAAACCTAATACCAGATAAATTCCGATAATTAACCAGATTCTGCTTTCTTCAGTTCTGGAGTTCGTCGTTTTTCAACTTTTCTTCGCCCTGCCAACGAAGTCTAGGTTTTGGTGAGATTTCACAACGACACTGAATTAAATTCTTCATATTCTTATAATATATACAAATTGTTTAAAGACATCACTTTTTCCTTAAATTTTAATTTCTACAAGGAGGTAAAACGCGCATTAGAAATACTGGTTACAACGATGTTTTTCAAATTGGGGTTAGAGAACTTGTATACTATAAAAATATATTATTCAAATATTTAATACTGACATCACACAAACGTGTTCCCAATGCAAATGATTCTAAGCGAACACATTCGTTAATCAAAAGCTTTCAAACACATTAATCATGATTTGCCATGCAGAGCGTCGAAGTAGAAAAACTGTCCCCAATATTTCAATTTTTCTATAAACCCACCCGCAACTCTAATTTATGCAGATGTAATGTCCTCTCCCTCCCCTCGACAAAAGGTAATAAAGTAGTTTTCAATATGAGAAAACTTTGTTCCGCTAGGCTACGATAATAAATCAGCTAAACATCCATAACCGCCGGGATAAATGTGCTTTCGGTTACCGCTGCTACTCAGATCCAGGAAAACCAAAACAAAAAAAAAACTTCAATAAAAAAATATGTTGTCCACACTAAATCATTCGCCCCAATTCTTCACACTAATTCTCACTATCTTAATACGTACTCATTTATTTCCCATTTTGTTATTGCCTTTTCCACAGATACGCTTGCAGAAAACCCTGCGCTACGGCACACACACACGCATCCCACATCGAGATGATTCTCAACTGCTATCGGTAAGTTTCCGTCCGTAACGGAACCCGCGTGGTGATTTAAATGATTTATTTCATGTTTTGGTTGCGAGAGCTGTACAGCGAGAATGTGCAACTGGCTCATCTTTCGCAACCAATAGAGTAGCCTTTTGGCAATGGTTTTGCGGAAGTGAATTTCAGTTCTCACATCCGTCGAATCGATCAAGTTTAACTGCACGATAAGTACGGCCCGAAAAGCATTTTCTGCCAGTTAAGATTAGAGCAATTAGTGCATTTAGACATCAGTGTGGCACCCTAAAACCGTACTTTCTTATTTTTAGCTGTGTAACCTTTCGTTTCCTGTGAAGAAGAAAAAAACCTCACCCGGTAGCCTAAAACACAACGTAAAGGATAATTATTCTTGCTCCGATCGTGAATGAACTTTTCGATCGAGAAATGTCAAAACTCCCGTTACAAAACGATCTTGCCAGAATTGATCGAAGGCGCGGTTTGTTGTTGTTGTTTGATTACTTATTCTTTTCATTTCGGGCTCCCTTCGATCACATCGTTTAAGCCGGGTTCGAATACCTCCTAATAGGTTTTTAATCCGATTTAATGACCCCCGTACCCACTTGGACTAAACCGATACCGATAGCGGAATGGTGGTTAAGGGAGGTTAGCGGAGAATTACTAATTTCCATCTCAAGGGAGTTCAAGCGGATTACGAAGAATTATTATCGTTTCGCTCATAAGGGTTAAGTATCATTTTCCGGCCATGGATGCGTTTCCGTCTTTTTGGGACGTACAAAGCCTTAGCCACCATGTCAAAAGTGGAAAAAATGTTTTGCGAAAACTTCAACCAAATGCACTTTGAGGCCTTTCTTTTCCCGATGGCAGTTAGAAAATGTGATGGTAACATTGTGATTGCGGTACCTAAATTGCATTGATTTTAATGTGCTGTATTGTAATTGGCCACTGACCACTTTGCGGCCGGTAATAAGAAGCGATTTTCTAAAACAAATTTGGAACTAACAACCTTTGGGCTTGGACTTATTCAAATAAGCTGCTGTAGTCGTTTGTTTTCGGTTTCCCTTTTTTCTTGTGGAAATAATATAATTGCAAAATCAATTTATGAAAAACATATTTCGAGCGTTTCCTGTTTGACCAAAACGGTTGTAACATTATGTGAATACAATAAATAGTAAGCCACTTACACATGTTTTAAGTTCAATGCACCCGTAAAACAATGGTAAATATTGTAGAAATTTCATTGCTCTTGAATGAGAAGAAGATTTTTTATATATTAATTGTTTGTAACTCTTGGTGTCCCAACTCCATATTCTCCATGTTCATAAGTAGACGGCAAGTTTATAGTAAGTTCATTTGCTATAATAAATTCATCTACTTGTTCAGTTTATACTACCTGTTTCGCGCGTTATCACGAATAATTTTTCTCTTAATTTTGCTATAACTTAATTGCTAAAATTAATTTGAACAAAAAAATAAAGTAAAACCCCTAAAAAAGTGCATGCACAACTAACAAAAAGGGCTATTATTAAACGTAACTAATAGTTTGCTCATAACTTCGTGCTTCCAATAATGATCACCCATTTTATTTCTACAGTGCGCTGGGAAACAACAGCCATTATGCCGCATTGCTCGATGATTTGATGCGCACAGGTGGCAAAAATTGCACCCTCTTGAGTAATCGAAAAACATAATCATTCAACAAATCCAGCAGCATTTCCGTACCTCGTCTCTCGACGACAACCATCCCAAAAACCCACGAGTGCGTGATTTACTGATGTACGGCTCAACAAATCAATTACAAACGCGCCTCACACATCGGTCACCAGCTGTTGCTGTGGCAGAAGAAATAAAAAGAAAAAACCCCAAACCATAAGATGGCACATTACAATACACCTTCAAAAACACATTACGTGTCAAACAATCAACAGTTCAGATCTGTTTTGCCCGGGCCAGCAATAATTGCATTGACCCAAATTGGACAGTTTGGTGAATCTTTTGTTTTTGTGCTTTATTTTTATCGCATCTTAATTTCACATCGATAAGCATCAACACCGCCAAACGATTGTAGGATGACGATCTCAGGGAAGAAGCGGCTACGACTAATGCTATCATTTCTTGATGATTCTGAGATACCTTTTGGCCATCGCCCGCGCCTAATACAGTGGTGGTGAATGATAATGTGGGAGAGTGTAGAGAAAGGAAAACGATGAGTAATTTAATCAAATTGCCATCGAGGACGAGTAATTCCTGTAGTATGGTTTGTTTTCGAGGGCCTTTCTTTTCTTTACCACTCGATTTTCTCTTTGTTTCCAGCACATTGACAAATCTTAAATCGATTAAGAGAAGTGGGGGTCGATTGTTCCGTTCTATTGTTCAAGTCCTGCTACGAGTTTTTAACAACCGCTAAAGAGAGAGAGGGAAGAAAAGAAGATTTTTTTCCCCCGGTCACGATTGTCTTTATTGGCGTGATTGAATTTATCGGTCAAATCAAGATGTAATTGTTCATCAAGATAAATTCTCGCTTTTTTTGTTTTGTTGAGACTTTGTCGAACTTTGGTTTGTTGTTTGTTTCTGCTTTCTTTGTGGCGAATCAACAAGGGAGAAATAACGAGGTTAAGACGATTATCAGCAACGTACAGTTATGTGTCCTCTATGCCTTCTACCGTTGTGTAAACAACAGATCATCTCCAAAGGTAAGCGGTTTACACTTGCAGCCATCTTATTACCATCTGCTGCTAATCGTTGGCCAATGGATCACTGTTTTTTGTGATAAAATTATCTTTAACCCCGGCAAAGATTACTACTTGCTGTTCGATTCTGATCTAAAATCTTGGTGACGATTGTTTGCCATGAAATTAACAATCGCTGGTGCTACAATTTTCCATCCATAATTACCACAGAATAGTGCCCAGTGAAAGTGAATCGCAGTACCATCGCTTGGCCAATATGGTTATGGTGGAAACTTAAGCTATAAAACGAACCACGCACGAACACAAGTCGAGCAGTGCCTTTAGCCATGCTCGGAACGGCTGTAACATTCTCCAGGTTCCCACACGTTTATGACTTATTTCTTTGCTCTTTTCACAAGGGTATTCAAAATGCGGTACAGCATTGTTTATTTCTTGTTAAGTTTTTTTTGTTGTTGATCCAATCTGGTGGAAAGTAAAATGTAGGCTCCACGTTTGCGATAAACGGTGTTAAACTGTGCATAAAATACCATAACGACTGAGAACTACTTTCGCTAGTTATGAAGTTGTAAAGATGCAGATGGGAAAGCGAACGCCAGGAAGTGATTTAAATTTTTTGGAAAAAGTACTGCAAGAGACGTTACCTAAAGTCTTCAATTTTTGGCCTTTCTTCTTAATGATAAACATGATTCTATTTGTAATAATAATACGTAATAAAACTAAGATAAAGATAGAAATGGATTTTCACAATGATAGGCTTTAACGTCGTGTATTTATCGAGCTATTTTAAGCATCTAGTTTAGTAATTTGACGTTTTTAAACGATTATAGTAAAAATATAGCTTTATAGCAAAAAACTTTTCTGTCAAAATATTCCATAACAGCAGGTTCGTCGCTTGCTCTCCTAATCCCAAAAAGATTTTATAATGCAATTTGACTGAAAAAACACGATGCCCCGGATTTAGTTTAAAAAAACACTACGCTAAACCTCATGCAGATATGCAGAAAATTAAATTTCCTTACAAAAAGAAAAATAAAGCCACATCGCAGCTCACAGCATGGTAGAAAATCAATTCCCGGCGGCCCACCCGAGGGGTGGCCCTTTAGAGAAAGCGAACAAAATAGAACCCGTACAACAACGGAAACAGTTTCAAATCTGACAAAAAGCTTACCCAGTGTGAGGCGAACTGTACGGTGTCTTCCAGCTCGCAATCCCGATAAATTGCCACCGTTGCGCCCGTACAGACCATTTGGGCTATGGTTGGGTCACCATAAAATAAGACCTTACTTGCTTGCGCGTACACCGCAAAACGTAGAAAACGGCCCGTACTGCGATAGCTGTGCGCTCCCTGGCCCAAAAACTATTAAGTGCAATTATCGGGGTATAAAAATCGGTTAGAAAATTGCGCGAACAACTGCAAGGGATTTGAAGGAGAAAAGCATCTAGCTGGGATTGGCATTAAGGTGGCCAAAAGGAGTGAAACAAACGCACCAACAAACACAGAGTGAAACAAAATTGATAGAATCAAAATGGCTTTACGTCACGAACTTCACGCGATGCCATAGTGCAACGCTGAAGTGCTGATAATTTGGGCACACGATCTCGCTGAGAACCGTACCAAAAACCAAGTTCGGACACGCAAACAACGCTTGGCTGTGTGCTAATACTGCGCACAAGGCTTGAGTGCAGCTTAAGCTAGGTCACAAAAAGAATATTAAGGCTATCGAAAGGTGATTTACTTCTAATGGAGAGTTGGTGCTTAAATAGAAAGTAGTTTTAAGACAAATTTATAACCGTAAGATTTGAACAATCGGCAAAGCGAGATATAGGACCAATGCAATGTTTCCAACTTAGGTACAGTATGGCAGATTTCATACAAAGGATTGACAACTCCCTCATCTGACGATGGCTTCTGGATGCTTCTTTTGGTGTACCTCTACAATCGTTGTTTATTTTGGCTTAGTGTTGTGGCTTTTCATGTCTTGAAGTTCTCGTACTTAATTCCTACAATTGTTTTATTCTTTCAATACTGACGTAGAAATAGCAAGTTTCCGAACTTATCTAGTATTGTTAGATATTCTCAAATAAAATTTAAATCAAAATTCAATTTCGTACAACACGCAGACCAAAGATTGTAGTAAATCGTTGCTAAAGAGGTCAGTCTGAGATTCTGATCCACAATGTTTGACTTGGTAATAACCAACCAGTATAAGAAATAAAATTCAATTTTTATGTAAACTTTAAACAACACATAAAGTCCCATGACATGTATTGAAGTCAGCATTTTTTCTTAATTCAAAAATCCTTGAAATACACCCAGCATCCACGGATCACTACATACAGTGTATTATGTGTGTGCAAACTTTCCTGTAGAAGATAGCTTTCTTCCGCTAAAGATTAGCGTCGGCTTTTGCGATTAATCCGCCTCCCCGGTGCATTACTGCTAACCCGGGTGGTGTAGCACAACACCTTTCATAAATGTACCGCGCGTGTAAGATGATGTCATCTACCATGGCAAATAATCCACATTTACCGCACCGGATTGCATCTCACGCGTGACGGTGAATGGGACAGGTACGAGCTTCCTTCATCGTACCAACGGCCCAGGGTGTGCACCTGTAAGGATTTTTTTCAAAGCTCCAAACCGAACGGTAACACCGCTGAATGAAGTAACCATTCAAAGGGGGTACATAGTATCAAGAATAACAAGCTACCTATCTGAAATCACTGTTACCTGTTGTGCCTTTCCAAACGACAAAAGACCGAACAGACCGAAAAGCAAAAAAAAGGGGCGAAGGCGAATAAAAAATCTCGCTAAATCAATGTCATAAAGGATCCTTTTGGCCGCGCAATGGAAAGAATTGAAGTGTCCAAAGAGACAGAGTTGAGAGAGAAAAAGAATCAGCATGATACAATCTGCAAAGCAAAAAAAAATATACCACCCGGTTCGGTTCCGAGCAAGGTTTTCGCTTTTTGGGCCCTCCTGTTCGTCCTACCAGTGGATACATTTTTACCAGCTTGTCGCTAAATATTTTGCATTTTCCTTCGCTTTTAATCCTCTTATGTAATGCCACCAATGCCGACAGTATGTTTTCGAATGCCTTCAGTTTTGCAAAGGAGCAGCAGGTACGCTCACGGTGCAAATTCCACGGTTTCGGTCAGTCTGGTGAAAAGTTGGGTGCAAAACCAGACAACCTACTGCATGGAATACTGAGATACTACAACGTCGAAAAAAAAACCAAATGCGGTATGATGGTCCAACATGGTGCATGGACAAAATATGCTCCCTTTGAAAACGATCAGGAACAATTTTGAGGAGTCAATCTTGGAATAGTTCGCTTCCCTCCTGGGACCCGGGACATATTTCGGTAAAGCAACAAATTAATCGTCCAAAAGGACCATCACCAATCATCAGGTTTGAAATATTTGTAGAGTTCCATTTCCTTGCCCATCATTTGATCGGCAAGAAGAAGGCCAGTAATTATTGCAGCCTTCCAGGGAACAACGTCGCGTCACTTCTAATTGCATCGATTCAATCAAACACAGTACAGGCAGATAGGAGTGCAGGTTATACATAGCGGCACTAAGCGGCCAATCGTTCGACTGCCCCCCAAAACAACATCAGTCAGCCTCCGTTTCGATAATTGCTATAAAACTTTGAAGATTGTACGGAACACAGGTTCAAACAGTCCAACTTGATTGATTCGCATGAATTCATTAAAATCGCCCAAACTGTTGCGCTTTCGAGACGCTTATTGTAGCGATCGGCTATTAAAAAGTTGTCCATTTCCACACGTTCATTACGTCGATTGGGCGAAAATGGAGAAGGATTTTTTTTGAGACTGGAATCCGAGGCGTGGTTTACGTAAGACTGCACAAAGCAAGGACCCAAAGAAAACAAGTGATAACAATGAAGTATGTAATGTTGCGGGTCGCTTCAGTTTAAGCAACAACTTAATTAGTTCAAAATAGTTTGCACAACAGATATATCTCTGGCCAATCGGTTGTACGATTGGTCAAACACAAACAACCAATCGTGGTATGGGAGTGTTATATGTCCGGATGCTGCACAACAACGAATCGGCATGATCGTGAGTGTCATTGCAAGAGCAACACGGCAGCTCAAGCCCGACAGTGTAATGGGGAGTAATTATTGTGGAATTGAAGCAACTGACGAACTTATCCACCATTGTAAAAAAAAATTGGACAATGCTATCCCGAAGGTAGGGAGAGATCCCGAAAGGACAACATTCCTACCAGAGGTTCGATTCTTCTCGATCATCCATCGTTTGAGCTGGTTGCACGAGACGTACATATCTCCTAATTAGCGATTGTATCGTAATTACTCATCATCCAGTCCTGTTTACAGAAAACAAATATCCTCAAAAATTAAATTGGAATACTGATGCTCGCCGTTTAAAAGACTTGGAACCTCCAGTTCATATGACAGATCACTTGGGAACTTCGAGAGAAAAAAAAATCCAGTTGGCGTCCCGAAAATTGGAGATCACTTCATGCACGTTCACATGCGTTCAGTGAAGCGCAAGATTTACGGTAGTTTTGCACATGTTGGAACACAACACTGGTCACTTCCTACAGCTCACAGCTTGCAGGGAACAACCGATCCTGCGCACAAATCGATCATCGTGTTAAAGCTACTTTCTTCGCAACCAGTTTTTGTTGGGGTGGGTTTCGTCTAGCGGAAGCTTCCCTGCTTTCCGACCCGGATTGTAATTATTCATGGAAAAAAAGAATTAATGAGAATTAAAATACTTCAGATACTTTACTGTTCGGATTTAGTAAATTCCCATTCCCGAAAAGAAATGTCAGTTGCCGCCGAAAACGCTCCACTTAGTGATCTAGAAAATATCATTTCAGACGAGGATTGAAGCAAAGAACAACGCATGGAAGGGTGCGTGCCAGATTTCTCCAAATATTCCACCACCCTTTTTGTAATCACAACGAGCCCCGCTGTGGAAATCATTTATTTCGCCGAAAAGGGTTCTCGGTCCCGGTCCCGGGTGTAGCAGCACACGCTTGCGGTGGAGTTCCAACATTTGGCCATACAATTCGTTGCTCCCATTCCCGAAACCGAAATAAACCGGGAGCACTGCCGCACACAGCACTCCCAAACGATTACACATACGTGAGCGAAACAGATGGCCGCTTGTCAATCTGTCAGATTATGTTACCACGATTTGTTTCTTAGGAGCAGAAGCCAGGCGGAGTACGTTGTCGTACGGCCAACTGTCGGATAAAAGGGAGACCACGGATGATCGATCCATTTTGTGGTACGGTCACGAGGGGATGGAATGTGTTGACCCGTACGGGAGCGTTCGATCGTAATTTGTTCCCGGGGCCCCGGGGTCCGGTTTTGCACTACGCAGAGAGTTCGATTTTGACAGTTGGGACACCCAATTGGGTATAGTGGACTGCGGGTGGAATGTGACCATACAACTCTGCTGTCCCGCACTCCAAACTGCCGGATGTGTTCGTGTTCTTTATGTTCAATTTTGTATTTATATGTTTTTTTTTTATTTTTGGTACTGATTTGCTGCCGCCATGCGTATAACTGGTACGGTCAGACATTGCTGTTGTAGTGTAAGATTTCAACCAGTTCCAAGATAACAATCAAAAACGTTTGTTTGATCTGTTAATTATTGATTTGGTACAACGTGCAAACCTGATTCCACAATGAAATTCATATTATAGAGTTTATAGGCGGAAGTTGTCACCGATTTAAAGAAGGAGATCATAAAGAAATGATTGCTTATAACATTTTTTTCTCACTCTAGAAGGGAGATGTCGAAAATGTTATCACTATATATATAAATAGCCAATAATAACTACTATATAAAATCCTTGAAATTATTGAGAACTTCAAAATAGAGCTTTCTAAAAACATTTTTCAATATTTTTGGGACCTCAACAAAAGCCTACCAAAAAAAACCTGAAGCGTCTTGAGATCGATTGGTCTTCTGGTTAGTGTACTGCATTGAACGAATGCACATACCTCCACGGAGACAAAACCGCTCCCCATGGACCACACCGTTGTCCTTTTTCCCTTTGGCATGAACTGACATTTGGACCCGTTTCTCTACTCGAAATCTCCAATTTCTGTGCCGGATTGTGCTTGTAGAAACTGGAGTGGTTCTCACTTGTCCACCAAAAAAACCAAAACCTCACGCTTTTGGTCATGTTTGCCAAATCGTTTCCAGTGAGCAACGGTGCCAAACGATAAGTTGCAAGTACGGAAGGTAAGGACCGGCGGGCGATTGGCTACCGCCACCGAGCGCAACACACTGATTGAGTTTGTCATCTTGACTCATATCTCATATCGAAGATTTTGATTGCCAATCTGATTGTTCTGCTTGTATGCTGTCTTCGCTGATTTTTCTTGCTGCGGAACCGGTTCGGTTTGTGGCTGCGTGGAACGAAACAAAGCAGTACGAGCTGCAACAAACCCGTCGGAACTGAACTGACCCTTTTCGTTTGGTGTATGTGTGTCTGAGTACAAATACGCTCCCCCAGTGTAACTCCTGAACCGGCTTAGTGATGTAGCATGGCTTTGCGGTGATTCGGGTTATGTTACGCTTGTGCGGTTGCTATTTTGGTGACATTCCCCAGAGCTGCTTACGTTCGGCGCTGTCTCGCCTGTCGAGCCTACAGAAAAGTTCTCCGACTGGACATTACTGTAGTCGGATATTGGTTGCTTGGCAGAATATTGAAATAAAGTTTCTGCTTATCCCTTGATTAGCAAACTTTAGCTCACGTGCTCTCACGTGCATCCCTTTTTTGTGGTATTTTTCACAGTACTTACATATCTGTTGATATGCTTTTGTACATTTTCTCTTTCATATTCCTCAGAGAATTACTTTGGGTTGTCACAAGGAGACACAACTTTTCGGTTGAACGGATTGATTGACTTGTTGGGTTTTCGGTTTCGTTTCTTTATTCTCTATTTTTTTATTCATCAAGTATACTTTAACAAAGAATATTTTTATCGTTTTTAGATTTTTTATCGTAGATTTTTTATCGTTTATTAAATTGCTCTCTGCTTTTGCAAAAATACTGACTCATTACTTTAATGTCTTTTATACTCCAAGTTCTTCAACTCTTTGTCTAATCACAAGTATATAATAAGTTCAAATACTGTTTATGGCTTAAGAACACTGAATTAAAGATAAAACGTGTATTTATTTCTACCAAACATCGTATTACCTTTAAGGCGACAACATTACAAATGTTACTGATGTGTGTCATATCATTTTGATACTAAAGAACACTTCGCTTTTGATATTTTGACACTGTTATGTTTCAAATGTTAAGATAAATTACGCTAATGCATAAAACACCTTGTGTTTTATGGTGCCCTGCATGTGCACCCTTAACCAAGATGAATAATGCTTTCGATTTAAGGCTACACCTTCACCGTAACCGATAAGTATAGGATAAACATTAGATCATCCCTCCGGGCGTGTGTAAACACATTTCGCTAGCATGCAAATTATGCATGCTCAAACAAAACACAGCTCATCTGGCCGTTTCTTTTACCTAGCGGCTAGTAAGCGCTTTCCCGCCCAAGATGGCGGCACGGCTGATACGGACCCCTGTACCCTGGCTGCAAACTCGGGACGAAAAATATCCCGTCGGAAATCGCCACAAGACGATCGCCACACCGATCAACCCAACCGTGGCACGATCGGCCATGACGAAGTTGATGGACCTGCGAGGGCAGGACAACATCACAAATTTCCATCACAATGCCACAACCGAACCGAACGTACGTACCTGCGCCATAACAAGTGTACGAGTCGCATCTTGTGCTGCATACCTACGGTTAGGGAAACAGAGGGAAATGCCCAGTCCTGGTTCCGTATGCAGGACGCATATTAGCACCGCGAGCTAATGTGGGTTTTTATTAATGAATTTTTGATATCCATGCATGTCCCGGCTGAACCTGACCATCGTGGCACGGGAAATGATGGTTTTTTCCTCCGCTTTTTTTTCGTCGCCTTGAGGCACACATTTGTTCGTTGCGAAATAGTAAAATACGTTTGCAATCGGGAGGGGCAATCGATCTTCCTAGAGCGATTGAGAAAAGTATAAGCTTGCTAATAATTAATTTATACCAGCGATCGCGACAAAAGCATCCCGCAATTATATTTTCTTCAATAAACAGAGACAGGCTTCGTTAATCCTAAATTACACTCCAAATAGTTTAGTGAGCTTCAATTTTTTTTTTGCCAAAAACAAGCCAGTTAAACTCGAAGGGAATTTTCACAAATATCTAATCAATATCTGCATCTAATTTATCATAAAATAATGATCATAACAATAGTTTCCAGCACACTTACAAAGTACCGAACGGTGGTAGAAATAATACAAAACCATTTCATTAAAAATGGCTGCGACATTAATTTGAAATTCGTACAATTACACAGTTTTATCGCGTCTTCGATAAATGTTCTTAATAAAGATCACATCATTTCGCGGTATGGCATTACCATTCCTGCCAGAACACAGGATTTTGCGAGAGGAAATCATGCGGAACACTCCCCGGGTAAGCGGGCAAAAAAAGGGAGAATTTCGAAATAGCTCCAAGCGTACTCACGACCAGACCACGAACGGACCTTGGACAAGCCACGTACGCCAACTATGGTCCCATCGGTTATAAAGTCCCTGGAACGTGCGTCGTACTGGTGTGTCTTTAGCTGCTGCATTCCTGTCCGTCCCGCAGACAATGGAACTGCTCTGCTCCCCCTCGCATCTTCCAACCCAGGAGGGACACAAACAGTGATCGAAGAGCGGATCCTTCCTTACCGGCTTGCTAACTGTTTCATTTGTTAGCGCATGTATGAGTGTGCCTGCTTTACCTTACCCCGGTTTTTATGCGTGTACCTTTTGTCAACCGCCAGCGGGCCAATGCATAAATGGCCCCCTTTTGTGCAAGTGGTTTACGTGCATTCCGTGCTGCACCGTGGTAATGTTGCTCTCGCACGTAGGGAAGAGTGGGATAGCTGATGATGGTACAATAATTTCATATCAATTATCAGCTGAAGGTAACAGGTACCAGGCAGGCAGGGTTTTGTTGAAGTTGGGGTGAGGAAATCCACCTCGATTGCTAAAAGGCCCATCCTAGACGGCTAGTGCTAGGGCTAATTAGTAGTGAGGCCGTACAGAGGCGGTGGGGGGTTAGAGAACCGGCTCTCCGTGAATTGAGACGGATGCCGAGTAAGGAAGCGCGTAGAATGAAACAACATTCCAGGCATCCGTCATCTTCGACTTCCGACGGTGCCACACGGCCGCCGGATGTCCATTTTAGGACCCGGTTTCCACTAGGCCGGAATCAAAACCGGAGACATTGGCCAAAAATGAGACGGTCAGCACACTGGAAGCAATTAGAAAGTCACTGGCACAAAAAAACGGCTGATTAAATTCTGCATTGTTTCTATAGTCCTATTTGGAAGTCAATAGAATTGAGCTATAGACGCTGGTGGTGCAATTAGAAATCTATCATTAAAGTAATTATTAGCTGTAATTGCTTCGGGCACAATTTAATTGACTCTAATGAATCGGCAGATGCCAAAATATTAACAAAGAATGTTGTTTACTTAACTCGATTACAATTTACCTTGGTAAGTAAAGCAAAACGTTGCAATTCCCGTTACACTCTTTCTTTCTTTGTTCTATTGTACTTTTAGTAGATCCCTTAGTATTTAAAGTTTATCGCTAAAATACTTAATTGTAAATAAAGATAAATGTTTTGTTCGCACACTTCACAAACGTTTAGTACATATTTTAGTACAAATTTAGTACAAATACTAACAATCGATACTAAACGTTTTTAGGATTATTTTATAGACGTGTGAAACAACACCTAACAAGTCGTATTTTATGTATCTACAACCCTGTACCCACAACTGATCGTCGTAAAATTGTCATACAATGTCCTGATTACCTTTAAGGCACCATCTAACTATTCCCACATCCATACCAATACACCGACTTCAATACAAAATTCATAAGTCACCACAAGGCCAACATTCTGCGGGCGTCTTGCCGTTCCACCGATCATGCTGGCAATAGCAACAGGGACACACCTTCGGGCAGTGTTGTGTCTTTCCACCTTGGCATCATATCACCAGCATCCACACACCGTGACATCCCATAGCCATGGTGCGGTGTGTTCCGAGGTAAATATTAATTTCCCACCGACCCATGGCCAGATCCCTGGGGATCTCGGGGATGGATCGTGCAAAGGGAAACTACCTTTCACCGAAACGCCGGCATTTCGATCGAGATCTTGATGGTTACGATGATCATCCCCTGGGCCGGCCGGACGATCTCGTTCGGGATCTCTTGACACCGCATTTCGGCGGGTTGTGGTTTCTCCCGAACGTTACAAACCACGGCGACATTCCACCCCTGAGGCATGTTTCGAACGTACCATGACGTTCGTGTCTTAATCTACCACCGGCATCGGCAGCGCGATCTTTGGGCGCATGTTTCCTTTTTCTTTTTCTATATTTGATGAACAAACAAGCTCAAGACTGTGAGGAGCAGCAGAAGAAAGCGCTTCCCCGCGCGAAGGTAAAAGTATTTCCCGCGAAAGCGAACGAAAATTTGAAGAAATATTTGTTCACTCGTGGCCTCGTTTTTGTTTGCTTCGCCGGTGCTGGTACGACTTTCAAGAGCTCTAAATGCCCTTCAAGGGTAGTTTAAGCTCAATGTCAATATGGCTTGAAGCACAATTTCAAACGATGGTTCTTTATACCCGCCAAAAACGCAACAACAAAAAACGGGAATCCTTCGTGCGTTTTTTCATACACAATTCCCGACACGAATTCGTACCGAGCGGACATAAAACATCCGGTGCAGGATGTTTCGATCCGGCAGGAAACGCACCACAATAAAATGCTCACTCAATTTGTCAAAACAATTTCAAACACCGCCGCAGTGTTGGCCAAGTACGGCCAGCCATGTAACAGGTGAAACTTTTCTTTTGCTTCTAGCCGCCGCTTCTAACATTCAAAACGCACACGGAAAACAAAGCAAAGGTGCGATCCTTTTGTGCGATCGTCGACAGTAAGGGAAGGAACGCATTGCGAAGGTTCCCCCGGTGCAGGGCAAAAACCCTTTAGAAGAATACGTGGCATTCTTATATCCGCCCTTGAAATGTACAACCAGTGTTCTTGGTTTCGGGCTCCATAAGAATGGGTAAATAATGATGCCTGGTGGTGGAGACCGTCGGCGATGGTTGGTGGTTTGGCGTTTCCGTTGTTTGCACGGGTACCTTCACGACAGGGGTGGATTATTGTTTTGTGCTCTTTTGACACCGTAGCCTTTATTGCTTCCTCTCGAAACGTGTCATTTTTGCATCAAAAATCAACATCTCAGCTTTTATCATGAGCTGAGTACGCAGTGCAACAGAAAAATTGCCCTTCTTCTACAGGGTTTTGGTTGTTTTTTTTATTCCTCCGCTGATGCTGGGACTGAAAGCACAAACCAGCTGTCATTCCTGTGGTAGACTTAGCACAGAACCATAGCCAAAGAGGAACAATGACAGTCCACTGGCAGTGATGAAGAGCACAGAATCCAGACTTTCTGCTCGTCGGCGGGTCCCTCCTCTCTCTCTCTCTCGACATGATGATGCGGATGATGATGATGGCTGCCTGTACAAGAAACCCGTTCGAATGACATCTGATCCGAATCTTTACGAAATATCGTTCGCAGCGAGGCATAAACAACTGGCAAAGTAATGGGGCCTGCCAACTCCCTTCCCGTGCCTCTCTTGAAGCAATCCCAGTTACAGTGCTGGGAATGCAATTTACCATACGCAACTCATAGTAACCATCACGCGTGTAGTACCAACGCGCGAGGTATGCATAAGCAGCACGAAAGCTGGCTAAAACAAAAAAAAACGGGAATAAATGCGAAGCTGAAACAAATAAGCACACAGCCAAACTAGCAAAAACCCCATTGAGCGTCCTTTTTTGGAAGGGTGTCCGATTTGTCCGATTGTCTCGCCCGGAATTCGGCATTCAGCCCGAATCTGACTGACAGCACAGGGGTAGGAAATTTGTTCACCTCGACAAGTCCCGTAACGTTCGCTTTGTTGGAAAATGTCATAGGTGTCATGGCGTTTGCCGATCGTTCCTGCTTGCCGTTTGCATCTTCGGGAAGTTCGGTGCGCAAAACTGTGTTGATGATCGTCACATCATCCAACGCGCGGCATGCCACTATCATGTAACGTAACGATGATTGGGTACCAAAAGCAACTTTTCGGTGTGTTGTTGACGACCAGCGGATAAATACTAAGACGTGACAATTTACGCCGCGCCATGACAGTCGCGGGATAAGGATTAGTGAGATCGTTGAAATCTCTTGATCGAAAAGGAACCAACTTAATGAACTTGGAAAGACACGTTTTATTCGCAATCCGGCAAAACAAAAAATTATTAAAAATTAAAAGAAAATAACGATCAATGATCAAACATTTTACTCTACCAGGTTTGTTGAGTGTCGTTTCCGCACAACTGATCACTTTACCTTATCAATGGCTTTTTCCCACTGTTTCGTTTTCGACAAAATCACGAGATCAGCAGGTCGATATGATTATACCACGAAAAAAAAACAACAAACCTCCACCAAAAGTTTGTTTCGCGTGTCTCACTAATTTCCAGCGATTTGCAGCCATTTTTCCTGCGCGCGTTTATGTCGTTAACTTTAATGCGCCGTACACGGTGCGGATTATTTCCTCCCGTTCACTCGCGCCCGTTCACTTGTCTGTGTGCGTGTAGTATTTTCATTTTACGAAAAATTAACATGATCCACGATCCAGTGCGATGAGAGCCGAAGAAACCCCATTTTGGGTTCCCCCCCGAAGGAAGGAAATGTTTATTTGCAAGCATCGAAAAATGCATCACCAACGAACGCATGCGGGACAGTAGTACCGGGAACCACACAGAAAAAAAAACCGTGTAAGGACAACGCCATGCACATCGGGGGCCCAATCACACCCGGGGGGCGATCACGATGATGCTCTGCCAACGCCCGGTTGTAGCGGAGTATTGTAACCACGGTTCAAACATCGGACAAATCACATCGATGCGGCAGATAAATCGCTCACCGTTTTGCACTGTTCGCGTTCGTGATGGTGGAAGTATATCGTACAGGTGGGGGGGGACACAAGCAACGGAAGGAGAAAGAACCATATTTTAACTCCAAAAAACCTTGAAATGACCGTTCATCATTTCAGGGCCCGAAAACGGTGTCCGCAAATGGACGTATGAATGAATGAATGATGGTAAGCGATCGACTGCAACTGGGCAACAACCCATCGTAACTGTATGGTGGTGGTGGTGGTTTTTGAAGCTGCAGGCAAACTCCCAGCTTCCAGAAAGGTTTGGTGCAGTGGGAAAATAATAATGTTTTACCGAACTTCTACCCGGTGATGATGTTTATCTTGTGTCATTATAGCGCGCGATCGCGCGAGCGAGAACGAAAGATTGAACATGCTGAAAGGATGGAAAAAAATTATTCCTACTTACTGTCCGTTTCTCTCGTCAGCTTGACTTTTCGACGCGAACGCAAATCCGCTTGTTGCAGATGTTGAGGATTTTCGTGGATGATATTGTATACACCTTGACAGTACCATACCAACTGTGTACTGTAAGATCCTTTTGTACAAACGTTCTAAAGCTTTGCCATCCATCAAATATTCTTCTGTTCGGCAAACCATAAAGAAGAATTCGTCCTGAAGGTATTAGGCTGACCGCTCATCAAATCCTGCTAAAGGCAAACCAAACGAGCAGATCGAGAATCGATGGACGTAAATCGCTCACCGTACATAAATGGCACATGCATACATGTCTCGCTGCGGCCGTACTGTCCAGATGCGGACCACAAGTACATCCATCCCGGTATCGCGCACACTAAATCTACACACATTCTGCACGACACCAAACCGTCCTATTACCCGTCCAGTACCATGAGTATTTCTAACCTCGAATGCCTCAGGTCCTAACATCCCGAATGCGAACATCACAACAGCAAAAGCTGTGATGAAACGTTAAACATCCTATAGTATTATTATAATTATTCACATATTATACGATTATTACCTTATGTGACAACGTGCCTTGGTTGTGTCGTCCTACTGGGGGAAAAGACACGGAAGATGAATGTACCTACAGGCTATCCTTCTTGCGAATAAATTCTTGAAGAGGAGAAAAAATGTCTGATTTCCAAGAAATCGAGCGCACCAAACACACAGATGGTTAGGGTGAACGAAAAATCATCGTACGAGCCTGTATGCTTAGTATGTGTCATAAACTATGAGCCTTTAGCTACTCTTTAGCAGATCGCAGATAAAGTCTCGCATTCCGTCACAAGAAATCTTGGAATGTGCGTTAGTTTTGGACACCAACCAGCTGCGAAGAACTTCAAGAAACTCCGTGCTGTAATATTGTTTTACAAAATATTGCAAAACGAACAGCGTTTAAAGGTTTTCCGACGAGTTCGTGTGTGTTGGTGTGAAACGATCACAGTACGATCGTTTGTTGTTTCCGCTGTGTACAAGACGTTTCAA
Source organism: Anopheles funestus (assembly GCF_943734845.2). Classification (NCBI taxonomy): domain Eukaryota; kingdom Metazoa; phylum Arthropoda; class Insecta; order Diptera; family Culicidae; genus Anopheles; species Anopheles funestus. Next base: position 23,133,846 of record NC_064598.1, read on the forward strand.
GACGATCATCATGTTGACATGGTTTTTGACATCCGTCGTGGTTTGCCACTATAGGAATGTTCCAAATAGTAGCTGTAGTGTCAGGTTGCAAACCGACCAGGGCAAAATTGCCAGCCATAAAGTAGCTTGATCAACAACCGTAATGAAAAAAGATTTTATCTAAAACATTCCCTTCAAATTACATCACTGACACGCACGATAAGTAACGAAAATTAACACCACACACACACACCGAACGTGTGCAGAAAACCGCAGGCGGATCGCTCTACGTTATCGGCTCACCAACTCACGGGAAGCAAACGGAAAGCAGCATAACTTTCTCGGCCATAGCTCGGTAGCTAACTTGTCGTTTAGCCATCTCTATCGCAGATTAGTGCCATCAGTCACAATTCGTTCCGCAAGCAATGACGCTGACGACTACGGGGTTCGGAATGGCAATTCGTTAAGGCAGACACCAACCATCCAACCAACTAACCTCTCTCTAGCGTGCCACGAATCCCAAGACTCGGGATGCAGGAGAGCAACAAGAAGAGCCAAAGGAAGAAAAAAAAATAAACACCCCGAGCCCCGAGGTCAGTTACGGTCTCAATTTTTATCGTAATCACAGTACAGACCGTTGCTTTTCCGTACATTACAACGCACAACGACGGTCGATTCCTTTTTTTTATCTGCTGTCCCCCCCACTGGTTCACTCGTCCCAGTACGCCGCGTTCTAGTTTGTGCTCTTGTCTACCATCCTGAACGCTCCTCACTTACAAGTGGTTTCGCGCGTTCCCATTGAATTCGTGCGAAAAATGGAGCCTTCCCAGTTTCACCCTTCCGTCATCGCCGTCGTCGTCATCTTGCTGTTTCTTGCAAAACATAGCATCCGCGATGCAATGCAACGGTATGCATTTTCCTTCCCCAAACCCTTATCCCTTCGGTCCTTCGAACCCTCTTTGGACGAGAATGAACGTGGTTAAAGCAAAACGTGCTGCTGGTTGGTGCAGCTGCATTCAAACTACGGCAGTGGTTCCCGATCGAACGAAAGATGGCCACGGTGCCCCCGGGCGGGCTCTCGAATCGTTCAAACGTTTCAACGTCCAAGCAGGTATTCGCCTTTTCCGCATTACACACTCGGTACGCGCTCTTTACTTGTCTCTCTCTCTCTCTCTATCTCTCTAGCTCCTGTCTCTATCTTTCGTTGGTCGGATGTAAAGTTTACGTCCAGAATCGACCGCGCAGCAGATACAGCCGCGCGTATGGGGCGATTGAGAGAAATGAGGTCGAATGCATGCAGTCGATGAGCACACGAACCGCTCCAGTCCAATGCGTAAACGTTCCTCAACATTATTTGACGCCAGTATCTCGAAGATCTCGTACCCGAATGCAAAGCGTACGGGGTCTCCGGATCGGAGTGCTCCTATGGGAACGATCTTCCACTTTCGATTAGTGACAGTAGCAACGGCAAAACATAATGATGGAACAAGAACACAATTATCAGATGAATGGCATTGAAGTTGCTTCAATGCAGCAGAAGGAAAGGGAGGGGGGAACAATTTCGAGGAAGCTGTACAGGTCAACCATACAGAGTTGTACACAAAGTCATTTCTATGCTGATTTTACAAAACGAAACAAAAGTTTGATTCGTTGAGGTAAAGCCAACCATCAAAGTGTTTCAGAAAACTTCAGAGTTCTTAGTGTTGGTTCAGAAGAAAAAAAATTGTTAGACACTCCAAACTATGACTTGAAGCCCGAAAAGCAACAACTAGTTTAAGAATGTTTTTAAAGCTGTTTGGAACCCTGGAATTGGCGGGTATCCAGAGACACTTGTTTTAGTAATGTATTTGGGGTTGTCATTGTTACAATTGTTACAAAAATACATGTTTTGTCTTGTAATGGGTCCGTTTATCTAACTCTCCTCATTAGCTTATCTTCAACTAGTTAGCGTTGCCGAATGAAAGACACTTGTTTTAGAAATACTTCTATATTTAAAATACTGGACCTCTGTTATAATTGAAAATTTGATAAGAAACAAATTTAAAATAGCTACAAATGTAGTTATACTAAATTTACTTATAACAAGTATTCACCTGTTCAATAAGGAGAGTTCATTCAGAAGAAATTCTATTTTGTGGAGAGAATTTGTGGTGTTAGAGAGCGGGAGCTTTCATTGTGTCATTGTGAGGACGCTGGAAAATACATTAGGGCTGGGTGGTTCGGTATCATTTTAATGACATAGCCAATCCACCGACGTCAGCAGCCTCTTATCCGTTCCACGATAGTGAGATCGTCGTGGATCGAGCATTCAAGCTTAAATAGTTGGAACTTTCAGTGTATAACTGATAAGGTGCTGGGCAACGAGCGCTGACAAAAAGGTGACAAATTTTTCAAGTGACAAAAACAGCTTGTCAACTGCGAAAAATAGTTTTTCCCGTTGCCGTGCACACATTTGTACACTTTGACAAAACATAGCAACCTATGATTGACAAAATCTTCATCATCTTCAACGTACACGAAAATTCAACGCGATGGAAGCAGTTTTACAGTAATTTAGGCTTTAAATTAATTAATTAAGATGGTCTGTGTCCTTGCAGGGATGAAATACAGTTAATTCAACAAATGAGAGCACCGCAATGGTCAGCAATTCACGACGTACGAACGTCAAATTTTTGTCAACTTTTTGTCACCATTCTTGTCAACCTTTTTCGTGGATTTTCTACAAAATAAAATTTTGTCAAAAGCTCAACAAAGTGACAAAAGCTCCGTTTTGACAAATTTTTCACCTTTTTGTCAGCTCTCGTTGCCCAGCACCTATACAGTTGAATCGTATATTGAGAGTAGAACTGATAAAATAGCAAAATAGTAGCAACATTAAGTACATATTACCCCAGAACTTGATTGTTGTGATATTATAATATTTCTTGTTAGCAATACGGCCAGGCCGTTCCTTATGAATAAAAAAAAATATTTCTTGTCAATGGAAATCAAATGAGTAGCCTACAAAGGCCCTGTTCAATATTCTGAACTGTGCGTTATATACTTCTTTGGCAGGTCCTACTCCGTTTTCTTCTTATGTGGCCATCATCGTGGCACCAACGGGCAGTTTCTACTCCTTGCATTAAATACACCATTTATCGATCAATGTTAATAAGCCAACAGTTCTTTAGTTAAAATGGCTTAAACACTTAAAAAGAAATTTATCTTAAATAGCTGACACAGATTCCATAACCCTTTGACCTTCCCTACCCCAAGTTAGTGTGAATGTTTTGTTCCAATTTCGGAAGACACTGACGCTGAGCAACGGCTCATGTTTCACCGCTGTGCCTTACTATTTCAAACCGAGACGCGATCTTTATCTGTCGGTCAAACCCACCAAATTCCAGTCTTAATACCGTGCATCTAGCATCTTGGACAAATAGTCATGCGCTAGCGTGCTAATTCCACGTGCAATTTGCTTGAAACACTTCACAAACCTTGAATGCCATACCGGATCGGTACACGATCACCCCAGCCGATCAGCTGGCTGGGCAGAGCTGGGGCCAGAATTATGGACATAAATCAAAAATTTGTTACACAAGTTAGTTTGGTTTCACTGGAACGGGCCCGGTGGATGGCTTAGGGGAGGTAAAAAAAAACACAAAATCATGCACAATGCGAGCACCACTCGTGATCGTTTGTTAAGGCTAGGTAACATCGCGCATTTTTCACGCGCACCTTTGATCTGCTGCAGCACGGCCGGACCAAAGCTACCGCCATATTGGGACAGTAGTACTACTGCTCCCTAGACTGATCCCATTTTAGTTCGATGCACCGGCCCCAGTGCCAGGACCAATATGTGATCGTGATTGGGATGAAAAGGGGGGTTGCACCCGTCCGTTGCACAATTGCCACCGCTCATTTGCATAAAATATAGTGCCAACGTGCCTTTGGCACGCGGTCCGAGTGTCGGGGCGTGAGTGATAAAAGATAGAATGTAACTTTAAACGGGAGGCAAACACATAGCTTTATTTAACGCTACGTCACCGTGGGCAGTAGCAGTCCTTCATTTTCTTATCCGTGATTTATCACGAGGAAGATCATAGCACCAAATGTGATTGTACCATCATTCACCGTTCACGCACACTTCAACGAGGAAGCAGCTAACCCAACAATTAACATACGCTACTCACCTAACCTCACACTGCCTGTTATCACGACGCAAGCCAAGCCGACCGAGGATACCACAAGAACTGCACACAACGATCACACGTTTCACTACCGAAATGTACGGGGAATCACGCACTAAATACACTGATTTTGCACGGAACTGGATGTTAATTATTATATAATTGCACTCACTAAAACCAGGTGTTTTTAATTGCATCCTATCGTCCTAGCTTTTTCGACTCGAAATGCGTGATTTATCGCTGCGACCGAACCGCGAGTAACACTAACCACAAATGAGGCGTAGGTGTACTCGATGCTTGTATAGCTTTGGATAACGGTAAATACAACGACTAGCGCGATACACATATCCATCCGTACTGTCTACATATTGTCAAATCGACACCGGTCAATAGTATTGGTATGATAATAAACCATGCGTAACCCAGCGATTGTTTTTTTTTATGTATTTTAACCTTTCATCTGTAAGGTGATTACCAACACACCTAACATTCCGGCACGCGTCATCGTTCTTGCACTATTTACCAAACTCATCATCTCCTATCGGTTCTAACTTTATTGATGATTTTGCTTCAAACGGGCTTTATCAACTAAGTGGTACATGTAACTAATCCACTTAACCGGCATTTAGATCTTGTTTTTTCCAATTCCTTTGCTGTAAGGATTGTTGCTGTAAAAAACACATGTAAGAGCATTCCTAGAACCATTGTTATCGACTGAATTAATAAATAAGTAATAATGAAAATTTAATTTAAAAATTTAGCAATAAATTCGCTCTAAAATAAAGTGTTTGCGAATTACTAAATCTTCTATCTCACTACAACATTTTTGTACGTAAGGAAGAGAGTATTCAAATATTGATTTTTTTACAATAAATGGTTATTTTGATTTTTGTTTTGTTTTTTTGCTCGGTTAGAACGGCCTGGCTTGTTTTATCACGTAGCAGGATAGTCAGTCCTTGCTACGGGGAAACGGTCCGGATGGGATTTGAACCCGGTCCTGCCGTGTTCACCGGCTGTGGGCCCGCCCCTATTACTTGGAAAATTAATTTACAAACAATTAGGGAACCAAATCACAAGCAAGCAAATTACATATAACTTTTCCTTTTGCCAATGTACTTCACAGAAGTTTCTTATTCTAATATTTTTTATCACACAACTAAAATCATATAAAAAATCTACACATAATATGGAGAGTGTACCATTTCATGCACTATAATTGATACAACAGTGAGTATAATTCTTTGCTGCCGGATCACGTCTGTTATTAGTTTGATTAAAATTTAATTAAACCACACAGAACTAATTGCCGATTGCAGCAAACAAAACAACACCGATTGCATAGTTTATGTTTCTATTGCATTCACATTTATGTACCACTAATTAAACGCTGCTTAATGGTTCCTGTTTCAAGTCAGTTTCGTAGAACTGCTTGCATATACGCCCAAACCCCGGAGCGTTACTTAATGTAACCCCCGCTTTTATGCATCCAAACCACCTGACGGTAGAAAAAACGCATCTTCTGTTCCGTTGCGTAACCCGCGGGTGGTTACATTTATATTCACATCTTCCCATAATCGGAGGGCGCTCAGCTCAGGGGGGGGGGGGGGGGTAGTTGGTGCTATTTTGCATTGTATTTCCTTGGGATTTCCGACACGCCGCCGGACACGTGGAAGTGACGGACAGCCGGACTTACCGAAAACCACCCTGGATAGTATCCGGTCCCGATTCCGATTACAACGTTCCGTTCGTTCTATCATCGCACACCGATGATAGTATCATCGGCTTTTCATCGTATGATTACCGGATCGTTCGGTCAGCTTTGCGCTGGAAGCGACGGACTGTGGAAGATCTCTTCATGTACGAACGCGCGCAGCCTGATCGATCAGGTTGAAGGTGGGTTTAATGTACGCCGCCGTTTACCGTACTGCCTATATATACCGTATCTGCTGGATGCGATCAATCAATGCGCATGCGGTGGGATGTGTTGGAAAATAAAAATAAATGGGCCCCAGTCGGCATGCTACCGCATGCTAACCGGTAGGAATCTAGGAATGGAAATAATTCAAGCCCGGAAGGACGAAAACTATTCGCTGCGTACTGTGATGATGGCGATTCATCCATCCGATTCAGCCGGATGATAAATTGTGCCCACCGATCGGCCTAATAAAAGGGCATTAATCAGTACCGGCTCCCGGAACGGTTGCATCCTTACTGTTGGTGTGCCCTCCGGTAGCGACACCATCGTTTGTCTACGATTGATCCTTGACCACGCCTGCGAACAAGAGCTACCTCGCACGAGCTGCTACCGAGATCGGTTCAAGAGCGTTGGGTGTCGCCGCCAGGCGAATGCTATCAAGCCCGCTCATCCCTGTATCAATGACGGATCAAGCTCAGATGAGCTCATTGAGGTTGCCACGTTGCCTCACAATTGTCCTACGGCTTTATTCACTGTATACAGACATGGTAGCTGATTTTTTCTCTCCTTTAGTTCATGCCGTTGAATAGCGATCAGTGATCTACACAGCTACGGTTAGCAGGATGCAAATCCCTTCCAGGCGCCTGTAATTCCCTTTGCAATTCAATTCGGCTCAATACTGGTCGGTACGTTGCATTTATGCGCATCTGATACATTCCGCAACAAAGGAAAATTGTATGCAAAAAAAAACCACACGCAACAGCCAGATTGATGAATTATGAGACAACACTACCGCTGGAAGGGTGTGCTAAATGCGTTGGACAAAGAAAACGTCCCATTGCTTCTTTCCTTGCAACATTAGACGGTCAACAACAGCACACTACAATGTAGCACAAAACGTTACAATCAGGGTAAAGATGCATTCCAGCCGCATCGCCAGTGTGCAGTGGCGCAACTGTGACGCATTTATATCAAACTGACAACAGCCCACGCCAGCGCACACTAACACGCACCATGCCGTCGTAATCCTTTACCACATCCGCTTTCGTTTCGTCCACACGGTGCCGCCGCTGATTTGCGGCACAGTTTCCTCTTTTTTTTTTGCTTTTTAAATGCACATCGGAATGCACTGCCGATCGATAGCTGTGCAACCCGTTCTCCACCTACGAACCATTTTCACGCCACGGCCAACCGTTTGAATATTCATGTCATCCCGTGTGCGCGCGTGGTTCGCTGGCTTTACGCCCTTACACTGCTGGAGATTAAAATCTACACACTGTCGAAACGTCGTGCAATGGGCCGGCCTTCGCTGCGGGATGGCAGGACTAATAAAGTGCTTCGGATTGCTCCGTCGCTATAAAGGAGAAGCGGATTGTGCTAAAACAAAATGAGGTTACACGTCGATGCAGCGTCCCTTTTTGGTGGTAAACACGTGGTATTTATGTAAAAAGTGTTTTTTTTTCTTTTTCGTTCTGAAATTGTTCCTAATTACGTAGATCAGGGTAGTACACTTTGCAAATTTTAAAAAGTTGCATTTTGTTTTAAACAAATTTTTGGAGTGTCTCATTTATCATGAACTTTACTCAAAACTCTAAAATATCACCTTTTTTCAAGCTGCCTCTTTAATGATGTAGTTAGAAGATTAAATCCGACATTTACTAATACTAATCTTTTCATCCTTTTACATCGTTAGAAGATCTAGTAGTTGCTAGCAATCATTTGCGTGGCCATACATTCAATACATTCTCTTGGCGGTATATGGATTCCCCACACAAAACCATCGTCTTGTGGTGATTTACATCGCAAAACCGAACAAACCGAAAGATTGAATCATTAGTAACCTTTTTCAATTACTACAATTCACACGCAAAATTCAATTATGGTCCCAATGCAATCGGTACAGCGCATCGCGATCGGCAGAAATCTTTTGCACCCACAAATCAGGCCACTTGTATGCACCGGAACAATTTTCATTCCTTGCATCATGCATCCTTCACGCCAAATCGCCCACCCCCCCCCCGGGAACGCTGGACAGGTGAACAAGCGCCCGTTCACCTGAACAACCAACCGTTGTTCGATCGATAGATAGATCGATAGATTGGGTTGCAGGAGCAAAAAAAAAAAAGAAGCGAAATATGCTTCTGCACCACAATTGCACCTTGCAGCTGTGCTTGGGAATGGCAAAATAATAGCTTACCAGTCGGATCAACTCGATCAGCGTATCAGCGTTCCATTGCATCCGTTCATCATCATCCGGCCGCCTGTTCCGAAGCTGTACAAGCAACACGGTGCATGCCAGTGTGTAGCATACCCGCCCGGAGGCAGATACGGACCAAGATTGTAACGCTGCTGCCAGTTTGTTATTGTGGGTCGCTGGGAAACGTTGCACTTATCGAAATCGAATCCACCACTGTTTTGCCGAGACCGCCACGCTTAGGCATGGTAACGGGTGGGCATCACTCTTTTTTTTGTGGACCATCGATCTCTTGATCGATCGTTCGATGATGGACGGCGGCGACACATCGTAAAATGGTTTCGCGTAACCGAACGGATGAATATCAAAGATCACCCTGGGCCGACTGCCATGCGAAGGCCAACACCGTATATTTCCGCCTGACAAACGAGCTCCCCCCCGGGGGAACGAGGCGGGCAGTGTGGTTTCCTTCCACCAACCGAGCTTGGCTGCGACATGGTGATTTACGTTCGTGAGAGAGTTCTCGGTTTGGCCAAACCTTCTACGAGACTAAATCTACAAAGAAATGTCAAAAGTTATGAGGCTATTGGAAGGATTTCTTCAAAACCAGCTTCAAAAACTTACTACTGAAGGCGTACAAACTTCATGCCGTTAGTGATGTCGCCCGAATATTCCAACGATGAAACAATTGAATCCCTTACTTACATGGGTACAGTTAAGGTTACAGCAGTAGACATTGCAGATCTTGAAACGCTGATTGCATACTCCATTAATTCGTGAACTTATCGCCAAGTCTCTCGGTACAAACGTAACAGGTTGGCAACGGCTAGTTAAGACCGAGGCGTAATTTCGTCCTCGTTAGTGTCGGACCATTTGATGCGCGATGGTACGAAGAGTTATATAAAAATTAAACGTAATTTCAGTTTTATGCTCACTCATTTTCAACCCATTTGTCTTCAGGTTTCCGACGAGCTGCGTACAGCTGTTGTGGTTGTGGAAATGTTGCATACAGGAATGTTTTAATTTTGACCAGCACCATCACCGAGGTCATTGCAAGGAAACGGCATTGTAACACTAGGGTAGAAGCCATTCCCATACACACACACATACACAAACGTAGATTGATGAATGATTGGCGGGGAAGATCTTGATCAAGATCCAGCTCAATGCAGGCGCTAGTCTCCACGAGTACACTAGATGGTGGTGATGGTTGTTGCGGAGCTTAAAGCTGAAAGATAATTTGAATTTAATTAGTGTTGTTTGCCTAAGTGCCGACCGTAAATCGTACGTTCGGGAACGATCATAAGTGATCACACATTCGAATAACTGCAAAACAACGCAATGTTTCGGCATCAAGCGGAAGAGCATAACGATGAGATTGTTGAGTAACGCGCATCATTTGTTAATGGGATGCGATTAGGGATAAGAAGCGGATGTGTGTTGATTTACTAAACTGATCTACATGAATTCTGGTATTATCTTTCAACAGAATACTAGCATCCTGGACATGTTTGGGATATCATTAATATTGATACTATTTCTATTCTCCTTCTCGTTTCTCTACAGATAAGTATCCCCGTGATCGGATGCTACTATCGCGGGCCTCCTTTCACTAGAGTTGGCCCGAACGTATAGACACGAGGAGTTCCCGGTTGTCACAATCTACTCCGAGTCAGGCCAACATGACGCACCAACAGCGACGAGTTGCACCGGTCGAATGTCCGTTGGCATCGCTGGGACGCAACACACCCTCGATGGACACCCGTCAGTATCATCATCCGCTCAGCTCCAGCCCGCTCGATCCACAAGCTTACCAGATGTCTCGAAGCTCACCGATCCTGACGCTCGAGTCCGATCTTTATCCGCCCGATTCCGGTGGCCTGCTGTCGACGGGATGCAAAGGCGAACAACCACCGGACGGTGGCGTACCGGATGGTAGTGGCGGTGGTAGCGGTGGTGGCGTTAGTAACGGTTCACTACTTTCCCGCAGTTCTTCTTCCTCGCTCGATCAAAACGGTTCCTTTCTGCATCAAGCTTTACCGCTGCCACTGCATCCACCGCCCACAGTCAATGGGCACCACGGGCACAGACGAGACTATCGGCCGGTACGGCCCCGAACCTACACCCCGATCGATGCACTACTGACCAACACATACCAGCAGCACCACCAACGGCTATCGCCGGTGTTGCGAGGCTCACAGGGAGGCTACCATCATCCAGACGATCCACCACCGCCGGGGCTGGGCGGACTGTCCGAAGCGGACCGGTACTTTCTCGAGGAGAAGATGGACGCGCTCTACATTCAAGGTGCCATTCGACGCAATGCCAACGCCACACCGTCCAGCCTGACGCGCAATCAGTCGAGCAGCAGCAACAACACCGAACGGTACTACCTCGAGAACGAAAACATCGATGCGATCTACAACTTCTGCCGACGCAACGGTGGTACGGCGAGTTCGGTAGCGGCACACAACGCACACAATTCCTCATCGCAAACATCGTCCCAGGCGCAGTCGCAGGTGGACTGTCTTGATTCCAGCTCGCCCCATCTGCTTCGGCGTGCGTCTAGTCCGGAAACGAGTGGTTCCGATCGGTACCTGCTCGATCGGATACGTGGCTCACCGGCCTTCCATAGCCCGCGGGGGACACACTTAAAGGCCGTCGGGTCGGCAGATTTCATCGATGGAAGGTAAGGATTTGGATTGTTGGAAGAGAATTTGTTTCTTTTGAAATAAAGCTTTTTCTAAACATGTTTCCATCTCTTCTTTCCAGAATTCCACTCACCAAATCGCAACACTACAACGATGGGCTTTCGCGATACGGACGATTCTCGCCAAATCTTGACCAAGGCTACCACACGCTCGTGTCTCCTTCACCCTCGGGACAACAGCAATCATCGATTCCGGCTTCTTGGACAACGGCCGGTAATCATGGTTCGGGTGGTGGCACCAACTCAACCTCCTCCAGTCACGGAAGTCCGGCCCAAACGAACACACCCGTGGTCGGTGGAAACGGTACCAACGGTATCGGTGCCAGACCGGACGGTACAACCATTCTGACGAGTCTTGGTAATGGACACGGTACAAGCCTGTACCGGTCCGGACCACTGTTCGATCGTGTACCGGACGAGCTGATGGTGCGCATTTTCGAATGGCTAGACAGTAGCGAACTGTGCAATATTGCTCGTGTTTGCCGGCGGTTTGAATCGGTCATCTGGAATCCGGCACTGTGGAAGATAATTAAAATTAAAGGTAGGCTGGCAAACGCTTTATAAAACGTGTCCGTGTTTCACAACGCTTCTGTTTACAACTTACAGGTGAAGAAAATAGTGGCGATCGTGCCATCAAAACCATCCTTCGAAGGCTTTGCGGTCAAACGCGAAACGGTGCCTGTCCCGGTGTGGAACGTGTGCTGCTTGCCGATGGTTGCCGACTAACGGATCGTGGGTTGCAACTGCTTTCCCGACGCTGTCCGGAGATTACGCACCTGCAGATCCAGAACAGCGTTACCATCACGAACCAGGCACTATCGGATCTGGTAACCAAGTGTACAAACCTGCAGCATCTAGACATAACGGGTATGTGTTGTATGGAGTTTGTAACCAGGATGTTTAAGTGTGAGCGTTACTAATATGATCGTGTCGTTGCTTTGTTGCAGGTTGTGCCCAAATTACGTGCATTACCATTAATCCAGGGTTGGAACCACCGAGACGACTGCTGCTACAGTATCTGGACCTAACCGACTGTGCGTCGATCTGTGACGCTGGTATCAAAGTCATTGCCCGTAACTGTCCCCTGCTGGTCTACCTATACCTTCGACGGTGTATACAAGTAACAGGTAAGACGATGGCCAAATGAACGATAAATCACAAGATGGGCTTTTGTACTAAATGCTTTCCCTATCTCGCTTCCAGATGCCGGGCTTAAGTTTATTCCAAACTTCTGTATCGCGTTACGTGAACTAAGCGTCTCGGACTGTACCAGCGTAACGGACTTTGGACTGTACGAGCTGGGAAAGCTCGGTGCAACCCTGCGATATCTTTCCGTTGCCAAGTGCGATCAAGTTTCGGACGCCGGGTTGAAGGTGATCGCTCGAAGGTGCTACAAGCTGCGCTATCTGAATGCCCGCGGTTGTGAAGCGGTTAGTGACGACTCGATCAATGTGCTGGCCCGCTCCTGTCCACGGTTGCGGGCGCTCGACATTGGCAAGTGCGATGTGAGCGATGCCGGGCTGCGAGCTCTCGCCGAAAGCTGTCCGAATCTGAAGAAGCTAAGCCTACGCAACTGCGATATGATCACGGACCGGGGGATACAGTGCATTGCGTATTACTGTCGGGGGTTGCAGCAGCTTAACATTCAAGATTGTCAAATCTCGATCGAAGGTTACCGGGCGGTCAAGAAGTACTGCAAACGGTGCATTATCGAGCATACCAATCCTGGGTTTTGCTAGCGTAACGCAGCAGGGGCCGTAACCGGTGGCTTTAGCCGGTGGCAGCATTTAGTAAGCGAGTCGTTAGTTAATTGTATGCACTGTGTAAGGAGGTATTGTAACAAATTGCTTCTAGTTAGACTTACAGCCCGTTGTTTCATACAAACAAGCAAGTGTTAGTAGCTTAAGCAAATCTGATCCATGCTGCCAAAAAAGAAGAACGAAAAAAAGCGATCGACAAGTACGCGAAGGGAAGACTTCTAACCTAAATTAAGCTGACACAGTTCTACGGTACTCGATGATTCTAATTAGCAGTGCGATGGGAAGTTGTCCCAACATTATACAACCAGGTGCATAGAGCTGATGAGACTGTAGATTCGTCGGGTTTTTGTTTTCTTTTGAGTAGGTTTTAAATCATCCGTTAGGCAAATGTGTTTTAACGGAATGCATCGTCCCGTTCTGCAGAGGACACACAGGTGATTGCAGGTGTATATTTACTTTTACGTGTGAATATGTATGAATCGAACGTTTGTGCATATCAATTGAATGGTCGATTTGGTTTTAATTTGTTTTAGATGGAAAAATTTTAGCAATGTGTTTTGTGCCCTTTTTATTTATGTAAAAAAATAAACAAATATACGATATTTATTTAATAAATTGATCATACGCGATTTCTTTTTAAAGCGAAGGAAAAGAAAATCTGGTATTTCTTTACTGTTGTTTAGTTGGAAGAGTCTGGAATGGCTGTAAAGCATATCCCGAATACCTCATTGGCGAAAAAAAACAACTTCTATGCGGAAGCTACAACAAACCCGACGATGACTTTCCTTGAATATTTTACTTCATACATATATGATGTTGATTGAAATCGTTTAAGATCGTTTGAAGATGAATCTGGTTCAGCAAAATTTAAATTACACTACAATAATGAAAATTGGCGGGAACACATACGAAACACGTGTTCCATGAGCTGTTTGTGAAAATTCGTTTTGCGCATGTTCAGTAACTCTCATTACAATATTTTAAATTAAACGTTGAATTAGTTGATTAACACGTTGTGTGCCACGCTTATTTTGGTGATGTTTCCTAGCAGGCCACGGTGTTTTTCTTTACAAATTGACTGTCTATCATTTTTGATAGACATGGCCCCCCAGGAAATGTAAATTTCAAACTGTTATTTCTCCGCGGAGATACCACATTTTTACAAAAAACCTTCGGCAAATATGCAGATTAGACTTTAATGAACCTAATTATATAGTTGGTTTTCGGAAACCCTTAGTAAATTAATTTATAAAAGTATATTTTTGGGATGCCTTTTTTCGAAAAATCTGACGTTTTGTTCATATTGCTATCTCTTGTGAAGCGCCGTTTCATCGTCTGTTGTTCAAGCATATATTTGTCTCACTCGCACTGCAGACGATCAAACGGCGCGACATAAGAGATAGCAATATGAACAAAACGTTAAGATTTTTCGAAAAAAGGCATCCCAGAAATATACTTTTATAAATTGATGGACTGAAGATTTGCGAAAACCAACTATATAATTAGTTTCATAAAAGTCTTATCTTAATATTTGCCGAAGGTTGTAAGTAGAAAAGTGCAGCCACCGCGGAAAAATACCAGTTTGAAAATGACGACTACTGTCTATCAAAAATGATAGACATGGCCCCCCAGGAAACTTCACTGTCTATCAAAAATGATAGACATGGCACACAACGTGTTAAATACGTAACTATCGAACAAATTTGGTATTTACTTCATAAATATTGCAATTCAAATATCATACTTCCTTACATAAATTGTGAATCTTTTGTTGCATGCCTCAACTGGTAGAGCACTGCCTAAGCTCTGGACAGTGGGAAAATTGATGGTACAAATTTTGACCAATTGCATACAAGCCAACCCTGTAACACCCAGTTCACATTCCTACGAATACCCAAGTAACAGAAGAGAACATTTCAGTTGAACATAAAACAAAGGTCAAACAACCACAATCGATTTTGTGTGTTTGCTGAAGTATTTTTAACGAATTTAAAATGTTTCTATTTTGCAAAAAATCCAAATGTTAAAACAAATGGAGAATTATTAAACAAAGTAAAGTGTTCGGTTGTTGCTGGAATCCTAATTTTATCGACATTCCTGCCTGGTGAGAGTCTCAGTCTAAGAATTCTTCCTTCTTTTCTTCCCTCTTCCTTATTCTTTCCTTCCTTCTAGTGTTTGGACTGACTGGGCTTTCTGGCCGAAGTTGGAAACAATGACCTAGTTGTTCTAACTCTGTCGTACTCAACTGGCTATTTTTGTAAGTTCCTTCGTTTCGTCCTATGTGGCGCTTCATCACATGTTAGTGTCGTGTCGTTAGTGTAACTAGGGCGCTCGGGGGGCACTTGTACTATGTCGTATAATCCTAATAAGTATACCTTAGTAGGATATTCGATTTCAACCGAAATTCAAATTATACGGATTTCTCCGGAACATATTATTTGCTTATTAAGCCCTTATTTTCTTTCACTACAATTTCTTGTAAGCAAAACGACTCTCTTGATACTTCATACTTTATTTGCATGCGCTTCGTTAGTTTCATTTGTTCCCATAATTCAAACCTTATTGTGTGAATCTATACAAAATGTATTGTCGTATGAGGATGTTAAAATCATGCTCTGCATCGTTAACGATTTGGGAAGAGATGCACTTTATTTCGAACCCCGTATCCCTAAAGCTAATTTTATCATACCCACTGTGCACAGCGAAATCTTGCTCACATTGCTTACATTTATAAGTACCTGAAGCTTCCCAGCATTCCTTCCTTCTTGCAACACTTCTCTCCAATAGAGCAACCCTTTCTGCTCCTCCAAGAGAGACAGAGAGAAAGGAAGGATAATAAATAAGGGATAATTTAGTTCTACTCTTTACGTGCTACAGAGCCAAGGAAGGTTAACTATGTACACTAATCGTTCCCTCTTGCAACACATGGGATGTGTGAAATTATCCACAATTCGTTTAACTTCATTTTTTACAGCCTGGTCTTTTTTTGACCCGAACCTTAGCTTTCTCTCTAAGGTACGGTGACAGGTAGGAACCGGCTCGGATCTCCTGCCTGTGGGCTGTAACGGATAATGACCTTGTTCGGTTCTTCGCCCACCTCCAGGAACGTGTTCCAATCGTACAAAAAGTAGAACCCGTTACGACGAGGAGGTGGCAACGGTTCCTCATTCACAGGATCACCGGCCAGATCGGATGAGGGAAACGAATCTTCCAATGCAGCATTTCGAGCACTCTCCGTCGTTGAAGTAGTTGTAGAGGAAGTCGTAGTGGTGGGGTTCGTCGTCGTATCAGGTGTAATGTCGCTGGTTGTTGTCTTAGCTAACGAATCGTCCTGCTCGGTATCATCGCTTGTTGTGCCACTACCGCTCGTGTTAAGCTGTAAACTGAAACGGAACGGACTATCGCTCTCCGTTGCTGCACTCTCATCGTTAAGAACCGTAGTGGCAGTCGCGGTAGTACTTGTGGCCGGTTCTTGACGCTTTTTGATCTCGTTCAATCGTTCGCGATCATCTATGCCATCGAGTAGCGGATCCGGACCCTGTGCCAACAGCGATGGGCTTAGATTGTAATGTTTCGGATTGAGCACCGCGAGCGAATCGTCCGTGAGGGATGCGTTTAGCTTCTCGAGTTGCTTTACCGTCTGCCACAGCTGTTCCAACTTCTGGTAATCCTCATTGCTGACACGCAAATGAGCTGCCGATGGTGTTTGATCTAGAGGTGGATCTAGTTTACGTGGCGTTTTCTCCCTTCTTCGGACTAACGGTGTCGCTCCGGTAGATAGGGAAGCCTGTTGTTGGCCAGATTTCATCTGTATACCTAGCGTTCCCAGCACGGACATTAACTGTGGTGCTACTAGGTCTGCATCGATGGAAGGAACCGATTTCATCACCATCGGAGGTTTTTGTGTCATTTCCGGATGCATCGATTTCTTGTTCCGTGGACCAGGACCAACCAAACCGAAAGACTTTAGCAATGCGTCCAGCTCTTCGTCGATTGGTTTCGTGCCACCATCATCGTTAGATGTTCCGATCGGTAGCGGTTTGAAGGCAATATAGTCATCCGGTTTAACGCTCGCTTGTGTAAGCCCTCCAGTAGTTTCAACTTCCAGCTTCTTCGGTTCCTCGATCGTTGGTGTTGATTCTTCCACCTTGAGCGGTTCGTGCAGTACCAGTGCGGCCGGCTGTATGTCGACAAGTCGTTCCGCGTGTGGCAGTGGACTATTCGCACTGGCAGCACTGTCCGCTTCCTTTAGCAAACCGAACGAACGCAGCAGATCCTTAAGCTCTTGTGCCACCTTCGGATCATCCACATTGATTGCATTGTTGCTAGGATCTTCCGGCGTTGACGAAGAGGAAGGTGCTATTGTCGTTACTACCACTGGCAACGGACGGAACGTTGGAGGGGTGGAAAGTTCCTCCGAGCTTTGCGATAACCCAATCGAGGCAAGAATATCGTTCAGATTTTCCTTCCGGTGAGTAGCATCACGCATTCGCTCCGGTAGCGTTGGATGGAAAGTCGTTGGGCGCGGTGTTGTAAAACGGATCGTCGTTACCGGGATGGCAGCGGTCGTCGTGCGTTGGCCAGATGTTGTTGGTACTGCGGTGGTGGTAGTAGTAGCAGCAGTAGTAGTGCTGGCAACTAACCGTGCCGGTGTTATTGGCAACTTTTCAACACCGATCGGTTTCGTGTTGGAAGCTGCACCAACAATTCGCGTCACTGGTGGACGGGTGTATATCTTTTGTAAATTTTCCGGCGACATGTTATTTGCATGGTACGGTAATACTAGCATGAGCGCTCGCATATGCTGCGCCCGATGGTGATCTCCAGCGCGTAGCGATTTGGTAAACTCTTCGCGGGTCACATTTTCGAACAGTTCTTCGATTTCTCCCCTAAAAATAAAAGGAAATTATTAACATTTAATCAACAATATGACACTCGTTAGGGGACTATTACCAACTTACCTCGTTAATCTGGGAAGGGAAGGATCGAGTGACAGCAACCGTTGTACTTCAGCGATCGTTTCGTGTACATCGTGCATGGCTTTCCGCGCCTGATCAACATCCAGATCGTTTACATCGCGCGGTCGTATGATGCGGTGCAAATTATAGGCAACAAAATCGTTCCGCCTTGGCAGTCTTCTTAAGTTCTGTGGTAAAGGTCGCGGATAAGGCCATCCATCGACCAGTGCTGCTAGTAGCAGAAGTAGCAATACAGGCACAAACGTTGCAATCCTAAAGGACTGCATTTTAATGTGGTGAATCAGTTGCTGTAAAGAAAAACAGAAAGTATTACATTAGATAATTTCTTAGATAGGATTTAAAAAAATATGCTCTTAAGAAAATAATTAAATTCAATACAAAAGCTATATAAAAGGGCAACAAAATGGCATTTGTAAGATGTGAAGCATAGAAAAATTCCTTTCGTAATCCAAAAATAAATGAATAAAATATTTTATATATATATTTTAATATTAAGTACAATTATTGTAAATTTTCCTCAACATTAGATGCTGTTATTTTATCAGCAAACGATAATACATGCACGGTGGCCTCTCGGTTTCGTAACTTCGGTACCATTTCACCGTGAATTCCAAGTGAAAAGTGTTTATGCATATGCTGTCACGGTGGATAACAATTTGTGCCAAATAAAGAAAAAAACAAACGCTACCTTCCCCACCGTGGGACAAATTACACTTTCACACTCATTGTGGATGGTGCGGTTTTGCGTTTGTCCACACAACAACGAAACAATAGTGAAATTGTCTTTCCAAATCTTCAAACACCAGAAATGCCGAAGGAGGTAAGAATTGCCGCCTACCGTTTGGACATAAATATTGTTGCCGCGTCTTAAAGAAATATATTTCTTTGGGAACAAACCATAAAACTGAAATGGTGTGGCTAGGTTAGGGCTTTGTTTTGCAATCTTTACAACCTGCAAAATGTTATAAAGTTACGTAAAAGGTAACAAAACACAAGACATCCTCAAAAAAAAATGCGTACGTATAATTTAAGGCACAAAAACAGGAAGGTGCAATCTACATCTTACAAAAACGAATAACATCTTCCGGGGTACGGTGAAACCCACCGTTTTCCTCGCAATCTAGTTATAAATAATGTAATAAAACGAACAAATCATCCTGGCAGTTATTTAATCTACATAAATTAGTGGCCATTTTTACTTTCTAACAACACTCGAAGCTCGAAAGTAGTGCTTCACATGCAGTGGAAAACGGGGGCACAGTCAGTTTCGATTTCTTTGTCCCAGTCCGTACGATCCGGAATGTACCTAGTTCGTTTGAAAAGAACTGAAACAAACTCCCTAGAAGAAAAAAGCATAACCCCCGCAACATACATTTCCTTTCGTCGTATACGATCAAAACAACACCCGGTACCGTTGCGGCGTCCAAATGTAGCCTTATGTGTCTGGCCAGAAGGTTCGATGCAACAGCAAACTGCATACACGCCCAACGGCGTGGCGCATAATAAAAACTGCAACGAAAGCAGCAACAGAAACGAAACCATTCAACGATTGCGCAACGCCTAAATCGCAACCATTTCCTTCCCATGCCCGAATGGTGGAACGCGCGCACAGAGCGATACCGAAGGTTGCCACTTGTTCGTAAAAGTGGTTCAACGTGTGCACGCCGGGATCCAATCCGTGTATCAAGGTGAATCGAAAGGAAACGTTAACTTGCGCATAAGTTGCAGTTTGTTTGGCAAATCTACGGCGGCCTTTAGGTGTGATCGACGCATCCGGAGGAGATTTGTTTCCACCCTAAATGGGGTTGGGGGGGGGGGGGGGGGGATGGACATATGGAGAGCTTTCCAAATTGGATTTGGAAAACAGTTAACTGTAGAAGGTTAATGGTGCAATGATTGCTCTCAAGGATATATGTAGGTTCGTTCAACAAAATGGTAATCTTTTGTTATGCATGTTGCACTGACAGGCCGTAACGAGGATCGTTGATCTGATTAAGTTTTAATGATCCTTTGATGGGCGCGACAAATAGTACAAAATAATAATGCACGACTCAACACAAACACGACCGATTTGGGTTCAAATCTCGAGTACGACACGTCCTCGAACTAGCGGAAGAAATGCTTCCCCATAAGGGGTAATTTACTCGAAGAGAAAGAAAACTTGATCAACAAGATCATTACATCGAAGGCTACCTATTGTGTAGATCTTCCAGAATAGAACCAACGAAGCTTTTATAGCGTCAAAATTATTAATAACAGTAATGCCTATTCATCTTTGCCACTGTTAATAACCGACCTACATATGCTCTGAGAGTAACCATTAACTGTACAAGCAATATACATTATTCGCAAAGTGATGCAAAGTCTGTAATCACTGTTGCACCTAACTCGATTCTCCACTTGAACCGTTATTTAATTTTGAACTACCTCCCCCACTAGCGGGACCATTTTCCGTACACACTATCGCTATACAACTTTGTAAGTAGATAAATATGCAAGTGTAATTGTTTTGCAAATACTTACTGGTGTGAAATTTCTTTCACAGCGAAACATCACTTGAATACAAGTTGTTCATTTAAGGGGCAAAGCAAAAACCTAGCCAAAAGTGTGGTAAGTGAATTGGGCGCAAGATGAACTTGCGGCAAGCAAACAAACCCCAAAAATAGTAGAAAAACGACTCAATTATGGTTTGAGAGGATATATTTTTTACCTAAACATTACAAACAGTTCGATTGAAGCAAAAAAAAATACCTTCCCTTCCTCCCAAAAAAAGACCTTCCGTTTGAGAAACTTTTCCTAATCGTTGATCGCTAAGGGCGGTTCCGGAATAGCCTAACATTACACTCATGGCTGCACTGCCCATTTATTAAATTTTTTATAAGCAACAACAACTTCAGTATAATGTGTCGGTTTCTCCTGGCACTCAATTGTTCAGATCAGAGCTTTCATCTGATCGAACAGGAGTAGTGCTAAATTACCCCAAGAATATCTCTCCTGAATAAGATCTCGCTTCAACTCATCTTCACATGCTCGTGTGCCTGGGGAATGCATAATTTCACAGTTTATTGACAGGGTGTGCAAAACTTGTCTAACAAGTAAGCGCACGCACTGGGTAAGATTCAATCGCTTTCCTTTCATCAAGTTCCTTCCCGATTGATCGAGCTCTGGATGATGACCTGTCGATAGCACACACGCTTCTGCGTTTGCAACCCATCACAGACTGTAATCAATCACCACCACCAACTGGTGACCACCGGTCGAGTCATACACTTTTTATTACGCTTAGGATCTTCCGTAATAACCGGCTCCAGCGATGGCGTAATAGAGAAATTTCCTTCCTTGCTATCTTCGCCACGTTTTCGTCCCCTCCACCAATCAAAACCAGTTCGAAACGATGGCGGGGGTTGCTGTCGTGTTGCTCTTGTCATGAGCCAGGGGAATCTTGCAGTTCGCGGTACTGGTCGGATCCAGTACTACTACTTATGAGCGATCATTAGTTCTATTCCGGTTTTAGGTAAAACACCTGTCCAATACAACACTCTCAAGAGTCGCGGCGTTAAGGTTGCGGTCTATAACCTTCCGCTTGACTTTGAAGACACAGTGTCACCAGGCGTTTTCGTGAGCAAAGTTGCTCATTAAAGGTTTTCACGTGAGAGTGTGCCTGTGCGTGTGTGGTTTTGTCGTAATGTCTGATGATTTTAACCCAATAGCTGGACTGTACGATCGTTTACAACTCGTTCCCCGAGCAGCCTCCAATAAACGCTAACAACCGATCGACGACCGTTGCGAATTCGGTAAGCCATGAAAAGCACGTGAGCCATTTTTTAACGCCATTTACAACGGAGCTCAAGGGTGAATCGGATTTGGGGGTTTGCCCTGTTGTTTGTTGATTATTTACCTACGCAGTGCTTAATGACGCGCAACAGCTTTAATGGCAAATGTTTTGGTTTATGTTTGGCATTGTTTACTGGATTTGCATTACGAACACTTTCACAAGATTTTGAATACATGAATTAATACTTGGAAATGTACACCCTTTTCAGTGTCGTTAGTTAAGGCTTCAAACATTCCAAGGGAATGCACCTATCACTTGACAGTTTTTATGCTTAATATCTTGGAATTAGTGAAACGGAAAATTTGTGGACAGCGGTTGAAGATTAAGATTAGGATTAAAAAGAAAAATAGGAGAGTTCCGCTGCATAGTAGAGGCACACCTTTGTCAACCACTGAAAATATTATTTAGAATGATTTTGCAACACGATCAAACAGTACAATAGGAAATCGAAGCAGAGAGTGGTCAGTTGAATAAAAGAGAATTAGGGTTATTAGAGTAACTATAAAACACTATTTTTGCTGAGAGTTGACATTTTCTTTGTCAGAGACACAACAGCATTAGTAGAAATTCCAGAGCACCTCCCGTTCTAGTTTTAGAAGTCCCTGATATGTTTCAAATTAGAGACAATTGAGCAAACGAATAAATTTGCATTGAAAGATGTTTGGAATCTGGCTCAATTTGACATCTGGCCCATTAATGATAACTTCTGCGGTACATTATATTGGGAGTTATCATCTTTTCTCGTTCAGTAATCAGTGGATTACGTGACGAAGTCTAGAAATCAGTCAAATCTACATAAGTAGTTGAGGCACAAAGAAACCATCTAGATGTATATATCTCTCTGGTATCTAAAATATCACTCAAATTTAAAGTATTTAAATATCTGTAGAATTCTCAAGTAAAGGAAGTAAAGGGCCACGGTCACGAGAAGACAATGGATTTTGCCATTCGTACCAGTCCGTACCGTCGATGAGGATGAGACCGGTAGATACCCGCATCGGGTTGCGTGAAGTATGCAATTAGCCAACTTTCACTCGCGCCCTTACTTAACCCCGACCCCGACACGCGCAACGTGAAGGGCATGGACACACGCGCAGTCATGTGTGGCCGTACGTTTGCTAACTAATAATAATAATGATAAAACCAGCGATCTATGGTAGGAAAGTTCAAACAGTGCACTACTCTCTACCGGAGCGTACAGATGGATTGGGGTCGGGATTCGGTTGCGAGTGACGGAATTTCCAAACAGATTCAGCCGCTCGGTACGCGGAGCCGGTCCTAATCACTGCAGCAGTAAGCAGGCGTGACCGCTTAAGATAAGGAGAGTTGACCAACACACGGAAATCGGTGAACCGAAGAGTTTTGCGGACAGACAGCAAACAACAACAACAGCAAAATTATCAACCGTGGTAAACTTTCCCCTCTCAAGTGCCCGAACCGATGAGTGGATGTGTACGTTTTCTTTCATTTTGCGAAATCTGACACTTTTCTATCGCTTGTCCGATTGAGCGTTAAGGGAAAAGCGGGACATTTGAGTGTCATACTGGTTACATTCCCGGATGAGATTGGCCGTTGTGGAGGTATTTGAACTTTTTTGTTTTATATAAGCTCGATTGTAGGAGCAAAGACATGAGTTGGTAATTCAATTAGAACGAAACACAAAGCAGTAGAAGTGCCCTTCGTCAAAAAGAAAATCAAAACAACAACAAAACCCATTAACAAAGTCATCACGATCTGCAGAAATGAAGCACCATGAAAAAAAACATAGTTGTTTTACTCCCATTTGCGATCCCATGGCACTGAACGCTGGGGTGGCGTCAATCTTTCTATCGACTTGTCTGTGTCTACCAAAAAATCCTCCGAACAGGTGCCTCGCACCAGGCAAGTTCACTCAAGCAAACCAGTTTATACGTACGCGCACGCACATGTTATGAACTCCGGTCAAACGAAACGCTTCAATTTCGCGCCATTCTTCGTGATCCGTGAGAGACTGCTTGCGGTACGATCGGCCGGGTTCGATTACTAAGCTTTGCTAACGTTGTTCGAATGACACGATCACAAATGATGAGGTGTAAATGAGGAAGTGCCAAATCATTAACATGTTCCGTTCTGGCTGAGGCACAACCCCGCGTCCTTTGGTGTCGTGGTTTGCCCATAACTTTTCGAGAATGTACCATTCACTTGGGTGAAAAACATCTCTTCGAAGTTCTTGAGAATAGTTTATGTTTATCGCTGTATTTTCGATGAGGAAAAAAGCAACTCTTAACAAGCAATCGAATGACGAGCATGAAAAGCATCCAAAACGAAATATATTTCCCTCACACACACTGTGCGGTGGACTCCATTCTCCGGTCGTGCGTATTCACGTGATCTATTCGTGACGCCAGATGAAGTGCTTATTCTTGTCCGTGAACCGTTAATATTGCAGTAATGCTTTTGCAAACACAACAATCTTTTTAACAGATTCCAACGAAATATTGAACAATTTTTGCACCGCTCCACATTGACCAACCAACCCACGGGGGCGGGGTGGGAGGTATATCTGGATAGCGTGAAATGGGTCGCAGAACCGATGAATGGATGGAAAGAAGAAAAAAAACAGGAATATTAGATGCTTTTCGATGCTAATCAAAAACACCGATCGGTTGGCCGTGAGATCGTGTTATCCGATAGTATTTACGATTATTAGAAGTCCTGTTCTGATTTCAGGCTCCCGGCATGTGAGTGAAACTAGCCCGTCGCTGCCACTCATTTTGCCCACGCAAACAGAAGGCATCAAAGTGGTTAGAAAAACATTTGGCCGTATAATTACAACACCGCTCTCGTTGGAGCTCGGGCGCCAGAATCGGACTCTATTAGCCTCGATCGATAATCGTTCTTCCGTTGCGCGAGTTTCGTGCAAACGTTTCAAGAAAAAGGGGCTATAAACTATTTAAATATTGTTCACCTAAATCTCGATCACACCGACACACCGGAGAGTCAGGTGGAATTCTGTACAGGCAAAATCATTCTTCAGGCTCCTATCCGTCCCGGTTCCATTTTTGTGATCCGGTAAAGTGGTACTGCCGGGAAAAATTTAACTCCCCAAAAACCCCAAATACTTCATCCACAGCAAATTGTCTTGCGCTAAGTAGCTTACCGACTAGTAGTAAGCACAGCGTACCGTGGCGCAGATACGGCAGATAAATCGGCTCACCGCACCAGCACGGGAGGCGTTACGTTAATGACTTACTTACGATGAGGCGCAAATGTGCCAGCTTGTAACTAATTAAATCACATGCCAGTATGCACGGCGGATGCAAGGGCCAGTACGGTGACCACCGTAGCATCACCATCAAACCATATTCCGCACACGTGCGGTAGTAAAGTTGTGATTTTTATGTCAGCATATTTCAACGAAAGCACACCTCAATTGGCGCCCCGGGCTGCCCATGCCCATGCGTCAATCAGCATAATAATGAACGAATCTGCCCAATTGTACCGGGTGCAATCGGTGAGTGCTAATAATACGGGAGCCCTAGAAAGGAAGAAAAATAATAACCCAAGCAATAGGAATGTGGATTTCGACTTGTACAGAGATCCATCAGTTTGGATCAATCTGTCTATTCAAATTACGCTCGCCGCTCATTTGCCCATTTACAGACGTACGAAGCGCACATAAATCGCGTCGATAGAATCGATAAAATATGTTAGTGGAGGTACGATCCATCTTCATGAACCACGGATCGATGGGGGTAAAATAAAAATTACATCGTGAAGTAATCGATGAAGTATTTTACACTAGCTCCAGCCTCTGCAGTGAAATACTCCACAGAGAAAAAGAGCCGGCAACTTGAAGTCATCCACGAATGGGGAATATCACTTAAAATGTGGGAAATTCAACCAGACCACATTTTCATCGGAGTGAACGTACCGGGCCTTGGCAACAAGGAGAGTCCGCGTATACCTCCAATGTAATTATTTCTCGTCTAATGCTCCTCGAGGGACTTAACCTAAGAGGTGGAACTGACACTCGCTCAATTGCATGTATGATCCGGGGAATTTACAACGTGCTGCATAATAATGATAAGAACAAGAAAAAAAAAACCACGATCGATAAAATGCTTGCCTTGTCAACTTCCGTGACGATTGCTTTTCCAATGATCGGGTAATTTACACCCATCATCAGCTCGCACAGCAGCTGCCCTTGGAAAACTTCGTGAATGACAGTTAATTACCCAGCAGTTGGAACACGTTGATCGGAGCTTCTTCGTGTTATTTGCTTCAAATTCGTCGAACACCTACACTACACGGATCAGAATGCAACCAATCTCAAACCTAGATCGACCAAAACTGAAGATCATCACCGAATATCCTTTAACAATTGTAAACGGTAACGGTTTCATTAGCTGCTGATTGGTTTTTGCTGTTGATTGATCCTTCTTTATTTTAATATATTTCTTGATATTGAATTAAATTAGCACTTTTATTCAACGAAATAACCATATCGCTTTCGTCAAGAGAATAATAAACAGGTTGATCGAAACACGAACCACCGAAATGGTTTCTCCTTGTCGCTTTGTCTGGCACATCTGGAAATGTTTAACAAAACCGCACTTTGAGCAGAATAAATTAAGGATGGGACTAATATCGTATCGGGAAGATCTTTGAATTTCCTATCACAAATATTCACTCATTTACACCCGACCTGTTTTACATTAAATTCCTATTCTACCCGACCTCATCGATTACAGATGGCACGTTACATTAGTATCGAGTATCTCAGTCCACCAAGCAAAATTAGCATCCCAAGGGCTTCGGAAAGTAGCCGAATTTGGAATGCTAGCGCAAATCGCAGTCGGGTTTCCCAACAGCTTCGGAGGAGTTCATTCCTTACAAAGAAATATCTAAATGAAAGATAAGGCACTTGATTTATGTGCGTCTTCGATTCCATTCCGTGCTTCCACAATCTACCTACCGAACTCATCCAACGCGGTAGGTAATTAAAATTTGCCCATCGAAAATCCCACCCATTTATTAGGTTTTAGCGTGTAAACGTGCACCCGTAGGCAGGCGCCTCACGTTTCCAGCAATTAATGGTCAAAAAACCGCCCAAAACCGCTCGTACGTCCGGAATGGTGTGAATGGACACCATCTTCGATCTTCGAATTAAGTGCCGTAGCGTGTAGTGATATTTGGTCGATTTGCGCTGGCGCATTCTAATAGAGTTTAGCGACAGAATTTTATGTCCCTTCCGAAGAAGTACAAAACGGCGACACGTTGTGGTGAGAAGAAGAGAGAAACACCAAAATACGCGTACCTCAGAATAAAGTGTAATGCGTGCGGCGTAGTCCACGCAGCCCGGTCTGTTCTGCACACACGGTCTAGGTGCGATTCTATAAAACACTATCAGTGTCGTACCGATGATACCAGTTAGCGGTCGGGAATCGATCGAGACAGACACCGTGCGAGCGTGCAGCGTTCACAGTTCACTTCTCTCTGTCATCTCCGTCGCACACGGGTGACACAGCGTGCAGGTGGGATTTTTCGGTAGTTTCCGAAAGGTGGTAACAAGGCAAGCACAACAATACAGCTTCCCCTTTTACAACCACTAACGCCAGCAGCGGAAGGCCACGTGTTGCATCGTGCAAAAGTGCGGCGTACTGATCGCGTACGCGATCCCGAATTCATTCGTACGCAGAAGTGGGAACGGTGAACCAACCAGTGGCAGTTCTCTTCCGAGCAACGAGCGAACTGGATGTTACAACTATCCTTGCAGAAAGTACAGTTGGTGGGCTGATTGGCAAAAAGAAAATTGAAGTGATTCCAAAAGGGGTGCTGCCTTGTGTTCAAGTGAATCGTTACCAGCTATCAAATAAGCGCCATGCCGCTGTTTGACACGAGTGTTTCTATTTCCGCGTTGCTCTTTGTGCTACTGCTGATCGGTGGTAAGCTGTGATTCAATATTGCTAAACATCGATAAGAACGATTGATTAGGGAGCACTCTAAAACAAGCCAAAAAAGAGAAACAAAGATAACAAATAAATAGTGCTCATAAGATCGGTGATTGTGTGAACGTATTAACCCTCAAATTAAACACTCGATCTAATAACGAAAGGATTAAGATACGCCAGTAATTGTTTGGAGTGCGTTTAAAGCAAAGTTCGCATACATTCTACTGTGGTTCATTCCCTTGCGCCAGCTAGAGACCAACACAGTTGGTACACTGTTCGTTGGCAATAATAACCATTCGGCACACTTACGGGGATAGCATTAATTGCAAAAGATCACAGTATTCACCACCACTGTGTCTTGGTTTATCTGATTTCCAACTAGCAGAGCACGTGGGTTTGTTTTATGACCGGTTACGCTCGTACCGCATCTTACACCAAACGACGCTGTGAAGTAGGGGTTATTGTTTGCACCTGCAAATGTATGAGCACGATGCATTATCATTGCAGAAAACAGCAGTATGCACTTTTCGCTCCGTTAAGTGTGTCCATCTCTTATTGCTACTAATAATATTTGCTCATTATAGCACAGTTAGCTAAAATTATGGCTTACGTACGCGTTAGAAGATTTGCAATTTAATATTTCAATTTACAATATTATTCGAAAATAGTCACATTATAGGCTAAGTAAAAAAGTGCATGCTACAAGTAACAGTAAGAGAAAAAACACATTGTCATGAAGCAGTTTGTCCATTTTTTTTTTAAATCATATTACTACTTCTTCTCCATCCTTATTGGTCTGTAGATGGCTACAAACGTACAACGTATACGCCCGTAGAGGACGCTAAGTGACACAATCAATATGTTTGCTACTTATCACAGGTCCACCCAGCACTGGTGTTGAGGGGCATCGGTTTGGTTACTCGAAACCGGATCAAAGACGCTGGTCCAAGGCACACCAAAGCTGCGCAGGCACCCATCAGTCTCCGATAGCGATCAGTAGTCATCGGGCAGTACCATTGTACATGCCAGCGATCGAACTGGTCGGTTACAACAATCTGCTCCCGGGACCGATGACTATACACAACAATGGCCATTCCGGTAAGGTACCTTAAAGGCTGCGGGGAAAATCCAAACCTTTATAACTTCAGACTCCAATATCCTTTTACGTTGCTGTTGCGCAATCTGTGTAGTGTCCCTCACGATTCCGAAAACGGACCCAGCCACCGGCAAGCATCCGTACATCTTTGGTGGCAAACTGCAGAACGAATACGAGCTGGAGGGCTTACACTTTCACTGGGGCGATAAAAACAACCGTGGCGCGGAGCACGTACTCAACGATATCAGGTACGATGGCGTTGTGTAGGAAACATACCCACGTGCAGGAGATGGATAAATTTATTATGCTTTTGTCCTTGCGTGTTTTTTTCTGCAGGTATCCGCTCGAGATGCACATTATTCATCGCAACAAAAAGTACAAAACCGTCGGTGAAGCGCTCGGTTACACCGATGGTCTTACGGTGTTGGGCTTTTTCTACCAGGTCACCGAACAGGATGCGCCCGGTATCAACACACTGGTACGATCGTTTGGTCACATCGTCGACTACGACAATACGCTCCAGCTGAACCACACGTTCACGCTGCAGTCGCTCATCGACGGGATCGATATGACACGTTTCTATACGTACAAGGGTTCGCTAACGACACCACCATGCTCCGAGGCCGTCACGTGGGTCGTCTTTCCCGATCTTCTCGAGCTTTCGGTTCATCAGATGAAACGGTTTCGTACGGTAAGTATCGTAGCATTGCACAATCTGGTGGTAGGGTTTTGATAACAATTTATTGGCCATCTTTTCCTTTCAGCTGGATACTGGCATTCACGGATCGCCAATGGTTGATAACTATCGTGCATTGCAACCGATCGGCAATCGGCGTGTGTTCGTGCGCAAGGTGAACTCCCGCTATACGGGGCTGGAAGTGTTCGAAGGAATGCATCACAGCAAATGGGACTGGGTGCAGTAGACGGCTTAGGGAGTGCACCTCATGAGCTTAGGGATGACGATGGTTTGTTTCGCCCAAAATGTTCGACCAATCCAATAACATGTGCCATCGTTCCGGGGAGTGGTTGAGAGGTAACGCAAATAAAAACAAGTGCTAAAATATTGTATTATAAATTAACCGTCCAAACAATATTAATAATAATTTGCTAAAGAAATAATTAAAGCTCCACTACGTACAGCACAGGATGTGGCATTGGTTCTGAAAGTTGAAAAAGTCGAAATTATTAATCAAGGTTTTTTTTTACTGTTTATTACATATTACGCAACTTACCCTGGGCTTTAGTAATTTTCTCCATGTTTACGTTTGTTTTTGTCCAGTGAATCATTGTAGTTGATTATTTAATTGCTATAACGCCTTTTTTTCTTCAAACTGTGTTCGATGTTTTGATGAACTAGACGTCTAGAACTAGGCGTGTTTGCGTTTATTTCGTTAAATGGCGTACACTGTTCTGTAGCAGCACCTACAACATTTCTCGACGTTACGGTAGTCCTCGCAGGCAACCGTATTGGCACTTTTCTACTAGCAATTGCTTTGGGTTCAACTACCGTCGATTCGGCAATATTTCTGTAGGAAGTTAGTGTTTGTTTTCGACGAGATTTTGACGCTACGTTTGAACCCGACCGATTCGAGTTTCCCAGCACCGGCACATTGATGTTGGACAGTTTGTACAGATGGTTTCGAAGTTTTTCACTTACTAGCGTAAAACTACCCTCCTTCGGAGTGTTCAGCGAATTCTCATCACTATACTTTATGGCCGTTTGGTGTGGTAGTACATTCGGGTTCATATTT
Organism: Anopheles funestus; assembly: GCF_943734845.2. NCBI lineage: Eukaryota > Metazoa > Arthropoda > Insecta > Diptera > Culicidae > Anopheles > Anopheles funestus. Next base: position 23,164,167 of record NC_064598.1, read on the forward strand.
TCATTCCTGCCTTTGCTTACCGAATCGACGGATGTCTTTATGTCGTTCTGCATTGTATTCGTTTTCTCCGGTTCAGGCAACTTCTCACCCACGTGCATGTACAACAGCTCCATACGTTTTGCACTGAAATCCTGCACTCTGATCGAACAAAGCTGACGTGTTGCATCGTCGAATGTTTCTGCTTTAACTAACCACTCAGGCAACTCAGTTGGCGGTGCTGCTGCAATACTGAGCGGTACTACACGCAACGGTTGCTTGTCATTAGTGTTGGATGCAAACGTTGAAGTCAGTTCTGATGGTTCCGCCGCCGGCTGATTACAATGAGAAGTATTATCAACACTAGGGCAACCTGCCAGCGCACACAGTTCTGGTGAAAATCCGTTCATGTCCTTATCGATTAACTCAGACAAAATGTCATCCATCTCCTCCTGGCTCAAGATTTCATCTTGATCATTGAGTATTTCGTCGCTGTTGAAGGGGAAAAAAAGCAAGTTACACAATTTAGCCTTTTCTGTTCTGTCTGTTTAATACCATTTTATCTACTTACGTCGTATCATGTTCTTCAGCACTATCACCTTCCACTGGTGTTGTTAGCAAACTAAATGAATCCGCTGGTAGAGGTATATTGCAAAACGATTCCAATATAGTGGCATAAAACTGGTCCAAGAATTGGTTAGCACTCATTGTAAAACATTAACGATACACTGTTTACTTTATTTATTTTATGCATTCGAGTCTGCGCCCTGCTTTGGACTTAGCTAACCGATGCCAATCATTCAATGGATGAATGGAGATGAAAACGACAAATGACACTTTGACAGGATGCGTGAACCCACAAGATTTGTTTGTTTATTTTTTTTCAACGGTCTTTCTATTTGTGTGCGCATGACCTTGTTGTGGACCAAACAGACAAACTCCAGACAATGTGGTTTTGAGGAACATTATTAGAACCAAACCATTTAAATTTCCAATAGTTTAGGAAAGAAATGAAATTCCTTCATCGAATCAACAAAATATAGGAATGTTCTTTTTTGTAGTCAAATCCAATGAAGCTGTTTAAATGCTGTTTAACGGTTTTGGGAGTGGGCGATGACGCCTATATGTCAAATTTTAAACTAAAGCGAAACGTCGTTTATCTCCAAATATATTGGGTGAGTTTATTTTAAGTGCACAATTTCATATTTAATAGTGGTTTATCTCTGCAAAAGAATCCCCGTATTATTGCGAACATGCGCAAAATATTTTAGTATTCACAATTGGGGCAGTTTAATCTTTGCCGTCATCAGGTTCGCAGATCAAATGGCAAAACACGCTTTTGGAACTGTAATTTTTGAGATAAACGAATAATCTGACACCCGGTTGCATGGTGCTCCATTGTGCTAGAAATTTTCAATTATACTACTAGAGTACTTCAATTATTTCTCCATCGTTTTTGAAACAATAAAGTAATCCGATGTGACAGTCATTCTTGACTAGGAAAATGCCGTTTTTTAAAAGAAATCAGTAATGGTGCGTATATTTAAAATTCATTGAGCATAATTGCATTCAATTTATTAACCAATTTATTCCAACCTTCATCCTGGATAGCAAAAAAGACCTCCAGCTGGTCAGACCCCTAAAGCTAAGCGGAGTGTAATGAGGAAGGTGGCCGTTGTGTCATGATCGTCAACAATACAAAGTGTGTGTGTGTGTTTTTTTTTCACTCTGCATATACCGACTTGCTTCTTGCCAACGTTGCATCATGCGGCAAACGTCGAGAGACATCATCAACTTTTACGGCAACTCCTTTCAAGAGCCCGCAATGCTTACTTGCGTCCACCATTGACGCCTCTAATAGCAACCATTACGCTGCCGTCCCACCGCCACAAATTTATTTATTGCCCTTTCTTGCGCGATATCTTGCACCGGGGAATTATGTAATTTTAAGCAAACCCTAAAGAAGACTTTAACAATACTTTTTTCCAAGCAATGCTTCCTACTTAGAGGAGGTGTAGGTATAGTTTAGGAAGAGCACGCTTGCGATTAGACAGTACATAGTTGCTGTTAGTTTGACGATCTCAAATGTCAAGTTGATAAATTTTATTACCAGACTTTAGTTACTTAACATTTCTCTGAAAATCTTCGTCAGCATTAACACTTTTATAACTTGTCTTTGCTCGAGGGCATAACTAAACGAGACACCGTACTTAGATGTCATTTAAATGAGATTACAATGAGTTGAAAAAATTTTCAACCACACACAAATAAATCTTCTTATTACCATTTCTTTCATGCTTCTACATAAAAGATCTTACAATTAACCAAAGATCATAGAAGACCTTAACACTAATTGGAGCCTCCGGGAGTTTAAACAGCTTCACAAAACCCAACTTATACTGCTACTCGACTCGATCACGCGATCGCTTTGTATGCTAACAAATATGATATGACATAGTTCCCATTGGCCATCAATCTTGACCACAGACAACAGGGCACAGCGAACAGTGCGGTGTTCTGGCTTATTAGCAATTCACACAGCTTAAAACGGCTACTAAGAACATACCGCCAAGATCGTGCCCATCGATCGTTGAAAGTAATTTGGCGTGAGAATGACGCTGAACCGATCAGCAGCTGATGGGGACGTGTGATGAATTTGCATTACCACTTATTAGATCCATGCTCGTACGCATTCTTTTCGCCACATTCTTGACCCGCATCGGGGAATAACTCTGCTGCCGTTTAGAGTGAAAGTTGATATTTTGAACGTGCTGAATAGACGTACTTAAGGCGGATGAGTTGATGCTCGCGGTAGTGAAAACCATCAACCATAACCACGTCCTAACCACTACAATCGTACAAAAACCCCCCGTTGCAGGTGTGTGTGTGTGTGTACATGGCTGACCTTCTTTTGCGTTATTCAACGCCATCCACAGCGCGCGTTGCAAAAGTGGTAACTCGTGGTGTGCGCATTCGCGATTAAAGTTCGAAACAATAACGTATCATCATTTCACCACCTTTTATGGGTTTGGGGATGGTGGTGTTACTAACCCCATCGTACGTAATGCGATAGACGGGTAGGAGAAGCGGGTACACTCCTGCTTTAACGCAATCAAGTCCTCAATATAATGGCACACGAGCCGAAAACGGTGTACAGCAACCCAATGCGCTTGGTTTCATTTCATTATTCGAAGGCGTTAAACCGAAACATTCAATTTAAAGCAGAGATTTGTTCTTGTACAAACAAACGCTCAGGAGCAACAGACTAGCATATGCATTTCATTTTTAATGTGTTTACCGGAGCTCCACACCAATGACGTTTCGCTGCCGCCTGAAAGTCCTTCGGCTAAGTCAAGGTAATTTACTTTCAACAAAACGCCTCCCCTCGGAATGAGACAGTTTCTTGGTGCGATCAGGTTCTTGCCGTGTGCACAGGCGACACCACAAGGGTAACATTAACAGCCTTCCATCCGTGGCCAGGAGGCCAACCGGTTGCTTAATAGTAGCTGTCTTACTAATGGCTTGTGCAGCTTAGTAGTACCCACCTGGAACCCCGTTTTAACTAGCGCTCGTATGACATCTAACAAATCACAGTGTTTTAATGTAAAAATAAAAATCAAGATTGCAAATAGTTTACCATAAGCGAACCTCATCAACAGCACAACGGCAAACAACATTTATATCGTCGATACTATTGGTCTAGGGAGAAACTTTCCTTCAGACTACTGTTTTTGGAAGTGTTTTTTTGTGTGTGTCTCCATATTCATCACCACGATATGGCCAGTGAATTCGCAACGGTGAAATTTGGCACAAGCATGGTGTTTAAAGTGGTTTTGTTTATCTCGTGTGTTGATCCGACAGCAAAACCGAAAATTCGAAACGATTTTTGCATCCACCGAGCGGTGATTGGGTTCTTTATGTGTGCTTTACATGTGATTTTGATTTAAGTGAAATTTTGTTTTACATATGTTTATCGTGTCCACTGTATGCTTGTTAAGTTTGTGGTGCTTTTTAGTGCTTTAGTTTGACCCACATAGCGGGTTGGTAATTGTTGATTTGCATTAGAAATAAGGAAAATAAAACTTCCTTTTTTTATAACAACCTAATAAGAGTTGAGGACCAATACATTAATCATTAAGATAAAATCTAAAAATCAAAGAAACGAGCTTACAAGCTCCATTAAGCTAATGCTTCAACACTCCCCACAGCATCATTTCACTTTCACTTCACATTCCAGAACGCTTCTCACAATGAATGCTGCAAGACGAAGGGCTGAAATTTGATATCAATAAAAAATGAAAAAAAAAAACTTACTTGCTTCTGTGGTGTTGTTGATTTCGTTGATGATGTTTTCTTAACCGCGATCTTCAGGTGATCTCACACGATCGAACTGCTTTCAATTTCTTGCTGTTATTTGGCTTGCGTAAACACACGCAAACAAATGCACACACACACAATAGAATAACACTAAACAACAGGCTAGACAGCAGGGCCAAACAACACACACTTAAACACACACAAAATCACCCCTTAATTTGGCAACTAATGATAACGGAGCAACTACTGTGAAAGGGATATGGAGAAGAAAATATGATTGATTAGCATCATTTTGTCACCGGAAAGGAACAGGAACATTCACTGCCGGAAGAAACTTGAACCACCGTACGCGTAGGGAATTTAAGTGAAGGAAAAAAAACAGCACATTCACATTAATACGAACGAAAGTTGTTCGAAAAAATTAACGCCTCACTTTCACGAAACTGCACCTGTGTAAGCACGGAAATGAACACATTTGTACGCTGTTGGGACCACCGGCCATGTGGTCACATTGGCAGCATCACTTGCTGGCCGTTTTTGGCGAGAATATCATCCAAAAAAGCGAATGTTTTTTTTTTTTTTTTTGGAAAGAAACTCTCGTACCGACCCAAAACTGCATCCGGGAATGGAATTATTCGCAATGTTCGCGTAATCGATCGCGGCAAATGCACGTCACGTCGATGAAGTAACACGCCCGGAATGCGTCTGGCCGTCCACAGGCTTTAAACTGGGTCTCGACGTTATGCAGCGGCCAGTCAATGGAAGCCGAGCTGAGTAACGCAAACAACCGTGGACGTTTGCACAGCAGGATCTTCATTCATTTGACACATTGCCGGAAAGATCTGCTCTTGGTCTGCTGTTTTGTTTCTTCTTTTCACTTTCAAACCAACCGCCTATACCGAGAGCCGATGCCTTATTCCGCGCTGTGGAATGGACTTCGGATCGGTCGAAAGGTAAACAACGCCCCGTGACAACTTTCTCCGGTGGTAAACTCGCTTCGGTACGATCGCGACTGACACTGTGTTCAATGGTGAGCCGCAACGGAGGAAAAGATTAACACCCGCGAGCAACTTCAGCGCGCTCATCGATCGCGGGGTATGGATCGTGTACAAACCTTCTATGGTGGACAAACGTTTGGTTACTGCGCCGTGACACCTCAAGGCTATATGTGCGTGCGAACTGCACGAAAGTCTAACACGAACAAAGTCGGGCTTCACCGCAGCTTGATCTTGGACCACGCAATAATCCGTACTTCTCCGCATCATGCCGTTTCGTTCCGTTCACCGGTGCCGGACCTTTCACCATCGTCATTCACCAGCCGTTCCTTTCTCGCCTGTTTCCGGCGTATAAATGCAGTACGCTTTACTCACCCCAAAAAGAGCATGGTCTCCCCCACCCGGTGAACGCATAGAGCATAAGATCGCCTGCGCCGGGGGAGCATGCGCTTAGGCCAGTGTTATGTGACCGCTTACAGGTGCAGAGAGGCAACATAGCAACGCAGGTGCAATTAGGCGTGCGGTGTGATAGACAAGGCAAAGTAGATGCATCCGGGAGGTTGATGAATAAGGTATCGAAACAGCTGACAAAAAGGAAGTTCGGGTGGAATGTCCAAAAATGTGATTCAATTTACAATTCAAGCTCTGTACACAATTGTTTGTTCTGAATTTATCTGACAGCTGGAAAAAAGGGAAAAATTACTAAATTCCACTAGGAGTATGACAAATCCGTATAATATACAAAATAGAAATGCTGTAGCAAATAATTATTTTTAGTACAGCAAATTTGTAAATAATTTAAAATAGTTCGACAGCGAACATATTACTGTTTTTCTAAAAATAACAAAAAAAATATGTAAAGAAGATAATTAGGAATATGACCGTTTTTGGTGGAATATTAGCTTCTAATTTTAATGTAATTTTTACACGATCATTTGTGTAATAATAACATAACATGTTGACCGAATTTTCTTCACGAAGGACAACAGTGCATCATGTTTCACTCAACATTGCATACATCTAGGCGCTTGCACATAAAATAGCCATTTTCATTTGCGTTGCTTGTGTGCGTTGCGTGTAATGTTCCCTCTCATCGTATCTTTCATCTCGCATTTCGGTACTCCTGTAACGATTTCACCGGCGAATATTGTAGATAATCTTTAGCTATCATCTGTGTGTGCCGGTCATCTTCTACAAGTAGAGCTTTATCGCAAAAAATGGTGCCATTTATTTAAGAGCTAGGCAAACATATTTTAATACGTACCGTTTTTTTTTAATCAAATCGTTCACATAATGAAGTGTGTCTCGTTACAAGTGCTGTTTTTCGTGCTCTCTATCGAGTTGATGGTAATAACCTATAAGAAAACGGATTCTATTGGAGCCATTCCTTCCTTAACCACGTGTTTTTTGTCCGACAGTTTATAGGCCTTAGTGTTGGGGAAAAACGTAAGAATGATCCGAATGATGACACCTCACACGAAGATGACCTATCCCGAGGCGGCATGCGTGGTCCTGCAACGTTTCCAACGATTGATTCCGACAAGACTGAGCCAACCGTTACGGAGGCATCACTATCAGCCTACGAGCTACAGCGACAGCAATTGCTAGAACATCCCGACCGTTTCAGGGAAGAGGATCTGAAGCCGCTGCGCGAAACACACATCAACGTTCTGCACGAAGCGATCGATGCGAAACTGATCGATCAAAGTTTCATCCGCACGTTGGGAGCCGTTTCGGAACCACCCAAGGTGCACGACGCTACCCGGGATACACTTTCGATACGGTCCATCGTTGAAGATGTAAAATTTACGCTCGGTGATCGTGTAATGCGTTGGAAAACGATGAGCGCGACAAACGTTGATCGGCACGTTGTCGTGGGTTTAACAGCGGCCAGTCTGGTGGTGTTGTTGGAGCGAGAAGGACAATACGTGCTCAGCCAGGAGCTGATGCTTGAATCTGTACCGATCACCTTCGAGGTGCTGAACTTTTGGGACACGGAGCGTGCTTCAGCGGTCGGCTGTGTGCTGATATCGATGGGTAATTTCCTCGTGTGGTACACAATGCGTGAACAAGCGGAATACCGCCTGGAAGAAGAATGGCGTTGGCCGTTACACAAAACTATTACGCAAATTAAGTTCTTCCGCCAGAAGGAGGTTGATGCGCTGCTACTAATAGGACGCCATCCGAACCGGTACGAATCCGTGTCGGCGACCGTGTACGAATTTTCTTTTAACGATCGTCAGTTCTGGTTAATGCAGAAGCTCGGTTTAAAACATCCTTGCCCATCGGTAGGACTTGTTGCTGCTGGGGAAGAGTATTTGGTAGCGTTTCCCCAAAACACCACGGTCGAAATGTTTACGTTCCGAGTGGGTGATCAGAACAGGCGGAAGTTTAAGCCCGTCGGGACCTACACGTCGGAAGCGCTTCGTTCGGTTTACGCATTCCAAATCGGACGATATGCGTACATTGCAATTAGTGGTAAAACGCCAGCCGTTTTACGATACAAGCGAGGCAAGTTTTACGAACAAAAAATTCCTACAGAATCGCTCGAAATAGTGGAAGCTTTCTTTGAGATACCGGCCAGAACGTACCGTGACGATATGATTCTGCTGGTACAGCATCGCATGATCTTTGCCACGCACGAAATTCAACGATTGGAAGCGCTCGTCTGGAATGGAGTGTCGTTTGATCTGGCCACCAACATACCGTGCATGGTCGAGAATGAGGTGATTGACAATGAGGTCAGTTGCATGCTGGACGTAGACCGAACGGATGGTTTGTTCGGTGCGGCGATTGTACAGCGCGGAAAATCGATTTCCATCATTGTGCCACGGCATGAGGCACATTCGAGTCTGTACCATTTGTCTATCGAACTGCTCTCGGGTGAGCATCCGATTTTAATGAAAATCCAGGAGATTAAGGAAACGATGGACGCATTTACCAAAATTATCGACTACCAGAATGCGGTAATTGAGCAAGCGGAATCGTACAAAGGGCTGATGGAAAGTGACCCTGTAGTATTGAAGCGACAAAACATTAGCACGGTGGACACTCCTTTGGTGAGGTTTGCAGAGGGGTACGATTTGTCCGAAACGAAGATAACCATTGGTCAAAATAGCTGGCGAATGGCGGACTTTGAAGCAGATCTAGGAGCTACCGTTAAAACAGTTCAAGACGTAGAACAGAGCGTTGATGCAATGCTGACCGAGCTGCAGTACAGCGTGCGGCGAGATAGCCGATCACAAGATCTTCAGATCAACGGTACGGTACAGGTGACGGGAAAGCTGTACGTGGATGGCGCTTTGCACGCTGATGATATGTACATCCAACGATTCGAACAACCCCGAACGGACTATCTCCCTCGTTTTGGTCGTGATGCAAACGATCACACATCCACTGCGAAAGAACTGCACGTTAAGGAACTGAGCGTAGAGCAGCTTTATTTCGACCATTTCAATGGTATCCCGGCTGAGGAGTTTGTGTACAATGTTGACGGCAAGGTAGCTCTCGACGGAGAATTAGTCATCGGTGATGATCTCTACACGAACAGTGTCATTCTGCCCGAAGGTGGAACGGTCAATGGAATCGACTTAAGCGAATCCTTGATCTATTTCAACTGTAAGAACAGACGTTGGAAAAACCTAACGCTAGATTCGCTGGAAGTTATCGATGATGTGCACGTTGCGAGTAAAGTAAATGGTGTGCAAATTAATCTCCAGGAAGCAGAAAGCTCTCTGCGCAAAGCGATCGATGAGGATGGACGTGTGTTACGCACCAAATCCTTGCACATTGAGGGAGACCTAAGCTTCGAACGTATTAACGGAGTTCCATGGAAAACGTTTTTCAATGGGCTTGTTTTTAAGAACCGCCCAATGCGATTAGGTCATCTTTATGTTGATGGGGTAAGAAAAGTTACAAAATTGTAAACTATTCAATCTTTAGTATAATATAACTTTTCGTTTCGTTACAGAATGTTACATTCGGTAGTCAAACAACCGTACAGTTCTTGAACAAATTACGCTTCCCGGAAGATTATGTGTTACGCATGGGACCGCGTGAATCGATCATAACAGGCCAGAAGCATTTCAAAGGATTGCTAAGTAAGTAGCTCAACATCACTTATCCCACTGTACCCGTTACAATACATCATCGATTTCAGCAATGGATGCACTTGACATCGATGGTTTCGTGAACGGTATCAATCCGTTTGATTTCATCACGCTTCACGACGACCAGTACATCCCGGGTAACGTTACGTTCGATTTGTTAGAAATCGAAGAATCCCTCGAAGTTCGCGGTGCCGTACATGGGAAGCACATGGATAAATTTCTAGACAATCCATCTATGCTGCAAACGACCATCCTAAAAGCGGCCTGTGAGTTTAACGAGGTAGTTGTCCACGGACCTATTTACGTCGATCAGCTGGATGGATACGATTTGGATCAGTTCTTGCAGAGCGTTGTGTATATCGACGAGCCGTACGTTGAAATTAACGCATCGAAACACTATCGAAATCTGCAGTTTTATGACCCGATCCGGATAGAATCAAACATGATTGGGGAGATACATCTGGATGAGCTGCTTACGAAAAGCACGGATCAAACGGTCAACATCAGCATGGTGCTGGGCAATGTGTTTTTTAACCGCGTACAAATGGACGGACTGTTCGGAGGCATTAACGTGACAGAATGGGACATGAATTCGATCAAAGTGTTCGGTGATCAACACACGCAAGCGACAGTAGAGTTCTGCCCTCAGTATTCTTTGCTGTACGCAAAGAACCTGGAGATACTGGGAACGCTTAACGGTCAAACGCGTGCTGAGTTCTACGATATGGATGAAGAAATTGTCTTTCGCGATCAGTCTATCTACATAGCGGACGTTTATGCGAGTTATTTATCGCTGACTGACAGTTTGATCGATGGTCCATCGAAGATGCTGAACAACGTTCATCTACCAACATTTGACGCCTACCGGTTCAGTTTAAGCCAACCGCAGACGTTTAATTATGACGTACTTGTCGATACGCTGTACGTTGGCAAATCGTTTACCACGCGCTACCTGAATGGAGTGGATGTTGTGAATCTGCAGGAAAATGTGGAAACTTATCTCAACGACGATTACATGCTTAGCGGTAAGCATGTGATCGATACACTACATATCGATGGTAACGTCGAAATCGGTATCTTGAATGGTGTTGAATTCGCCCGATTTCTGAGTAACGTTATATGGCTCGACCAACCGAACACTGTACCGAGCGCATTGCACTTCCTGCAACCCTTACACGTTCAGGGCGATGTGTCCGTTGGTGGAACTTTAAATGAGATACCATTAACACCATTTTTAGCTAACGTTGTGTACAGGAACGATGGTGCGGTATTGGAATTTACTGGAGCAAAGCTTTTCACCCAAGGGTTCGATGTGGTGGGCGATCTAAATACACCAATAATTAACAACGTACCGGTGAAAGATTTCATACTTAAAAACGAATCCATCGCATTCCCCGGACATGTCGTAACGCTCGGTAGGGTGTACGTTAAAGAAATGATTGTGACGGGAACCATCAATGGAAAATCATTTAAACCGATCGAAACGTACTATGCATACAACAATATAACCGACACACACATCATAAAGGGTGATCTACATCTGCAAGGACATCAGATGGTTCACAATCTTGAAGCGCTCGGTGGTTGGAATGAGCTAATGAATGTAAGCCAAAAGCTTGTAACGCTCATTCGGACGAATCAGGACTACTACTTCAAGGGTCACTATGTGCTTCAGGAGGAAGTTCATTTCAAACATGGATTTACGGTCGATTTCATCAACGGGTACAATGTGTCGGATGTACACAACGAAATCGTTTACTACGATCAGGAGGAACCGATCGTTTTTACCGAACCGGTAGAATTCCACGGTAAAGTATGGGGCGGATCGTTACGTGTCGAAGGGGATTTGATAGGCAAAAACCTGATGGGAATCGATCCCGATGTACTTGCTAAACAAACATTGCTAGTAAACAAGGATTACGAAATCTTCGGTAAGTTAACATTATGATTCCATACCAATGTCCTCTAATTAATCAATCAATCTTTACAAAAACCATACAGACAAGATGGTATTTCTTCCGGGAGCCTTCAAATGTGACCATCTTACGGCAACGCATATCAACGGTTTACCGACGAGCGCACTGATTACACTGCACACGGAACAAACGATCGAGCATCCAGTGTACGTGAAACAAATCGTCGTCCATCATCCAGTGCAAGTGGAAGGTCTTGTCAATGGACGGAATCTTCCCTTTGAACGTCAGAATACAGTCATGGTAGTAGAATTTTAACCAAAAATCCCCTCCACATCGTAGTACTAAAGTAATAATTTCACTATTTTGCAGCGTTACGGTGAACAAACGATCGAAGCTTCCTCCGTATTCAACACGATACGCGTGCTGAACAGTGCCACACTGCCAAACATGCTGAATGGCGTTCCATTTGGTGAACCGGTGCAACTGACCGACGATATGACTATCTCGTCTCCGTTAAGCTTTTACCAAATAGCGGCCAACGATGTGTACACCAAGGATACGATCGGCGGGATAGATTTCGATCGCTGGTACGACCAAACGCTCTGGACGGATGGACGCGAGCATCAGGTGTATCGCGGTAAGCTACGATCGCGCAAATTCGTTTTCCGCGACTCTATCCACGGGAATGGAACGATCAATGGGTTAACCATTGATGCCATTGTGCGTAAGTTACATGCGGAGAAACAGAGCGTCGAGGGGGAGCTGGCGAAACGCCGCTCAAATTATCGTACGTTTTGTCGTGAAACGCAGGCACTCATCAATGGTACGCAACGAGGCATCTATTTCTTTAACTATTTCGTACAACGGCAAACAATCCGCGAGCAGCAACCCATTCAGTCGTTCAGGACGTTCCACCATCAGGGAAATTATTTCCTCGGAATCAACTTTGGCTGTGGTAGCAAATTTTACCAATGGAATCCACAGGACAGAACGTTTGTCGGTCTGTTTAAGATGCACACGGGATATATCTTTGAGTGGCAAACGGTTGCACGGGATGAGGAAAATCTCTATCTAATAACGCGATCGGCTCCTACGGATGAGCAGTGCAATGTGACAGGTTTATCGATATGGCAATTTAAGGGATTATCATTGGAAATGGTGAAAAACTTCCCGAATAGGGATGTCGACAGCATGTTCGTAGATCCCGCTATATTCGAGCGATTCTACGTTTTGGATCGAACGACCGTGTTTGAGTATGACCTGGCGGGGACCGTGCAAGACGAATGGGATCTATCACGTATCTTCGAGTCTGCTAGCTTTTTGCCACACACGCTCGGTGTTGGGCTAGCATTGGCCGATGGTAAACGGATCGCAGTTCTCTCCCGGAAAGAGACTACCGCAACTTCCCGCCAAAAACGATCTCATGAAGATACAGTCGTGAACCTTGCCTTATTCGCTTCCCCTATAAATGTGTATAATCATATGCAACGGAATAATTCATACTACCGGACGGATGATACTCCGGACGAATACTCACCAGACGTGGCATTACTTACCCAACCGGACCCGGTGAATGAAATTGGATCGATGCAGGAAAGCAACGATACCGTCATCAAAACACGCGAATCGGCAACGGTTCTAGTCGAACCACAGCATCTTCCCGAACCACGGATAGCAAAAGCTGTACCACTCGGGCGCATTAGCACTACGGAAAATAATCATTTCCCCGATCCTGCCACCGGTGAGCTGGTTAGCCTGCACGTTGGCTTCAAGGGTGAAGCGAAACGTTTGCTCATCGCCATCACAAATACGGTGAACACGATCGTCAAGGGCAACCATGACACAATCCGCATCTACAGCGACATTTTGCAAGGGCATCTGTTCCAGATCATTGCCTGCCATCGGCCATCACAACTGACCGTGCTAGAAATTAGGGATGAAACAATATTGGCATTTTTGGAAAGCAATCGAAAGGTTCAGCTATATACGTACCGTGGCCGGAAAGGGTTCGTTCATTGGAACAGCTTTAATCTAGCATCGTCCGGCATTCAGATGGCAAGCGTGCAGTTACCACAGGCACCATTTTTCAAGTGCAATCTGCACTATCTGGCCATTGCGCTCAGCAGCAGGGAGTTGATATTTCTCAAGGCCAAAACACAAGGCGATTGTGGGATCAATCTGCAACTGGATTGTGGAGACGTGTAGTTATTAGGATTATGTATTGCGTTTTAGCGGGTTGTGTTTTGTTCTATTTACAACGAAGCGAAAGTTGTATTAGTAGATGTTGTGATTGTAGGATTTTTTGTTTTCTTTATTGTGCACGCTAATAAAGAGTCTTTTGTTTATATTTGTACGGTTACTTTGCTTTACTTATTTAGATACTTTTCTTATTGTTTTCAGTTATTCAAATTCTTTTTGCCTCGTATGATCTTTGTCTAAAGATTTAATAACTTATGTTAGAATCTCGGTATGTTAATGAATGTCGGCCAATAAGAGTAAAAAGAAATAATTAAAAAATTGTGTTTTACAATACAACCTCCATACACCGCTCAGTTGAAGAATAATTACACACAAAAAACGGCAATGTTTTATAAAACACTTTCTTTGCCATTAAAATCAATCGCTTTATCGCGGCGCTGTCTTTGATGGCATGGCCCGGCACAAAGAAACGGCATTCTATTTCCTCTAACGTCACTGTCACGCATCCGGACCCAGTCGGCAGTACACCGGTGGCAACGTCATCCAAAAACCCCCGGGGGCTGCTTCGTCCTTTCCGTCCTCGAAACTGAAGGCCTCTCGCAATCGCTTATCAAGCTATTGTCATTCAAAACGCTCTGCTTGTCGGCGATAAGCCCTACAATATACACAAATGCTGATAATGGCTCGGAACCAGACAGAGCGCACCAAGAGCGAACCTTTCTCGAGAGATTACCGGCCTAGCCAGTATGGCGCGCTTGAACGTGAGCATACAGGACCAAGCAGGGAGCAAGGAATGGTTCATCTTCTCCGGGGTTTAGGTGGTTCGAATCAGACCACCGTTCCGAGGCTGACAGTTCTCTCGCGCGTACTGTCAGGATCGGTCATATCAGTACGACGGTTTCGGTTGTACGGTTCTGTTGTGATGTAAACCCATGTATCGTGTGCGTGTGCAAAATAGGCCACCAGCAACCAAATAGTGTTCCGTGTACTTATTCGTATTCGTTTTTCTTTGTATGATCTTGTGTTGTGAATACTGTGCTTTAATGTAGCAGGTTAGTATCACTGCTGGCGTATTGCAATGGATGTAAAACATTTACACTGTGTAAGTGTGTACACAAACATTCATCCTGTATTGCGAAGGATCCTTGCAGCTGAGATCCTGAACAGCTTCTCCCACACTCGTCACTTCTCGCATAGGATTGAAATTGAAGTGGCCACTTAGTATACAGAAGCTTCTTTATCACCGGCTTTCGTCATCCTAGCGAAGGTTTCCACTTTGCGAACAAGCGAATGCAAACACGGTAACGACGATAAGCTAATGCTAGAGAGGCCGGAAACGCCCCCGGTATCCAACAAACCCATCTTGCGTTCTCATTAATTCCAGACGGAAACCGATCGATACGTGAAGGGGTACGGCTTTTTTTTCGGGGTTTTGCCAACAACTATGAGTTCATCATTGTCAAGGCTATACAAAGCTGGTCTAAGGGAGACGGTTTGTGGTTGCTGCACGCTATAATAATCGCGAGACCCAGCCAAAAAAAAAACAGGGAGGAAACCGTCCAAAAACGGATAGAGTTTTGTGGAACTTGGTGTGTCCCTGCCTGTTACAGCTGTTTGTCCAGGTAGTTTGAGAGCGATTTGGACATGTCTGGAAAGCCTCACCACCATTAGGGCTTTTAGTAAATCCCTCCAGGGTAGTGTGGCCTGTGGGGCGTGGTATGCCCCCCACAAAATTTATTCCTGCTGGTCAAAGGTGCATGATAAATCTGACAGCTCGTTTTGGCTGACGGTGCTTTGTAATGCCGTGCGATGCCAGTGCGCATGTCCCTGTATTATCCACGGATTTACGGTACCCGTGAGCGAAGTTTCTATCCTTGGCTAACACTCAAACCGATCCGTCCTGCAATCAAATGAGCAATACTAAGCATTGCAGCAGTGAAAGAAAGAGAAAGGGATCTGTGGGAGCGAATATGTGTGTTAGTGATTTAGTGTATTAGATTCTAGATTAGTGTGACCATTTGGTGATGAGAAAAATGTTTACATTGTTTTGTTTACAAATATGCACACAATTTTATTTCCACGAAGGAAGATTTTAACATTAAATTGTGCCACTTTGAAAATTCTCTTCTGAGGAATTCTGGCCTAGGAAGTCATACAAGTATTTTGAATTGGTGACATTGCCAATTGTATCACATTTACAGGATATTTGATCCAGGCGAATGGTAATAAAATAGCAGTAAAACACACATGATTTTACACATTTTTCCATCGATATTTACCACCAACTAAGACCTGCATATAACACTACCCGAAGTAGTTGATATCGAACATAACTGGACACCATCCAATTACATTGGAACACTATCCGCTTCAAACGAATATTTTTCATGAACGAATTTCCCCCTTAACTGTTTCTCATTCCTTACAAATTAGCCCAGAAACGATCATGCCCACATAACAAACAACAGCTGACCAGTTATTAACTTTGACCATTTTTTTTCTTCTTCGCATTTTAATACACATCACCCGGTCCGATTGGGTTCTATTATTCTATCCATTTAACCCATGGTACAAACAGCCCCTTTGGTAACCGGTTGCAACCGTTTTCCACCCGAACACCTTCAACGTTTCACAGCTCAGCCGCTAACACTTCACCCTGCTAACGATTTCGGGCAGCGAGGACTTTATTCCCTTTGCTAACGTTATCCTTCCACATGGTGCGCATTATCCTTTTTAACTGTTCCCTCTGTGTGTGTGTTTGTGTTTTTTTTTCGTTCTATCACTCTCGATCTCTGGTTTGTAAAAGGAAAGAGCACGTTTCTATTTTCCTTTTCCCACTTCCACAATGCGAACACGCATATGTGTTGCAGAGCACATTTTCGGTAGAGCACGTACTGCTGAGAGGGTCACACACGCACTGAGACGAATGCAGGGTTACTTTTAATGTTTTTGCATGCGTTCGAACAATTTTTTTTAAATTACGTTAAATTTTCATATGCAAAACGTTTTTGAAAAATTATTTTTGTACACATCATGCACAATCACGGTACAATTGTTATAAAACTGTAATGTGAAAGAAAATTTAATCGCAAACCCTCCAATTAGAGAAAAAAACACAGATGGAATATACAACTGAGTCTAAATGCAATCTCAATCGGTAAAGCGAGAGCAAACCTTCCCGATGGCGAGAGAAAATTCAACTGTCCATGGTCGATTTCTACGCATCCACAGGCGCATGCAACCCATGCCCAAAACCGGAGAGAGACTAGATTTTCCTCGGCACTCGCGCGACGCGGACGCGAGTCGGCATTTTCTGCCGAAAATCGGGTGGTCCCTTTTTTCTTTCACCGCGGACTTAAATGCGAACAATCGATCGTTTTGTGCATTGCTTGCCGGTAATACTGCATCTTTCGGTTGTGGTGTGTGTGAGTGTGAAGGTGAATGTTTATTGCGTAAAATTAATTGCATGATTTGTGATAAGCAGTGCAGAAACAAATGCACAACAAACGTTCACCAGATGTTCAGTGGAATGTGTTATGCGCATGGTTTTGAATGCCGGTTTTTGCGTTAAAAATGCGGTAGTAAAGGTAAATTATTATCAGTGTTGGTCAATTTTTTTTGAGTGTTAGTTAGTGAATTAGTGACAAAACAGGAAAGTGAAAAAGATTGGAACAAAAATCTCTAGTTGAAGGAAAATCTTAATGATATATGGAGATTACAACACAACATAATTGAAAGGTTAGTTAATTATACGATGATGCTTTTCTCCAAACATAAAATAAAAATTTCCAAGAAACCATAAACTCCTTCTGATATACATGTGGTCGAAACAACGGCCGTTTACCTTAGCTCAACCGTCGAGAGAAGGGAGTTGTATATTCGTGTATCTTCAATGGCCATTCGGTGAGATGCATGCGTAGTACGCATGCGATCAAAACGTCACCACACATTCTACATGCATCACCCAGTGAGTGAATGCATCCATAGAGAACGCTGGACAAGCGGCACTTGAACTATCCCTTCAGAAATTCGAGTTTGTTGTTTGAGAAGTTCCTAATACACATCACTTACAAATATCCAATACTAGACGAAACATTCGCTTAGATATGTTCACTTCTCAATAATAAGAAAAAAAAAAGTTATTGTAAGCTAAACTGCCAAACTTGCCACTTGCTTTCAGGGCGAACAGTGCGCCATTTGGAAGGCTAAGCTGATTATTGAACCAGTCCAGTCGAACCAGCTGGTTCGTCGGCGAATAGTTCTGTGTTGTGTGAAACTTGAAGCCACCAATAAACTATGGGGTAGAAACTGTCGTGTCCCTACAACAGACCTACACCATTCCGGATTAGGTACAATATATTAGGAGGGTCAGGATCATTGCAGAAACGGAATTGGTCACACAAATGTCTAAAACCGAACGCCACCCTAGAAGAATCCCGAGGAAATAAAAACGGTTCTCGAACTAAAGGCCAATATGCGGGTACAATAGGACGGGCCTCACCCCGATGGATGGCACCTATATAGCCATAGGGCACGAATGCGATTCTTGACAAGCCTCATCACTTGCTGTACAACCACAAACGCTACTAAATTTAACTGCGTCTAATCTGAAAAACCTGTGCCTTGCAGCAATTAGAATTTTGGACGAATAGTTTGAGTAATGACCAGGTACAATAATAACTTTTATTCCCTTATAGGAACACCAAAAACAAAGAGGAACACGCACGAGTCACATATATGCTGTATATTGTCTGCGTGGCCTCACGAGAGAATCCTTAGCGTTATTAATCATCGGAACTAGTTTCTAATGGATGTTTTATTCCAATAAAACTAGATTTAGTGCCGGGTGTTTGTTTGTCACACCCATAGGTGCTGTGATAATGACCACCTACGATGATATCATCGAGGAAAACCGGATGAAGACCTCCCACTTAAAAAAGGGTTTTGCTACGAAATTCTTCTTACTGTGAGATATATAAGAAATCAGAGTGAATTAAGTCATTTGCAGGGTTTTCCAAGTGACCTACCGATAGGTATAACAAAGTGATATCGAAATAGAATATCCGGTCTTAAACCTCCCGGCGTTGCTTAGGTATTTCCTGACATGATTGCCAAGAACACGCCAATGCTCCAATGCTCCAATAAATGCAGTAAACATTGCTTTGCTCACAACGTACAACGATCGGTCATTGAACGCTCAATCTCCCGCTGGGGGTGACTGCATTCCTTTTCAATAGTTTGCCACTGTAATTTATGGCGATTATCAAGGAATACTTCGTCCCGGGGATTGTACGAATGTCGAAATGGGGTTTGTATTAATTACTCTCGGTGCAATAGTGTGGACACCCGTACTTTCGTCTTCATCGTCAAGCTATGTAGGATGAAAGTTCTCCCGTTTTCGAAACACCGGGACCACAGTTAACGCACATTGATCGATACGAGCATAATTTTGTTCGGACTTCGCGGTGCATTAGTTTCGCAATATTTAATACCCCACCGTCACCTAGCACCGTGCAAAGATCGGCGGGGGGGTTTTCCCTGTAGGTATGTGAGTAAACTGAAAGAGTGAAAGAACAACACAGTTTGCTTCCTGCCCAGCAATCCCAGGTGGTCGGTTTGACCGGTGTTCGTCTCGTACGGACATGGGTGAAACGTGAAATTCTTAATATGTTCGTGTTTTTACTCGCCTTTGCCTTTGCCTACTCTTCCCATCCGGACCATACTTTCCACCGTTTCTTTTCCCGAGGGACGTTTCGGTTTATTTATTTATTTACCTTTCCGAAATCGTTCTCGATTGCTTCACGTCTAGATGCGTATGGTGTGCAGGGCAGATGCGGAGGCACGAACCAACCGTCGGTCACATCCGAAGCGCCCACAATCCATCTCAATTAGTACCGAACGCAAAAGCTGGCAGACCAATCCATTTGTTGGCTGTTAGAAAGAAACATCGTATTTTCTGGTTTCATATCAAATTTTACTCCCGCTTTTTTGTTGCTCGCAGTTAGATGCACAGACCCGGTAACAAATGTACTATCTGTTTTCAAGCATTACATTATGTAGTACTTTCTGCATTATATTACATTTGCAGAATATATATTCCACGATTACATACTGCTGCGTTTGCAAAAATGAACCACAAAAACACGATCTCAGTCGGACTGGAATTGGGCTGCTAGAGGAAATTTGCTTCCTCAGATAGTAGCTATTGTAAAGATAGCAAACTAAAGCAAACATACACATCTACCATCTGTAAGCAACCATATTTGGAGTGGAGAGGACTGGTCTGCTCTAGATCAATAACTGCTTTCACCGAATCCGCGTTGCAACGCATCATCGCTTCCGAAACGTCCTCACATTTATCATCGAAGAACAATCGTAAGGCGGCCGTGCTAGAACCGCATGCAATCTGTGTTAAACATCTTCCTGCAGACGAAGAATACGTCGCACGGAACCGTAGAAGTGTAACATAAACAATCTTCTCATAATAAACGTGTCGTGGCGGTCAAACCGATCCACCTAGAGGACGCACTATTTCGTTTACTATTTTTATAAAATTCAAATGATTAATACAATTTCCTTCCGCTAAAAGAGGGCGAAAACTGTATCTCATCATACCGACTTATTAACAGATTTAATGAAAAACAACACCCGAATAAAATTGTCCGTAGATTGAGTTCGACAATGGGCTAAACTGTTCCATACCACTGCGATCCTGCGGTTCTGTGCAAACGCTGTTTTAAATTCTTCTTCTAAAATTCTGATTGCAAATCTAAAACCCCTTTCCTGGAGCAATGTGATGTACTTCCGCGTTGTGGTTTGATTACAAATCTCGTTCATTTGCATCGAATTTATGGTCTGTTTTATGGCACATTACATTTGTCTGGCGCGAAAGCGCATGGGTTTGAATTTCATTGGAGATTCTCCACCTCCACGGCCCGGTCCCAATGCGAAGCGTCGTGGACGATGCAGTTAAAATGCAGCAAAACAAAGTAAAGCATCAGTTTGATGAACACGATACCATTCTTATGCTAATCGTTGCCCGGCACAGCAACTTTAGTCACCGAACGTTATTGCGTAGGAACACACACGTCCAGGATAGGTGAAGCGGTAGACGGTCACCACCAGACGCCACGCGAAGGAAAGAAGTTTCTTTCATTTCTGAAGAGAATCGTGTTCCGAAAGTTGACTGTCTGACCGAACTGTGGACCGGCTCCTGGAAAGAACTGGACTTGCGCCTCACATAACTGGACCGGCCCACATGTTCTTGACATTCGGTGGGTTCGGCTGGCTATTTCCACCGATAGGATGTCTCACTTTTTTGTGGTGGATGGCGTTTTGGGAGAATGGACGTCCCGCACGATCCCCGTGGCCCACGTAGATCGGTTCCCTCCAGGAAAAGGTAGAATTCCCCGGGAGCGACAAAACACGGGTGAAGCACGATAGCACGAAAACGTGTTGAGATCGCGAGACCTAGGTGTAGCTTCCAAGCTCGAAGATACTCATTCGCTTTCGTAACTCGTGACGATTCGGTCACAATCGAGGTACCGGTGGTACCCTAGCTGACACGCCGTACCTTTGTGGAGTTTGGAACGTTCTACTAACGCAGTGAAGATCGCGCTCGTTTAACCTATCCGGCACGAGTGCATCACATCCAGCATAAGGGTCTGGGCGATAGGTCCATCATTCAATTGAACGCAATTGAAAGCGTCCGAATCAGTGGGTACGCTTGCGGACTTTAGCGATCCTTTCATGCGCTCGCAAACCAACACCCGGGGGGGGGGGGGGGTTTGTTCACGATTCAATTCAATCTCGTTGGAGAGTGCAACATCATTCCAGAAGCGCCATCATTCACCGAAAACAGATCCGACGTGACTGATGTCGAATGTAGGTGTCCACCCCGCTGAGGCTTGTGACCTTGTCGAAGTGTGAGGCTGGCGCAAATATATAACCTACTCCGTAGCTGATGCCGCGACACAGATCATATTCAAACCTTTTTTCTTGCTTTGTTTTCACCACTCGTTTCAGTGCCGGGAGTTTCCGGGAAGTGTATGGCGATTGCGATCGGCGATGAGAAGGAATCCGGATTGGCCGTAAACGAACAGCTTGGCAGTCATAACTCTCTGGGTGATTGGTTTGCACAGGCGCCTTCTTAACCCAGTTGCTACTGTGTACGCCGTTCCATGTAAGTGCGTTCAGATTCTGTTTTTTGTTTTGCCCAGCGATCTTCAATAAAGATTCTAGCTCTTCGGTTATGAACCGTTGTGAAGTGTGTGGAAAAGAGAAAGAAGCGAACGTAAACTCTCCAAACCGGGCATTGTGTAAAGTGTGAAGTGAAGAAATTAAAATAAGCCTAATTGATTATCCGGGCGCAGTATGTGCTGTACGCTGGAAGAAGCTGTGCCCGATCAGTGTGTGCGATTCCGTTCGTTGCTACTCCGTCGAGGTGATGATCGTTCGCAAAAATTTACCATATTTAGTCTGTTATGCAAAGATCGTTTCGACTACTTGTGTTTGGTGGTTCGTGGTGTGACCGAGATCTTGTGACCATCGCGATAGTTAGTGAGTAGCGCTCGTGGAAGAACCGTTGTAAATGTGTTGTGTGTGGAGTTACCGGTGGTGTCCGATCACCTGTTCCCTATTCTAGCGAACGAGACGTATCGAGTATCAGATTTGGTAGTCGTCATCTGAGGCGTATTGCTTTGGAGATGGTGATCACACCACGGCACGCGTCCACCGTGGCAATGCCCATATACACACTCCAGGGAGTTACTGCTTCGTGCACTACAAAGTAGAAAACGGAAGTTAGAAAAGCAAGTGGGCAGGTGAGTGAACAAAATTTGATACGGATTGTTTACCGAATGTGTTTGTGTGTGTGTGTGCGGTGAAATTTGACGGTTTCAGTTTTATGACGCGTATGCCCACGGTGGGTGTGAGGCGTATAAAGGCCCCAGAGCCCGGAATCTCGTTTCCCTTCAACCATCACTATCGACCATTGTCGACCTTGATGAGGTAGTCTAGTGTCTTGCAATTGAGGCCAACGTGTATGCATTTGGATGATCGGTGGGAGGGGAGAGGGGGACTCATTCGGAAGGGCTCATTGGGAAGTTGATTTTGGATCGCGCTGCCCAACGATGCTGTTCAATCAATGAGAAATTAAGAAAGAAGAAAAAAAACCTTACACTCATATGCTCACACTCGCGATCAAAAGTAGTGTAAATGCACTAGCCGTACATGGTGCAGGATATTTAAGACATAGTAGTGTAGGCTGGGAAGGGAGCGGTACAATCGAACGAAACAACATGGTAAAAGCCGGCGCAAGAAAGAGTTTACTATTTCGGAGTAAAGCAACGAAACAAAATCCTTTCCATTTTGCCTTGGCTCACTGTGCCGATAATAGATCTCGGTACGGCAAGTACAAACTGCTGTATCTACGGAAGCCGACGAAGTATTGAATGATCATCGCCTATTCTCTCCTGCTTCAATGCGTTTTTTTTGCTCGCTCCCTCCACAGACACGGCGTTCATATCTACACTCTAACGATGACGATGATGATGATCGCCAACAAGTGAAGATCCCACGTGTGGGTACATATGTAGCCGCACCTTGCCTGGTATTATTTTCTCCACCACACTCCACCACAAACACCGAGAGAAAGTGATCTTTTACGATCTCTCATTGAACGATGATTGTGGTGTGGAGTGTGCGAAAACAGAACCACACGCTGGTGCCGGTTCAACGTGCGAAAGTTTGCTTTTTTTCATTTTTCTTTCTTATTCGCAATTTTCGGAACCACAATTTGCAAAATTGTACGCGTACGTTCTTTTTCTTTATCGCGTCTTGCTTGTTACACGCCTGTTTCGTCGCCACATTCTGCTTTTTTTATTGTTGCAATCGCGACGGTGCATCGGTGTGGATTATTGTTTGGCAGCCGTAATGAAATAATAACGATTGATTGGCCAGGCGTAGGTAAGCAATGCCGTTGTATCGTTTTCCGCATTGAAGGTTCACTTTTGTTTCACGGACAAAGTGGCCGAAATTAAAGATTTCAATCTTTATTCGTTCGCGCTGTACAGCTGTACGGTGAAGGGGTGATGGTGGTCTATCTTTTTCGTTTTTTTTGTTTTATTTTTAGTTCCTTTTTTAAACATAAGAATTGATTTTCTGCTTACCGTGACGTTTGCGTGCGCTTGCAAGGCTAAAAATGCGTCAGGATAAAGTTATGCATAAACATCGTTCCGGAATGGTCAGCCCGATCGTTTCCAACTGCAAAACTCATTTGGTAGTAATCTAAACACACCAGAGTTCTGTACTGTGTTGGAAAGGGGTTTTCCATGCGTCACGTTGTTACTTCGTAATGTAAACACAACCGCATCAAGCAGTACGTAATTTCAACAAAATGATTCAGAAGAGTTTCAGAAGAATCCATCTCCTAATTCCTACAATGTAAGATATTATCATCCCCCTGTAACATCGTAATATTAAACGAAATATACTCCTTTTTGGTGCTAAGCGCTACTACGGTGCCGATTAAACGTTATCCGTTTTAATCACGCACTTCTTAATTCCCAAAATGAAGTGAAAACTCCGAAAACAAAAACACGTTACTCGCGTTTAAATTTAACGCGCAATGCAGATTGCATACCTCGCGGGCGCATTCGATGTTTCGTAGCGCCTGATTTATGTACGGCACATAAATGGGGGGAATTGCGTTTGCTGCTAAAAACATAAACGATATTTTGATTCATTGCTGGTTTGCGTTTAATATTCATTACACACTGTTTTCGGGACATTGTGGGAGTGATAAAGCAGAATTGGAATTAAATCCCCAATGGGAGGAGAACTATAGAAATATCTCCTCATTTAAGTCCATTTTGGATCTCTTCCCTTGACACGTTTAACATTCAACCGCTTTTTAGCTAAAATCTAACGCTTTACCTCACAGCAGGTGGGTTTGTTATAATATAAAAGGGTTCAGAATTTGTCCCGCAAAAGGAATCAAACGCACCCGTTACACATTGCGTTTCATGGTGTTTTGCTCATTTACATGCATTTCCTTCCAGCTTGTTTTATATCATTCGTACCTTTCTAAACCCAACAATTATTTGTTTATACTTTTCTTGCTTGTAATGTTGCAATATTTTTACCCAAAAAACTGCATTCCTGGTATGTGTGAGTGTGCTAAAAACATAAACTTTTCCGAAACCGAAGAAAAAACCCCGTATGATTCATCCAAACAACGCTTTTCTCGTTCCCTTCGTATAAATTGGGACACGAATTTGTTTGTATTAAATGGTAAGCTTGTGTTTTTTTTTACTATGCTAAACCCATTTGTGTACATTTCATTTCGGCAGGAACCATACGGGAATCGGGAAGTACATCGAGGTAGTGTGTTTGTTTTTTTTTATTCTCCCTTTTTTGGGTTTTCTTCACATCCCATTTTATGTTGCGCTATCGCCCAACAGTCTCACTAACATACAGTGCTTTACTGTAAAGTCAGCCAAAATTATGTGCAAAAAAAGTAACTTAAAAGGGTTTTTGTTTGCTTTTGCAACAGTATGGAATGTTTTTACGAAACGAAACGGGACGATAGCGAAACAACATTGAAACTTCGTTACGGCGATCGCCGATCTAAAGCAAACATTACTTCGTTAGGAGACCCTTAGCGTTCCTCTTGGAATGATTCCATAGCTGTGTTTCCTCCTGTGATAGTTGCATTTTTTTCTCTTCTATTTTCTTCTGTGATCTTTCCAGTGTTCTCTCGCTGGGTTAAATTTTCAGTCGAAACGCACCCCTGTTTTGCATCTTCTCAATACAGGGGAAAACTCTTGCACGGGTCCAAACTAAGGCATAACCTGCGCGTTTAGGGCACGTGCCTTGCGTACGGTTTTTTTTTGGGACAGCTGTTCGGAAGGTTTATCCCGTTGCGAGATGCGACCCTTTTGAACCCTTCGTTTTTTTTCTCTCTCTCGTTTTCGAGATACATGCAGATCATTGAACTGCCGAAGACAGTAAAACAAATTGGATTACAATACCCAAAACAGGGCACAAAGATGAAGGGGTAGAGAGAGAGACAGTGAAAATTTTATTGGGTACCATTTTATGCGTCATAAATTGAGAAACTTTCAAACCAGAAGTACATTAACTGAAAGTCACTGGATTAAGCGTGTTGAACTATGGTAGAATAAATTAAACGCACTACTAATAAATAAAGTAAATGATTCCATGGTATTGGAGTGAAAAAGGCATCAATAACTGTTTGCAAAGAGCGTCGTGAAATAATTCTACCAAAATGGTTTTTTTGTTGTTAAAATCGCCCTTTGATTATGGCACAAAAACACAACAATGCTGTCAATCATCATTTTACGCTTTTATAGCAAATGTCAGTTTATTAAACGTTTATCACCAGTCGGCTGCAAAAGCATTGTAATGCATGCTCTTAAGGGTTGTGAACGATCCGCAATGAGGGTAGGAAACAATACAAAAAAAAATACGCACAAATAATGTGTCATTCACCCCTACAAGCCATAGTTGAAATCCTGTGAGTGTGAGACCAAAATGACGTACCTATGGCGCACAGCGTTTGTTTTCCCTTCCCGAAAAACTGTAGACAGATTTTCCAACCGACCGGGCAATGACTTTTGGGTTGAACAAAAATAGTTTCTCGTTCGCAATATTCACACTGTAACCGTGTCGGTAGCAGGCCACAGGTATGGGCCACAAATAAGAGGTACGTTGATAAGGAAACTCATGTGGTTCAATCGAATGCATAGAAACGCAGTCATTTTTGATTAATAATTCATCCTTTTTCAATGGTTATGAAGCAAAAGTTATGAAGCTATGTAATTCATTCGAAGGGACAAGGAAGAAAGATTTTTTCCCCCTGTCTCCCAAGGTGCAAATCGAGAAGGACATTTCCTTTGTTGGTGCGTAATTGCGGCCAACGCAGCGCACATGCAAACAACTTCTTTGAAGGTTTCTTTTCATTGCGAAATGTGCTAAATGGATGCTGAATTTTTTCTTTCCCCCCAGCGGTCTTTTCTTATCGCTCTGCCTACTAACGCCTGGAGCACACCTAGGCACGTTGTGTCACGTGCCCGTCGGGCTTATCGGTGCAATAGTGGCTGTGTGCCGCACGTGCTATAGGGTGCAGTCAAGTTTTCCACAGCAGCTCGTCTGATGGGAAGGATAATTGACACAGAGCCGCCGGTTTTTACGCTTCACCGGAGCAGACAATTGCTTCGAGCGAACCATTCTGTCTGCGCTTTCTGTTCGCCGGGGGCCTACACGGTGCACCATTGTTCCTGCATCGCCAGCACAGCGCCACGCTTCCGAAAATGGTCATGCGTCTGTCGGAATGTACGGCTAGTTCTGAGTGAAAAGGAAAATTAAAAAGTCCAGACCGTAGGAACGCGGCAAGGATGCATCCGGCGGTAAGGGTTCTTTTATGATACGACACGATGAAAGATAGCGTATGGGGATGTTATAGACAGTAAGGAAAAGGCATCATTTTTGTCTGCAACTGTGTGTGTGTTTAATATCACATACCCATCTTTAATGCGCATCAAAATGGGAATGTTAATGAATGAGAAACGTCCTGCTTTTTTTTGGCGAATAAAAAAAAGGGGGGAAACAAATAAAATGCACACATACGCGAAGTTTATCGTCGTTCTAAAGTTAAAAAGTGGGTGGATGGTGGAAATCATCGTTTCTTTGTGGTTTGCATTAATGTTGACAAGATCTACCGACACCGTGGACACTGATGAACTGCGGGAAGCTACAGTTAATTAACTAATTTGACAAAAATTTCAACTCTGTGCTGTTAATGTTTATTTAGCAACGAGGAAATAAAAAAGAAGTATGATGATTTGACTTAAATTAGGAAATAAGTCTAACTTAATTTTTGTATAAAGGCATGAGAAGTTATTTCTTGAGGACAGTTTCAATTTTATTGTGGAATCATTAAATGCATCAATTCTTTCTTTCGAATATCTGTGCATTATTAATAATAGAAAAACTTGAATAACTTGTAAGTAAGATATAAGTATTTTGTGAAGATACTGAGAAAAAAGTAATTTTTGGAAAACATTCACAGAAATTGGGATTTGTAATGAATATTTATAATCAAGCATCAAGCACTTTAGTCTCGATACTTACACTAAAATAGTACAAAATTATGCTTCACATTCTAATATTTTGACAGTCGTGTGGCAGATATTGCCGCAAGCTACGAAATTCGAACGTTCACTTCCGGATATCGGCGAGAAACGTCGTCAATGCCAGAATTCGGAGGTCAATGTTGCAACGTCCCCCGTGCATGATGCTTTCACCATTCGCCGGGAAAGTTTCGATCGGAAACTATCGAAAAACCGAAAACGAATAATACAAACACACACAAACGCACAAAGACTAACTACTGCCCAGGTATGGAGCAAAAGACGGACGAATGAAACTATGTCTGGAAGTGTCCATAAATCGTCCATCCCCTCAATAGGACAGTGTCTCTGGTGTGTTCGGGCGTAATCGATCGTGCATCAGGCGCACCATCTTCGAAAACTATGTATAGTCAACACACGTTTCTCCCCGCAGCCATTGGTTTGATTCGATGCCACAGGGTTATAGAAAATTATAAACCTCTTAGAGATTCCAGCACACGATGAATGAACTCCGCACCAGCACCAACTCTACCATCGTTGGGTCACACGATTCGATCGCGCTCGATCGATGAATGAATATTTGTTTTCACCCGATCGAAACGTGGAATCGATTAGTGGCGATGTACTTTTGCGGAGGTTCACGTGTAGTAGGAATGTCCAAGCTTTATATTGTAACTAGCAATTTTTTTTACAACCAACCGCCAATGACTGCCAGCTTGCAGATGCGTTCGCTCAAATATTGCTCTGTAAGTCGACGACGCGACCTAAGCTAAATTTAGCCATTTATTTCAAGTCACAGTGAGTGCACTGTACTCCAGCAGGTTTCCCACAGCTTGCCGGCGAGCTCTGGGACACTCCACTTGAGTGAATAGTGTCGTTGGTCGTCTCGTGTGTGAATGCTACACCGTCATAAAATGCTGCTCGAAAAGATGACATACCGGTTTGTGAAGTGTGGCAGGGGCGGTTAAACAAGAGCACTGGGAAAAAAGAAAAACCCGCTTACCCGAAAAGCATAACGCTAATGCCTTTACCCTGTGCCCGGCGAACCTATTAGAATATTTCACCAGAATCATTTTCCTTCCATTAGCAGCCGAGACTAACACAAAAAAGCTGATTGACATCGGGACTTCGGTTTGGAAAATGGTAACAACATTAAAGAATACATTCACGCCCGCATGTTTTGTGTGCCATGTGTTCTTAATTTTCGGCGACAAAGTTTTCCGATTTGGTGGAAAATTTTGTACGGAGTAACTGGTTTGGTGCTGAACTGTTTGGCACCTGTCAGTTTACACGCCATGGTTTCTCTAATGCTGCCAAAGATCAACCCAATGAAATTGCTACGTGAGTGATAAATCGTTCATCGGTTTTATTGCCATGCCTGTGCTATGGAACGATGTTTTGAGAGGGTCGCATAGTTTTTTTGATTTACTGCACGACAACACACGAAAGGTAATGAAGCTTCTTCCCTATCTTTAAGATTTGAGTTGTACGATAATTTTTTATGGAATTTGTAACAATTAAATGCAGGCGGGAGAAATGAAACTTTGAAGACTATTAGTCGAATGAACCTCATGGAAATAAAGTATGATTTATATCCCAAGAATATCTGAGGAACAAGAAATTTGAATGTCGATAAAAAAAACTAAATTTAAAATTGAATGAAATATTAAATATAGCAACAGCAAGACCTTCCTCCATTATTCACTTCAAGATGTGATGTGTTGATATGTTAAAGATAAGAAGAGTTATCTGTTTAACTAGTATAAATATATCTTCAGAATAAAAATATATCTCCCCAGTATAATTGATTTTTGCAATCCAAAATCAGACATTTTCAATGTCTAAATTAAGTAATTAATTTCTCTCACGCAGTGTCAAATGTTTGCAGGTTAAATTATACATGAAGATATATAGGATCTTCTTTTAAACTTTATACAAACTTCTGGTATCCTGTCACATGAATCATTACATGTCAAACACTTGAAGTACCGCCCCTGTTAAACGTTTTCCTCTACCCATCGGTCGACAGCGCCGAAGTACTAAACGTGGAAATTGTTTTTACAGTACAGACTGCTAACAAATTGTTTTAGCCGTGCCTCACATAATGGTCATATTTTTATTTTTCCCTTTTTCGTCTCGCCGCGCTCTGATCGTGTAGGAGGAAACAGAGTAACAGACGATGCGTTTCCGTACTGTGCCGGTATTGCCGCGACAACATCAAGAACATCTACAGCAAACGCGTTTTAAAAACATTATCTTGTGCCCAACGTCTCGCTGGCCCTTTGCCACCTCTTTGCTTTTGGATGAAATTCTAGATGTGTTTAAATCTCTCTCTCTCTCTTTCGTTTACTCTCTGTTTCTCCCTTTATGTCCGTAGAATCTCTCGCTGTTTATCGCTCCAAAAATAATCGCCGATAGAGCTCCCCAAACGCGCTACACAGCATCCTCTCATTCTCTTTCGTTCTTTCGATCGGCTTGTTGCATGTGAAGTGTGCTTCCTCAAATATCGGAAGCTGGAACCTCGTGGAACACGCACTGGGAAGCTGTCAAGAACGCGTTGGCCGAACCAGTGGGATGTAATGTTCCGCAAAGGCATCGAAATGGTGCTACAAATCGCACATCGGCAGACATAGTGGAGAAGCTATCGCGTGCACTGTTTAAGGTGTCGTGCCGGAAGTGTAAATCGTCTCATCTGCCAACGTCCATCCCAGGAATTGGGAATGTTCAAATTTACGAAAAATGCAAATTGTGTTGTGTTCTGATCTGAGTGAGGTATTTAACGAAATTTGTTGAAGTACCTAATGTCTAGTGCTTGTGCATTCTTATTCTTTGCACTCAAGTGTTAGTGATGTAGCGGTATATACGTGCAGTTCGCGTCACGTGACGTCGCTGGTGCCGGAAAAGAACTGTGGTGTAGCTATTGCACTCTGAGCCAACGCCTAACTATGTCTCGGAGGAGTGAGAATCTGGTACAGTAATCAAACGTGGATAGGGCAAATTGGAGACGGCAAGTCATAGAATTCCCCAAGTGCTATACCGCAGTGCGATCGATTACAGATTGACTCATGTTCACAACTGGTGTAACTAATAGTAGTGCTTCAATAAAAACAAAAAAGCGTCTCCACTGCAGTTGCATCTTGGAACAGCTCCACAAGATATCCCTCTGACGGTGGTTGTACAAAAATGACAGCACCAGATAAACGGTACCGCTTGAAGAACAACTCATCCGATGCCCTATTGCGCATGCCGACCAAATCTGGAAATGTCAAATTCTTGTATTTACCATCAAGCGCAAATGCTTGAACGCTACACGAACGCAAACTTGGTAAGCTTCCTAAGTAACACAGCCAAGACGGCACGAATAATGGAGAAGCTCAGGTCTCAGGTTTTTTTTATGGGCCAATTGTTATTGTGCAGAAATTCGATACGAACGGCGGGCAGCTACGGTTCTTCTTGCTTGCATATCGTACGGTTGACAAGTTTGGACTGTCACCGCCAGACATACGGGGCTTGGCACCATGGCGACCAAGATCGCACGTTGCATCACACGACGTCCCCGAAGTCTTGTAGGGGGAGGTCTTAGAATTCGATTTGTTGGATCAGTGACTGTGAAAAATAACTCTCGCAAGTCACAAACAAACGTTAAGCAAGTGAAATGTTTTGAGGAAGGTATTTTTATGTGTGCTTGTTAGATCGTGCTTCATTGCTTCTATTGGTTCTAACGGCTCTTTATTGTTCTACACAATTCGTTGTACGTAGCATGAAGATGTTAAACCGAACATTCCATACACTTTTGCATTAAGCAAACATTAATACAGTAAAAATTGTGTGTATATCACACGGTTAAAGCAACAACAATCAACCTTACAAAACCTTAAATCATGCCCCGCAAAGTGTTATCGTAAGATTAAGGAAAGTACTTGGGAAACGGAATCGTGACCGCAAAAAAAAAATATCTAGACCACCTGGAGAGTCAGACATTTGCGGCAAACATTGGGAAGGAATAAGTTCAATCCGTAAAGAAATAGAAAATAAAACGCAAATTCATGCTGCTCTCTCTTCATAAAACGGATGTCGTCATTCAGTGAAGCATCCCGAGCTTCCCGATGGGTGGTCGCAAAACACCCCAATATTGGGGTACCCTGTTCCTGGACAAACTTAAGGTACTTGGGTTGCGCTGGTTTACCACTGATCGTACAAAACACTCACCTGATATGCTTATTGTTTTCTCAATTGTGCAATCGGTTGGATGGGTTCATAAAATGTCTCATCCTTACTGCAAACCTTAGCAGGATTTTTAATAAAAGGAAATGAACGATGGGCAGATTTTTTTCTCATCAACGTAAAATTGGATATCCCACTAGAATTCCACTCCAAGCGTGCTGTTCATATTTATTGCGAGGTTTGGTATTACACTAAGCATTAGCAAACACTTGGGCTCGTTGTTGTATACAAGTGATGTTGAGGATGGAGAAGCAACAATGTCCGGTCGTGAAACCGGAACATCGTGTGACAGGGCGAGGGCAATGTATGGCCATAAAATGTACGAGTTTATGGATACGCCTACGACACTTAACGACATGCTGCGGGTTGTCTGAGCAACTTAATCCTCACACTTTCGTGCGGGATGTGGACAGATCTTCGAGCAGGAAATTCGTGCTACCGCTCTTACACCATGCATGCTGACTGTGATTTTGTTAGCAGCGATTTTATTGAACCAAGAACGTGTATGACATTCCGGCATACGGAGTCTGCACAGCGACATGTTTCGCTCGCTATTGCCCCGATCTTCTCCTGTCGGCTCAAGAATATGATCGAGTCATACGAAGCGTTGGACACGCAACGTTCCTGTCAATTCTGTGCCGCCTGCAGTGGAGAGAGTAGTCAATCCGGAGGAGGACCCAATCAATTGGCAAATAACTCTCCGGGTGTACGGTCTTGGGGCCTGGCGCTTAATGCACCGCACAAGACACAACTGGACAGAAGAAAGGGAAGCGAAAACACAAACAAAATCGTTACAAATTTGAATCCCGTCACGGATCGATTAGCGTTCAACGAAGCGTTTCGGTTGCCTCGGTAGTCGAGCTGTTGCAGCGCTCTTGGGATCTTGCAAATATCAGACGTCTGACGGAAAATAAAACCACAACGTATCGGTTCTTTCGCTCATAATGCTCCATTCCGGGCATAACGCTGTAGTGTACCACATTCGGAAAGGAAGACGCAATTGGTACAATTTACAATTTATCATCCTAACTGGCAAACTCCATCAAAAACCACGTTTCCCAACACAGAGGGAAGAGTATGTTGTTCCAATTGAATTTAAAGCAGGTTCAATCGGATGATCCACGATACGCTGGACGGGACGGTTGGGAAAGGAACATATTTATTAAAGTTTGAAGTTTTTTGAAAACTGATTTGATCATAACCATAACTTACCGCTTACCAACCCTTCCACCAAAAGGAACCACCAGCAAAGGCGGATGCTGTTAAAAGCGATGGACCTTACGCAACGATCTATTGTTTTTTTTTCCTCTCTTATGCTTTTCTACTCGTCATCCCACCTACGATCGTGGTTCAATTTGTACTACTTGCCACAGTGTCTAATCGCAATATCACCCGTCTAGTCCGGTGTGTGCACGGGTATTTGTAACTTCACGCTGTAACACACGGTGCAGCGATCTTCTCGCTGCATTTGCATATTTATTCCCTATGACCTGGGTAGTTAACATCGTACGCCCGTGGTCCATTCACTTTTGCGTTGACACGTGCTTACAATCAACGTAAAACCCACCTTCTAGGGTCATTCTTCGAGGTTATTTTAATAAATTTAGCTTTAAATAACCCATACAGACCGCGGGCGTTGGGGTAATGCATCGAAACGAGCAGGAGAAGATGTGAATCGTTTTGTCAAAAGATGCAATATGACGTTGCGTTGGTTAAATGGGAATAAATAGATTATGATCGATGGTTAATGCAGACGATGGTAATTGAAATATTTTTAGCGAATCTCTTATAAGAGGAATTTAAAGGATGTTAATATTTTTACACTTACAGAAGATCATGGAATATTAAACAATGTTAAACAAACACATTGTTTAACAATAGTTTATCAAAAAAAAATTATAATATTTAAGCAGCCATTCAAAAATTTCAGTATTTTTATGTTTCGTTAGAGAAGAAGAAAAAAATTAATTGGAACAAAACAAAACCAATATGGACGATTAATTTTCATCAATAAAATACAAATTTGTGTTCGCTTGTAAGCTGACACGTTCCAACCAAAACCTTCACCGTACGATCGCATCTACCTCATGGTTGTCATTCAACGCCAGACAACGCAAACATTGTTCCATTTCATTACCACCGAAACAATCGCCCGCGTGTTTGAATTTAGTGTCAATGTTTTATTTTTCGGTATATTTTTTTTTTTGTTTTTACACATCCGTTCCATTTCCGAATAGCCGATTCCAGTCGGTGTGGCCATTTTTCCAACAACCACCGAAAAAAAAACTCACCACCAAACCAATCTAAACACTTTCGATTCGATCACCGAATGCGTTTGTCCCCGAAAGTGATGTACGTGTGACGGTTTTAAGTAAATGAACACACCAAAAACCTAAGGGGTAAGCGGATGGAAATGGGTATCGTTCGATCGCACAGTGTCCGTGGCCGTGAAGTAGCTGTATCGGTGGCATGGAAAGCCAAATTTCACATAAACACTCGCGCTCGTTGCTCGAATCGATTTTGAGCGCGTGGATTTTTAGTGCTTCCTTGAAACATTTCTTTTACCGACCGCATTAAGATGACACTTGTAGCACACACAACAACAAAAAAATGCTTGCACCAGCAATAAGCAGACAAACGGCAACGCTGTAGCCAAACAAACAAATAGTGTTTTCTTTCCGTGTTTATTGATTTTCACCCCCAATAGCATCTTTCACTGGCGGTTTGTTTTGTGGGCAGCTAATTTGTATGACATTCACGGTCACAAAGAAGCATACGGTAAGGTGATGGTACGGTGGAATAAATCAAAATCGAACCGATCGCTAGCTTCCGACCGACCGCGGAACGTCATCGCCGGCGGCATGGCAGCCGCCATGCACTTTCGCTTCGGCTCCATTAATATTCACCCCGTCGCTATGTTGAGCCAGTCAACTCCCCGCCCTAGACTAAACCGTTACCGATTTCAGTAAAGCGTTGACGTTTAGCTGTTCCGGGAACGGTACGGTTTCCAATCCGGACCGTAATTTACATCCATTCCAATCCCCTTTCCCCTCCCCTTCATACCACAACGATCCATCGCGATTTGTCCGGCATTGTTTTATGAAGGAGTTTTTCGTTGCAGTAAATGTCAAGTGACATAGTTTGCATGTTTTCCTTTTTTCATTTGCGTTTCGTCTGGCATTGCTGGACGGTTTTTTATTATTTTATTACGATTGAACACACCAATAAGTGAGGTTAGTGACACGGTGGCCCAGTGCCAGGGTCGTCCACGATCGAAACCACACCCTGCCCATAAATCAAGCCACCCGATTAATTGCCCGTAAAACACGTCAACGGCGAGATGCAGATGGTGGGAGAGAGCATTCGGTGCGCGGGTTTCGGACGCCGATTAGCTGATCATGATTTATGTTGCGAACGCGCGCCGATCGATGCATATTGGGAGATGTCGTGAAATGCAAACAGAAATGCTTTCCACTTTTACATACGTTTTGAAATAGATAAAAAATATTTTTGTCACGTTAGTTTGTTATATTAATCATGGGCTTTATTGAAGTAGTTGGAAATAATGATGTATCATATATTTCTTACAAAGATGTTCCTTTTTCGTAAGGTAAAACTTTGAGGTTTGACTCTAATTCTTCAATTATTTCTTTATCAATATGGAGAACTATTTTACAAGACAGTAGAATGCAATTTCCCTGAAGAAATTCTCGTGCAAACATTAATGGAATAATGTTGCAGTGATCTTCACAGCGTTCCTCCGATTTCTTTGAATATCCTTTAAATATCCAAGACCACAACATAAAATAATCCTCATTAGACTATTTTTATCTACTCATTTACCCTTTCCTCTACCTTCAAAAAAACAAGATTCTCAAGCAAAAATCGAAATACGGTGATATTATTCTTTAAAACTTGTTCTCGGTATTTGAAGATGTTTTATGTCTATATTGAAGACGCTTTTTTATTGGCCGATTAATGTTTTAAATCCTGTTTGAACAAATTCTGGATATGTACAGAGCTAACTAGGCATTTCTGAGTAAAATACTTAATACATAGTCATTGGCACACAGGCTTAAACTGGCAAGAGTTACTCAGCCAACAAGCTGATGCACAAGAAGCTTGTTTTAATTCCTTGCCCCAGATACGTTATAAATTTTAATAGAACATGATTTCAGTATCTTGTACCCTTGTCACCGATTGTGTACGTAAATAATGATCTACTGCACAGACAATTGCTTTACGTGAAGTAACGTTTTCAATGCTGCTCTCCATTAATAAGTATGATGGTTATCCAGCAAACGGGACAATATTCATCGTTTCATTCATTCTTGCTTTTTCTCGTGGAGTTGGAGTTTCTATTTTTAGCAAGGATTTCACTGTTAGTCAGTCTGTTACATGAGATCTACCGAACAGAAGCCATGCCATGTCTCCAATTTCGCATCATCTTTCTTTTGTGCGCAGCAATTCATTAGCATAGTGTTCTTCGCCTTCGCTAAGGCTAAATATGGTAGCGAAGAAGCATCAAAATATGGAATGATACCATCGGTGACTTCAACCCACCCCTAGCGTAATAGAGCCGGGATGACAGATGAGGTACATGAATCGGAAACGAAACATGGAAAAATAACACTGCAATGACATAAACCTCAGAACGTGCGTACGTTTATTGAACAGAGCGAACCATTTCAACGTGTTCCCGTTAGAGTCGATTGTCTTAAGAATATGCTTTGTCTTCCATCACTGAGTTAGTTAGCAGCTTCGCTGTGGTTAGCAGAGCTCATGTTTATGGTTTTTTAGTGTAAAGAATCAGGTTTATCATATTACTACTACTCCTCCTCCTAGATCTCTCTTTTTTTGTTCAAACCCACACCCTTGTCTTCTATTTCTTGCTTTTTTTTTAAATGCAAAAAAAACCTCAACAAAATATAGAACGGGAAATCAAAAGTGCACGCTCGTCGCGAGCATAATTCCAAAATGTCACGTTCCACTACCAGTGCTATAGCGGGTTACATTGGGTTGCATTCAATGCATTCTCACCCGGTTGGGTGGTGGATTATCGCATAGAAGTAGAAGGGAAGAAAGGTGGGATGTGGGGGTTTAAAAAAACAGATAATGGGAGAAATATCAAGTTGATGTGCAGCTATGGGAAGCAAAAGAAAAACAGAACAACCGCAATATATGGGTGAACTGGATTTGCAGAGAAAAAAGAGTTATACTAACACAAAAAAACACCTGCAGAAGACCCCAATGAATGCAATGAGGGGTACGTTACGGTTGCACTTTTCTTGTGTGATCTCTTTTGTTTTCTTTCTCTCGTGCACATCAGCTAAAGGTTGTGCAGCATAACGGGGTCATCGTTCGAGGGTAAAGCACCCTCACAAATAAAAGACAACTAATGTGACGGAATGGAACATTGACGCAGTTTTTCCTTTTTTTGTTAAATTAATTCTTGATAGAGTACTTCCTTCAGAGAATATATTCTATGATCCAGAATTAAATTCTACGCGTAATATATAAACTAGAAAATATACTGTATTGGTGAACTAGTCGGAATCAACCATTTTTAACATTTAAAAAAAATTTTAAACAATTTAATTTTAAACAATTAAATAACATATTTGATTGAATAATTCAAATCCTAACTGTCAAGACATACCATGGCCGTCAAAGGTTTCGTAACTCAATAAAAAAGTGGATCAGTTAGTCATCTTCCGTGTTTATGCTACTTATAGGTGCCACCTGAGCAAATTCCAATTATTTATGCTAGCTTTGCAAATCATTTTGCTATTAAATTAAATTATTCTTATACTTTGACAATAACTAACTTTCTTTCCAATGTTTTTCTGTTACAGATTGCATCAGTTGTGATCCCCAGTGTTTTTTCAACCGTCAGTGTATGCATACGCTTCTTGCTCTTATGTCGCCATGGATTTAGCTTAGAGTCTTGATTGTGTAACAACAGGAAGAAGAGATTTGTGAAAAATGTGTTCTTGTGATGATTGATGTTTGCTTGTTACGTATGTGTTCGCTCGCGGGAAATTTCGGAAAAGTGCGCGTTTTCTTTCGGGTGAAAATATAGTTACCGTTTGTGTACATTTGACTTAGCGATGATAGATGATAGATAGACTTGTGCAAATAATAAAATTTAAATATTTGTGATTTTTTCTCAAGGTTTTCTAGCCAAGAAACAATGGTTAAAAAGTGTAGTAAAAACGTAAATTTGCATCAGTGGAAGATAATGGTTACTAAAAGCTACAACACAGTGAAATAAATAAGAACGACCAAAAAAAGAGAGTTCCAAAGTATTGGAAGCGAATGTCCAAAGAAATCCATTGATTGGATACCATCGATCTACAAGGTAAGACAAACATTACATAATTGATATCAGGTTTCGTCCTATCCAATTCCTAACAAACCCCATAATTTAAGCATGTCGTCGGAAGCAAAAACACGGCATAGAAAGTAAACAATATTACAATATTTTTAGTCACACCTCACCATGGTAAAACTGGAAACGGATCGATCTACGAAAGTCACATTGTTTTAACATTTGTCTCACCCCTTCTCGCCACCCACTTCCCAGGCAGCATATCTTATTGCAATGTGCTTTGTGTTTTCACCTTTCGAACTTTGTTGCAAAAATATTCATTCCTTCCAGCAGATATATACGTTAAATCATCATCCAGATGATCCCGAGCCGGGACCCACTAATGGAACCGAGGCTCGTAAAACTTTTCGATTCGGTTGCGCACCAACATCCTGCTGCGATCGCGCTCTACCTTTTTGGCAAAAAAAACGGAAAGTTTTTGCTTGATTATTTATGATTTTTCGATGTCTATTTGCTTCGCAGCAGAAAGCGACATCTCATTTGCCTTTTTTCTTTTTGTTAAGCCCATATAGAGGAAATAAAGATGAACTTTTGCTCTTATTTAAATCCTTTCCAGTTCGGTGAAATGAATTTACGATCGAGAAAAAGGAAATTATAATAATAAAAATCCCATCACCAAAAATCGTGACGCTTGATATTGTGGAGGGAAAGAAATGTGGGAAAAAAGTTATTAAGGAAAGACGGACGTGATATGATTTTGCTGTTCCTTTGAGCCTTTCCATCATCATCCTAAGAGGATCGTATAAATGACAAAACAAAATGTCAAATCAAAATGGATGGAAATTATTTGTTAGCGTTTTCGGAGTATTTTTTTTTGAGACTAAAATCAGACGAAATTGTTAAAATGATTTGTGGCTTAATACCTAATTGTATCAAAAATAGCAATATCACATGGATCAATAGATAATGCATAAAAATAACATTCCACTCCGTTGTACCTTGAAGCCATCCATCAACGAGTCTGCCCCATTCAATGCATTTTCACTAGCGCTATTGATCCTTTATTAAGAGTAGTATCGATCGCGTTCCGATATCATGTCAGTTACGTGGGCTTTCCAATTGCCATTCAGCGAAAAGGACACGGGATTGAATTATCATAGAATGAACAGACATCCGTCCGTTACGCTCAAAAAGGCACATTTCCTGTCATTGCAAAAAATGAAAAGGTCTCAGGCAGCAAATAGGGTGCTCATACGCCGCCCTACGCCTTCATTGGGGTTCGCGTTCCCGATTTTGGAGCCTTTCGTATCAGGCACTTGCGCGAACCGGACTCAATTAAACAGACGTACACAGCCAGGCAACATTTCCAGACATTCGTTTTGCGAACTGCCAAACGTCATCTTTACGTAATCTCGCAAATGAGAGAAAGTAGCCTGGACACATGCTCGGACGTTTCGCACCTCGTGCGCGCACCATACGCGCCCGGAGATCAACGCAACATCGCAACTCGTAGATATAAATTCCATCCAAAGTGTACTTACCGAGCGGGGGGAGTATGGGCACCACCCTACAGGCGGACGCCTGTTGGAACAGCGAGGTGCTCCTGATTTCGGACGCACGCGAGTAAGAAGGACAGGATCTACTAAACTGGATCCCAACGAAACCCGTGGTCCAACAAATCTGCAATCTCATCCACGAGATCTTGGGATTTTTTTTTTTTTTGCATCGATCGCATAGCAAGAGAAGGAAATGTTTCGGGCCGGCTCCAATGACATCCATTTATCAAAATATTTACGATCGGTGTGTGTGCGCACACCGTATCTAATGCGCAAGCACACCCCTTTTACTGGACACACTGAGGGGGGTTTGGAAGTGGAGATCTCCTAAACGATCGTCCAAATTGGCTTCTTGCGATGGATGGTGACATTAGGGCGGGCGCCTTGGCTTGGCATGGATGGAGACTGCGAATGGTTTGAACTCAGGAATTTGCCCACGCATGTTTGAATGTGAATGAAACGAAGAATTGTAAAACCAGAAAAGATGTAGTAAGCAGGAGGAGGAGAAGATGGAGAAGGCGGTGAAGGAGGAAAACAAAACAAAATCATTTCTTGCTTCCAGACAGCAAAAAGGGAAGGAGAAAATCGCATCGAAATGCGGTGAGATAACGGTTCGGAAGAATTGATTTGGAGTTTCAGCAACAGCAAGTGAGCAAAACCGATCGGGACCTCCCCGCCCCGTCTGTCTGACCCAGCAGTAGTAGTCGAAAGCGAAAGTCGTCCTCTTCGGGATCGGTGTCCCGGCGTGTGGTGTGGTACGATGACGACGCTCTATCCGTCTGACGGACCGGCCAGCTGCACAGACAGTGTGAGGCGGGTGGGAAAAGTTGAAAACAAAACAAGCAAAAAGAATATTGACCCACGGTCCAACGGGACGACATTCGATGTCGTGATCTGTAGAAATTAAGCGACAGGGTGAAGGATTTATATCCGTGCAGTGGGATTGTGTCCTTTTTTTGTTGTTGGGATACTGTTTTGTGCTTCATCGAAACGAAAGCAGAGAGGATCGCGAGTTCGGAGTAGAAGGGAGTTGGTGAAGCATGATGTTAACTTTCGTTCGATTTGGCAAGTGACTGCATTCCTTACAGTGATGGATACGTGCTTGTGTTTAACGAATTTTTAATTATGTATTTATTTTATACTTTATTTTGTTTCTAAAACTTGTCTACAACATTTAAATTTATAATTGAAGTATGCTAAAATTATCTAAATATACTACTAGATTCTAGAAACATAAACTAAATAGCTAGAATGGATTTAAAAAAAATCTTCTCGAAACATTCGTTCTGTTGTTATTTCAAATAATTGCTTTATGAGCAGAGCAATATCTTAAAGAAATGCAACAAAATTTTGGTATTAAATACTTTTATCGTATTTAAAAAAACTCGTTTTAAAAAGGTGGGTAAATTAAACCTATCTTAATAAAATAATCTTAATTAATCTCCAAAAACAAAAACATATAATTTAATTTTTTCAACATAATTTTATTGTTAAAAATTACTGTATATACGTTTATACTTCATTTTGTTTGTAAAACTAAACTTTTTATTACATTCAACTTTATAATTAAACTATGATAAAATTATTTCTCTTCTTCGCTTTAACGACCTTACAGGTCACGCCGGCCACGCAAGCCGCCCTTCGAGGTGGGTACCTTTTGAAGGTTCCCTCCCCGTTAACAAAAAAAAAAAAAAAGGTCACGCCGGCCATTTCTTTCTTACTACAGTTATTTTTACCACGCAGCCGGATAGTCAGTCCTTGCTACGGGGGGACGGTCCGGGTGGGATTTTGAACCCGGTCCGGCCGTGTGGACTGGCGCCGTTTATCACATGCACCATCGGGCCGCCCCTAAAATTATTTAAATATACTATTTTTAAAAATTACAACACTTGCAACACATCAATAACAAATCAAAGTGTAAATTAAACTCCGTACACATACTTTTTCGTACGGCCCTGTAGTGCACAGACTCCCTTAGCCTGTCATCGATGCACTTGGCAGTGGAAATAAAAAAAGGGAAAACAAAGAATAAAGATGAAGGAAACAAAATACACCACCGCACCAAGGAGAAAGTTTCCACAAGTGTGTCCCGGAGACCCGTTGTCCAGAAATCACACATACCAAAAAAAAAAAGTACAATAACCAACAACCAAACCTGACGTTTCGTCACGGCCGATTCACCAACCCCCGGGATACGTTCCCGGTTGCGATCCCAACAAATGGCTTGGGAAGCTGCGGTTTTTGCCACCTACCGCCCAAAACTTTTTATGGTACAACCGGACCGGACAGTTATGCATCGTAAGTGCACAGGTGATTATTTGGATTTGCCATGAAGTGCATTTGTTTGAGCGTTCCCTGGGTTCCCTTGACCGAGCGCACACTGGAGACAGTGAAAACAGTAAAACATAAAAAACAACACAGTAACATTAAGAGGTGAATTTTCCTTCGTGACCATTTGCCCTTGTATGCATTGTGTGGTTGGTATGTTT
This sequence comes from Anopheles funestus, assembly GCF_943734845.2. Lineage (NCBI taxonomy): Eukaryota > Metazoa > Arthropoda > Insecta > Diptera > Culicidae > Anopheles > Anopheles funestus. Next base: position 23,206,432 of record NC_064598.1, read on the forward strand.
AACCATTTAGATTCCACCAAATGGTGGTGAAACTTCTGACGCTAGTTCGGTGCTAGACATTCCGAAGCGTTACACAAAACGTTCGACCACCAACGATTGCCGTAACATCTTGGTTCCCATTTTCCGCGCTCCTATCGGAAAGGCATCTTCAATGCTATAAAATCTAACATAACCGTATTTTCTTTCCCATTTGATGAGTTTTCGTGACGGTTTTCTCTGCACGATGCAATTCATTTTATTGCTGCACATCTCATGCGGAATGTGTTATTTGTTCGAGCAGATCGACCAATTAGCTAAAGAGTGCTTACAGCAAACTGTGAACAAATAAATAAGAATATTTTTAATTTTCTTACATTTGAAAAGTTGTTAAATTGATAAACTCAATATCTAAAATATTTTTTCCTTATATCCAAAATGAATTCCACAAAAAATGCTGTCATAAATTACACGCTTTCCTTCCTTCATCTGTCATCGTTCTGCCACGGTACGACAAACATGTGTACACATTTTGCAATTGTTTGTCCCTTTTTTTGAGAATATTTATCAGATGTTGTCCACTCGAAGAAGCCTTTTTACTTTGGAATGTACGTACCTCGTCACGATCTACCGTACGATCGAGAAAAGGGGTTTGTGCCCTTTTCATGTGTAATCGCCAACGTTAGGCCCGGTGCTGCACAAATCGTACCCACTCTCACAATAAGGGCGTCTGTTTTGTGAAATCTGATTAACAAAATGTAGTCGACCCTGTACGATGCACGATTAGGTTCATCCAAATGGACGGTGACACAATTTTAAATTGTCGTTTGTTTGTTGGAAAAATGTTTGTATCGAAGCGGAAGATTTGAATGACGATAAATTCACTTCGCTAAGCATATCGGCCATCACAGATTGAAGCAAATAGATCCTCGTTTTTGGGATTTGGGTTTTTCACCCTGTCAGTGATCTATTGTTGTGATGTTGTTTTCTTATTTTAACAATTAGCTTACATTGTTTTGAATCAAAAACGTGTCCTCAAAAATTATTAATGTTAGTTAGAAGATTTTCCTGAGCTTCAACGCAATTCATACATTCCTGTGGTAAAAATAATTACTCGTCACGTTTTACACACCTTTCTTCTCTACGAATCAACCAGCCAATAATAATTCATTCTCGCAAAGTGATGACGCGTTTGATGCAATCAGCCCTGTGTTGATGCATTGTTGTGATCGTGTCACGACCGGTGTAAAGGCTTTACCTTCGCCGATCGAATCCGTTAATGCGAAGGATTTAAAAAAAAATCCTGTCGCACTCAAACACCAATCAAAACGATCAAGTACCAGGCGTTAACGAGTATGTGTCACCAGATTTTACCAGATTGCTATGTATGTGCTACCTTCTTCCGACCGATGCTTATCAGACATCTTACAGACCGGTTGCTTTCTTCGGTTCGCTACCTTTCAACCCAACCGTTCCCGGCGTTATGCAGCGAGGTAGAAAAAAAACTTTCCATTTTCCCCGCACAAAGTCAATTGAGCCTGGATGGCAATCAGAATCGTATTTCGAAATCAAAAAAGACACCAGGACCGTAGTCGAACTACCGTAAGATTATGGTTTCGCACGGTCGCCGCTTTTTGCGCAGGCAAGATCAAACGCTAAGACAGCAGAAGAAAGCAAACCAATTAGCAACCGTGGAGGTATGGTTCATTCCTGGTTAATTTCATTTGATAGTCAAATCAGTTCTGAGTAAATTGCGTCAGTTCGAGGCAACGGGGGTTACGCACGCCGCACAGGTGACAAAATGTTTGTATGTAGAAGCAGATGAAAGATTTGCATGATGCAATGAACAACGATAAAATCGAATGCACACGAAGTTGTTAAAAAGGTTACTTAATGCTTCGATGAAATTGCGAATCATTCGATGATTGTGGGATGTTTATGAATGTTTTTTTTTTATTTTCATTAGCCATGATTAGGTCGCGTATCTGAATATATTGTACATTGAATTTTGCAATAAATTATCAAAAAAATATCTATAATATCAAACATAAAATTTTATTGTTTTATAATGTACAAAAACTTTCACAGCAATAATCAACGCAAAATATTCCAAAGGTGAAATTTATAAAAGCTTTAAACAAACAAAATATCACTACGACAAATTTGTAATTTATTTTTTTAATTATACACATAACTTCTATTCTTCTATTATTAAATTTTTTATTTTCTTTTATTGAGTAAATTTTGCGCATCAGAAAGATTGCTAGTTTAACTTCTCACATTTTTACTTCTATTGTCTATCTATTTTTTTATTCTTATGTTTTTTTTAAACCTTTTTTTATATACTTTTTTATTCTTATGTTTTTTATGAAATATTTTGTGTAAAAACATTTTTTTTATTTTCTCAAAGATTATAAATCGCGAATTATTATTTACCCATCCTTCTTCTATACAAATATGCTACAAACAGTGTTAAAGTTCCACTGCGTGAGTTCCACGCGCGGTACATGCTGCGAGATCACGGTTTTGTTTACCGCGTGAGCAACATAAAGAGAGTGAGTGCTCAGTTTCGTAAGAGAAGTTCACCTGCCCACCACAATTCCCAGAGCGGTTGACGAGCGGTTTTGCGCGCGGTTTTAACCTAGCGCACACGCAACTCCGCTTCGTGCGCAACATTCGGTTGTTTTCCGTTGCGCGGTTCGCATCACAAAAGCGCAACAGCTCGCAGCAGCATTGCGAGCTTTTCGGTTGATTTGTTTGCGCATCATAGTGTCACACTCTAAGTGCATCGTGTGAAAAGACAACGCGTGCCACCGATGGGCAAAGTAGGAAAGTGATTCTGTGTTTGATTTCGGAAAGGATGTCGAAAATGTTGAAGAGGAGAAATAACGGTGATTGCAAATAAAGTTCTAGAATAGTATAATGTGAACCAAAGTGAGAGCAAGAGAATAAAAATATACTAGAAAAGAGTTGAAGAAGTGAAAATAAAAATCATATTTAAATGGTGAGCTTATGAAACTGTTTTTTTAAAAGCTAAATGTTATCAGCTGGTTGGCGTCGATTTGTAACGCCAGCAACAGTGACTGGTGTTTAAAATTTACATGCATTTGCAAATTCATATTCATGCGATCGATCGATCGATGAAGGGGAAGTATTACCTTCATCAGTGTCTACCGAAAAATTTAAAACAAACCCCGTACAACCCCCTTTGCGAACCCGCCATCATCGACGCAAGTGTATTGCTGAAATTTGAGACCTCTTCAAACACGAGAAAGAAAGTTTAACCTGCGCAGCACAACCGTCCGCGCAGCTGATTTGATGTTGGTGCCATATTTTTCCGTGTATGTGATCGAAACACGAAGACGAAAACTCGAGCTCTTGCATCTACATACAAATCGTATTACAACTCCGGATCGGAACGAAAGTAAAAGTCCAAACCGGAGCTAATCCTCACCAAGGGGCAGCTCGAAAAACGGGAGGAACACCGAAAACCGGAATATTCAACCGTCTGGCCAGTTTCGATCGCTGCTCTGGTCGTATCCCCTAATAAGCAAAAGCGCCATCATACGAAAGTGTATGCTTTTCGGCGGCGGGAAGAACCGATCGAATGGAATGGAAGAAAACTAAATCTCAATAAAACACGCGGACGCGCCAGCAGCCGGCCACACACCGATTTGAGTAGCGATTTAAAGAAAAGGATTTTTTTTTTGTTAAACTTGCTGTTGTTGTGTTATGTTTTTGTTGCTTTTTCAAACCCTATGTTGTGAGGGTTGTTATCGATAATCGATAGACTTGCTTCGGTTGTCGCCGTCGTCATGTTGATCGTCATCATCTGGCAACTGTCAAGCGTTCCTTTGCTTTCTGCTGGGGGCTGTTAAGTAACGGAAAGAGGCTCGACAACTTTGACTTTCGGGGTTGCCGTTGCTTGTGGTAATGGTTCCACACCCTATTGTGTCTGCTCGAGATGATCGATACATTGTTTAGGTGCCCTTACAAAAAAAATACAACTCCCAAAAAACGCTATTCTCTCATGTAACGAAGTGACGTTATGCATTTTTTGGGAAATCAAAAAAACAAAACCCGCACCAAACTAGATACGGTTCAATAAAATTGAAAACAAAAGCAGCATACAGAAAACGGAGGTAAACTGCAGCATAGCTTTAGTACCGATAGTGCGTAACATTGCCTGGTTTGCCAATTTCTAACCGGAAGCTGTGCGGTGTGGTTATGTCGTGATTCGTTTTGTATCGCACTATCTTCGTCAATTTCTTCCCTACCAACCGGAACCGTATCAGAGCGTTTTTTGAACGTAGAAAAGTCTTTGATGTTTTATGTTAAGTTTTTTTTTATTATTTTCCTCTTTTTTTCTTGAATCTAATTTTACCGCACCTTCCAGTGTGTAGCGGAGACAAGTGAACCATTGTGCAAGTGACGGTAGCATTTAAATTGGTGATTAGTGAGTTGAAACCTAGTTTAATTGCGACAAATTTGTAATTGAGTCGCGTGATCGCGAATCGCCAAAGTGCAACATTACACATAAATACGGTGGAAGGCGTGTGGCGGCTTCTATCAGTTGGGAGAAAAAAGGAAATTTTTCGTTACCCAAGTCACCCCAAAACCAAACGGATTCGTCATGTGCAGCAAAAATAATTTCAACGTTATAATGGAGAAAATCAATACGGTATGTAAGATGGAGTGATAGTTTTTAAAGGATAGTCGATAAAACCAAAATCAGTATCTTAATTTGTTTGACTTTATTTTGGGTATTATTCGTTATTAGAGCTACTGAGTTCGACAAGAAAGATTTAAATATAAACGAAACCTTCATCGCAAAGCAAATTTCGATTTGGTGGGACAAGCATAAAATTTTCTATTATGAGTTGATATTATCAAATAGGATAGAATTTTGTACAAGGAACTGGAGAACGTTTCCCAGAGGTAGCTAAATACTATCTTGATAAAAAAATGTTTTAAAAAATATAAATGTTTACATGATTGATCTATAAATGAGTGCAGCGATCGATTTTAATACAACACAATCCCATCATTCTCGATGAACACATTAAAATAGGGCAAATTTTGCAATCAATGTTTAACGCATGATGAAAGGAGCCAAGGAAATGAATGATCGATACCCTTCCAATGCAGAACACAATCAAGTGATCGTTCGATAAGGATCGCTGCTGACCTTTTCGGATGCATTACGAACCAAACCCAAGCAAACCTGCTCGTGATCGACATAACGTTGAACAAATTTTACGATTTCTTTCTTACCAGAGCGATCATTCGAAACCCGTCCCACCAAAAAAAAAACACTTGTTCTCCCAGCAGAGAGCACCGTAATACGAACGGGAATAAAACATTACAAAGCGAAACACAAGCAAAAGACGTTTCCGCGATCGGATCAACAAAACAAGCAACCACTGGCAGCATTTGGAGAGAACGCAATCTCCTTTGGAAAAGTTGATTCCAAAACGTTTTGCCAATTGCAGTTTGCAAAAGTTCACCGTGATCTGTCGACGCCGAGTGGCATCGTGAAACCTCCCAAAAAGGGAGGTTGGTGGAAGAGCACGATCACGTTCTATGTTTAGGGGTGGCAATAGTAATAGGAGCAAAAGGGATGGAAATCTCCCACGTGCACTAAACTTGGGCTTGGTAGGTTGAACCTCTGGTCTGGTAGCGCGAACGTCACCCAGAGAACGGGATTCCGCAGTGCCTTTCGCGCGCTCCTTTCGTTTGCTGTGAAAACGTCAAATGATCTACGGATCGAGTTCTGTGATGCGGGCGGGCGCTCGAGAAATGCCAACTCGAACCCAACCCAGCTGGGGAGATTTTTTTTGTTTTGTTTTTTACACAACTACACTGCTACCCGGTTCAGGTGGAAAGCATTCGTTGGCGAAATATGCCACACAAGAATGGGGCATACTGTTGCGCAGCCATTGAAACACCTGTCAAGAGGATCGCGAATAGCCCGGCACGGTGGTAGTGGCGTTGAACGATCTGTTGCGTTATAGAGTTGCCGCTATTTCAGGCATTTTTTCTGAGTGTTTCCACGGGTGCTTGTTGAGGGAAAGATATTTCTTCCAAAAAGGAAAAGAAAAAAAGCTAGCTCCTTACACGTGAGCTACCTGACAGCTGCATGGTAATACCCGGGGAAGATAAGAAGTTGGGATAAAAAGGCTTACGATTGTAGGTGGGCCCGATCCGGTACTGTGCGTCTGTGGTGCAACCGTAACAAGAGTGTAATTTATTACGATCAATAGCAATCACGGACACACGCGGATATGCTTTAGAACTGTACGATCTCCTATCTGTATTCTTACCTTGATGGTTATCAACACACTCAAGGTGTGTAAAGAAACGAAAAGCAAAACGCCACAAAGACACACTAAGAAAAAAGCTCTTTTTGGTGCCGTTTCTGTTTTGTTTTGAATTTTCAAACAACCATATGTGTGTGTGTGAACGTTTTTTTTTGTTTGTAACGGATCTTGGTAGAGTTATTATCTCCGCAGAAAATGATCTCGATGGGTGAGATCGGTGAAGGTTAAAGAAAACACACCGAGCGAATTAACTACGCCCCAACATAGGCACCGTTAGCAAATTTTCGTTGCTTATTTGTTTTATCGGTGAGCAAACGCCGTTTTTTTCCCGTTGTTTCACTCCACATACCGAGAAGACGGGTATGGTTTAACTAGTTTTTCCTGCATCTTGACCTATCTCTCTCTGTCGGAATCGGGTTTTGCCATTTTTGCTGTTGTTTTTTGGAGGTTTTTTTCGTTCCTTCTGTCCAACATTGCAAGTTTAGTCTCTAATGGAGTCATATGCGTTACTCGCCGAGCCGTGAAAAAGTATTTCAAGTGACCAAGTTCCCGCTTTCCCGTATACTTCTACAAATAAAAAAAAACCCCGTCAAAGCCTTTTATCATCGTTATCCGAGTGTGCTTCGCTCACAAGTACACACTACTCGCGGCTATAAGAGTTGAAAATTCGAAAAGCTAATAAACATATTTTAGACGCTATGGCATACCGTTTTTTGAGAATCGTTACATCGGAAGCATCATGTAAGCGATACTTTTAAGCGGGTGAGCACATTGCCCTCCCCCGGGGAACAGATACGCATAAAAATGGAGGAAAAAACAAAAACTCCGGAACGTGTGCTTACCGTGTTGCAACGGTAATAATAGAAGAAAAAACGCATAAACACATTTTTGACTGTTTTGTCTAAGGTTTTTTCTGCTTCTTTCATCTAAATTTACTACTCCCATACCAAGCAAAAGCCCTACGCTACAGTGGATTTAAATAAACTTTTTTTTTTTGGCATGTAAAAGTGGGTCACTGTGCCTGTATGCACCTGTCGCATCGGTTGAATGATTAATTATTTCACTATTTTGTACATTATTCCACTGTTTCGCCCCATAATCCGAATGACATCGGCTGAAAAGTGGAAAGAATTATTAGTGCATTAACGTGTCTACCCCTCTACCATTCTCAATTGATGGTAGATATTGTCATTAAAACAATGATCAGTCTCGCTCGACTCGAAATCGTGATCGGAAAGCACACAAAATCGATAACTATTTGATCGTTTTTAAACCACCATTTTGGTAAAAATTAAAAGGAGTTTCAGAAAAGTGTTTCTTCCTATTACGCTTACTTTTCTCCACCCGATCGTAAGTTTGAAAAAGACAGGAAATTGTTATCGGAACCTAATACCGGTAGCTGCGTCTGTCGTAGCCAAGTTGCTTCCGACAACGTGAAGAAATAATTTCAATTCAAACACACTCCGAGCCGGAATTCGTGGTTCGATAGTCACCTGTTCACCAGACGACAAGAAAAACTACATCCAACACTTGCTTGTCGATTGCTTCCTAATGTGCAACTGAATTAAACCAACAACAAAAAAATGTTTCCTTTTTCATGCATCGCCAGTGTTACCTCTGCTACCAAAAACACGATCCCCAATCGAGTGTAATGGATCGTAACATTTTACCCCTTTTGGTTGTACCACCGAAGGAATCAAATCCCTGTAAGAACACCATTAAGGGTAGTGGCAACTGAATGGAGAAATGAAACACGTGTTGTAAAACACACCGGCGGTACCATACTTTCTTCTGGGGTTTGTATTCGATGTTCTTGTGATGTTTGGCGGCCATTTCCCGCGATCCACACCGATCGTATGAGATCGTTCGAATAGCGTTGGGGGAGAAAAAAAAAACAGGGTTTCGCTTGATTTCCTTGCGGCAGGTGCAGTCGCCGGAATGGCATGCCAAAATCCATTACCGGTTTTGCGATCGTGCACGAGCCGAACATCGGTCGGAAGGTCGCTTCGGTTGGTTGTCGTAAGATGTAGCCGATGGATGAAGGTTTTCGGTTGGTTTGAGTGATGTGGCGGATTGATGGTTTAATTTAAAGTTAAAAATGATTTCTGGGGAGCTTATGGTAATGAAAATATGTTGAGCAAATTTTTCAAACCAGCGCGATCTGATGTGAAATTGTTCGTTATGTGTATAACATATCGGATAAATGGAGTATTAATCATTTATATGAAAGAATCCCCAAACTTTGACACGAAACTCGAGTTTTCATCATCAGGAGTTTGGTGTGATAGTGTAGTTGGAATGTCTAAACTAAATGAACGCCTGATCGAAGTTCAAACCTCATCTGATTATTCGGTCTCAATAACTCAATATGGTATATAAATTTTGAATCAGCAAATTGAGGCAATTTATAATCCCGAAATTCATACTTTAAAACTTCAATTTGGAGTTTAAAATGCCTTACTAATATTGACAAATTTTAACATGAATGTTAAGATATTAAGCTATAGTAACAGAACTAAAACCTTGTGACACTTACACTCGGACACACGAAGCAAATGATCAGTACCTTGAAAAGGGAACCTCAAATGTCGTTGAAAGAAGACATAGATCTTCTCCACATATTACTATCTTAACCGTTTGCTAACGAATTGCCAGTACACATCGAAGCAATTTGTTCTCATGTCACCTTGTAATGAAAACTCAAACAAGCATCATTATCCAGACCAGACACAAAACTTTACTCAGAGCAATTCTTGGCCTCATCTCTTTCACGAAAAAAAACGGCGAACCCCCCACAAACAATCAATCGATCAATTAGGAGCATTTAGCACCGGATGAGCTTGTTTCGCCGGTAGAAAACTGCCATCGGCATCAGTTTGTCGATGCCTCCATCTTGATGGTTTGGTCTCAAACCATCCTATAACCCTACGACAACAATTTTGACCACCAAGGTATGTGGCGTTCTTTTTGAAACGTCGAAGGACGGCCGATCGTGCTGATGAAATTGGCCAACGCAATTAGGTTCGCAGATGAAACGCATTGTCCGACGACTGCGGACGATGATGGCAGATGATGCAGGGCGTGCGAGTGTGTGCGGGTGAATTTCCTTGAGAGTTTTCTTTGCAAAGGAAGTCGTTGTTCAATTGTTGGTTCGAAATTGCATATCCTACAATTAGTTTAGCAACAGGTACATACGTTTGCATCCCGCCATAACGATTTCAGAAAGTGATCGGAAACGCAAACGTCCCTGTTGGGTACCGGTTCAAAGCATAATGTAACCAAGTGAGTGTAAGAAGCATTTTTGTCTCATATTAAACATTAAAAAACACCGGTGACAGTCGTTCGAAAACGTCGACACTTTATATCGAAAGAAAGGCAGCTGTTTCGTCGATGATTGCAATTAAAACAATTACAGAATTACTGTTCATCCGCAGATCATGAGCACCGCAAGAACAGAAAATATTCAAAATTACTATCAAACAATAATATTACCGACAGTTCGAGGTAAAGCTTCCAATTAAACCGTACCTTTACGCTGATCGGGTTCCACATTATAATTAATTTAATAAACTTAAGTCCACAGCACTACTACCGGCACAAAAACCCCGTTCACCTGCACGATTCGCGTTCACTTTGTACGGTAACGTAAGCTGAATTTCATTAAATTCCATTCTTTATACATTTTTTAGTTTGATCCACCATCATGGTTCGTCTGTTTTAAAAGCTTCACATCGAACAAAAGTTTACGAGTGAGAGAGAGGAAACAAGAAACAAACACAAAAAAAAATCATATTATTTTTCTACCATTGAGCACTTCCTTTGGTGAGTCGCGCTCTAATAGCATTCTAGGATGGAAATTATTACATTTGCTTGGTTCGTTCCGAAAAAACGTTCGATATTTATTTATTTTTGTTCATTACTTTCGTGTTCACTTTTTTTTCGATCTCACGACACGCACTCCTTCCTTGTCGGAGGTCATCCAAAAAGGCCCTCTGGGGGCAAAAAAGTGAACGAAACTTTCGGCGGGAGTTGGTACGAAATGTGTGACATTCGTTCCGAGTTGAAGTCGTTCACCTCGGACAACCAACGTGCAGTTCAGCAAAAGTGCAGTTTGGGGAGCATGTGGAATAAGGCAAAAAACAACAGAAATATCTACGCAAGACCTTAAAAAATACGCGCGTGGCGTTGTCTGGGCAAGAAGTGTGCGTTCTTGCCTTCCCAACATGTTGCCAGTCGCTGCAAAAAAAGTTGTCGATTCGGCAGCTTTGGCAAATGGTAACGAATTGATTCCCTTCGCTTTTTAATTTATTTACCTTTTTTTTCCTGTGGAGTTGTATTTCAACGCACTCGAGGGCGCTTACGGAATGTGAGACTGAGTTTCTATGCGAAATTTTTGGTGATACGGTGAGACTCTGGTGAAGAGAACAAATTGTGCTTACCGCACACGACATAAGCTCATTTGATGGGTGAGAATTTTCCACCGCAATTCAACACTGTGTTTTGGGAGAATAATGCTTTCGTACGGGGTTTTTTATCCACGCGCACATTGTATGATTTGGTTTGTTAATCCCACAACTCTATGGACTTACAAGTTGATTAATGTACTTCAACCCAATCAACATCATCCAACCACTACCGTATAACAGTTTAGCTGTCCTGCTTCTATTACACTTCCCATCTAACTTGCCCGGGTGTGCATATAAGTGGACCGGTTACAGGTTAAACATAAGCTTAATTACATTTACCAAAAACCCAACTTTCGACGCGTCAAAGACTTTGGCTTTCACCGGGAACAGACAAAAAGTGTGCCTTTTAGCCAAGGGGGTAAGAATAATGATCAGGGCCGGTAACCTTCCGAAAAAACGCAAGCAATACACGGGGCACCCTCTTCTCATGGTACATATAGGGAAATGGAACGGTAAGACCAAACAGGCCCCACTTTAATCTATCTACCAGTGCGATTTGAAACGAAATTTTTGCCCGAACAATAGAGAGAAAGAAATGAATGTAGACAAAAAAAACCACGCATGAAAATAGATCACTAGAAACTAATTTCGTGCGAGATCCATAAGACGCGAACGGTTGGGTGTAGATAGTAACATCAGCAAAGAAACATACAAAACAACAAAACAAAATCAGGGGCACTTGCGCGAGTTATTTACGTGCGTTTACGTACGCATTCACACCCCTACCGGGCGAAAGAAGGAGTTTTCCGTGTTTTACCCCAACCGGCATCAGGCGAGAAGTCGAAGCGGAAAGGTTATCGTTGACCTAATTCATTTCAGTGCTACGTGGATAAAGATCATTATTTGTAATAATCCTCCACAGCATACCTTGCATTAATGTTTGAATGGTGCTCCTCCCGGAGATTTGCCTTCCCCAGAGTGTACTTGCGCATAGCGAACGAGATAATTCCTGTGTCGGGACCGTCGACCGTGATAATGGGGCACGGCATAACTTGTGTGGATGCTGCCGGGATATTACGCTGCGGCACCCACTGCTACGATAACGAGCCGTAATCCAAAAGTTTTGTTTGTTGAGAAGAAAGAAATAGAATGATTTCCACTCCAATTTCTGACATGACCTTACGAGGTGAGAGGGAGTACCCTGGTATCTGGTTTTTGGGGATTTGTACCAGATAAGGGGAACAGGTTAGGCACTGCGCAAGAAGCTACCTTGCGTAATTCAATCACGTAGATACCGATCGAAAAACATTGCCCTACAATTAGACGATAGAGGCCTAAGCTATAACCACGCGCATAGTATACCATCGCCAACGCAACATAATGGCTACTACTGCTGAGTGCAGAGTGCTCTCTGTAATTCTGTTGTTCTATGGGCGCGGGAATTCATTTGGAACGGTTCGCCCACAAGCAGGAAGCTGCATTTCGATGCATTTCATCGGTTTCGTTCGTTTGTGCAATGACGGTAACTCACCTTACCGAAGGGATGGCCTGAACTGTGGGGAAACCACTTTCCAGTGTACACATTGTATGCAAAGTGTGGTTTCTGGATGCACGAGGCAAAGCACACCAAGAGTGTGATGTCCATGGTGAAAGAGTAACTAAGAAACGAGAACCTGATTGTTTGGCTTTGTGCAATCCAGTGCAACTTGTTGTCTATTCGGTTAGGTTTGTGGCTGGACCGGCATATGAGATTCGCTAGACACTCGACAGACTTTAACGCCTTCGCGTTAGATAGCATTGGACAGCATTCCTAGTGTGTTTAGTTAGCGCTTGTTCATCCTACGCTGCCGATCGTGATCAACGAAGGTGTCTCAGGGCGAACCACTGTCAAGCGCGTTGACAACTTAAGAAAACTCCTTTAACAACCCGGACGTCATAAATCATAGACGGGTAATCCAAAACCGTGCCTTAGACATATTTCCATTTCTACTAAGCATCTCTCAACAAGTGCATCAAGTAAAGAGCGGTCGTTAATTAGCTGCAATGAACTCGACTGCTGGCCAACAAACAAATTGAGACGTTTATCGCAGCGGATTCTACGCTGCCCACGACAATTACCCGAAGGGTCCATTTCTACTTCTGCCCACACGATTCTCGAATGTCCAGCGGCAATACACAGCACCAGATTCTAGATTTCCCTAGTGTTGGAAATTGATTTGTTCAAGGTTCGTTCAGTATAATGCATAGAGAACTGTGAGACTTCTATATCTGCCATACCGTATCTTGTGTACAGGAAGTGAGCCCACATTTGAACGCCCCATAAACGCCCTAAGCAGTATGCTCTCAGTGAACTATATATTCCAAGACCAGGTTCCAAGATCTTGACCATAAACAAAACGATCTCCAAATTCGTTTTGTTTGTCTCTATTTCAAACTAATATCGCTGTTGCGAAATAGTGACACTAGAGACGTACAGGCGCCAAATATCCCGGAGTTACTGGAATCGGGACGGTATCAATTTTCTATCACCCCTTTCTTCAAACAAATCGCCCAAGTTTTTGAGGTGCAGCACATTTAGAAGCGCTAGAGAGAGAGCTAGAGAGAAACTCAATGACAGAGTCTGCTTCCTGTGTTGTGTTGATTGAGCAATTTGAAGATTTCCCGTTTCTCGTTTTATGGAGGGCTAGCAAAACACAGCAAACACGATGTCATTTCTTCACCCGGCTTTTTTCGGCGGTGTGTGTGTGTTTGTGTTTTTGGGCACGTTAGCTTGAGAAACCACTCTAACAACGGAAGAAATGTACTTCGGTGGGTCGTCACATCAATCAACCCCGGTGAGCAGCTCTCGACACGGAAATCCAAGATAATTTCCACGTTCAGATGACACCTGACATCGGCCAGGGACGGAGCGGGGGAAGAAGCGTGCTAGAGTGGGAAGCTTAATTAAAATCGCAAAATTTGACCATCCTCCACCCATGCGCTAGGTTACGATGATGTCGCAAACACCATCACCATGGTAAATAATGAAGTGAAAATTTTACGCTAGACACCGCAGCAATGGAAGTACTTTGGCCATCCCGCGTTTCACACCGTTTTGGGAAATCATTTGTAGATGCTGGATTGTGTGTGCGTTTTTTTTAATACTAATCACCTTTACCTTCAGGGCTCAACAAAACCGTTTCCGCTTAATTTCACCTTTTTACCACTTTCTAACAATCTGTTTTTTTTTCGCTCTTTTCTCTTCCACAGGTAAGCGATCATGGATCATCAAGCTATTTTCCCAAAACAATACTAAGCCACGGCCATGTAAGCTAACCGTAACTTCTCGATAGTTTGTAGCGCGATCATTTGACATGTCAGTTCTAGCTAAGCACCTTTCATTTCAGGTGGAAATTTTCTTCCAAAAATCAATCAAGAGTTGCCCGATCGATTAAACTAGATCGAGGTCAATGGGTTGTGCTCTTTTTTCCGTTTGTCATTTTCTTGCCCGGAAAGTACATAGATTTCCCGTTGTCCTCCTTAAACCATGATGAGATACAGAGTGGTATTTATAAAATAAAAATGATTATCTTACAGCACACCATATCGATGATCGACGATCGTCATTTGCATAAAATTAAAGTTGTACCAATCTGCAAAAAAAAGATAATTCTTCTATTAATCGTTTTCGGACTAGTTGCGGATAAATACTAGGAAGAGAAAACCCTTCGAGAAATTACAGAGAGACTATGAATAACGCACCGATCAATCAACACAAAGCTTTAAATAAAATTGTTTTGCCTGTCGCATGCTCATCGCGTGCCATCTACACCAAGCACACTACAAGTTAAGAGTATTGGACAAGACAAATAGAAAGAAAGCGACACACACACGAAACTGCGTCCACTTATTTACCCCCAACAACAAACGCCTGTTTGCCGACACATTTTGTTTGGTATTGACCATTCCACCGTATTCGTTTTGTTGTCACTTTTGTGTCCAATTTTTTCCCCGACGCTATTTATTTTAGCTCCCACGTCCATTTCATTAGCTACCAATTTTGTGTGTGTGTGTTTTGTCGCATGGTTGAAGGGTAAATTTTCTCATTTTTGCTTACCACTAAGCTTCCTCGCGGGCTATTGTTTCGTGTAGTGGCAATCACCTGCCGGCACGTGGGAAAGTATTGGCGATCGGATTTCCCCCCGTGGCGATCGTTTGCCAATTCCAGACACGAATACGGATTTTACTAAGCGAGGTGCAAACTATGGGAGGGTGTGAAATTGAGCTCAAACTGGGATGGCTTCATTTCGATGCTAGTGGTGCGATCTTCGCTAGTAGTGGGTTAGTAGAGGCAAGTTCAACATTCATTTTAATTGGGTCAACGCAGCGCGGTGCCGAAGTTCTTACAAGTTCCGTCTAAAAATCATAATTTTGTAATGATATTTGAGCATACACTGTGTATCTCCATATCCATCTATTACTCCACGTCTCTCGTCGAACTCAATTGAATTACCTCACACTCAATTTTTCGTGCCATTTCTTGACGAAACACAAGTTTAGGAAAGTTTTTCGAAAGTTCAATTTACTGCGCCACATTTGTGACAGTAGAATTTAATTTGAAATTTGTTGCTGGAACCCCGAAGGAAAAAACTTTTGTACGTTGTGGGCCCATTGTATTTTGAAAATGACACCCCATCGCCCCAAGGTTTTGTAATACCCAAAGGTGCTGTAATACTGTTATACAGTTTTATGCTCCCTTGTTCCAACAGTATTTGCTGGAGAGGGTTTTAAATTATTTCGCTACAATTTTATTTTTGTTTTGAAGGGTAGTGTTGGGGATTTGGTATGAAGTGCAGGTTTGTGAAAATTCTCAGTATTGCACTGTGTCTCAACATTTAAAGTCCTCTAATTAATTCAATTCACATACACTTCTTCTTTGCCTGAATTGAGTTAATTCTCAATGCATCGCTCGATCGAAACACACCATATCGTTGAAAGAATCAAAAGATTTGCAGACAAGCGACGAACCCGTGTCTTTGTCTGGTTTGAAATCCAGGGACATATATGCTGAGATGGTGGTGGAACAATACACCTAAATAACTCGACAAACGGATGAATCTAGGCATTCTTCGTGAAGGTCCTTATGCGCTATGAAATCCACCAGCGAAGCAGCGCATCGATCGAAACAGTTTAATAATTGAGCGTTCGACCATCTTTGGCCATGAATTCGGTTCGTCACTTCCGAATGCACGAGTTGGGCAAGTTGCTAAAACAAAACGGAAATAGAAGAAAAAAATAATCACGCCAACCAATCCGCAATTCGTCTCAATGACCGTCTGGACTGGACTGACAGGTATCGGGCACGTACAGCAGACGAAGGATCGCGATTTGCATTAAGAGCATCGCTTAAGTCTCGTTTCGGCGTTAAAGTGATACCTCCGACGGATGGCAATCTGTGGCTGCTCGTGCTAAAAGTGCTTTAAGTGGTGTGATCCCTTAACCGTAATGGTAACCACCAATCGTGCCTGCTGTGACGGTGTCATTTTGATGGTCAAATAAAACCGCGCGTCGGGAGGGTTTTTTTTGCTCGTTCTTATATGTGTATTATCTTTTTTTTGTTTTGAAATTATGTTAACCACTTAAGTGGTACAGTATGAGAGTTTTTTGTTGTTATTGATTATACCTTTATGTATACCTTTTTTAAACAACTCTTAGTGGAACACTCTTGTTGTAGGGTGCTACAGTAGATACATCTGTGGTGCTTAGCTTCGTTTCGTAAGTCAATTATGTTTTTTATGCAATAATTACTCCTAAATATGATTTCTTGTTTTACGTAACTAAGTGTTCAATATGACGTTATTTTCAAGAATATACTAACTATTTGATTACGAAAAGTGAGTTGTTGATGTTTCCTATTTTTATGTTCACAAAATTTCATTTTAATATCAATTATTTATAGTTAACTCCAGTTGAAATTCATAATTTAATTTTCTACTTAAATCTGTTTTTCTTTAAAAACTTCAAAATTTTCCATAATTTTCAATAATTGTT
Organism: Anopheles funestus; assembly: GCF_943734845.2. Lineage (NCBI taxonomy): Eukaryota > Metazoa > Arthropoda > Insecta > Diptera > Culicidae > Anopheles > Anopheles funestus. The sequence continues at coordinate 23,223,164 of NC_064598.1, forward strand.
TGAGAGCTAATCGTCATGTTGATTTTTCTTATTAAAGGTAAACCTTAAAAATAACCCTGCGTGTGTGTTTGTCGAATGTCGAGGCAATCCTCAATGTGGTTATTACTCTTAGATCAAACAACAAATAAAGATTATATTGGAAATATTTTTTTCGCTACAAATCCTTTATTCTCGCCCCAAAACATTCATCACTTCTCCACGATACTCCCATACAAACATTCATCGAATCGTTCGCACAACACACCCGCCGGCTATCCAGGGTGAAAAGTTCGGACATCCAGCGTGGTTCAATTTTCGGTTCAGGGTGAACTTTCCAAATGTTTAGAGTTTTACCCCGATCGTCCCAGTGTCGTTGACCTTCCACCGGCAATGGATGGTCAGAGGATGGGTATCGGAATTTCTCCAGCTGGGAAGATCACCCACCCCTACGACGACCACAAGCCCGTTCAAAACGCGACCACAAACAACAAAACGTGAAGCGTGTGATGAACGCAAATATTTGGCGCCTGTCTGTTTTTTTTCTCTCTCTCCTTCTATCTCATGTTTTCTTCCCGTTTTAATCTTTTGCTGCGGACCGCATACAGAAGCCGGACAAATGAAAGGGAAATTTATCCAGCCAGACCTACACGTCTACCGGTGTCTACCATCCGATCGATGCTTCTGCTTGCTCCCGGGTCCTTCCTGATCTGCCTTGCTTTTGGGTGGGGAGATTCTACCGGTTGGTTTTGCGTGTGTTTTTTATGTTTGTATCGATGTTTTATTTTTAGCCTCCACTATGGGTCCCTTCGTTTTAAAGTTTCAGCACCGTTTTGGAAAGGAACCAGTTTTCCGGTACTGTCTCTACGCCAAACATGACCGTCATAAACGTAAGATCATCCTAGTGTGTGTGTGTCTGCCATGCAGGAAATGTACGAAGCCAGTGTTTCAAGTAGCAATGGATAACTTTTTTCGTTTTCCCTTTTTATGAAGAATGTTTCTGCAGAAACTATTTTTGCTTATTTTTACCGAATGCAATTCGATTTGAGAGGAAGGATGTATCAAGCAGAGTGTATAAAATTAGCAAAAAAAATGTGTATAACCTTTTACCACTTTGTGCTTTATTTTTATGATCTCGCTTAATTGCAGTGTGTTCCTTTCGAACTGGGAAATGTGAACTTTGCGTAGGGTAAAGATAAGCAACAGGCGTAAGATAAGCATTTTCTTTCACTTTCACTACACGCGCACGAAGTGGGATAATTTTGTACCGAAGCTTAACAACACATAATTCCAAGTGTCAATTGCTTTCGCATGCATGGTCTAGAATTATTGCACATTTTTAATGCACCTGACACCAAAGCCTGCAAACACATTTTCTTGAAACCATTTTACGAAAGCGTACGCTTGGATGATTATGAGATACGATCTTTACGATCGTTATAGAGATATTGGTATCTTAACATTGGATAGACCACCACCGCTGGAGGTCAACTCCCAATCAACGTGACTGCTGATAGGACGCACCGGCATCGTGGACGCATTCCACGCAAGCTTGAGATCGCACACATCCTAAAGAAGGGCATAGCATTCTCCCACAAAAAAACCTTCCATTTCTGCGGGCAGTGATACACCTGGGTACGCAAACCCAACGAAAGTGAAAGGTGCTTCACAGCTCCATTCAGGTGAAGTAAAGGCGACTGCCTTTAGTTTGATTGAGCGTTTCGTATCGATACAGCAGTCATCCCAGCATCTTTCCCGACCAGAGCTCGTTTGTGGGAACGCGGGATGCGTCGACAAAATTGGACCGAACTCACCGGTCGGTTGCAAAAGGCGAAAGGGACACCTTTATCACCGGATGATCGGATTATTCCAACAAAAAAAACCCTTCAAAGGTTTTGGGGCAAAGGTTTAGCTGGAAGATTTCTCTAATTTAATTAGTGATTCCTGTGGTGGTGATACTTCAAAACTATATCTTGCTGTGGTTGTAACTGGATGGAACCATTAATAACAGGGTTTTATTTCACCTAGATTGTAGATGAAGGTCATCTAGACACTAACATTCCCAGGAAAGCATCCCGGAAAGTTCACCAAAAACTCTATCACGGAATACACCTGGGACCTCTGCAAAACGCATTCGTAAGTTTCTGTAAGTATCCCATACCCTTACGGAGCGAATGTTTTGATTAGTGATGGGTAAATCTTCAATTTTCCCGGAGTAGGCAACTAACCGAATTTGAATTTGGAGTTAAAATCGGAAATTATTCCGGAGTTAACATTGGATGCAGCACCGAAGTTACCTCCGGAGAATTCCGGTACAAACTCCGGGGTAATTCGGAGTCAACTCCGGAGTTACTCCGGAATATACTCCGGATTAATCCGGAGTAATTACTTCGGAGTATACTACGGTTTTTATACGTCAGACTCGTAGTGGATTCATGAATCCACTCCGGAGTTCCCACCACTAGTTTCGATGTGTCGAGATGCATTTGCGCTGTACCCTTTCTGAGGCATACATTGAGCATAGACGGTGATTTCTTTCAATGCTAATCAACACGCCCCATGATACTGAAGCAGCGAAAGTGACCACCGGATGAGAATGGCAAAAGGCACACACACCCGGGATGCTGGGTGAGTGCACACAAAACTTCCACTGCCTGTTCCCAGAGAAGAAAAAAAGTGAAGAAAACTATACGGCTTCAAACGGCAAACAAGATGATGCTGAGAAATTGGCATTTGACGCCACGATTCCAAGCCGGGAAACCGTGGTTGATATCAATCCACATAAAAAAAACCACAGTTCCCTCCGTTTGTAAAGCGCCCAAGATGATTGAGTGACCGGGTGCTTTTGTGTCACGAACGTTGGCTTTCTTTTCTGCAACCCTCACGCCAACCTCCGGCCGATGCTGCGGTGCAACATTGTGCATGATACACCACGAGCCGAGTGGAAAAATGGCACAGCGAATCAGTGTGGCCGGTGATTTGATTGAGTGATACACTTTTCATAATTGACCGTACGGGTTTGCCTGCTGTATGGGTTGGCTTTGTTCGCAAACCAACCACGAGTGGCAGGTGAAAGCCAAGATCACCGCTGTTTGCGAAAGGATACCCGGGCTGATGGCCGGGAAGAGTGTTTCGGTGCAGGACGACAATATGGCAAAAACCCCTAGAAGAAGTCCTATTCGTGACTAGCGCGCGCGTGTATAGTTTGTGGGAGTTTAGCTTTTGACGGGAGTGACATTGTTGTGGTGATAGTGTGCCACTCCTTTTGCCTAAATTGCCCCCTTTTTTTTAATTGGCCATTTACATCCGGTTCGTTATGCGATCGGGTGAGATTTTGCGGTTACGATTGAATTAAATGAACTTGTCTGTGTGTGTGTCTGGTCAGCTTGCTGTAAGAGGCGAGTGAAGGGAAAAAGGGCACCATCTCTTTTGTTGGATTGATAACCAAACGTCTATTGTGCAATTAAAGCATTGTGACGATTGCTCGGAAAACAAGCAAACCATAATGGTGAGAGCATTTGTCGTTGAGAAGTGACTCGGAAATTGGAAAATTAAAAAGGGCATTTCGGAATTCTAGTTATCAGACGTACAAAACCTTTTCAATACTTTCAAAATGTATCTCTTACATCCCAACAGCAACAGCAAACGAATACCCAGTTCCCCTTGAATACTGCATTGTTTTTCCTTATACAGACAAAATATCATGCAAAAGAGCCTACTACCTGGCTCATTAACTAGTCCAAGGAGTTCCGTACAACCGTCGAAGAAACTGCTGCCACTCAATGCTATCAACATTTTCCACTCCATGCTTAACCGTCGGTCCCCCTTCTAGGAAGTTTTATGCCATCCAGTTCACCTCATCAAAACCGTCCGGCGGCTATGTGTGAGCTCTTGACTTCTGAACACTCATTACGCTTTGCGTTAATTTCTTCCAATGCCGCCGATCGGCTTCAGATCTTACGGTGCGCACTTACTTTCAATTTCACTTGTGGTGGTTGTGATGTGATGTGAGAAGATGCGTCTGTTATTGGAGAGTTGTTCTGAAGTAGTACACACACTCTCAATAACTCATCGTGACAACTTTGAAGAATTGAACTTTTTTTACATATTCAGGTAGGACAACAACTTACAGAGTACTTCAAACAACGTGAAACAATCTAACGGATGATGGCATCTTATTTGCAAATGTGTAGTTTACAATTTTGTATGAATTTCCTGAACAGATTCCGTCAGCTTCGCGTCACCGAGTCGTAATTATAAAAGCTCTACAATAACGTTAACCCTGTCAACGACCACGGTCAGGGTATGGAACGTATCAACTTATATTACCCATAGGTGATTAGCATAGAAAAGTAATTAAACAAATTGCTCACTATCGACGTACGGTATCGGCATTTATCGGTACGATCGGGCACAACAACTTCACGCCTTGTCCGGAGACAAGATCACACGATCGTGATACAGAGAGTTCGATCGCAAGCAGGAAGCAGGTTCGTGGACAAAGAATTCAAACTTCGAGCACTTTCGGTAGCAAAAGAAAACGGCACAAAACGTCGTAGCTAATGGAATGTCCATTACCTGTCGAACCGTATCGGACATAGCAATCGTACGTATGACGTGTTACCGAACTTTTCAATGATGCGTGCTGCCCGAGCTCATGGTAGTATGAGGACTACCGGGTGAGGAGTTGAAAAAAAAAGAATAATCCATAATCTTATCTTCTACGTCAATAACATCTGCTAATGACGGCTAGTGTCCTTGCACTAAATATCAAAGAAGAGAACCAAAAAAAAAACAATACGACTGATGTCAAGGATTGTAAGATTGGGGGAAAAATTTGGGATCGTCCAAATCTGACAAACATGGCCAGAGAGCCTTCGAGGGTTGTTTTTGTTTTCTCACGTTTTCTTGCGCTTATTTATCGCCGAGGTGTGCCAACTGGAAGGATTTGGGTCTTTACGCCGGGTAGGATGTTTCTGCCGTTACAGATAGATAGGAGGAATAATACGTCATTTAAATACCCCAGCGACACCATTATCATATTGTTTTACATATTCTACACGACACCATTTTGTATTTTTTTTTTTTTTTGCAAAGCTGTTTTAATTATAGCATTTAAGTTTTTATGGCGTGTTTTTTTTCTACCATCCTTTTTTTTGCTAAACATACAAACAAACAAGCTTCGAATGAAGCAATAATCGGATATTTAACGCAATCCTTAATGAAACCATATACTGCGGCAAACCGTGTGTCACAATGCCGTACGTCAAAAGAAATGCCTCTATTATCGATTGCTTGACACAAAGGTTGGGCTTTGCATGCTGATCGTAAACCATATGCAAACTTCCAGCGGGTTTTAAATTTTTTGCCAGTGACAAAAGGCGTATCTTCGCCGCCTTTCGCTCGTGATGTGTTCCAGCAGCAGATCATCGACGAAATCTTCGGCGTGAAAAGATGTAAAACATGTGGAGCAAAGAATGAAGAAAAGGTGGAAATGGGAGGGAGGGAGCCTGAAAGACAGGGGAGGGAAGGAAACCTTTTTGTCACGACACAGCACGACCACAAACGGGGGACGGACACGGGTCGTTTTACCCCAAACAGTCACGAAACTAGGTGCCGCCGGAGGGTTCAAAAGCGACGATTAGCGACGTGGTGGCGCCTCCGCATTATGGATCGGCTAACGCTTACACAGGCTTAAAATGTACCGTACAGCAATATTTGACACATTAGCAAGTGCTTAGCGTTTTGCAGAAAGTACTTAACCACGATGGCACCGTGATGAAATAATGAGAGGGCGGACATTAACAAATCGAACCGTGCCAAACATTAAAGTTCATGTTGATGGTTGGACGGGTAGTTTAAGCAAAACTCATCCTAAAGGTGATGTCCTTGCAGTTTTGCGATGCGTCTTTTTCTTTAATCAAAAAACAGGATTTTAAGGAGTGACAGACACAGCCAACAGAAACCTATTTCTAATCGCTTTAAAAGAGCTTACCATTTTATGGCACTGGCGCGGATTATTACACGATCAAACATACATTCCTCGATCATAATCTCGGTCGGTCCGAAGATCATCACTTTCTTCACGCACATAACACATTTTATAGCTGCTGTAAGCCAGCGTCAGCTCATGATGGCGAACCTCGAATCGTCTCATTAAATCGCGCATCGGATTCAATAAAATCAAGGCCCTCAAGGCCCAATTTTGCAGCGCGCTGGTAGGAAGATTGGCTGTTTCATTATGGTAAAAAATAGCATTCTTCACACAAAATGGGGTCACAGCAAACGTTTAAGCGTGTATTTTTTTTCTTTGCTGTAGTAATAAAAAAATATGATTTCACACATGTTTTATGCTCGAAACCTGTACCGCTGCTCGAATGGTACATGTAATATGCAAACCCGACCCCAATCGGAGACATCGGCAGCGAGAAGGAATTCGAACCGGGACCGATCGATCATTAGCCATCGATTGAACCGTTGAAGATAATATCGTACAGATAATTGTGCAAATAGTAGAAAAAAATTATTAAAAGCGAACGCGGTATGGCACACATCAATTTTACCTCAGTGACATCAATTAGTGAGCGTCCCGGTAAGCGACGAACCTTTCGGTGCGAATAAAAATTGCAGCACTTAGGGCCACCCCCGTTGACAATTAGCGCTAGGAATCCGTATACCGTATGAGATGCGATCATCCACGGCCAGATAGAAACTTATCTAACCGCTTGGGTTCAATCGCCATCAAATTTACACATGGGCTATGGGGAGCTTAGTTGCGCAATAGGAGCAAAATCAGGTAAGCTGTCTTTTCGGTGGTGAATTCCTTGTGCACGATTGGAACGTGTGAACCCAATAAGTACAACGAACTGTACCGTGCGGGGGATATGTGGGAAAGGTAGTATGTTTGCGAAATCAGAGTAAGAAGCTCTTCGGCTGCAGTCAACAACGTGTGCCGCAATTGTTTCAGCCTCAGTCGGTAGTCAAATGGATCTCCATTCGGCAGTACGGGTGGCAAATTAACCCTAGTTTAAATTGTACGATCACTCGATCGATGCGATCGGTCGGTTCACACGAACATCGGGACCACCAGACAAGGTGTGTCAAACTGCAAGAAATGCGATGAACAAGACTTTTCGGCAGAAAAGAAAAAAAAGGGCTTAACTTTTGCTAAACCTACCCTGTTCCGTCATCACCTGTGCGGCGATATTGTGGCCCACCCGTCTTCAAAATGCCGTTCGCAAATTAGGTGTGGCACACCTCTACCATTCTACGGTACGCGGTTACCACCGGCAGCATACAACCTGCAAACGATCGGCATAACCTCAACCAGGGTCATGCACACAAGGGTGGCTAAAGATTTTCCCGCCCGCCGAAGGTGTCGAAGACCATGAAGCAAAGGTGTCGATATGCTTTTGTGAGTGGCTCCATTAGCTTGTACGCGGGCAACCGGTGCGACAACCCCTACAACACACGAACCTATTGTCGGTTTATCGATTGCGGTAGTCGATTCGCGGTTGCGGTTTCGCGCATAGCGACAAACAAACAGTACCATATTTACGTACACAGGTAGTCGACATACGAAAAGCAAAACAAACTAACAGCAGCAAAAAAATCCCCCCCAACATCCACGACCCAAACCGCACAATTTACACACACCGCGCGCGTTTGTTGCGCGGCATGCGATGTTCGCGAGGTATTTTATTCCGCTTTCCGCCTATTGCGTTTGGTAAGGGGTTGAGATTAGGGAGGGAGGGTTTTGTTTATGCTTTTTGTTTTGTTTTGTTTTACCCCCTCATCGGGTGGCGCTGAGACTTCCGATTAATTCGCAGTGGCACAATTAATACCGCGGAATAATTGTGAATTTCTAATCAGCGCGAAACAATCACCCTCTCAATTAACCCTCCAAGGGTGGTAGAATATGTGAATGGTTCATATGGGTTTGTTTGCTTCGAGTTTTGGTACGAATTTAGCTTTAAATGGTAGAATGATCTATTGACTAGGTGAGTGAGCCATAAAATCGATTGATTGCTGATAGCTTGCTCCAATGGATCAAATTTTATGGCCTATAATTAAACATTATAGCTAGCACAACATCGAATTGGGAATTAATTAGTGACTTATTAAGACACATTAGAAAGCAATACGTTTGTTTTTCTTCTTATTATTTACAGATAGTTTTTTTGGAATCAAAAATATAACTTATTGCTGCCAACCAGCAACCAACAATAGACGTTAAACACTGCAATTCCAATTGAAATATGTTGTAGAATTGTAATTGAATGTTATACATTTCCACTACCCAATCGTACATAAGGTTGATGCAGTTTTTTTTCCTCCCTACATTCGCTCGAAACAGGTCATAAAATTTCCACTGTCAGCATGAGTCATAAATTAGCATAAATCGATAAATATAAGTCCGCTTTAAACCACACTTTCTTTCTGCATCATAAACCATGCTTTAGTTAGCCTGGTCGAAGACTAATGGTTCGCCACCATCCATCGTGAAGAGAGAAAATAAAAACTGGAACAAACCATTTGTACCATCCGTGCGGGAAGTAATGGATTAAATTTGATCGACCACTTCAGGAGGATGGTCGATGGGAATCTCGTGGTAACGGTTGGCTCAATGTACGGAACAAAGCATCCAAGTGAAAGAATGATCTAATGAAGAGTGTTCTAGATGGTACGTCGTTAAAACGATAGCGAAACGATGTCAAGTGTTTGTTGTGAGCTCGTTATGTAAATATTACAGAACCTATCTCCTATTGGTCGTGTTATTCTAGTTTCTCAGAACTCGCTGTACCAGTAAGCAACCATTCGTCGTAGATGATGCAACGAACGCAATTCAATCCCTTAAAACTTAACCTCAAATACCTCCCTTCTGGGGTGTAATCCAGGTTATATGAGCTGACAGGCATTTCATCCCACTCAGCTCGCTGTTACCTGGCGAACTGTTTTGTACATTCCAAATGCTTAGAACGCCTTCAAGTAAGCAATTACAAGTGGACTTTCCACGAGAATAATCCAAAACCCGACCACACGATGACGTGCTACGCTGTCATGAGTTTCACACATTACAACCGCTCAAGGACGGTTGAAACAAAATCCACTTAAAAGAATATTTTAAATTCTCACTCACTGTGTGACTTTGGTGGATGCTTTTAGCACACACACACAAACAGGTCAAAAATTCACTCAACTGCGAAATGAAGCATCATAAAAAGGCGAAAGGATTCCTGAATGGATCGAACGTTTGCTCGATTTGGTTCGATCATTGCGCTCACAACCAGCTGAGCGTGATCGGTTTTGTTGGGTCAGCTTTGTTGAAACGGATGGTGGCCTCCCGACAGACGGAAGACCGTTCGACAAAACCCTAAGGCTCCCGCTTTTTGCGTCGTGACGCATCGCCATTAGAACAGGTGAATGTAGCCGACCTTGATGAAGGCAGGAGGTTCGTTCTAATGCTGTGTAGTTGGCTCGTTACGCGTACGACGGTGGGTGGTTAGAATGCGACCGGAGAGTTTACTCAAGCGCGTCTGCTGTTTATTGCTTTGTTTACTTTTTTTTGCATGAGACCACCATACGAGTTCGATAGTTATTTATTGAATTTTTACAAAATAATTGCAAGACCTTTTTACATTCTAGTTTCATCAAGATTTTTGTTTAAAGAATCAACTAATCGACAAACGTTAACCAGAATGTGTTGAACTGATCGATATATTTTTGGTTGAATTATTGGATTTTTTTCTTAATTATATTTTATATGGATCACTTGAGCTTTAAATTTACAAAATATAAAATATTATTTCAATTACATTATAAACAAAGTGTTTTAATATTGGATAAATTGTGGCAGTCGTTAAAAATTTATAAAATATCCAAACGAGTATTAAAAATAGTAAAAATAAAATAAATATATTTGTCACAATATTCTATAAAATGAATTTTTAATCAAAATACATTAAAACACTGAAAGCATTAGCTATATCTGGAAAAGCGATCATAGATCAGCAAAGCAATTGCCACAAAAGCTTATTATGGGAACCATTCAATCCACATAATCCCTTCTGGATAATGTGTGTGTTGTGCCGTTACTGGCAGGGAAAGTGTTTTCTCCACTTGAGTCTAACGGGACGGCGTACTACGAACGCGGGTCGCCACACGGAACCGATTCCCCACTCAGATCCGTGCTCTAAACACTGACCCCGGCAGCTTCCTTTTTAATGGTTCATTAAAAGCAAATCATTGAATCAAATGATCTCTTCAACACCCTAAACCACAACATGGTCCGGGTTCGTTGTTGTACGCCGGTAAGCAAAGTCGTACACCCGTTCGGAGTTCTTTTTCCCTTCAAGACACGTAAGAAGGACCTCGCATCAGATTACCGTGCTTGTGTGTGTGTGTGTGTGGGGCGGAACGGGATCAACTCATCAACTTTTAATAGAGCTTCGGACGCCAGCTGTCCCTCCAAGAAGTCCGGTTTGTGTGTGTAGCGTGTGTGATCGATTAAAAGTCGATTTAGTTCGAATAGCAGGAGTTCGATGAAAATTGGCGCCATCGATAGTGTGGCCCCTGCATAGTGGCTTGGTGGTTGCGGTTTTTTCTAAAGTAGTTGTTGTTTTTCCTTTCCTGTTGGTTTTATTTCTTCATGCAATCGGTACGTCTTTGGTGGAATATCAGGTGACGTTTCCTTGATGGAATGCATTCCCAAATGCGTGGTTTAAGTGAGGAAACGGAGTGTTTTCTCATGTGTCCGTTGTTTACATCAGCTTTTCCTGTGTTGTATAATGTTGAAATGAAACATAATGTAATAATCATGGATCAAACTTCCTTTTTTCATACATGTCATCTTTACTACTTCGAATATTTCATATCGCTTTTTTTAAATAAGACAATTTTCTGTATACTTCACCTTTTTTGAAACTCTTTTTCTCTATGAATAATATTACATATTATTTTCCAAATAAAATAAACCTTGTTTCACAACCGCGTTGAAAACACATCCAACCGGATGACACTTGAGAAGGTTTGCCATCCACCACGAATCGACAAAATGGTGATAAATTCCAGCGCAGTTTCTCTACCCAAAAATAACATAACACCATCGCGTCCGCTGATCAGGGAATCTCCGATGCAGGCCTCCTCAATTCATCGGCTCGGCCAACATCATCGCAAAAGGGATTTAAACGCGCGACAACAGAGAAGGCGAACAGGGAACTGTACAGGGTCGTATTGGTGTGAAGCAATAAAGTGCGATAAATTATTATCCTCCCGCGTGCGATCCTCATTTTTCACCTCTGTTTTCTTTTTTTTTATTCGGCAACAATTTTCATCGGGATTCAAAACGAACCGGTCGTATCCTCTGGCGAATCGGGATGGGATGGGATCTTACTGCTCTCTCTGGTGTATCTCTTATTGTCTACCCCTTCGTATCTCCTTCAGCGGAATGTTAAGCTTTACAGCACTTGTGACACACTTTTTTCGTAGCATCTTCCGCACCCGCTAGCTGTGTGCTGTGTGTTTTTCACCCTTCTTCCCTTGTTACACCGGGCATCATCGAGGTCTGAATCACATCTTCATGCGTCTAGGAAATGCAGACACGTTTGCGCTTACGCGAGCATTCGGCTGCGTGATCTTGTACCCGAAAAACATGATGAAATTAATAGCCACCATGCAGGCAGGCAGGCAGGCAGCAAAAGGCAACAATTACGGCATCGATGAGCACGCAAACACGCACACCGTTTGCGAAGCGGGAGTTTTGTGTTGGTTGGGGAAATGGAAAAGTGGAGATACAGTAGAGCGTAATGTAAAGATGAACCCAGTAAGCAGAACTAAAATGATCATGCCCAAAACAAGCCTACCTTGAGGTGGGGGAAAATCCACCACACCAAAGGTGTGAAAAGATGGGTGTTTTTGGATGTTCATAAGTGGATTGAAATCAATCCGTCCCAATCGATACGGAGCGGAGGGGGCTTTGCTCTTGACTAGCGCGCTGATGAGATCGTGGCGAATTTAAGCGTGTGCCAGTGGCATAATTTAATCAATTTTTCCGATTTTATAACCTGCGGTTGCTGCACACCCCGGCTCGTGCAGGGGAGGAAAAACTGCTCCTCGTTAAACTATGTTAGTAGGATTATTTTTGACCCTTCTGCTTTAGTTCGATCGTTCGCTTGTTGGGAGAGGGTGTGTGAAAAAAAACGTACGGCATAGTAAAACACAGCGCAGCGTGCAATTTAGTCGACTGATCACTGCTTCACGTATGATCCAAAGAAGCAAACACTTCGATAGTAGATCTATGATTTTCATTGCTCTCTCTCTCTTGCTCATCCACAAAAAAATGTACACAACCACTAAAAAACCAAGGGGAAAAATACACAGCATAAGAAACATAAAGATTTATGCAGGTGATATTAAATAATCACCAAAACAGTATGTCCCCACCGTTTGGCGCCATGATGTGTCCCCCGGTACTCTATGCACGAAGCGCGCAATATCGTGTCGTTTGTCAACGTGAACGATGTCATGAATGACAAATTGAATTAAAAGAGGCTACGACATACTATTGCCGCGTGGTATATTTCATTTTGATTGGTGAACGAAAACTGAGACACTGTTAAACCTGTTGGCGTTAACTATTGCTTAGAGAGGTCATCGATAATGTTCAACGAATTGTTACGAAAGATTTAAACAAAAATCAAGCGACGAACCCATCACAGAAAAAAAATATTTTGTTTTGAAATTGTTTATAATATATTTTTGCATATTTTTATTCTGTTTTTTAATCTTTTTTCCCTTCTTCTAATTTCAGGTAAGACACTCTACTGTAACTGCTTCAATTGTTGATTTATCTACCGCATGTGATGGATTACTTCCAACTTCGGTAACTTTAATATAAGTAAAATATGTTTTCTCAAATTGTATATAACACATTCCTGAACGCCCTAAAAGCTTTATCTTGTAAATCAAACATATCGCCTAATTATGGTAAAATTTATTTTCATCATTTATAGTTATAGTCAACGCAGAATGAGAAACAAAATCAAACACAGCCGTGAAGAAGATACGAGATAAAACTCGTTTGAGTCTTCGTACCGGGACAGGTGTTTTTGGGAGACTGGAACCTAGCAAATGTAAACAGCTCCAGGCTAGACGACCGATTCTCCGATCCAAACACGCCCGTAGGGCATTTGTATTTAGAGAAAGTAAAAGTTTACCGAACCAGCGGTCGAAGCTTACACGAAACGTTCATCGGAAGGTGAAACGAGAAGGATCTTGAAATGACTCTCGAAAAGATTAGTTAAATTAATTATTACCTTAATTAATTACTGCATTTAAAATTTATGGCAAGGCGGTCCGAAGTCACCCTTAATTCAAACACACACAGAAGCATTATTGTGCTGCGAGGCACAAAGAGCAAAACAACAACATATATGGTACATTGTGTGGATTTAAAATTTGACGAAAAATCGAAATGCTTCTTTCATAAAATATATAATGAATAGAGAAGAAGTAACTATAGTATTTTTACATACTACACAAATGCAAACACGTTTAGTGTCACTTTCTAAAAATACATTTTTCAAGAACAACATTAATGTACTTCCCTACATCAACTCAATTTGCACTTGCAACTGCAACAGTACACCGACACACGGTGAGCTTATGGGGTGATAAAAAGAAAACATGCACAACTTAGCCCGTATCTGTCGGTGGAAGCTCTATCAAACATATGCCGCCAAAGGCCAAACGACTGTTGACGTCATGTTAAGCATCGGAGCCATTTCTTTTGCCCGGTGCCGACAGACCGGACAAGAAAAGCGAACCATTCATCACTTCCAGTTCGAAAAACGATCTGGCAGTACGAAACTCGGATGGGTTGTCTTGTGTTTTTTTTTGCCTTCACTACCACACCTTTCCGCCCAACAGATTCGATACATTGAAATCCAAGAGCAACAACAACGGCAAAAAAACCGGATGCAGCTCTAGCAGAAGAGGTTGGAACAAATCTTGCCTATCTACACACCAAACCGCTAGAGGTCATCATCATCATCATCGTTTTCCTCCCGATGTTTCGATGCTTGGTGATTGATGGTTGTTTTTCCTCACTTTGCTAAGCGTAGATCACATCTTAGTTTTTTTTTGCTCAGCCCATCTGAAGGATGCACTAAACGCACGCTCAGCGATGGTGTAGTACATTTGCATCTGTGGTTTACACGGATTATGCTACACCACGAAGATGGGGGATGGGGAGTGGGAATGGGGTATCCAATCTTCACTCAAGTGAATGCAATTATTCGCCAGTGCATGGGCTTTCTGCAGCGCTGCCAGATGCATTGTCATCATGGCCATTGGATGGAAAGTTCGTTCAACTGATCCTAAGCCGCTAGCAATGATCCGATTAGACACAGACGGTACGATATGCCTTTTGCAAAGAAGCGCTTTAAACTCTCGATTGATGTACCTTCGCTGCCGTCAACGGTACATGCGATCCATGACGGTTTGAAGGTGGATTGAATGGAGAGTGATTCTCGATACTGATGTTGAAGATGTTGACAGCGACGTTGCACTGTGAGGATTTGCAAATTGACAGATTTAGTGCTGCATAAATAAAATCTAATTCCATTGCAAATGCGTCTCGTTGATTGTGGTTCAACCTGAAGACATTGATTATCGTTTTTTCATATAATTTTTTTCATAACCAATGGTCCTTGAACATCGTTTTACCAAAAATTAGTTTGCTGATTATTGTAACATTCCCAGATAAAGATTTGTAAATGATTGAAGGACGAGTTATGAATGAAAATAAATATTAAAAATGCTATTTCCATTGTACTTTAGTGCAAAATAAAACATATATTCTTAAAATATATAAAAAGAAAGATGAAAAAATTGATTAGGAAAAAGAGTAGAAGGCAATGTCGAATTTTTTCAACTATTGCGATTCCTCCAAAAAATAAAAAAGTAGAAAATGAAAACAAAAACGATTTCATTTACACATTTAGCAACCTTGTTTCTTACCTGCTACCTGGTTATTAGTGGCAAGCAAACGAAGCAAAAACAAAAACACAAAAAAATGTATCAAACATACACCTCAACCGTACACCCACCCCGATAAGCACCGGCAGGCGAAAAATGTTTGCAATTTTTCGTTCATTTAATTACTATGCCCATAGGCAGCACATTTGCAACAAATGCTGTAGCGACAGTGGCAAAGTGGCAAAATGCAATTGCAAGCGGCCGCAAGTAACCTAGGCCCCGGGCATGTGTGTGTTTCTATCGGTTTCGCTAAAACGGTTTCGCCCGGTAATGGACTCGATGCGGCGAGTTTTTTTCTTCTTCTTTTTCACCATTTTGCGCATATTCAAATTATGACACCACACAATAAGTAACGCTTTCTTTTCACCGACCATTGGCACCGATACATGGTTTGGACATTTTTGGACACATTTTTCTACCATTTTTGCCAAAGCTTCTTTCCTTTCCTTTCCTTTCCTTTATCCAATCAACGCCAAACAGTTACCGACGGGTTCGGTTTGGCGCAACGTTACATCATAACGCTTGTATGTGCTCAAGATTCCTGAGATATTGACCAGAGAGAACTCCTAAACCATGAGTCTACATAATATCTAACAATGGGTCGAAAATTACCCATCGTTTAACAACGACTCGAAGGTTCACCTGTTTGCTAAGCAATTTTCTACCTAAAAAAATAAATGTGCAAACATTACAAAACATTCCGCAAGCATACTTTCCCGTTCCTGATGGTGGTAATGATCCTGGAGCAGTACATTTCTCTTACGCATGGTATCGTTGGCTAACAAACGACTTCAACGAATGGCTAGTAACGAACCTTCTTTTTTCATCAAATTATCCAGTTACATATAACCGATATTGGGACGGTGTTCATAAGTTGGCGCAAAACATGTCATTTTTGTCGTTCTATGATTCGTTCACAGACAAGCTAACTGAAGGAACACATCGGCTTTTGCTGTTGGCCACTATAAAAGCATGGTTCCAATTTTTTCCCTTCTATTTGCTTCAGTAAAGAAGGAAGCTACCGAAGCGTGTCATGCACACTGTCTTTATTACCAAAATTAACAATCGCAAATTGAACGTGACACGTGATTCGAACGCTCATGTTCATGTTCTAGACAACAAGCTATGCCTTACTGGCAAAGAACGAATTACAAGGAATGTTTTGCTACTAACAAGAGTAGTTTACCTGACAGTGATTTATGGAGCATTCCATTGCTGACTTCAAGAGATTACTGCACCAACTTAATGTTCTCCTGAGAAGGATAAAACATAAAATAATTAAATAGGAAATCATGTAGCGAGAGGTAGGAAAGAAGTAAACATTAAAGCAAAATAAGAACAAAAAAAAAAATAACACACGCTAGTAATAAAGAAACAAACTTTATGGACGCACCGTACCAAGTACGTAGAACCTGCAGCAGATACCTCTTCCCAAAAAGCCTTGAGAACAGCCAACTCTCGCATGTTGAAACAATCGAAATTATCCTGCCGTTGTAGTAATAAAATATAATCACCCACCTCAGTATAAAACAATCGTTAAGCATTTCGAAATCATTACTGTTACGCTACCAATGTTTATGCAAAACCAACACCAACCAAAATTAGAAAGCTGCCATATGCTGTGTGCTGGGGCCCTTCTTGCCGAAGGGCGCCCATTTCAATTAATCACTAATCGTCTGCCTGCCACAACAACCGTGTGTCTTAATTACCTGCATTCATCTTCATTACACCGTCGGAATTGGTTAGGCAAATGAATGGTTACGAACTTCTCATTCCCCCTATCCCTTTGATCCGGCTGTATATCGACGAGTCGTTCGGCCGCACAAAAAAAAGAAAACAATTCAAACAGTTCGAGTGTCTAATGGAATGAAAATAGATAGCTCGTGTCGATCCTGTAGTGATTTGATTGATTTTTATGATTGCTGACCTACAATACAGTGTGCGGGACACCTCTGTTCAATGACCGAACGCAAAACGGTACGGATCCGGTTGACATTGTGCCGACATGTTCCGCGGTTTAGACACTCAGAACACGTGCGAGTTGGGGATTTACATACGGGATGTACTCACCAAATACTCGTCCCCACAACAAAAAAAAAACTTTCATTTCTGCTTCAAGTCGCGCGACGCTGATGAATAATCTGGTCCAAATAAGGGATCCTGGTTTTGCGGTAGCTGCACCTTCATCGCCGTACGTGCCCACGGTGCAAGAGTGAAAGTAATTGTTCTCATCGAATGAGCCGAGTGGAAATGAGAGGAAAGAAAAGGAAGTTAAAACACTATCACATTTGGAGAATTAAAACAACGGGAGCCCAAAAACCGTGTGTGTGTGTGTGCCCCTTAAAAGTGATGGCAACTTTCGCCTAAACATGGCAGACGTATGTATCTACCGATCGATCGAGTTTGCTCACGGGACGTTCCGGGTGGTGTACGTTCGTTCTACTTATGGGCTCCTGTTTACGATGTAAAAGTAGTTTTATGTGCAAGTTTCGCTGCAAACGGTAGGAGGTTCGGTTTTTGGATGTACGACACCAAAAAATAAAAATAAAATAAAGCAGGTCAGGCAATGTCCCTGCAGTGCGAGATATTTTAGAAATGGAAAGAAATATTCCATGAAGATGTACTTTAACGTCAATTGAGGAGATTCGATGTATCATGAAGATTTATTCTAATGCTTGTACTTAGAATCAGTGAGACTTCGTTTTAGGTTCTGTATTAACTATTTCTTCCATTTATTAAAGATTGTAGCATAAGAGCTTTAGAAATTCTGAAGATACATGTTGGAAAGTGACTTCAACTCATCCCAGCAAATATCGACAAAAACCATACATTTTATTAGGACATATTAACGAGGATCTTTCGGTTGATGTAAGAAGAATTATTCCAATGATTTGAGGAGAAAATTATATCTTGCTGACGCAACTAAAATAGCAACGGGGTATAACACTAATGCTGTTCGAATATGATTCAGATTCATAATTCTGAATGTATCTTTGAACTGCATTAAGGAGTCTGAATCTCTATTCTGAAGATCAATGAATCCTGATTGATTTGGGAGAATTTGTTGTGGAAGAAGAATAGATCTTGGTGAATCTGTGAGGATTCATGAATCTTTCAAGAGTCGGCTAATGCTTTAAATGACTCTTTAAATGACTCCCAGAAATGAATCCCAGAAGATTCATGTGAATAGCTCTTTTCATTAGATTCATTAAACACAACACTAGCAAACACTAAACTCAGCTGTCTGAAACTGACATTGAGATAAGAATGAGATTTGCTGAGAATAGCTTTGTTGTCTAAACGGTCATGAGTCGGATCAACTAAAAAAAATAGGAACAACAAAGCAACATTAAGCACAAGTCACAATTTCAAGCTCAAGAAATCGTTTAAATCATAACAGATTTGTCCCATTCTCACTACATTGTTAGGAAGCTTAAGTGATGTAGGTCAAAGCTGTGTAGCTTTTTTTTCGCATTCAATGTCGAAATATCGCTTGTTGACCAAGTGGTCTAATGAAGCGACTGGTAAGATTTTCTTCATTCCCAATTTATTATTTATTTGTTTTCGAATAGTCGACCATTTATGGTCTAATTAAGAGAAGAACGAAAAACACTCCTTCTATTTCCCACGCCCTCGAACATTTGGTGCAAAAACCTGAATCGTCTCTCCTTCGTTACACTCTATTATGTGTAAATGTGCAAAACTCAACTTTTCATCACCAACTCTAGTTTGTGCTTTGTTTATCTCAATGTTTTTTTTCTCCCGCCGGTGTACAAAACGGTTGCCACCTGAAAAACGTTTCGATTAGCGCATTTACCACAAGTTCACCATCTCCCTATCGTCCGGGGATCTCCGGTGGATGAATGTGCAATAAGATGAGCAAACAAACGTCGAATCTTTCACTACTTCACCGAAATACCTTCCACCCCAATTCGCACACCAGAATCGTATGCCAATGTTTAACATTAATTTCACCGTTCGATGCTCTTAATTGATCAGCATTACCAAAGCAACGTCCGATCACAGTGCCGCCAGCACACTTTTCTTTATTTCCCAGCATTTTTCGATAAACGTACCGAAGGCGCTGAGTTTGGCAGACAAGTGAGAATTAAACCAAACCCACCCATTTCCCAAAACTGGTGAGCCCTCGATCGATACGGTAAGATGTGGTGAAAGAACCATGTTTGTGTTGTTTGTGAATGTTCCAGCAATCGATCGAGCGGCACGATCGTCTTACTGTTGCTGTAAGATCACATGCTAATGGGTTGTTATGCTACGGCTTAAACGTAGCAAGCATCTTGCGATGCGCAACGAAACCAACCTTTCTTCCCATTCTCGACCTATTGTGAGAAACGTATTAGGAAATTTCACACCAGTCTGTTTGACGTGGTTCGATGCTTGCTGCAATGCTTTTCACTTTGTTTTCTTCTTCGTATGAAATGAAGTGTTTAAGAGAAATATTTTGGTTCGACTAATGCTCAATCGATCGATACGCGCAGTATGTAAGTCGTGAGAATAAGTTAAGTGGCTAATTGAAAGTTTTAATTTAATACTTTACTCCTCACAAATCAGTTTATGGGCTGTTTATTGAATAAAATATATTTTTTACTCTGTTCGGGTAAGCTACAAAATATTTAAAAAACGAGAATACATAAAACACCATAAAACCTTGTAAGAAAAATCAATTTACCCATTCCCAATTGCGTGCAAAATTTTTAAGCTCATGTACTCATTAACGGAATCCATTCCGGTGCCGCATTCCACCGGCAGCAGCAGATAACGAAATAGCGAAGGTGCAAAAAAATATTTCAACCCTGTTGGGCCGATTTTGTTTGCGTAACGCAAGGAATAAGCGTGATATTTTCCGCGTTTCAAAATCCATCCACCCACTCGCGAACGATGCGGGTTTTGGGGTAGGAAATGTCAAAAAATTAATTTCACACGTCGCGTTAAATGTAAAACGAGGATATGTATGTGTGTGTGTAGGTTTTTTTTAATATTTGTGTTTTTTTTCTTTCTCTCCATTTATCGAACTCGTATAAAGGGCGGAAATGTTGAGCCGTGGTCTAATCAAAACACATTTCTCTTTCCCTCTCTAGCAGGTTAAACCTGCCAAGTGTGTGCTCGAGGTGTCCACACTTTCTTAACACTAGAACTACCGGACCAGTCATTTTGACTGGAACGCTTCATTTTCATCACAAAATTTTTTAGGGTTAAACAATTCTAAGGTAGTTCAAACATGAGTTTCACATATATATTCTATAGTACGATCTGCAATAAACAATAAAATATACTCCAACTCTTCGAAATTGTTTAAAAAGTAACCACAAACGAAAAACGCTTAAAACGCTTGGTAGTTCTAGTGTTAAGGGAATTTTCTACAGTTAAACCCACGATCGTATAAAGACGCGAGAACTTGTTGATTGCAATTTAATTTCAAGCTTCGATTCCTTTTTTTTGCTCAACAAACATACACAAAAGAAGCAGTTCAGTTCCTTCGGCCTATTGGAATTTTCTTGAGTATTCAAAAATTTATTTAACGTCTATTTTTATTGTCCAAATTCATTTCAATTTTTTTGTCAATTTTATAGTATCAAAGTATTAACAAAACCCCTTCCTTAAATAAGTATTTAAATATGATAAATCCACACTATTTTGGAGCGTACTTCAGCCTATCCCTAATGCCTAGAGTAGCAGACAGAAGAGTGTCAGTAACTATGGCTAATAAAGTACTCTTATTCACTTCGACCGCCAACAACCAAGGAAATGTCAGAATTCAATGTGAATGGCATTTCGCTGCAGGAGATACACACCTGGCGGAGTAACCGATTCCCGGAAAACCAATGAACATTCCCACACCGTGTCTAATTGAATCAGACTTCATCACCGTCATTGGCAACACCACGTAGCTGCTAGCATCGATTTAGACATTGTCCTCGTGCAGGACGCTACGACGGCACGAATAGAAACATAATTCCCATTTTACTCGAGAGCGAAAATGATCATGCAACGTAACTGACCTTTTTAGGATCTATCCTGACTTGATTCGGACGAAGCTAGGGACCAGACATTTACCGAGGCAATGATTCCGGGCACGCAACACATTAACGCACCAAAACCGATGGCGGCTTGATTGTAGAGTAGTGCTCGGTACAAAATTAGCTTCCGGCGCCACTCGAGCTTGGACACGGATCGTGTCCATCCCGGGGTTCACCGTGTATTAGCATACGCGCGGGTGCATTGAAACATTCGAGCACGAGAGAACCAGAAAAGTAACTTTGCAGCAAAGGTTGTGTTACTACCGCGTGTTTGTACCTTTTTTCGCTCTCTCGCTCGCTCGATACCTCACGCCATTTGCCGCTGTCGTCATCGGGCATTGGTCACGCTTGATGTGCTAAGGCGCAACCTGTATGCGCCAACTGCACTTGTTAGTGATGCATTTAATTGGGCTCTATTACGCGTGACAGCGGATAGAGGAGAATTGGGATAGGAGTTTCACCGCTTCTACTAACGCTACCGGTGCACACTTTAACCAACACTAAAGCACTAAAAAAGGTGGTTTTTGATAAAGTTGGCACACGCGTTTTAGTCACCTTGGTGAGAGCCCTCGGGGGAGGTGGGACCACGCAACGGTTAGATAGGGCGCGATTAAACGGTTTTATCCGTTAGATCCGTTAGCGGTTTGTATTGAAGCGCGTACCGCAAGTACTGAACCACCCTCACTCGCGGGGGGTTGTTTTGTACCTACCACACCTAGAAGGGTGCATTGAAAAAAAGGAAAATAAATTGCTTCCTACTGGCCGTGCGCGATAGCCAGCAGTAATTTAATGTGTGACCATGGTGAAATGAATTATTTCCCAGTAATTGATTGCGTAAACATTGCATTGCATTCCAATTGTAGCATTTATCGTAATTTGATATTTTTAGAATAACTATTAAATATCATAGCGAGAATTGGAGTAATTTTTAGGAGCCTTGCTAATCGAAAAACTTTAAATCGAGTACAACATGCAATATTCATAATTAATTGCTTAAAAGTTGAATGGTCTTCCGGTAATTTAATGATCCGGACAATGATCTTCACAAGACAGACCTTTTCCGAAATTTGTTTGCCATTGTTAGTTCAAACTTTTAAATATTTTTTTTTTATTTGTAAAGTTGTTCCAATTCACAGCTCAATATTTGCTCGATTCTTTGATATTTTTGGCCTTCATTTTTTTCATTTAACAACTAAGCTCATCATTAACCGCAATGTCAAGATAACACTTTCTTAGAGTGCTAAAATAATAAGAATAATTTAAAAAAGCGCACATAGTTCACACAACTCATTAAAGCAAGATCGTAAGTAACATCCTCTCATGGAAAACATTATATTTGTTAATTTCCACCTGTGTGTCCGATCGTAACATCATCACCATCCTGCCGTCATATTTCACGGCCAAGGTTACGGATGCATATATGAGCTAACAAAATTTTCGGTTGAAACTTTCACCTCGCCTTACCTTCATTTTCACCTTCCAGTCAATTTCCTTTTTCTCACACAACCACCCCGCCAGCGTTAGCTAATTTTCCGACCACGCAGAGCGTGTATCGTTTCATCTTTCACTCGTTTTGATCGTTGACGGAAATTACTTCGCGAAACCAAAAAAAAAAAGGTCAACAAGAACGTCATCGAATTGGTGTGAATAATTGCCATTGTAATGCAGCCTCCGCAGTATGCTTTGTTTCCTCTCGTTACGCATGATTTGCAATGTACTTTCATTACGATCAAGAAAGGTTAAACACACAGCTACTCGATCACCGTAGATCAATCGTAGACAAGATCGTAGTTTTTGCTTTCGCTTTCAGCAAACCTGCTCAGAACGTATTCACAACGTCCTGGCTAGTTGCACCCTTCACCGCAACAACGGGAATGTCCAACCCTTCACAGGCAGCTCAACAACCAGCACAAGATATAGCGTGTGGCCACCGTGTGGGCAAATTGAAATGAAAAAGTGCTAATTTTTAAAAATCGCACACTCATCGAAGGAGTGGCACAATTTGTTAGTGGGGGGTTTTGATACTCCCAACTCACCTCACTAGAGAGACGTACGTATTAGGAGAAGGAAGTCGTCGATGCGTGTCGAGGAACGCCCGACAGTGCGACAAGTGCCTTGGACGGGTAGCCTCATGGTTACCTCATCAGCATATCATCTCATCGGTCCTGAGACTGCACATGAGGTCAGCAGGCCGGTTGTTAAGCCTTTTATGATTAACGGCAAACCAGCACGGTGAACTTCTGCGCAGTTCGGCTCAGGGAACTCCGAACCCGACGTGATTGAATTTATTGGTTTTAATCATAGGTTTGGTGCGTTGTGACTGCTCCCCAGACTCTCGAAACCAATTTGAGCTTTAAGCAGTGAAAGTTTTGATCCGAAATGATAAAACCTGTTGCTTGTTATAGAAATATACAAAACAACAAACAGTTAGGCATTAATCCATTATTAAAAAATATGTTTCAATTATATTAATGTCTAACTTTAAAATAATGTTGTGGGCATTCGTACGAATTCTCATTCTATGCGTGGTTATTCTGAACATAAAAGAGGTTTTATCTCAGATCACGATCTCCGTTCATGTGACATTCTTTTAAAATGAGTTCCGTATCTTCAAACCAACGTATACCAACCTTATTCTTCATTATCTTTACGATAGTACGATATCTCGCAAGCTAAACTTGAACTTGTTTACAGCGCATCCTCCTTCACATCTCTCTGACACAGAATGGCTGTACGGCGCAAAATAATACCGCATCAAAGTTTTGTTTTGTTGGAAAACGCTATAGATAACGGTAGCCAAATAGTCTGCCAACCAAACAACTACCCTGCGCAAACTGCCGACTACTTTAACGCTCAGTAACCACGTTCCGTACCGTGGGAGCATCCACGAACTACCACCTCTTTAACTGTTTATTTACCCAACCTAACCTAACTTTCCTAAACCCCGCTTAGTCAAATTGCCTGCCGCAGATAATAGTCTCCAACTACTAGCTGAACACCTTGACTTTGTGTCTGTGTGCATCCAATCCCGTCGCAGATGCCCTACACAGAATCTACACTCGTTTGTGGTTTTTTGTGTTTATTTCCTGGACTTTCCCCAAACCATGGGAGCAATGTTTGAGCGATTGTTTGCCAAAGACCTCTGGCATGCTCCGTATGTTTATATAGGCAACCAGGTCACACTGCAAAGTCACTCTTTGCGGGTGACACTCTGTCTAAACTCGTCGTTTTATGCAGCACACGAGTAGCTGCATTCCAACGCATCACGTGAAGGGTCATGCTCGTGCAGGAAAGTGCCAACCGGCATGACACGGAATATCTCCGAGAGGTACACCGGGTAGACACGAAGGTCAATGGTGAGTACCCATTTTGCACGTACACTTCTAGTGTCAGAGTAATCTGTCAAAACCTGTGAAGGATTCACCGATGGTCAGCAGTTTTGAGGTGCGCCACACATCGGAAGAACCTTTCGCAAAGGACATCTGGTTCGGATCGATCGATAGATGAGGCAGAGATAGCCTCTATTAACTCATCGACCTTACTGTCATGCCCGGTGCCTAACAAGTGGACTCGTACTATGTCATGTTAGCCGCATGATTAATGATGTCATTCTTACCCGATCGGTAATACCAGGAGTGCACGTTTCACGTCTTCGACTAAGCCTAATCTTCAACCGATATACTACCACGCTAACGACTCGCAAATGATCGTATCCGTACGTTAATGGTTTCCTTATTCAGGCTGTAACTTCAGGTGCTGCTCTGATTTCTGAAACAAAATGGTCACATATTTTATAGCTATAATTGGTTAGACGCCGCAGGTCCTGTGCAAAAGCTGTGCGAAGGCTTTATATGCAAAATACTCTAGCTCTAGAGTTGGGAACGGGAGGTGTCGACATGGTCCAGCATTGTTGGGCTACTTTGCGTCAACACAACAATGTTGGAAGGGTAATGAGCGTAACGCATTAGGAAACTATGTCCATTTAACGTCTGACAGGTGTTTCCATTTAGTTACTTCTAAACGATTAGATGCGATAATTGACTATGGCGGCGTGTATGATTTTTTGCCGTATTAAGATTACTACAAAGAAGGTGGCGATACAAAGTAGTTGTTTTGAACATGAAGAGATTTTAAAACATGTATAATTAAAATTGTTAAGTAGTTGGACCAAATCTAATTTTAGTGATCACTAAATTAAGACACTTTCACAATAACATTTCTATTCTACAGTAAAAAAAACACACACAAACATTTACATAATGCATTAAAACGTCTCACAAGTAATTATACGCATTCCATCAGATTGTTTCCGTTTGTTTTGGTTCGTTTCTTCAAACCCTAGTTTTATGTTTAACACATTTGGCAAAGTTACATAATCTCATCCAACAAAAAAAAACCCCCAAAGAAGCTAGAGGGACAACCCTCTGCGCAATCTTAAAAGGGCACTAGACGTTCGAAAAAAAGCGCTTACGAGACAAAAAAAAACTCCATTACATCGCTCGCGCGACAGTTCCCATCGGTTGAAGACAGAAACAATGATGTAGTTCCCGAACTGCCTGCACCAAAAAAAAACCTTGCTTACTCATCGATGATCTTCGACAGTTTGGAAGAAGAAAAAAAAACAACAATGTCTCTCTACCACTTTACCACATGTGTGTGTCCAATCCAAAAATCATTCCCAATGCCCCAAACAATCAACAACCTGAGATGAGTGCACAGTACAGCCTCCAAACCGTGACATCACAACAATGAGCCACTTTCTTTGCGGGAGGCACTTTCTTTAATGGTGCGTAGTGTCGGAGAAAACACAACAAAGCCCGTTACGCGACAGGTTTCCTTGCGCGGGTCAACGGCACCTCTGGGGTCAACCGTTGAGATTCATGCGGGATTAGGGAGATGTGAATGTGTGCCAAATACAAAAAAATCCGCTATCCAATGACAAACGTCAACATACCTCGATCACGTTTCGTTCCCCTCCCTCCCACACGATCGATGTCATTTTTCACAACATTTTTGCGATCACATTACCGTTCGCCAACACGCTTGCATCATTCAAATTACTGTCAAAACGATTGATTTTGAGCAGCGAAAGTGGTCACCATCGTTTTTAGCTTAACAGCATTCCCCCAAAAAAACCAAAAAAAAACCGGAAGATCGGTTGGGAGCGATGTCTAGAAGAAAGAGGTTGTGTGGAGGTTGAAGATGGAGAGAACTGAAAATGCTTGACTGATAACGGAAACAAAAAAACTGCGCTTCCCAACGTCAGAGATCAACGAGACGCGTCCCTCTCAATGGTGGTGTAAGACCCCTCGAGGCAAAGTTCCCGGCTCTCTCTCTCCCTCTTTATTGGCCCGAAGCGTAAGCATACACATAATTAATGGGCCATTTGACCGCAGGCAGGGTACAAGATTTGCACGATGCACACCCTCATCCACCGAGTGGTTGATCACTCTCTCCAGCCTCCCAAAAAAAAAACTCTACGCTCGGGAGACGGAAGTGACGGATTTACCATACATTTGTGGAACGCTGGAAACTATTCAGACACGGCAGTTTTGACGGATTTTAAATGGTTGCATTATTCGCAAAGCGCTAAAGGATTGCCGAGTGGCGATAGTTTCCTAACAGCTAGGGAAAGGTTAAATTTGATCCGAAAGGAAAAAAATATAATGCTCTAAGATTATGCAAACCATCCACCATCCTGCAAATTGTTATCGTTAAGTGTGCTTTTCGGCGTACGTATGTCATATTGAAGTAAATTAGAGATCCTCTACTCATCATCTACAATATATAAAAAATAACCTTCACTACAAAACCAAGTAAAGTGGTCATGAAACTTATCTCATCCCGTACCTTTCTACCATTTCCAGGGTATCCCTACGTGCCCGATCAATTTGGCCACGTTGCGGACGCGGCTGCCCGATCTCGGCAGCTGGAGTTTGCCCCACATATGCAAGGAAGCGGTGACAAACAGTGGCGGCACCACAACACCGGAGGGCACATCCGGTAACTACAGCAGCAACATCACCGCCACGGCCGACGCCTTCTATCAGCCGACGGTGCCGGGTTCGCTTCATACGGTCCCGGCCAACGGTACGGCCGTCACCGTACAGCCAACGGCCCAGCAACACTACCATCAGACGAATCTGCACAAACACTACAAGGCACACAAAAAGATGCCAGCCTTCCGTGGGCGCCGGGGCTGGTGTGGCTGTTTGCAGGTAAGTCGTACACCACATACATTTATTAACGGAGCGTTAGAAAACAATTACGAGAACGCAAACAAACAAAAAAAAAAACAAAGTACAACATGAAGGTTGGGAAACATAAATAGTGCGCCCTTTGTTAGTTTTGTACAGCAACATGTGCATAAATGTCACTAATCTTGCATCAGAGGACAGTGCCGCTGGCTACGATTCTAATGTCATGTGTGTATACATTGATCTCGATAGCTAAAACTATCTCCACACTATGCCGAGTTTGGGGGAATGTATTAACAGTTACGTAAGGATATTTGTGTTTTTGATTAGAGATTAAAAAAGTTTTTTTTATGTTAAATTTAGAAAAAAAACACGACGAGAACACAATAGATAGCGCTTAACAATGTACATGTAATTTTACTTTCTTTCAAGGGTTCGTCGCTTGATTACTAGCGCAGTCTTTTGTTTGTTTTCGATCGTACACGGTGCACTAAATAAAATTCCACAACCCCTTTCATTCGATGAGCACATATTAAAACACTCCTATCCGCTCAAATGGGGGAGACTAAATATTATGAAACATAGTTTTCCGGTTTTTACACCATCCAACGAAATTGTACCTAATTCGATTAAAGTACAGCCGTTTCAGCTAGAAACGATAATGTTACACACTGAGCGCACGACCACAAAACCACCGATCGGTGGGCCACCGGATCGGTTAAATCATCAGACTCACCACAACCCGTGTAAAATGCTTCCAATTTACCAACCGTAACATGGTCGCCGATTTATTCACCATCGATCGGAAGTATCACACACCGCAACAGAACTCCCGGGGTGTGCGCAAATTCGATCGAACGAACGAAACGGGTCAGTTCCGTGCCGTAATTCGTGCTGCGTCGGTGCGTCGCCAGCCAAGAAGTCCTGCGTGCCATACGACCCGGTCGATTTTGTTGTACGATCATTTATCAAAACCGTGCATGTGCTCGTTACGCGGCACAGTCCAGAAGATCGAATTCCAAAACAACTTCCGCATCCAAGTGCCACACGATGTGTACGCGTTAGTAATATTCGTACGAAAATTTCAAATTTCAACACATGCACAAAAGGGGGATTGCTTACCGGTTTGAGCGAGCTTCCAGCATAATGTGGTTTCACTCTCGATTGATCGTATCAGGCTAAGCGAACGATCGATAGAAGCAATTTATCATGATATATTGTACGGATCGGATCGTGCGTGCCTGGTCGGTGGCTTATCGTGGAAACCAAAGCACCTTTAACATGGTGCACCACTCTCTTCCGTTTCCTTTTCTCTCTCTCTCTCTCTCTCTCTCTCTCTCTCTCTCTCTTTCTGCATCTTAAAGCTTGAGTAACTTGAGGAGAAGTTACCTTCCTGCTGGAAAGTATTTCAATTATTTTACCACTGTTCGAACATTAGGGCAAAAACTGCTTCCACCCTCTAGCGTCTGATTTATGGAAAGATTTTAATCGATGTTCGCTCCTAATGATTTACTATCGTAGCGGAACAGATTCGTGTTTCGTTTTTTTTTGTTTTGCTACCCTCCAATAATCCTCGCATCGGCGTACTTTCCTTCCCGACAGGATAGGTCATTCGTGCGATAAGATAAATGAGTGTTTATTAGTAATTAAATGGCACCCATGGTCGATGCCCATGTCCGGAGTTATCTTCATGTATCTCCCTAGCATTGCTGCCGGTATGGTGTAATGAATGTTCGCAGTTTTTTTTTTGCTGCTTTTGCTTTACAGTTTATTCGACTTTGAAAGTCTTATAGTCAAGATCGTAAAATAACAGCTTGAGTTTGGTGACTCTTTATGGTTAATTACATTTTATCGCGCTGATGAGAATGGTGAAACGAGTAACGATAATATTATTGACTGTTCTGTAAATGATACAATTTCGTTTATAATGATTGTGATTTTATGGGAGTTTTGTAGCCGGTATTGATTTAAACGTTGAACTCATAGAAGGACATTTGGGGCAGTAGTACAATTAATCAAGAAACTTATGATGTAAGGATCGGATCCTAATGAAGCAATGACAATGACATTATCTTTTCCCTCTTCATTTGACCATGATGGGGATTTCCTCGATTCAATCCCCCTCTCGATATTAATGTTACTGCGTGGTAATTTATAACGCAATTACCTTTCCCAAAAGGAAGCCTCATCACGACGAGAAGTATGCCAAGATCAAGCCATTGTTGCATACCGTACGCAAATTAAGGGGAAGACATCAGTCATAAACATTCCATAATTGGTGAAATCGATCTTTCCTGATCGTCGGAACGTCGGATAAAGGTATAGAGCCGTGAAGAAAGATCAACCCTGACCACTTATGTGACACCCCTATGTATGAGGGAGATCATATTGTCAGCACCAACTGGACTCGGTCGAGTGTCCTTCGGTTTTGCGTTTTTGACACTGACATTCACGGTCACGGTTGATAAACAGCTAAAACTGATGTCGGCTTCTTGCGTTTTCATTCGATACGCTTGAAGGAGTCCTATTTTGACGTGCTTCTCATTGTCCAATGCATATCGGAGCAATAAGGAAACCATCCAGCGTAGCCATAATTTAAGCGCCAAAGGTGTCAATATGTTTATGCCCATATGCGTTTGCGAGAAACTTATTGGCGAGACGAAAATAGCAAGGTTTTGTTCACAAGGTTTTTTATTCCCCTTTTTATGGGCAACAGCAAATAGCTCCTTTATCGTGATGCGGTTTTTGTACTGAAGAATCCCTTTCAATAGGTCGTAGCATTGTAATCCATTACTTAGGGCTACAAGTCCATCGGGATGTTCATACATCTCATCAGTATATTTACAGCATTGTGTAACAACCTCGGTAATGAGCTGTGTCTCTCAACACAGCAAAAGCAACGAAACAAAACCGGCTCGTTCTCACTTTCTCACCGGGACCGGGATTGATTATGAGTGGTTTTAATTTGCCAATCGCGACCTATTAGCACACGGCAGCATTAAAAAAAAAACGATGTTAATGGTAATGCTGCTGTCTACGTTGGCTACTAACAGCACTCTACACTTAGGACCGATGTGTTTCCGGACACACCAGTGACATAAGTTACCGTGCACTTGGGTCTCCGGGAACGAACAAATGCATAAGCATTTGCAGATAAGCAGATCAGGTCGATCAGTGCTTTACGAATGTGTTTGGTGATCGACTTTATTTAGGCTCAAATGATGTAAGTTGCTACAAGAAACGCTTTTGCACGCTCCAATATTGAGCATATCAGAGTCCAAAGAGTCCATACTCACTTACTGCCAATCCACTATCCCAGTATTTCTGATGGACGTATCAACCCATCAGTTTGGGGCCTCCTCTGTCTCCTGGGGGAGGAAGTCTCCTCTGTCCATGTGGATGACCTAAAATGTCTTTATGCCCTGGGTCGTTCGGTGTCATTCGCATGACATGACCAACCCACCGGAGCCTTGCGAGCCTACTGATAGGACAACTGACAACTCCACTGTCCTTCCACACATGCGGAGTCAAACAACTTTCTGACCATTTTCCTCTCCAATTTGACTAAGAGAGTTTGGTCAGTTTTAGTCATACGAGTTTAGGAACTATATAGGTCCTATATACTCCCAGTTTTGATCGTCGCGACAAGTGTTGTGATTAGAGAAGTTTTAATACAGATCCCTTAAAATTGGAACAAATTTCAATCCAAATTCATTGCATCCTCAAGAGGTGTGGTCTACCATTTCCCGTCTTTCTTGATCGGTTCAGACTCGTTTCAGAAAACAAAATTTAAAAACTTCCATTAAAATGACCAATATTGGACACCGACACTTCCAGACATTTTTTTTAGGAAAGAGCAATCCGAGCTTAAATCAGTTAGTCGTGTTGGACATCAGCTTTTATTCCATGACACAGTTTCCATCCTATTTTTATCAACTTTTCATCTCAAGACGTACTTCAGATGTGCACCATTTTCGGACTAATTTGGGAATTCAAAAAGTCATTCCAATTGCTCGATGAAGTAAGGCTTTTTTTCTTGCCAACAAACCTTGAAAGTACATCGCGCGATTTAGTTTATTTTTCTCAACCTTTCACACCATCACCACCGCTATCATTATGAAATGGTAACAAACGAAAAAAAAGACACACCCTTATCACCGAAAACGATCGCTGTGACAATTTGCGACAATTGGTGGGGAACATATTTTAACAAGTAATCTTTCACTTTTTGCTACCCAAATTGGTGTCAATGACGGTCGCAGCAACAAATTTGTGCAAACAACACTCGAACAACGTTGAGACAAAAATCAATTTTGTCCATGCTCGGTGTGTCGGACTGTATTTTTCCATGGGAAACGATATACTGTCAACAAGAAAATTTGAAGCTTGTAGTTAGTTTTATAGTTCCTTTTTTTCAAAATCATTTTCTCACGCCCACCAACCTCGCTGTCTGGAGCATTTGGCCGTTGATAGTAATGTTGCTCCAGTGGTACAGTTTTTTTTCTCCACCGGTTCTGCATCGTGGTTGTGCTCGTTTGGTTCGTGATTGAATCGACATTACCGCAAACGATTGGAAATAAAGCTGCTGTAGATCGATTTCCTGCACAAATTGAGCGAACACTCGTCTAATGTTGGGCACGTACCTAATCAATCATAATCTATGCTTATGCCAGCTGCTTAGTGCTGCCATTTTATCGGAAGCAAAAACCCCGTTGATCTCAACGCAACGAAAAAAAAAAAGAAAATGCACGATTTTGATCGACTTCCTACACACCGGCGAAAGCTTCATCAGCTTCACGTCCACATGCAAAGTGGCATCGTGTTTCAGGTGAACCCTCGGATCGACCTTTTGCCATCAACCTATTTTTTGGGGGGCAGAAACCCATCGCCGCAGCATCTTACCTCTGGTGTAATTTAATCGTTTCGATGGCAATAATGGTTTCGTACGATTGTACTACTCCGAGTACTCGTAGCATTTGCCTAAATCGGATCCATTCTTTAGATTTGGCCCATTTTTACAGTTCTCCTCGATCGAAGTGCAGTGCCAGATGGAAACGAATTGTTATAAATGGAGTAAATGGTACAAATTGAATAACACTAATCATCGGCAGTGAGCTTTAAATCGGGAAGTGGAGTTACCTGTGATCTATTTGCTGTGTACATTAAATTGCAGCTCGAAAGGTTAGGCAACCTATAAAGCTAAGAATAATAACGCATTCCAGATACGGTATAGTGAACGGGAATACTATTGTATGAATTTCTCAATTTTCTCTGGTCAAAGCTGACGACTGCAGATCACGTTTGAGAGGAACGTCCTAAATAATCTTTGGTCTCATATAAATTAAAGGTGTTTAGAGGAGTCGCTTCAACGATCGACTCCAATATCTTCATCATTTCGTAGCGAATTATGCTCTATCGATGTCATTGGAATGACATAAAAACAGCTAAAAAGCAAAGTTTTGGAAGGCGTTTTAAAGGACTTTGAGAAGCGTAGTAGTCTCACTAAGAAGGATTAATACTTATTCTAGAAATTGGAACTTTCTTCTCGAAAAATATGGAAGAACACTTCCGGATATTCCCAGGATTTTGTGGATTATGTAGCGATCACTTTAAATAGCAAAACTTTATGTACAAATAAAAGCAAACAAATAGAACTCTTCAATCAAAGCAACCAACCTATAATGAGATTAGTCAACTGACAACCGGAGGTTGTGGAAGCACATTTCAGGAGATTTTTTTTTTCTTTCTTTGGTGGGACAAATTTTACGCTATGGAATTCTTTTCCAAGATTATATATTTTGTAGAGAAAATTTTTATGTATCTATTTTTTATACAAGTTCGTATCATCCCTCTTTCTACCGGGAATTTTAATCGTATTGCAATTCTAATCGTTTACTTCCTTCCATTCACAGGATGACGAACCACCCGAAATCTGTGTGGTTGAGGGTGTGTTCTCCTTGCAAACACTCACCCCGACCCAACCGATGCCGGCCATCGACGAGCTGGACAGTAAGTTTGCCGAGCTGGTCGAAGAGCTGGATCTTACCGCACCGAACAAAGCGGCCATGATGAGCCTTCCGCCGCAGAAAAAGTGGCAAATCTACTGCTCACGCAAAAGCCCCCTGGACAGTGGACCGAACGGTACACCGCTCCAGACAGTGCCACCCTCGCCCGAACACTACATCGAACGGTTAAAGGATATGGCGGTACAGCTGAAAGCTTGTGCACCGGACGAATCACCAACCCACGAATATGGACCCAAGATTGAATCGCAGACGGCATTGTTCGATGCACTCAAGACAGCACTCCGTACGTCGGCACACAGTTTCGTGATTCGGTTTATCGAACTGCAAGGACTGCCGGCACTGTTGGAGTTACTGCAGGTTCTCGATATACGGGTAGCGAACAGCCCATTGCATACCAGCCTGATCGGATGTATTAAGGCGTTGATGAACAACTCAACCGGCCGTTCGCATGTGCTCGCCCATCCGACCGGCATCGATACGATCGCACGTTCGCTGGCAGCTGACAACATTAAGACCAAGATTGCCGCACTCGAAATTCTCGGTGCCGTATGTTTGGTGCCCGGTGGACACAAGAAGGTGCTGACCGCGATGCTTAACTATCAGGAGTACGCGGCAGAACGGGCCCGGTTCCAGGGCATCGTCAACGATCTCGACCGCTCGACCGGTGCGTACCGGGATGACGTCAACCTCAAGACGGCCATCATGTCGTTTATTAACGCCGTACTAAACTACGGCCCAGGACAGGAGAATCTCGAGTTTCGGTTGCATCTGCGATACGAGTTCCTGATGCTTGGTATTCAGCCCGTAATCGATAAGCTGCGCAAGCATGAGAACGAGACTCTCAACCGCCATCTTGACTTTTTTGAGATGGTTCGCAATGAGGACGAAAAGGAACTGGCACGAAAGTTCGATCACGAGCATGTGGACACCAAGAGCGCCTCGGCTATGTTTGATCTGATACGCCGTAAACTAAGTCATTCACCGGCCTATCCACATCTATTGTCATTGTTGCAGCATATGCTATTGCTTCCACCACCCACGACCGGTCCGAACGCACAGCACTGGTTACTGTTCGATAGGGTTGTGCAGCAGTTGGTTCTACAGCACGAAGAACGTCCTGCCAGTGACTGTCTCGATCCGGATGCGCCCGGTGTGGACAAGCGTTCCGAAACGGGTTCGGTTGCGTCCGCCTCGCTAAAACTGCAAGACCCCGACGTAACACCACTCTCGATCGATGTGCGCAAGATCGTTAAACTGCTGGTGAAGGAGGAAGAACTGGTAGCGGCCCGTACCCGAGCCGAAGATTTGGAGCGTGAAAATTCCGAAATAACGGCCCGGTTAGCCAAGAAGGAACAGGATCTCGACCATCGGACGCAGGAGAAGGAAGACCTCGAAACGTCCTTAGCACGCATGCGCGAACGATTGGAAAAGGAAAGTGCCAATCACTCGCAGGCAGTGCAGCGGGCACTCAATGCCGAGATGCGTGCCGAAGATCTCCAGCATCGGTTCGTAAGCGAGCAGCAGGAACGGCTTCGCCTGGAGCGGCTCGTTACGGAAGGTAGCATCCCGGACGATCAGAAGGTGG
The DNA here is from genome assembly GCF_943734845.2 of Anopheles funestus. Lineage (NCBI taxonomy): Eukaryota > Metazoa > Arthropoda > Insecta > Diptera > Culicidae > Anopheles > Anopheles funestus. Next base: position 23,258,022 of record NC_064598.1, read on the forward strand.
CCGGATTGCAAGGAGCCAACTGTAATGGACAGGCAACGTCACCTCCGCCGCCACCTCCAGCACCCTGCAAACTTCCACCACCTCCGCCACCACCAATGATGATGCCTGCCGCACCACCACCACCACCAGCCCCGGGTGGTATGCCCAAGCTCGCACCGGCCGGTCCACAGGCACCGGCAGCACCAAAAGCCCCAGAAGCACCGAAGAAGAACGTTCCACAGCCGGCCAATCCGCTCAAAAGTTTCAACTGGTCGAAGCTGCCCGACAGCAAGCTGCAGGGTACGGTGTGGAGTGAGCTGGACGATACGAAGTGGTACAACAGCATCGAACTCGAATCGATCGACAAGTTGTTCTCTGCCTACCAAAAGAACGGTGTTGCTGTAAGTGATTGCACTGTGATCGTTGAAATATTCCAAGTTACTGACCAGATTACTTCTCCACAGAATGATGGCTCGATCGAGGATCTACGCTTGATCGGGAAAAATAAGGCCAAAATTTTGTCCGTAATTGATGGACGCCGAGCCCAGAACTGTACCATTCTGCTAAGCAAGCTCAAGATGACTGATGAGGAGATCTCCAAGTAAGTTAACCAGAATTCCCCAATCTGCTTGGGAACCTGTTGATGTTTACAAAACTCACTACCATACTCATCATTCTAGGGCTATCTTGTCGATGGACTCGAATGAGCAGTTACCGATCGATATGGTGGAACAGCTGCTCAAGTTTACTCCTTCGGCCGAAGAGCGTGCACTCTTGGACGAACATTCGGAGGACATCGACTCGCTAGCACGTGCCGATCGGTTTCTTTACGAAATCTCAAAGTAAGTTCCTCTCGCTTGTAGTTGAAGAACTTAGCACACCTAACATTTATCAACAATTCTACCTCACAGGATACCTCACTATGAGCAGCGGTTGCGTAGTCTACACTACAAGAAGCGTTTCCAGGTCACCGTGAACGATCTCGCACCGAGGATCGCTAGCGTGATGGAGGCATCGCGCGAAGTTGCCCGTTCCCGCAAGCTTCGCAAACTGCTCGAACTAGTCCTTGCGCTCGGTAACTACATGAACCGAGGAGCCCGTGGTAATGCGTCAGGTTTCCGACTGGCGTCACTGAACCGACTGGCTGACACCAAGTCAAGTGCAGCTAAGGGTACCACGTTGCTGCACTATCTGGTGCAAATCATCGAGAAGAAGTTTAAGGATATTCTAACGCTCGAGGAGGATCTGCCGCACGTGAAGGAAGCCTCGAAGGTGTCGCTCGGTGAGATGGACAAAGACATTACGATGCTTCGTGCCGGGCTGGCGGAAGTGAACCGTGAGATCGAGTTTCATCGAAGCAGCGGTGCGTCACAGCCAGGTGATCGGTTTCTGCCGGTGATGAGAGAATTTCACGCCCAGGCGTCGGTGCGTTTTGCCGAGCTGGAGGACCAATTTCAGGACATGAAAACGAGGTACGTTGGGTGAACGGTTGTGCTGTTGGTTGAACCGAAAGATATACTAATGTCTATTCCTTTCCAAACAACAGATTTGACCGTGCCGTTCGTCTTTTCGGTGAGGACGGTTCTGTCGTACAGCCGGAAGAATTCTTCGGCATCTTCGATGGGTTCCTGTCCGCTCTTATGGAAGCGAAGCAGGACAACGAGAACTTCCGGCGGCGTCAGGAAGAGGAGGAAAAGCGTGCCAAGCAGGAAGCGGAGGTAAATATGGGCACTAAATTTAAACCGCCCTATTAGACTGATTTTACGCCATTATGATTCCATTCTTTTCAGCTCAAAAAACGCACCATTGAGCGTAAAACGAAGGAAGGGCTCCTGAATTCGGTGGCCGGTAAGTTGGGTCTAAAGTCGAAGCATACGAACGGCACCAATGGTGGCCCAGTAACGACAGCCGATGCCAACAATAAGGGTGAGTTCGATGACCTCATATCGGCGCTCAGGACAGGTGATGTGTTCGGTGAGGATATGGCCAAATTTAAACGTTCGCGCAAAACACGCCTCGGACCGAATGGGACCAACAATACGTCGCCACCGCGCAGTCGGAACAGCGTCGGACGGGAGGACAGTCGTGAACGGACCGGTGTACCGAACCGGCGACAGTAGACCTCAACAAACAGCAACCAGATGTCCTCCATCCGGAGAACGCTAGCCGTTATAGATAGAGTTGTAACCGGAAAGGGCCAGTAGATAAATCAATCTCAGTGTGAAACACACATCGGAACCGTGTGTGAAGCATCGTATAGCATTGCATACCTGTTTTCGTGGGGGGCTTTTGTTTGTTGGTTACGCTCGATAGACATCTAGGAGGGAACAAACGATTGGTATCAGGGAAACTACGCAAGACGTCAGGCCAAATTCATATACGTACTGTTGTGCGGAGATTGAGAGATCACGCGATAGCTTCAATCACATCTTTCTATGCGTGATGTCCTCACCAATTCCGGTTTCGTAGCTGTTCCCACTGGACACACATTCCCTCCTAGAATTAGTCCTTTGGTCGTTGTATTTCCATTTGTACAGTGCTTGTGTGCTAGCTTTAAGTTCACGTTCGATCCCTCGTACGACATCGAAACCAAGAGTCATCGTTATCATGCCTAAAAGGTCTTCCTTCTTTATATAGAGATAGCAAATAACTCACTCATCTTCCCCCCCTTCAAACAGTCCCTCTGTCCCAGTTCGTCCCGTTTCGTCGTGTAATTAATTTATTTTAATTCTTATTGCATGCATTCCTACTATTTTGCGCTGAGTTTGAGGCAAAAACTAGTGAACCCGGGGGGTGATAGAGCGTAGCAGCGGAAGGTTTAGAGATTATTAAAACACAAAAAATACGAATCTTTGTAATACACGTGCGTAGTACGTTTACGAACGTACTGCAGAAACGCGCGCGTTTGCTATCGCGGTAACGAGATTATTAAAATGGATAAAATTCTGAAGCAAAGAGATGAAAACAAAAAAAACCCACGCACGACACACCACGTGTGTGTTAAGCTTATATTTTCGAAACACTTTAGGCTCGGCTGCCGTTGGATTTACATTTTCGGAAATAGTTTCGCTTTCGTCGCACGCACGCGAAAATGGCGTTCTCGATTATTATACGTACGATTTTGAAAAATGCAACTGTGTATTTCACAAAAGTTCTTGTGAAAGGATCAAAATTAATCAAAAAAAAAAATCCGCCCGCCACGCAAACACGCACATCTTCTTGTGCTTTTCGTGTGCAGCATCCTTTCGTATATTCTTATCGTGTAATGTGTGTATTTTAATGATACTTTTCACGATTTTTGTGAATAATGTAGAATGGTTTAGTAGTGGTGGAAAAAAAGAGAATAAGTTTTAAAAGAAAGTAGGCAAACAGGGCCAAAAATTTAAAAAAAAACAACCACACACACATACAATCTCTCCGTACGCACCTAAAAGTAGTTATGGCAAATGCATCATTGTAGTATCGAGACGAAAAGGTTCATTACAGCATCCGGATAGGCGGATGAGTACACACATATACAGTAGCAAAGTGTACACGAGTATATAGTAATTCGTTAACGATCCGTTAAGTGTGACGTCGGGTAGCTGAACGATCGCGGAAAGTTTGTTAGCGTGAGGAAAACTTTCTTTTTATAATTTTGTTGTTATTCGAGATAAGAGGTTTTCCGTTTTAGCTTAGTACCACTACCCTTAGCAGTAGTGCGCGTGTGTGTGTGTGAAAATAGATAGACAAGAATCCACCATCCCGCACCGGTGATGGTTGTATTTGTTTGGCACAAGCATCATCATCATCATATTGTACATATAATCCTGCTATATCGATTGACTAGAGAGAAAGAGAACGTGGAACTAGATCCTTTTAGAAGGGGACTTAGACGGAAACCGGAACACCCTACTACACCATTTCCCGAACTGGACATCACCAGTCACATTTGATCTGTGGACAACATAAGACACCGATCGATATCCTTTTGGTGGCACTTTAAATTTGATACCCTATCCCATCTGTCTGTCCGTGTGTGTTTGAATGTCCGTGGTTTAGGTTGCTTCACCATCCAGAAAAGGGCGACAATGATCTCCTCCTTGGTGGATAGCTTTGAACGGAAAGCGGCAAACATTTAGCTAGCGTATGTTGTCCTTGTTGTGTTATCCTTGAGGGATGTGGAACGCAGAAGAAAGCGTGTTGTTAGCGAAGAAGAAACCGTTTCTTTTGTTCCGGAAATGATGTGATGAGTCGTAGTGATGGGAGATAAATTTTGAATCGTTTTTTTCCAAAGTCCGAAGTCCGAAAATTAGATGAAAAGAAACAAAAATCACTCTCTCGCATGAAAAGTAGCGCCCATACACCCCGCAAATCATATATATAAAGTAGTTGATGTTCATTTTTCTAGTGATTTTACTGGTGGATCGATCGATGTGCACGTGAAACACGTTTTGCTCGGGACGAAACATTAATATGAAATAAAGAAATAAGAAATACAAAAACCAAAAAAAAACATACCGTTTTTCATTCTCTGGTTCAACGTCACGCATTTGTTCTATCTTCGTGTCTGTTCTGTTTTATTTCTTATCCTGCTCTAAACAAATATTCCTAAATCCTTTATCACCGTCGCTTTGTGTTTCGCTTTAGTTTCACACTCGTTCCTTCTATCGTTGTGTTTGTCCTCGCTTCCACACTCGCTCCGGTACGGGATGGACCGCCTGTACTGAGCTTGTGTATTTCCGCCTTTGCTGCACGCTGTATGGCGGCAATTTGGTTTTTAACTGTCGCGTTCCGGTACTGTGTCGGTTCGTCTACCGGTACCTCGTCGAAAATATCCTTCACGTTCAACATTCGCTTGGTGAAGAACATTTGCGGCGTAATCCGTTGCTGTTGCTTCGGACCGAACAAACTTACGAGGCCCCATGGTTCGCTGCTGGGTGTGTTGCCCGATTCTTTCGCGTGCGCTTCCAGTAACCAGACGGCGTTGCGTACCTGCATCCGGAACAGTTCCGTCTCCTCGAGATTAACGTTCTTGCTTACGTTCAGCACCGTTTCCAGCGGGTTTACAATGTACATGGGGCTGTGGTCGGGTTTGAGAATGGTGGTACCTAAGTTGAGGCTTATTGCACGCTGGTTAAAGTCAAACTGGGAGTAAAACTCGAAAAACTCCATCAACAGCTGCTCGAGTGTTGATTCATTCTCGCTACGAAACGAACCATAAATGGAAGGATTTTTCAGAAACGTATACGCCCATTCCGATTCCCCTTCGCCGAACCGTGTGACCGGTGGTGAACTGTGCTGCGGTGCGAATGTGGCACTGAGTTGAATTAATCGATTGATCGATGGCAGTACGGGGCAGGATAATTGCTGCAAAAAGTACATGACCAGCATGGTGAGCGAAAAGTTCGTTATCCAATAGCCCGGTGTATGGTTCGTAAGGCCAACGGATTGTGCCCAGCGGCGCACACAGAACGTAAGCGGACGGACACGTGCGTCCAGCTGTCCGAAGAGATACAGTAGCTCAGACATGTACACGCCTGCCGTATTGTTCATGGTAAGGTCTATTTCTAGGTCTAAATGTTCATGGTGATACTTGACGATCGGTACACGAGCCTTCAGTATTCGCCGCACACTGTTAACGCCGGGCAGGAACAGCTGCAGAACATCGCCGATCGATTCCAGCTGTCGCTGGACCTGCGTTCGCTCGTTTGGATTGGTTGACTTTGTGTGATACACGAGGCGTGAATTTCGATCCGGTAGTTCACCGGAACGCGAATCGAGATCCAGTATCACGTCCAGATCGCATCCCATACGGCCGTATCCATTCACGGAGGAACCGAATGGATGAGCGACCGCCTGCGGGAACATTCCCTGCAATGAAGATTCCAACTGACGCACCGCCAGAAAGCGTAACCTTTTGCCCAGGTCGTTTAGTTTCGTTAGACGATGAAGTACGGTAACTTGATCGTCGATACTTTCCGCCGACGATAGTAGACTGTTTAGTTCCGTTTCTCCAATCGCACTGGTACCATCTATCAGGGCTAGTGGTCGTTTGGGTTCTTCCTGTGTGATTAGCTTCGGTTTAGGGCCTGTGCGAAACCAGAGAAAAATAGATCTAGCACGAACACCGGGCCGCTCGGTGCTAAACACACCGGACTGCATTGCCGCGTCCGCCTCGGCGGAGGAACTAAACTCCAGCAGTATGTAGTGACAATCGCCATCCGCATCACCCTCCACCCGGTAGTGGTGGGAACTTTCAATCGTACCGAACTGTGAACAATAGTGGTACAACTCATTGTACGATCGTTCCGAGCTCACCTGCACCAGTATACTTCTACGGGCTTCGGATCGTCTAGCGGATAGCATTGTATCAAACGTACGTACATTGGCTGCAACAGAAGAAAGCACATTACAAATGCGTTCGAACGTATCTTTCCTAGTGCATTACCGCTGCAGCATCGAACCGGCATGGACAATTGTGTACGATACTGCCGACCAGGCGGTATCTGAAGTATCCGCCGGATGTGCCCATACCCACAGTTTATCGCTGGTTTACAGCGAACTGTGGATGTCCGCCATATGTGGAACATAGTGGCGGTAGTCAGTGTTGACCGGATGAGACGAAAAGTGGGCCAACCGGCGGGATTTGAATTATTTGTACACTAAAATTTGTGAAACAACACAAACCGTTCTGTTACATGATGTGTGTTTACAACGACTACTGTCAAAGCTGTCTGCCGCGAATTTCAACAATGCTGTCAGTGTACTGTTTGAGGTTAGAAATCCCAGCAATGGAATGCAGCCGTTGTTACAACGCAATATTTGGTGGTAAACAATTAAAAAAATCGTATTTTAGATCACAAATGATACAAACAAATTAATAAATTGATCAAAGTTTTTCTAAATTGAATGAAAAAATTTGAATTTATAAAATTCTAATACTCTTCCTTTGCAGTGTACGGGATGTGGGTTAGTTTTTTCATCGGGGTTTATTTATATCATCCCGAACAACTGTCAACGTCCATGCCGCATTGTATACATCGCGTTCTCCAACGTTTCAAGTAGTAAAAATCACATGTAATCAGTTTTTTAAACTATTCTTTCAAGTTCTACGAATATCCTGTGAAAATGAAGGAATCGAAAAAACATAACGGTACACCCACCAGTGGGAAGGGTGATAAAAAACTCAAAAAAGGAAATAAAACCACCGACAAAGCGAAGGGCGAACCTTCCACGACCAATGGTAAAGCGCCAAAAATGTGGGACGACGATCGGTTCGCCCATCTGATCAACAACCCCCGCTACCATGGCATTCCGAAATCGAAGAAAAAGGTTACAATCGATAACCGATTCAAGGCAATGTTCGATGATGAGCGATTTATTCACAAAGGTACAATGGATAAGTACGGTCGGAAGATCAAGAAAACGGATTCGGATATGCTTAGGAAGTTTTACCACCTGGAATCGGATGAGGAGGAAAATGAACAGGAAGCGGCACGGGAACGTGAACGCGAGGAACGTGCCATGGAGGGTCGGGCGGGAAGCGATTCCGAAACGGATTCCGACGAAGGGTTAAAGTTAACGGAGGAGGAAAAGAAAGCGCGACTATCGAAGACCATTAAAGATCGATTGAAAGACGCGGATTTAGACTATGCACGTGGTGAGGGTGTACTGGAATCGGACTCTTCCTCCGACGATGGGTCAGATGCTGACGAAGAAGAGGAGGACGTGTTTATCGAGCACGGCTGGGGTGAAATAGATGGAGACGCGGAAAGGACGGACGATTCAACGAAAAGGTTGGCCGTCTGCCACATGGATTGGGATCGTATCCGTGCGGTGGACGTTATGGTACTGTTGAGTTCTTTTCTTCCACCGGGATCGGCGATAGAGAGTGTTACGGTAACGTATTTCCTGGAAAAGTTTACACATTCAGCAACTAAATCTCCGTTCTCTTTTTACTCAGATATATCCTTCAGAATATGGCAAGGAACGTATGAAAGAGGAAGAAGAACGTGGCCCACAGGAATTAACTGCTCGCACGATTGAAAGTTCCGGCGAAGAGGAGGACGAGGACGAAACGGTACAGAAAGAACGGTTGCGTGAATATCAGCTAAATCGTTTGAAGTACTATTACGCGGTTGCTGAATGTGATTCCGTTGCGACGGCGGACAAAATTTATAGAGAGTGCGATGGCATCGAGTACGAAAGTACGGCAAACAAGCTGGACCTGCGGTTCATTCCCGATGATATGGAATTTGACGATCAGCCGAAAGATCGATGCACTGAACTGCCCGAGATAGGCAAATATGTGCCCCGGATTTTCGCTACGTCGGCACTGCACCAGGCCAAAGTCGAACTAACCTGGGACGAAAACGATCAGGATCGTAAGGAATTTAACGAAAAGTTACGCGATGGCAAATGGGCCGATTTGCCAGAAGCGGAGCTGAAAAAGTATGTCGTGTGTTCCAGCAGTGACGAGGAAGCGGATGATGGTGAAGTGACCAAACGTAAAGCTAAAGGTCCAATCGTACGTCTACGGCCACCAGGTAGTGACAGCGATTCGGACGAAGATGGTTCCGATTCAGAGGGCGAACCTAAAGGGAACCGCAAAGAGAAAATGATCGCAAAGTATCGTGCACTGTTAAGTGATATTAAAGAACAGGAACAGGCGGAAGAGGACGATAAAACTGGAATGGAATTCACTTGGGATGTGGACGGTAAAGAAAACGGACCGCCCAAAGATGAGGACGAATCCGACGAAAATGGTCCCCCTTCCAAGCACACGCAAGACGATGTGAATCCTTTCGAAAAGATTTTGCTAAAGAAGAAAGAAAAAAGCAAACGTCGCAAGGAACTGAAAAAGCGTCGTAAACGCGGTGAACTGGACGGTGATGAAGGAGACGCAAACGACGACGACACATCCGAGGATGATCTACCGCACGGCGTTGATCTTAATGATCCATTCTTTGCGAGCGCTTTCGACGAGAAAGAATTCGACATGGGTAACAAGAAGAAATCCAAACAGAAAGATCGTGAAGCGATCCAGCAGGCCAAAGAGCAGGAGGAACGCGAGGCAGAAGAAACTGCCCGTCGTCGGGCCGAGCTGGAACTTATGCTGGACGATGGTGAGGACAATCGTGCACACTTTAATTTGCGTGCGATACAGGAGCGTGAACTCGATCTGACCACCGTTTCGAAATCCAAGCGGCGGCATCTGCTTAAAAAAAGCCGTCGCCAGATCGAGGAACAGCGTAACAGTAAGGCGGCTGCGGATGATTTTGAGGTGGACGTGGAAGATCCACGATTTAAGGCGATCTACTCGAAGGCGGACTATAACATCGATCCGACCAATCCGGCCTTTAAGAAGACGAAAGCGATGGAGCGTTTGATCGAGACGAAGCTGCGGAAGCGTCAGCTGGCGGAGAATGATGTGAGGGAAGGGAATGGTCTGCAGGAGCAACAGGTAGAGTCGAAAGTGGCACGAAAAGACGTTGCCACAACAATGCTCGTTAAGAGTATCAAGCGAAAGATAAAAAATGCATCGTAAGAAATCATTTTTTTGGTAGTTTTTGATTAATAAAGTATCGCGAAATACCGTTCGAAATTAAATAATTATTTTGTATAGTAGTAATTTTGCTGCGGAACCCGAAACCTCATAACAAATTATTTAGTGTTAGTAGATGAAAAATTATATACAAACATACCTGAATTGGATGATTGTAGATAGTTGCTGGAAGATATTTCAACATTTAGCACTTTGCTAGAGCCCGATAAGCAATATAATAAAATCACAAAACTACCGAAAACTAAACTACAACTAACTAAACAAACACTTATAATAAAAACACTACTTCTTAAGGATACTAAAAACACTATCTACACACACATAGATTTTGTATTAAATTTTCACCTTTCTTTTTTTATATTTTAATCACTTAACATTCACCATTTGGTTTCACTTTCGGACACGGTTCAACTGAATCGATCATTCCCCGGTACAGTGCAGCAACCTGAACCGACGCTTGACAAACACTTCCACCGCCACGCTGCTTCTGATGTTCCTGTCTATTAATATCCCCCACACAAACCCATTCTTCCTTGCCGCCTTTCTCATCTGCACCAACAGCCCATTTCGAGTGATCCTTCAGCGTGGTAAAGCGATCCTCCCGTCCAACGGAAACTTCACGCACATTCAACACACTATGCCGGCGACCTCTGGAACATTCGCTCGGCAGATTGCCGGTACCGTGTTGCCAACTTTCCACCATCAGCCCCGTATCCAGTGCCGGTGCAATCCAGTCCGCGTACAGTTCCTTCCCGAAGTGGCGGCTTTTCGCGAACGTTACAAACTCTACACCGGCACGCGAACGAACCGTTTGCTGGCTATAAAACGGAGGTGACTTATCTACCGGTGCCATTTTGGCGGCACGGTTTAGCGTGGGAAAACGGTCGGCCAGTGTTGGGGGAACATTCGCCGAATAAACGGTCACTTCGTTGAACAGTAGCTGATGGCCAACCGTTTCCATCTGTGTGGCGTCCAGTGAAATGCAAAGGAAACTTTGTCCATAAAGCATGCCGGTGTGCGGATAGCTATAATCGACACCGATTATGGGTGGAAATTTCGGAACGGAATGAATCAACCAAAAGCCGTTAATACCATCCGTACTGACAACTCCCTTCGTATGGCCACGCTCCATATCAACCGGTGCGTTCGTTGGCTCATCGTTGTACATGATCGTGAGCCGTGTGTTTGGATGCTCCGTTGACGGTATGATCGTACGACCTGGTATGCTATCCGATTGGTTCATGTCGTACCGGGCAGAATGCCACTGTAGAGGAATGCCTTCCGTTCCAGCAACATCCTTCGAAGACACATACGTGTAACGTAAGCCATTCGTTGGAGAATCACGCTCGGAAGATTCTTTCGGCAACTTGTACAGATAATACCTGGCAACAAGGGAGCACACATCGAGTATTGAAAACGGATACCAAACGGAATTCTTAAAGGATATTTACCAATCGACAAGTTCACCCGACTCTAAACGACATCCTAAAACATCATCGATCGTAGATAGTTTACAATAAGTGATCTTTACTATTAAAAAAGTAATTAAACACACCAAACGTTGGTGCATTTTTGCAAGCGTCCTTTTTGTAGCAGGTATCAAAGAAAACTAACAGCACTTGTGTAGCGTCTCGCTCTCGCAAGTATAAAGTAGTTCAGGAACGAGAAACACACTACCCTCTCTTTCTAACGCATTGGTGCTGCTGTTCTTTTGATCTATTCTGCAGCGCACACGATCGCCATTGAACGCATAAACTAGTTGGTATAGATCAAGAAATAGAAAAATACTGTTTCTTTTTTTTTATTCATAAAGAACGGCCTGGCCGTATTGCTTATTTCTAACTTATAAATAGAATATAACACCTTTCACTTTAGCTGGGAGGCTTTTCTTCCTCCGAGCCGTGAAAGGGCACCTTATCCCGGGTGAAATACTGTTTCTTTATATTGCTCAATTATTGTTTATTGATTTTGTAATTTCTTTCACTGTAATAAGTAAATTAATATTAACAACCATAGTCCAATGTTCCGCGTCAACATTTCTAATAAATTATCCTTTCTTTTTTTTATTGTACATTAGACTTATTTATGCGATCGTTCGTTTATTACACAATAAATTTGTTGGTTTTGTAACCCATTTGCTTTCTTACAGCACCATTTGTGAAATGGAATCTACCATCACCATCATCATCACTTCGCAGTTGTGGCTGTTCGTGAAGGTCGTTATTGCTGCAGACACATTTTCAACGCCAACGTCCAACGTTAAGCATCGTCCTGGCGTACGGACGCACCACAGTGTGTAGAGGAAACAAAAGTAAAATAAAACATACAAACAGGCAATGTAGCGTGTATGCTCGTGACGGCAATCAGCAGGACCCTCATCATCAAATCGTATTGATCGATTCAGAACGTTCGCTTGGAATCATACTCTGGAACGCGTGGCTTAATGCACCAAACAACAGGGGGAGAAAAGCAGCTGGTAGTAGTATTGCAAGGCCGGCAAAATATATTGCATTGATAAACTTCACTGGTTATGTCCTTGTGAGGATGTAAAATCTTGTTCGTGCTTGACACTTTTCACACTTTCTACAGTTTTGGTTTTCCGGTTTACATTTAGCGCATCGAAGATGGAGGTTCTTCTACAGAAGACTCCAACCGTTTTCTTAAAGAATGTCGTTTGCTACAGACGCAAACGAAGCACAGCCTGACGGAGTTGTACTGGTTCTAGTGGGGGGGTACTAAAAGCGCGCTATCCTATTTATTAAATCATTTTGTCCTTGGGTGCGCCGGTACTCGAGTCGGGCCGTGTCGAATGCTGTGTCGCTGTCGGTGGTGGCACTACTACTTCGGTGGTTCCTGCTGCTGTCGATCCTGTCGCTGATCCACCGGTTCCATTAATACTGGCATTTTTCTTACGTTCCTCCACCACCTTCTGTAGTGCGTCCGCATCGATAATCGCTGTACCATCGTCAAGCTGCTGAGTATGAGCAGAGAAAGGAATTCATCCCATGAAACAGCAGTTTTGGAATTAACGCAAACATATATGGACACACACACAAACACATGGCCACACAAATGCACGTGGACACAAGAGATGCGGTCCGGTGTTTTTTGCATGTTTTTGCCTAATCGGTTTTGGTACGTGTTAAACACTTTATGAGGATTGTGGATGAACAAAAAAACGTCGAAACTAAAAGAAGCTTAAGATCGTACGATCACAGAACTATTCGTCACTTGGTTGCCCACCGATCGACAGGAAGTAAGCAAGGGCAGAATTTCACTCTCGCGATCCTCCTCATTTCGGTGGCACCGACGAGGACGTGGACGACGACGGGGACGATGAAGATGGTGGTGGCGTGGTAGGTGGTAGTTGAGGCATTGCATCAGAACTGACCTGCTTCGTCGGACTAGGTGGTGCCGCCAGGGCACTCAAATCCGTCGCCTTATCCGTAAGCTCGAGCAGCTTTTCCTTCTCCTTTTCCTTCTGCTCCTTTTGTTTCTCTTTGGCTTCCAGGCTCTTGGTAAGTGCCTTCTCGATCTTGTCCTCCGCCTCGAGTACTTCCTCCTTGTCGAGCAAATCGATCAGTTCGTCCACCTGTTTCGCGTTCAGCTTCACATTCTCCTTACCGATCGTTTCAATGACCTAAAAAGGCGGAAAAGAGGAGTTAAATAATGATTTACCCGTGCAAACATATTTCCCTTCCAGAGTTCTAACTTACCTTCAGCACATCCTCCACCTTAATTTGACCATCCTGATCATCATCGATTTTGCCCAGAATCTTTGAAATTTGATCTAACCGCGAATCATCGGTAACATTTTGAATCTGCAATGGTACACATATACAATGTATTAGAATCCAGGTTAAAAATTACCAAAATCATAATAAAAGCATTCATCTCACCTTTTTAATTGCGGACATTAGTTCGTCTATTCGCACCAGTTCTTCGTCTGCTGCCTGAGGCTTCTGCAACTCTTCACTCTGTTCGGCCGCATGCATCTTCTCCTTTAGTTGCTTCTCCTTACGCTCCAACTCCGTCATTACCGTGTCCATCCTGTTGATCATCGAGTTAACCTTCCTGAACAGCAATTTCGCGGCACGCGATTCCTTCACCTGTACCTCCTCCTGATTGCGCGCAGCAGTGACAACCTACAACCGATTCATCAATAACGTATTTTCCACATTTACTTCCTTCCTCTTCGCTTTTGTACTTACCTCTTGTAGTTCTTGCACATCCTCCTGATAGTCGGCAATCTCTTCCTTCAGGTCCCTTATTTCTTCCTTCTCGACCAGCAACGATTTCTTGTCCTTGCTCAGCGTACCAAGCGCATCACCGAGCACCTCCAGATCTTTACTCGAGATCTCCGGCACCGTATGTGGCTGCGGTGGAATCTGATCGAGCACGATCGTACGGATCGGTGCGGGAGCGAAGATAATTTCTGGCTGCTCCGGAACGGTCGTGGTGGTGCTCGGTTCCGTGCCCACCTTTCCATCGGCCGTCAATACCGGAGCACCATCGACCAGCTCCTGTTGCTCCTTTTGCTTTTCCTTCTCTTCTTCGCGCTCTTCCTTAATCTTGCGTTCCTCCTCCTTGATTACCTCTATCTTCGTCTTATTGTCGATCTTACCCTCCCGTTCGCCGATGGCGGCCTTTGTAACGGTTGCCACCGAATCGGGCAACGAGGAAATGGTTGCCTTCAGTTTGTCGCTCGTGGTAATGTTCTCCGGCAGTACTAACGCACGCGAAAGCAGCAGCAACGATGGGGGAACCTTTTCGTTCAGGCTCAGGTTGATCCATTCCTGCAGCTGCGACTTTAACCGTTCCTCGGAGGCACCGTACGCACGCATACCGCGCGCTCGGCAGGCCGCCTGCAACTCGGACAGATTCAGCGATTCGATACCTTCCTTCTGGATGGTGCGATCATCTGCCGCCAGGTTGCGCAGCTTTAGCCGCAGCTGGAAACGAAGCAGATTGGACGTACCGATTGGCGATACCTCCAGCACACGGCACAGTGCCTGAAGCTGCTGCCGCGTTAACGAATCGAGCGTAATTTCGTCCTCGAATAGTTTGGAAAATTTCAATATTTCCTCGTTCGAAAAGGTAAAGTTTTCCGTCGTACGGATGCGCGTGAAAAACTCACTGAAGTCTTTGGCCGCCTGCGACCGGTGCTCCTTGTTCTGTACCGCCATATCGTCGAGCGTTTTCTGCAAGAACTTGGCCATCTCTATCTTTACCTTGAGGTTTTGCTTAATCTTATCCTCCCGCTCCGTGGCGGTTTGGAAGGTGGATGGTAACATGCCCGGGAACAGCTTGATCGCGACCGGTAACAGCAACTCCATAAACGGTACGATAATGAACACCGAGAACGGCACCAGTCGGAACAGATCGGAGGTCGTCCGGATAAGTAGTTTGTGTTCGCGACGGGTTAACGTTTTCCCGTTAAGTACACGCCACAGCAACTTCCGGCTAATGTTGATGTCGATGAACAGCAATCGGAACCCGTGGTAGTAGTGCACCAGTTCTGCCCATATACGCTGCTGGAGCGTTTTCTTCACAACCGGTGCTGCCGCTACGACCGCTGCTGCTGCTGCTGGTGGTGTTTGCGACTGTTGCTCTGCGTTTGTTACAGTACTGCCGCTTGTGGCCGATACGCTGGGTGTACCGGTACCTGTTCCACTGTCCGAAAGTACATTTGATGTTGTTGCTGCTGTCGGTGCAGCAGTACCAGTGGGGGCTCCATTCACTGCCCCATTGGCCAGCTGCTGCTGTTGCTCTTTTTCTTTCTTCTTTAACGTTTGTACTGTGACTTCAACCTTGGAGGACGGTTGGTCCTGAAGCCAGCTTGTGGTGGAAATGCATCTGATCATCTGCGGTGTCAGTGTCCCACTGCCACGGCCATATCCAAGTGCATCTAGCAGTGGTAAACCACCATTGCGCAGTCCAACCGGTAGTGTCCTGCTGTTGGAATTTGCGCTGAAGATGGTGCATGGCTGAAGTAAGCTGTCGTACTGTGCGCTTATAAAAGCGACAGGTTGTTTCGTTCGATAGCTGACAAACCGTACCCGTGCGTTTGCTGTAGGAAAACGAAAAAAAGTCGATTAGAATTAGTTTATCACAAATTTATTATAAATCGAAGAAAATATTTAAACACCAACATCAACCGATAAGGATTAACACTACACTAATCGCTCTATGCATCATTGTTTCGTTTGCTTGCAATTATTTAGACCAGATCGCCCTTACCAAGATGAACCGGTACGGCAAAGTGGCCCAACACTAGCAGCGCCATCATTGCGTCTTTGTGCACTGGTTTGTAAAATCGGCGGCACTTAAATCCGCGTACCGCGATCCAGATAAGATGAGTTCGATGCGATTTGCTGTTGCAGCACGATGGGTAGATTTGCCACCGCGTAACCACTACAGCCAACTAGAAGACACATGAACGGTCAACAGGACACAAGCCAGGTGAAAGTCCGGATCTTACTGGCGTCTTAACCTTGTCTCGATTGTAACTTGGCAACTTTACAAAGCGAATGAGCAAAAGAAGATATTTGCAAAAGGGGAAAATAAAATGAAAAGATCAATGGAAAAAATGTTTGATCTTTAAATTTTCTATTCCACTTTTCTTCTACACTATCCGCTTGCAAATTGCACGTATGATCGCGGAGCTGTTAAAGTAATCTGTGCGCTTATACTGGTGGAAACCCTACGCGATACTGATGAGACGATCGACTACTGCCGGTATTGATGACCGTCTCCAAGCTTAGGTACACTACCTTCGTAGAGTCGTCGTTGCCGTCTCTACGCCAGCGGCTGTAGACAGCTAGACGACTTGACGGGGCACGGAGATAGATAGCATACTTCAGACATATGTGTGTTGGTAGATAAAAGCATCAGCTTTATTTATAATTCGCCTTAGTGTGCAAGGACCGACTCTTCTACTAGCTGGTCAGGTTTTTAAATGTTATGTAGAAGATTCACATTGACTAGAACATGTTTAAGAAGATCAAACATGACGCTAGCTTATTTGTCTGCTGAGTACACAAATAAGATTCCACAGTTTTTCTATCGGGCAAATGGTAGTATTAGTAATGCATGCCGCTATTATGCCGCTAATACATAGGATAGAATCTCGCAAAAAAAACAACAAATATATTCTATAGGACACTATCGATAATTCCGTGTTCTTTTTAACAGAAGACAAACAACAAAATCTCCGTCAAGCTAAGATCAACCTTGACAATCAATGGTCCTCGTGTTGTTGTTATCATTGTATTATCAACAAAACATGTTACTGTTATCATCAATTTGTGATAAGATTTTAAAAGACAAGGCACCCAAAAACTTGTCGTCGATCGTTAGCTTTCATTCATCCGTTAGTACAGTCTTGTGAAGCTGTGACTAACAAACAAAACGGAACTTATGTAAAACTAAAACACGATCCACGATCTCTCGCTACTATCACCGATTATATGGACCGTGTGAAGAATAAAGCAAACACAGTGGATGTGCTCCCACATTTGCGTCACAAGCGGACGACATAGCCAGTCTCATTCCGGTCTATTTCCTACGCTACTCTTGGTAGACGATTTGTCCTGCCGTGTTCATGGTTCTTCTGTTTCATTTCGCGCTTTTTGTGTCCAATTCATGTACAACATGCCGCTCAAGACAGTCAACTCGCAATTCTTGTGCCCGGGTGGCGGTTTGAAATGTGTCTCTTTTTCCTAAAAAAAAATAAAAGATTCACTTAATGTAACGGCAGCACATAATGTGGGTCAACAGTTCAACGTTCTCGTGGGCAGATAATGAAACGTGATCATACAAAATTATATATTTGCTACGATCAACGTAGCGTAAAAAGGGAAGAAAGCGCATGTATAACTGCACGAGCTGCAGAAATGCAAAACCAGAATCACAGCTGAACTCTTTGGTGGAACCTCCAGCGAAGGTCAGTGATGATAATTATACGAACTCGTACGATTGCTGGTGTCAGTTTCACCTTCTTTCTGGTGCGATTCAGCTCTAAGCTACGCAGCTCACAACCGATGCGGGAATGGAATCACAGCCAAAACGTGCAGCGAAAAATGTGCGCATGTGTATATGGTAGCGCAGAACGCGCAGATAGCACGCGCCAGTACCGTGCATAGAGTGGAAAATAAGGCGAAAAATAAAACCAAATACACATTCTACTACAAGCCAACACAGCAACAGCTGATCGTGAATGATCGGATGGTGTACCAGCGCACGATACAAGTGTTGGTGTGTGATGCAGTGCCATCAGAAACCGCGAAAGTGGTCGCAAATGTGAAGATGCTGCTGAAGAAGAAGGAAATCTCATCTCATCTTACGCTACACGTGTGTATTGGTGTAAACGTGCGCTTCCAACACGATTAGACGAAGGCGCACAACTAACAGATGATTGTCCCCCAAACCCGTCACCATTTGTCGTTTATAATCTTTCCCTCGCAAACGTATCGTCTCTGTGTGTACGGTACGATAAGTGGGAAACAAGGAACGGATAAGGGAAAATATAACACTGCAACATGGCAAGTGCAATGTGCGCGGCAACCGCGAAAGAAAGAAACCATCAACGGAACTGATGGACGATGATCGTTATGTCGGGCCTCCTGTCCGCTTTTGTATCGACGATCATCGTTTCTTGCATTCGATTGGCAACGGGATTGATTGTTACAAAACTGGCCCTTTAACTTTTCCTTCCGCTTGATGTGTGGTGGTGCTGGCATCCGATCAACCGTGGCCTAAAGCTGGTTGGGCAAAGATCAACGATGATTTGTTTTCTAATAATAACGATTGCTCTGCTGCATTTTAGGCACTTAGGGAAAAGAAATTGGCATAAAAGAATAATATTTATCCAAACAATCGATTGAAATATTCCCCTTCTGGATTATAAAAAATAGTTCCAAATGTGTCATCGTTATTTTTACGAGACATTCCCTGACCCTGTTCATTCATCCATTATCACACGCACCAGATGAAACAAAGAGCAAACACACTGTTCTCCACGCGATACGGCCACGGTCATGGTCCGTCCGGTTGTAACGCTGTTGTTGGAGTCTTTTTCCACATACATTCCTACAGGTGTTAGTGTGTCCATTAAAACGGGCTTTGTGTCTACAGCTTCCGCGATCGTACGATTTGCGATCGAAGCGCTCTGCCCGCTACTCTTTATGTGCTGAACTTGCTGCTTTTTAAACCGGTTTTCGTTGAAAAGAAATTTTCACCCGGTTTGTTGTGTTATTGTAGGAGCATAGATGATGTTTGCTTGTTTCAATGAGTAATCAAGCCTCAAATCTTCACGCCACGCTTGAAGCTAGATTGCATCATCAGAATACACTAATGTACCAAATATTTCGAAACACTCGACAAAAATAATACGTGTATGATGAAATTTTGCATACTTTCCGCAACCGCGTGTTAGCGGAGTTGCAATCGTTACAAAGTTCAGCGCTTTAATGCGTTAACCCTGCGCGAACTCCAAAGCAGTTTTATGTTCTTTTTTAAGTCTCAACCGTATCGATTCACAAGCCAAGAGCATCCGAAACATATGAACTTGACCGACTCACACACCACCGACGGAACGGGTGTGTGCGTAAGTGTACAACAAAACTGGGGACGCGCATTGGGGTTATTTTCGGTCGCGTCACTATCGCGAAGATCCGCTACGCCCGTGAAACCTTCCCAGGCGACACCGTTATAGGGTGCCGTCCACATGTGCCCCCCATGCCACACGTCAAAGGGCACACCGTCAGGATGTACGAAATGTGTCCACGCCAGTCTACAGTGCGTTGTTTCATTACGTAAACGAGGTGCGATTATCGTCTAGAATGAAAAGCAAAACCTCTACGATTATCTGCATCATACCCCCCCATACCGGCCACATGTTGTGTGGTTGTGTACAGTGGCAAAGGAAACGGAAGAAGTGACACAAACCTGCTGGTGCTTACGCGTTAGCTATACTTACGATGTACATTCCGGTAGTAGCGGTTCATGCCAAACAGCTGACTTTGGTTCCGAAGGAGCGCACTCATGATTGATCGCGTTATTAGCACTACACTTGAAGAATAATTGCAACTATTTCCCTTTATGTAGCTAACCACGCCACTATACACTGCCGCTACTCTGCACAATCGAACCGGTCAATACTTTTGCGTGAAGTGCGATGTAAATTTTGGGGTTCCCTTTACAACACACTCTTCTCTGGCCGGGGGGGGGTTTGATTATGTTGCGAGAGATGATTGCACCACTGTAAAATTTCGTTTCCAAAAAGGTGTACAAACTGGACCGGTGTATTTGCACTATCAGAACCACTTCAGCGATCCCTATTTTTGATCGACCAGATATTGTTCACGGTGGAGAGGGAAAATTTCCATCTCCAAGAAAACATCCGACTTGGTTTTGATGATGCACGGGTGTAACGTGAAGGGAAATAAAAAAACAAAAGAAAGGAACCGTACTTTGACAATCAGCTTTATTTGACAACTTACCGTATCTTGTTTATAGTGGCGGTTTGGCATCTTCAAACATTCAAATCTGGTGGGGAGCGTCTGTCTGTTCATCGAAACGCTTCAGCCATGGCGGTTGGTGGTAGGCGCACAAATAAAACAGGAATTGTTGGTCGTTTATCTTCTTTTTTAATAATTAGAATACTAAGACTATAATAAATTAATAGATATTGCATAACCACATGCAGAACACGTTTCAAACAATTTTTCAAAAATGATTACCATGAACAATCTTTTTTTTTAACAAATTTTCCCTTCAAGAATCTTTTGTTTAAACATTTCATATATTTCCTACATCAAAGGCATTACAACTAGATACCTTAAGAGCAATTATGTACAATCACTAACTAAATATTAAGTTACAACGCTTAATTCGCGCTTCCGGAAACGTTTGCTCTCATCCCACCTGCCGGCGGTATAGCCCTACCAAACGTCCAGTTAAGCCACGGGATCAACCGGGCGTAATGTTTCTTTATCTGCGATCGCTTATTGTTACGGGAAGGATCCACTTTCGGAGGCGTACGACGTCGGTTCCATGCCTCGAACCGATTGGATACGGATATCTCGGCCACCTCGTCGTACTGTACGCGATCGGTTAGATTGTACCGTTGCAAACGCTCATATACGCGCTGCTGATCAGGATCGTACAGTACCGAACTGGCGTTAAGTATCGCACTCAACTCTCCTTTCGACCAATCTGTGCCACCGACTCGTATTGTATCATTTTGCGCGCTTTCTTGACCTTCATTAACCGTGACAGGGACGGCCGGTGTTGAATTCAACGCTACTGGTAGCGGTAATTCTTGGAGCGTCACCTCAGACTGCGTTGGAACCAGGAACGGATGAAGCACGTGATTTTCGGTGTTATTAGAGTGTAACACCAGGTACGGATGAAGCTTTTGTTCTGTCGCTGTATCATTTTCAGGCGGCACGTGAACATGCAGTACCGGAAGTATGATACGTAGTGGTAGTTCTAGTTCCGGTCCGGTGACGTTAAGGTCGGGAAATGGATCTACATTGTTATTATAACTTCCAGGCCTATCTCCACCGGAATCACCTTCATCGTCCTCTTCCTCACTGTACGGTCTTACACTGTCGTTATCCTCCTCGTCCTCTCCCTGGTTGGCAAACTCATCGGACGCATCTTCGTAGGGTTTGGTATCGTTCAACGAACTTTCTTCCACGGTTTGTGAAACTTTCTCATTATCCGCCAATGTTGAGTTTAGGAAATTTTCCAGCTGAAAAACAAACCAATATGTGGTAAATCTATTTCACAATGGTGTTACCACCTTAAGCCTTAGTGAAACCTACCTCACATTTACCACACGGTCGATCGTAGAATGTGGATAGAACGGCCGCCTTCACGTACGCGTACTGTATCAAGCTCCAGGGTGGCTGTATTATGTACGACACGCGTGAGCAACGATCGATGACGTACACCTGGAACTCCCGCAGGCCGAATAGCGCAAACGTCCGGTTCGCGGTCAGACGGTTCGGGTAAACGGTAAGATTGTACTCGCCTGCCAGCGATTGAACGGTACTGAAGAAGTTGGCAAAGTTGTAATTTTCCAGCTCGTACCGTACGCGATGCAGTGAAGCACTCAGCAAAAACCGTACCTCATCTCGGTACTCCGCCTGGCTTTGGAACATCTGGTAAAGGTTATGATAGCTGACAGGGGAGAAGAGTGGATGAAGAAGAGCAGAGTAATGAGGTTATACAAAGTGGATGTTAATTTTGCCTCATGTGTTACATCCGGAGTCGATGGCGAGATGAAATCATCCACAGCGCAGAGGAAGAAACTGACCGGCATTAATAGTGGCGCCCTGTTCTCCAGCAGCCCGGATAGCTCAGTCGGTAGAGCGTTGGACTTTTAATCCAACGGTCTGGGGTTCAAGTCCCCATTCGGGCGAGGGGGAGAAATTTTTTCGATTGTTTGTTTAGTGCTTTTTGTTTGTTGATCTTCAATCATGTTAGCAACGCAGCATCTCCAATGGTGTGAGAGAACAAGAAAAACTGAAAGTGCATCGGCCGCGATCGGCTGGAAATGAAATTTGCTGGTACACGAGTGCAGTAATGATGATTACGTATGATGATGATCATCAGATTTCCAAACAAAATTTCGAATAATAGGAGCTCTACTTTGAAATTTATTTTTTAATGCACATTTTCGAAAAAAAAGTTGTGAAGCTTGCAGTGGGGAAAAAATACATTTCCATGATCTCGATCATCAGTTTAGTTAATTTTTCCTATTCTGAATCACTGGCTAAACCTTTTTACCGGCATCTATTTATCACTTCAACCTATAAACACCATTACTTCCACTACCAGCATCAGCTACTTACTACTTAATCTGCTCGCGATAGTCAATCTTGTTGTAGAAAATCGGATCACGATCCGCAAACACGCGTGGCGTTTGCACCGGTTTCGGCGGTGCAACATTATACAGGACGGTAATTTTACCGAAAAAATCATCCGCCCTATCACCGAACTCACGCTCCAGTGACGGTCTGTCCAGGGAACTGCACGTTTCCAGCTCCTCACTGATGCTCATTTCCTGGGAAGCTCCCAAACCACACCAAAACACCAGCAACAGGCTAAAGATCACTTGCGATCGGTAGATCAGCATGTTGATGACGATCATGCCCTAACACATCAAGAGAAAGTCCAATATCAATAATGTCTCCGCACGCAATCGGTACTGAAAAAACGTTAACGCCACCCTGCGATCGCGATCGCCACCCGGTCCAGTCGATCACTGGAGCCTGATCACTTGCAACTGAGCAAAACCAGAGCTAGATAGAGGACCTGGCCGTACTACGCGTTGTACACCGGAGCGAACTAGAGCGTGAATGGGTTAGGGCCAGAGGCACCAACTATAGATCTGCGCCGCAACAACTTCTTGAGATGAAACTTTCTCGCTCACGCTCACCCATCTCTTAGTGTTCCGTGACCACCAACGCATCAACTGGAGACGGTATTTCGTGGTGGGGACACCGGGAGGCAAGCAGGCAAGGAAGATGTACGCGCATCTTCACCAAAGTTAGCCCCTATAAATCCCGTTTCTGGTTTGGACGGTGGTCGGAGATGCAAGGTGTGTGTTCTAATATCTGGTTTTGAATCATTGCTGCACATATCTCACCAGGTTTTCCTGGTGTGCAGTCGGGTGCGTGGTGGGTCCAGCGTGGATCAAGTTACGCATCGGAGCATTCACGTGTTGCGCTTGCGCGCGTGCTTCTTAAAAGAACTGGTGGAGAACTCTGCCGCGGACAGACAGGGGAAAATAAGGAAGAAACATAATACACACACCCATACCATTCCCGGATTGTTGTGAGTTCCTTTACATCGCTTATCCGCGCATTTCGGTGCAACATATCAATACGCGAACTGAGATACGATCTTCAAGCGTATTCGTTGCGCGTACCTGCGTAGATCGTCGCGGCATTTTGCTTTTTCAACTTCTGCATCACTCCTCAAATTTATGTGTCGGTTTTTGGCGAGTGCTGTGGAAATAGAGTTTCTTCAAGACTCGTATGACCTCCTAGTGCCTGCCAGTGTACAGCCATATAATTGCGACACTTTCAGCCAATAATATGCTTAATTAGACCAAAAATTGTAGTCATTTGAAAAAAAAAACGCTGCTCAATCTTGTGTTTGTCCATTCCATAGGAACTAGAAGCATAGCGATTTAATCACCAAGACCAAAAAGCGGACAATTGTACGCAGCACGGAGAGACAGATACGCAGCCACTTTGTTGCAAACTGCTCCAATTCTCAGAAGATGAGCCGAGGAAAATAAAAGCATTATTATAGCCAAACAATCGACTTCAACTAGTTCGCGGACCGGTTCGCTGTGTTGCCCCACTCCTTACCATCTTGGCGTTGCACCACCATTCCGTCAGCTGACCACGCGCGACGCATATGAAGTGCTGCTGCATCTTGTTGGAAATGTGCATTACCCCCGACTGCCAACCGTTTGCCGCTATTAGTTCATGGAAAGTCAATTCGAACGATTAAAACATTGCTGCCGGTTACCGTTGGTTCGGATCATGGTGGTAGGGGAGTTTCAATTGCTCTTCGATTGACTCATATGGGACGCTGGAGATATGATGTGCTGTGCGGTGAACTAGGCATCTGATATTGCTCTTCATCTCGTTGCTGTCATTCCTTTCTCCGCTGCATTGGCGATTACCGCGACGTAGATTGTTTAACTTATGGTTGGGTATAGGAAGAAATTAAGATGCACATGCTGGAAAGGCAATCTATTTCCGTCGTATACAACTATGTATAATTGATTTCAAATAGACTGGCTAGATTGATCCAGTTGCGGGGAAAAGGTAAGAAATATATGGTTTACTATTTGACAAATCTTGCCTTTTTCAGATCAGAACCGGCAACGAAAACCTAATCCATACAGGCAACGGTGCAGATAAAATGATTATTCTGTTCAATTGCACCGATGCTCTTCATATGATTATGATACTTGGATTAAAAAATAAGAATTAATGTATAATAACACAATTTCAATAAAAGCCTTAAAAAAATGTTGGAATATTTTCTAACGCAATTACATAAACTCTGTCCCTATATTGAGTAATAACTCCCATGTGGAAACTCATCATCCGTAGCCTATTTGACAAGCGTGAACAACAATTGAAACCGAAAGGTCAGTGGTTCGAGCCCACGCTTGATCCTTCCCATCACTCTATCTCTTTTACACCAAACGGGATGCAAATTTTGCAATAAAATTTTTAATGTGATATTTACAACAAAACTGTTTGTTTTTTTTTTATCTTGAGATAATTTCCTTTTCATACTGGGATGCATTTATTTTGCCAATTCGTATGCACACCAACATGTAACAGCCCTTCGCACCAAGTGTAGAAGGTGTGCACGAAAGCTTCTATCACAACCACTCCGTCTATCGCCCTAATTAGACAATCGTGAACCAATTCTACATACTTGCTGCTGCTCACATTACCCAGCGGTTGGGAAGCTCGAAAAATAATACGACTAGTAGTAGTAATAGTAATAGTTTTAACAGCATAATAGTATCGACCATAATGGTTGTCTTACTTTTGTTTTTTTTTTAATGGGGAGGAGAAATTTGTGTTTGATTGTTTTGTTCAATATAGTAACTCTGGTTTAGCCGGAAAATGTGTTTCCTCCGAAAATCGAAGGCATCAATCCTTATATATGGCATCGTCTAATTTCATCTGTGATTCTATCACACACCGTTGTCTCTGGAATTGACTTCACTAAACGCTTGTAAGGCGCGATAATCAATCCAAACCCTTTCTCTGGTCTCATTTTTATCTTACAGTTACTAACTGTGTGTGCTGTTTTTTTCATTCACTTACACACTTATCGTACTCTATATAGCTACTAAAATTAATTGTGAAAAACCTTACAGCCAAACTCTGTTCGTGTTTCGATGGATGACGCATCAGTCGTATTTACAATCGTGTTGTGTACCCCAGTGGATCAGTATGGTCACTGTAAGGGCGACACAAATTCGACACCAGACAACCGCATCGTGCCAGTTTTACTAACCATATAGTGTTGCGTGTGTTTTGGGGTCGGTTGTAAGTCGTGCTTTTTGTTTTTTTTTTACAAGACAAATTAACAATATCTACACACTATAAACGTACCGCCTACCGTGTATATATGGTATGAAACAGGTGACTATATGCAACTTATGTTTTGCCGGAAACCAGCCGTTTCTTTGCGTTGTCGTGTTGCACACACTAATGTTCCAAGTAGACGGTCATAAAAGCCATCAGTCCGATACCGAGCAGCAGAGCGGCAAACTGTTTGAACGATTCCCAGGGACTGGATTCGTCCAGCAGATCTGGTAGCACCGTTACGAGCGCAATGTGTAGAAAGCCACCGGCAGTGAATGGTGCGATCCATGAGGTTTTTGCCTCCAGTGCTGTGGTTGCACCGCTTCCACCGATTGCGACCAGCGCTCCCAGCAAACCGGCACCGGCCGTAAGTAACTGAGCCTTGGCAGCATCCCAACGGCTAAACCCGGACCGCAGCAGGATCGCAAAATCGCCCACTTCGTGAGGAATTTCATGCACTGTAAGAGGGGAAAGCGAATGTAATGCAAATTAATGAAAATTCTACTTACACAAAAAAAAGGTCAAACTTACACAAAATAGCAAACGTTGCCAGCAGACCGTGCTGTAGCGAAACCAGAAACGAACCGGCCACTGCCAATCCGTGCGTAAAGTTATCGATCGAGTTAGCGAGCAGATTCAAATATCCTGCCACCTTTCTGTGGCCTGCCTCATCGCGTGCTGCCTTTTCGCCGGTGCTGTTACCAGCCAGGAAGCACCCATTCGGTACATCCTCGATATCACACGAACCCTTGCCATCGCCACCGCAAAGACCGACGAAACCTTCCGGCAGTTTGCCACCGCTGCGGCGCAACAGACAGGTCGCTATTTCGACACACTTGGGCTGCGGGTTTTGCTCATCGACGTTCGCGTAGCCGGAAAATATTTTTTCCACCATGGTGAACAGTAGCAAACCGGATAGCACCCACAGCCCGCTGCGGAGTGATGGGTGACCGTCGGTCTGCGAACTGGCCGCTAGCTCGTGTTCCCATGTTTCCGGCAGCAGGTGTAGAAACACATCGCCCAGCAAACCACCGACGGCGAAGCTAAGCAGTATCTTCAGTGTCTTCGATTCGGCCGCTAAAATGAAACAAATGAATAACACGCGTAATGAGCAAAGGGGTGGTACGTATGAAGAGGGAATGTTGAGGAAAAGATGATCTCGTTGTTGTTCACTGCAAGATGGCACGTCCCGTTTGACGATGCACGATGAATCAATAGAGATAGGGTTGTATAAACGGGAGCCGATGATGATGATACGGTTGTGTGTGTGTGTGCACGCGCAATAAACACGATCAAGGGATACCGATAAAGGGGGTCATAAATTAATTCTGCTTCTTACACCCTTTCGTGGTGCGGAGCACTGATTGTTGAAGCAAATAGAATGTCGTGCAACAAACGCACTAAGTAGGCCGTTAAAAGTGCATGATCATAAAGATCATATCAGGGATTAATGTTTGTTACGATCAATCGTTTAAAATTGATTTGATTTCTTAAGAAAATGAAAATACACTTCAAACAATAATTAAACATTGTATAAATTATTAAATTCACTACTTGCACTTACAAATGAAAACTTCAACAGAAAAAGATAACAAATAAAAACACATGTCCGAAATACTTACGATCACTTAGTTCCGATTCCTTTCCATTTTTCGTCGCATCCGGTATGATAAACATGGGCAGTATACCGGACAGCCCAATTAGGGCGGATCCAAGCAACGAATATACCCATGGTATGTATCCGAATGAACCGATAAACTCTGGCACGTATTGATTCATCTCCCGATACAGATAGACGAGCGTATCGTCCAGAAAGCTGTTGGTTATGTTCATCATCCTTTAAGCCGGGTGTGTAGCACTTTGAATTGTCCGTTCAACTAACTGGTACACACAGGTTTTTGGGGTGGGGGCAACCGTTTGAAGGATTGCTGTTGCTCTCCCGCTGATCTTTAAGGTATTTATTTCCCGCTGTCCATTCAGTGTGGTTCACAATTGTACCAATAGAAACAGGCGGATGATTTAGACGCTGTCACTGTTAATTTCAAAGCTGTTTGGGCAACAAATATTTGCACTGTTTATGACCGCAGCACGGTCGTATCGTGGCACATATTTTTCGCTCCAAAATCAATTCGAATGAATGCCGAAATTGCAATTAGCAGCTTACTGGCGGGTGGTAGTTTTTTTTGTGTGTCTCTCGTTCACACGTTATACACATTCACCTGTGAAGTAAATAAAAGCAAAAAAAGAAAAATTATTAACAAACCGGTAGAACTGGACAAAAAATGAAGCGTAAAAAACACAATCTAGAACACACAAAACCATCAACCTTTAATTTAAGGCGAAGAAGCAGAACCACCAAGCCACAAGCCGGAACCGGTGGAACAGAGTGGAGTGGAGTGATGCACGTACCCAAACACACGGTCTTGTTGGATTGGCTTGTTCTTCACTAATGACACCACCAGCTGATTTGGTTGTCCCTCTTATCGATTTCTGTAAACGAACATCCCCCCAAGTACGGGGGTCCGGATACACAAACGTGTACACCACACAGTCGTGGGATGATGCGGGGGAACGAGTATGTCTGTCTTGCCGTACGCACGCACACAAAACGCCCTTTCGATGCAAGCGAAAGTGATAAGAAACCCGGTGAGACGTACGATCATAAACATAGTGATTCTTCTTCGGGTGCAGTACCTTTACCGTTCGGGTTCTTATCCATCGTAACAGCATAGCACAGCGATACTTGACGATAGGCGCTCGGGAACGCGTAATAACCTGCCCTATTTAATCCTGCCGAATGTACAAACGGTATGATTCTTTTGTCACCCACTTTACATCTGTGCGTTCGCTCAACTTGGTATGCGGACCGATGGGTACAGATGACTTCATCCGGTATGCTTCACGTCTTATCTGCCTGCGAATTCTTACCACGAATATCTGTATTTCTGTATATCCTATTTTCACTGTGTTTACAGATAAGTAGACAAAATATCACTGATGCAGGATCGTCATGCAGAGCCCTGCTTGCGAACGATCGCAAAACGTGTTTGGGTGGCCTTCAACGTCGCGCCGCAAACGAAGGCAGAGTGAGGGAAACATCAAACACGGTGCAGTAATAGTGGTGTGTAAAACCATTTTTCTGTGCACGCTGTTAAACCATGTAAAAACCAGAGGTAGCCGATTGCGCGCGCGCGCGCGCCCGTTCGCATGTATGTGCTGGTATATCTATTCGTTATTGCGCACTAAAAACCATTTCTTCCTTTCCTGTGCCAACCACCCTTACCATCTATGCCGTACATAAACAATCTCCTCCGTCAAATGGTTCGGGTGCGTGTGGGAAAAGGGAAATCATAGCAACCATTTGCTGCCGTCCAACCATCGACAACATGTGGTTTCTTTGTTTGCTCAACCATGAAAACCATCTAGTCATCGTATCGTACGCCCCGTCGTCCAACCAAGTGGGACTGGGTTTGTGTGGATGTGTACGTGTGTGTGTGTGTGTGTATTTAAAGATGGTTTTCTATGGTTTTCTATGACGCACCGTACGATGGTTGTGCTTTGTTCCCGTGAGGTGGTTTTTGCGCTGATAAGCTGCCATGACAAACAGCAGCAGCCACAGCACAACCATTTCGCATCACCATACTAACCATTATTTTACGCTTATCACTGCGAACGGTTGGATGTGGTTTCTGGGATGAGTAATAGTATTTGTAGTGGTCGTAGGTGGTTTTAATGATTTTGCATTCACAGATGATAACGGATGCAAGTGCGGTTGGTTTGAGATGAAATAAAGCGACATTAAGCGACGTCCTTCGACTGAATTATGTGAGGTTTGTTTTTTGTTTTGTATCGGGAAGATATAACGTTGCCGGTAAACTGTAAATTGATACCGCAAAGATAAACTATACCGTTGGCGCAAAATACCGTTCTGTTTCCTAGAATGGTATTTTCGTTCTGTAGAGCGGAATAAATTAATGCGTTTGAGCAAGCAAACAAACAAACAAATTAAAAAAAAAACACGATATCCTTGAACCATGTCACCGATCGTGTTCGAGTCACAGATATACCTTATTTGCGCGTTCTGGTTCACCAGTATGGTACCACACGAGCATGAAACAACAATTTCTCTCAACAACAATCTATCGTTATATTCGAAAGAATCGAAAAGCAATAAAACACGGAAGCTGGAAGAATGTTTTACGTAAACCACCCACACGTATTTATCACACCGGAAATACGTACCATTCGCACCAGTCAGCTCGATATTGTTGTACAACCAAAAACTGGTAAAATGTGAAAATCTGTTAGCACGTTTACGAATGCAATTTCTATGAGAATTTATACTGACTGCATTTAATCTGCTTTGCAACTTTTTTATATACGAAAACGAATGGTTTGTTGTGACATTACAATCCAAAACATCTGTGGGAAACAGTTCATTTGACGTTAGGGCGGTACCCAAGTAACAATATACTAGTTTGACAGTTACACAATTGAGGCAGTTAATTAACGACAGGCAGTCTATTGAAATAATTATATTTCCAGTTTTTCTGTGCCGGAAACGTCGATAATCTTCTTCAAGACAGAAACTCTGCAAAATTTTGTCACTTTTTCACCAAATCATAAAGTGAATTGACAATTTCATGAAAACCCCGCGGACAAATTTAACGAAAGTTCTCTGCGTCTCTCCCGTTTCCTACCCTGTTTGACCTATACTTGGTGACGTGCACGGTGCTAAAGTATAGCCTTCTCGGATTTTTCAATCGTCAAGTATGTCTATCTCATTCCGCATGCTGTATGTACACGCAGAACTCTTGGATTGCCTTTGTGTTTGTGTGTATACAAAATCATTTTGACAACACCGGCGTTTCAGCCTTCATATTTTGTTTTGATTTGGATCAGACTAAATATATTTTCATTTGCGACTATTAAAAGTGTAAAAATGGCTTGCAATCCGAACGATCGTCAATTTTCTGAGCGACATGATCAGCTTGAAAGAGAATTAGACCAAATGATCGAAGAGGAGTGGAGAATTTTGGGGCCTACTTTGTATGAGGACGGTGGTGCTGAAAGTTTCCCTTGGCCGCTTAGACACTTTGGTAAGTACAGAACACTATAGTTAATGTTTGTTACTTTCATTCGCTATATATATTATGCTTTGTATTTTTAGATACTGCTGCATCAAATACAATTAACGTTGGTGGAGGAAATATTGATTCTAACAGCTTGATACACGGTGATGGTAATGTAAGTGGAGTAACATTTAACAATACTAACACAGTTAGTGGGAATGTAGACATAAACAGCAGTATCAGTGTGGAAGAAGTGGAGTTTAGAGTCCATAATAGTTTTGAAGATTTAAATGAGGGTTTTAATTGCGATGATACAAGATCATCAGAGGGACATGACAAATACAGCAATTTGGGAGGATTTAAGTCGTTCCAAGAAGCTTTAAAATTCTTCTTTGTGGTGAGTCATTTATCCCGTGAAAATTCCAATTTGCTTTTGGCGATCTTACGGAAGTTTTTAAGATTAGATCTTCCAAAAGATTATCGTACCATCATGAAGACACCTGCTTCGGTTAGGAATCAAATTGTTACGATATCAGCTGGTTCATTGTGGTACCAGGGGGTAGAAACGGTATTGAAAAATTATTTCAAAGAAGTTGAACCCGAAGTATCACATTTTAGCTTACAAGTTTCGGTTGACGGACTTCCTCTCTTTAAGAGTTCTGCTAACCAATTTTGGCCTGTATTAATTAAAGTGGTAGAGTTGCCAAATGCACCGGTTATGCCCGTTGCCATATTTTGTGGCAAAAAAAAACCGGACAGCGTTGAAGAATTTTTGCGTCCTTTTGTTGACGAAATGAACTCTCTTATTGAGAGTGGGATGAACTTGGGAGAAAAGTTGATAACTTTTTCCATAAGTGCTTTTATAGCAGATTCTCCTGCAAGGTCATTTATAAAAGCTGTAATGGGATGCAACGCTCTTCATGGTTGTACGAAATGTACTGTTGTAGGAACCAAAGTTGAGGGTAGGGTAATTTTTGAATCCGTAGATGCCTTAGTGCGTACGGACGCTGGATTCCGATTGAGAGAAGATCCACAGCACCATAAAGACCCACGTTCTCCTTTAGAGAATATTAGAAACATTAACATGATTTCACACTTTCCTGTCAGTGATCGCTTGCATTTACTGGAGTTGGGCTGCACTCGTAAAATCCTGAAAGGTTTGCTAGAACATATTTTTGAAAATTTCTATCGGTGGTCTCCGCAACAAAAGAGATCAATAAATGCTTATGTAATTTCGGTAAAACTTCCAAGTGAGTTGCATCGTGCTTATCGGTCCCTATACAATTTAGCTTTTTGGAAAGGAACCGAGTACAGGACGTTTCTGCACTATATAAGTCTAATTATATACAAAGATTTTATGTATGAAGCAGCATATAAGCATTATTTGTTATACTTTTCCGCTATTACGATATTTTCATCGTTAGCTCACAAGAAGTATTGGCCGATTGGAAAACGTTTTTTAAACAAATTCGTACTTGATTTTCATGTACATTATGGTCGTTCGAATTTGGTGAGCAACGTCCATAACTTAATTCACATATATGACGAAGTTCTAGTAAATGGACCACTTGACAGTTTTTCGTCATACCCATTCGAAAACCATTTACAGTTTCTGAAGAAGTGTATTAAATCGGGAACTAAATGTTTGGAGCAGGCAGCTGGCAGATTGTATGAATATGGTGCAGTTCATACACTTGAAACATCCGTGCCTAAAACATATCCTTGGATAAAAGTAGATGGATCTACGGTGCACGTAACGGATAGTTTTCTTCTTTCACCGAATGTTAAAGATCAGTGGTTTTTGACAAAAAATTACGGTATTGTAAAATTTTTGTCTGCATATAAAAATGAAGTACATTCGATTGTTTTGGTTGGAATGCAATATTCTAGCATGAAAGAATTGTTTAATATTGAAATGATGGATGACACCGGGATTCTTGAAATGTCATCCGCCGCTTTAGGAATGTTTAAGGTAGACAGTAGCACTCTTTCAGTTAGAGTAGAAGTACCTATTAGATTAGTCAAATGCAAATTAGTTATGGTTCCCTTGCCTTCTCGATCTCTTTCCCTCTTTCCTCTTAACCGTGATCCATCTGATGCATGTGCTTACATTCCTTTACTGCATACTTTCCAGCCCTAGTAGCCTTTGCACTTTTAATACACATAATATTGGTTTCGTCGTTAGTCTCATTTTTATATCATGTATTTGTACGTAGTAGTAGTACAGTAGTACTAGCTGTTTTTGGTAAAAATTTCATTTTTAAAAAGTTGTGGCTTAATTACAATATGGTTGTGGTGTTAAAGTAGTCAGAGAAAATGATGATGATGATAATTTATCTTTAATTTAACTTCTTTTAAAAAAACAAAGAGTCGTGAATAGTTCTGAAAATTGCGCGCGTTATGCTGGCTACATTCTTGTTGGTGAATGTCCAGTCGTATTACATTTTGTTAAAACCGTTTTTGTCTCAGAACTATGCATGGGAATGAGGGCGGGACATCATCATCATTTTAATGTAACTATGTATGTTTGTATCATGTAGCATGCCCGCTAATTCGTCTATGTTTCAATGAGCCTAGTCGAAGAAACTAACAACGTGTAGGATAAAGATCGTAAACATAACCAGGACATTAAATTCTCAGGATGGATGAAGGAGCGGAAAGGGACCACACTATGCTAGGAAACCTAGAGAGGACGAAATAGGAATGTACAGTAAAAGGTTATCAGCAAACAAAAGTTTAATCCGCCTGCCCCAGCGCAGAACTTACTATCCAGCTATGGTCAAAACGAAACTAAGGAATTCCTGATGAAATCCTTTCATCCTTAACTATGTCAAAAAGATAAGTAGAAGTTTATCTTGCTCGTGTGATTGACTTATTTAGTCGTTCATTCTTATTAGTCACGTGTTATTAGTATAACATATCTTGAAAGTGTCAGGTGTTTCACAATCATTTTCATAAAACAAGCGTCTAGTCGTTAGCGAGAAAGTTTGTAATATCAGTAACATTAGTATAAATCGTTTAACATATTTTTATTGCATGCAATTATTATGTACTAACATTTATTATTATAAAACACAACGTAAATAGGTACACACAGGTATCACACAGAAAATAGGTTTTTAACTCTAATTCTTTTTATTTATAGTATAGGGTTTCTTACAACTACTTTTTCGCAAAGATTTGAACCTTAATAATCTAGTTTTAGCATGCTTAAATTTTTGCTGTAAAAATTCTTTTACCTCCTCATCTCTTGTGCATTTTCCTAACGCTTTAAAGATTTCTAAAACCTGGAGGTATTTAGAAAACTCCACTTTCTTTCCTTCCAGCTTTCCTGCATATCCTGTCCAGGAGCACTGCGCAATGAAGGATGGTTCTAACAATAAGTACAACCCATCATTCATTCGCTGCCTAGATTTGCCTTCGTCTGGGTCTACTTTACTGCTCAGCCAAGCTAAAACCAAGCGAAAGAAAATCTGGTCCCTCAGTCGATCGTTAAACCCCACTAACATTTCTTCATTTTCTATCATTTCATGCACATATAATGCCTCTGGTGGTTGATTGCCCAACAAAACATCAACTTTTGTATGAAGCATTGACAGGCACTTTTGTGAGCAGAAGGACGATCGTAAATTCTGCTCCACCATGCTTCGTAGAATATTATCCTGGCAGCTGCTTTGACTATGTAGATCCAGTTCATGAAATGTGAGTAAAATCATAATTAATTCAATCGTATCAAAACATTTCATAAGGAAATATATTCGACTGCTCACCTTTCCACCTGAATGCCAACATTTCGGTATCCTTGCAATATTTTGTCATCCCGAATTACAGCTTTTTCATTTTTTTTTATTTTTTCAGCTTCCATTCTTTTTTTCCACAGCCGCGTATAACAAAAAATTCAGATAAGCTTAATGTAAGGGAAGTATTTTAAACACTATATGTTTAGTAATTTACTAATGCCACTTTTATTCCCTTTTCAGGCCTGTGCTTTCCCGTGCTTTGAATTCGGATGTTTGACAATGACATTTGACAAAGCAGTACAGAACAGTGATCCGACACCATGCACTACTAATTTAATTATTTATTCTCATTATTCCGGCTAAAATTATGTTCCTTTTATATACTTTGATTCAGTAGTCAAGGCATGTACGTGAATATGTGCATTAAAATATTATGATTATATTATTGTATGTAACATATGTAAGTAATATGAAAAAATTGCAATAAAATTTGAATTTAGTATAAATAAAAAAAAAAAAATTTATTTCGTGTCCTTTTACATTGAGAAATTCCACTGTGCAATGCCTCAAATATGCTCACACACACATACGCATTACGCGCGTATCACACTAACACATGCACACAACGGATGGTTGCAGTTAGGTTGCACAGCAGCCATGTGCAACCACTGTGCAACCATGCTTAACGAAACTTTTGCCCATGGGGTAATGCCTCAAATTTTCAAATAGTGTAAATTTATCTTCAAAAGGCCTATTTGGAATTGTTTGTTGGGTAATGATTTTCCATTTGACAGACCAAACAGATCGTTTTGTATTTACCGTTGCTCAATATATTTCATAAAAGTTTTTACATTATATAAAGTTACAGATAAAAATGTGATTATCAGGTA
Source organism: Anopheles funestus (assembly GCF_943734845.2). Classification (NCBI taxonomy): domain Eukaryota; kingdom Metazoa; phylum Arthropoda; class Insecta; order Diptera; family Culicidae; genus Anopheles; species Anopheles funestus. The sequence continues at coordinate 23,293,392 of NC_064598.1, forward strand.
TTTAACTTCGCAAACTGGAAGGTCGCATGTATAAACGTCGCAGCAAAATTATTGTTAGGCTCTTTCCGCAACAACCTGAATCAGCTGATGGTACGGGATCAGCTGTTCGGTTGGTCATTTAACATATTTTCCTTTGTGTTGATGCGGATTTTAAATGGCTTCTCGAAGGACGCACAAGTGGAACAAGATGGTTGGTAAAGTGTAGCGAGTGTGTTAGTCGCTAAGTGAAGCATAATTGTACAATGATAAAAGCATATTAGTCTACCGATTGTAATCATTCACCATCCAGTATACTGATATTAATCAGTTTAGAACACAACAATAGAGCGAAACGTAGTTTTCTTCTTAGCGCCAGTGTCAGTCTAGTGAAAAAGGAGCTGCATGCACTATTTGCGCCAAATGTCTTGTCATCGGTCGTGCTTTCTTCTATCAAACAAATCCTTTTGCTGTTCCCAGTAAGCTCAGTGTGGAGCCCAAATTTTCCCCAACCTCAAGCTACAGTGCATTTGGGAAATGATACACCGAGACTTGGGAAAGTATCGCAGTAGACACAGGTGAGCCTATAAAGATAGTGATCCCGTTGTTTCGGTACGGCTGCACTAGTAGATTAGTTAGCTATGGCGATGTGGTTATTGTGTGAGCATCAAGCGGTAGCAAGCAGAAGTTCGTTTTGTTTTTTGCATGTATCTTTTTTTTGTACACTTTTACTTACTAGTAAGCGATTTTCTTCTCACGTATGATTGTGTAGTGCCTGATAGCAGTGTTTCTTTTGTTCCCTTTCAGTTAACTTGTATACCGGCCGTATCTCCGGAAGCGTAGCGCCCCCAGCCGGAGACTATTTGCCAGTGCCGGGAATTTGACTTGAATTAAGTCTACGCATACCAAACGACCGATTACGATCCAGTTTAGCATCACCTTCGGTTGGAAATCATAACGCAAAACCATGCAAAACAGCCTAGATACCACCGCTGCAAAGACGCAGGATAGTGAGCGAACGCTTGAAATCATGCCAGAACAAATAGTACAAGACATCACCAGCTCCTCAACCCAAAACGTAAACATCCGTCAGCCGAATGCTATCGACGCTGGTAAAAATGATGGAAAGGACCATACCGAACAAGGTGAACGGTTGGCCGTTGATGATGCAGGTTGTAACTTCGAAACACCGACGACGGATAGAACACTATTCCGATTGCGAAAGTGCTCGACAAAGATCTTTGGGCTTTCGCCCGTTTCGGAAATTTCTGCCGCATTGCAAGATTCCGGCCTGGACACCCCTCGGTTGGTACGCCACAACAAAACTCGACCGGTCGGTTTGAGAAAAGGTACGTACAGCATTACAGCATTCCCATATATGAGAGCCCAGATGGTTCGTGTCTTGGGTAACGAAGCATAATGTTTATGCTTCCTTAACATAACGCAAGATGTCGCTAATAGTAATGTTTTATGATTTTAAAACAAAGACCACGTGCAAGTGTTTGATAGGTGCACGTGGATGGATTCGAAATGTATTCGTTTAGAATAATTTTTAACAATTTCAGTTGTTATGTTATCTTCACTATCGTTTTATTTTATTTACTTGTGATATTTAACTGTCCTATATAATTATCGTAATTATTGTTTTCAAGAAACGACCATGTCTGTGTAACGATCGAAGTACAAACCCGTAAACGGAATCGTTGTTTACTTTTCATATTCTGCTCCGCATCAATGTATGCTCACACACCGTCCCTCACACGTACGAATCATTGCCTCTCTGTGCATTCGTGTCGAGGGACGTATCCTTTTCGGTACGTTATAAATAGACCACCCCTGCTAGCGATGGATTCGATCACGCGTTCATGTGAAGTTTTCCAACCCATTCACGTTAGCTGCTGCGTTTAGGTGGCAGCTGTTATCCAGTGGAAAACCCCCTTTCCAATGGTGTCTTTCATCGTTGTGGAAATTTTTTCGCTACCTAGACAATTATTTGTGCTGTCACTACAAGACGTACCAGTTCGGGCAAACGCACGATACAGCAATAACGGTCACTTAACACGGTAACGTTGACGGGACGGACACTTTTGGTGGTTGAATAGTAAAATTTAGTCTCTTCTTTAAACTATACTGACATCATGATCCTCCCGACAAATGATCGTGTGCATAAAAGTAGTGAAGACAGTCGGTTTAACCGTTCAGAACGATTTGCATATGGTTTTTAATTAATTTTTAAACTGCATTTTTAAGCCTTGCGACCATTCACACTGGTTTGCCAGATTGCATTTGCAATGCAGATCGCTTTGTGCAATGTCCTTGATGTTCTTCGACGTACCAAACGCTTGTCACCGCTCGTCACTCAGTCAGTCGCATCAGTCACATTGGTCGGAGAGAAAAAAAAACATGCAAATTACCAGAATCCGGATCTGTTTTGGGCGCCAAACTCTCTTCCCTGCCCGATTCTGGCTAGTAAAAGGGAACTGTTTATGAAAAAGGCGCTAACGCCAGTAAACCAAAGAAAAAAAAAGTTAGTTTAAATACCCTCCAAACACGAAGGCGAGGCGACATCGATTGTAGCCGAAAAAAAAATCCATGTAAAAGAATTGCGGTATCTTGATTTTTCTTACCTATTTTCTTTGCAGCCGTTTTTATGCGCGCACCGTTTTTCCTTTCCGTTTTCTCGAGCGGGTAACCCTCGTCAGGCCAAATCCTGGCGCTACACACTGCTTACACCCCGGCAAGTTGCGCACGGGGATTATTACCGGTTATTGCGAATCCCTGGGTATCGCGCACGTTCTAAGGAAACCCGTCGGCCCTTTAAATTTTCTTAAAAGGTCGCTCGTCCTTGCTTCGGTTGCATTCCACTGCGATGCACATCATCTTGCGACTGTGCCTTTTATGTGTTTGTATATAAACTTGGTTTCTTGATCGTGCTTGTACATAGAACCCTTTTTTTTGGTACAGATTTTTCTTCCGGTTTGTGACAGCTATTGGCCGATGTGCTAAGGCCCACGTTGGATAGGCTTACGGAACAGCCGAAAGGACGAAAATGCGCGCGCGCGCGCGCACACACTCTCTCTCCCGTACACAGGAGCGCCTGTGAGGCCTGGTACTGTTGGAAATGCGCGCCGATCCTTCCCTTTGGGGGGTTTTCCTTGCACAACGGGGAATTGTAATAGGACATACGGTGCATGTGTGTTTGTTAGCGCGCGCATTTTCTTCAAGGCTCATTATGGGTACGCTCCAGTGACTTTCCCTTGTAGTCCGTACGAGTGGATATGCCTGTATGAATGGTGAATGCATTCGTAGATGGCAATTTATGCTAGCACACATAATAGACTCCCTTTTCCTCGTAACATTCGTCCTTCCCTCTTGGCCGCTGTTTGGTCGCTAGAACCAAGGATGGCAGAGTGATGTCGGTGGTACCCGATCAGTCGGCAAGCGCATTTATAATTAAACCTGAGTTGTTGTAAATATATAAAGAATATCTAGGTGTAAATAGTGTAAGGCGCGCAATGTGTTTTTTTTTTGCGCGCCACCATTGCTTAGACCACCGTTGGTGGTGCAGGTACAATTTTTCGTTTTGCCACAACTGAATCCTGCCGAAAGGGGGCCTAAACCCGCATTGTTACAGTTACGGAACCACTGTGTGGGTTTACGGGTTCCCCGGTTTTGAGCCATTTTGGTCTTTTATTTTTGGCGCGAAACCATCCCCTTTGGCGCCAATCGTTTCCATCGATTTTTTTAATGAGTTAATGTGTTAAAAATTTGAGAATATTTTCGCTAATATTTGTTATGCTTCATTGCCGAAATAGGGCTCCCTAGTTGTATCAGAGCAATTTTCGTCCACGACTGAGTGTTGAGCAGCAAATATTTTTCATGATTGAAGTACCATTTTTAGGGTTTTCTCGGATGCACGGGGCTTTGGTAAAGAACAATAACGAGCCCTTTTGTGGGTTAAGATGGTTGAATGGCGCCCCCTCCCATGGTGCAATGCCATTGTTCTTTAGCACAATCGTAATTATTTCATGCCATATCTTGAATACCAGCATTCCGGTCCTGAAAATTACATGCTTTTCATCCCACAATCAAAATGCAAATGGAGCACCGTTGATTGCCCTTAAGGGTTAATGATTGATTAGAGTTTTTGCACTCAACTAGCGATACGTAGGACAAACAAGCCAACGTCTAGTATAATCGATTCAAGATCTTTTAAAGGTGAAAAATTCGGGCAGTCTATAGACCCTGACCAACTTTTGCATGATTTGCTCGGAACGTCTAAAACACCACCGAAATACTTGCTGTACTTCGCATCCACCTGGTGGAGGCCTTTGACCCGGTGTCGGAGACGGACCTTTGTTTAGCTGGCCGAGATCAAGAAGTCACTCTAAAAAGTCAAACCGGAAGCGATATGAGCATTGCAATCGGTCGTTCTTCGCTCCAGTTCCTGCCGGCTGCGGGTTGTGGTTTATTATGCACCGTCGTTCCACAGCCGACGATACACTGCGTGTGCGTATGTAGGAGAGTGTCGGAAATAGGTGTGGAAACGTACGAAACCTTGATAAAGTACAGCGGAAGACGTGGACAGGAAGTGGCAAAAGCTTCGAATGATTGCTGCTAGGTTCGGAACAAAAGGGAAACGATCGGTAAAATTGCGAGCACGAGCCAAAATCTTTAAGAAATGATTCTTCTTCCATCATTTGTTTTGCAGCACAAGCGGAAGGAAAGAAACAAGGATATCGGGGCCGGGGCGAACGGAGTCTTCAGACGGACTGAAGTCTTATTGAATTTGTAGGTTTGCTTGTGGGTTTTTGTGTGTCTGAAAGCTGTTGTTGCATTGCTTTTAGACGCACTTTTTCGCAGTTCGAGGCGCTAAGGACAAACAATTGCGGTGCGTTGCAGTTGGTGTTCCAGATTTGTAGACATTGGTTTTCCATTCTTTGGAAAACAGCTGTGCGTCGATGCGTTATCCTTCTAATAGAGATGGACAATTGTTGCTTGAAGAGGACGTGACTCAATTGTGATAAAGTTAAAATTTATGGGAACGTAGATCACATTCACCATTGTAGAATAGACAATATTCTAGTCTAGACGTCGAAAGCGATTTTGAGTTTGATGTGCCATGTCTAAAATAATTTCTACATTATTTAAGGTAACGAATGCAACAAGTGCTTCCAATTCATTGTGACTTTTAAATGAGCTGAAACATTATTCAAGCACTCTACACCCTACGCAACTAAGTGAGGGCGAGAATTCAGTTTTTTTCCTGTTCCAAAACAGGTAAAAGTTCATCAGCAACAACACTTGGCAACTGGAACTCGGTTGAGCGGCTTTGGCTCGTGCGCAAGTAGCGTGAATTGGGCCACACATTTGGTACGCTAATGACGATATGAATGAGTCCTACGCGTTTCGTGTAGTTATTTCCTATATTCCACTTCACGTACAGCGCTCGACCAAATTTCTTGTCACGGCAAGTGTTTTTGCTCTCTCTCTCTCTCGTCTGTCGCTTTGCTCCATCGATTCGACCAAAAAACACAAGGACCTTAGGTTGGACGCATCCTTGAATTTCTCCTGCTTTGTTTCCCACCGAAGGGAAGATGCGTTCCCGATGTTGTTACACCGTGGTCAACAAAGCGTGATCGTCAGGACACGTGCCCGATAAGCGGTCGAAGGCGGCACACAACACTGCCATGAACGAACCCCGCAAGGATCGTAACAATTGGAAACTGTTGGTTAGATATTCATTTATTCTTCTTGGAAAGGAGTAATTTAGTCGGCACACGGGTACCGCAAACCGGCTAACTTCCCTTAACCTCGAATGAAAAGAAATGTGGGTTTAAAAAATATGTATATACATGTATGTACGCGGGAGGCTTTTTTAGAATCAAGATAAGCTCCGTAATGCGACGACTACCGTCTGGGGCGAAGCAGTCGAAGGATAATAAACCTTTGGGAAACTTCCGGGGTAGCACGATATTGCGGTGAATAAACTTTGAAACAACACAATACTCCTGTTTAGAGTAAGGGTCAATTGTTTGTTTTTTTTTCTTCTTCTTAAGGTGAGAGCTCAAGTTTAGGTGTCTTACACTCTTACCCAGATGGGAGCGGCATTACTTCACGTTGATATTGGGAAAATGTATGCATCTGTGGATGCGCCACAGGCACGTGCCACGAGGGACCAGTTTGCAATGATACGATGGCTATAAAGTAATTAACTCATCCTTATCCTTCACTGCCACCATCGCGTCATGGTCTGCGGAGTCTCGAATAGCCTTGAAGCATAAGAGACTATGAAACTTATGAATAATTAAACACCGGCCCGCCATTCGAATCATCTACCGCATGGCCTTGTACCATCCAGGAACTGCACAAGCACACAAGTGACTTTGCGCTTCACGTCCGATCCTCGTGTCCTGAAATTTCTTTACTGTAAATTTTAATTCATCACTAGCTATATTGCCACCGTGGTCCTGCTCCACTGTTCGACCTATTTCAGCGAGACTATTGGTAGCAAAAACGATGAGAGTAAACAAAAAATTAAACAAAGAAAATGGTAATAATCCCACTTCTTTTTTCGTAGACGTATCGTGCAAAGGAGTACGTACGGTTTCGTGACCTCATGCTATCCCCGTCAGAAGTTGTGGCAGCGCAGACGCACAAATGTTTTTCGGGGGATATCGTCAAACACTATATGCCACACTGGTACGTACGTCCTGCGCCGTCCAGCCGGCATCACATCGGCGCGACATGGTATTTTATATGTGCAAGGGTGTAAGGGCGAAAAAAAGGAGTACAAACTGGCAGGACACGCTATGGACTATATAAAAGTGGAAGGCGCTTTGCGCCGGCGCACATCGGCATCCATCTTCGAAAGAGAGGGTGAGAAAGTGTGCACCAACGTGACCATATGTTGAAATTATCGACCGGTTGGTCGATTCGACGACGCGGGGTTTTGTATCGTTCCCGCTGGTATATCGTACGGCATTGATCAGTCGCGCAACAGGGACTTGTACAGCCGGCCACGAGCGCTGAGGAAGTTTTGGGCTGAAACCCTGGTGCCACCAAGGATTCTTTGCTAGCGCACACCGCTCGGGTGATGCTGTTTGTGGTGCTGGATTTCTATTGCTTGGAAACCATCGAGTACCATTGAGGTGGGGGTCACTGTTGGGCCGGGTGGTTTTGTTACGTGCAGCGTCAAGCAAGGGGAATATTGTATATTGCTGTGTGATAGGTGTACTATTGCAAAACCTTCATGCTGACGTGGTACTTTTGCTGATTTTTGACAATGCGAATGAATTTCGAAGCTTGCGTGTGTTTTTTTTAAGGGACCCTTCAGAAATAGGCACCTTGAGAGTCGAAGTCGGACGGATTGTTCAATGTTGCAGAACAAGAGCAATCAATCGTTGCATTGCGAACCTGGGTATTTCGGAACAAATCAAGCACCTAGATCTTCATGTCTGTAGAGGGAGCATAAGCGATTTAATAGATTTCTTTAGAATGCAGGAATGGGTGCAGTTAATATAGCAATAGGACACAAGCATTCTAAATATAGCAATTCTAATGTACAAATCCTTGGTACTCAGAAATGAAACGTGAAAAACACGAAAATCTTCACGCTCCTATTGCACAGCACTAATGGAATACGAATGATCTTCACGGATCTATTCTGACGTATGTTACCGAGAGTTTCTGGTAAAGATCATGCCGATCCTTTCTAACATCATTGTTACAAGAACTTGAAATATTCCTTGAGTTTGGTTCCACATGAGTTTCAATACGTTATTAGTTAGCTCTTCTCTACTCGGTGGATGACCCCTTCCTAGCTGTAGGTTTTCCGTTAGGTCGAGGGAACTGATATAAATATTTCCCTCCGTTTTTCTTGTCATGCGGCATACGGTATGCTTACCACGATATTACGATATACCTCTCAACTCCTTGAACACTTCTTAAACTGTGATTGACGAAAAGCAGAAACATTTTCCGTAGCGATTACTCAATAATTTCTTATCTACGAAAAGCACTTTCTCATCGTAGAACGGAGAGTGCTGGTGATGATTTTTATTTCTCAAAGCTTTAATAGAACAAATGGAATGGATTTGGCGCGTGCTAAGATTTATATCGTAATACCTACCACCGGTGAAAACAGACGGTACGACACACATTTGTAGCGATCGTGTATGTGCCGGGGGTATCAGTGAGAGCGGGTGCCCTGGGACACAATGGAATGGTTCCGACTTCTATTGCAGTTGCAGTGCCGAAATAGTTGAACGAGGGTGTTGTACGCCTTAAGAAAACGGAAAGGAAAGCTGTCAGCTGTTCACGTCGTCCTCCGGAAGGGCACGCGCCAAGAATAAGTTTTCTTCACGGTTTCTTGACGCTTGGCTGTACTTGTGTGAACGTATATGTGAACGTATCAACTGATGCCAAGGCGTGTAAGATAGGAAATGAAATTTATTACAGTTTTGTTTTTGTCCGTGAGGACTGGTTTGGTGAACTTAATGCAAGGATCATGCTGGCAGGACAGAAAATGGTAGCAAGGGCGACATATGTGCTGTGTGGCCGGGTGTGGCGGGAGTTCCCTTTTTTTATACGGGAGCAATGAACCTAAGGTTTTTGTCTTTTCGCCGAACACAAACCTACCCCAAGTGTAGTGTGTTTTGAGTTCTTCGGGGCTTAAAGGATTTTCATTCAGACTGTCCGGCTCTACACCAAATAGCTAGCGAAATGTTTCTAAACTTTTTTTTGTCGTAAAAAATTATGCTTGTCTGGAGTTTTATTTCTACGTTTTTGCATCCAGTTCAATCAAAATAGCCCATACAGCGCTACTCCCTACTGTTCTTCTTGGTTGCACTTAATTTAATTTACTTTGTTCGTTCGTACATACAAAAAAATGCTGCACAATAAGCGCATTGTACACATTAGGTGGTCATTGAGATTGAATTTTCGCGCCAAAAGCGAATGATTTGCAGTGGTTTGTATGTTGCGTACTGCGCTTAACCGAATGATATTTGAGAGTTTGTAATATGAAATATCTGGACGATTAATGTGTATATCTTTTTTCTATTTTTTAGACTATATTGATGAGCTTGCATTAACAAACAAGAAAAACCTATATGTCAACGTATCTTTTAAGACCAACGAGACCCTTATATCTTACAGTAACTGTGATGAAAATTTGTACCAGTTCAGGCTTGGAATCTCAAAAAGTGGGAAAAGATATTCCCTTCTCGAAAATCATGTCCTGCCATACTTTTGGGTGCCTGAAATTAGTCTCCGGATAAACTTCCCTTCGTCTACAGCCGGGTAGCGTGTTATGTCTTACCGTTGCCGTTTCTGCTCACACTCACTTCCCGCCACGTACTGTTACCGGTCCTAGGCGCAATGTTTAATCCCAGTTCCTTCGCTCAAAACTTTCTTCCGGTAAAGGTAGAAAGGTAATGGCCATAAATCGGAAATAAATCTTCCGTTCCGTTCTGGGGAATTCACGTTTCCAAGGCATCGTCTTTCGTCGTCGTCTCCTTGCGGATGCAAACTTTGATCCGTCCCCTTCGCACACGGGCACTAGACTGACTGACTTTCGATGGATGTCAAATCAAAAGTTTTGGGAAATGGCTTGAAACCCCTAAACCGGCACCTCGGAACTGCCGGATGGTAATAACTCACCACCCCAAAAATGCGTTTTGTGTCTGAAACGTGGAAGCAACGGGGAAAAGAAGCAAGAAAATGAAACCGTCACTCCTCAGGACTGCCCAGGACTTTGTAATGCAGACGACCGTGTGTAGGAAGGGTGTGTAATGTAACATCATGTTAATATTTCTGCTGTGCATAGCGTTATCGGTGGTAGCGCAAGGATGCAACGTTTGGAACACTTTTAAGGGATGCTTTTCCAAATCCTTGAAGGTTCGTTGTGCATGTAGGAAGGCGGCTGCGATCGGTGAATGATCTCGCACTCGCACAGCATGTTTCCATTGTTTAATTAAATTTAGAAACATGCTAAGAATAGGTAGTCCATGCGAGTGTATGGCAATGAGATTTGGAGAGTTATGTTGCCATTAGGCATTGCTGTTTTGTCGCTGTTTTGGTTCGAAAGTGTTTGTTGGTTGTGTAACATTTTGGTATTTTGTGATTGGCTTCCAATCAAACACTGGTAAAATCGAACTCAAGTTGATTTTCTTGAAGAAATCGAAAAAACGGCAATAAGAAACGGTAAACCTTAGGGAAACGGAACAACGAACTCTCGGGGTTGTTTATGTGCAGCTGCAATTGTAGCTTGGGAGGGTGAAAATAATATTGAAACAGTATCGATATTTGTTCGATTGCTTATAATGGGGGAGAAGAAAAAAAGCCGGTAAAGAAAATAACTCCGTACACTCGGTTGGTGAATACCCTTAAACATGAGTTTGTGAGGAAATCTCACAAAACATAGAAACTATTGGTTTCCGTTTGATGTCATGCTGGTTCTTGGCGGAATTTAATGCTTCTAGATACGAAAACCGAACATAGCAAAATCAACTTCTTCAATTTCGTGAAGTCAATGACATTTTCAGTAAGAATGCCTTTTTTTAGCAAAAAAAACAACACATAAATGCTCTAGAATGAAGAGTTTCGAGAGTTCGAATGAAGCGTTAATGAGTTGCTGCGCTTGGTGCTGGTTGCACTGATGAACCACTGAGCGAAACAAACGGAAATGGACGACTGCAAAGAACTAAAGCCAAAAAAACCTCAAGAGAATTTCAACTGATAAAGGCAACAAAAAACAATCGTCCAAAAACTGGATTGATTTCGACCCGTTCTGATGCTTAAGTTTAAGAATTGCTGTTTGCATATCCCCATCATAGAGATGTGAGAAGCAATTAAAAGCTGGAACGCTTTTAAGTTGCTGCACGCTTGTGAATGTTTGCAGAGATGATGCAAGACACCCAACTATCCCATATGGGGATGGACTGGAAGCGAACAGGCACAATACTGTGCGCTTGGAAAGATGTCAGCATCAATAGTAATGCTGAAAGTTATGGTTATTGCATCCTTTGCATAAAGAAGATCGCTTTTGGGATGTTGTATTTTTTTGTTGGTTGTATACTTTTCATTTCATGGCCTATCTCCCTTTTTACCGGAGGACATCATCAAGCCTGACTTTGCAACCAAGTGTGTACATTAGTGTGGTCCGTGTGGGAACTTCATTCGTTGCGGGGCGCATTAAACTTAATTAGTTGCATATTAATGTGTCTTTTAGTGAAAGGTTGTTATTTTTTGTGCATGTGCCGTGATTGTGTTCTTCGTTCGGTTTTTTTCTCTCTCCTCCATTTCGTATCTTATGCGTTTGTTCTACCGACCGGGTCAATGAAGTTATTTTCTTGCGGGAGAAAATAAAATATAACAATTATTGCGTCACGTTATTTGATTTCAGAAAAAAGAAGCTATTAAGAAACAAGCGTTTAAGATACAGATTCTTTGTTAGCATTTTTATGAAAATGCTTAAAAGAGCTAAGAAATGTTTATTGTTTTCATATACCGTTTTGTTTATAAGAAATTTTCCTTCTAATCGTACTTATCTGAAGCATGTTTCGATTATTTTCTAAGTTATATTTCCTATGGGGATACTTTGTTGGATTTGTTTTATCACAAACGCTACAGGCGCCTTGACACTACAGACACACCGCAGGACAAATTTCTCGCCCGTTCGATTAATATCCCTTCGGGGTGCATTTTTCCCTTTTTGCGATCATATATCGGTTCCGATCGGTTTCCTTTTTTACCCGTTATTTAAACAAAAAGACATAAATTCTTCCCTTTCATTTGAGCGTTTTTGAAACGCCTAGAATTTGCAACGAAACCTCACTAAGAAAGGGTTCTGCGAAGAAAGGGAGAAAGTAAATGTATTAAGGAACGGATGTACCGGAATGGTGGCCTTTGCCTAGGGTGCCTGCCAAATATTCTTACAGATTTTCCTTTCGATTCCTTTGCCAATTGCTTCAGCACTAGGCAAACTTTCGATGAATCCTTTCACTGATAGCAAATCAAGGTATGAATAAATTATTGAAGTTCTTTGTACGTTTTACTACGCTGCCGGCGAGCCCCTTAATTTATTGGCCGTAATTAATCCCTTGGAATATCGATTAGAAGATAGCAATGCTTATTTTCGCGGGTTCTAAATGCAGGGAGAAGCTGTGTTTTCGGGTGAAAAGAAAAGGGGCACAAGATGCAAATGCAACGAAACCGTTTTCCTGGTGCAGATATTGCACAGCACATATGGAAATTGCACACCAAACAAAGGATTCGGATGAATGAGCAGTAACAGTAACAGAAAGTGTTCGGTCTGGCGCAATCACACCACGATGCACGGGCATGAGAAGGGAGAGACAAATAGTGTGATAAAACGGAAGAATGGCATCCCACAGGGTGTGACTATGCTAATGGTGGTATGGCGTTTTGTGCAACAACAATGGAATCAAATTAACCGAAGCAAAGTGCAGCCGAAGCCGTATAAGAATACGCTTCGGAAAATAGGGGGATGATTAGATGCGATTAGAAGTTGGTGCTTGATTTGCGTGTGGAATCTCACGCCTGCAAAGCCCACGGGGGTAGGCCGGAATGGGTGTCATTTCGTTTCGTTTGTATTGGGAAAGATTTTCAGAAGTTACTTGATCGGAATGGCACGGTATTTTTAGTTAGAGATATTCGTATATGTCCTAAACTCTCCCAATAGTTGCTTGCAAACGCGTCCCATGCGAAGAATTAAAAGTCAAAACAGTAGTACTGTACATCTGCCTGGCGCCAAGAACGTGAGGATGATGTGTTGCTGGAACTGTTTGCTCTGGACAGATGCATCACCAGGTTGCATCAACTGCAAAAAGCCATACGCGCACGGTACCCTCGCAACTTCTCAACTGCGCAAAATATTGTGCACCTTCGATCGAGCGTCTTGGATTTGCTTAGATCGTCGTCCCTTCCTGAATATCCTGCACCGAATGTTGGATAGCGTTCCGGCGCGGATGGGACGATCCTTTCTTGTGCTATTGATGAAGTGAATAGGACATTAATTTCTTTGGTTTTTTGATGCTATATAGCCGGAAAGAGGACTCGCAACGAGAAGATGTGCGTTCTGCTTTAGGGAAACCTCGTACATAGTGGTGCATTGCGGAGGGATGATCATCAGGATCAATGATTTATCAAACGTCAATCGGGGATCCTGTTTCGTCTGTGTGTGCGCGTTGCGTCTACGAGGTGAACGAATTTGAGTTTCGGGTTTGGGTTCGTTTACCTGGGACACGGTACAGGTCGCTGAACTAAGGACTAAGGATGGCTTGTAAAAGGTAGGGATTTTTACAGGACGAAATGAAGAGGAAGAAAAACAGAAGAAGACATTTGGAAACTGCATCCCAACACGAAGAACGCAGCCAAGAAAGCGAAAACCAAGAGAAAAAAAAAACAAACTCATCCCGAAAGGGAAAGCCAACGGCAATTTGAGGAACCGTTACGGAGCGAATTTTCATTTTTATTAGATCCCAACAGTGAATCAGAACCGAACCATTCCTTGACCCAAAATTTTCTCCAACCGTATATCCTAATGGGTGTGTGCAAGCGAGAACGATAGAGATTTGTTTTGGATTAGTTTGTGCAATTAGGTTCGTTGTCTTTGGTGAATTTCTTCGAACGATTATGTCCGCTGTCGAAAAGGGAACACACTGTAACTTTTAAGCCGAGGATGTACTTGGGTACAGTGGCCATCAACGTCACCAGGATGATGAGCGTGCGGAATGAGATAACACATAAATTATCAGTCTTTCCCTCTGGAGGGGTGAAGATATGTGGGCAAACGGGTGACTGCAGCTGGACGTTTGAAAGGATACATTGCTATATCGGTAACGGTGACGCGAAATTTCGAGTACTCTCCGAATCTCCGAAGGTCCAACGTAAATTACCTGGGAACTGTCCGCGAAGAGGATTTCCACTGATACTGGCAAGGTTTATGTGCTTCGCTAAGCACCAGTGCCCTCTTAAGGATACAAAACCCCTTTAGCTGATGCTCTCCAGAACTCTGGCAGCTGAATCGTCGGGCTATTCGCGTTTGATGGGTCTCGCGAGATTCGCGGGTCTCACGAGGGTTTTGCTGCTGGCGTGGTCTTCCGGCAGGATACCCTTTTCTTTGGAAGACCCGGGAGCTGTGATTTATTTTTATTGCTAATCAAAATAAACCGTAATCTTGAGGAACAATGCCCCGGCACCGTATCGGGTACCGTGCGCAGAATGCTGACCGCGGAACTCGCGAGGTCCGCAAGGGTGACCAACCTTCAGGGGTTGGTCAGGGGGAAAAGATTAGGGCAGCGAGACATCAGCGAAAGGTCAGCGTAACGTCGGTGTAAGTCAGTGACCCTTACCGGTTTCTTTCGCCTGTCCGAAGTGCTCGCCAGGATGGGATGCTAGTGGCCCGGCCATAGTCCATAACCCCTTGACTGGCCACTTCAATCTTTGGTTTTACGGTAATGTCTGATCATCATGGACAGTCGAACATTGGGACTGGCAAAGGGTTGCCGATGGAGACGCGGTGCCCTCAAGCGTAAAACAAACGAACTTTCTTCCATTGTTTGCCGGCGTCTTGACCGGTGTTATCTTGCCCTATTCTTCACATTATGCTAAGCCATTCTTTACTCTGGTGTGTAGGTTTTTTTTTGGTCGTGCTTTACGATTTATTTACCCGCGAAAGATCGCATGTAATGCATCCGGCACAATGGACAATGTAAGGCTTTAGGCGAAACTGGCCATCTTCCTACGGTGCAGGTACGGTCAGTGGTTCGCGGACCGCGGAAATTAATGCATAATTAAACGGCCTGACCCTTAGGGTTGCTGCGGGTATGTTCGGGAGCATATTACTGGTCAGAAAGTGGTCATCGGGTTGCGCATCTCTTGAAGTGCATCCCGTCGAAGAAATGTGAACCTACTTGACTCGCGGCAGTATCTGTTGTAGCTATTTCGATGGTTTATTATCCGGGGTGTCCGTTCGTGAGCATGGTCAGTGTGGACGTGTTCCTAAAGGATAGAAAGAATAGTTGTGGAAAGGTAGCACCGAGCGCCGGGCATTGCTTGCCCGATTTCTTGGACGAGAGCGTTAAGTGAATCTGTTATGCGTGAATGGAAGTATATGTATTTTCTCGGTTGAATTGGAAAGGATCGCGTAGTGATTGAAATATGAATATGCTGTATATTTTATTTGATTACTGGAAAAAGGCCCCCTTTTTTCACACCTTTCGCTTTCGCGAGCTGAGACGGTTTGCTTCATTGTCTGGAGGTGCAATAAGTCTTTCTTTTTGTTTGATGAAAAAAAGGAAACGTTACACGGAGAACAAAACGTGTAACGCGAGTAACTTAACGTTGGGTTTTTTGTGTACGGTTGTAGATGTTCATATTGATCCAACATTTCAAACGTTTGAAATCAGATAAGGCTAGGCATGCTTTTGGTGTAGTATTCAATAGAACAGAGAGTGAAAATAATGAAAATAATTATGTACAGTAAGCCCAAAAAGTATTCGTCGGTTTTATCTTGTTCAACAGAGCTTCGACAAACAATCGATAAACTGTCTCTAGTAAATAAGCATGACTTTGCTGTGCTACTTGCAATATCCAGACGTCTCTTCAAATAAATTCTTAGTGAAGTACGCGCCACAATCTTGTACGGCACTAACACCACTCTCAAAACCATGTCTCGGCAATTCAATAAATGATCTTCACTGTTTGATTTCACTATGTCAAAGCCACAATTTAAGAGATTCTTTGCGTATAAGTTAATTTAAAGTGTCCTCAAGAATTTCAATAATAATTTCAAGATTAAATTGAATAGAAGAATCTATTATCCACCAAGACGCATAAATGTGCAATGCCATCAATAAGACTGCAACAGTCGACTATATGCTTGACAGTGACCTCCATTCACGTGTAAGTAACAATACTACGGTGACCTTCCCGATCAGTAGATGTAACATATTACGCTCAACTAATGTCATTTCCTTTATATCTCCCTTATACGCAGATGATGGGTAGTATGGATCGCGAATGACATCATTGCCATTTTTCGTTATCAGCACCCGTCTGCTTCACTGACGCCGGCTGGTGAAAAGATTAGCAAAAATTCTAGCTGAATGTTTACCGCGCACCGTTTGTAGGTCAATTCTAACGGAAATTCGTCTTCATTGATTGTTGAGACGGCGTGGAAGAGGATGGTCTGGAGCCCCTGATAAGAAAGATGTTGCGGTTCGATCGGCGGTCCCATTCATAAGCAATTCTTAAAGCATTCCTTTCCTCCCATTCGCGAACGGTGCAAACAGAACCCGGGTCCTAACAATTGGTTGTCTTATCAAAAAAAGAAAACGATAGCAAGGGTGCAGGAGGATCGTCCGTTGCGGTCTTGTTTTCTAACTCATGCACCGTAGGGGCGACCGTTGGCAGAGTGCAACCTTAGCGCAAGTTTGCGCCCCGTCCCGCATTGATAACCTTCGGTAATCGGGCAATATTTTTGGCGCGAGTTTTTCACATTAGCACTGCTAACCTTCGCCCCGGCTGATGGTGCAATGTGGATTGCAGCGTACATACTGTGCGGCATAGTACAAAAAGGATTGCCCACATACCATGGCAGGATTTATGGGTGCAACAATGTTGCACTGGGAGTTGCAATCAGAAGTATAATTATTTTCTAACCAAAAAATAAAAGCAAAGAACAATTTAATCGAATTAAAAACAGCACCCGATAGCGCTTGGGACAATCGGGTTGTGTGTGTTTTTTTTAGCTTGCTCACAGCAACCGAAACCAGCACGTTACGTATGGGAAGGCAACAGTTTAGTTTTTGGGTTTGAAATTCTTTCGATTACGGTTACCAGTTAGCCGATTGCTGACTGGGAATGGGGGAAAAATCGTAATATCGTAAGATTGTTTATGCACTGTTCGGGCAACAAAGGCAAGCGGCGAGGTGAGTGACAAGAAGTTGAACCAAACAAAAAAAAAACGCTACCCCTAATGCATTAGATTTCCCGCGCGCGTACTCAAGGCAGTAGAAGCTTTTCTTCTTCGTCCTGGCAATGGAAAGAAGGTAGAAGAATGTCGATCTTTTTTCACCCCTCCTGGTCGGATTGTGGCACCCCTAGCAGTTTTTTTTCTGTAGTCGTTTTGAAGATCGCGCGCTTTGGTAAGAGTAATTTCTCTTACTGAGGAACGTTTTGTACTGGTGCTTGGCGTAGTTGTAGTTTGACTTTTTTTTGGGAGCGTTTTAACGCAACCCGCCTGCAGTGGTTATTCCCGCGATTTCTCCGGAAGCTAAACCACGCTTTTAATGCAAAGACATTTGGTTCCGCATTGGAGTGTAACACATTCGTAGCATAGAAGAGAGAGATTTAAATAAAAAAACGCATATGCTTAAAATAATGATTGATAACATTATCAACGACGCAGCGCGCTTGCGATGTGGAAAACGTTTATGATACGGATTCTCGCGCACGATGCAGCAGCGTCTTGTGCATACATTGCTTGAAATTAATGGTAGACAATAAAACGAAAACACGCTGCACATGCCCCTTCACGTGTGCGTGTTTAGATATTCCCGCTGGCATGAACACCCGGAAGGAAAACTGTTTTGTCACCACCGACTTTTGTGCATAATGCAATCGACTACGGTGTGTACTGTGTTTTCCTGGGATGAGATCGGTTTGCTTAGGGGGTATCATTTTTTTTTTCTTGCAGGGAATAGATATGTGTGTGCTTGTTTTTTTGTTCTTAATTTTAAAACTACTATTTTTATGCATGAGAAAATGTTGAGCACATTAATGGCGATGAATGAAAAAATAAAAAATAAAATAGAGACCGAAAGGAAAATTACAGCAGACGGTGATAGTTGACAATTTGATGATACCAGTTTTGGAAAGCAACATTTTTTGGGAACCGTTGACAAAAGATTAATCACGGCTTGCCTCACAGCAACGTGTACGTTTGTTGCCTTTTTTTTGTGCCTTACCAAAAAACCAAATGACTGGTGTGGTTGACGGTAAGTGTAGTTGTGTTTCGAAATTTATGCTTGTAAAAAATAGCAATTTATTGAAAAAAAAGACTAAATTTGAGGAATAAAAAAAATTCCTCAACTATTGGGGAGGAATTCCACTTTCCGGCTTTGATGTGCTCGTGCCCGGTTTTTCCTGTTGCTGGGAAAATCTCACAAACCTTTCGCCTTCTTCTCCGGAAACACTGAACTCTCGGCCCCCCCAAAGGAACGGGATGATGCATAAATTAAGGGTTTGAAATTAAAATAATCATACCATCCTTCTATCCATGGTTGATGTCGTTCGATCTTGTTTGTTTTAGCAGCGAGGGAAGCAACGTAAACGCCTGGCCCAGGTTGTGATGCATGATGCGCTCATGGTAACGGTGAAGTTACAGCTGCCGAGACAAGTACGTCCATAAGTCCGATAGTAATGTCGCACGAAGAGTTTGCTAGATTACGTAATCCGGGGAGATGCAAACAACAAGAAAAAAATGCATCTCTCGATGAGCGTTGATAAGGGAATAAGACTAAACGTGCCCGTACTTGCTGGCCGGCACTGAACCAAGCCAACCTTTCGATTGCTACGGCACATTCATGCTGCGGAAGAGGTTAACTGGTTCTTCAGCTTGTTTGTTTGGACGTGCACTCGGTTCCGAGATGGTCATCTTGGGGTGTTATGCCCCGGTCATTGTTTTTACACACAACCGAGAGAGAGAGAAGCAGAGTCCATCCTTCGGTTGGCCATTCTACCGTCTGGTGAACAATGCAGCGACTTATTAGATTTGCCACGGATAATTCAACCGTCCAGTGTTGATGGTTTGGCTGGTCCAGCCGGAGTCGGATTTCGAACATTTTCCATCTGCTTTGAACTAGTTTTGATTAAGCGATCATATTGACCTTTGCCGTGACGTGACATCTTCTGTTTGCTGACGCATTTCTCAAGCATTTCTCCCAGGGACGCACACGGTAATGCAGGACTCGAAACGATGGTGAGGACAGTTATGAACGCTTTGAATGGGATTCCTTCACCTGAACGCCGAGTCTTAGTCCGGTTTGACGAGATCCCGGACGAAACGACGAACGTTTTTGATGGGGTATTTTTTTTTTGTTTCAGCGATTACAATGATTGATGCTTAAGATGAACGATAGAAATGAACCGGAACTGAGTGAATAAAAAAAGTATAACGCATTTCGAACCCGTAACCGTAACGGTCTTGGATCAAATCCAGTCAAAGACAATTCTTTGCACATTTTGATGTCGCTATTTCATCTCATTTGTATAGATTAGATAGGATGATGATTTTGTACTGTACGCTTCCGGTGTGGACTTTTTGTGAAACTTTGTCCAAAATTGTTTTGATTTAATTTTCTTGCTTATGAATGTATCATTGTGTATGTTATATCACTCAGGACACGTGTGCTGGTCATCGAATTTAAATACAGTCTTTTTTCCATATATCACAAGCTGCTTTGCGTACAAACGTACCATTTTCTCACATTCTACTTGCGATCAATCATATTTGCTCGGTTGTAATCTGGTTTGTTGTCCTTCCGACATATTTGCTCGCGATATATCTGATTACATTAAAACTTCCAAAATTTAAGAACGTTTTCCTAGGTGAGAATGGTGTAGAGTCGTGCTGTTAGATCAATATTTGCTCCATGCGGCGTGTGGTTGTTTGAGGTTTATGCTAGGGAGCCATACACATTGACATGGTAAATGCCGGAAGTGATATAGGTGTGTAACAGGCTTTGACCTTACCTGTTTTGTCACCTATCTTATCATCGGACTTTCTTCCCGTTCCATCACTTGGTGGAAATTAGTGAAGCGCGGATATATCTTACTGACTTCACGAACGTTGGACACATTGAGACGTTACTCAATGGTCTGGAAATAAACGGACACAGAATGGTTACGTTCTATGCCAAGTCCAGATTAAGTCTGTCTTACTTTGGTCCGGTACTTTATTATATATCATTCTAAAAGTATGCTTAAGTTTGACGCCTTTGTCGTTCTTGGGCGGAGCCTCGCGGGTTGACCTACTTTCTTGCGCTTAAACGCTTTTGTCAAAACGTGGACATGTTTTGCCTCGTAAACAATTTTGGGCTTCGCTGCGCGGGTCAGTTTTGATTTTTGATTTGGTGTTATTAAATAATCATCCGGGTTCTACCTGTTGACGTTTCCAATGGTTGTGGCCAATGCTGACGCAGCACATGTATGTAGCCTACTTGCATTGGACTCATTTACTTTATGTGGGTCATTATAAATTTGGGTTGCATACTTGTGTTGTCTATTTCTTAAATACCGATCCCAAAGTCTGATTTCTGTAATAGCTGTTACTTTAATACTAGCTGTATAGCAGATTAGATATTATCTGCTACACCTCCCCTCTTTAGGAGAATAATATTATGATTGAGTTCTATTTTACGAAAGATTAATATTATTCTATTGTTGTTTTTTTATATTATTTTTTTTTCAATTCAGTGCTATATTATAAAATTTCTTATGGGGGATAATATTTTATGTGCATTGATTTGTTGACTAGAGATTTAAAATTGGGAAACTTGTAATCTAATGTATGAGGTTTGAACTTGATTTTTGAGAATTTGTTACATTCACAACTAGATGTGAGTTTTTCATCATGCTTTTCTTCGTTTCTTTGTTTCATTTTAGAAATCAATACATGCAATTTTGTTTGAAGAATCTGTTTATACTTTTCTTTAACTTTGCTCATTATCGATGCTTTGCGCAATTCTTCACATACAGTGGAATAATTTGTATTCAATCCTTCATTTTTAATGTATCTAGCCTCTCTCTTTGGGCAATATTTATCATTTTCTTTCTCATCATTTATTCCTTTTTTGAGTGATTCATTTTTCTTCTTCATATTGACGCTTTGATTTGCATTAATTGCATCTTTTTGTTCTTTGATTGCTTTGTAGTGTACATCAATGTAACTTTCTGTGTCATGTGTAACTTTTATGTCTCTTTCAAATTGTTCATTATACAACTCATCATTATATACTTTTTTAATTCCTTTTATCTCTTTATCGACGTCATGATTCTCACAAATATTTTCATGTATAAATTGTGTACTGGCGTTGTACAAGTCGTATTCGTAACTTGGTTCCTCTTGTTGTATTGTTTTACTGAGGTTCTCTTCTCTAGTGGTATCATCATTTTTATCATAGCTGCTTTCAGGCTGATATTCTTTATAATAGTCATTATATAATTCGTTTGTTCTGATGCCGTTATTAAAATATTTGTTTGATGTGGTCATCAACATTTGTCTGTTTTCTTGGTTCCTCTCTTCAAAGTTAAATCTTGATTCGCACATTTCATGATTTCTTATATGAAGAATGTTCGTTGTTTCTTCTTTATCTTCATATTTTGATGCGTTAGCATTAAACGTATTAATTGATTCATTTTGTACATTCAAATTCAACCAAAACTTGGGTTGATCAAAAAAATGGTTTCCCTGTGCTTGTACTGACGTTTGATAAATACGGCGATTATTATTTGTTCGCCAGCTTTGATTTCTAGTGTTTTGTGGGTTTGCCCTATAATTTTGTTGTGGTCTATTATCTGAATTGTACCTGCTTCTGTCGTGGTAGTTGTTAGTAACTCGCTTCTGGTGATACACGTAGTTTTGTTTGTATTTGTTGTATCGGTGATTTGTGTTGTTATTGTAAGTGTTATTCCTAGTATATGGTTTGTCAGGCATTCTAACGTTGAAAATGTGTTTGTTAGTATCATCATCCTCGTTTTCCATTACTTTTTGTGTAGCGTCTGTTATGGTCGTAAATGTTCCTGCTTTTAGAAGCGTTTTTGTTTCCGCATTATGAATCTTTTCTTTTAGTGTATCTATTCCCTTTTTCACAATCATGTCGTTTGCAACTATTTCTGGGATTCCTTGTTCTAGGTAAATTAATTTTAACTTTGCTGTCAATAATTCTACTTCATTGCAAATCTTTTGAATATCTCCGGTTTTTATTGCTCTGAGTTTTGCTATTATTTTGTCCGGATTAGGTTTCTCTTCACACCTTAATTTTATATCATCCAATAGTTCTTTGAATGTTGTTATTGAAGTTGGTAATCCTATCCTTGCTTTACCTGTTAATCTAACTCTTAAAAATTTTACTAGAATTGCTTCGTGGTGTTCGTTCAACTCGAACAGTAACTTAGCGGCATCTTCGAAGGTGCTAAACCTTTCGGCTGATCCATCGTAGATGGGTACTAGAGCTGCGGCTGTTTCAAAGTCAAAATTAGCCATTTTTATTTCTTTTGTTCTCTGTTTCCTTGACTAAGCTTTCTAACGATGAATTTATCAATTCTTTTTTCTATTTTGCATCAGGTTTCTTCCCATGCAATTTTTTTGCTATGCTTTTTAGTTGTATTATTTCATCTATGCCGTATTTTCTGTTATTTATTTCTATTTCCTTTTGGAATTCCTTATGTATTTCCTCAGCTTGTAATTTTCATTGTGTTAATCTAATCGTTCTTAATTTCTGAGTTTTTTCGTTTAATTTCTTAAGGGTATATTGTTATTTTCGAACTAATTCTATTAGTTTTGACATACCTGTCTATTTTGCATTGATTAGTAGTTACTGTTTCACTTGCGGGTGTGGTTTCTGCAATTCATCTTCTGGTGTCAGGTTGCCGGTTGTTTTCTTCTTATCGGGTGCTCTTCGTGGAGTTCCTGATCGATGTCTTCCACGTTGGAGACTCCTGCCTCTTGGGATCCCGCCGGTCAACATTTGTGATCCGTGGTCTCGCCTTCCACTATGTCTTGAAACTGAACTGTTTTTGTGAATTTCTTCTTACTTTTTTTTTTACTTTGCTGAACTATTATCACTTTTGTGTTATGATTCTTTTGCATCGTAGGTAATCAGTTATAAAGCGAATAATTTTCCGACACTGAGCATAACTGATGCTTTCACTGTTCGATTCGTGGATTATAATAAACGACTTTGTTGCTTGAATATTTGATACAAAATTGTATTGGAGTTTGCTTTAAAATTCCTATCTCAAGTATAGTTCGTTGTATTACTCTAGGTGCTTTATGATCGTTAAATATCGATCTTCGTTCGAACTACTTCTTTGGATGCATTTTCACTTCACTTGCATTTTAATTTGCTTTACTTTTTACAACTTTTCACTCATTTAACGTTTTCTTTATAATATGCACCACTTTTCATTTTTGCGTAGTTAATCATCACGTATCACGTTTGGCGCAAATATTTGTCTCTTTTTCCATCCATCGGACACGAGAATTTTCCACTTGGGATCAGTTTTCAAAAATGAAATAACACTTCGATGCATATTGCTTAGTTCGCTGATCAATTTGTTGATTACACGATGCACTTTTTGACTAGTCGTCGAATTAATTTTTAACGTGGCCATAACTGCACTTTTTTCTTTTTTTCAAACACTCGCTGTTCACACATCCGAAGATTGCCGATTGGAATCACGGTCGCCATGTAACAGGCTTTGACCTTACCTGTTTTGTCACCTATCTTATCATCGGACTTTCTTCCCGTTCCATCACTTGGTGGAAATTAGTGAAGCGCGGATATATCTTACTGACTTCACGAACGTTGGACACATTGAGACGTTACTCAATGGTCTGGAAATAAACGGACACAGAATGGTTACGTTCTATGCCAAGTCCAGATTAAGTCTGTCTTACTTTGGTCCGGTACTTTATTATATATCATTCTAAAAGTATGCTTAAGTTTGACGCCTTTGTCGTTCTTGGGCGGAGCCTCGCGGGTTGACCTACTTTCTTGCGCTTAAACGCTTTTGTCAAAACGTGGACATGTTTTGCCTCGTAAACAATTTTGGGCTTCGCTGCGCGGGTCAGTTTTGATTTTTGATTTGGTGTTATTAAATAATCATCCGGGTTCTACCTGTTGACGTTTCCAATGGTTGTGGCCAATGCTGACGCAGCACATGTATGTAGCCTACTTGCATTGGACTCATTTACTTTATGTGGGTCATTATAAATTTGGGTTGCATACTTGTGTTGTCTATTTCTTAAATACCGATCCCAAAGTCTGATTTCTGTAATAGCTGTTACTTTAATACTAGCTGTATAGCAGATTAGATATTATCTGCTACAGGTGTCTCATAGGTTATTTGCTGATGTACACCATTCGATACGCATTGGCCCGGCTGTAGGATAGAATTGATAGAGTGATGTACTGTGCCAGTACTTGTACCGAAACTTTCCCATTCACAGTTTCCTAGTGCTATGTGGCTGTGTTTGCGCAACTACAGTCTAACGGTCATTATACCACTAGTGGTGATCGCACGTAACAGCACGAGTGCTTAAAATCATGGATCCACCCTGTAGACACTTGTCTACACTCATCCGTTGAAGTTGAAATCGTCGGAGCGTAAAAAGCGCTTGCATTCTGTTACCTTTTCCATGCTTCGTGTGTTCGTAAGACTGATGGGACTGTTTTCACGTGGAACCTGCTGCTATAATTGTTTTGATGCAATGAGCAAAACTTTACATAAGAAGAAGAGCTAGAGAAATAAACTAATATTCCTAGACATTCAGTACGACTAAGGGTACAGTTTTGTATTTGTCGTTGACGTTGATGAACCCGCCGGTTTCTAACAGATCATCATCGTTTGCTGTACTGTGCGGAACATTCAACTTTTGGTACGCCCAGGGTACTGTTTCCTTGCTGCTCCAACATTGTTCAAACCTCTGGACTGGAGGGGACCGAAAATGGAAATAGCCTTTACCGGAATTGTGCACGGAAGTGTGAAGAAGCGTGCCCGTCCGTTCAAGAAAAAAACGAAACGAACCTGATCGTAAAGGGCAAGGTACCGCCCGACCTAACAGGTGCAACGGTCACTACGAAGGGTTTCAACGGTTTTTCCTTGACCACTTTTGACGGTTAGCAGGTAGGGTGGTTTGATTTGTTTCGAGGCCGAGGATGTTTTACTTAGTTTTTGATCGTTTCTTTCTTTCTTTCTTTGAAGGAATCAAACCAAACCGTTGCCGGATATGAGATTCGAGTTATGCTGGTAATTTTGACCGTAACTCACCACTGCGCAGTTCCTGTTCGGTTACAGGGTACGGGCCCCGACCGGTGTACTGTGTGCCTGTACTGGGCGTATCGTTCGCGATGCACACGAACCAGAATGTTATTTGCACGGTTCAAAGGACACCCACTGACAATGGACGTACTTTTTTGTTGGTGTTTTTTTTCTAAGCTTACGATCGAAAGGGATAGGTTTGTCTGAAGGAGATGGACATTCTTAGACGGTAGGCATTGTCTGTGTGACGTGGCAATGAGGGGAACGCACTGTATAATTCTAGCGTTGCGCACGTGTTCAAACATGATCGGCAGCAGTTTCACCGGAAGCTACGTTCAAATTCCTATGGAAATAAGTGCGCGCGCGCGCACGAGAGAGGGCGAGGCTTTCTTGGGTCGAGTTCAGAAATATTCGGCACTACGTTTTATGACACGTGTATTTTGTGTCTATGCGTATTGCCTTGAGAAGAAGGAATGGATTACAAATTGAGTTTTTTGCGTGATCCTCAGGATGTATTAATTTGTTCAGCTTCCAGTTTTTAGGTAAGGCTATCTGGTGATATTTGTCCTACATCTTCAAGCAATATAGCTTTACGAACGATGATACCCTAGCCGTCAAGTGAGCTGGTGTGCTATTTATTGTAGTTCAAATTTCGCAACTCGTCAATCTATTGAAGGAAGCACGTGTTGGACAAATGATGAACATATGTCTTGGACGATGCTTTGGTTGTCTTTTATTGCCGTCTTCTACGTCTAGCTTCGAAACCGTCCCGAACCAGTCTAGTCTTTACATCTTGCACCATTTTTGTGTGGGGCAGAGTTTGGGAAGTGGTAAACATCGACATCGAGTGTCTTTTGGCATACTTTAATTGTATGCAGGACTGTGTCTTAGAATATAAAATATGTTTGCTTCCCTTTTGCTGCGTACTTCCTTTAGGGTCTGTCTTAGGTAGATCTTGGGTCGGTGGTATTTATGCCCACAAAAAGAGCACACCGAAAGTGATCGTGTAACGAGATGTGTTCTTACAGCTTAAGATACGCTTTTCTTCCGTTTCCTGTCGCTTGTGTTACGCCGACAGCGTCCCATCAGCCTACAATGTAGACGGAAGTTTGCAAGATCCGATGTGTGTACGTGCAATCGGAAGCAGACACTTTTCGGATAGAGATCACCGTTCGTACTGTTCACTTTGCGAAAGACCCCTTATATCTGCCGTTCCGTACAAAATAACCTCAAACATATCAAAGCTCGGTTAACGAACTGAACAACTTCTCGAATGTTGGATTTATTGGGGAAAAATAAAAAAAAAAAACTCCAACCAAACATTATATGGTTTTTCAATTTCCTGTGGTTTCTCTGGTTAATGCTCATCGTAATATTAAAATTGAAATCATTTCTGAGGTAATTGACAAAACATGACGAAATTCTGGTCAATTCAATGATCCGAGAGTTTTAGGCCAGGTGTAATCTGAATTACTTTTCCCTTTATTCGTTTCTCATGTCTGTGTTTACTCGATGTTGTTTGTACAATTAAAGTTATTTTATTATTTATTTTTTTAAGTTTATCATTATGCAATTTGATAGTTTTCTTTTTCAACAAATCAAACAAATTTCGTTAATGGAAATGTTGATGTATATCTCACCCTATAAAATCAAATCGATCTAACGATCACATTAATGTTGGGGTATTAGAACTGTAGCTATAGATAAGGTACAGCAGCTGCTGAAAGTATGAAAGAATTCTGTGTTCGACAATGCTTTATCAGCAGCTCAGGCTGTGCAGGATAAACAGTGTATTTATGATTGATGTAGATAGGATTCGTGGAATTAATCTCCTTGTAGCCCCCAGCAATAAATTGCTAAAATACATCTAAGCGCGTACTTGAATGTTTATTTTACGGAAAAAAATATCAACCAAAAATTGTAACCGATGTATTCTTCTTTCTGGTTCTAATCTCCTTGAAGCCCTCCAGCAATAAATTGCTAAAATACATCTAAGCGCGTATATGAATGTTTATTTTACGGAAAAAATATCAACCAAACTTGTAACCGATGTATTCTTCTTTCTGGTCTACGTGTTTCAATTCGCAGAAGGCCAATTTCATCGGGTACCAGGCGAAGAAAGTAACGTGACGCCGTCTGCAACATGTACTACCCACCGGGTTCAGCTTCCGACTGCTGACGAGCGCGATCTCGAAAATCTCGGCAATGTCGGCGGCAACACCAAAGACGACGAAGGCTCCAGCCAGTGGCAACAGCAGCATGAAGACGGTGAAGAATTGAACCACAGGTAGGTGACAAATGATACCCTTATTGCGTACAAATGCGTACTCCTTCACCATTTTGCAATGGATGTATGTGCGGCAAAAACTACTTCTTTAATTTTTGGTAACAAATTTGATGGGTTTTCCTCTGTTCTATGCAATTCTTGTACCGTGATAATTATATGTGGCGCCATCGATACCCTCCAGCCGATGAGACAGGTTTCTTTCTATGTAGTTTTCCGATTTTTCGTTAATGCTTTGTGTTATCATTATCTGTAGGACAGCAGAAAAAAAAATCAGAACTTCCTCACAATGAGCATGACACTGAAAACAATGATTAACTGGAAGTCATTTTTCACATTTTATGTTTGTGCCTGCTGAGACAGTGTCGTAGCGTGAAACAAGTGCATGATGGCCTAACCCCGTAGCACTACAACCCAGATCGGGGGCACAAAAAAGGACGTTAGACGTGCGTTACGCATCGATGGGAAAGCAATTGTTTGTCGGTTACAATGAGCAAAAAAAACGGACGACGTCCTTTACCGGGTCTCTTCTTTGTGCATGTCAATGCGTTGGCGTAAGGATCGGCTATTCGCCCGGGAAAGTGGATTGTTGCTTTTTTTGCAATGTTTTTCCTGTTTGGCGCTATCCTTCGTTAAATGGACAGGCCTGTTTGGTTCGTGTACGTAGCTGTTAGTGCCGTATGCTTTCTTCTTGAGGCACAAATCATTTATCATGTTTATTGATAGGTTTGACAGTAGAACCCTGGCGCGTTTGGCAAGGGTATTCGCCATTGCACTTGTCGGGCTTTTTAAAAATGGATCCGTTACGGTCGATACAGGGTATTTCTCGTTTGTCCCTGGCGTGAGATTGACCTGCCAGCGAATGTTGAAAATAGTAATTAAAACGTGATTTCTGCACATTAAATGAACTTCCTTTGTCGGAGTGCAACTTTTACGGAGATTAAAGAAGGCAGTTTTTTGCCTACACATACAGCTTTGGAAGGTATAGTGGCATGGATGGAGAAGGATCATTACAACTGGTTACTGACAAGCAATAGTGCTTATATCTCGTAGAGTTTAAAGTTCTTTTCGTCTAATACAGTTTATGAAGAAATTCATGCAATTACCCTCAAGTATGTATCCTTGCAGGTGAAAGTTTTTGGTAAAATCATGCTAAGAAATTATGTACCTTCTCTATAAGTGTATCAGCCAGTAGCCGGTATTATTTACAAGTTTTACCACGTTACCATACCTAATGAGGGTTAATTGTCTTCTACGGAAAAAGTATACTACAAAGCTTTAAAATCATACACATCAACCAACACAAATCGGTCATGCATTTCCAGCAAATGGCAAAGATCGATCAGCAGTGCCGCTCGGATCACAAGCCAAGGCTCCGAAACGTTCCCTTTAAACTTTTCCGCTGGACATTCCTTGTGCAGCCCAACACAGCAAACGTCGAATGGCACCCCATGCCGGGCCATCGGAAATATTAACGATGGTACGTGATTTGCAAAAAAATAAAAAACATCTTCAAAAAAGTTGAAATATCCTTCCCAGTCCCTTACGGAGCAGTTTTCGGAACGGATGCTTTTTCGGTCCAACTTGCAAGATGAATAGTATCCGAAGCCGAACCATTTGAAGTGTAGCCAATTATTGGTGAAATTGCATTATTTTTGTGTCGATGAAATAGCCGTATTTTTCTTCCACGCAAGGTGTAACATTAGCCTCCGAAAAGTGGTGTTTTATAGCAACACGAAGGTGCAAACTGCACTGTGAAATGCAATCGCGCCTTCGCGTATTGTTCAAGGATCTTAGGTGGGAGCGAAAAAGGATAACATTTTTGACACTTTTCTTTTTTTGTCTTGGTTTTTTTTGCTGCGTGCCCGTAACACTGGTTGTAATGTGTGATTTTGGGTATGCTTGCATAATTTACGCACAGCGGTGATTCGATCAGTTTTTATGACTATGTGATGTATTGCACCGTGTCGTAAAACTACGTGCCGACATTCGGTACGAATACCTTGTACAATGTAACGTTGACTGCCTGAAGAACCCGCACCATGCAAAAGATATCGCACTGTGCGTTCTCTCTCCACGGGATGAGCGCCATGCCATAAATTACACGTTGAGCCCGGAATCCTCACGTGTTTTTATGATACCTCATATAGATAGTATATATGCAGGAGGCTTCCTGGAACTGTTGGTTGCCATGTAGAGTGTGTGAGGTCTTAACGTACTTTTAATGTCGCATTTAAATATTGCTATATTGAAGCTTCTAGTGTATTTGCGTTCTATTTTATATTAAACTATAAATGAAAGTTAAATATTTAATTTAATGAATCTTGAACTTTTAATGCTTCACCTATATTATTATTTTCCGTAATACTCTGTTATCTATCTGCTCTATATCCAGCGTGCGGTAATATGTCCATCGTAACAAGATGAAGGTTTTTCACAGAATTTAATGGCATCATTAATGTTGAAGGTCACTCCCTAATAAAATGACAAAGCCTTACTTTTGTCCGTAAAATCGTAAAGGACATAAAATTTGTTTGTTAAGCAGCAGACCTTATATCTCCCTTTGAAGTTTCAAGCCAAAGGGTTGCAATGCTGAAGTTTTCATAATCGGCCGTATCGGGGAAATCGATCGTTCCGCAAAGGTCGTCGCGCGGTGTAACTCATTTTGTAGCACAGCTATCTGAGAGTATTTGAACAAACAGTTATGCACTGAGTTGAAAGGCAGTTTCGTTGTGAATTGATATACCTTTTTATGTCATTTGCGTACTGAAAACAAAAAACCTGTTTATTGTCCTCAAGCTACATAAAATATGAAATTTAGTTTCGTGGGTTTAAGTAAAACATGTAAAAATTCACAATTAAAACATATTTTTTCTTAATTTTGAATATCCATAAAGCTTGCAACAACATTCATGTTCTATAACATCAGTAGAAATATCTAAACACAACCATAAGCAAAATGCACCCCGAATCCGCTGCTCAAAAAGTCGCGGATTTCTTTCCATGCAAATGGGAACGGTCGTCGCCGTGTATAACACTTGTTTTCAAACATATTGCGTTTGCTTCAATCTAGTAGGCGCTTTAGTTTGAATGAGTGTAATTGAGTGGTTCCGTGAGTTGAAATGAGTGTAAATGAGTGCACCGCGGCGATCTTTGCGGAACGATCGATTTCCCCGATACGGCCGAATGACTTATGGTAAACGGTAAGAAAAACAAAAGATTTGTTTTCTCTGCTACCTTTGTATTTATGGTGTAAAGTTGCTATTTTTTGGCTTATCTTTTTAAATCAAATTGATTGATGATATTTGTTATATGTGTATCAATATTAATTGTTAAAGGAATAAAATTTTAAACCATTTCCGTTGATCATTTGATCGTTAAAATAATTATGTAACTGCTAAAGGATGTGCAGATATTTGATACGTTGCCGTGAAGTACGTGGAATATAGCAAATCACAGGATATGCTGGTGGTCTAAATCTTTCGTCGATGAACCTGCTGGTATGTAACAGAAAACCGAGCGGAAAACGTTAGAAATCCGATCCCGTTCACTGTCAAAATGGATTTGCATGACACTGTTCGCGCTGTCAGCCTGGAAGAACCCATCAAAAACATGGTCGAAAACTTCACTATATGGTAGTGAAGAACCTTTCATTGAGCTTATGATATTGTTTTAAACATAAATGGAAGACGAGTTAGAAAAATAAGTTCATTTAAGCGACATAATGCCATCACACTGCATTTTATTTTTTGTGCCATAAAGCACAAACTTAAGTCAACCTTTTCACAACCTATTCAAGGATAGGCACATAATTTCATAAATTATTTTTTAACTATCCCTTTCGTCCTCTTTGAGCCTGTGATGTATAGTAGCGCTAATGAGGCGGCTGCCTGAAGAGTAAATATTGATTCTTTCAGGTTCCCACCAAACACAATGGATAGTCAGATTTGCTTTTATTGTGTGGAGAAATATTCGTTGTGCCGTATGGCAAGCGGCAACTCTACCGTGTTGCATAGGGAAGGGATCCTAACAGGTAATCAGATACAAAATTGTCTGTGCCCATATGGTGTGGGTACTTTTCGTTTCCCTGTGATTAGCCGTTCACCAGACACAATCGATTAATTGGGTGTTAGATTTATGGATCCTAATGACCACCCACCCAAAATGAAGGGAATAATCCAAGACATACCGCACTGCAAGACGATCACCATTGATGAAAAGGGTATTCGTTTGCATTTTTTATTGTACCGATTAGATCAAAATAAAAACAACAGCTTATGATAACAATTTCCCTAAGATAATTCCAATTTTTCTCTCGCTAAAGAAAATAAGTTGTAGCATCGATTTGTTTTTAAACTATTTTTACATGGAGTGTTTGTTGTACTGCTATGCCTCACTGGAGCAAATATGGTTCAAATTGCTACGGGGATGTGTATTTTCGTATTTGGAAGTACTCTTCATTCCGATCCCCATGGCGAAAATGGAGGAAAGTATGATGAAGTGGACACTCGAGCCAGCTCAAGATCGAACGATCGCCAACGATGGCAGAAAAGTGCTTCGTATGACGATATGTTCCTCTGCAAGCGTTTTGGAATTGTTTATGTGTGTGACTCTTCAAGTGTTGAAGTTCCTGTGACCGTATGCGATGGTAGAGAAGTGGGAGTAGAACCAGAAGGGTCAGTCGCTGTAGGAACAGAACCAAATCTTTCCACAAATCTTCTTGCGTCCTTGAGGTATTATTGTTACGAGGCTTATGTTTTGGCGCGTGAACGTGGCGTCTAATTTTTTAAACATGGTAGAACTCGCTCAAGAATAATGTGAGAGCTCAGGGATTTTATAGCATACAATTCAAGCAAGTAATGAAAAGCAGGTTACCTACAACTTTGTAGTTTAATCGATATTGCATTCGGATACCATATTCGCGGATCTCTGCGTCTCTCGAAAGTATGTCGGGGACTCCCTGTATATCTCTTTTTTGCACTTATAACCTCAAGAAATCCAGTCAAGTACAGCCGGAAAAGAGTGTCCTTTTACCGTCCGGAGAGAGACATGTCTCCAACTAAAGTGAATTGTACCCTAGATTAAGTCTTCAATAGTTTTAAACAATAAGTCTTGACCGTTCTTTAAGACTTCAAGAAATCATGCCGGATGTCGTATAGTCGGATAATGAAATATTTGCCAAATGGGAAAGGTCCTGATGATATCAGGAGCAATGTGGTAGATTGAACTATTGTGCAATATTGACTTTCGAATGGTTATTAAATAACTATTACTTGCGCAGTCCAATGAGATTTTTCTTGGACCATAAAGTGACCGTTATTTTGTTGTTTCACGTATCCCACATCTCCACAATCAGAGACGAACAAGGAAAAGGATATTAGTTTAACCGTATTTGTTCACTTTCCGCCAGATTCTGGTAAGAAGAACCGTTCGATTCCGCTATTTTCACCTTGCTTATTGGGATTTCTCTCTTACCTTATGGGGTATCCTGACAGTGCAAAGTACGGGTACGTGCGCATATAAGGTTTCTCCATCATTCCATGGTCGGACCTTTCTGTCCCAGAAATGTATACCTGTTGCTCACCGGAATACAGGCCTGTATACTTATGCTATTGTGTTTTTATATTTTCTATTATGCTCGGCAAATTCTGTCTACCTTATCCATTCATTCCTTCACCTGTGGTCCTGCAGGAGGAGTAATAGTAGTAGTAGGTTGTGTGAAACGGTACGGCTCATGATGTGGAGGCTACCTGTTCTTCCTGTGTTTTGTTGTTGTTCCTGCTTCGTCCTGCTGACAAGTGTGCGTTCCAGCCCGTGCGCCAATACATACGATCCTTTTTACGGGGGTGTTGATGATCACAAACGGTTGGTCGTTGGTACGTGCGAGACGCGACGATCGGCGGCATTTGTATGGAACTTTCCAGCTCACTCCAGCATATTCTGCTCACTCTTGTAACCTGCCGCCCAGTGTCTAACAGGATTATAACAGGTATGCTTTAGTTGTTCTCCTATCTCTGTTCATCGTTGCACGGTGCCGTCCGATCTACAAACGGTGTCTCTGTCCTGCCACAGACCGTGGCCTACTGCTGCAGCAGCATCTCACAGCCACACAATAGTATGATGAGATCGGTGTGCTGGACACGAGTCAATCTTTCTGCATGACGGTTGGGCGATGAGCCGTGAGAACGTGCGCTGGCTGCAGCAAAAGTGTGCGTTTTTATGATTTGTTTTTGTTGGTTTCTTTCCATTTTTTTTTGTTGTACAATCTTCTTCTCACTTTTTCCTGCAATCATCAGCCTTCACTATTTCCTAACGAGAATATCTTCGTTTGTTTATGCCGAACGGTTTTTTTTCTGCCCTTCATGTTATCCTTTTTGCCCTTTTTTTGGGAGCGAACCGTGGGAGCAGTGCGAACGATAGAAGGGATGGAATTACCGCCACGGCCCGTTGGTGATGTATTGGTATGGACAGTGTTGGCGCGCTTTTTTAATATTCTGGCGCGCAAAACGGCGTCAGGTGGATTTTGTACGTGCTAGAAATCTGTTAGGAAAATTTTTCTACATCACAGAATATAATTGGAACGTGCGGCTTAGGAATGCGGTCCATTATGTTGGGAAATGTTTCTATAGTTCCTCATATCGTTAATCGCGTTTCATGGTTTTGCATCATTTGTGTCGTAATTCGTTAAGGGATTTATCGTTTAACACTTGCAATGAGGTGGTAATAATCAGTATCTTAAAGAAGTCAAAAGTTGGAACTAATTCCACGTTACAGTGAGAGTTCTTCAACAAAGTGTGTTATTTTTCTTAAATATGACCATCCTCCCAATGTACCATGAGGAGTATCTTATCCCATCCATTAGATTTCGACTTCAATTAATGATATAATGGCATTAGTGTTTACTCATCCGTCACACTGTCGTGGACAGGACACAGTGCAAGGACAGAACCTACTTCAAGGTTAATTGACAATCAGCTCCCGGTAAATCTTCCATCATCTCGGACTTGAAAGAAAGCATTGACCAACCCCTTACAAACTAGACATCTCACAAATATAAAAAATGAATAATGAAAACGAATTACCATATTTAAATTTTTACCATATGCAAATTTTTGTCGTTTTTCATTAATTTTTTTTCCCCATTATATTTCGCCCCATTGTGTCGGTGAAATTAAAACAGCTCAGGTGTTTTCTTTCGGATCTCTAGGGGCTATGGACTGCTTTTCATGTACCTCAGGTACGCTGGAAAAGGCGTAGCAGAAAGGTAAAACTTATCAGTGGCTCTGAGAAGCGCAGCTTATCTCGTAGGAAAATAAACAACCTTAATGTTTCGTCTTTGAGATTCTACCGACGCATCACGTCGGCCAGCAAGGAGCTATTTGCATTTTCTTTTAACATTTCAACGTAAAGTCCTACATTGATTTGGAAGCTGATTAGATGCTCAACCGAACGGTGGAAGGATAAGCACTGGGCTGATGCCCATAGAACCGAAAGGGTCCTGATAAAGGCAGACCCGAAAGAAGCATTGCAAAACGTGTACCCCCTGCCGTTCGGAGAGCTTTAATCCTTCCGCAAAAGAAAAGAGAATCCTGAAAAAAGACACATTTTGCTTGTCTTTTGCTTCTGCACCCATTTGGAGGGAAATAGGAAAAAAGAAAATCAGCACATCCATTGATTGTCGAAGCTTACTTACGGTGGACTATGGTCAATTTTCGTTGTACACGCGGATGTCATGTACAATTGGCCACTGCTCATGCTGGCGGTGTGGTCCTACGTGCTACAAGAAACTGCCATTTATTGAGCAGATTGCATCCTTACCGGGGGTTTTGTGGCGGTTGTTTTTTTGTTCTGTAACGTCCAGCCACTACATTTCTTTTGCTGGACGGTGGATTCCTGCTTTTGGGTGGAACGTGATCGTATTATGGGTACGTGATACCGGTATGGTTCCAATTTTAGGCTTTCAAGTTTTGCCAATAATCAGCACAAATGCTCATTTTTAAGAGACAAAAAGTGTAAAACAGCAGGACGCTAAGGTGTGGAACACGTTTTATGTAGGTAAGATCGGTTTTTGGACGGATCGTCATGAATAATTTATACAAGCAAGTTAATGAATGAAAGAGTAATTCATGGAATCATTACACAATGATATAGAATATTCACAACTATTACCTGTTTGATTGCATTACGACAATATGGTCAAAGAGGTCGATCTTTCCCAAAACTATGTATCGATGTAACGTTTATGCTTGCTTCATACATACTTTACACTACACTGGTGAAAAACGTAAATTATTATTACGTTGTGTTGTTATGTTTAAGAAAATAATACATCCTTTCATCGAAGTCCCGTTACACTGAGCCCTATAATCAACGGACTCTTTCGACCGCCTCAGTAGCTCGGCAATTAGGGGAGACAAAAATGAACGTTGGAGCAGCAACTTGGGGCTATAAATGATTTGATTGCTTGTACAAAAAAAATACACAAAATCACAACTGATCATCCTTTCATTTCTTGTTTTTTTTATTATTTTGAGTTTGGTTATGGTCATCGTTTTAAACACTCGCGCCACAAAGGACAAGAAAAGCATGTATGTCATTTTGTCGAAAACGGTAGGTAATTAAATCAGCACCGCCGATAATTGTAAACTTTGTAAACCGGTTTTATGTTTCCCGTTCTCGTTCGAAAATTGTCCGAAAGGATCATGGGAAAAAAATGCAGATGAAATACTTTTGGGCACAAAATGGGCCCTCCGCTGAACTGGCCATCGTCCCAAAAGCATGCATCCGTCCCGGACGGAGGGTTCTTTGGTTCAATTGGAGAGCTGTACAAATATTGGCCTGAAGGGGTTACCGCTTGCACACATCGTTGAACTGGACAAACGGGAATGTGCAGTTAGTATGCTTTTTTAAGTCCTGCTGTAGCTACATGGACATTTGCTTAAACTGTGGTACACAAAATGTAGAGTGTGTAATTTATATAGCTCTTAAAGGTTACAAAATAGACATACGACCGTTATAAGTTACAAAATAGAATCTTATCCAGGAAACGGTTAAAGATCATACAATAACGTCCCCGAACGAATAAAGTGCAATGTTTTCGTTTGAAAGTCATATGTTTCGAGAAGGAGATTCCATACGTAACAAAAAAGAAAACCCCAGAAAAAGCAGGAAGAGATCCTTCATCAAACAAGTGCATCGAAAAAGTTCTCCGAATAGAGGCTGCGATCCTTTCCCGAAACCCAAACAAATTTTCCAAAAAATTGGAACAAGTGTTTCGCATCAGCGGCAGCACACACTCCCACAGTTTTAGGGTTCCTCCTTTAAAGTTGTGTTTTTTTTGCGACTGTCGTCATCTTTCGGGTTTCAAACCCCTGCAGAAGTCATGTGTTTTCGATCATATGATTATTTATTGTTCCGCTATCCCTTGTCCTTCTTTTGCGTGGCATCTCGTCTAACCGCGTTAGACGAAGGTTTTGTATGATCGATAAACGATTTGCTTAAGAGAAAAAAGATCAAAACACGAAGAACTGCTCTAAAGAGGCCGCAAAACCTCTTTAAGGTTCCTATTTGGGTGTGCGTTCAGACAAATCCTTCCTTCTTTTTACTCTTGGGCCTTTTTTTAACTCACACCAATTGCGGAAAGTTGGGTGTGGGTGCCGAAAGAAGAGAAAAGAAGGGAATTCCTTTTAAAGTTTAAAAAACCTCAAAACGTTTCGGTATGTCATCATGCTGTTGCATCCCGCAATATCCTTTTTGGCCCTTTGCGGACTTTCTCCGATTTCTTCGATTGATTTGCTTTGTTTGGTGTTGCTCTTGTTGGTAGGCACCCAATTCTTCAAGGGCTTTTGCGCCCACCTACACGCCTGTCAAACGCATATGCACCAGTTCCTTGAGCGCTGTCTATCGTATGATCGGGTTCCTGTTTGTTGTTGTTTTTGCTTTCTCGTTGCTTCAAGTGCAGCATCGCATTTTGCGATCTGTATTCCGGGGAATTTCATGCCAAGTTATGTACCCATTTTTACGTTGCTTCATACTTAGTTTAATGGTTAGAAACTGGAAGGATGGGTTTGATATTCACTTTTTGGCTTACTGTTGACTTCGTCTGGATTACACTGGTTGTGGGCCGGTTAGCTTTTTTTGCGTTACCAATTCGAGAATCTTCATGCTATGTTGCATATGGATTACATATGTTTGCCATTTGGCATGGCGGGATGTGAGAGCGTCGGCAAGATATGCTGGACAGAAAAATGACACCATATACCACTCGGTATGGGATCATACCGTCGTTTCAAGAGGTTTGCCGAGAGGTTTTGCTCCAGCAAAGGGCGCTTTCGGGAATACCCCCCGGTGTGTTTTGAAACAGTGTCGCCGTGGCGAGACCGTTGCGAGCAGTCTAATTTTGAACGAAAATGATGATCCTGTGATCCTCGCCAATGAATGGTACGAATTCCGGCAACATATGTGCAACACAAGTGTGTACGAAGAACGTAGACATTCAGTGACGTTACTCTCAATTCCGACAACATTCTGTTTCATCGAGGTTAATATGATTAATCGTCTAGATATGAAGTTGGGTAGAAACGAAATTCTTGATGTTTATGTTGGCGAATTTTTCAAGAATTCAACATGTTGCAGAAAGTTCGATTTGAAGCTCATGCTTCAAATGCTTATCATGCTCTGTATGATTGCAAGCCTTTCTGTATGGTTGAAACTGTTATCGGATCTTATTAAGATGACTTCAAGTTGAAGATGTAGGGCTAAATTCTACTTATTCCACATAAACCTGATTCCAAGAATGGGTCAATTATCCTTTTTTCAACTAGAAGTTTGAAGTACACGGAGAATCAATTAAAATTCCCTAATCAAACAGAGTTCTGGCAGATTAGTAATGTATATTACACAATAGTGCTCCTGTTGTTTCAAGTTATCTGCTGATCAATCTCTACCTTCGGCGACTCATAATCATTTATTCATTTTCAGTCCTAAATGTGCAGGAGAACTTGGCAGTTAGACCTAGATTTCTTATTCTCAGTCTGTTAATGTAGTTTAAAAAAGTTGTATCCATTTTAGGCGCAGAATTCTAGAATTATTCTGATTGATTAATCTTGAATAGTTACTAAGTCATGTGGACAATAATGATTTTTTTTCGCTCAACTTAATTTTTTCCCGCCTATGTGATGCCTAACATTTTTTTTTCTTCCAGTTGACTCTTTTTTTAAGTGTTATTGCAATTGCACCGAAATTAATCATCGCATGCGAAGTGGGTTCTTAATTAAGCGGCAAATTTGCTATACCCTTACACCACATACCGACAGAGGCAGGTCGGCAAGCGCGAAACAATACGAAACATTGTGGTTCTCAGCATGCCGTTTTTCGGTTGCGATCATTCATCATTTCATATTTGTCTCCTAGCTTGGACATAGCCGATCGGTTAACGAAAAAAAACCTCGCTTTTCTCATCCATCATTGAACGGGCGGGTATCGGTACGGTCAACAACGCGTGGACAGCGGACGCTTTGCGAAATCAAAGAACATAAACCGAACGCTAGACCACAAGCGTGGCGACATGAAAAGGGTTTGCTCCGTTACCGTCCGGTTGCGAAGGCAAGGGTTTCGAAGGACCGATTCATTAATCGCCATCATTCATCGTTTGATGACTGGTCGAGTGAAGGAAGAATCGGTTTGGTCTTTTTGAAACCGTCGGTCGAACTCATCCATCTTTTGAGGCGGTAAAATTTGCATAAAATTTCGGAACGGTCCCTTCAGAAAGTGTGAGCTATTTCGGGGCTCATCGTATCATTTGGAACGCCGGAAAAGGTGTGAAATTTGTGCCTTTTCTTTACTCCTTTAGCCTTACTGTGGACTGGTTTTAGGCCGATAGCTCCGGATTGACCAGTTCCAAAACGGGCTACCGGTAGTATGGTTATTTCTTGAGCTGGTCAAATTGTTTGTCGTAGATAGGAAGTGGCGGCGAAATGGTATGTTTTTACTCTGCCTAATGAAGGAAAGGGTGACGAAGCGATCGACACATCGTTACGGAACATCTGTCGTCGGGGTAGTTAATATTTTCATGTGGCCACATTGGGACAGTTTCTTGCTGCTCAAAATTGTCCAAAGAGAACATTACGCATGTGCGTATGTCACGTCGAATTTTGGAGCTTGTTATGCTTCCCTTAAATTACACATTCTTATCGAAATCTTACGTTTCTCACCTAAAGGGTATTGTTAAGCATATATCCTTTTTTCATTGTTAGTTTCAAAAAAACAATTCTCACATAACATACTTTTTTATTCGTTTCAACTCGTTGCTATATCACGGGACGACCCTTAGTGTGAATTATGGATCTAATGGGCTTTAAAAGGGAGGCGAAGGATCCGGTTCATTAGAAAGTCATGAAGTGAGGAAACGGTTTTTCAAACCACACACCATCGTCCGACAAAAACCACATGGCCAATGGCGCAGAATGAGGCAAGAATGGGAAATGATAGATTTGGATTCGAGGCACCCGGTGGGGTGGACAATGCTATTTCAGCGTTGTTTGAACTAACGGTCATTTATGTTGACGCGTTCGATGTTTATCAGTGTCTCGCGCGCTCGTCCGCCAGCTGTTCCTGCGTAAGGGATTTTTTGTTGTTGGAAACAGGAACAAGAAAGGTACACTATCGGACCCGCACCAACACACTTCTAATAATGCGATAAGGCATTAGCGATTGTGGCTTTGCCATGTGTGGTTTATGGTCGTGTGTCCATGTGTTTTTTCGAATAGAAAAAACGACAAATTTACGATGTAAATAGTCTTTTCTTAATTATGTTTTTGTGTGATGTGAAAGTTTTATGGAGGAACTTTAGTTCATGGACCAGTTACTGCCCTCATCATTAATCGCTTCCTTGAAAGAGTTTAAAATATACCGAATTATCTGTTTGTTAACTTCCATGTTCAGTGTATTGAACTCACAATCAAATAAATCTAAGAAAAAAAAAATTTTAAAACATCTCAACGAGCATAAGAAATGAATGTCTTTTTATTGAAATTTTCCATCTTAACACTGGTGCGCACAGATTGATCGAAGAACTATTCCTGTCTGAAATCCTCACTTTACGATCTCTGCCGATCAGATGCGACTACGAAACCTGCTATGCAAACATACATTGTTGTCATTTAAATATGTGGCATCAAATTTCCTTTCCATCATTAACAATAATTGATCAAGTCCAACATCTTGATGGCAAATAACTTGATTCCATTGCGTAATAACGTTTATTGAGGCATAAAGTTAACTTGCTGAAATCTTCACTTGTCTTATGCGTCCTTTGTTTTTGTTTTTCGTTAATTTCTCTCCTACTCCCGCTTAACGGTTGTTGCGAACCGGCACCGGCCGATTGCCGTTCATTGATAATTGGGCTGACCAAAGTTGGAAGTTATCAGTTATGTTGTTTTATCATCACCGGTTAGGATGTGTCTCCACCATCCAAGGGCTTGTGGCGAATGGGTTCCTGTACACGATACACCTCACCTCTCGGTAAGACAAAAACGAAAACCGGTTGGCCATTCTTACAAAACCGAATCCGATGTAACTGCCGATCTGCGACTGATCGGCACGTAATGCTCGAGAACAGGAAATCGTTCAACCGGGTGAGTTCATCGAACTGGCAGCATCAAAACGTAGCCAACATTGAGATGGCCGCCCAATCGATAGCAGCAAATGGCAAATGGTGGGCATTCACGTGTAAAAAGGGACACGACGGTACCAAGAGGAAGGCCCCGGGTAGTGGTGAAAGTTGGAGCCCTTTTTTCGTACCTTTGGAGCCCCCTGATGTATTCCAGGGAAGGAATCTCAGGAACGGACAAATGAAAGATATCAGGTATTGACAGGAAGTCAGCAGTCTTTGAACCTGTTCCAGGGAAGTTATGCTCACTTTGATGGGAAGGAACGGATCGGTCCGTGTACTTTTACATTGTGAGTGTGTGTATCTGTTATTGTTGTCTTACTGAGCGAGTTTGCGAATGATCAACACGATCTTGATGCTTCTTTTACGCTTCCTCCGCCTGACTCGGGTAGGTTTGCCCTTCTGGTAGAAGAAACTGCTACTGTGGATCAACTGAAAAACAAGTTGAACTGGTTTCACCAGCTAAAGGGCAGTAGCCAAACGAGCGGGAACAAAACACCCAACACAAACGATACTTAGCCAAGAGGTGTAAGCAAAAGGGTTTTCATATTTTGGAGCGTTTTACGTAATGATTATCAACAGGAAATGGGAACTTCTGTGCGATGTAAGTTACCTAATACGTCCGACACATCCCTTAAGACGTGAACGTGACAGAGAATATTCTAGTGTCGTTTGCCCTTGTGCGGCACTGGTCAGGTACTGTGCTGTCCTCCAGTACCAAAATCAGTTAGGAGGTCAGCTGACTCTAGAGATCATGTTTGTTTCTTTACGCGCCAAAGCTATTCCGTGTTTTGTTGTTTTTCGGCAATAGCTCTAACATGTTTTCTTCTTCGGCGAA
The DNA here is from genome assembly GCF_943734845.2 of Anopheles funestus. Classification (NCBI taxonomy): domain Eukaryota; kingdom Metazoa; phylum Arthropoda; class Insecta; order Diptera; family Culicidae; genus Anopheles; species Anopheles funestus. The sequence continues at coordinate 23,335,233 of NC_064598.1, forward strand.
CGTTTTAAAGGGACACAAATTAAATAGGCAAACGTATTTTATGATACGGTTTCGTCGGGACTTTAGCTTTGGGCTATGGTATTGTAAAATGTTGTCCGACTTTGTAATGTTAAGAAATGTGAAAATTGCACGGCAAAAAAACACACGAAAACAGAGAGATAGAAACATCCGGTTCTTTTGTTGAAGTGTTTTATGGCATAGATATCGACCGAAACGTTGCGTACATCGGTTTATGATCGAGAAAATCTGCAACAAACACGAAATTTTGTTTTTCCTGGGATGCAGCTGGGATTCGATTGGGAAAGGTTCACTGGTAGCTATGGCAATGGGAAGGCACAAAAAACAAGTTTGTATGAAAAAAAAAACTAATGAAATCACTAAATGAAGATGTGGAGATATTTTTGTAAAGCCTCAGTTTTTTTTTAGTATTCCATGTTTCATTTGTCCACAAGAACTCACAAGAAATTCATGTTTCTTCTACAGTACAGCTAGCAGATATTGAGTTCTTGGAAAGTATGTTCCTGATGAAGCTTAATATGCACAGCGGCAAATATGTCCGCACCGATGTCTGCTAGGTGCAGTATTCCAATGCGCCCTGATGGATTTTTACGCCGGCTGCATTTCTGGAACTTCAACAGTCTCTGAACTTCAACGAACTGCGCACGTTTAGCTTGTATGCTAATTAGTTGCATGCGTTGTCGCATATCGGGTTTTTTTTAATGTTTGCAAACCCGTTATGCAGGACTATGCAAATGTATTCCACGGAGGTTGATGCACACTAGAATCACGCGTTCTTAACCCCGTCCTGTCGGCGTATGTACATCCATTTGCCAAGTAGCATTGTTCGGTGCGTGAGGGTGGCAACATTTGCCGGCCAGCCGTTTTGTTTATGCGTTTTAGGCGACACACTGACGTAGGTCTCATACTAATGTTTGTCACATTCCCGTGCCTTGATTGTGTTATAGCGCCTTTACAGAGACCGATCGTGCAACGATCGATGTTCAAACAAACAACCCCGTACATTGTCTGGTAGTAAAAGGCAAACGATGCCGCCCGTTTTATGCTACTTGCCGATGGGAAAGTTGGTCTGGGTGTTTCGGGTTTTTGTTTCTGTGTCATTTCTTTCACTCTCTGTGTGAAATATGGAGTAAGCAAAAGGGGCTCCATTTCGAACGAAAAGGCACGTAACGGTGGCCGACCCTGTCGACGAGTGCCTTTGCAACAGATATATGAGGATACTTGTTCTTTCTGGAAAATGGTTGTCCTTCCGAGTAAAAATTCCACGATTCTACTGTCGGTACTCTTCTCCCCCCCAAAAAAAACGTTCAGGGTGGCGGCAAAGGAATGTGAGGATCCGTTTCACGCCGTCCTAGAAAAGAGGATCATTTTTATCGTAGATCCTTTCGGAAGGATCACCATTCAGCGGTTGCGGCTGGGGTGTCTCAAGTGTCGGCTACACTTGTATGTATGGCGTGTAAATGTGCTTTTTTTTTCTTAGGATGTGCAACTAAACGCTCCCGTTGTGTGAGAGCGATCGTTCGGAAGGTCCTGAAGAATGAGGATGTCTTTCTGCAATGGTCTGCAGATGAATGGGAAATTTTCGAACGGCAGGAAGGACCTGCAGCGTAGTGAAACCTTTTTTGGATGAGGAATTTGGTGCAGTAATCGCCTGATTTTTTTTTTGTTAAAGGTCCACCGCTATGTATCTCGCAATTTGATAATGGCCCACTTCTATCATAAAGCCGCTGCATTGTTGGTAGAGTTCGTGTGCTTTTTTGTTTTGTTATCCGTTTTCATTGATGGATAAATTCCTTTCCCATCGTATACCATTCAACAGCATCAGCGACCCATCATGTTTGGTGGTCAGTTCTATTCATAAATGGGGAAACAACATAAAGCATTTCACGGGAATTGTGTAGGTAGCGAAGACGTTTTAATAAACCATTTTCATGTTTTACAACTGTATGTGTTTTGTTGCAACACAATTGACCCGGGGGAAGATTATTGGACAATGCGGATCTGTCTTACGATGTGCACCATTTCCGTTCTAATTGTTTTGATCTTGATTAATGTGCTTATTTTTATTACCCATCCGAATTACACTACAACTTGCTAAAAATGTATGCAAAGTATGCTGTGTTCCGTTGGTGAATCCAGACAAGGATCCGCTACCCGTTCGGTATCCGGTGGCACATCCAGCTGATAGTGCAGTTCAACTTTCATCCAAAAACACAGCCACATTCCAATTTTGTCCGTTAGTTGAAGGCTACTAGAACGCAGGAATGTGCTAGCGTTGGTTTGAGAACGAAAACGAAACGAAATTCTCGCACTTCTCCCGTATCTGGCCACACGCCGCAAAACATTAGTGCATAAGAAATGAGTTAATTTAAGATCGGAGGCGACGGCAAAAAGGGGCGAGTGTGCGGTGCTTCAAAGATACGTTGGCAAATTAAGAATGGCAAACGGCTAGAAGTGTCCAGTTCGTAGTAGTTCCTAGAATGAAACCGACCGTCTACGATTATGGTCTTATCGAGGAGAGATACAATGTTATGCCAGCACGCCATTCTGTCTGTCTTGACACTTCAGCTGATCGAGCTCAAACGGAAATGAGCTGCACCGTACGATGCAAATTTCGTATGCGAGGTTGTGGAATTTGAGGGGTGGGAGCTGTGTGGTGGTAGAGTCTGTGACATAAAAAAGTTGGAATGTATGTGCGATAAAATTAGCCTCCAGGAATTGTGTCAATTGCGAAAAAGGGTTGCTGGGAAAGACCTTGAAAGGTTACGCGTGTTTAATTTTGATCTACTTTTTACGTCTATTAACAGTAATATTTTGAAGCCTTTCTGGATTTTTTTTTTAATTTTTTAATGTTCTTAGTCGAAATTTTTGATGACTGCAATGTACAAATTTTGTTCGGTTATAAAATAATCCACATAAGAAATTAGACCTCTAGGAGGTTTTATTCCTGAGTTGCGCGTGTGATGTATAATAATGTTTTCGTCTGCAATCGGATGCCCTAAGAAGTACATGATAATTCCAGAGAATTTCTCAAGGCCAGACAGAACGTACTGGGGAAATGTTTGTTGGGGAACTGTAATCGCGATGCAGCTGTATGCACCTTACCATGAATGAACCGCCTCACAACTGCTCATTACGTACGTCAGCAATTGAGCATAGCCTATTTATTGTTTTCCAAGTATATCCGTTTATCAATGATCCGGCCCTTCAATTGATCGGCTTTATAAGAAAGGTGTGAGTCGGTAAAAGATGAAATAAAACGATTACTTATGATTCATAAGAATGCTTCCCGCAAAGAACCTTTAGAGTGCCTTGCGCATTACCATCTTCACAACGCTACGAAATTGATTTTAACCAACCCTTGAGCACTTCTTGGGCGATCCTGCCTTTGTGTTTATGCAATCGGTAGCATAAACCTTACATCTCGCACATGTTGTGCCATAAAATGAGCCGAAATTCTTGGTCGGTACAAGAGTGTTCCTGTGGCGTAGGAGTGCTGTAGCGGAGAAAGCATCCAGCGGAGTTGAGAAAGTACGAAAGAATCGAATTACCTTTCTCCTACACCTTCACGGTTGGGTGATGCAGATCGCGCAACTCTTTTGTATATCCTTTTTTCCCAATGGGATGACAAAGCGGGCAACGAGTTTTATGATGTTATGCAATAATCGTAATTTCACGCTCGCTTCAGCTGAAGTGGGACTCCCGACTGGGTGTCGATTATCACACCATCTCATACCAGGTGCCATACCGCCGATGCGCCGACGTGTGTAATATAAAAGCTTTTCTTGTACCCGTTCGTACTCCAAACCTTACAGCATATGTATGACTTATGTGTTGCTCTTTTTGTTCTTCTCGTTTCAGGTATGTAAATTGTTCGAATCAGCGGGAAAGGATGCGCATGTATGTAGAAACTATAATCAGTACAACATTTGGTTAAACTTTAAAACTCCACGATTGCTGTCTGACGCTTCAAGGAGGGCTAGAAAGATCACCACTGCCCGACAACCGCCAGGTTCTCGGTGGGCTCGAAAAAGCAGCACTCATTAATCGGGCTTAATAAGCGTTCAAAAACCTGTTTTTTATCCTCTTACATCGAACGTTCGGATGGGATCGAGCACCAGAGATGGTCCAGTGCTCGGTAAAATGTAATTTCTTACAAGAAAAAGTTCTAACTTCCTCCCGTTGTTTCCACGTCTACCTGTTCCATCTGGCTGGTGCCTACCTACAGTAAGACCTGTCTTGTCTTCTTATGACTGAAAGTTGCGCCCTTTTGCCCTCTCCTTTACCTTACTTACGCACACATCTTTGCGGTGTGTGATATGTTTGGTTTACTTCACGATCGCTACCCCCACACTACCAAGCCCTTAGCTTGCTCCTGATCGTTTGAAATCTCTGTTCCTTCAGCCACGCATAGTTTTCCATTTCGATTCGTCATGTGGGGAAGGGATAAATTCAACGAAATCTTATTCGATTACGAACCAAGTTGCGTTGAAGATCACGTTCGTGTTAGCCCTTTGGTGTATGTCTCATCAATAGCGTTGCTGGTAGAAAAAAGAATAGTTGGAGATCGATTAAATTGTAAATGCGTTAAGGTCAAGGTTATTGGGATCTTCGTATCCGTTGTGATACAAATTCAAATTTCAAACTGTTTGTTGCTTGTACCCGCAAATCAATGCAATGTGGGTGTTTTGACATTAAAAAAAATCATTTGTAGTGTATTTTTTATTTCTTTCCACAGGAAGTAGCCGTAGCAATTCAGCGAAAGCATTCTAATAGTTTGGTACAATAAAAATCCTTCAACGAATTTCCGTGAAGGCTTTTCTTGAATGGACGCTCAGCATCATTTGTATCCATTCAAATTTGTCTTACCGATTTTCCAACCGCCAACAGTCCCGAGCCGCCGCATGTGTGTACGTTCAGGTGTCTATTGCCCAACCCGACGGCGAAGCTCGATGTAAATGTGGGTTGCTGTAAAAAAAGACGATGCGCATATACCAATCATCCGGAAGTAGCCTCGGCGTGTTAAAAGGGTTTACGATCCAACGCGTAGCAGGATGCCGCTGGTGAAGGTTTCGAAGGCTATTCTCAATGCCTCCAAGGGAGACGAGGGTGATCTTTAGCATAGCAGGAAGTTGTTTGTGGTATGAGCTCGCTTCAATTTCGCTTAATTCTAGCTGCTGCTCTGCTTCTGGAGGTAATTTAAGGCAAGGTTTTAGAACCATCTATAAACGATTCGTTTTTTTTTGTAGCCATGGTAACATGGACCATGGAATGTGCTATTGTGTCGCTTCTTTCCGGTGTGAAAAGGTTAACAAATTTTTTAACCCAAAAATGTGTGCAGAATCCTGTGATGCTTTTGTTGAATTTTTGGGAAAACTAGGTCACTGGTCATCTGGTGCATTGCAAGGACGCGTTTTTTTTGGGAGTGTTTGAATCGGAACAGGAAATTGTCGTACGTTTGTTTGTTCTGATTTCCCATTTAGAAGATGCATTTTTTACTTATAATTTCAAAATGCTGTAAGCAAACTTTATTGCGTTTGTGACCTTCTTTTGGTAAACAGTAGTACGAGAAATGCAACGTGTGGGGGCAATAACAGCACAATTTAAAACCCATCTATAGTAAAAATTTAAAATAAATTGTCAAGTACACATTTTCAAGCGCTTTCCCCCGTCGAAGAAGAAAAAAAAAATCTCACGAAATTGTGCCTCCAACCGTGGGAGTATTTCTAGCGTCGGCTCAAAAGAGTAGCTGAATTCTCCAGCATTCTGAGGTCCCATAAAACTTCATCTCATTAATGACGTTTCCTTCCATTCACCCGGGTTGGGGATGTCTACAGCGAGATACAGAGCCCGAGGATGACAAAAACAGGTTTCCGTCCTAAGTTTGTTTGGGATTATCATGAATCATCTTCGTAGGACTAATTACGTTCCTTTAGATGCACCAAAGGACAGACTTTGTTGTCCAAGAAAACTCGCTAGGATGCACAATCCTTTCCACTAGGGGATAGAGAAAAGGAATGTTCGGTCAAGAGAAGACGTTCAATTTCACTTATCATCGTACGGCAGGTTCCTAACAAATTTCCATTTCTCTTTCAACCGTACCTGTCCTTTATGAAACGGTGTAGCAGCTACGAGACGAAACAGTGACGAGGTGAGAAATGCCCAGCGAGAGAGTTGGTTAGATGCTTCTAAACCGCGGTTTAGAATTTTATCTAAACTTCTATCCACACCACTCTGCTGCATTGTCTGTTTGATGTTCTTTTCGTTTTGGTTGAAGCCATCCCTCTAATGCTTTTAATGTGTTTGGGTATAATTAAAAAGTTAGTAATCGGTACCGCTGTGTCGTGCTCGTTGATCTTCCCTCCCGTACCGTACCAGAACCGGGTCACAGTTTCTAAGCAAGCATTCAATCACGGCCCAACGGAGACCGTCTGAGAACACGTGTGCATAGACGTAGCACTTGTTCTAGGATTTCTCAAGCAAACCTTTTCCACGCAACAAACGCGGCAAAGTCTCGGGAAGCGCGGATGCGCTGCGTAAATAATTTAATCAGTAAGCTCCCGGCCCCTCTGCGTTGGCGTTGGATGTAATCCTATTTATCCTTCGAAAAAAAAACGGGTTGTTGAAAGGGCTAACACGGTCTGCTGTACCAGTGCGAGAGAATCCTTACATTAGGTTGTAAACCGGTTTTTTCTCATTTATGTTTTTGTTTTGTGGCTTACCTTTTCGTAACGTTCGTAGCATGTTCACCGACGCATTCCCGGTAGAAGGCCATAAAGCGTCAGATTTCTTCTTACCCTTTTCTTCCATTTGTAGCTGCATCCTTCATTGCTATACATGTTGCCCGTACCATAAAAAGAAAACCCCGCAATAAAGTTTACGGTGATGTAAAAATAGTGTAAATAATTCAACCCCAGGATAGTGACGATTAGAAAAATTCGTCCCGGAGCGGTATCAATATCGACGGGTTGTGTTGATTTGTGTTTATCGGCCGTACACAAATCGTATAAACAATCGGCGCCCTTGGCTGGAAGGATTTACGGATGGTAAATGGATGGTAGAATATTTCCATATAATTTAACCGATCATTGTGGTGGATTCTAGGATGGTGCTGGAAACTGCCTGATTACAGTAAAAGCAATGGGCGCGTAAATTTCTACGCCCGTTCCTTCCAAACCTTCACGCATCTTCAGCACTTGATTGTGTAAGCAGGCCCCGTGGTGATGGTTTGTTTCGGACAACTTTAAATTATGGTTTGTGCCTTTTCTGTTGTTGTGTTGTCCAGTGTGGACTACCGTCTCCTTTTTCACTCCGCTTCAAGAGATCCGTGAGAAGTTGTTCCATAACTATCGAGCAGGGTTGATGTGTGGTGATGCACCCTACTGCATCTTACAGCGTAGGTACCGACCGGACAGCAAAAATCTGCTAAAAATGCGTAAAAAAGGTCATGAGAAAATGTGAACGTCGTCGCACTGTGCTACACTCTGGCTTGTAAGCTGATAGTGCGTACAATTTCTATTTTCGCATTAGGGACCATCGTCCAGCGGGGATGTCTTTTTTTTGCTTGGCTCGGGACAACTTGTAGGAGTGTCGAGTGCAGCTAAAGACAGTGCGATACTCTAGAATGGCCAGTTTTTTTGTTCGCCTATTGTGGCCTTTCTTGTGAGCCCCCCTCCTTGTTCTGAAGATCACAGGTCTTGCGGATAACAAAAAAGAACAAAAACACACTACGGTAACACCGAGTGGTCGGGCATCTCGGAGCCAGCAGGAATAGTTCAAAAACAGAAATAACAGACGATTTTCAAGTGTACTCTTTTCTCATTATGCAACGATCATTTTGCTGCCAGTCTGTGTACCCAACCGATTGGGAATCGATATCCTGGTGGTTCATGTTTGGTGTGAAGGTAAAGCAAAGAGCGAAAAACTCGGGAGAAAGGACATCTCGTCGGGAATTCTTGGGAAATCAGGTCGTCTGTTTTTCCGGCAGCCCAAAATGCTGAACCATTGTGAACCGTCCGGTTTCACCAATTATCCAATGTATTTCAATCAATGCGAGTGTAATAGGACACTTAGGGGTGTTCTTTTATTTTTTTTATTTTTGGAAAAATAGCATCGCACTAGAAGTCACACTCGAAAGCTAATGAATGAAAGCTCTCGAAATGGTCAAACTATGGCGCAAAAGAGTCCGGTAACGTGTTGCGCTGTATGCTGGGTATTGGGCTATCCGGTGTAGAGACACATAACCATTCGCCTTCCGTACGGTACGGTTCGCTATTCCTTTGTCGTCTTTTTGCAACAACCAACATTAATCAACTTTAGGGGTTTAAGTGGTTGTCTCACGCACAGTGGGGAGGATTGCATGTTTAGTGTTTAGAGAACGAGCCTTTTCGGTAGCTCGTGCAATGCAAAATCGACAGCATTGCGTGGGAAATATTCAGCACGTAAATTAACACTGGCAAAGTGACCACACTCTGAACGAATGGTGGGCAGTGAAGCACGTTAGCAATACAATCATGCATTTGAAGATCCAGCAGCATAACGTAAGGAAACGTTCCTACAAATAATCATCTTGAAGATCTTGATACATCACAACAAACGTGCTTATGTTATTGATGGACTTGGCTTTTCTCAATCGTTCTTCTTATAAAAAAGGATACCGATGATCGTAATGGATTGTGTGTTGTTATCTGATCAAACGGTTGGTTTTGTCCCTCCCGGATTTAACACCGTCATCAATTTAGTGACGAAGAAATGGAAGGAGTGGTTCTACGTGACGATGTAACAGAAAAAAAACATGGAAAATCCTTACGCATTACGAGAATTGTTCAATTTATCACATGGTTTGATGGAACTCAGTTTGCTGAAGAGAATGCACTGAATTATTGAATCTTAAATCCTTTTTGGTAGATTGATATATTCTTAACAATAAATTGAAGAAAACGTTGAACGGAAATAAGACTCCTTGAAGAGTACAATACTAACTTAAGATACCTTGTTAGTAAGACTAATTACAATTCTACAGAGATTGGTAATGTTTTCAATGGTTATTTCACCTTACCACAACGAAATTAAGATCTCACCAACTTTCCTTTCTACCCCAATCTGTTATGGATTGGTCAAGAAACAAATAAGGTTTGAAGTACCTGCAAATTAAACCACCGCTGGTTTCTCCCACGAGAACGCAAACCACGTCTAAAGGTATTGCCATTTTTAAATGCCCTAGACGAGATCGTATGTCATTTTTGAGCTCGTTGTTCTACTGGCCCTTTAAGTCTTGCGAAGGTGCGGAAAATGTCCTTTAAAAATGGTGGACAATGTCCACATCTAACAAACGCATCCTGCAGTGCGCAGGATTTGACCGATTGTGTGTGTGAGTGTTGAAGATAAAAAGCAAAAAATCCGAATACAAAAAAGCATGCCATTTTTGGGTTTGTGGTTTGTGGAAATGGTTGCAAAAACAACGTTAATACATTTCGCAAATAGTGTTTTGTGTGTCCCTCAGTGCCGTGCCATAGTTTGAAGATTTGGTTTTTAGCTTTGTTCACTTTTCACAGCGAAAGGACAAAGCGAATGTTCGCCTACAATCCACTGGTCATCGGTAATGCATCATGCTGGTAAATGATTTTCCGATACTTTTCGTATTTGCATGTCTTTGCCCCTATTGTCTTTTCTTGGTTTGCATAGCAATGCAGGTCTAATTACTGGGCAAAAAGTGATCGCCGGCAAAAACTGGGGTATGTTTTGCATTATAATCTTGCGCGATTAGTTCATTAGAGTAAGTGAGAACCATGTTGGAAAGCAGTAGCAGCAGCAAATGCGCATATAACCAAAAGAGAACATTACCAGTAAAAGGCGGTCGGTCTGTTCAAAAGAAATCAGCCCGCATCGTTTTTGGGTGTGTGTGTGTGTGTGTGTGTGTGTCGGGTTCAGGTGGAAGAATTTTCCTACGCGACAGGTACGCACAAAGTAGTACGCTTGCTCGGGATTGTCTCTGCTAGGCAAGGAACAAAAGGGAAAAGCAACAAAGCATAATCGAAGAAAGAACAACATCATACATCACCGTGGTTCTCATCCTTGAGATTCACATTGTCCTGTGGTATCGTGTACGAGTGGGCATACGGTTTTTATGATACGCATACCACTTCTGTTTGCTTCTGATCGAGGCCCATCACATAAGCACATTGTGGGAAGATTCGGGGTGTGAACTAGCGCGACACAGAACACTTCCAGCAAACGGACAGCAGGAATGAAATCTGCTCTTGCTGGGTGCACACTTTAGTCCAAGGTTACACGATGGAAAAGGGTAAACGAATTTGGTGGAAAAAATAGTTTGGCCTGTTTGATAATCGTTATTTTTTGTCCGTTAACGTGTCTAAGCACATTAGGCTGGTGTGGAGATAGTCATAGCTATGCTGCAAGTACGCCCTTTATTTGCCACTTGCTTGATTATGTCTGGCGTGTCTGCCAATGGGTAAATTTTTAAACAAATGTCTAACGGATGTAACTGGGGAATTTAGGTGATTAAATTTTTTTTCTTTAATTTCACGTTTGACGAATTTTTCATCTATGGACAGGCAGATGATTTTTGGAGGTAAACATTTTGATCCCAACTGAGATTGTACTCACTGTGCGTAAGGAGAATTTTCAGTTTCCCAGGATCAAAGCCAACAGCCTCGACAAACTTCAAAGTATATTCAATTTAATGATAACGCATGCAATATAATATAATGGTAACGCATAACGATATAATGGTAACGCATGCAAATTATAAAATAATGACAGAATATACTAACTAGTAATATGTATCATATGATGTAATCGAATGACTATGGATAAGAAAAACCGTGTACCTTTATACTTATTTCCATCACTGTATTTTCTTGAAGAATCTATCAATTCCCATGTTTGACGTGCTGATTTCTAGCAGTTCAAACGTTTGAAACAAATTTTATAAAGATTCACGCGATAAACAAACAAATGTTTAATTGCCTCCTTCGCAATGATATCGTCTTTCGTTTGTCTTTTGTAGACAACCCATTACAACCCAAAACCTATTGTCTGTACTTGCTGATGCGTAACGTTAGCGTTACCAGGAAAGAAAAGAAAGCGCTACACATCGATGCATGGTCCGGAAGTGTACGCGGTTTCGAGTCGTTTAACTTAGCCAAACCCTTTTTCCCTGTTGCGGTGGATCCCTCTTTTTCCTCTCATAGGATGCTTGTTAGAAGGATTTCTCATCAATTTTACTTTCGATTCCCCCAACCATTCTCGCGCTTCGAAATGCATCCGGACGTTGTCTGACAGAGGCATTTGTCTGTACCCTGTACTATTTTTCATAATTTATTTATCTTACATGGTTTCGCTGTCTTTTAGTTTTGTTTTTTTGCTTGCTGCACTATTCATTTTGTTCCTGTTGTTATTTTCATTTCCAAAGCTGTCCAATTTAGAACGATCGGAACCCGATCGGTGGAATGTTCACGATAGCAACATACGAAATATGACGTTCCATTCCGGCCAACAATAAGATGCATGTGGTGAAGCAAACGAAAAAAAAAGCACAAGAAGGTATTTTTTTTTTTGGTATTTGTCGCCCAGCACCTTTCAATTAGCATACTATGCACTCGGGCTGGTGAGACAGATCGTGCTGCGTGCGCACGGCAGAATTCAGAATAGTGAAATCTTAATTAAGAACTAACACACGCTGTTTGCTTTTAGCTTAGAGCGGATTTAAGGATTTTTTTTTCTCTTTCGTGCCGCTCGTTTTCTCATTCCTTGCGCGAATGCGGTGCGAAGAAATCGACACTTTTCTGCTGTCCTGAAACCAAACAATAGAGTCGAAGTGTTGTAAGATATGTTGTAATGTTTCCTCTGCTTGACGCGTATGCAAAAACGTTCAGATAAACGCAGGGAATAAGGAACAAAAATGATACAAAAAAAGTCGAAAATCGAAACAATTACCAAACACAAACTTTGCCAGGACCGGAAAACACAATCTCTTTGCGCTTTCTCGCTTGCTATGCGGAAGCAGGTACGACCCTTCTGTCGCCCCATATCATGGTGGATTGGGTTTTGATATGCTTGAAACATAACCTCAAACACTACTTGAGAGATGATCATATAAGCAAAGCATAAAAAAAAAGCCCAAAAGTTTGAAGCGCGAAAGAAAAAATGCAATTTTGTAACAATTTTGTTTCCCCAGTTATGAGAATGCTCTTTGTTGTTTCGTATTTTTTTGCACATAAATATTAAGCGCACGGGAAAGGATTATAGCGCGCGGCGCAGGCATAAATCAATGCGTGGAGTGGTTGGCGCGGTACATGCGTTTTTATGTTTGTCAGATACACCGTGCGGTGATGATCGCGCTTCTAGCACTGTCGAGTGGCACAGGGCTCGCCACAAAAGGTTAGACGACGAGATGTATGAGAACACCCCGAAGGGATTTAGTTTCTGAAGATTAGGGAAATGGAAGCCCGCGCCCGTAATTGGGTTGCGGGCTTTCGCCGTTTGCCACACAGCGATTCGATGGCGCCTGAATTTTGTGCTGTTTTTTTCGGGTTTGTTTTTTACTGTTTTTTTACTCCTTTTTCTTTGTTTTGTATGTAACGTAATAGAAAGATACGTATTGTGGGGTTTTCTTGTTCCATGGCAGTTGATCTGTTGTTTTGCCCTTTTGTGTTTATTATGCGATGCGTTTCCTTTTGCTTTCCGAAGCTGACATAATAGTGTGTAGGCATTTTTTTGCTCATTTGATTTGAATAGTTTGAACCTATGGCGGGTTACCATGGATAGGATGGGGTTATAGCCGTAGTGTGCTTACTGATGCGCCTGAGAACGCAGGTTGAAAGGCAAGCAATTGCATTGTTATCGTTATTATTACAAGGATTGGGATATTGTACTGCGCAGTACTGCGCAAACGAAGAGGTTAAGTTAGGTGTATCAACGAACGGTCTTGTGATCTGATACCTAAATGACCCCTAGACGTACAAAATAAATAACGCTTTTCGATGTATTTTGATAGCAATCTTTTAATTTTACTTTACTTTCATTAGTCCTTAATTTATGAGCCTTGCTATCGGCTTCATTCTACGAAAATTCTATAAAACCTTCGGAATTTCTGCGTCAGTTTCTCAATAAAAAATCAATAACAAAAAAGGCGCCAAAATGTACGTTCCCCTTAAGCTGCTACCCGCGTGAACCCGTTACGAATCGGTGGACCTGCTTCGGGTCCAACCTTTCCAACTTGATGACTTGTAAAAGATGTAAACATTCGGCAGTGAAGTAAAACCGAAACCGAAATCAAACTTGCCAGTAAAGGCAAGATACAGAAGTAAAATATTTGATCTGATGCGAAAGGCGCACAGGTCTAACCCGCTGGTATTTTGATGGTATAAATCGTTTTCTCTTCACACCTAAATGGTGGGAGAATTTCCGTCTTCGCCTGTCTGTTTGCTTATCCTGCTCGATGGACAAAATTCCAGGACGAAAGGAGTTCCAACGAAATCAAATAAAACCCATAGCAGGGAGTCATGTTGGGTGTGTCTCTAGACATATTCCTAAGACGAAAGTAACAACAAAAAATATGGGTGAAAACCGATATCAGAAGCATATAAAGTGCAACGGAGCCAGACGAACGGTTGTTGGCGATGCTTTCGGTGGTCTTCCTAGATTCCTAGACGACACTATCTTAGCCGGGCACGGTGTCCGTCAAGGAAAGCCCTTTTTAAAAGCAATCCTAACCACTTAATGATGACTTCTCCGGCAGCTCACCGGTTTTGTATGTCCTGATTATTTTGTCTGTAGTTTGGAGAAATGCTTCCCAAAAAAAAGGATCTGAGTCAGGTTTTTTGTCGGGACCCATGCGGGAAAGCGGCTGTTGATTAATTTTTACGATCACTGTCTTATTGCTCTCACACTGATTATTCTTTGGCGGCGTCAAAGATACTGATTAAAATCAAATGTAAGAAAACGGCAAAAAGGTAGAGCTACGATTGTATCCAATACAGAGATGATCGGGATCGCTGTGAGCGGTAAACCAAGCCGTTCATTTCAGTATTTATTAATCGACCTTTTTTTTGGTTGTTGTAGTTTTTAGTAATTCTCGGTACTATTTGCAGAATGCCCTCAATAAAACTTATCACTGTTGAGCACATTTTTCAAACCCCAAAACCTAACGGAACACAAGAAAATCTGAACCACTGAACCATGTAATAATGATAGCTGTGTTAGAAAAACAATCGATCTAATATGACCCCGGCGATCGTTTATCACTCGCTCCGGTGGAAATATTTTGATGGACGGATGGGAAAAAGATTGCGAGATGTGAAAGAAAAACGGGAAAAAATTCTCATTCGCCACAATGGTCTTATGGGTTAGTCCATCGCTCAGGGTGTGTTAAAAAAAGGATATGCTCGCTAATGAAGGATCAGCGATTTGTCAGGGTGTGTTTTAATTGCTTGCTTCGCAGGTTTGTTAGGATTTCGGGAACTTACACTTCATTTCGCTTTTTCGATGTGTTGAATGACGCATGATTGATGAAGTTGTTTCGGAAATGTTTGCTCCTTTTCATACGTAGGCGAAAGTGATGTTTAATTGGTGTGTTATTATGAAACTTTGAGCGCAAAAATATAGTTTCATTTTTCGGTTATTTGTTGTCTTCCTTTTTTGGGAAATGCTTTTATCATTTGGTTATTCTCTTTTACAACAAAGAAGTGCGCATTTGTTATAAAGGAACTTTTGTGTGTGTTTTTTTCTTAATGTTGAAAATATGCGCGGGACATATCATAGCTGCCGCCAGCTGTGGTAACGAATTGACCGTTGGAAAGTAAAACTTTTATTTATCAATATTCGTAATAATAAGCGGGCCCGATAGAGGTTACCTAAAGGTGTCCTGTCCAACATCGCCGAACCGGTGCTGGCGGTTTAGCTAATCAAGAGTAAACGATGCTTCCTGCTTGTCCCCGATATATCAAGCCATTCAGATCAGTTCGCACCTATCAATGAACCGATGGGTTCGGGTAGATTTTTTGAAAAAGCCAACCAGAACTACCGACACCTTCGCCTTTTTCACGCTGGCACCACCAAACCCCGCGGGCAATCAATCGCTTTAAATTGAAGTATGATCGAAGATCAACGATCAAAAGCTTCTACTGTCCCTCGGGATGGGACGCAAAATAGTGAAAACAGGTTTCCATTCCGTGCTATCAGCAATGCGTGGCCAAAGCATTAGCCTCCGACATTGTACGTTGGTTTGTTGGGTGTTCTTTATCTTGGATTTATACATCAACGTTCGTTGCCGTAGCATTTCCCTCCAGGATCGAGCTAATTGTCGTTCCGTTCGCTTGGCAGAGTGAAGTTTGGGCTGAGTTATTATACCGCGTCCATGGGTTCCTCTACCTTGACCATCTTCTGGTTTGGCGGGTCATGTCCCTTCGCGATCGCTCAGCAACAGCTCTCGTCAAACAGCGAACGGTTATATAACAGCCAGCCAGTTCAACAGGGTGAGGAGCTAACGTTTGGCACCTTGGTTGGGTGCTGGATGGAGAACAGAAAAGAATTATACGAATACACACGCACACCCGCGGCTTTACGACCAATTACGACGATACCAAAGACGACGTGTTAAAGATACCATCGCATAAACAAACGTTTCATCTTGGAGGGCTTCATTTTAGAAGAATTTTTGGTTCCTCTTCTTTTCAACTTCATGGCAAATTTCTTCTTGTTTGAAGTCACTAGAACCAATGGAGTTAAATGTATCCTAGATCGTTCAATTTTTAATAATTGCATTCTTAACAATTTTAGTATGCGTATTATATTTCTTTTCTATTTTATTGTTTTTGTAATTTTTGAAATTTACATTTTTTATTTAAAAAAAGTTTAAATTTACATTTTTTATTTACATTTTCTCATTTCTTATGAATAGTATTTAATATCGTTTTTCTTTTGCTCTAACGTATCGTTTCGTGTATTTATTTATTTATAGTTTATTTTTCTCATTGTCCCATTGTCGTATTGCTGTACTAAACATCCTACTTTTTTTATTTTGTTCTTCCTTTTGTTTCATATTTCTTACATACTTTTTACTCGTTTATTGATCCTCTGCTTGGAATGTTTGTTTTCGTTTAGTTAGTTGCTTCTTTTATCCCCTGCCACGTTGGCATTCATTCGTTTGATGCGTTTTTCGTCTTACTTTGTTTTGTATGTGTCTTGTTTTTCTTTTCCTTTTCCAGTTTGTTGATTGCTTTCCCATTTCGTAATTTCGATATTCTTGCTTTTGTGCACAGTTTACACTTTTCTTTACGTGCCACTCCGTGGTTTTCGAGCATATACCGTCACCGTGTCACACACACCGCTCGATTCCTTTTATTTCGGTTTTCTTTTACTTTTCCCGCCTGTTGTCTCGTTTTAGTCCTTCGTTTCCTTTTGCGCATGATTTCTGGAAGAAGGCCAGATTCGTAGCCGCTCCGTTGCATGTCTGCTAGCGCTGTGTAGTGGGGCGGATATTCGATCGTGGGTCGCCATCGTTGTTGTGGCCGTTGTTGGTGGTTGTCTCAAAACTGATCAGACACGATCCTTTCGCAAAAACCCTATTCGCATCAGACAAAAGGCAGGGTAACGGGGTTTGCTGGGCATGCCGCTTTCTACTTTTTACCCGTATCCCTCCCTACCGTAAGAGTTCTATAAAGCCTTGTATTACGTTCTCTTATGCTCGGAATGATGAAAACGCGTACGTACCGCTCATTCCCTGAATGTCATTAACCTTTTTTTCCTTTCCCTTTAAACCTCTGCCACTTCTGGCTAGGGATATACGGACCATGGTGTGGTTGATTGTGGGGAAGCTTTCTTACCTCCTGGCTTGACTGCGTCCCAACGCCCATTTTTGCGAACCTGATTCCAACGACGATTGTCACGATTTTCGCGAACCAGTGCTTTTGGCGGTTGCATCCTGTGGTTTTTAGGGGGAATAAAATTTGAACCTTCAGACCTCCTTTTACCATCAAGCGGGATTTGGCAGTGATGCGCCCAAACTCAAACCCACAGACGAAGGGTTTTTGGGGCTCTGGTCTCTTTCGATGGCGTGTAGGTTCACGGTGGAAGAAACGTATTATGCTGCGATTTGTTTTTTGTTTTGTATTTTTACTTTGTCCCATTCGTTTCGGTTTGTTTTGTTAGTTCCTTCGCCCTGTTATCACAAGAAGGGACCACGGAATGTAGCGATCGTCTCGAATTGATTGCAAAATTTAAAGTTATTCTTTGCCGCTACGAATAAAAGGGTAGCGTAGGAAGTGGATTTTTTATAGCAGAACTGTCGAAAGTCGGCGTTGAAGAACTTCTTCCTGGTGTCATGTAGCTCTCTCCCGTGGGTTTTATGCTATCGTCCTGATGAAGGAAAAAAACCATAAATTATACAAAGTTCGCACGAAATGGGTTTTTTGTGGTTTTGATTGAGTGGAGCATGAAATTAACGGTATATCTTCATCGGGTTTTTTTATTTTTGATTTGAATGAGGGCAAAAAGGCGCTATAAAATATGCTACAATTTTATTGGCGATTCAGTTTAAATGTGATATTTCGGTTTACTAATTGTTAGCAGCACCTGAACTGCATTTGAAAAAATAAAAGATAAAAGATAGACTAAACCAAAACCTTCGTTCCGCTTTTTAATCACTTTCTGGTATTGTACAGAATACCTGCTTTAAAAAAGGTTCCAACACGTCTACCATCTGATAGCGCACAGTCTAAGGGAATGTTAGAAACAAAGAAGACCGGAATAAGATTAAGTACCCTCGACTAAATTGAACAATTGCTTCGCGGTTATTCATGCCTATGTTTTTTAAGGCTAAACCACCGGAAAAGTAAAACATTTTAGGTGCAAATGGATGGAAAAATGCTATTAATGAGTGCATAATATTCATGGTCCTATTCATCGAGCGTGTGAACTATCCTGAAACATCCTGCAGGTGGTCGTTGTTGTTTGATCTTTCAAGTGTGTTCTATTTTCAAAAATATGAAATATCTACGCCGAGGTTGGTATTTAATATCCCGCAGGCGTGTTTGAAATATCATTCGTTCAGAGGAGAAACAAAATTGAACTCCACGGGATGTAAGGCGTTAACGCCAGGATTCTCTGGGAGACCGTAGACCTGGACCCGTGAAAAGCCTAGAAGAATGGTACAAATTTTTAGAGCTCGGAAAATTAACTTCTTATTCCATCCATTCTGGAGAGCCGAAATCTGACCATGGGCAAATTGATACACTGGCCTTCAGGTGAGAATGATATTCCATTTCTTGGCTGTAGTTTTTTCAATGCCGCCTCAATTCGTTTCGGACACATTTTTAATTTAATTTTACCGTTCGACTTGTTGTATATCTTATCAATTTTTGCATTTTGTGGTAACGAAAGGTAAGGAAAATTTTTAACATTTTAGTTTCCCACGCAGAGTACGAAGATTTGGGTAATATATTCCGGTCATCTTCTTTCATTTGGCTTGGGGGTTGTTAATTAACTAATGATGTTGCAATTCTCGTGGAAGTGTGAAGTAGCTCACCTTTTTCTCAAGGAGACAAGAAATACACCCAGCAGCAAAGAAAGATCAAAGCGTATCCTTTACATTGCTACTTCTTGGGTTGATTTCGTTTGTTGCAAAATACATTAGATTTCGGCGAAGAAGTCCCTTCTGGATGATATTTGGGAATCACACGCTATGACCAGCGATACTGCAGTTTCATCGACTTCCGATGGGAATTTCACAACTGCTATAATCTTCTCTAGGCCTTCCGGTTGAATCGTCTATTGAATGGTCAGTGTTTGAACGTTCAATCTTTGTGCGTAAAACTGACCTGCGACATCCTTTTGCAGACCGAATAACTTTTCTCACCACGATCAAAAGCGCACTACCCTGGAAGCGGGTTGATAAAGCATCATCTTTATAGTCTTCGATCGAGAGCCTCCGGTTTCAATGGGCCAATCGGTAAACATGGGATAATCGACCTAACGTTGTATTTTTTTTTGCCTCATGTTCCATTAACAACAATCCAACGTGCTTGCCTCTCCACCACACTGCGACTCTACTGATCACATCACATGATCGTTATAGTTCGTGCGAAATCAAAACCCTCACGGGACGCCAAGCGGAAGGATCATCTTCGGTGTACCCGAAGAGAAAGGATCAGGAATGATAGAACTGCTGTTTGCCTTTTGGTATGCGTCCATATACGGTGGGAAAAGTAGCAGGTTGCCTTATGCCGATGCGTTCATACCCATTTGGATCAATTTAGGGAAACATTTTATAGCAATTTTTCAAACTTTCCATTATTCTTATCGCCCATTGGTTCTGTCTCTGGTTCGATCGTTGCCAGACTAGATGTGTTATTTTTTCATACGTTTCTTTTTTTATTCCCCAACCTGAGCTCGTAGCGAAAAAAAAGTCTAAGAAAAAAGGGGCGAAAAAGGTCGAATTATTTTTCATTATCATCAAATGTAGAAACCAAGCAATCAAGCAAAAAGGTAAAGGTTGTACATTGCAGAACGAATGATACCGAGGGATGTGCGGGACGTGAGGTTTAAAATACTCAAACGCGCACTGCACGATCCTTTGGCGAATGCCATTAGATGCATACAGGTTTTTGTTTCGTCCAGTCCTGTATTGATTTCTGTGCATTTTTCTATCCAATCCTGTCCGTGCTTTTCCATTCTACTGTTACCTTTCCTTACCGCCAGAAAAGGACTCCCGGCCCGAACAATACCGAAAGTATGTATGTTCTCTGTTATTTCTTAAAGAACATCTCCAAGAAAAAGCCCAAAGCTCTTAAGGTATGGCGAGTCCGCAAAAAATTCGAAGAAGGATATAACAATCGGCTCGGTACGATCGGGAAGGGCTAGTGAACCCTTGTTGATTTTTTTTACTCGTGTCGCTAACTCCTTGGCAAGGAGGTTTAGGTGTAGGAGTAGCTGGCGACGACGGTCTGACGATATGTTCCGGACCGTTCCAAAACCATATGATCGGCATCGATCTCTCAGCTGATCTTGGCACTTGGGATCCTGTGGGAAATCACCTGACTCTTTGACAGTTCGTTTTCTGTGGGTGATTCGTCTCACCGTCACCATTTCGCTTAGGGTCCTTTTGATTGCAAAGGATCGCTCGTAGTGGTCGTTGTCCTTTGGACCGAATCGAGCGTACGGTGTCCATGGGTTTAAAGGGCTCGTATGACTTCTTCTGGAGCAAAAGATTTTTTTTGGCTTGAATTTCCTAGGCTATCATTGAATCTATTTTGCCACAGAGGGTGGGTGTCATAGAAGATATTTGTCTATTGCTATAGCACATCCTTCGTCGCTTGATAAGTAGTTTGATTTTTTCATCATTCGATTTTTTGTGTCTAGTATTGAAGAATGATCGCTGCGGTAATAAAATGTCGGCCAAATTTATTTGCTCTTTAGAAACCTTCTCGCGTTTCGGCTACAGTTCCCATAGATACCATTCTTCTTACCATTGTGTCCTGGTGGGCTAAGAGCATTTAGTATTGCTTCGATGTTTACCAATGTTCGATCAATTGATTCTATAAAATTCCCACAGCTCTGTCCTGTAGAGGCGAGAATCGGACAAAGGTAGCAAAGAATACTGTAAAGATAAATTTGTCATTAGAAATGTTGTACACACATGCTGCTTTGTGTTGTTCCATTCGCTTGTGAAATGAAATTTATTAGTTGATAAATTTAATATAATTTCTATAACTTATTTTTTTAATTAAAACCTAAATGCATTCTACGAATTAAACGAGCATTAAAACTAAGATAAGTATTGGCCTACATCTGGATAGAGGGAAACGTAAACTGTTGGTTGGGAAGCCTTGATTGATACCCGCAAGACTCTTTTAGGGATTCCGCTGCATCCTATAGCTTGCGTCAAAAATTTGATTCCATGATGGTGTGTAACTTAATATATTACTCCCGTGTCCTTACTCGGTTCAATCTTGGAAGAAGGGAAAAAAATCTCCCCGATTTTATTCCGCTTGTCTGAAGAAAAAAAAAGGCTTAATCCACCACCACCATGTCATATTTCATTAGGAACTCTCTCACTCACCGTTGGATGAGATTCCCCCCCGTTGACAGCCAACGCTTGCTTGTTGCTTTCCCACGATCAATTTTAAGACCCGCAGAAAGACTCCAGCTAAAACCCGTTCGCGACTAAATATGCCTCGAAGACTGTGCGTTGGGTTTGGATGAGCAAGTAAAGCCAATAAAAAAAATCTACATCTTTCACTTTTCAAAACATATTTAGACGATGCATTTTATGCTCCTTTTACCAACAATTCTTACACCAACGTTGGTAGGAAATAATTTATAAACAGTCTCGCGCAAAGGAAAGGCAAAATAATAATAATGCTCAACAGAAGGATGAGACATCCCAACGCAGCATTTAGAATGACGGGGAAAGGATAACCACGTATGATAATTAGGAAAACCGATAGCGACCACGAAAGCGAATGCTTTCAAATGTATGAAAGGCTTTTTTGATGTTTACTCCTGCTTCATTCCGCTCGCTCGACTCGGCGTTCCTAGTGCCGTAGAATGATAATTGATGTATCGCCATCGAGACTCACGCATTCCTGTGACTTCGGTCACTGGAACGCGCTATGCCCCTAGGAAGCAACAGCAACGGTCAATCTCGTCACAGATTCTCCCTCGCGTAAGAGGATATCCTTTTCCTGTTTCATCCCACACTAATGCGATGCGCAAAGGACTTGATGCAGGAAGCAGGGAGAACAAAAAAAAAAGCTGGAGAAAACCATAAAAAATCCATGTTTCCGATCATTTTACATTGGGAATAGTGTGCATCATGTATCTGGTAGTCTCATCATCGAAAGTGGCTTTCTATATTCTGTTGTCGTCATCGAAGTTGATGTTTCCGTTTTTCGCTTTCATTGCGTACGCGCCAGGATTAACTGATTAACAACGACCGCAGTCGGTGTGAGAGATTGAGAAAGGAACAAAACTAAGCAATTAAACCAAAAAAATTAAAATCCTTCCCACTGACAGTCGGTGAAGATGTCAAAAGGTGCTACTCATTCTGTGTAATCACTGGTAGAGATTTCGGGTTCGGTTCCAACAGGAAAAGAAGAAAAAGTGGAAATGATTACATATTTTAGCTTAGTAAAAAAATGTGATGTCTCTAAAACTGCAACAACAGCAAAGCGATGTTATGTTTGACATAATCAAAACCTTGAAGAAATATGCAGGAGATGGTACACGTAACGTTGAGAGGAATAAAAGAGGAATAAAGTAAGGTAACTCTACGTCCAGGGATGCATGCTTAACATATCAATAATGCTGTAAAGAACACGCAAGAATGTGTATGCATCTCGTGCCACCCTTTTTGTTTGCATATGTATGAGCCAGTGTACTTTTTGTACGTCATTCTGGGTGTGGAGATTTTTCACAAGCCCAAACGACACATTTCTCCATAGTGTGATGAATCGGTAGAATTTATTCAAACCCGTCTTGAGTACTTATTTCTTTTTGAAGCCAGAATTCAATTTTTGAATGCCGGGTTCGTGTATGATAAATTCTACGAACATCTCTTAACTGATGGTACGCAATTGTTACCGTTTCTGTGTATTGATGCTGTTCTGCACGTTCGCGTATTGAAAGCGTAAACAAAAAAAAACGATCAGTTGAAGAGTGCGGTAACAACTTCACCGTGATCCGTGCTGTGGAGAGGTGAAAAACTCAAGTTCATCAATCATATGACTTTTTGAAGTACACGCGGAACGGTAAGCGGCCTCGGCGAGCGAACAACGAAGAAGTGCCGGGGCGTTTTTGACTGTTTTTCGTTGCTTGGTTATCTGTTGACTGTTCGGTTTCAGATCCGCCTCGCCGGGACGTCCTTCCAGCGTCCACATCACCCATCACACCCCTACCCGAACGATCCACAATGTGATGATCATTCCCGCCATGAGAGTTCTTCGCGGTCATGATTCTTCGATCCATCCCGGGGGCTCCGATTATAATGCTAGATGGTCATCATCCTTGATTTTCGGTTCCTTTTTCATAACCGACCAATTCGACGGTGATGGTGATTGAGGTTGGGCAAAAGGATTTGTTGTTTTGAAAGAATTGAAAAGCTTTTTTTTCTTCATTTAAAGCTCCTACGGAGCAGGTTTGTATGGTTTTGCTGTCCGGTTACGAAATATTGCCACGCTGTATGGTTAAGGATTGTTTTGATGAGAAGGCAGTATGTGGTCTCTTCCGAGAGAATCACACTTAAAAAGGATGCTGCATATATGTATGGAGGAATTATTTTTTGTTTTCATTTTCTTTCTAACGCTAAAATGTGTTCAAATTCTCCTGTTCGTTTCATAACGCTATCAATCAAAATGTTACAAAATGTATAAATTGTATTCATTTCATTGATTAATCTCTGTTGAACATGTATGACTTTTTTTTAGCCATTTTTGATTATTCAAATATTTTCTTATCAGATAATACCGCATACTATTTGCATACAAACAATGTGTAAATTTGCTTTAATATTCCAAATTGCACTTACCACTTGTAAACGCATCCTTCCTGACTGACCATTAACGTTTTGTAAATATTAATTGAAGCAGTGAAAAAAAAGTCATTCATAATCGCAACCATTTGACCAGCTTATTCTTCAATGAAAGTAATCAAGCAGTTTTATTGTCACATTAGCGCTTCTTTTTATTTATTTTTTCGCGCCCTTTTTTACGGACAGTGTTGACGGTAATGTTTAACCATAATGCAACTGGGGCCTAGGCCTGAATCACAAGCCGGTGCTGTTATCGCATCGTGCGCATGCCCCTGAAAGTATGCACAAAGCTGATAAGCGTCGCCCTGCTATACATGCAGTTGCAGTGTCGACAATCATATCTGTGTGTTGCTTCCGGTATTATGAATTAAAAAAAAAAGAAAGAAACTATGAATGAATGAGTAGACGAAACGTGATGAATGAATGCATTCGTACTTTTGGGTACGAATTTCTCAAACGCTTTTTTTATATTTTTTTGTACTGCTGTTGGGGCCCGAACATAACATGTACTGTTAGAAAGTGCAATATGTGACATTAAATAAATTATGTTAATTTTTTTATGAGCCTTATTGACTGATTCAATTCCGTATCGTCTTTTGCATGTTTTTTTTATTCTACATTTTCGCTTCCGCTACCAAAACAGCCGCGTGTTAAATTTGAAGTGATAAGAAAGATGGCAGTACGCTACAAAAACGTTACGTTGAACGTTCCAAAAATCACCTAATGCTTTTTTTCCTTCTGCTATAGATTGTTATGTAAAAAAAAATTATTGCGACTTCGAGCAGCTGACAGCAAATGGAACCGACCGGCCAGTTCACAGGACGCAAGAATCTAATCAGCTGTTTTCGGTCAACATTTGCACACGATTTATGTGTGCACCCCGTGTGTGGTATATGGGGGCTTAAAATTTTTGGATTTTTTCTTCATTCTTCTTTTTAACACAAAGAGCAAAAAAATAAATGTTAACTTTAAATATTTGGCCGAACACACATCCTCACATCGTTGGTCGAAGTCCGAACCGGTATCGAAGTTTTGTGTCGCCCCGACAAAGTTTCTGTTCAGTTATTTACACTCGGAATGGGTCTTGTGTATGGCACGATAAGGCGATGACATACGTTGATGGTCAGTCAGATCACAGCAAGCGGACGGAAAGGCTATATTGAGCGATATTGGCAACCGGGTCCGTCTGGGTCCGATAACATTACACCCTACAGATGGAACGGCTTAAACATTTGTTTGTGAATGAAACTGGCACGTGAGTTGTTTTGCGACCTTACAGTAATGTCCGCAGGCATACCTCTGTTCTTGATAATCGTACTAACATACCTCCCATCCAATATATCAGCAATCAAGCAAGGATGCGTGTGAATAAGATCGTGTGAAAGACAATCAACGCTTGCGAGTACCTTTCCACGGTACGGCCGTATGCCGCGGGCAAGAATGTACGAGCAAAAGGACAGACGGATGCTGCCAAAGTAAACCAGCTTCGCACACAACATCGTACATTTTTATGTTCCACTCCGTTTGGGGAGGTTTTTTTTTTCTTTGCATCGCTGTTCAGCATACCAGCCGAAATAAAATGTTTGCTAATTTCGGGCAGTAACAAAGCGTAAGCTGAAAATGCGTAAATTCTCAGACGTACAAAGAAAGCCTTAGGAGCCCGTCTGAAACGATCCCAAAGGCTGGGCTTAAGACGGGAATGTAAAGAACAAGGGTAGAAGAACAAAAAATATGATCGGCCATTAAATGAAGCGAGCTAGCCTATTTGCGGTAAACAGCACGGTCGGTTTAAACATTTCGAAAGGCTCGTTTAGTTGGCAGTTAGCGTTTTCGTTAATGTTCGATTTGGTCAATGATTGATATTTAACAGGTAATAAACTCGAAGCATCTACCGGCCGCAAACAAACCGGTGGCCGCAAGTGAGATCGCGTAATTAGAGAGCAATTGCGAAAAATAAGATATCCCCATTCTTTGCGAGCATGCCCCAATCGTTACCAAATGTCACGAAGCACTGGTGGGGAAGGGCATCCGAGGTCAATCAACTTGATGCTAGCTAGATAGTAGGTGTGCCCCTGAGGGCACAGGATCTTTCTAAGCCCCAACGGGCGAATCATATCTTCTGCAGCATCATCTCTAACGCTAGGTTTTTCGGGGGTCTTTACGAAAGTTCTTCCCTTTACCATCCTGCTCCGTTTGGAGCGAACATTTTATGAGCTCTATTCGAGTGTTGAGCGTTTTTTTTTTATGAGCAAGCATAAACCTTCCAAACTCTCCGTTTTCTTTGCGGGGGAGCCATCCCTGTATCATGTTCGCGTTTTGGCATTTTCGAAACGGCTTTAGGGACTCCGATTCGCAGGAACCTACCGAGCAACGAACACCGTCTTCGTATATCATTTATTTTATCTCACCACCCTCTGTTGTTGCTGCTGCCATAAAATGGACGATCACGATCACGATCGCGAGTGCGATCACACCGGACTCCTCCTTAAAGGCAGGGATGAGTGAGAGTTAGGGGTGATGGGGTGGAAGGATTAACGATTGAAAAGAAGAACAACACAAAAACACTACATTAATCTTGAGGTCTCATCGCAAACGCGGTTTGACGTCGTGTTAGCGGAAAACCGCAAAAGGGAAGCATCTCGTATCAAGCAGTTTCATTTCGGTCAATCCTCCAGGAAAGCAGGAAGGCAATCTAACGCTGATTTTACGTTTAAATAATTCCACCCTGCCGAAAGATCATTAGAGCAGGATAAGAACGATAGGTTATCGAACGCATAAGCCGTTGTTGTTTTGGTTTGAAGTGTTTTATTTTTTGTTACTTTAATCACAAAATCAAAAATATTGTCCATATATTTGTCCTACAATTTTTGGACATGATTAAATAAGAAAACTATTGCCATTTAAACGCATTATTGCTCCGCCAAGCAGACATTCGCTCCGCTTCAAAGCTCCAAAATAATCAGCTGATTAATGTAACCGACCCCTAACACCGACTGCGTCGTTGGAAGAAATCCACTCCACCTCTTTACAGCTGTGAGCTTAGCAAATTACATCATTCTCACGTTTGCGACGTGCTGCAAAATGTTGCTCTGCTCCTGTGGAGCTGCTGTTGTTTTGTTATTATTTGCATTCCTCTCTCGTCCGTTCGATGTTTTAGCGAAATGTCGGACATTGACGGTTCCTTGTCGACCGGGTACGGTCGAATCGCTTCCAGTCCGGCACGATAAGGCCGGTCTGGCCGGTGTGCTGTCGTTCCCTGTCGTTTCGCTTTTAATATGCAACGGCTCGCTCGATTCCCCGAAATAAGCGCAATCTCTCACGGCAGCGGACGTTAGCGAAATCCTACGAAATCGTTAAGGCGCGCATCTTGTGACGCACCTCTCGGGTCCCTTCCAACCAAAGCGAGAGGTGTCGTCGTCCCGGAGCCATTCGGAGCCAACCACGCAGACCTATCCTGCACCGGATGAAACAATGGTCCAAAGTCCTGTGCGGCGTGTGGTGTTGCCAAGGGGGCCGGTTCGTGCCACATAAGAATGTATATCGCGTCGTGTAGAAAGCGCTCACAGCACGAGAGAAAGAAGCCTACGAAGACCGACCGAGACCGACCCCCCGAAGAACTGGTTTTTGCAGAATCCACAAAAAGCCCGTCAGAATCTTATCCGGATGTGCGGCTGAGGCAACGAGCTTAGAAACGAAGGTGGCGCTGTTTTGTTATGTCGACCGCTCCGGTTGGCTAAACCGGTTCAGGACTTCCCAAGGCTCTTTTGGAATGTAAAGCAAGCGATGGCAAACGATGTACGGTCGGTACTGTCGCGGGCTCTCTTTCTCCACCTTCAGGTTCGCTATCGGTGTTGGTGTATCTGCGGAATCTGCAGGAAATCATCGTGGCAGGTCCACACCGCAACCGTACATTTCGGGTGGGGCGAATCGGGAATGGAGTTACGTTTAGAGTTTGGTTGGTGGAGGTGTTTGTATGTGTGTGAGTGTGTGTGTCGAGTTACGTGCTAAGGGGTAGATTCGGACGAATTTCAGACCGCCGGAATAGTTGTTATTGCGGCATATTTCCCCTTGTCCAGACGCGGGAAGGTCAAGGATGATGTTCGTCTAAAATGGGCTTAGAAGAGCGTGAGAGAGTGTTCTCCACCGTCGCTAGTGCATGCTGCTCCTGCCGTTGATAAGCATCACTTCTTTGGAACCTATCCATGTTTAGTCCATTAGGTATCCTTCGTCACTTGGATGTCGCTGTTGTTCTGTTGTCGGCACAGACATTGCTGCACTGTCATTGCGCTTTTATTAATGGTTTCGAGGTAATTCGCCTAAATCCATTGAACATTAGGGTTGGACCATAATTTTCTCAATCTCAAGCAAAGTGTACAAATAATGAGCATCTTCGGGGAAGATCTTTTGACGGGAATTCACCCAAGAGGGGGAACCCACTGTTTCGAATAGCCGGAAAGGTAATAAAGTTATGTGTTTGCAAATTTGAAACTTTAAATCCCTGCGAAACTCTTTCGCTTTACAAGCTGACTTCAAAGCAATGCAGATATGTGCCGAAACACGCAAACTGTAAATAACCCGAATGATGATCAGCCAATATTTGCTATCAGTGATATAAATAAATAACACGGAACGTATTACTTGAGAATTCTTAGTGGAAACATTGTACACAAGAGCGTCCATGAGCTGTTAATTTGGGATACATTTTGAGTAAAAAGTCTCAATTTGGGTGAAATAGAACATGACAATTTTTCTTAACATGATGCTTGGTAAAAATTCCGCCATCGGACACTTTTCCGGTGGCAGTGTGGTCATTGAAACATTCCCACTGACTTCTCGGGTAGTGTTTCATACGGGACATTCATTTTCAAACAAACAAAAAATGCCATAAGATCAAGCTGTAGCTAGTTTACCGTTTACTCTTCACTTGCAGCCATTTGGTCATGTTATCCATTTTCCCACCGATGTATTTGAGTTACTCCGCAGAGGATAGGAAATTTTTAAAGTAAATACACCGTTAAACCAATTGCAAGGATACAAGAATTTGTTGGTATAACGTTTCGCTGCTCTCTCTCAAATTACTTTTTAAGTGCGTTGACAAATATTGGAACCGACATCGACGTTTCACATGAAGCCCACAAGGAAGCATTGAAGAAGAGCAAGTGTAGCCCAGGAAGAAAGAGAGCGAGAGAGACGTGGTCAGTTTCGCCATGTTGAGGTTGAAGTTTTTTCGGGCACCGAGGGTGTTGTTTGACTAACGTGTCTATATCCTTATGAAGAACATCTTTGAACAGGAAATCCGACAGGAACGGTTCCGTTCAGTACGGAAGATGTCCGGTTTCCGCCTCCTAAAGGATCTTTCTTTGCTTGCTGATCTTCGACAATTAATCGTGCTGACTTTACACAAATTCACACGGAAACGATGTTTTTTTTTTCTTGGCTATGGCATTAAATGTTCCAAACTGACAGAAAAGTGAACTTCCGACCATATCTCTGCTTGAGCACATATAGCCGTTGTGGTCATTGTAGTCGACCCAATAACCTCCTAAGCGCGGAAGAAACATGTCTGCCTTTGCGAGAAATGTTTGTCACCATAGCTAACGTCTTCGTCGACCAGCTGGACACAAATCCGATGATTCAAAGCGTTTGCCTTGAACCGTTTCATTGACATTCCGCCGAAGACGAACGTGCGCGACATGGACGTTTTGTTTTATTTCGCCTTAACTTGACCGCCACAGCGCATGTAGAGTGTCCGCCGAACCTATTAAACGCAGGAAAACTATTTCATAGTTTGTCAGTTTGCCCGGACACGTTCGCAAAGCCCATTCGCGCCTTCCTGTCCTGGGCGGTGAGCCATTACACTGTAATCTTCTTACATTCGCGAGTTTTCTGTACAAATTGTCTTTGCTCAAAACCCTAATGTTTGTTCTCATGCTGCTCTCGTGTCCGTATTCCTTAATCCATCACTCACTAGCAAATTATTCCACGTAAAGTTTATTCATAAATAGTCACTTTATCGCTTACTGCCGCCGTTTACCTCCCTGATGATGATGATAATGATGAACATGGCGTTCTGTGTTGGAGTGATATCTTGTTTTTCTGTTGCACGGAACCAATTGAAACGACCGTAGCATATGGTTTAGAAATGAATGAAAAGTCCATCAGGCTCATTCCAATGCTCACCGTCCGCGGCAAGCCACTCCGAAGTCCCGCAACATTTTAGTTCTCCATGGTGTGTTTGAGAATTTGCATACCGGTGTGAAAAGTGAGATTTCTCGCTTGTAGCCTACCTTACCTACTTCGCTAAGAAGTCACCAAGGAATGACGCGTGATCGATGGAAACGGGAAGGTCGTTCAGTAGTGAAGAAGTGGGCGAAAGTGTGCGGAATAGCGTGGAAACAGGAATGTGTATGGTAGCGTCTGGTTTTGGGAACGAACCGGACGATTGGACGGGATATGATAATGAGCTGTTTAAATTCTACACCGAACATAAGATTCGTTTTTTAAATTGCCTACAGTGTAAAGCGTGCCTCATTAGCTTTCTCCGGCCGGTGAAACGGATCGAATTGCACCCGATCGAATGTTCCTTTCGTGTTGCTTGCGGCTCGTATACTCCACGTGCACGTGCATTTAATCTGTTGTCGATATCTTGAAGAGACACTCGATTGTTCCTTATCGGTCAAGGAGGAAATTTAAAGGGCTTTTTGTTGTGTCGCACGTTTAGAGATAAAGTAGCATCGGTATGTTCCACAGTTGAACGAATGTCCTAGGCCCATGTTACGCCACATTTTGCAAATAAGAAAAGAGTCAACCTTTACAACTCAACGAACGCATGAGTGGGGAAAAGAAAATGTATGATGAAATAAAAACTGTCATGATCGGACCGGTGCGGACAGTTGGAAGTGTCTGATGGGAGCAGAGTTTTAACGGACATTCCTGGTGTGTGATTCTATCAGCTGATGTGTTGGTTTTAGCGAGTTTGGTAACACTTTTTTATATTTTATTGTTGGATTTAAACAAACACTGTTATAGTATAGAGCAACGATGATAGATTTATTAATTTTATAAGAACTGTGAATAAATTCTAAGAATTTCTTCGGGATTTTTGGCCACAATAAAATGAAACCCGGTCCCTCTTCTAAGCAGACGCAACCCTTATTTTTTGACGAAGTTACGAAGTGTGTGTTATATACTGTCACAGATGATTCGTGTAATGTAACTATAATCAGCAATCGATCGGGGAAAGTTACCGAACGGTGAGACGCATCAGTGACACGTTATCAGTGCAAACACTCGCCGAATGTGCTTTGCGCTATTTCCTGTCGGCAAACCGTACGGCTGAAACAAGAAGAAGCGTACACTTTTTGGAAAGACCATAAAATCGTTGGCAAAGCTCTAAAAACCTAACCGCCGCACGGTTGTAGGAAGGCTGTCCTGGTCCGAGCGATGGACAGAGAATCCGATTAGAAGAAGGTGAAAGATCGAAGTAAAATGGCGAACCAGGGAACGCCGTCTGACCGGTTCGAAAAGCGCGGGAATCTCCTCGGTGTACGATCGCACGAATACTAGCGATCGGTGGCAGTTATACAACGACCACGGCGTTGGCCCGTTGGCAATGAGGTAATGAAGATTGCGATTATCAGAATTCTTATAAGCAGAGCAGCTAAATATTGCATCATCGGATCCATCGATAGGGTATCCCGTATTACGCATCGATGAATTAGCACATAGACACCGTCACTGCAATATAGTTTTTTTCCAGTGTGCCATCGTTTGTTGGAATTGGATTGGCAAGTTAAAAAATGTATGTATCAATCAATGCTACAGGCAGTGAAACATGATACGAGTGCATTTTGATAAGAAGATACTATGAGAAGAGATCCTATCGGAAGGATGTTCCAAGACGATTAGGCACAGAAGAGGAATAAAAGTCAATCAAACGATGTGAAACAAATTTATGTTGCTTCAAATCTCCATTTAGGGTTTACTGCTTGAGAGGCTGCTTTTGACAAGACTCGTTTTGAGTTTTTTTTCCTTTACCCCTTCCATTTTACCTTGCTGCAGGCCAGAATGTGCGAATGTACCAACAAAAAAAGTCTTAAAATCTCCGTCCCATGATGCTATAGTTTTGCTTTCTCAGGCCTTTGGAAAATTTCACAAGCGTAGAAAGTTGGAAGCGCCTGCCAAAAAATTAATGAACACGATTAGCGTAGCAACGAAAGCAACTGCAGCTTGGTGCATCGCCCTGTTACTGCACCAAGGGGTGCAGTGCCGAATCCTTTTCGTGTTTGTACTTATCGTTCTGCGAGCATCCCATCACACGGGGAGGGATTTTTCTTGTCCCCGTAATGGAATACGGGACCCGGCTCGGTCCGGTTATTCCTCATTTGTTTACGCGCCCGTTTACCGATTTATCATCATCAGCCCGTGTCCGTCCCGTCCCAAATGAAGCATGTAATCCTTGTTGTGAGAGTGATCTTGAGATCACGGGTAAAGATTTATCTTACCGGCCAAACCGTGCCATTTAGCCCAATGAGTGGTCGCATGGAGAAGAACGGCGGGGGCACTAGCAGGAATAGGACGAATCGGCAGCATCTTGGTCAACGGTCTTTCTGGTGAGGTTTTTTTTTTGGGGGGTTATGAAACCGGTTTTGCTGTCTCGGCGATAAGGCGTTGGTGCCACGTCTACAGCAGCAGCATCCGTGACGGGCCATTCTCTGACCGAGGTGGAAAATTTGTTGGGCGAAAACAAACTGTTCCGCGGCAGCATAGGCTTTTGGAGAAACGATACAACGGGGGAGACCTTTCGCGACCTCGTAGGCTGCAACAGAATGAAGAAGTTGGTAAGGACGTTTGCAGAGATGAGAATTGTGTCTGTGGTTGCTAAAGGAACTGGTTTTGATGGAAAAATTTACTTCAAAGAGCGACTGTTATAGCGAGAAGGTTTTTACTGGTATATTTAGAGAAAGTAGAATTGTAAGGGTTGACAATGTTTTTTTTGTATTATGACAAATAAGAAACAAAAAAGAAGAAGGATACAACGCAGGATTTCAGAAGTAGGTCATTTCTTTCGTGTGAAATGAAATTGTTAACCGTGAGCTTGGAGATATTTTTTGGAAGAGTAGTAAAGTTGTGTCTAGTACTACGTTCAATTACCACAAACTTTGTTTCCAGGTTGGGTTTTTCAAGATTTTTTGCTCAATGAAAGCATTTCACAAGTTTGAGTAATATACGGTGACAATTTCCCACGACTTTTTGTCTGATTGTTCAAGAATTGTACATCAGTAATCTCAATGTCTGTGACATTCACAGGCTCTAGTATGAATGAATCGATTGTCATTCTTTCAGTCATTTTTCTCGATTCCTTCGTATTCTTATTACATTTTAAGCTGCAAGTGCATCTATGGGTGCGTGTGTTCCGGACAAGTGTCACATCGAGGTTGAAGAACTCTAACCATATTAGACGATAGCTGCATGTGCATCAAATGCAACCCACCCATTCCTGTACATCTACAAACACTTTCTCACCCATACATTATTTGTACAGCACTTCACTCTTTCCCAGCGCAAACATGGAACGTACCACTTGATTTCGTTCTACCTACTGTGGGACATCGGGTTTTCGTTGGTCCGATCGGTGCGTTTAGGATCGGGTCGATTATGTAGCGGACGAAGGTGATGGTAATCTCGGGTGGTTTTATTTACCATAGAAATTATCCACCCAGCGCCGGTCTTCGTAGAGCAAACAAACGAGCCAGTAACTTAAACTTGGCTGCTTTGAATGTCAGATCCTCTCCGTTATTAGTTCTTCCATCTTCTGGGACGCTTTTTGTATATGTACACCACACCATCCAACATTGATCCTGGGGTATGATCGTGGTCCGATCCGATGTGAAGTGTTGAGATATGTGTTTATGTGTGTGTGTGGGGTCAATGTTATGTTGCGATCGTTTGTGTAACCTGCGTGACCTGCGGACGTAAGAGTTATCTTAAGCAGGAAAGAACAAAACACCAAAAAAAACTTCAACATCTCGCACATTTTTCGACGGGGATTGTGTTCTTCCGTGACCGGGTCCACCACTCCTTGTACAACGGCAGTCAAAAGCCAACTTTTGACGATCGCAAGGTGATGAGCGCGTTAGCGTTGGAGAAGATTTATGTTTTAATTGCTTCGCACAGAGCGAAAAGAAACACCCCGCCGGTTTCAGGTTCGCCGTCGGAATCCTTTGACGACGCTATAATGTGTTTGAAACGATTGCTATAGTGCGTATACTGTCCGATTCTGCGGTGCGTAGTTCGCGCGTGTGTCTTTTGCCCTATTGGTGAGTTCACTGAACGCTCTAGAACGTGCGGCTCTCGAAATCGTCGGTGTAGTCTTACACCCGTAAAAATCCCCAATCGGCTTCCCTGAACGAACCATGCAAAGAAAGGAGTTCTTGTGCTTCCTGAGATTCCACCGTTTCCCTCTTCCCGGCCGAAATTCGTTCGCAATTATCTCTGATGAACAGGCCGAAAATCCTCGGTTTCGAAGATGAACTGTTGGAATCTGCTACCGATGTTATTGGGTAGACTAAAATACATCATCCCGAGCAGCTCTGTGGAGGCGCACGCACCTCCATTTGAAGAGCCTGTGGTATTATTTATATTTTTTATTCTGTGAAGCTATACAACCACACTATTGATCCTGAAAATCTCACTCCAAGTGGAGGTTGAATGGCGACGTGTGCGATG
This sequence comes from Anopheles funestus, assembly GCF_943734845.2. Classification (NCBI taxonomy): domain Eukaryota; kingdom Metazoa; phylum Arthropoda; class Insecta; order Diptera; family Culicidae; genus Anopheles; species Anopheles funestus. The sequence continues at coordinate 23,369,527 of NC_064598.1, forward strand.
GTTTGGTACCGTCGTCATCATCATCATCATCATCGTGAACCGTCCCCCGATAGTGATCAGAAGACGGAAAACACTAATCTTCATTCAGCACTGTTAGGGGTACGGATTTTTACATAATGCTGCTTCCAAACCATACAGTCGGGCACTATCGTGCAGATAGAGATTCTTAGATAATAGAGTCTTCTTCCGGCGTGAAGTAGAAAATAACTCAAGAATTCCTTTACGCTTTCAATGTCTCGCACCGTACACGCATTTGAATATTCAGTGTTGGATGTTTTAGCATCTCTAGCCAAGATGAAGCCATTTGAGAGGGAAGCAAGCCAGAATCCAAATACATCTCGTCTCGGTAAAGGCACGTACTGTATGCTACAGCATTTGTATATTGCTAGCTTTATGTATATGCGAATTCCTATACTCCACACTAAGTCATTTTGTAATAAGTTAAATAATCGTTGCTTTTGTCCACATAAAGGCTTTATGCACTGATGCGATACTTCAAGATGTCTTTTGTGTCTCGGTCGAACACAATCGATTTTATGCAAAACCCCTTCTTAACTATCCTCTTTGCATAGATGAGGATCCTCTTGTTTCGTCTCGCTATCCGGCGTTATGCCTAACATAGGAGTTCTCAGAACTATGAGCTATATCGTCCTGACCGCAGAACGATCACTCTTCTCTTTACGTGTTCTTCTGAAAGACACCCACCCAGTACGACAACAACTCTTTCGTTGCGATTGTCCTAGCTGCACCCATCTTTTGTTCAACACTGCGCCTCACCATTGTGTTCTTTCTTTTGAACATTTTTATTTTAATGCTATTTCGTATGCAAATCTTCTTAACCGCCACCGGCTGTGCATTGTTCTTATCGTTTTGCTTTTGTTGTTATTTCAGGTGAGTTTTCCGCATAAACATTGGCTTTCAACCCATGCCACATACAGCTATCGAGCGATCGATCACCAAATGCCCAAACATCAAGCGACGAACACCTACAATGAACGTCAGCAAAATGTCACAATCGCTTTTTTGTGACATGCAGCTAAGTATTCTTATATAATTTAAATTGCTCTTGTAATTATGCTCATCAGCAATTGTAAATGAACTCCTCTTGACACGAATGTTTTGTCACAATTTTGTAACAATTGCTTTTTTGCCGCAACTTTGAAGTAAAGATTGAGATCACATTGTTACAAAGCTGTCCTTCATAAGTCATATGTATCGTTGACACATCCTGAAAAGTGATCGATCACGTAAGGCATTTTTTGGGTCTTAAGCTATAAAAAACAGTACCTACATTCGCACCTTCCAAGTATCAGTAAGTTTTTGTGTAAACCTTTCAAACAATAGTTTTAGGCTATCGATGATCATTCCAACATTTTAGTCCGGTTCGGACCATTTCCACCTTGCAGGTCATGGGAGTTTGAAGGGAAAGAATTTGGGCCGGTTGAATACACGAGAATCGTATCGGAAATTATTAGTTCCTGTTTTGCAATGAAGAAATAAGGACAATTATCCATTATCATGCTACAATGTATCGAACCATGATCGACGCACGGTTCTGAACGCTTTAATCTCGTAACCGTTCATTCAGAGATTCTTTTTCTAGCGTCCCTTTAAATTCTGTGGGCGGTTAGCGTATTTCGAGCGGAGATGAAAACCTCCAGATAACCGTGTTACTTTCTTGTGCTTGTAGGGAATAGTTTCCTTTCCCATTTTTTTGCGACAACCTGAAACACCTTCACTTGCTGCCTTCAATGCTGCACACAGGTACATAGTGATGTAGATACCCTTCGTCACTTTGCACAATAAGCGGATTAGGATAGGCTCAGCGAGATACGCAGTCAGGATACCTTTGGCACTTCCTCGAAAGCAATCGCAATCGGGAAACCTTAAAACCACAGAGCTTTACAACGAGCCCCTTACACTGTTCTTCCCTGCGTGCATGCCTCCACGATAGACAACTGATGCTTAGCGTCCTGTAGGCGTCTGTGGCGTATTTGTCCTCTTTTTTGCGACTTACAATAAAATTGCAAAGAAAGAAAGGGCGGTACTTTGTGTTCAACCACACAATGGTGTAAACATTGTAACGTCAGTCACCGCTGTTAGCGATTGAAGGTGTTTTTTGGGCATCCTTTTTCTGCGGTTTTGCGTGGGTGTCAGTGCAAACGTTCGAATAGTCGCAGTTGATGCCCACCGAGATGTTTATGCTTGACAGGTTGTCTCTGGTCGGGTTAGAGATCCGTTTTGTGGCTAAACTTTTCGTTCCCTTATCCGGAGAGTTTGCATCCTGAATGTATTAACGAGAGGCGTTCAGCAGACAAACCGGGCACATAATTCCAGCTGTGAAAGGTTTACAGCATGGCTGTAAATAATATGAAACGTGTCAGTCAAATGTATCCAGCATAATGTTTGTTCAGAAAGACAAAATCCCATTAGTTTGAACAAAAAAGGGCCTGCCTTAAGCCACACGCGCACAGTAGCATGCTATCTGTTTTATGTGCGTGATTATAAGATGTTCATTAGTGGCTTTTCATTGTCGAGATGAAATTGTCAAAACCGTACGCGTTTCGTTACTGTCACGCACGCACGGGTTAAGGCCTACCGGGGCCACAAGCCACATTGCGTCAGCGATAAGCACAACGGTCCGGATCGTTAGGAAATTGTTGGAAAAGTGTCTAAAAAACTAATGAAACCCACAAAAACCGTACCCAAGAAGACAAGTAAAAAAAAACAGAGGAAACCGATTACACTTTTCACACCGCCTTTTGACAGCAAAACCGTTTTCTTTGCGTCATTTTGTATCAAACCAATATTTGTTAACACTTTACTTGTTCCTCCTTTACAGCTTTACACGAACCCTCTCGTTTTCCGTGGGTTGTTTCCTAAATTGAGCGTTTTTTTTATTGTCGCTTATGCCTTTTTTCCCAACTTTTCATTCGTTCCTACTCGCTCTCGCAAGCCCGAAAAAGGCATTATGGGTACTGTTTTGATTATCACTTGCGCAACGGTTCGGTCTGTCTTAGGCACACATACGCACACATAACTATCCGTTGAACAAATCCAGCCCCGAATACACTTTCGATTCTACCGCCAGCACAATATATACAACCCCCGTGGAAAAAAGAGAGTTCCCCCGGGGAAGATTCACCCTGTGCGCGCATGTATGGATGGGTTTTCCAGTTTCACAGCATAAGCGCGCGACCGTTGAGATTCGTTCCAACCGTGCGTCCGTAGTAAAATTAATCCGCTCACGCGTCGTTCAGCATAATTACACCGTCCTTGTTCTCTGCACCAGTTCAGCGTGGTTGGGTGGTTGGGGATATGTATGCTTACTGCGAGCATTACGAGTGGGATGCTGTCTGTAAGCAGCCAGCGTGTGGCTGAAATGTTGGATGGTTGGTAGGTTTTGAGATTTTTAAATTTTCGAACCACACCAACCGTACGTGATATCCACGGTGTGTATCGGTTGCCAACGACGCGCTCCAGTGGAAAGTAGGTTGTAACGAACTTTTCGCTTCCTTCTCGCGTTCGTTCTTGTTATCTTCTTTCACCGGTATTATACGAATTATGCTTATGGCCATGAATTCTTCTGATGGCATATAAAAAAGGCACAATGATGCGGGAGGATTGAGCATCAGCAAGCATGGCTTTGTTTCAATAAATAACAGTCTCAGGTTTAGTTGGTCTCTGGTTAAGCATGAACTTTTTTATCTTCTTGATCTTGATTTGCTGTTGTTTATAAAATTATGTTATCTTATTCGTCATTTTTAATCTATCAATATTACTCTGTTTAATTTAAATAATTGTTTTGTTTTACAATTTATTTATTTTTTTAATTAAAAAGTTATTTGTTTAATTTGTTGCTTTTAATGAAAATAAATTTGTTGCAAAACAGGATATGAAATGCATAAGATGATTTTTTTTTAATTTTCTCCCAATCATTCACATGAACAGATAATCCACCACCCTTAGTCAGAACACTAAAGCAAAAGAAGATCAAACCGATCTAAGCCGACTGACTGCAGAACGGATCGAATGGTCACGGTCGCTGATGATTATGACCGTTAGGCAATGGCGTCATACACTGCCACAGGCGCACCACTTTGTTGTCATTGAAATTGTCTCAAGTTGTGTGGTGCAAAAGGGCCAAAAAGGGGGGAGGTGTATCATGTGCCGGCAGGACGATGCTTAAGAGTATAGGCAAAGCGGGACGCGAAGTTCGTTAGCACACGGTGCCATATGGTATGAATGAGCCCTTATGATTTCGCTGAAACATTATGCGCACACTCTCTCTCCTCCCCTTCAAAGACACACACACACACGGCACGCAACTACAATCATAGTGGCACAGGGGACGAATTGTCCGTGGGTTCGCGTGTGTCTGTTTGCGTTGCTTAGGAGCGCAATGTTAGGCGGTGTTTACGGTAGGCGCAGGTTCTGTCAACCGCGCGCAGCTTTGTTTCTCCAATGGTTTTACTGCTGCTGCACCCGAAACATGCCCGAAAGTGCCCGGTTCTAACGGCGGTTGGTGCTGCTGCTGCTCCTGCTGCTGTTTGTATGCTGCCTACCGCCACCAACACCACGGAGAACCGAATAATTCTGATAGCATGTTGGTGTTCCAGCAGCCATAGCAGCAGCCCTCACCAGTTTGAAAAAAGTTCACTTTTTTATCACATCGCACATGGGGTCGTGGTTGGTTTTTTTTTCATACTTTCGTCGATGAACTTGTGTTTGTGCCACGTCAGTGACTATGTATTGTTGCAGAGCATAAACCTCGTTGCCGCTGGAAGAAAACCTAATGCATGGGACTCAGTACTTGCTGGTTTCTTACGCTCTTTCGCTTACCAAGGCTTTCTTTCAATGTGCTCCCTCAACATATCGGCTCCCAGGTTGCACCATCTCGACCGAGGACGTTATGGATGTTATGCTGCATAGTCTGCCCTTTCCCGTTAGCAGATGCCCACCAGCGTCGCCTTCTGCAGCGTATCGTGGGGTATCTCGTATCTCGGAGGATACATATGCGTTTTCCGTTCTACGAACTACATCATATGTGGAGGGCTTCCTCTCGGTTCTTGAGCGTGATGTGTGGGTTTTGTTTTTTGTTTTTTATCGCTAGGGGTGTTATGGTTAGGTCGTCACACATAGCATTGTTGGGCAGCATGAAATAAGCATAACACATCGTGAAATGCAAAATGATCTCATCGTTTAGCTCTTGAACGTTGTTTGCTGCAGGCAGTTGGTGTATATATCGGGACAGATCCCCGGGCAGATATTCAAACAGTACGAACTTACCAGCCAATTAGCAACGTAATATGTTGTTGTACGTTTAGTCACCCATTTTGCCGTAGGAAAAATAATGCTTATGCTATATGTTTCTCATGATAGGCGTAGCAGTAGCTGCCTATGACATTGAGGCTTTGACCTTCTGGATCAACTAAAGCAGTGGTCCCCAACCTATGGTCCGCGGACCACTTGTGGTCCGTGGCTTAAGTAGAAGTGGTCCGCGGAAGAAATTTTCGGTCGTTGGACCGATCATTTTAATACGTATTGTTTACCATTTCAAGCGTTTTTACGTGACGAAATCGTTCTACACCCCTCGATGTGTCAGATTGCGGACAATTACATTTTTTGCTAATGTTTTATTTAAAAAAATCCGTTCTTAGAGTCTCATGTGGGCCGCGATATACTTATGTCGAACAAAAAGTGGTCCGCGGTACTAAAAAGGTTGGAGAGCACTGAACTAAAGCGTCTACGTCAAACTAGGTATATGACGAACTTGATATCGCTCAACAACCAGTGATGACGTTATGCATCTAAACATCAGATCCGTTTCCAAATTTGTTGAATGCTAGAATGCCTCTTCCACCAGACGATGATGGGTTGTTGAACAGTTTGCTTGTAAATAGTTTTACGGCCGTAGATTGTTGGAAATTCCAGAACCAACGATACCTACGAAAAGCCGCACAATTCTCAGAATTAGCCACCTGCCTTGCAGTTAGTGGGCAGCAACTGCCAAAACGTTCAGAATCGCAACCTAATGCAGGTACTGTAGGAATAGAACGCGTACAGCACGTAAAGGAAGGACTGAGAGTAGCACCCATCCACAAACTTGTGTAGAATCAGCACGATTAGCATTAAAGTCGCCATGCATAGGCCATTGGCAACTTCCATACCTCCATATCACCACACAGGGCTGATGATGTGAAAGTTATGGCCTTGCATGCTTAATCATGCACTCAACTGAATTCTGCCCGTTGAAGGCACACTAGAGTTCTGCGAGTTCCTGGTTCTTTGCATCTTCACCGTGTATCGTCTTATTGTTGGGGGTGTGTGTGTGTTTTTTTTGTAACTGCGCTTGGGGCAGGGCTTCGCTCGGTGCATATAAAATGTTGCTATGCTACGGCCGTTACATTTGTTTGGTGTGCTTTATTTATGTGTATTTATTGTTTTATTGTTTTCCATAAAGTCTTTTTTTATGCGGGAATTTCGAAATCGGAGGGCAGTGACTTTAAACATCAGCAAAAAAAAACTCCCGCGCGAGCATTTCGCAGGGATTCCTATAGGTTGGTTTTCTTGCCCCCACTTGGAACATCTAAGATGTCCGCGCTGATCAAGAAGGATCGTTTGTTTTTTTTTTGTTATTGCATCCCTAAAGTTTGTCTGATCTGCATAATGTTTAACCGATTGTTTGTTTGATTGTTGTTGTTTTGTTTTTTGTTGGGGCTGTATTTTAACATTGAAAAAGTTCGTTGCGCTCGTGCGATCCCGCAAGCCGTTTCAAAATGTCCCGCGTGCACAATCTCTTCGGACAACGCAAACAGATTCAACGGTGCGTTGTTGTCCCCCACCCAAAAAACGAGAGACAGATGAGGATATAGGGTAGTCTTCCTCCGCATAACATGGCTGTTTGGAGCTCTGTTTTCTTTCTACGGTTCTTCAGACATCCTCGCAAAGATGTATTTTCGTTCGGGCTCTCCTTTTTTCTTTAACGATTTGGCTGACTTGGGACCCAGTCGGGCCACCGACCTGTTCTGGAGGATCTTTCTTTACCTTCTCTATCTGCTTCATGTTTGAAGCATGTTATTTTGTGACTTTTTAAACAGTTCTCCCCAATCATGCTCCGTGCCTAGGTGTGTGATGGTTGATGTTTGTCGAAAAAAAAAATCTCATCGATTGACGGTTCCATCCTAGAAGCAGCATAGAATAAGACGGAAAAAGAAAACATGTAGCAACATTTACCGCACGCAGAACGAACGCATACTTTGCAAACCGTTTATTTATTTATCTGTTCGTTATTTTTTTTCGTCTCTCTGGTGGTTCTAGTCGATCGTTCTTGAAAAGATCGCCAGCACTGGGGTCCGGGTCCAAACGACGGCTGATAAATATTTGGACAGGAAATGGCGATCGGTCGGCAAATTGTAAGGCGATTTTTATAGCTTGTTTCACCTGGACGCATAATTTTGCTATTATGCTCTAGTGCGGTCACTCCCGCGGTCGAAGCAATGGTCCGAATGGAACGACACAGAAAAAGTGCGTGTGTGGATCGACGAGTTAATGCTTTCCGTTCCCAGAATTCCTGTCGTACGCACGCCAATTCGGGAAGATGCGTAAGCACTCGGTAGGAGCGAAACCTTTCGGGAGATGGCATTATGTGAATGGGATATTTCGTGGCGTTTTTATTAAGGAGGCTGATTAGGTGAAACTATTGATTATAGTTCGTTGGGCGAAATTTCGCTAATGGAACACGTTGCGAAAAATGCTTCGACGATTAATTAGCGATAGTTGTCGGAAGGTGTTCGTAAGGCTGTTAATTGCTTCATAAAGTGCGATTTTTACGTTTTATTTAAGAGTACTGATGTCGTTTGTGTTTACAATAAACATTGGATTGTGCTTTTGGGGGGGGGGGGGGGGGGGGTTTGTCCAGATCGTTCTATTTGTTTTTTAGTTCTGGTTTGTTTTCTGAGCTAGATGATAAGTATAAAATTTAAGGCATGTCTCTTATATTGTCTATTTCTACTAACCTCTGTTCCAATCTAAATTGCACCATAAACCGAAACTGATGGAACAGTGCCTAATGCCTGTTAGGGTTATAATTCGATTTGTTATCGAAATTTACGAACATTTTTTTACCAACCTCCGTAATCAATATTGGTCGTCTGGTAGTTGTTGCGGGGCGGTGAACCGCTCGCAGGTACTTCATTCATCATTTTCTCTCGTTTCGGTATTCATTTCCCAGCCATAGCGAACGTAAAATTGACCAATTCACGATTTTAACCAGAACAGCCAAATCTCCACCGCCACGTCTAAAGAAGCCTGAAGGAAAGGCTAAAAAATGCACCCATCATCAGACACACGCGAAGATCTCCAGCCTCCTCCAGAGAAGACGCACGGTTCGACCATAGGGTGTGGTCGCACTGTATCGTGTGTTGGCCGTTGCAAATCGTTCAAATGTGCCGCGGCTCATCGTGAATCGTCGGTTACTGGCGGGAAGGGCAATTCTTTACCCTTACGAGGGATTAGTCCGTCCTACACCTTCTCTGCTGCTTCCCAATTGTTGTTACCTTGCGCCTTACTGCCTGGCCAAATTTCATCAGCGAACGGATGAAGTGTTCTTAAGTAATAAGATAATGGTCCACGGCACCCAATGGCAGCGGCAGCGTTAATCAATATGTTTTCGCCTTGGGTAATTTCTATAATTAAAGAGCCTTGATCGTTCATCCGGGGAGAACGAAGATGTAAGACATGCGTGCAGCTCTAATCCAACACGCCACAGTATCGGAACACATTCATGAGTGAGATTGTTGTTGCTTTTGTCATTCGCGTCTGCCACTGCCTAGACGGTACCAGAAGCCGTGAGAATGCAAACTGCAAATTGCATTTAGAAGCTAGTCGTGGGATCAGCTGAGCACGCTGATCGCCACACCACCCAGACAGAGGCTGTTCCAAATACGGCACTCAACAGATGGTGCTTCCTGTGTACTGTCGGTGAAGTGATAACAGCGCAAACTCATCAGCGCATTCCAGGCGGCTGTGCAAGCTGCTTAGATTCCAGGTCTAATTCAATCGCTTGGGACGGCCGTGTGGTAATTTACACAGCACCCGATGAAATTGAAAGTGAGGCGTCGAGAAAGGATGCTTACCAACGGCACCAGATACCAGATGGGCAAGTCGAGAGAATCAGACCCGATATAGTCGATGAGATTCAGCATTGCCAATAGCCGTCTGTTGCCAAGGGCCAAGTTCAAGTTGGGCGATAATTTATTCCAATATCTCGTACACTTGATCATGTTGGGTACTCGTTAAATAGTGTGTTATGGTCGCGCTCAACATTTGGAGGAAAAAAAATCTTCTTTAGAGATTACTCTTTTCATTCAGTACGTACCTACACTTTCTGACGATCGATTCTGGATGATAATGAGTTCGCCCATTCAATTGGAGATCTCACGGCAGACGCGAAAGCGGATGTGCGTGAAAACGTTTAAAAACCTACAGACGACGTAACCGTACCATACGCTGAGTGAGAAACACTTACATGCTAGCATAGACTACGCTGACCATGAAGTGCTCCATGGAGGGTTGCGGACGTCCTAACAAAATTGACCCAAGTACCTTTAAAAGCAGTAACAGGCGCATCTCAAGATGGAGCCCATCTTTCACAAACGGCGGCTGCTTTGGCAAAGATATAACCTAACCGGTTCTGCTAATTCTATTGGTTGTACGCCCATCCAGGCAAAAACTGAAGGCGACATAAGTCTTGTCAGGCCAGTGTGAAATAGGATCGCATTGTCCAGTCCAATATTGCCGGTACGATGAAACACACCGGAAAACATAACCAGCGAGGAAAAAACAAGCGCAACTTGTTCTGCTCGAACACTGTGCCGCATATTGGACTCTATTTCTTGAATAACATCTCTTAAGAAGACAGCTCATTGAGGGGGAAAGATACACTGGAGTAAGGTGGCCAAGGAAGTGGAGGCTGGATGTGGAGTTTACCTTAGAAAAGCAATAATTGAAGTTTAAATAATTGACGAACAATATTTGAAGAGATTGAACGGAGAATAAATTACCGACCCTTGTTTAGGAAACCGGCCAGAAGTGTTTCGCAAATGTTCTAGCTAGCTTTGCGATTGGGCTAGCTATCTGGGCCTCATTACTATGCACGTGTTTGATGAGACTAGGATTTAAACAAGCTCATTTATGAAAATACTACTTTTTTGTGCAACAACCTACTGGAACATCGATGTAGTAAGGGATATAAATATGTGCAAAATTATCAGCTTTGGCTCAGCTAAAGGATGGTCAAGATAAGATTTTTGAAGAAACCTTGGAGGATTTATTGAAAAATCGTTCATACTGCTGTAGGTGGAACGCAGAACCTTGTTTAGGGAATCCAAATATTGCATGCCAACTTTTGCATATTCTGTACAGTTTCTGTTGCATTTTGTTTGCATATTCTATTGAAAACTGCTCACCACCCACACTCTATTAAATTCTCAATCAGTCAACACTCCAAATTTGACCAATTTCGCTTTAAACTCTTTTCGTCAGTATCGCCTGTCCAATCCCTGCAATTCCTTGCTGATCTTGAGATGGCTCCTGCGGCGCGTTTAAACGAAGCAAAACAAGAAACGTAACTACTCACCCTGGGCCACAAGCCGGGGAGACTAATAATAGCCACAGCATTAATAACAATAGTTACCCCCGGAGATAATAAATTGCCACACCAATATGGCGGGCGAGGAGATGTGGCGTCAACCGGTTTTTTTTCATTTGGTGGGCCTTCTTTCAGTGCCTGTCGACTCCTTCAGGGTTTAGCAGCGGGTTTGCTGGAAGAGGTTTCCTGGAAGCTGGTCCTTGTTCGCGTTCATCTCACGCTTTGCGGATTTGCGGAAAGTGATGTAGAGCGTACAAGAAACAGGCGAGAAGCAGAGCTAAAGAAACAAAACCGTTGCAAATCGTCTGAATTCGATCACCATCAATCCTGGCGCACAGTATTCGTTCTGCACGCACGAGCCATCCATTTCAGTAGGGCCTCTGGTTGCCGTTCAACTTTAGGTCATCCTAGACAGACCAAGTGGGATGAAAAAAGTGAGAGATAGAGCAAGGTCAAACAAAAGTCTCCAACCAGATAAATAAGCCTTTAGGAGGCAGCTGTAGTTAGGTAGATTAGGTGTACCCAACATGTGAAGGAAAATCAGTGGACGACAAGAACAGAGCTCAGGACACAATCGCCATTTCTTTCGTACAAGACATATTTTATACTTGGCGCGTACCATCTAACGAAATGAAGGCTACTGAAATAATTACGAACGTGACTTGCGATGGTATAAACAACAACACTGCTTTGTTTCATGTGTAACGAATATTGGAAACAATGTTGCAAACGCCCACCGGAGTAGATGGTTTTGTTTTTTTTTAATGCCAACAAACATTACGCTCTCTGTCGATGTCCAGATGAGAAACACTTGATGCGATAGGGTGAACGATGTATAGTTCTTAATTCATCACTTTGTAAACGTTATGCAAAACGTATTTAAAGCTTTTTAAAAATGAAACACACTATAAAAACGCTAAATAACATATATCGCTCCAGTACGGAGGATCTGGTTTTTGTTCTTTCTGTCTGTACTACATCCGCCGCAGTTAGTACTGATTATTTTGTTTTATGCAATCATGCTCAATTGCTCACATCCGATCGGTTTGTAACCCGGTTTTTGTGTGCAGAACGTTTCCTCCATTACTGGCAAGTTTGTTGTTGTTTTTTTTTGTTTTTGTAGCCTTTTTATTGTTCAGAACACCAAGTCAAAAAACATCCGTCCCGCGAGAAGTACGCCCCCGAGCGTAGCGAGTTGTCCCAAAACGATGTAGCTACTGTAGCGCTGGTGGTAAGAGTCATATATCAATCTTCATTTTTACTGCCCCACTAGAGTGAAAGAAATTACTTAAGCAGGATTACCAACGACAAGCGGTAGTTGCGGAAGAATGGTGCTTAAGCGAGTAGAGAAGAAAGCACGCTATAAAAATGTAAAAAAGATGAAGGAATTAGTGAACATTTCAGGAGAAGAGTTTCCGCGAGATAATCGTGAATCGTGTGTCGTTTTTCAGCGGGAAACAGCAACGATACAGGAAGACCCCCAAATGGCGCAAAAGTTCGTTAAACAAACAAATGATTTCGTTGCCAAACGTGGTTTCGTACGTCGGACGCGCCTGGTGTGTGTGTTGGTAGAACATGGTTCCAATTTATGATGGAGTTTTGTATTTTATTTCATGTCCTTAACGAATCATCGCTCCATGGAACAACTTTCTCTTTTACCTTCCCGCCGTAATGCTTCAGCAATGTAACGCAACGTTGTAACGCATAAAATCAGGTTGCCTACTTACTTCCAATTAAAGGTAGTTCTGATTTTGCTTGCCTCTGTACCATAAATTTTTATTCACACTCTTCTTTGCCACTTTTTGCTTTGTGGCTTATTTTACCTCAAATCTGTCGAACTGTTTGATCTCGAACCTTGTGGACAAACCTGCATTATGCAATCCGCCGACAACAGGCGATTTATCGTTCGTTTGTCTTGCGTTTGTCTTGTTGCCGTTTTTATTTGCTCCTGCATATCTTCTGCTCAGCCAGGGGGCACACGCAGGAATTCGACCGTTACGCTGATTCTTGCATTTTACTCTTCGTTCGTGGAGCTCTGTTGATTTTTTTTTGTGTAACACCAACATACAACCCCACTTGTTTCTCCCTCTTTCTTTCGACGATCTTGTTCTTCGGATTGCTTTCTTATGTTGCTCCTTCATCTTTCTTCTGATGTGGTTTTTTTGCAACCAACGCATCCCGAGACGGCGGTTGCTCATTCATGATACGATTTCGAGATGCGTTATTACGAAAAAAAAAAAACAAAACACTTACACACCCATGAAAAAGCACACAAACGCACAAACAGTGTGGAATCTGTCTGGTTCCTTTGGGCACTTGCAGGAAGAACGAATTTTCCCGGAACAGAACCGGGGAAAGAAAAATGGCGAATGGTGGGGCCTAAAATCGAGAGCGATTCAAATGAAAATAGCGATTAAAGCTAATTGTTTGCGCGGTTCTTTAAAAAGTGAAAAAGCAAACTAACAGACTCCTCACATATATATAAATAATGGGGAAGTTAGATGTGGAGAAGTGCCGTCGTATATACTGGTATGCATGCGTGCAGCAGCGTTGGATGTTTAGAATGAGCCTCTGTTTGCAAACGCCTTTCATTCTGCCGGCCTATCTGGGCACCGCCGAGCATTTCGGCTGAGCTTTTATGCTTTTCGGAATGCCGATCTCACACACGCCTTGCACGAAAAGAACACACGACCCTCTGATCCCGGGGGAGATCGTGAATGGGGGCAGGGTTGTGCTGAAGGAGATGATAATCAGTTTTCACTAACATTCGCGTTCTTGCTCGAGGTCGATGAAGATTGTACCCTTGATCTCCTGGTGCGTTTTTTTTCTTTCTGTTTCTGTTTTTCTTTCTCTTTTTCTATCGCTTAAGTCGTCCTCGTCCATTGCTATCACGTTAGGCACAGTGGACGATATTATCAACGTTCTTCGAGGAGAAATTTTCTTTACTAAAAATTAATAATTTGCTTGCTAATACTTAACACTAAGAAAAACTTTTCGACAAATTGCAAGCGTGACAAAATAGGAACAAATTCTTTTAAAATCTATGTCAATGTTTCGAAACTTTTGACCACTTTGCACAGCTGATTGGAATCATTATTCAATCCCGCCACAGCCGAAAATGCTCCACAGATTGTTTCATTCGTTAATAATCACCTGAGCTTAGGATTCCAGCAACGTTCTTCTCGCCGTTTGCCAGATTCCTGTTTCGTTCTTTAACGCGTAGTGTTGCTTTTGGTTTCATTCTTCTCAAATCATTTGGTGTTGTTGTTGTTGCTTTCGGCCTTTTAATAATAAGAAATTTTTATATGAATGAAACATCGTCGAACGGCAGTGCGCGATCCCCCCCATACCCCTGTTGTACGTTGTGGGAAGGAATGTTGTAAGGAAGCAAGCAAAAAACATAGTGTGGGGATTGACGTCTCGCGTAAACGAATGGTCAGTGTACGAGTGGTGGTATTTTTTTTTAATTTCTACAACCCCTCCACATTCATCCACGGCTCTTCAAGCTCTCTTGATTTGAATCTCGTATTATGCTTTTGCCCACTTGATCGTCGAAGAGAGTGCTATTGCGAGACCTTCGACCGCCGTCGATCCTTTTGAAGATTCTTACTGTTGTTTCTAACTTGTTGCCGGTTGTTTTTTTGTTCTCTCCATTTTCATTTTCTGCATATCTCCAACAAGACAGCGAAAAAGGAATACCAGGACGCAATCGCATGAAGGAATAAACCCGGCGAGACCAATATTGATTCGTTATAATTCGTAGATTTTATGTTTACAATAAAGCGAAAATATATTGCCAAAAGCGGAACTGTCTGCGGGGGTTCCACCGTGATCTTTAGGGAACGGGGAACGATTTACTGAGGCTTAAGGACGCACCTAGCACTTGAGCTTAAGACGCGGATCTCCCAGCAAAACCTCCTTTTAGCTCCAGTAGTGGCTCTTATGGCATGGTGAACAAAACAGAAGAGAACTGATTTATATTCTAATCCGAATGCACACACAATCACCTCACCCGGTATCGAAGGTGTCGATGAATGTGTTTTGTTGTGTTCGCTTAAGTGGAAGCGGAAGAAGCAAATTGAACGTAACTTTGGCGCTAGTTATGCTAAAGTTACTTTGTACACATATCAATGAATGTGAAGCATTTGTTGCTAAGAGCAAGAACTTTACTGTCTTTGGACGCGAGTGAAACAGCTAGAATTATACTTTTGCCACGGAAAGTGTATCTTGTAGTCGATAGGATTGTTCATTGAGTATTTTGCGGGCATTGAGCTTTATTTTACCGATACAATTGTGTATTTTTGCTAGCACCACAGAGTAGAGCGAGGTTGAAAAAATCGCAAGAATGTATGAATCGATAAAATCTATCGTAGCTATAATATGCCCACGCACTGTTCTACGGTGTCCAGATCAATCCGAACTCATCGATCCTTCCGAGCGCAAGAGAAAAAGAAATACTGATAAAGAAAAATAATAGGCGATAAACTTCTCTATTGGCCAATTTATTATCTTCTTTCACGCCTGACGCTCTCAGGATGCGAACTATGCGCACAAGCTATTGACCAGAAACGAATTGCCTGAAGGGGTGCCTCACCGGGGACAACGGCGATAAGCGAACGCAACTCAGGTTTCATGGGAAAAAATGCCAAATTTCAGTTACGAACTCAAGGAACCGGTTTCACACAGTTGTTGTTTTTTTTTGCGCCATGACCACCAACGCCGCAAAACTTACCCGGCTCGGGACTCGTTCGGCGGTGCTACACACAGGCAGGATACGGTTCTTCGGTTCGGGAACGAAAAACCACTTCCTTCTTAGCGCACCGTACAAAGGACATCACCGGCGAAAGCAATACCGACGCAGACAAGTTGCACAGGGCCCAGAAGGGGCATACACACGTATTTGCAAGGATTTGGAACGTTCGTTCACTTTTTTTTTTGAGCGTCGTTCTTCGAGAGCAGGTTTTGTTCTTCGGAAGACATCGTAGGAAAACTCCGGAGCCGGATTCCTTTTTGGGGGGAAAGTGTCGAACTGACACTGAGCCGGGTTGCAGTGAAAGATCAATTATCACATTACACCGGTCGAAGCGACCAGCAGAAGAAAGGCAACAACGAAAAAAATGACACGTCCGAGTAATAATAACCGGCAGCATAACCGAATCGGACCAGTGAAAATTACCTTATTTCCTGTGTGTTTTCTTCTATTTTTAAGATTTCTTCCGTTTCAAGCCGGATTGCATTTGCCAATTTTTGGGACAAACACCCAAAAAAAGGAAGCAACCTTATCCCAATAGATATCTATTTTGTGGAAGTAGTCATGGAGAAATTGAGACGTGTACTCGAACGAGTAAGTTAGCCGGTGGTCTTCCGCATGGTGCTTTTGAGATTTTTTTTGCGGCTGAGATCCTATATCCTTTATGGTTGAATGCTTGTTATTGAGGAAAATGTTCGGTTTAAGAGTTTTATGATTGAGGTATGAAATACAACTAGTCCGTTGTCGGAGATTCTGATCTCTTACTGATGTTCCTGATAGTTGTGTGAAACAATTAAGGAGGCATATGATTTTTAACTATTTAAAATATGGTTCTACAAGGTATTAATGTACTTCAAACTATCGAATGGAAGTTTGTAATAAACCATTTGAAGAGACACAACTTTTACTGCATGGAACCTTTCTAATCCTTTATGTACACTAATTGTTCGGTCTTCAATGGATCAAAGGGTTACATCTGGTAATAAGTTTGCTGGATTCATTAGAAATTCCTCGCTGTAATTCTAGATATGTATTGATCTATTTCTATTTGAGCCATTCTTTCTGCTGCTGAGCGCTACCTTGGAGTTCTCCTAATTTACATACACTCTGTCAAGGTGCATCTTGGAATATTAAGGTCAAAAGAATGCCCTATTTTAGGATGTTTAATTATTCGGAGCTACTTGATGTATTTAGGCACAAAACTATTACCCCAACAGCGATCGCATGCCTGCCATGTCATGTTTATATGCAAACGAGCATTTATATCGGCTGCATTTGTAGAGAGAGATGTTTATCTTGCTTGCATACTTAAAATCATCCTTTTTGGCAGAGTTGCATCGTTCCCATCGGTTGCTCCGGGCCGAAGGCACGCAGATCAAGACCGCTGCGGAGTCTGCGCCACAATCCTGGGAACAAATTATCCTTCAGTTCCGCGCCGATCGACCCTTTTTCTCGTCATCCTGTGCGCTGCTCCTTTCGGCTTGCTCTTCCTTCCGGCCAGTGCCGATGAAGCCAGCACACGGAAATTATTCTGCAGAGCTTGCATTCGGACTTTGGTTCGCTGATCAGCTGCCGGAATGAGGGAGAGAGATAAAGAGAGAGAATGAATGAGAGAATGAATGGAAGAGCAAAATTCTTCTGGATACCGACGTGGTAGAGTTTGATAATGAATTTGAAATATAGGCATCAGTGTCTGGACCTCGGGATAGGGGATTAAGGGTAGGTAGACAATTTTGAAATTCTGAAGACGTTCCCGAAATAAATGCCTGTGCGTGTGTGTGCGTGTTGTGCAATGTTGTCAATTAGACCGAATCCTTGGAAACATACAGTTCCGGATCCTCATCGTCCTGGATCAGAATCGAGAACTAAAGGGGGAAAAAATGATGACAACAAGTACATCCAAACGCTAGTCAACCAGGGGTTCCGGACCGTGTGAGTTCTCCGTGCGAGTATGAAGTTCGAAAGGGGCATAACAAAATTCCCATCATATCTTGGCCCAGACTTGGCCTGGTTTTTGGCTAGATTTCCCCCTGCCGGTTCCAATTTTGTGCCCAGACAAATGCCCACTTTCTTGGGATGTATGCCTTTTTTTTTGATGCGCAAGTTTGCTAGTCCAACTTTGTTTCCTATCGGTCCCCAGACGTGTCGGGCTCGAGCAATGGATTCGTAACAAAAACCGTAACACAAGCCAAACCCATCCCAGGTAATGCTCCGGTTGTTGCCAAAAATCATTCGACCAAAAGTAAGAAAATGATCACAAGAAAATGACTACCTTACTGTCCTTGCCAGAGACAGAAGTAACGATTCTACTAACAGCCAAATTAAAACCGTTCGTTTGAGAACACGGCAAAAAAGGGGCAAGTTGATCGGAGCCGAAACATTTATCCAGGTTTGTTTCGCATTTTTTTTACATCTCAAATGAGAACGTCCTGTGAGAATGGTTACAGTTAGAGCTCTATATTAATTGATGGAAAAATGGGGCGCTGAACATCCCACCCCTAAACCAAAGAAACCAGAGGTTTCTCAACGGATTTGGGCTAATTTCGGGCAGCATTTCTACACAAGCTTAATGTGCAAGTTTTTTTTAAATTATTAAATAACTTCTTTTATTTTACAACAAAGGTTTATTGCTCTGAAGTTTCGAATTTTATCACCCGCACAAATGACCAGTATACGCCCATTTTGCTGTCCAAGAGGGTTGTGTAGTTTAATTTATTCCTCTTCATAAATTGTTTGGCTTGGATGTTTTTAACGCCCTGTGACAAATATTGTTAATGCTTTATTACTTTATGGTTCGTTCAAAACCGCAGGTTTTCACAAAGGATTTGTTATTTTGTTTCTTCCCTCTCGTTCTGTTCAATAGTTATTCTGCAGATTTGGCAATTTTCAAGCAACATTATGAGCTTCTGAAAGTGTGTCACAAATTCGCATAAGCTAGACGCATTTGTTACCGATCGTACGTCTCGCTATACGTTGGTAGTGACATTGAGCAAAGAACTTAACAGCACATACCAGAGAACTATTGACCCGGGTGGAATGCATTTGGTAGTCAAATCGGTATAAGTTTTCTCGGCCAATGTTCTTCGCCTGCTCTCGTGTTATGCGGATACGGTTGTTCACCTTTCACCGAGATATTAAGTCAGCAATGTGGAAATAGCTGTTGAAATTCCTTCAGGAAACCGGGATCGTCTGATACCATTATACAGATGCACGAGAACGGTAAATAGGTGGATGATTGTTTTGAATATGTTGGTACTGTTTAATGTATTGTTTAATACGGTCTTGCAAGCAGTAGTGTTGTGGCAATTCCCCAAAATTTACGAAGGTTTTCCAACGTACCAGATGACGTTTAAATTGTATAATGCACTCTCTATTTGTACCACGCCATTACTACAAAATGCAAATCAGTCCGGTTTCAGGCGTGAGATAGACTTGAAATCGTATGTTACGCTCAAAGCAAACGCGCACCGCAACCATGTGACCTGTGACGAAGGAAAGGAAATTTGACTTTCATTAAAATAGTTCACTGTCTCCGGTACATGGTTTGGAACGTTACTTTTTTTTTATTCTTCATTTGCTGTCTGTTTTTTAATGCTACTGAGCTGCCGTCAAATTCCTTCGGTGTGCTTTTTTTGTTGTTCAGTTTGTTTTCCCACTCTGGCCAATCATTATCCTTTTCCGCCTGACACATCGGTAAGATCGACCGGCCCAGTATGTATGAAATGAAGACAAGAAAGCGGGTGCCATATGACGGTGGTGCTGCCACAGTGACAAACGGTGCATAACGTAACACCGGATGGGGTGTGCAACAGTTTCATATGCTTCGGATGGGAAAATTATGTTCCGGAAAATGTATGGGAAGAATTTTGTGAAACTGGAAAAAAAAGTTCGGAGTTTCCCAAAGCACATTCTTTATCATGTATTTTTTTTTTGAGAAAAACTGTCCCAAAATCGCTCATAAACTAATTATAATCATTTTATGGCGCCAGCATCCTCTGGCAAATCGATCAACTGTCCTAAGAATGTTCATTTTTTTGCCACTTTCGCACCAAGATTTTGTGGTTCGGCAGTGTTCAGCTCAGGTAATCGTGGCAACGGAATTACATTATTACATCTTGTTGGTAGAGGGATTTGATACGGTTTGGTGCAGTAAAGGAATGTTCTCACCCGAAATGTAGGGATGGGAAGATCCAGTTTCCTGCGTATCTTTCCAATAAATCAGTACCAACTGAACCAGTATCCCATATCCGAATGTACCTTTGGCTGACATCTTTCCCCATATTGTTGCTTGCTCTGAGCTCTTGACTTGCGGTTTCAGCCATCCACATTTCACAGTATCGCGCTCGAATGTGCATTGGGATGTGGCGAGAAACATTATTTTTAATTAAACCTTTAATATGGATCAATTTCTACAGATCCCAAATTTCCCTTAACATAGTGTCCGGTAACTGTGAGCGATGATGAATCATGGTGACAAATGTGTGACCTGCGTACCGATTTGCAACGGATCGTTCATACAGCTGCTGTGCAGCTTTTTAAAACAATCCTATCAAAAGAGAAAAGATCCCACAAATAAATTAGCTTTGATGAAGTTCAATTGAGTTGCTTGTGGCGTTCAGAGTGTCATCGTGCAGTGTCCGGCTAAATGCAAACCTCTTCAAATGGTACGACCAAAATGCGCCGCTGGCAGATCACTTCTTCGCTTTGGCTGATGCATGAAATCAACCAGCCGCACCGGACGGTTGAACGGCCATATCGAAGTATGCGTGAAATTGGACCCAATTGAGTTGACTCCAATTGACAGCGTGCTGGAAACATGCGGCGATCAGCTGCGGGAATCCTTTCCACGAGTTTGTGTATCCCCCGTGGAGACACGTCCAAGACGAAATCCAACCTCACCAAACATTTAATCGTTGTCTTGTGAATTTCTCATAATTTATCTTCAACACAGACGACAAGCTTATCCAGTTTCTCAAGAATTGGAGATCCTGGTGTTTTTTTTTTGCATTCTTATAATTAAAAACCCTATTGTGGTCTGGATGAACGTTCTGGTTGCTGCGAGAAAATTCGCGCGCCAAATCTACACAACCAAACCAATCTGACGATGAATTTCCCCTGTCACAGATGATCTGATGCCCTTCGTTCTACGTGATCTACACATATGTTGCTGTTGAATGGTTTCCTCAACCCTGGTAAACAATGCTCACTGATGGACCTAGGCGAAAGATTTAAACTGACCACCCGCCAAATCGCCATCGTCGGTATGGCTAACGCATTTGCTTCCATTGCTGCACAGTCTGGGCCATGGACACAGGGATAGCAGCAAACGTGAACTTCTTGCGCCCATACCAAAGAAGCACTCCGCAACTGCAAGGCGCCCTTGCCCGTCACCGGTTCCATCCCTTATTCGTTACGGAGCTAATTGTTTTCCTTTCGGGTGCCTGTTTTCTTCGGGCATTCTTAAGGGTTGCAGCCCTTACTGTTTGGCTAGGTTTATGCTAGAATCGGTACTGCCAAGGGAACATAGTTAAGGGCAGCGAAGAAGCGAATCTTTGCCAATTTCGTTCAGTGCCGTTTTCGCGCGCTCAGCGCTGTTATGTATTTTACGTTTATGCTTTTCCCGCAATTGTTTTTTTTCTATTTATAGCCCTATAGGCAGCTTTCAGTATCAATGTAGTAAGACTATTTTTAAATGTAATATTTTAAATTTGAACGTATTTTTAAAAACAATATATCAGGTCAATGAACCTACTCTCCTTTCAGCACTGCATTCTATTCCTTCAAATTTATTATGAAACAGTTTTGCATATCTAGTAGTTTTGTTCTGCAGATCCTCCCCGAGTGAAGCAAACCTTAATCAACCAATCATTATCCTCACATTCATCGATCAAACTCCAGCTGATATGTTGTGTTTCACATTTGATTTTCTCCTTTCTTCAACACATGCATCCTTTGTTCGCCGTATGACTTTAATGTTGTTTCCCACCGCTGCGGGGGTTAATGTACATCGAGTGGAGAAATATGCTTTCCTTCCGGCATTTGACCATTTGGCCATGTTTCGAAAAATGCAACCGTAAACCGTGCGATATGCCAGACTCTCGAACTGCGTATCCTCAGAATCCTTGCCGTCCTCGGAAACGTTCGCAAAAACGGGGGAAAAATGCCGTCTGCGTGCCATCTTGACCATAATAGCGCCAGACGGTGTGTCTAGCGCAGCTGGATCTTTAAGATTTGCAGGAAAAGGACATCGGAACGGGAACGCGACATGGTTATCGTGGTCCGGAAGAAGTTCAAATGGGACAGTGTGCGTGACGGAGACAGATAGCAGAAGATCCTCCGGTACAGGCAGAACAGTGCGAAAGCGGCGCCTAGGTACGGTGAAAGAAAGTAATGCAATTTTTTTTTGCAGTCGTTTCAACTTCACACACCACAGTGCCCTCCCCGGTTGCCTTCATTATCGTTCCCGTTGTCTTGGTTCCTTCCATTTGCTGCCATATCCTTGTTCCTTCCGTGTTCGGTTCCGTGCTCTCTCGTCCCTCGAGCCTCCGTACATTTTTATCCTTCTTCGCTACGGATGGCAAAAATTTGTTATGTAGGTTAGGGTGCGGCTGTTGTAGCGAATGGTCGCGTCTGGTACAGTGTTTAGTTGTTGTTTTTTTGTAGTTTATTTCACCAGGACCAGGTATAGCCGTTTGATGTGTGGCTGGTAGCGTAGGAGCGGGAAAAAAGGGGGAAAACAGCAGCGGATCCCTTATGGCACGTGCCCGTATATTTAGAGGGATTTTTTTTGATAAAGCGCACCCCTTGGTGGTTGGGCCGTGCGAAAGGGATGGCTGCGTCAGAAGCGCTGGAAATGCAATTGGATGACTCTTGCAGTACGTAGAATGCCTAGCGGATATTATTATTATTACTTAGTTCGAATTTGCTGTCTCTCTTTCACTTTTGCTCAGTGTCTGTGTGTGTTGCATTTGCGACGATTGCAGATGTTCCGCTAGGGGGGTTGTCGCTATCGGAAGGGTCGGTCCTTTACCCGGCGATGAATTTTTCGTGACCGATCCGGTAAAGCCCGGAACTGGGGATGTTGAAGTTTGATGAAAATGCGTGCATAAATGTGTGTGTAGATGAGAGCCTTGCCGCAGCAGGGGATATGGAAATGGAAACCGGATCCACGTACTTCACGATCGCGCCTAAACGTTTGGCAGGGAAACTGCTTTTGGTTCCGATTCGGGACGGATCCCTTTGGTGGTGGTGGTAAGCAGTTTTTCCTCACTTTTTGCTCATTTTCCTATGCAGATATTGTTTGAGTGTAGCGCGCGCTTTTCCACCAACAACCCGTTTCTGATCCATTCTTGACGCTAGGTGACCGACCTGTCCGATCGGTATAGTGCTTCGAAAATTACCACACACCTGGTACTCTAGATATTACAATGTGGACCAGCATAATTTCTAAACGCTTCGTCTGCTTAACGCTCATAATTAGATACGATACAATGGTTCCATTTAGGGAACAGACAATGGTGCGCGAAATTTATCGGATGATTGTGCCGCGCAGAGGGAGCCAAATAATCATCAAAATTGTACATGTGGGTTTTGTTGCGGGAGGGTTAAATTTGTAAGGATCTCGTTGAATAAAATGCTGGATGCGATTAGATTATCATTGTTATTATTAACAATAAAAAATAATAGAAATACACGCTCAGTTGTTGTAGACATATTTTGTAGGACATTTCATTTTTTTGTAAGATTGTTTAATAATTTTCCAATTTTTGTTTAACCTAATTTAAGGAGTTGGGATAATTAAATTTCAATCCCGACTTTTTTTTTTTCAATCAATCACTTTCAGCCCTTTTTTGTTGGAAAATTTTGCTGTATGATTTGTGTTTCATAAAAAAATCGAAGAACAATGCACCAACAAACACAAGATCAGTCAGAAATGATTATTAATGTGAGCTAGCTGATTGCTTTATTTATGAAACGTACGCTTGGGTATGGTTGATTTGATCTGCCCAAATTATGCTGCGCTTATGCGCTAAAGCATCACGCTGAGTAAAGCCATAAAACAAAGCTTGTCAGGGGTTGATGAAAAAAAACAGTTTAGTTTCAATATAATCCCTACATATGCATCCCTTTGAAAAAAAAAACCTCGTACTAACTTGTACCATAGCCGAAAAACGTTAGCATCACCGTTTCAAACGAGATTTCATGTGTGCGCGTGGTGGTGAACACTTCAAATCAACCCCCAAGCGCAAATCTGCGCACCCTCCTTCATTTAATCGAAACGCACTACCACGTTCGGGTCGGGAAATGTTGCACATGCACACCGAAAGTGAGAACACCGCTCGGTGTTGGTGGTGGAAAATTTGAACAGATGTGAAAAATCCCATCCCCTGATTGTGTGCGCCTGCCGTTCGAAGCGGTGTGCCCGTGCTTGGCATCGCGCAGGATCGAAGGGATTCGCTAGTGACGCTGGCCGTTGCACTTAGCGCTCGACTGCCACGTTCAGCGAGTGGTGCAAATGTCCGCAAGAGGACATCAACCCAATGCTCAAAAGGATAGCGTTTTCCGTTCGTACCCCACCTGCTCAATTTCCCGAGTGCTTTGCCCTATCCGAAGACCAGTATATATCAGGATGAATCATGGTGCGCGTATTGGTTGGGGTGGTTTTTTAGAAACTAAGCACCGAAGAATATAACATAGCCTGTGTTGGCGCCGTTTTGTTGATCAGAGGAACACTATCCTTTAGCTATTCTTTCAGAATGAAGTAGAAAACCTAAAATTGGAGGAAAAAATCATACTGGTACTTACACCAATATATTCTTAGGACTTTGATTTGCATACAAGCAGGAAAGAAACTAGTTTTTTTAAAGCTAGATGTAAAAAAATAGATTCAAGTCCCCCTTGGATAGCAGCAATACTGTCGAACTTACCATAGCAAATATATTTTCGGGACTTTTAGACACCGAAACGTGGCACCTATGTATATCTCACATATACAGCAATTTTAAACTGATGGTCTGGTATTTTGGTATTTCTTTGGCTGATGCTCAGCTGTACGCTCAGACATCGACATACATACAGCACATCCTATACCTACATTAACACTAGCGAACGAACACGCGGTAAAAGATTTGCGAATATGTTCTGGAGTGCGTCCAGCACTGGTTTGCTAACACGACTACTACTACCTCGTACGACAATAGTTCGGTTTATGCCTCTAGCACCACACACAATCATCAGAAGCATCGGGGAAGGAAAAAGAAGTTGATCACCGAAAAAAAAACACGGTCCATATTCCTTACCGCGTTTGTCTTACTTTATGTGCGAGACGTGAACCTGCTAGCGCACTCCGGTGTTACGATAAGATGGAAAGGAAGAAGGATATTTCCTTGCTTTAGCGCTATTCGTGAGCGCGAGTGCGCGCCCGAGCGGGAACTTTTTCGCATTTCGCGACTCCACCAGACTCGACGATCTTTAGCTGAACCATGAAATTCCATGCTTCGAACGGAGAGGTTTTCTTGTGCCGATCGTGCTTTTGCTGTGGATTATTATTGGCATTATTCTTATTACGCTACACCACACGGATATCAAGGGTTTGGATGTGCGCGTACGAACGTTGCGTTGTGTTTTAACTATCTCCAGACGCGAATTCTTTGAGGTTTCGTACATAAGAAGATCTCTAAAAATATCGAACCAAAATCGCTGGTTAAATCTTTAAAGGATATAAATTGTGTAACTTTGCTAGTTTGAAAACCGAAATACGTAATGTACTCGATATTCTAGACAATCTTTTATTGATTGGCTGTTCACTCCATGCTCTCTATTCCTTCAATTCTTTCATACTCAAATCTTTTGAATTCGTTTAATATTGATAATCGTTCGAATTCTACCCTAGCCTAGGGTAATGTAATGCGGTAATGTTTTTATTGCTGGTACGATTTTTGATGGGATGGCGTTTGTTATAGATGACTGCCCGCGAAACAATTGTTTAAAGCTGCTGAACATGTATATTGGCACGTACGCGCATTGTTGATGAAATATAGGGCAATCGACGGGAAATTCCAGACTAATTGGCCTTGGAAATAACACCGCCTATCATTAGTATTTCACCTGTACGACGAACACTTTTGATAGTTTAAATGTAGTGTTATGTATTGTTATGCTCAATTGTATACATACGACAACATAAGACGTTCTCCCTGGCCTGTGCTCGTTCTATCACTGCTTATGTCGTATGTCCAAAGTAATGTAACAAACACCAACGCACCGGTACCATGGAATGATGTTTCTACTGCCCGGAAAAAAAACATTTGATTGTAAAAATCCTGTCAGAATTGGGACAGGGCTAGGATTCTTACTGGGTCGCACCCGCAACACAAGTAAAGGTTCGCTTCTAAATACCCCGCTGTATAGCTATAGAGTGGGATTTATTTTCTTACATTTTTTTTCCAAATTCCCTTTCGGTCAGCTGAGAGTCCGGACAAAAAGAGCCATGAATAGGCAGAAAAAGGAATCTGTGACTTTTTTTTCTCATTCTTTCTCTAAAGTTTTCATTGCCCGTGCTTCTTCATTCTGTTATGCTCATGTTTGTATCTGTTGCTCGTCCTCAACCGGTTCGATTCTTTTCTTCTTTGTCCGCAACGAACTTCACAAGACAGGTTCCTGGCCGGTTAGATCAGGCATTAAGGTCCTTCCATCATTTTGCCACTGAAGATGGGAAAAGGTGCAAGGGAGGGATGGGGTCGTGGAGCAAACAGACGGAATGGAATTGTTTTCTTCTCGCGCTTAATTTTGACGTTCCTGAGCGCTTTCAATCGTTTTGGGACAGCAAACGAGACATACAATGTAAGTGATGAAAAAAGAGACAGTTTAAAGTTTTTGAATATAAAGATTCACTTTGCATTTTGAGATCATTACACATATTTAACAATACTTTCTGATTTAATATCAAATTCGCTTCGTAAAACATCACATAAAGGCATTGCATTTAACAAAAAAAATACCCTCAGGAATGTGCCCTGTCACATGTGCGGCTAATTGTCCACATTATTCTTAAGCGATAAAGAATCACAACTGCCCTATTGCGCTTGAGCACAGCGCTCTCGTGCTCTTATACCACTTATCTCGCTTTGAAAGTTTGGAGAGCGCCAACACCCTATCTGCAGACTCCATCGAAACCGTTGGTCAACCGTCATTTTCTTGTTGGCTGATTAGCTTCAGCAAGCAAAAGGGAAACATAACCCTCTGTCCACCACCCGCGAACACCACTCTCAACCCCCCACGAGGGATCGGAACGTACCGTACCGCTGCATCCGTACGATGCTATGACCCCGGCACAGCACTTCTAATCAAAATTTCCGTTCAGCAAATGGCTCAAGCGTCACATCTGCAGTAGTAGGGCTGTGGACGGCGGAGAAGGTTTAACGTCGAACACTGTCGGTGCGGGGCGGAGAAATGAATGGTGCCGCCAGAGTTATCAATGCGTGCACCCAAAACCGTAGCTAAATTTGTTTTGATTGTCCCTAATTCCGAAGAGTTCATCACCACCAACACTGCGCGGTTGCGTCTATTTAAAGGCGTCTCTTGACGTTAGTTCCGGTGGTGGTTCCCGGAACATTGATCATCAAAATATGCCCTATCGATCATTTACTGTCTACGATATCTGGACGTCATATTGATTAATCTCAGATTACGGCTAAGACTGCGCTTCTTGCTGAGATTATGTTTGAGGATTTGTCGGAAAGACTTGGACGTGCGACAAGTGAATTTTCATTCGTTTCCAATCCAATTGGAACAACATCGTTTCTATCATTCTTGATTAACTAGAATGTTCGCTCGAAGTATGCGTTAAGATCAATGTTTTAATAGCCTTCCAACAATGCATCACTGTGTGCGGCATGGATGCTGTCGAGATCTGGTATATGTGTATTTCGAGAGATTGGTATATGGGATCCGTTTCTCCAATACCAACGGAGTGCGTTTGTGTGCCCTTTCTTGTACAGGGCCGTACAGCATCTTGCTGTCTCTCTGCATTTACGCTGCAGCTCACACACAAACGCATCGCTGCTATTGCATCTAGCTATTCACTCAGTAAGAAGACCAACCAACCCCCCAGAAATGCAGTGGTGCACCGAACGGTGCAAGAACCACGGGTAGTGCTCCCATTTTTTTTCACTAGTGTGCAAAAGGCAAGACTCAATATTGGTGTGTGCGCCATCGACACACAACCGGAGGTCCTTTTTCCCGTTTTGCACACCCGCAAATACGCAAGTGCCGGTTCGCTCGCACTACCGGCGCCAACTGACTCACGATGCTCGTCCGTTTCATCGCAGTGCGTACGTAGGGACAGTTCTCTCTCTTTCGTTGTTCCGTTCTAGTTTCACTGCCGCTCACACGCTTGTCGCTGTCTCTTTTGTCCCTGCATGTTGGTACGTTATGTTGATGGGTTCTTGCCAGCAGGCATGCATACACGCAGCATAGAACGTGTTGAAGAGAACGAAGAAAAAAAGAGATCGCGCACGGTTGCGAGAGCGTATGCTGTGAAGGAGAGTGAAAAAGGACTAGGCAGAACTTGTACGGGCGAGCCTGTGGCAGCAACCTCATCCCGGCTCGACGAAACAGGCTGTCACTCGTGTTCAGAGCCTCGACGCAGGCAGTAGCTCCCCGGCCAAGGAACGCAACAATAGAGCTAACATCTTAGAACAAACCAGATAATTTGAGCTGTTGGGACTCTCTTGGGTACCGTGCAATGATCAAACGATCTTACGTCGCGCACTGCAGCTTAAGATCAGGTGATAACCATTTACCAGCCCGCAGCATCAACGTGCCAAGGACTTTCGTGGCATCCTGTCCAATGATCGTCAGTTGAAGCGTGATCGCGTAAATAAGAGCATTGTGAAGCGAACCAGAGGAAGAAAAACATTCAATCAAGCCAAATCATGCTTCGGTAGCATCGGCTTCAAGCGGAAACAATTATTGTACATGTTTCTGTGTGTGTGTATATGTGCATCGTTCATGTCCTGGATCCTTGTTGTGATATTGGACGATCGTTTATGAAGCAAAATCGATGTATCATAAAAATGAATCCTAGCACCGTCAGCAGCTAGCGATCGTACGAGCGAACAAGCGTTGAAGATCACGCTAGTGCTTTACAGTAATCGGCCACAGTTGAGCGGATCGTCAAATCTAATCTTGTGCGCGCATGTGTTGATGTGTGATTTTTTGGAAGAGAAACATTTCGTGTTAGCAGCTAGCGGCAATCTGGTGGTTTAAGCCAGCAGATCACATAAGTGTCAAGCAAACGCAATATACATATATTAGACACAGTCGAAACCACCTTTCACCGCCTTCATCATGTTCTTCGACGAGAGCGGGGTGCACGAAATTGTGCAGAACACAAGGTAAGGGTCGTCCTGCTTGTTGGTAGCTGATCAGTACCAAACATAAAACTAATGGGTAAAGCGAGCTTCAATCTATGTTTATTTCGCTGAAAAGTTGCATAAAGGCCACATTAGACCAGGAAAGACTTATGCTCGTCATTATGGAATGTTTGGAGATAGTTCAACATTAAAAAAGGGGTTTGTTCCGTGAACGAAAAAAAGGCGCCTCTCCACACTCGAGTTAGACTATTGAGGGTGTTTCATTGCGTTCGGTTCACCTCACACGATGCACGGACCGGACTTCCTTAATGCTTGTCCAAGAAAAGGGCTGTTGAGAGATAGAGAGAGAGAGAGGGAGCACCGGAAAAGAATGAATTCCCTACACAGTGTCGTCTACATTATGGGAGCCAACCATTCTCCCCTTTCGTTTAAGTGTGGTGCTCAGTTTAGCAGGAAGACGAAAAAACGTGATCGTTCCGATCGGGATAGGTTCGCCCTACCAGGACGTCTGCTGGTCCCGGATGACTTTTCCAGTTCAGCAAAAACATTCGAATGAGAAATCGTCCCCCCCTCCTTGGTCGACGGTGTCCGTGTAGTGTGCAGCCAAGAGAAACGACTTAATGTGATGTGCACACATAAGGGGGAAAAAACAGAACCGAGAAGAAAGACATGGAAGTTACGGTTTATGCACGGTACCTTGCGTAGTATGGCGGTCGCCGACAAGTACATTGGCCCCATACAGATAGACAGGGCAGGGCGATCGACCGAGTCAGCTTGATCCTTGAAGACAGTGAGGGGGAAACTTCAAGCAATGTGAGGAGGTCACTGACGTGGTATAAACTGAAGTCGTTCTGAAACTGTCAGCAGGGGAATGAGTATTTGAATACTTGAAGCAATGCAGTGCTACGTCATGGTATGAAACCTAATTAAATACACAAGATCTTAAGATTTTAGAAGATCTTCTAAGAGATCTTCATACATGCTTGATCAGATCTTCTCATTCCGTTCTTCAGTTAATCCATTTTCCACGCACGTGGTACGGTGGGGTGAGTTCTCTCCTTCAAGTAGTCGCCATGAGTCATTCGCGCTTCGCAAAGAACCACGGTGGATAGTAAAATCGCGAAAAACTCACTTTCATTTCGCGCGATTTTCGTGCCATTCATGTGAAAGCTTGGCCCCCATTCGTGGTTGGGCCGGTACGGTGGTCGAAGGAGTTGAGTTAGGTAGTGGAACGGCAAATGTGTGTATTTACGATGAGTTTTACCGGTTGTGTGGCAGTGTGTGAATCTGTTCTTTTCGCTTACGGTTTCTTTCTTCTTTTGTGCTATATTCGCGCGTCTTGGATTGTTGGCTGACCGTTTTGCGTTTTGGGCGGCGAAACAACGATAGACGAAGCGCCAGACAAGATGAAAGGGGTTTGTTGTGGTTTGCCCAGATTTGGCAAATCGTTCCGTTACTCCCGTACAGCTGGCCACGATCATTCGACCACGCAAAACTTTTGTCCGAATGAAATGGATAGACTGAAATCGAGAGAAAAAAAAGTTTAGCATAGAATTCTTGGAGACTTTCCATTGCCACACAATTCTTGTTGGACGCCCGCCTGGAGGGACATCATACTCAAACCCCAAAAGCAATATAGGGAAAGTTGTTGGTAGACAGAGCGTATTTGTCTTGACGCGCGATCTCCTCCTTGAGATAGGTCAGTTTCTTTGGGCTGTGCTCGCCTGTATTCTGCCAACGCAATTGCCCAGACAATGAGCTGTCTGTCTGTTTGTATGCGTGTGTATATTTTTTTCACCTTGTGGTTCTTCGGTCAATCATCTATTCTTTCAATTTTGTCTTTTCTGTACGCAACGCGTATTTTTGCTGTACGGCAATTCGCTTTTGGATCCAGGTGCCATTCCGGCAATATGCACCCGTTGTCCGGTGTTTCGTGAATTGTAACTGGGTGAGGAGGATGAATGGAAGCATTGCATTAAACTGCATCCAAAAGTCAAGGAACCGAAGTTACACACATTTATGCGATCTTGCGTGGATGTGTATGCGTGTGTATGCGTGAACTCGAAGATCTCAAGATCTTGCTTTTTTGTGCTGCACACCGTATACTTGAAGAGGGAAGAGACCATAGCCGATTCCATTCTAAGCACACATATACACGTGCACGCTTCCCCTTGAGGATCGTTGAGTTTTGCCCCAGTTCCAGAGAGGGATGTTTCTATTTTCGGTCGTATATTGCCCCTTGCGCGGGTTTGGCTTTTGCTTCCGCCACCTTCGCCACCACCACACCCGAAGGCGCCATGAGTTCTAGTTGGAAAGACCGACGACATTTGCCCTCAGGCCTATGCGAGCATGGTACGAACACACGTTATCATCAGTGCCGTTCACACTACGCGCATTCCCTACGTTTGGTAGATCGCTTGCATTGCATACGCGTATGTGGCGAAGAGTACGCATCGATCGTGTACCGGGAGAAGCGAAACAAGGATAGCGAGAACGATGGTGAGAAGCGACAGAGGGTCCCTTGTTCTGTTCCCTGTGCTGGTTAAGCGGCGCCAGATGTGACCTTCTCACGGCGGGTCTGTACTGAGCCTGCTGTTTATAGCTATTGCTGATATTATTACTGGCAATGCACCCTCCGAGGGGTACTTGGGACACACATGGGTACGTGTGTGCGTGGTGGTATCTTTGCTCTAGACGGTGTTCGACCACACACACACACAGTAAAAAAACGCACAGTTTGTTATGACTTTGGGGTACTGAACCCGGCGTATGTGTACGGGGATAAGGATAGCAAAAAGGGCGCGCACATGGATACCGCGCATAGACACATGGGTTATCCTTGAGCTATACGTGTACGACGTGTATTAACTTCTGGGGCGATATATAATTAGCGAACCACGGGAATAAATCCCACGACCGGTGGTTCCGGTTTGCATTTCACTAATCATATAATTTGCACTTTTTATTCACCCTTTTGTTTTATTGGTTTTTTTTTTGTTCAATAGTCGCTTCACGCTAAACTCGGCTGGTCGATCGCCGGCAAGCAGAAGGGCGGAACAGCGCCAGCGCAGTCTCCAATTCCGCCAGCATGGAATGCCGTCGCGAATGATCTACGACGATAGCTGCAAATTGTTGGCCTCACCCGGCAAGGAAAACATGTCTACGGAGGAGCTATCGTTCTACCAGAGCCACAGCCCACAGCAGAGCCCACGGCCCTGCAGCCCGTGCCCGCTCTGTCCGGAGGATGCGCTCGGTGGTGAGCTGCTACCGTCGGAGAGCAACACCCCCAGCAAACATGTAACCATTCCGATCGTGAACAAAAATGGTACGGGCCCGATCGTCGCCGGTAAGCTGACGGCCGTACCTGGTGGTTTCGGTTACCGGCCGCGCCGACCACTGGACGATCACGATCCAAACTCGATGGACTCCGGGTACGGTGCGAGTGTGCTGAACGACGTGCTGATGAACTCACTGCACAGCACTAGCGGCAGTACCGGAAGCATGATGACTGCCACGAAAACGCATTCCCTGTTCCATTTCAATCAGTCGTCCACGGCGTCCCTTTCGCGGCACTGTTCCGGTTCGCCAGCGAGCTCACGTGGCCGACTGCTTCTACACAGTAGCCTGTCGTCCGGTTCGATGGAATCGATGGATGATATGGAGCTGTTCGATATGGAAGCGATGGACGATGAGGACATTGAGAGTAAGTTGCAATCCTGCCAACAGTCACAGCAACCGAGCGGGCTTAACACGCTCATCTGCGGTACGATCAAGACGACCAGAACGGCCACGACTCCCGAACATCAGAAACGTCCGTTCGTGCGACGGTGTTTGAGCCTCACGGACAATACCAACAGCAATGTGAATGTACCGCAGCAGCAGCAGCAGCACGTTATCGCCCAGCTGAAAACGCCGGAACGGTACACGCGTCGTATGATCGCTATGGAGGATCAGGAGAACTGCAATCTAACGCCGTACTCGTCCCGCACCGCTGCCGTTTCTACCGCGGAAGTAACGCGCTGCTTCAAACGACCCGAACCCCCGGGAGTTAGTCCGGTGCAGAGCAAACGTAGCAAAACCCAGATGGACGTGATGGCACTAGCGGCAGTGACGGCACCAGCCGTAAACGCACTAGACAGTCCGGCCCGTACGACCGTGCTGGCGGCGGTACCGAAGAAGCCCGTCTACCAGAAGTCAATCTCCATGAACGATGCGCAGATCATGAGTGCCCTGTCCCGATCCTCGTCCGAGCCGGATCTGATCGGAGATTTCAGCAAATCGTACGTGCTGCCGTTGATGGATGGTCAGCATCGGGATTTGAAGTCGATTTCGGGCGATACGATGGCGCATCTGGTACGTGGTGATTACAACGATAAGATCGCTAGCTTCAAAATCATTGACTGCCGGTACCCGTACGAGTACGAGGGAGGCCACATCCGGGGTGCGAAGAATCTTTACACTCAGGAGCAGATCATCGATGAGTTGATCAAGTCGAAAAGCGAACCGCCAACAG
Source organism: Anopheles funestus (assembly GCF_943734845.2). Classification (NCBI taxonomy): domain Eukaryota; kingdom Metazoa; phylum Arthropoda; class Insecta; order Diptera; family Culicidae; genus Anopheles; species Anopheles funestus. Next base: position 23,402,817 of record NC_064598.1, read on the forward strand.
TTGCCAGCTGCCAGGATGGTACGATGCGCCGCAACATCGTTGTGTTTCATTGCGAATTCTCCTCCGAGCGTGGACCCAAATTGTAAGTATCCTATTTGTGGTTTTTGTTGGTGCTGTGCGAAGAGACATGTTGACGCGATTTCTAACGTTGTACCTGTTTCCTTTCCCTTTAGATCACGCTTCTTGCGCAATCACGATCGCATCCTAAACGCCGACAGCTACCCTGCACTGCACTATCCGGAAATGTACCTGTTGCACGGTGGCTACAAGGAGTTTTTCAAGGCACATGCCGAACTGTGCGATCCGGTTGCTTACCGACCGATGCTGGATCCGGAGTATGGTGATGCGTATCGTCATTTCCGGGCAAAATCACGCAGCTGGAATGGTGACGGTACAGGTACGGTTAAGGCCAGTACCACCGGGGGCCCGCTAGCCGGCGGACCAAGTCGTTTAACCAAGTCACGGTCTAGATTGATGCTGTAACTGTCGAACTGAGATCCCTATCCATACGTTGCTATTGAGCTATTCTGTATGTGTTATCCCATGTTGTTGGTGTCACGATCTTCCTGACCATCCCCTCATCAACGCTCGCCATGTATATACGTTATGAATTTGTTTTTTTTTGTTATTCTATTTTTATACTTACGTTTATATTAGTTTAAAGTTTTGTTTTTTTTTTTAATATAGAAAGCAGAACATAAACGTTTTGTACATATATTTGGAAAAGTTTCATAAACCATTGACACAAAAGAAAACCAATAACAATTTTTGTCCATTAACTACACTTACCTAAAATTCAAACGTAATAGTAATTTGTTTGTTCTGCTTTTTTTTAAATGCCAGCAATAATACTGGACTGGTTTGCATCGCGCTTTGCCAACAGTTTCTTTTTTTTGCTTTTTTGATGTCACGTTTTATTTTTTATAGTTTACGTTCTTTTCCTTTTTTTTGTTTCATTGTTATTCATGATTTATTATCTGTGATTTAGAATGGCTTATCTTTTGAAGTATTCTTTTCATAACAAAACGAAAAAAATGAACTACCCGGAAGCTGCGCGTACGCGTTCAGTAGCGGGTGAGCTAAAAATCTCAATTTCAAACAGTCGAAGAAGCGAGGTGCAGCGATAGGGGATTATTAACGAACTATTTCAGACAAATTGCGTCTCAGTGGACTAATGATAAATGTTACACCAACGTAGAGGAATGTAGGAATATGGAGAAGAGTTAGCATAAACGAAGGAGAAACGTGGTAGAATGAGCACGAAAAAGAAAAGAAAAACAAGTGCAAATTAGGTAAAATCTAATACATGGATGCGATTGTAAGTGATAAACAGCTGCACCGGCAATAGACGGCACTAGACTGTTTCATGCTTCGCCATCCAAACACAAACATACTCCACTAGGGAGCGGTAAGACTATTTCTGTACAAACGTCACAGACTGTCCAAGACAGATAAACTGGGTACGGGGTCAGATATGCACCAGTTTGGCGAACCAACACTCTTGTAACAAAAAATCATATGAGCACCACAACGAAACCAGCTTATCGATAGAACGGTAAATGGCTTTTTCCGCGTCGCATTGATTTAGTCGGGAAGATCCATTAACGACGAAACGTGCTAATCCCGGATGTTATATCCCTCTATCCATTCTCCCATTCACACAAGGAAACACGAAGAGTGCAAATTTTTATATAGTTAGTTCTTGTAACCAAATTGTAAAAAGAAGCTTAGATAACTTTTACAATAAGCGCGCTACGGAAGAATGCGATGTGACAGTAAAATGTGCAAGAATCAACGATAGCAAAATACCCTTATTAGCGTGTAAGTTAAAAGTATGCAAAATTATAATGAGTTTAAAATACAATCAAATCGCATAAGCAGAGAGAGCATAAAAACTGAACGATTTTTTGGAAGGGCAACGAGAGTGAAATGTGTACCGGTTTCCTTCCTGTACATGCTAGTTGTTCTTTACCGCTATAGACTGACCTGGTAAGCACATTTTCGTTGAATGTGCAAGATTTCACTGTGTACATAGAAGGCGCAGATGTTTCGATTTATTCTTCTGCTGACTGAAAATAGAACTGAACCAACTTGGATTGCCAGTAGATTGAATATACTATTCACTTAATAAAATATTTATAATACTGCACCGTTCTGCAGTGGAGTTGAATATTAAGCAACGTGTCCTTTTGTTTTTGTGTTGATTTTATTTCGTCTATTACATAACTTGTCGCCAGGTTAATTAGGTAGCTCGAAATAAACAACCGTTGGCCAAATTGGAAGTGTTTACATTAAACAGATTAAACATTTACGGTTTAAAAGTTTGTGAATTTTCTCTTAATTAAATGGTGGAAAAAATGATATGGTCTAGCTTTTAGCTTCAACAGACAGCATTGACAGCATTGCACATTTGACAGCAAGAGCTATACGCATTGCATTCCTCTAGGCGCAAAACATATTTCTTTTAGGCTCAACACGTTTTTCAGATTGTTTCATCATTTCTTTTAACAAGTTAAAAGTTTTAAACCAATGTTTCCGGTTTTTTGTTTGTAATAAGATTTGGAAGCGGTTTACAATCTCACCATTCCTGTTGTCCTACTTTGTACTTGACCAACTGTGTCCCACGATGCATCTGTCACTATATGCCAATTCGGGTTATTTGAGTGACGTTTCCACAATCCACGCTATTCGCTTGCATCAGTAAAGACTCACAATACCGGCGTCTTTTAGAATTTGCTGCGAAATCCCATCTGATTACAACAATGGAGGACACTTTCTTCAAGGTGATAATACGTGATGCATCATGGGATGTACGCTCGGAAGCAAAACGATTTGGCACTCTGTTCCAGTTGTTCATCGACCAGCGGAAGCCCACGGAAGTGTTTATCAAGTACAAGAACGCAAAGTAAGTAGCATGTGGGCCTTTTGTTGGTGGCGGCCGGAAGTGGGTTATGGGCTAGTACATGCGTTTAATTTCGTGTGCGTCTTTTTGTAGGGATGCCGTACGTGCCCGGGCTAGCTTGGCAGTGAACGAGAATGTGGAACGTGTGGAATCGTTGAAGAAATGGGATATACGACCAAAGAGACCGACGGAAAACAAGGTAATACTTAAATATGTCTGCTGGAATGTACTGCCATCAGCAAAATTGAAAAAAATTGAACTTCATCTCTGATCTGCTTAAATGGAGATCAAAATGAAAAAAAAAACAACGTAAACTCAAGACCAGGCTTATCGGAATGCAAGACCAGGTCTATCGGAATGCAATGCTTGTATGGTACAATAGAGCAGTAGAGTTGGAACATAGTTTTCGACGATATAAAAGGCAATTCTTTTTCTTTGTTATCGCAGAAACCGGACGATAATGTTTCCGTTTGCAGTAGTGCGTCTGCTGGAAATGTTCAACACAGGGGCCCGGTTGTAAATGGTCCGCTAACGTCCGAACCGATGCCGCTGATGATGGGTATGTTCAACATGTGCACCGTTTGTCGCAAGGGTGGTGCCTCATTTCAATGCTTTGTCTGTGGCACTTACTATTGCGGAGAGATTTGCCAAAGAAACGATTGGCCATCGCACATCATGCAATGTTTACCGTACGTATGCCGGAAGCAACACGCTTGTACTATTTTGTTGTGCTAATTGTTATTAAAAATATTTCATTACCTTTCAGGCGCTTGGTACGGGTGCAAAGTGGTTTTGTACCTATTGAACCACAATTCATGGGATTTCCAAACGTGATGCAATCGTTCGGAAGCAACAATTTTAACAACAACATCAACAACGGTCCCGTACAGGCTGCCCGTAACTTGAATGTGCCGAATCAGCCGGCAGGAAACAAAGAAAACGGACCGAATCACAAGCAGTCGAACAATCAGCGTCCGGCTAGCGCAAAACCGTCCGATCAGCTGTCGAAGAAGCCAGTCGAACAAAGTAAGCCAGTATCGCCCACAAAGGTAACAACTTCCTGTAGCGTACCTACGAACGTGCTAAAGAATTTGGCCCTTCAACGTCATCAGGAACAGGAACCGGCAGTATTGGCAAAAGTGCCGGTAGCACAGGTAACCAAAACCGAAGGCACCATCTCGAAGGAAACGTCCAAATTGGCCAAACGGGTGCAACAGAAGATGGCAGTGACGAAGCAAGAGATTCGATACGGTGCATTCCCACGGGAGGGCGAATGTGTGAAAATTTCCTACCTTACCGGCAACATGCTGTACGTGTACAGAGCTGGACAGGAAGCGAATGGTCAACCGAACCGTTACCTGGACTTTGTCAAACGCTCTGTACTATGTGCCCGTGACGTGAAGGAAGTGCTCCAAACGGCACCGAACGTCAATGACGTAGTGTTTGCTCCATTCGATGGCGATTTTTACCGTGCCATAGTAAAGTCAATCGAAGGTACCAAGGTGGTGGTGTTTTTCCCGGACTTTGGTAACACGCAGACAGTGGAATGGATGGAAATGAAAGAGATTCCGGACAAGGCGATTCAGTACGGTATGTGCTACACACACGGCGTAATGATCGACGGTGTGCCAACGTTCTCGCGCCTGGTTCAGGCATTTTTGTCCGAGCTGCTAGAGATGGACGAGTTCACATTGGTTAAAGTGCGCGATGAAAAGCCTGTCAAGGTGGTTGATCTGCGCCATGTGCAGGAACTGTATCAGCTAAGCGCAAAGCTGCTTGAAATTGCCAAAAAGGAACAGGAAATGGAGAAACCGGCTGTTGAGAAACCGGCTGTTGAGAAACCGGCTGTTGAGAAACCTGCTACTGAGAAACCTGTAGTGAAAGAAACTGCTGCAACAGTTCCGGACCCGGCATCGTATGTTCCGGTTACAGCTGAGGATGTAAGTAGTTTTTTTTGTTGTTCTTTTCGTCGTTGATCTATGCTAAATATTTCGATCTGGAATGAATTTTAGTTCACCGAGCATGATCTGCCGATGGGCGAAGTGCTTCATTTGATGATAGTGGAAGCATCGGAATTGACCATTTCCAACCAGATATCGGTGATACTGAACTCCGACAATGCGGCATTTGCTAAGGTGATCAGCGAATGTGAGCGGTATGGCAATGCCGATCCAAACCCGTACCATCCGGAAAGTGATCATGAAGCATTTCTGCTGCATTTCGATAGCATCTGGTGCCGCGCAATGCTCGCTGCCAATAACGACGAGATGCAGTACTATCTGCTCGACCTTGGTCTCATTCGTACCCTGAACGAGAAGCCCAACTGTCGCCGATATCCTGCCGGTATGACGCGCAAAATTTTCGTCTGCGAATGTTTCGTTGAAAGTGAGTATTTAGTATTGAGGGTTTGGTGGGCCGGGTTGGAGGGGTTTCTCTGTCCACGGTGTTCATACATACTTTTGCTTCTTTCTTTTTCTTTTCTTTTGCTAAACCCATTTTTAGATACGGATGCGTTGGGAAAGATAGCCCCGACCGGTGGTAATGAGCAATTGTTGGGCAGAACGCTAAAAGCTACCATGTCCTTGCAGGAGGATGGCGGCGATGAGGCTATGCGTTTGAAGATTCATTCGATGGATTAATCGCCCAAATCAGTTTGCCATGATATTACATACCATGAACTATTACTTGTTTACACATTTCAATATTTTTTTTTTAAATTACACACTATTCACCTTTTTTCGATTAACATCACTTATCATTTAAACATTTTAAAATTTTCTTTGAAAAATTTTAGTTTCTCTGTATTGCATTGTCTTTGATGTATTCGTTAGAGGTAGAAATTAATTGTACTTCTTTTACGTACGCTACGTTAGTAAACGCCATGCGGCCGCACACGCGAACATGGTTAAAGTTAACCGCGTACACGAATTTATATTAAAACTGACAAGCAGTAGTACTGATGCAAACAATAATGCTTCCGAAGCGAATGCGCCTGTTTTTATAGCCTCTAAGTTGATGATACTATTGACACAGCCGTTTTCGTGAGGTGTTGAACCATTCCTACGCGTCGTTTCTACGGTTGGTTAAAATGCCTTAATAATAAAGTACCGTTCAATAATGAACCTACGATACGCAATCGAGAGTGGGTTTGTGTTTTTTGTCCATTTTGTTCGAAGCATTTAGTGCTCAAAATACAGGAGTTAGGGACGTGTCGTGTTGTGTGATGGCACCATGCGTGGTGCTTTTACCATTGCTACTGGCAGGTTTAATTTCTTTTCAACCCATCGGTGCCATCGTACGAGGTGAAACTGATCGTAGTCGGAAGCTGACGTTTCCATTTGCCGTATCGCTGCAGCTAGCCGACGACGATAGGTCCCACTTTTGTGGTGGCACGCATCTGGGAGAAGGATGGATACTGACCGCGGCACACTGCATTATTTCGCTGTAAGTATTGTGAACTGTTTTAGGAAAAGGGAGTAACCCTTCAAGAGGTGTTTCAGATATGTTGCGTACAAAAACAAAGTTAATGAAACATTTATTATTTGATGCTTTATTAAACAACTAACGCCTTAGCTTATACGTACGACTAAATATGGAGAGACAAAAAATCTGTTTTCATAATTCTTCCATTACGATCTATACCCAGTGGTTCCCTTATAATTGGGATTTGGAGAAAAAAAATCCATATGCCAGCAGTGCAACATTCATAAAACCGCTCTGAAAACATTCTAACTAATATCGCTTGTTTCTTCCTTGGTTAGAAAAAAGGGCAATCTTACACAAATCTTCGCACAGATAGGTGGACACAATCTGAACGATAGTAGTGCCGATCGTTACCCAATCGTCGAGACACACATTTTACGCAGCTACAATCCGTAAGTGAAAACTACTCACGGATGGGACTTGGAACGAATATTTTCCTTTTTACTATTAATTCCATCCTTTCGTTGCAGTGTAACGATGGTGGGCGATATTGCAATGTTGCGTGCCGCTCTACCCATCGCACGTAAGTTTCAATCCGATCCACAGGCACCGTTGCGCCTTCCGGACGATAGCTACCATACAGCGATTAACGGTGAGCAGTGTTACATCTTCGGATATGGGTCCGATTCGTACGATGGACCGATCAGCAGATCGCTTCACTATGGCACAGTGTTGGCACTCGATCTGGACAGTTGCATTGGAATGATGGGTGCCGTCGTAGCACCGCCACCCGACTCTGGAATGTTTTGTGCCATCGGACGGTCCGATGCTTGTAAGGTGAGTTAGTGTTGTATCCGTTCGCTTCTACTGCTTACTAAAAGTAACAAACGTTTTGTTTCCCTCTTCCGTGTAGGGTGATTCCGGTGGAGGATACGTTTGCCGTGGGCCATTTTCTACCCAGTTTGTGTTGCGTGGCATAATATCGTATGGTGTCGGTTGTGGTGCACCGGGAACGCCTGGCGTTTACACGGACGTCGGTTACTATTTGCAGCACTATCCGATCGGTACCATTATTGGTTTTTCTTAAAGTAAACTGTTTCTTACTTATTCCGCTTAATTTAATCGTTTTAGTCTCTGGCTAGTTTTAGTCTAATCTTACACGAAACATTCGTTCACATCCGTTGTATCGTTCCATTAGTTATCCGTACTTGATTTTTCATCCTTCTCGTGCATCTCTTCCACATCGACGGTATGACGGACGTGCTGTTCCTGCTGTGCATGATCCTTTAGTGCGGCGTCGCGCGTTTCCGGATGTAGCAATGTTAGTGCACCGGCCAGCAACACAGCACAGCCACATATCGTGGTCGGTATCCACCAGGCAAGGCGACCGAGCAGATCCGTAATGTACGGTGCAGCGATCGATCCAACATGCGCCATGGTCGAACAAATGCCTAGCGCCGTATTGCGGATCTCTGTTGGGAAGAGTTCGGCCGTATGCAGGGTCACGATAGCGTACACGGCAGTGATACCAACACGACCCAGCATGGCAAACGTCACTAGCAGCGTCGTATTGTCCTGTGGGAAGGCTAGCACAACCAGCAGACAAACGCCCGCATACAGGAAAAAGCAAAACGATGAACTACGGCGTCCAAAGTACGCTAGTACGATCATCGATAGAATGTAAGCCACGATGTCTACCGACCCGGTAGTGGCAACGTACACATTTCGATTAGCTGCAAAGTTGTCCGCGTTCAGAGCTGTGGTTGGAAAACCAGTAAGAGGTGACGGGTGATTAGTTACAATTAGGATAATGTGCCTGCGACACAACCATACCTGTCACGTAATAGCAGAGCGACGTGATGCACCAAGTAAAGTGACAAATAAGCGCACGTTGGCACAGTACTGGCGTTCCGTAAAGCTTTGTAAATTCGCTAAACGATTGCTTTAGCTTCGTGCTGAATGGTACGGCTGCCGGTTCAGAGTCAGCATCTGCACCTTGATTCTTCTCCGCCACCGTTGCGCTATCGATCAGCTCCTGTGGAGCACTGTGTCCAAATACCATTCGGTATGCTTTCCGTTCGCGACCTTTGCTCAGTAACCATCGTGGAGATTCCACGAGGAAGCTGATGGAAGAAGGGGACAGTAATTAAGGAGTAATTTTACCACTTGGCATTTGCTTTAAAGCTACTCACTAGAGGTGTATTACGAGCAGAAAGGATGGTACAGTCAATGCGAGTGAAAGATCTCGCCACGGTTTGATAAGGTACGCGGCCAGCGCAAGACACAGCATACCGAGCGGATAGGAAAAGTTAAACGCTATGCTCATCCACGATCGGTGGCGTTTGCCAATGTTTTCCGTTACTGCAAAGTACACAAGATATATGATCAAAAGCTGTAACTGCCGGGTTGAGTGCCTACTGGCCACCATACTAACGTAGTGCAAATGCTGGATAAAATACACCGGAAGCCGATGCACCCAGTCCAATGCGACCGAGCAGCAACAGTGCGTAGAATGGTGAAAAGGTCGTCAACAGTCCGGCCACGATGTAGAGTGTGGCGGCGATCGAGAAGCTCGTCTTGCGACCGTACTTGTCCGAGATGACACCGAAGCTCGATGCACCGACAAACTTGCCAATCGATAGTGCCACCTGTACCGTGGAGCGTAGTGCGGTCCGCTCACACAGTAGATCCCATTCCGGTACGATCGATACACCTTCCGGTTGATCGTAGTACATGTGCCAACTAGCACCGGTACGTCCCGTGGCGAGACAGTTCACCTCGGCTGGTGGTGGATGGGACTGGGTGTAGCTGAGTGCATCGTTGTAGTTCAGCTCGCTCAGCTGTCCATAGTTCCAGGTGTAGATCGTACAGGTACCGTTTCTGGTGCTGCCACTGTGTACCACACGGGGGGGTTTTGGAATGGGAAGTACAACGGATACAAACGGGTTAGTCGGACCACTGTACGCAGTGCTTTGTGGGTGATTACGTCGTTTGTTGGAATTATATTGAGGGGGTCCCTACGTTGGTGAGGTTATGTTGCGTATTTCCTCGTGGCTCCAGCCGGCCTGCAGCAGCTCGGGAACCATGCAGTAGTAGTTGTTCGGCAACTGACCCAGAAACACGTAGGACGACACGTGGAATCCATTCAGAATGTTGGGCGTTAGGCACAGGATGAACAATGCCCTGCATAAGAAAAGAAAATGGTTCCGGAATGAAACGTGAGTGACGATTAATGTCTGTGAAGATGTTTGTACAGATTGTCTCTTGCATAATGTGAAACCTTTGCGATAAGATAGCATTATTTCTTGTGTACACAAGTTAATCAGATTGTGGACATCAAATACAGCCAGATTAATGGGCTGATTGATAAGATATCGCACCGTCGGGAATGGCTAAAAAAGGGCCTTTTTAAATCGGCGCTTATCTGTTGCTATTAACTGTTTATAGTAAATCTCGTTTGCAAAACGATCATCCGATCGTCGATAAATCGTCGTGGTATGTTGATCGTTGGCATAACAGGGGAAAAAAATAACAAAAATTCAATGCAAACTTCCTCCCCTTCCGAGGGAAGTTCTCGTTCTGATTGACTTTATTTTTTTGTGGACAACAGTTTCGGTAGCAATTTAATTAATCTCTCCACCGGCGATGTCCGGTGCCCACATGGCATTCAGACCATTAAAGCTATGTCTCTGTGTCGCAGCTGTGTATACTAATGTAAAATGTCACCGACCTTGGCAAAATCGTGCCCCGTTGGTAGATCGATTTAGCACACACGTGCCCTTGGTGTTCGGAGGCAGGTCGCGGACAGGTTTACTGAACGTTACGATACGTTACGGTGACATTCAAAAACCGTGCCTTTAGTGAGCTTTCGCATGCTCATCACACGAACGGATGCAATCGGAATCATCATGTAGATCATGTAGTTAAATGTAGGAAGTGATTCTGTGGAGGTTACTGATGACATCGTCCCAAGCTTGTACTGGAACACGATAAGCCAGGTTTCGACAAATGATGGAGAGATAGACCGAGAGGGAAAGAGAGCCAGATTGCTGTGTACAGGGCTCTTCAAACAGCAAATCAAACGTAAATCCTTTTCAGTCCCGGCCCGGTCATTCTATTTAAATGCTGCCCTCAACGGTCGTCTAAATTGATAACAATACACGGCCCATCATAAAAAAGGTTTTGATTCCCTCTTGTCGCCAGCAAGATAGCGGCACAGAATGACACAAGTGGAGTGGTACCCTCTATCAACGAGCGCAAGAAGAAGTGTCCATTGTGCAAAAGGTGATTTAAGGTGCCAGAGATTCGATCGAGATGAACCGGCAGGAAACTTCCTTCTTGGAAAGTGGCACGTCTGGGGTAAGTGATGCGTACCCGTACGGCATCAGTGATAAGACAGGGACACTGTGTGTTGCTGATGTCTTTAGTCTACCCCAGTTTCAACACACAACACCTTCCGATCCGATTACACCGTGCAACTGGACCATCGTGATAGGACGGTGCGGGGTGGCCGAACCAAAGCCAAAGGTCAGTTGTTAAACCTGCAGCAACTGTTAATAAATTCTTTGTTTCCCTTTTTTCGCCGCAATTCAGGACGGGCAAACATTGGGCACGGCACTGTACGCAGTTCCTTCCTGCTTTGTGCCAATGATAATTACACACCACAGCTCGGTTTGGTTGGATTATAATTTATTCTATTAGCGCACGTTTACCCAAAACCCATTTGCTGACGGTACGCGCGATTCTATGCGAGGGTCGTGTCCGTCAAATCTTCATTTACGCCAAACCGGGAATGACGGCAAGATGACCTCAGCCGATAGGGAAAGGGAATGCTTCTTGGATTGGTCGTTACGACGAATTCGTTTTTCACAAACGAGAAGCTTTGCTTATCTCCTTCGGGCATGAGTTCACACGTCCAAAGTGCTGTACTGAGACGTTGAAAATGAGTTTTAGGGGTTTGGAAATTTTTGACTTAAAACTTCAACAATTGAGGGCTAATAATTTAAAAAAAAGGCTCTCTTGCTCATTTAATAGGGTCCTCATTTTATAGCCTTAAATAGCTTGACATTCTAGAACTTCAATGGAATGTCTTGTAACTAGTGTGTGCCCTTTTGCAGTTGAGATAGTTACAACCTGATTACTACCGAGTACTCCAATTAGATGCACTTAATCCTATACTGCTGCTCAACAAGACGCTCGGAAGCCATTTAGAAGAAGCCGTACGCTCGACAGCGTACCCTATCAGCTACATCCACTTCATCGCCCGGTACCTGAACTCAGTTGAACTTGAAATCGGGAGCAAAGAGAAAGTAAATGTAGAGAACCCTGTTTTTCTTTTCCCCCTTTGCGCGAGCTTTATTCCCATCCCCCGGTTCACATTCACCAAAGCGCAACAAAGTGCCCCGCTCGATCGCATTCCAACTCGTCGTTTGCCACTTCGGACCAGAATCGGACCAGAGCATGCACACGTGTTTTGTTGCTGCGTCGAGAACGTGTTTTGTACGCTGCGTACCGGGAGCCGTTTGCCATTGAGAAACGATGGGACGCACCCTCCGAATGGTGTGACCTTCGTCAGGGAAAATGTATTTTTACGCATCTTTTCACTTTTCCCCATCGATCGCGGAGCGTCAGAGAGACAGAGAGAAAGAGCGGAATGGTAGAATCGGTTTTTTTCTATTCTATTCTGCGTCTTGTTTGTCTACGCGTCGAGGCGTGCTTTCTTCCTGCGTGCAGGCAAACTGGCTGCGTTGGATTGATATGTAGGTTTATTTTTATCCATCCCGAAACTGGTGCACTGGTGCCGTTTAGCAACAGATGTCTTTTTTGGCGGACACACACACACCCCCGCCACAATATTAGGAAACTGTGTCATGGTTTGGTTCGAATTAGACCAGCTTCCGGTTGAGCGTTTTAGTTCGCGGCGCTGTAATTACACTTACCAAAGCCACAGACCACGATCACCTTTTTTCTCCAGCCCATCGAGAATGGTTTGTTTAAGATCGCCGGTGGACTGAACGGTCAGTTTAGCTGTACCGTTCTTTAGCTGGACAGGAGATTCATCACCCTGCTGTGGTTCGATGTCTTTCCGTTGCTCCTCCATATCGACCTCACCGAGATCCTGTTCCTGGCCCATAGTGTAATGGAACGTGAATTTGTTCTTCGCCAGATGTGGGTTCCTAATGCAAAAGTTCACCGTACAGCAACGGACACAATCATTTGAATTTTAAACTTTCCCTTCACGCACAAAACACTTCCTTCCGAATACCTTCTACTTCCTACAGAGCAGTTTAATTGTTAAACGTTTGGTTTTATCATTTCCAGCCGGGACAATGGCTCTATCACTTATTCGCAAATCACGTATCAACACAAAGCGCGCCAAATCGATAGCCACACCAGGCGTGTTATCGCTCGCAGCTGTTCGTTGCTCGTTGCTACTTGCCCGGCGGACCAACGCTTACCGTATGTGAGCGAATGCGCAACCTTTTGCCACAAAACCCCACTCACCAGGGGTGCGTATCGCACCCGAGAGAGAGAGCGAGTGAGAGAAATAGGGGTTGAAACTTGCTGCGAGAGTTGCAGCATAACGGTGAGCATAGAAACCGAATCACGGACACATTCGGAATCCGAAGATGCATTAAGAGATTTTGGTTGCATTTTAATGCGCATCCAGCGCTGGGTGATGTTTCAATGTTTCTTCAATGTTTTCGTCGATCGACTCCCTAACAACGATCGTACCATCCGCATCGAAGGATGAATTGGGTCCCACATCCGGACAGGAAAGGCATCACTTCTTCAATTGTGGGTCCACTGCTTTTGTGTACCAATCAACATTAAGAACCCCTCTGGTAGCAAAGGGCCCACACACTGCCAGAGAATTATCATTGATTGTGTCTTTCAAATGGATGGCTGTTTGTACAAATCGTACACAACACCGGTATAATTTAAACAGTTTCCCTGTTCGTCACGCGCGTGATATGTGTGTAAAAGCAAAGGAACAGGCAAGAAATGGTTAAACAAATCTGATTTATTAATCACGCACCAAGGGTGATCTGAGCATTTGTACATTTGTTTCTTTTCTTTTTGGCGCAGTCCAGACAAGTCAAAAACATAATTTGTGCATCTTCATGCCTTCCGTTTCGGTAACCGGAAGGTAAAGAGCTGATTAACATCCTTATCCTCTTTATCACTGTCATCTTCTTCATCGTCTTCGTAGAGAATACGCTTCAAATTTACAGTACGCCCTTTGGCTGGAGGTTTCAACGGCTTCGTCGGTGCATTCTCCGCAAGTGGTTTTTCTTCCATCGAGTCGATCTTTTTCGGCGATTGTTCCGTTTGTACTGTGTTCGGTGGTGGGGTTACGATTGTTGGTGGTGATGATGCAATGGAAACATCTTCCTCGCCTGCAAACGATGCTTCGAGACGATCTAATTCGGCAAAGTCAAGCATATCTTCCTCCTCATCGTCGAACATATCATCCATGGCACTGTTGGCAGTTTGTTCGGTGGTACTTTTTGGTACGCTTGGTGCATCCTGTTCCGTCATAAATAGATCTTCATCGTCATCGGAAAGCATATCGGATAGTAAAACGCTTTCGGGGGTTTCTTCTACCGTTTTCGGAACATCGATCGTATGAACTCGATCGTTCACAGAGGACTCGCCCTGTTGTTTCATGTTGAATCGTTTTTGCTTTTCGTAGGCAAGAACAACCTTTACCTGATTGAATGTAAACTCCGGTGGGCATCTCTCCTTGATGGATGTAATCGTACACGGCTCTTCCAAGTTCGCTGGCAAACGGTAAGCTATCGCTGCATATACATCCGGCGCCACACCCAACCGGACGAGATCCTTCTGCTCAATCGGAACCCCTACACGAATAGCCTCACACAAGTGTTCAATGATGGTAGATTCTTTGAGGTTGCGTTCGGTAGCAATAGTGGCGATCGATTTGTTTTCCTTCTTCCACATCGCAAAGCTGGTCGCTTTCGTTCCAATAAGCTGCTCGTATCGGGTGTCTGAGACATTCGACGGCTGGGACGATGAGGGTCCGGGCAGTAAACTAAGCTGCTGCTGTATGCAGATTAAAAACTCTCGACCAAATTTTTGTAGCTTCGCGTCGGAAAATCCATCCAGCTGAGCGTCCTTCATCTCTTGCAGGTTTAACGGTTTACGAGTGGCCATCTGATGGAGGGCAGCATTCGAAGCGATCATGTACGGCATACACTCGAACGTTGTTGCCAGTTCGGCACGTTTCTTGAGCAATGATTTGACAAGTTCGTGGGTAAGATCGTGCTGTTTCGCGCCGGTTCGTATCACTGGGAGTTGCGTTTTCTCGTACAGTGAAGCAGGTTTTATAACCTTCAGCGATTTGAACATTGTGGACGTTGGTTTCATCAACAGGGTGCGTTCTTTCTCGCTCCCATTGAGCCACCGTTGACCGGTGGGTGTAATTTCGTGATAAACTGCCTGCGCAAATTTGTTGTACTGGTTCGCCACCTTAGTCTTGTTCAGGTAGCCTTCGCGTTCCAGCAGAGATCCTAACGCTTTCCACCAGTCCTCGTCCTTATCCTTGCCCTTCCCAAACAGTGGGTGTTTATAAAAGCGTTCGTGAAGCTTCTTATTCTTGGAGCCGCGCAATAGTAAGATCGGCATGGTAATGTTCACCCGACCGTAGAACGCAGCGAACGCTTTCAATATCATTTCGGCTTCGGTCGCAAAGTTGTACTGTCCTTCCGAATTGAGACCTTCGTAACGTTCACAATCTTTTGCCACGCCGCCACGGGTACAGTTATCACAACATCGTTTCACTAACGTGGCCTTTTCCTCCGCCTTGTTTACCGCCGTCAGAACGCCTTCGAAATAGTTTAGAATGAATCGGCGCCGACAGTCACGGAGTTCCACGTATTCGGCCATCTTGAGTGCAAGTTTCTCCTGGTTCTGCTTTAACGTGCCTGATACTTCGGCGCGCAGAAGTTCGTGCGTTTTGAAATCGGCCTGACTCCAAAACATAATGCACCGAGCCGGCTGGCCATCGCGTCCTGCACGACCAGCCTCCTGGTAGTAGCTTTCCAAATCCTTCGATGCGCCGTAGTGTATAACGAGCCGTACGTCCGGTTTATCAATTCCCATCCCGAACGCAATCGTTGCCACAATAATACGCACGTGATCGCTCACGAAGCTTTCCAGCACCTGTTTGCGTCGCGTTAGCGATATGCCACCATGGTACGCTTCACACTCGATGCGTTTTTCTTGCAGCAGCGTAACAATGTCGTCCGTTTGCTTGCGCGTCAAGCAGTAGATGATGGTGCTGCCTTCGCGATTCTCTGCCAGCAGGGGTCGTATGTCATGCATTGGTCCTAAATTACCTTTAGGTTTCACGATAAACTCCAGATTCGGTCGATCGAACCCGGTGCAGAGCATCTGCGGATTAACCAGCTTCAAGCACTGTGCGATATCATCCCGAACTTTCTGCGTAGCCGTTGCTGTCACGGCGAGTATTGGCACCTTTGGGCATATCTGTCGAATCAACCCAAGCTTACGATACGCGGGTCGAAAATCGTGTCCCCATTTGCTCACACAGTGTGCTTCGTCGATGGCAATCAGTGCGAGCTGTGGTTGGACCGATTTTAGCAGCGTCTCTCCAGAATCGGATGTTATGTACTCGGGTGTGAGATACACAACACGAAACTGACCGGCCTTAATGTCCGGTACCGGATTCTGACGCTGAGCCGTACCAAGCAGACAGGCGGGAATGTTGCACAGGTTTAGGGATAGCACTTGATCCTGCATCAAGCTGATCAGCGGTGACACCACGAACGTAAGGCGATTGAGAAACACGGACGGGAACTGATATATTAGCGATTTTCCGTACCCAGTAGCCATAATCGCACAATTATCGCGCTGCTGAACGATGATGGAACGGATAATGCGCCATTGCATAGGGCGGAAAGCTGTATGGCCAAAACTGGCGGATAGTACCTGCAGGTGTTCCGGTTCTGGTTCCTCTATGACTTGTGCTTTGTCGGGTTCGGGCCGCTTCTGGCCGCTATTATTCGAGAACATGATGTCCTGTCCAGCAGAGATGCAACGATATTTGCGCAATTGTTTGTGATGTTTTGTTTGTGTTTTTTCGAAATGGTAAAAACGCCATTTAGAAATGTCAAACTAAACGTAAATGTCACTATGCGGTACAGTGTTGCCAGTTTGCATGGGTAAACAAAATGCAACAGGTGGTGAATTTATTTTGAATAATTTAAATTTCACAAAGCGGTTCGTTGTCGATAAAAACATAAATTAAATTACGAACTCTTACGAAATTGTAATATATTTGTGGTTCGAGCGGCAGTGACACACCAGGTGACTAAATTTGAAAATTTCCAAAGGAATCCGATAAAGTCAATCATAGGAAAAATGGATTTTCCTTCCATTGTAACTGGAAAATAAATCCACACAGATAGTTTTGTATAAAATATAGAAATCTGTATCAAATATGATTTTATTATTCCGATTCTAGATGTCTGTATGGATAAAACTCTTTTTTAAAAACCCTCCCCGTGTCCCTTCTAACTACGTACATCGATTATTGTTGAAACATTATCACTTTCACAAACGTTACGGTTTAAAGTATGTGAGCGTTATCAGACAAAAGCACGCTCGTAATGGATGCATTTTGAAATGCATTCTTTATGACCTTTCTAGCGCTGATCGGAGATTTCCTAACAGTCTGCCAATTATCTCTCTTTCTACCGTTCTTTCGCTATCTGTTCTATGATTTTTCGTTTTGCTATTATCACATACGGACAGCATATTGTACCGTGCTTATCGTACATTCGTAATTTCTCGTCAAAAACACCTTTCGCAATTGGCGCGTACTCTCACTCAACCGTGACGGGCGTTGGTGAAAAACGGGGCGGAATTTGACGTTCGTTCTTGCTGCTGTCGTCAGTGGCTGCAAGCTTCTTATCAGGATCTGCCGCCATGTAATCTTCCACGGTAATGTAGTGTGGACCACCGTAAAAGTCAAGTACAGCGATTTGAGTGATGTTCAGCTTGCAGAGGAAAAAGTTATGTCCGTCAGCTGAAACGCGAGGAAGATGATACAAGTGTTTAAGCAGGGATTAGCGTAGGACAGATAAAGAAAATGTTCGTCCACGGTGTTGGAATCTGGTAACACTCATCAATAGGGCAGTGGATAGGTAAATTCCAACGAGACCACTTCATTCCGTATTCAAACTTACTTTTAATCCACTTTTCTGCAGCCGGATGACGGCTAAACATAGCCCGGGAACCGAAGTTATATTCATCGGTACCGTTTTCGATTTTATCCGCCCGGCCCGAGATCATGATTCGTGCGCAGGTTGGCTCCATTGGATCGATACCATTGTTCGTACAGTACTTGTCCTGATCCAGCGAAAGCATCACGGTGAGACGGTTGTCCTTGTGCAGATCCTGGGCCGTGTAGTCAAGCATGGTAAGGTAGAAGTACATGACACCGGTTGATTTTTCACCCCGTGCACTGTCCGCAACCGAAATGATGTTTACCATCGGGAAACCCTTGATGGCGTCCACTGTCGAAAGGGAACCCATCGAAACCCATTCTGAGAGGGTAAACGAAATGTAAACAGCGTCATTAAAATAGCAAATACGACGTAGAGATAATTCGCACTCTACTTACCGGCCTTATGCACCAGATAGCGGGCCATCTTGGCGTACTGCGTGTGTGGCGGAGGTACATCATCACCATCATTTTGGAATATTTCGACCAATGATCCTCCCGACAGATTGTTCCAGCAGGCAAGCGAGGTTAACAGTACCGCCGTGACCATTATGTACAGGACAATCCATCGTTTAGTGCCTACCGTGGGGACCGGTTGAGAAACATCGCCGAATTGTTTGTACGAAACCGTCGGTATCGTCATGATGAAGCTGTGTTGTTTCCCTTGTATATGATTATCACCTAAAAAAGGAAACCGATCATTGCAAAACGCCCCGCTGGACACACATACAAACACACACAGACATACACAGACGTTGAATGATTCATTCCGATCGCAAGGAAATGATCATGCACTTCTTTGTTTCGGAACGTCAACTTATGACGCAGATATCGGTGGGTGCGATAAAGAAATGTAGCTTTTGCGTTCCATCGCTTTCCTCACAAGTTGATGATTATCGTGTGATCGCGAAGGTCAGAACTTGTTTGCCATTACACGAGAGAGGATCGATGCTTCGGTTGGGGTGTAGGGAAAGGTGAAGTTTGCTTTGCTTAAATCTACACTATCGTGCACGGTTACAACAGAACTTACTTTTCTCTGCACTCGAGTAGAGTCCGTGCCAGGGATGGAAGGTCCAACTGATCCGAGTGTATGCGATTAAATAACAAGCGATACGATTTGTTCCAGCGCTTTAAAATGTTTGACGAATCGGGTTTTGTTGTTGTTTGTGATAGGGCAAGCACTTCTATGTAGCGCAGGCTGCGTCGATCAGCTTGCGTTTGACAGTTGTGTACACTGCCGACACTCACTGACAGTGCGTAACGCTGTAGCGGCGTTACTTATTTTGATTCATTATTATGTGGAATGATTTGAATACGGTTTAATACGAAATGATTTGAATACGGAATACGATTTTAACCGGGGAATATGTATAATATTTAAAAAAACAAAAAAAAAACACTATATTTGTATATTCCGGAATTTTTTCTATGCACTAGACTTGCAATGGAGTGACCTATCATGCATTTTCGTCTTTATTTTTCCAGTTTTATTTCCACACACGTGTTCACTTTTCCACTTTTTTCTTGGCGCGCTAGTTTGAACTAATCGCCTCACGACGAAACCACATGAAGATAAAACTGAATGTAAATCACATGTGTACCTATAAATGGTTCAACCGCAGTTTGAAAACGTCCAGCTTGTATTTCCAATTTTTAATACCCGGAAAGAAACAATACATTCAGCGCGATTTTTTGTTGTTGTTTTACAGTCAGATTGAGGCCAATACAAACAAAGCAACTAATGAATGTTCAGAAGAATCGTTTTAAAATTGTCATAAATCCACGTGGCCCAATGCTCACAAGACCAACAAACGACTATCGTATCCGTTAGGTGGTAATGAATCCCCGGAAATGTACACCACACACGGACGATTGTTTCAATTTGCGAGCAATCCTCAAAAACCGATTCCATCGATTCTATGTTTGATCAGCAAAGTTCACTTACAAGCGGATCCGGTAACGAGTCCGGATATCCGTTTGATTTTTCTTAACCGTCGTCCATGAGCTTTCGCAGGCGGAAGAATGTGACCGGCGTACACCGGACAAGATACATCTGTGGATGTGTGTATCTACCGGTAAGACTGTCCTTTTAACCAATGTCCATTTGCTGTTTGCTTTGCCTCTAGCAACCACAGCGCACTGCTGGCCTGGTATCAGTAACGGTGAATTGCACAAAAATGGGATCTTTTATTGGTTCTGTCGAGTTCGCGAAATGCAGGGCGAGTGCAACCCGGAAGCTTATTTCGTACGGGATGATGATAGTGGACAAGATTGGCCGGGCTGGTTTCACTGTTCACAAGACCAATCGGGTGAGCAATGATCGGGCCACAATACGCCTTCGTATGTAGCAGACTCAGATGGAGAACGGTAGGATTTCAATTTTCAATTTGTTTGAGTGCGTTTGCCGTGTGCAGTGTGCAATGGATTTTATGGTTCACGGGCTCGAAAGTTTGCCCATAATTGGGATATAAAACTTTAGTTTTTCCAATCGATTGAAATCGAAACAGGGAAATGGTCAGTAACGATGTGCTTCGTTTTTTTTGCTATTGTTGTTTTGTTGCGGTTTCGGCAGGAAATCGTACGAAAGCTGAAGGAAAGCATTTGTTTGTGCTATTCTAAGAAAATGTTTGTTTTGTATAGGAAATGGTTTAAAAATGCATTTATGTGTTTTTTCTTTGTATTTTAAAATAAAAATTAAAAATCAGTTATAAATTTCATAACTATTTCATTGCGATTTTTGCGGAAATTTAATTTTGAAGCTCATTAAAAGCGTTTCAAATTGAGGGAAATCTGATAACGAATATGAAAGGAAAGTAATTGCCTTTTTTCTTCTTGTAACTGACATGAAAATTAAAACGATTTTTGGTATGAGTTCCAATTCCCAGAGGGTAAATAAAGTTTGTATTTTTTTAATATTTATACTAAAAGCCGTTTTGTTAGTTTAAATGCAAAACAGTTACCCCGAACCCAGTGAATCGATAGGGATAAAAACGTATTTTGATTTTGATCGGACACTGAAAAGTGAACGCATGGATGCACATTTCAAGCGTCAATAATATTCCTACGCATCGATCAAAACGAATATGGAAAACAATGACCAAAAGCATAAAAACTACGAAGGATTAAGAAAATGCTTCCGGGCGAACGATCGAAAGGAAAGTAATAACAAAATTCCCATCCAAAGAAGCATCATCCAGTGCCAGCTCTATGCCCGACCATAGGTCGACCATAAATTGTGCAGCAAAATCCATTGGCTGCCACTTTCCACTCAGCCCACACTTTCTGTTAATACCTTCCTGGAGCATGGCCACTGCACAGGATAGAATGAGGCGGGGTAAAACTGCATGCAAAAGGATGTCTGGGAAAAACAGATAGAGTGGAGGTAATTATGCATAAATTTTTAGCATATTTCATCGTCACCCCGGGACGAACACACCTTTGCGTATGGCTTCACGCGAGTCGCGAACGAGTCTAGCGGAGAAGGTAGCATCACACCATTATGCCATCGTGATGGAACTTGAATAGCTTTATCGTTGTGTTCAAGTTTGGGGCCGCGTTATCCCACGTGGTGCATTTTTGTTCCCGTTCCAACGTTTGAACATTTTGAAACGATCCTCAACGAAGGAAATGCTTCGACAAAAAAACAGGCTGAACGTGGGATGAGCATAAGATGAATGGGTTAATTGCAACAATTATGACCGGCTCAGTGCAACAGAGCAGTGCGTGGGTACGGAGTAATGCATTGCTGGGTAGCATGTGCCTTCCGGGTACGCGTGTTGTTGCAGACTATCGAATTAAATATTTATGAGGAAACAATGTTCGGTAAATGGGTAGGAAAACTCCAAAATAAATACACTGTACGTTGGAATGACATTCTTATTCGAAGAAGGTATTTAAAATGATATTCGTTAAACGAAATGCGACACAAGAATATTTAAAAAAGCATTAATTAATGGTCCGCATCAAACTACGGGAACGAATGGAATATCCAACGATAGAACAATGAAATGGATTTGCGAATTTGATTGTTAAAAATGATAGTTAATGTTACCTGATTTCATTGATCGAATCTTTATCCAGTATCAAGTGTAGAGAAATTGAGAATCAGACGCACAGGGCCATGGAACTGCTGCTCGTCGTTGATTCTTCAAAGTTCTCAACATCAAGTTCTTGAACATCCTATAACATGTCATATCAGGTATATATAAAAATGTTTTCCTGATTAAATTTGTTTAAAAAATCAATAATAAAAAACCACATTGCATGTACGGTTTAATAATAAACCCATTTCAATATGGCGCCTATTTAAATCTATCGTTGATGCATAAGATGCATCGTGCATCGTTTAATTTCGGTATCATCTTACACCACGATTCGTCGTGCAATAATTATGAAACCACTTTATTTCCGGCCATTGGCAACGGCTATTTATGCGCCCATCTATATGAATTATGCTGGAAATGCCTATCGATTCGCAAATACTTTTGTTAATGATTGGTCTGAAAATCAATTGCCCTGTTCGGTGTTCGGCGATATTGTCAAGGAAACATATTTATGAAGCGTTTCGCAATTTAATGACCGTATGATTACGTTGTAATGTGAGAATTTGGCAGTTAATTATATGGGGTTTAATTATTAACAGCTATGTGTGAAGCTGTACTGTGTGAGTAAACGAAAACGGATTCATTACTTTACCTAGAATTTAATTTACCATTGTTGTGTTATGAATATCGTTTATTTCAACCGTGAGTAAGGTGGTAGAGTGTGTGTGTGAATTTGTT
Organism: Anopheles funestus; assembly: GCF_943734845.2. Classification (NCBI taxonomy): domain Eukaryota; kingdom Metazoa; phylum Arthropoda; class Insecta; order Diptera; family Culicidae; genus Anopheles; species Anopheles funestus. The sequence goes on from NC_064598.1 coordinate 23,425,195, forward strand.
CTAAAAATTGATTTAATAAAAATTGAAGTGTGAGTTTTAAAGTATGTTCTTAATATTCATTTCAAATTTATAGTTTTGAAAGCTATGTATTTGTTTATAAATATGTAGTATTTAGCTTATTTCATAAGTTATTAAATATAAAATGAAGATAGAGACGGAGAATGGAGACGCCCAGTACTTTTAATATCTAGTAAGTAACATGTAGCTTAAATATGTATTCAATGCAAACGTTATTATGTTAGTATTGATAATTAAATATGTTTCAGAGCTGAATTAAAAAAATGTACCATAAATTCTTTTCACAAACAGACTGATCGACAAGGACAGAAAGAACATACTACACTATTTGCATGTGTTTTTTTTTAAATGGAGGCGCCTGATTGTTTTTTTTGCAATATGTAGTAGTTTTATTATTTATTATTTATTATTATTATTAACAAAACTCAATTTTCGTCTACTATTTTAAATAGCATGCACATAGTTTAGTTTTTCGAAATTTGTTCGACTTAATGGATAACTGCTTTCATATGAAGGTGAATGGAGACGCCCAGTACTTTTAATATGTATTCACATGTTGCTTAATTATATATCTAACTAGCTTACCCGGCAAACCTAGCTCGGCCCTTAAACATGCGTTTTGTAATTAAAGTTTTCTAGCAAACATTTTGAATGTTCAATTTTGATCCGTGTGGTGTTTAGAATAAATCGTTGATCAATTGAATTTTTTTAAATTGCCCAGGAATTACTATTTCTTCTTCTTCTGTTGTGGTACATCTTCATGTTGTGGCAAAATTTTATAAATTGATTTATTTTTATGCGAATTGGTTGAAATATGTTTCTTTTCACTCAAATAACGCTTTAAATAGAAGAAAGCATAAAAAATAAGAAAAAAATAAAAAAAATCAAAAAACTTGAAAATTTCTTAAGGGGTTCGCCTTTGCTTTTTTTGGGAAATTTAGCAAAATTTTAAAAACTGATTTATTTTAATGCGAATTGGTTGAAATAAGTTTCTTTTCACTCAAATAATGCTTTAAAATAAAAAAGGAGGAAAAATAATAAAAAATTAAAAAAAATTTTAAAAATTTGATAATTTCCGAAGGCCCTTTGCTTTTTTTTGGGAAATTTAGCAAAATTTTATAAATTGATTTATTTTAATGCGAATTGGTTGAAATAAGTTTCTTTTCACTCAAATTATGCTTCAAATATAAAAAGATAAGAGAATAATGAAAAAATTAAAAAAATTCTAAAAATTTGAAATTTTTCTAAGGCTATAGCTTTAGCTTTTTTTGGAAAATTTAACTAAAACTAAACTTTAATTTAACTTTTTAACTAAAAAAGAATAGAAAATAATAAAAAAATATAAAAATTCTAAAAATATGATAATTTCCTAAGGCTATAATTTTATAAATTGATTTATATTCATCCGAATTTGTTGAAATAAGTTTCTTTTCACTCAAATACTGCTTTAAATAAAAAAAATAATAAAAAAATAAAAAATTTTAAAAAATATGAAATTTTCCTAAGGCCATAGCCTTAGCTTTTTTTCAGTAATTTAGCAAAATTTTATAAATATTAGTTGGGCGCCTGGTTGTTTATTGTGGATATTCTATCAAACATCGTACTATGAAAATTCTTTTTAACAATAAAATATCTCTCGAAGGAACACAAAATAAAAGTAGCATATAGGGTTAATTGAATAGAATTGAATAGAATTTTTTCTTTCAGGTTTCAAAAGAGCATCTATCTATCCTCAAAAGTTTTTGTTAATTTAATTAAAATATAGTTTCTCTTGACTGTTACCTTCCCAGCTCACAAATTTATGTGCAAAAAATGGTGAGCAAAAAGTAACAGGAAAAAAGTGCATCAATTTGAATGCAGACAGAACGGTAGAAGCAACTAAAAATTAATAAACCGAATATGAAAAATAAACACAAAAGGAAGGATCGTCATGAGCAGGCAGTTCTACAATACCAGCACCGTAACCAGGGTTACATTTACAGCCAGGTGCCGTAATTTTAAACTGGAAAAAATCAAGAATAAAGAGAACCTTCTGAATTGAAATTTACCCGAGTAGCCGAGCAGGGCACATTCATTATATACAGTAGTTTTTGCACCAAAGAAGAGCATTCATTTTGGGGTTTGCTGTGTTGAGCCACAGCCCATGTTCGGGTGTAATACTGAGCAAGGTAATAAATAAATTTGCATCGAAGGTGACGAGAGAGCGCAGAGTGTTCGTTTTTGGGAAGCAAACGCTTTTAGAACTGTTGGATGAATAAGCTCGTCCTTACTTGGGTACTTGAGCGTAGCTAAATTAAGACACCTGAAAGGTCGGATTGCAGTGTTCATTGTTACCACTCTGTACCATTTCTATGTGAGCCCTGTTTGAAATTGTGAGGATTTTTTTTTATGGCAGTGAAAATTAGTAACAATAACGACTTTAAATAAAGGACTTGCCTTCATGCGGCAATCAGAAGTAAAGAGATGACTGTTTAGATTGGATGTGATTTTAAGAGTTAATGATAACTAAACTAACACTTGTTGTGCATAAGCAGAAAGTATGTAGATAAATACCTTCTTTAAAAAAAAAATAAAACGATAAACGTGTTTTGATTGAATTTTAGACCAAAATATTTTCAAGGAATTAAAGCACTTTTGAGAGACATAATCCACTAAGTTAACTTTCTTCCAACGACTAAATTGAATATATAAATCCAATTGAAATCCATTGAATATAAATTCAATGGCGAATATTTTTCAATAAATGGAAAAGGAAAATTTTAACAAAACAAAGTACAGCTTACTGCAGGAACTTTAGAGAAAAGTATAACAATATTAGCTGCATTCTTGATCAACAGTCGTTTAAGCCATGAAATATTTTAATTTATTTTTTTCTTCAAATTGGTGGCGATAAAAGTGATCAATAAAATCGTAAACAAACTGATAGTAAACATTAACTACTAACAGGTTGACCCTTTGTCGCTTTTTGAGCAGATCATTTTGTCGTTGTTTTAATGGCATATGGTATCGAAATATAATTACGAAAAATAATTTATAGATAACTATTTACTCATCATTCCAACGTAGCTTTATGATTGTTTATCCATACCATTGTATGATTCTTCTCTTATCACACAGTTTATCGATTTATTGACATCGATATTTACAATGCTTACCATCAACGTCAACAATGTTTGCAGTGCTTTAAGCTGCCTGTATGACAGTGGCAAAAACGATTTCAAATGTTACCAACTACACCATGGTTTGACTTGAGCTTGAAGGTTCAATCGGCGAAAGAGTGTGTTTTTTGTTGTACTTCCACTTCTTGGTACTCGTATGCAGCCGCGTGCACAATTGCTCGTTTGTGCATGACTCGTTGCAGTCCCGAATGCGTTCGACACAAACACACACATACACAGCTCCAGTGCCAGCTGTGGGCTGTAGCTGCTGACAAGGGTTTGACAAAGTTTTGCATATTTTAGGGCACCGTAGTATGGCAACCGACTGCGTATAACACTGTAGTGTGTGTCGATTAGTACAGCAGCAGTAGCAGCAGCAGCAGCAAAAAAAAACTTCCATCTCTTATGCACTGGAACTGCTAACACACGAGTAAGCTATGTTTTCGGGTGTGCATGCCAGAAAGTTGATCCGGTGCGTTTTTGAAATGTTAGGAAAGAATGAAGAAGGGGGAAAAAAACAAACTCCACCAAAAGCACAATGTGCTTGAAGGATGATGGAAACCCGCTTTCGGTTCGATGAGACTAGCTTTAGACACGTGGTCCCATACGGGCCACGTTCTGATTTGAGAACTTTTCGGGTAAATTGCATCAGCATGAAGAGCACAGTAGGTTAAGGTGTGGTAACAGCTGTTCATATGTTTGTAAGGTATGCTTGAATGTTCTGCAGTGCTTCGATCGTAAGTAATAATTTTTTGCAACCGTTTGCATGTGAACCAGTTCGAACGTGACGCTAACGATTCATTGTTTGATTGGTGTTTGGAGAAATTGCTGTTAGATTTATGTTGATTTGCTTTAGTAAAACGGAAACCAATGCTGCTGTGTTTTGTGTGAACGTTTTAATAAAGCATTTCGATGTAATAATATTCATCCGAAAGGGATAATACGGTAAACAAAAGCACCAACTTTTATTGGAAACAATAAAGCTATTTTTATGATCAATAATTTGTGTCAATACTATATTTTATCGAGTAAAATGCACAACTAAATTTGGGAACCATTTTTTGGAAACAATTTGTTTTTAGTTGAGAAAATTATATACAAAACATAAATATTGGAAGTTTGGTCCATCATAACAGGCATGAAATTCTTCAGATTCTTTGTCTGTTTCAATAATTTTCCCTCTTCAGTTGCAACTTCGAGGACTGAATTGTGATCATCGAAATGATCCTCAACTTTTGCTCCTTCGAGGACTTTTGAAATTTCCCTTTTCTTGAACGACTTGCCAATGATTTCCTTCTTTATAACTCCTCAAACTTCTAAAATCCAATGGCAAAGTTAAGCGATCGTTGGCCTTCTGATCTTTCCTGATGTTATGAAAATAGGATGAACAAAACTGGGATTGAAGGATAACAATTTAAAACAAACATTTTATTAGTTAAAGCAACTAAATCCATAATTTTACTTCGGTAAAAAAATCTACTATAAGTAGTCTCAAAAATGTTGGAGACCTTTGTCGATGTGCCAGGTTTTCCTCACTCTAGAGTGCATGAGGTTTTAAGTTCTGAGGAAATTCTCAACCGTCACGGTAAAACTTTAAAACAGAAGATTTCAGGATCATCATCCCCTTGTTCCACCCCTTCCGAGTCACTTGCATGAAGGGTTTGTTGATGGAGGCGCCAACTTCCGAAAATAGTGCACAAAACAATGTTTAAAACAAGTAAATTTATACTCGCTAAAATATGGTAATTAAACAAGATTCAATAGTTAATAAGATTACTTTTATTATTAGTAGCTCCAACATCAATCACTCTCCACAAATATACAACAATAACAAGGAACACAAAGAAGTCCACAAAGCAACAGGACTTCGGACCATCCACAACGACACTAGCAACAAAAACAGCATTAGCCACAAAACCCCAGAATCACAACCGAGTGTGCCCGGGATAAGGCAAATTATTGTACAAGGAGGAAATGCCTTGCGAAAATTGTAATTACTTCAGCCCTCTGTGGCGGACAATACGGCAAAAGCCGTAATAATGTAACAAAATAAAAAAAAAGATTACTTTTATTGTGGAAATTTTAAAGGTATTTCTGACTTGTTGTTTCTAGTGTATAAATTTTTTTAAAACAAGTCCTAATGAATGTACGCAATCAGTAGCACAATACGCCTAAAGTTATGCAATATGTACAAAACCTGTGTAATAAAGATGTCAATGGCATGCCGAGGGATACGCCCGTATCCTGATCCAGTGGTGCTTAAAATTACATTCATTTGCATAAAACACATCCCACTTGTGTCCCCTTCTGTTCCGGATGAGATTTTTGAATGTGAAATTCTATCCCAACCATTTCAATTTGCTCAAGTTTAAACTTTTTTCTTTACCCATGTTTTACACAATATGAAGCTAATTGGTTGCCAAACATTTTGAAAATGAATGACCAGTTGATTTGATTCATGAAAACAGGACAGGGGGGACAGCAGGTAAGCGTTGTCACCAATACGGTTGTAAAACATTAATTACAAACAATTGTACATTCCTGTCAGCCCGGCCACAAGGTACAATCATAAGCGGGTGTGTACGGTTGGTCAAACGATTCAATTCCATCATATCCACATTCATCACATTCGATGTGGTTTTACCTTTTCAACTCAATGCGTGTGTGTGTGTGTGTCTGTTTGGAAGTTTGTGTTTTTTTGTGATAAGCTTTTTCCCCAATTCTTTTATTACAAAACTTTTCCAATTATAGTCTTTTGATTCAGCTTGCCAGGCAAAAGTAAAGCGAAAGTTGTAACCTCCTGTTTTTTCGAAATGGTTTGACTTTCCGTTTGTGTACGAGAGAGTGCGTTTTATTTTTTCGTCTTTCTAAAGCAAGCAAGAATGCAAAAGGATTTGTTCACGACACAAACCGAACGACCCTTTCAAGGGGGTAGAACAGTATGTTTGAGGGAGTGTGGGTGTGTGTGTGTGTCTGGGAAGCAAGCTTATGGTGGGATTTTTTTTGTTCTTTTTTGCACTCGATTCGACGGTCAACGATGGAATGTGCGGAATGCACATAAATCTCCAACCGAAACCTGTACGATCTGTGGTAAGGGAGGACCGTTCGAGAGGGCAAGGGGAAGAAAAAAATCCGTCCCCCGTGACGACGGTGATTGCTTGGACAGTTGGAAAAAGTATTATAATTGAAGCGCATCTTTACTTCGCTTTCTAATGCAGTTCGCTAATGGGAGTAAAATGCGGTGAAGGAAAGGTAATATAGGAGATGGCAGAAACCCGGAACGGGAACACGTTATCGTTTGATGGGGACAACGGTATTTTTTTATGTTGCAAAGTTTTTTTTATGAAACCCTGGGTGTGCAGGTGCACTTTGGCACATTAAAAGCAAGGATCGCTGGTATGAATAGTCTATTGATAGTGGATCAATTACATGACCGCGATAGAGCGGGAATATACAAAGGAAGGTTTTGTCATGGGGTTTTAAAATAATGAGCAGCTGATAGATAATTAGTAAGAAGAATATTTTCAAAAGCAAGTCATTAATTTATAAACCTATTTTTCAACGTTATCAATTTGGTCATGGTAATTATTTTTCATGTTAAAAAAAGCTTTACTAGACGGTGACATCCTTATGACAGCACAATAATGAGGAAAATATGTAGCTAATGATATCATTCATATGGCCTCTTCAGGCCTAACGATACCTATGGAGCATCAAAATACTTTTGATTTCAGCTGTGAAAGGTGAACTTTAAACATGGGAGATCTTTTTTTCTCTGGAATGCGTAAGCTTCTTTAGTCGCGTCTTTCACGTCTTCACGCGCGAAATCACGACTTTGTAAATCGATATTTTTAGAAGTTAGATAATAATGTCTCTCTACTACAGGAGTTTTTTTTTCGAAGTTTTTTTTGAGTGATTTTTAATTATGTTCTCTGCATAATCTATAGCTTGTTCGGTTATATAGTACATTATAATTATTATTAATCATTATTTGGTTACCCATCGCAATCGTCCTTCTAATAGTGTCTAATGATAGAAACCATACTGGAAATAGCAAGGAAAACTTCAGTGATTCCTTCTCTTGTAAATTTAATCAAATATCGTAGATAGCCATCAACATTTCCTGGAGATACTCTGGAAAATAATGGTAATCTAAGACTTAATAATATTAGACTTACTTAAAAGCAACTAGCAGACACAAGTTTCAAAGAAAAATACATTATAAAGTATTTTGAAAAGTTTTCAAATGATGAAATGATTTACACAGCCATTTGTAGTTATTTTATTCCGAACTAATTTCGATAAACCTATATAAACTAATTTAAATTTTATAACAAATTGAAATCACACTAAGGTGTTTATGGCAAATCATTCATTAAATAAATACTTAGAGCTTTATTAAATGGATTGTTATAAGGTACCTTACAAGAATTCAATAAGGTTTGAGATATATTATCTTCTTGTGGTAAAAGAATCTATCACCATAAGCAAACTACATTCGGAACCAAATCCAAAAAAAGCACAGTACGTATAAGAAACTCGTTTGGCGTAAACAAATTACACGAATTTTCCTGCTAATAAAAATGGTTTTACGTGCAAGAAGTGACCGAAGGGCAAATCTACATTCCATTCCGATACCCAATTTTCCGGGATGGATTAACCTTCGGACCGAACGTTACCAGAACAGACAAAATGGGTAGGTAGATGATGCCGCTGTACCTACACTCTTTTTTGGTAGGAATCGTTTGTTCAGCCACCGTTAAACAATTGCGAACCAAATGGAGAAAAGAAGGAAAACGTAAACTTTTACCGCATGTTGCATGTTAGTTTTGTTTGTTCTTTTTTTTTCACCCGTAATGTGTCACCGTAGTGGAAATGTGCACCGACCGATGGAGGATCAAGGATGGCCCAGGGTGTTTTTTTGGGGGGGTGGCGGGAATCGTGCGCGTAATCAAAGCACAAACAATAGCACGTCACATACGGTTAGGTTTACCGGGGGCCCGGTCATATAAGGAAGCTCAAGTGTTGGTTGCAGTACCGAGACGAATGTGCTCACATTTGCATTCAAATTCCATCCGAACCGAATTGGGTTGGAGCGTCGTATCGGCCGCCCAGACGGGTACGAGTTATTTGTCTAACGGTGGCGTTGGTCTGCTTCACCTGAAACCTAGGCACACCGGTGCTGCGTGTCCGTTGTGTCTCAAGTTCAACGTTCAAGCACGTGGAAAAGCACGTATCCGTCCCATGCAGTACGGCGGATGTACGGTTTAAGCTTTAGACTTTCTGCAGAGCCGACCATATTTTTCTCAGCCAGTTTTGTGCTTCACGCCTTCCCGCACAGCTCGGCCCTTCATACGCCGCGAAACTCTTTGCCAGAACAAAAACGGAAGTAGCCGCACGCTGTTCGTCCTTCGGCATTGGGAAAGTGTGGTATCGAGCCACCGGTTGGTTCACCTGGGGGGACATCCACGTTGAACAGAAAACGACAACACGTTGTAGACATTGTGTTCGTTTGCTACTACCTCGAATGGTAGTTTTTTCTGTTTTCTCCACCCCATGCAAGGAATATGCATTTGGTCTTTTTTTGGGATTATGTTTTACTAGGCTACGATATACCTTTCCAAGGAGAGTGGCAGAAACACGTGTTGTTTTTCTCTCTTTAATAGAAAGGTTTTTCCTCTATAATAAGTTGTTTAAAAAAGGGTAAAATTAGGATAATGACGAAACGACTTATCCAATTAGTGATTTTATTTTACAAAATTTTACATATCTTTTATAAGCTTTATTTAAAACACTATAATTATTCGTTCGGAATCATTAATTATGACCTTTCTGGCCACTCTACTCACTAACTGTGCAATTCTCATAACAAAAACATCCGTTTGGGTTTGTTCTTCTCTCAACGGTACCAATTTCACCACAGTTTTTCTCTTCCATTCAGAAAAAACCCCGTCATCATTTCACCACAATTTTCATCATTGATGGTGAAAAGTGAAAATGTTGCGCAACCGCTATCATGGCGGGGAATGCAACATGCCGGCTTTCCCGACCGAACGTAGGGGAAACCATGGAATGTTTGTGCTCTGTGCCGATGCTATTGGAAGTGTATAGTGGTCTGTGCCGTTTGTTATTTGTAGCGATTTCCCCTTTTTTCAACCAAATGGCGGCTGTTTTACGCATGAAGCAACGAATTCATTTGTGGCACCATTCACTGAATGAACTTTGTATGGTAATTTGATTTAGAACTTGAAACAGAAGCACATCGTAACAGTTTGAGCATAATATTAATTTCATTTTGCGTTCGTCACTTGTAAAATGTTACTTACAAAACTGGCGAAAATTATATTTATGGAATTTATTTCTATTCTTTAAATAGTTTGGAACTGCGGTAGCTTAATAGAGATAAAAATAACCTTATTTATTTTTAGGCAGCAATTAGATTCTTACTGTATTCTTACAAAGATATGAATTAAGGAATATTATAGAATGCAAAACTAACTATGGTCAAAACGGCAGGGTGAGTCCTCTTGAAGGTGTAGTGCCACGAGAGAAGAAGAATAGAATAAATGATTTATATCGAAATGGTTACGTCTTGATTCCATTTTGACCAGCCACTTCGTTGATAGCGGTCATCTCCGTGCCATCTTCGTGAAATTTTACACAAAAAACGATCGTATTTTTGTGTGTAAAATACAAAGTCTGACTTTCATATTTGAAGGTATTCAAAACAGACAATGAGCTACTTCTAAAAGAGTCTAAAATACATCAAGGATTTGTTTTCATTACAAAAGCTATTTTAACCCAGGCCGTTCTACCTGAATAAAAAAAAGCTATTTCAACACATAGCTTTATATAGCCATATCACGAAATCCATGTGTATACCAGTGTTACAAATATTACAATGAAGCTCCCGCTAGATTCAATCCCGTTTGGTGCTAAACTGCAAAAGCTTTTATCAACTAAATTTCCATGCCTTTCATACAAAATGGATCTTTTGCAAGGGGAACCATTTTAGCATTTAAAAACCTTTAAAGCAAGAGAATTATTTTCCATTACGCTTTTAAGTTAGGCGAATGGAACTTCGTTGAGCTTTTCCTTTTCCCAAAAAGCTTCCAGTAAAAGCGAGAGAGTGAAAATTCTGTTCCAAGGATACTTCTGTAGGATGTGAAATATTTCATGAAATGTTTCAAAATGAAACCAACATTGAATTTCTTTACCTTTTTTCATTAATGCCCAATTATCGTTGTGATATTCTGTTTTCATGAAGAATGAAAATTTATTTTGAAGAAAGAAACAAAAATCACTTTTTAAAAAAACACCATTAGTTAGATTGTTTTTATTGACTCATCAGCGTACAATCGCAATCGTTTGTTTCTCCATCTCGTTCGGGTTTTTTTTTCATTCGTTTTGCTCAATAACAAGCACCTTCACTAGGACCGTTTTCCACTGCTGCTTTTCACACGCTTGCACAACGACAGAACTGCTGTTGATCGTATATGCTTATACCTAGCTATGTACACGTATTGGAACTCAGGCCGATAGCACCGTGTACCGGCAGCAGCAAACAGCAGCAGCTAGATGCAATGATAAATGGATCATCTGTACACGGATGAAACGAGATGCTAACGATCAAGTGTATTTAATTCTAACAACGCACACAACTTATGCTTCGTTCGTTTACCACCCTTTGCTTGTTGGTCTATTTGGAAGGTGAAGGGGAGGATGGGAGAGGAGAGGGGAAGAACGGCGGAAGAGGTAATTTTTTTACGGAACTGGTCGGAAAAAACTGTCGAGTTGGAACACCCGAGTGGGAAGCACGCGGTTTCCCGTTTTGCAGTATATACAAGGAAAAACAAAACTCGGGAAGCGCATTTATCTCTTACTAACGGAGCCCGCGATCATCTTCAACTAGAACAATTTACTCTAGACGGATATGTACAAATTTGCTATCGGCAGGTATTGACGGTACAGGGTAAACAACCGCTTGATCGCTTAAAGCATCGACAACACCACAATCGATCGGTTTTGTATTTAGCTACAACACGAGTTACTTCAGCTTTGTTTTGGGTTTTTTTTACACACGTTTAATTGCTTTCCTCTTTGGATTTTTAGAGGAAAACTTGGGTACTCTAACAGGTGGCATTTCCATCTGCTTATACCTTTCTATATAAGGGTTTTTTTGTTTTTTTACAAATAAACAGATATGCGACGGTACGTTTGTCTTTTAAACAGGTTTTAAAAGCGAGCTTTTCGCAAGCTCATTTCCTACCGTTGATTAGCAAGGATTTCGGGTGTAAAGTGTTTGACTTCACGGTGTTTTCATGACTGTATGTCACTTTGTAATTGTCAATAGAAAATAAATAAAAGGTAACAAAATCACAATCATAATGCAGAAGCTAAATTTTGCTAATAAACATTGCATAACAGCGTACGATCGCTAAACGCCTGCAGGTATGCAATGCGCTTCAATAATGTAGCATTATTGTGATTTTGTTAACAGCTGAGCTAGTCTTCTATTAACAAAGCTTCGTTATCTTTGTTTCGATGGTCGATTGGGATTGGGTAAGCGAAAGAAGGGGAGAGAGAGAGAGAGAAAGATAGGAAGTTTGCCCTACCATGTGGCAAGTATTCACTAAACACCGTCATACACACCGTCAGTCTGAGGATATAGGCCGCCATAGAGGGCCTATCTAGCGCCCGCCCCCCCGGGGGTAGGAGATATGGTCGATAGAGTTCACCGTTGATCGGGAGTGGTTTTTTTTTGTTTTGGTTTGATATACGTTTCGGTTGGATATGCTGCTACAGTGTGGTTCCCGTCTGTATGAGTGAATGATGATTATGCATTATCTACATGTAACTGGAAAACTGATGGAGTTTCTGTTTCACCTGGAGTAGGTTTGTAACGATGCGATTAAAAATGTCACATAGTGCGAGGTTTGAAAATTATACACGCTTCCATCATGTAGCGATTTAATGTTTTTTTTTGTTCTAACCAGGTTAATGTAAATTATTTTAATAATATATAAAGTTCTATGGCAAATCAATATCACCTTACTGGATGAATCTATGTAATAAATAGAAACACAAAAACTAATCACCTTGCAACCAATATTTACACTATCAGTCCACGTTCCTGCTCGTTAAACGATGCTTGTTGCCATATGTACAAACGAAGTAATTAACCTAAACCCCCGTTTTTTTTTTCTTGTTTCACCACATCTATTGCTCAGAAACATAGTTCGCCCTCCCACAAAAAAAAAAACCGGGTACTCGGGTACACCGGGCACACACTGATCTACGCCAGGTATATTCCTACATCACTTTCCAGACACACACAAACACCACAAACTGTTTTGCTTCTTCTGTTCCGTATTTAATGTCATGCTTTGTTTTTGTCTCGTTTGCTTAATGGAAGACTGTCTATTTATTCTTCGCTGCTCTAAGCACCTCGTTATCCCGCCAAAAACCGCCACGGCAGTGTCACTGCTACATACAGCAGTAGCAGAGCAGGAGCATACGCAGAAGATTCGCGGAAGATTCGCGATTCAGGGACATTTCATCCCATTGGGAAGTGGGGTGGGGGGTTGTTTTTGTTTTAATGCTTCCGTACTGATTCGTCCCACATTTTTTTTCTTCCTTTCTCTCCCCCATTTTACTTGCAGAACTCTGCTCACATTGCATAACAATTTCACCCTGGGTAAGAAACCACCACTGACTAGGCCTCGTGTACTCTAGGCCGTATGTGACGTGTGCTGCCGTGTCGGCTACGTACCGACATTATTCCCCACTGTCTCCACATGTTTACCGGCGGTACCTGATTGCTCGTAAGCAATCTTACCAACAAAATGGCCCCCGGTTCGTTTGTGTTCTGGCACAAACTGGCGTGGAACAAGCTACGCCCAAAGGGCTAGCGCTATGCAGAAGTCCACGGGGTTTTAATTCGCTCTTCGAGCACTTCCGGATTAGTGGCGAAGAAATCGTTGCATGCAGCCTACACGCAGCTTTCCGGCCCAGGAAGTGTATCGGTGATGATGTGCTGACGGTTTCGTGTCTTCGTTAGGGTTGCGCCCACCGTCGAACCGGACGATGGTGACGGTGCACTGCTAAAGTCGAGCAGATCCGTCACGAATTCCGAACCGGAGTACCGGTACTCGGGATTTCCGGCACCGTTCAAGGTGGTGGCCGCCTGTTTTAAGTTGCCGCTGCTACTGCGGCTACTGCTACGATACTCGAAGCCAGGATTGGACGCAACACCCGGTTCGCCCGTGGTTTGCTGATGTTCCCCGGGGATGGCACCCAGCGGGGAACTCTTGTACGCGTACGGATCGACCAGTGGTGGCGGATTGTGGTTGTACTGCAGTGTGTGCTGATAGTTCGTGTACGGTTTCTCGTACTCGCCCAACTCCGCCGGGTATTTGCTGGTGCTGCTTAGCTGCTGTTGCTGTTGCTGCTGCTGTTGTAGCAGACAGTAGCTGTTAGCGGAAGCGTCCGTCCGCTTGAGCGTACTCTGCCGACTGGAAGGGGTTGATTTTTGCTGGTCGTAACCGCCCGGTGTGGCGTAGATTGTACCGGCCGGTGGACCTCTCACACCTAGCGGGGAGCCCATCTTTTGGCCCATATCCTTTATCGACTGCACGCTGGCCGAGCCCGTCTTCTGGGCGTTCAGAATGTCCGGCTGCTTTTCGACACCCTGCTTGAGCGTGTAGGCGACAACGTACTTCTGCTGTCCCATGCCCATCTCGAGCGGTGTCGTCACGGTAATGTCCATGCCTGGCACAGGAAAGTGAAAGAACAATTTTGCTTAGTATTGCGGTTTTTTTTTCTCGGGGCGCAAGACAACCGATGTAGCACGATACGTACCGATATGTTTTTCTTTGCCATCACAGAGACCACCACCGTGGCCATCACGCTTACGGCGAATGGCAAGAACGACAACCAGCAGGACAGCAATACCGATGGTAAAGAGGGCACCGGTTAACAATGCCGCAAATGGTAATATCGCAAAGCCCTCCGTTCCATCTGAAAACAAAAGAATGAAGCGTTTGTTCTGGTAAGTGTTAAGATAAATGAAAATATTGCTACATAATATATCCTTTTAGAAATTTTGTTTCCACCAAATATCCCATTAAACGAAGATAACCGCAGATGAAATTAAAAAAAGTTTTGGATCCGTATATGCAGAAGAAAAAAGAACGATCGTTTGTTCAATGAATGGTACGATGGCTCTAGTATTACGAAATAGACCTGCAAAAGCTCCAGTGGGCAGATTTTGTTATCAGACAAAGCACCGAACAACTCATATAGTCTTCTTCAAGTCTTTTTAGATTGTCTACAACAGTGAAGTCAAACTCATTTTTCATTTTTTTTCTCCAAATTCATTCCCTTTTTCCATCAGTTGATTGTCCAGATCAGCAGCAAGGTCCGAAATTCTCTCGGCTAATGTGTTTCTAGACAGGCATCGAAAACGGGCTTTGATGGGATAGAACAGTTCTCAGAATTTATATCACACATGCTACGGCGATTTATTCGTATGAAGAACACATTTGGAAAAATGGTCCATAGCTGAGCATTCCTGTTTGCGCGTAAAGTCGTGTAGAAGTCGCAAGGAAATAAAACTCAATCATTTTTTTTACTTCAAAATGCATTTAAGAGCGTGTTAATTAAGTGTAAACAGAGTACACACACAACACATACGAACTATTCCTTAAATTTCCAGGATACACCATGATTACAGCCGGATAGTAAACGATGTTCTCGTTATTCCTTTGCGGGCCGGATTCAAAGACCTTGCGGGCTGGATCCGAGCCGCGGGCCGTATGTTTGACATGTGTGATCTACATGGACGAATCAAGAGGGCTAGGCCAAAATAGAGTATAGTTTCAAGCATCAATAAAAATGAGCGTTTTTGTGTGTGTCTGCTAGTAGCATATTAGTAGACTATGAAGATATTTTCTTCATCCAAACAATTTTTATTTCCTAACAAAGAATTGAAGTTCAAATAATTCCATTCTTTGCTTATGCTTCTTGTTATGTGATTTCTTCCGCTTTACTTTCGAATTATAATGCTTGTTAAACAAGCATCCTTTATTGAAGAATTGCCTTTAGTATTCTCTAATTTAATTTTATTTAATTAAAATCAAGACCTTTTTCTTGCTTCCGTAATTCCGTTTTTCCACCGTAACGATAAAATGGAAAAGCATTGTTAATTAATTTATAGAGAATACGCTATTCGATTCCTTTGAAGGTGAGATTTGCAAATTATAAAGAAATCTAACCTGATTGGTGTGTTTGCGCTATGTGCCCAAAAGCCAATCAAACACATCTTGTCTAGTGTCCAGTGTCCAACAACAGTGCAGACAAAAATAAAATTCAATTCTTTCCCAACTATACAGTGCAGCGAAATTCCGATTTAAGAAAAACAGATTTCAGATGAAACACAAAACCGACACTTTGCTTCGTAATGGCAAAGGAAAGCAAAAAGAAAAAAGAGAAACCCCCACTCAACTGCAACGCGGTTGCAGCAACCGTGGCAACTGCAGTCCAAGAAGGTGGAAATGAATAAAACATTTGGCAAACTCTCGGCACTCTCCGGGTTGGGGTTTTTTTTAGAGGGGGATTCTGGTTCGCACGGATACCGGGTATCACTTCATTTATTATTATTGTGCACATGCATTAGCAAAAACCAAGGACCGTTTGGGAGCACACACCAAAAAAAAGGCGATAGCGGAAACGTTTCCATTATGCATTTCGCAAACTCGCAAACGAAGATGACGACGAGCACGATTTGCGCCAGGACGACAGAGATTGCATACTGAGAAACGTGGTGATGAGGTGTCTATTCGTAGAGCTGTTCTTCTGTAGGTGGCAAGAAGAATGGCACGAAGCACACGAAAGCAATCGTTTGTCGCTAAGCAGACGTTAAATTCTCTCCCCACCCGTTGGTTAGCACCGGGCATAAGGGATACCCACTTCAATAAGTTTCATTCGCAACCCCCCCCCCCCCCTTCGAAAGTGGATGGGTGAAGATTTTTGCTGCAGTTGCTCAAGTAGATGATAAATTCTGTATGGTTGTTGTAGTTTTCGTTTTTTGTTTCCGTGGCTCACATTTTACGAAGAATGTGCTTATAGCTTGGTGTTGAATTTTCCAGATTTCCGCTGTTCGATTTGGCAGCAGTGGGGTAATGCTTTGGCCAGTGTAAATAACACCCTCTTCGCTCCCGTTTGAAAGGTGCTTTGGGTGCAAGTGCAAAAAGATGTTCCAGCAAAACTAATAACTTAGCATTTCCACCTTTTAGGAAGCGTTTTTCCCCTCTCTTTATTTGAAGTGCGTTTTTGCTGCAGTTGCATTCTGCACTTTTTTTTTTGCTCGGTTAGAACGGTCGGGCCGTATCAAGGTTTTGCACTTTGGTGAATGAGGGTTTTTCCTCAATGGTGTTTTTCTGTATATGTGTGGGGATGTTTTTCGGGGTGTGAATTTGTTTTCCAACCGGACGGAAACGACACATCTTTCCTTTGTCTTTGAAGAATGATGAACCACGGCCGGAAGTCCGGAGACCAAATCAGATCCGGGCTAGGATTTTTCCAAGTAAAAAAAAAACTGTTCTTCCATACATACACATAAACACACGCATACGCTAAAGTGTGCACTTTTTGTGAAGTTGAGCAACCCCAGAGAGCAGGAATTTGCTGCAAATGACGACCAGCTGAAATTGTACGCCGAGGTTTCAGTGAATGCTTTTGCAAAAGCTCACATAAGCTTCCTTTTTCACCAGTGAAAGAGGTTGAGGTGGATGGAGCATATAATCCATTCGAACATGGTACCGCACCCCGGATTCGGGGGGTGGTGGGTGTGGACGAATGCAACGAAGCGCATGGCAACGAAAAAGGGTTGGAAAGGCACTCAGGAAAATGAAACAAAAACACCCTCTCCCCCCTCACCACAGCACACCGCACCACCCGGATGTGGTGCATCGGAGCTGATGGAGGTGTCAACGAAATGTTTTGCAACAAAAAAAAAAATCCAAAGAAAGAAGGATATAATACTTTTCCCGTCCAAAAACCCGTTAACCGTACCGATCGTGTGCGAGTGATCCGGTGAAAGGTAAAAGCTTTAAACGAAAGTGGAAAGCTTCCAGCGGGCACCGAAATGGTGGGTCATTTGTCTGTGGCAGGCTTCCGGATTGTGTGTCTGTGTGTGTGTGGCAGCACACATACATGGAAGGATGGTTGAAACCGGACGGACGGAAGCGCGACAGAAAATAGACGAAGGAAATGGGTTGAATTTTATTGCCCACTAGCGTCCGTCAGCTGGGTTTCACCGATCTCACCCGAGTTTCCCAGTTTCACTCTGCATGGGATGGTTTTTTGTTTCTCGGTTGGTCGCTGTTGGAAGCATAAGAAATGGACATTTCTCGTCGATGGATAATGCTGAAGGATAGCATTAAGGGACGATGTGGTAAATGGGCTGAAGGGAAATAATAGCTTGCGGAGAGAGTGTAGTAGCGGAAAATTGTGATCATAAGTATAACATATTCGAAAATGTGTTTATTTAAAGCCGATAAACAAAAATATTTTTATACAATGCTCAAAATGGTTTAGTGTTCTTCAAGATATTTTTTTAAAAGTATTTTTAAATTTTCATTTTGTGATGACTATAAATTCGTCACAAATTCGACTCCGAAGAAAATATATTTTTATAGCCTTTTCCTTTTTTTATTTTTCCTTAACCACGGTCTCTTGTAAACAATCCTAAGCTATAAATAAAAAAATCTTCAAAAATTATAAAAACGATTTTCTACATCTCGCGATCAATAGAAGCTTCAAGGATATGGGAAAATAAGTACAAAATCCTCACTAAAACCAAGTTGTCCAGATTAAACCACGATCAGAGTGGCATTGCAGTGGAGATTGCACTTCAAGTGACACTCCAATCCTAGTGTCTCTTGCCATGCCGTGCAGAGCTATAGACACGGTTGGCATACTTACTGTTCGTCGTTGTAATACGGTTAAAATCTATTCACGGAAACCGAACTAAACCATCGGATAGTTTCGATGGCACATCGATCCAGCTTTTTTGTGTTTTGCAAATTTTTATACCCACCCCTTTTGCATCCTTGCCACTTTGCAGGTGCCCGACGTTTAAAGCGGTCCAGCACTAACCTCGAAACGGATCAACCCGCATTGTGTTTGTCAACGGATGTTTTATCCGCTTCGTTTGCTTTCTAGTTCAGTCGTTTGTGGTTTTCGGGTTTTACAGATACAAAAACGGGATGGAATTTTGCTTTTTTCCCCTACTATCGAATATGTTCTTTTTTTACAGCTGCTGAGAATTGGAAGTATGTGTAGAGGGAGGAGGTTCAAGTGGAAGGCTGCATGTGCATGCATGTGGTTAATGCTGTCGAATGATCTTACGGGATAAGAAGTGGAAAATATCTCCCGCTTAGATCGTTTCCCTTTACGATGAGTAGTACTAAATCACAGATTTACTGAGATTGCATTTTTGTTTCAAGAATCATCAACCATTGATAGCCAATAAGCTTGCATCGTAGCTTTTACTCTGCAGTTTATGATGATAAAACGGAAAAGTGGTTTGATTTTAACATGTCAATGTAATGGTGATTCGTTACAGAGCAAAATGATTCAAATTGAATTTAGTCCACTTTGCTTTTTTTTACTGTTTATTCATTTCAATATCAACAAATCAAATTCAAGCCAGATTTGGTCGCATAGACTCAAGGATTGCCATTTACTTTTGAATAAATAGAAGATTGTATTGACTCTTGATGAAAATTGTTGCCTTTATTGACATGTTTGTATCCGTTTAAAAATTATTAAAGATAACACTCCGAATAGGATTTGGTACCATGTAATCTACAGGTGTTCACCTTTGTTTCTAAACCACCGAGTAACTTGTTCACACCTGTTATTTTATGCATTGGTTATTTCCTCTTTGTTAATTTAATGTGATGATTTTTAATAAAATGGTCCGAGCGTAGAAGAGAGCTTTTGTGGTCAAGAAAAATCCTCTAGGATGTTATTGCAAATCCTCATTTTTAAGTTTCTTAAGCAAATTTTAAACATTTTGTTTTTATTCATGTAGAACGGCCTGGCCTTATTTTAAACAAATTATTACACATAAACCATTGCAACCATATTTTGGATGGAAAATTTTTAAACCTTAAAAAATATTATACAATTACAAAGAGTTGACCCAATTCTTGTGTAAAAGAGTTAAAATAAGCTTTTGATAAAGTTCCCTTAAAAATGTTTCACGTAATGTGGGAAACATTAAGAGGAATAATGTCTACTGTTTGTTAGTTTACTACGCATATGATTGTTATGAACTTTTAGACCCGATTAAATATGAAGTGCCTTATATATCTGTACCCAATTTTGGTATTGTTTAATGAAATAATCTAAATAATTCAAATTGCACTAAATTCACATTTCTTTTGTTTTAATTGAAGTACGTTAGTACAAACAAAAACATTATTTTATTGCTATATATATTTTCCCCCTAAGTTTAATCATTTTGCCCATTGAAAGTGTAATTTAAACAAACCCATAAACCATCGTTCACTCAACAACAAAACAAGAAAAACTGCATCACATTTGCATTCGCTTGCTATCTTTACCGCCCAGGGTTTTTGTTGTTCCAATGTGTCGTTTCGCAAAAACCAAACAAAGAGCTAATCCTTGCACACGGTGAACGCAAAAAACCCACCATCAGCACACTGTAACGCTTGGTAAATATTGCCCGGATAGTTAGCATTTATTGCATCCTCCCCTTCGCCGTTGGGTGGCGTTGCAAGAGCGAGCAAAGGAAGGAGAATGCAGAAAAGGAAAAGCCGGAACGTTCCCAACGTTACCCTCTTGAAAGGATATAATCAGGCTGTGTGCGGTCAATGGCAAAACGGCATACTTAGATTCAGTTTGAAAAGGTACAAAATTTCAATGAGCTAAAGAATAATCAACCGTTGAATGGAGAAAGAAAATCGCTCACCGGTAAACACAGTGCACACGCGGAAAAGTGCTCAAGTGGACAGTAGCGTACGGTGACACTGTTGGGGTAGGTGCTCAAATGAAAAGTGGAAAGACGTTAGAAGGTAAGAGGAAAAGAAAACAAAACACACACACACACACAAACAGACATTATATGCACACGTGTGGGGTGAAAGAAGGGAAACATACACATTCAGCAGAATGGATAATGATGTTGGATATGCTGCTTTTATGCTCCCGTAGACACATGCGTTCAAGGATACTGGATCACAGCTTCGTTTGGTTTGGATTCCAGTGGGGGGGGGTTGGGAGGAGACTGTGAGGGGTTTGGGTACAACACGCACATGTGAGCTCGGTACAGCAGGTCGATTCACACGATGTTTCGTGTGTCAGCGAAAAAAAAATCACCAACCTTCGACCACGACACGGAGGAGGGCACCGAACCGAATTTCCACCTTGACATCGGGCTTCAACAGAAGAAGAAGAAATGGCGAGACCCCGTTTCGGAATGTTGTTGTTGTTTTTTTATGTGCTCCATTCCATCAAAGAAAAAAAAACCAACCGGGACACAAAAACGTCGTCGCATTGTTTGCGCCAGTCAGCAGTGGAAAAGCAGTGAAAATAAATGCGAAAAACTGTACTCAAGATGCAAAGAACCGAACGGTTGGGGGTTTTTTTTGTCGCCCGTCTCCTCTTTAGCTCCCAGTTATGGCCAGCATTGTGGGAGATGAGTTCCTCCAGCTTTCTACACCCTTCTCCCCGCCATATTTCTTTCCCTTCCCCAACCATTTTCCCATCGATGTTCCAACTGTTTACCATTGACCCATCGTCGGAAGCTGAGTTTTATTGATCCCCTCGGTTTTTACGACAGTGAACCCCTTTTTGCAAACCTCCGATTGGCCCCCGACAGGGAAGAGGGGAACAAGGGAGGAATGAGGAAAGCTTCACAAAAAAGTGAAGGGAAGCCATCGGGGAGATACAGACTCCAGTGGACCATTTTTCTACCCGACCAGAGCTGTACAAAGGGGAGTTTGGGTTTGGGGGAGGGGAGCTGGTGCTGGAGTCTTTTGGGGGATGGGACCGGTTCTATCGGCTGCGTATTCGATTGTGCTGACCGAGGCACATTTGCATATATGCAAAGTGTCGTTTTGCAGTACACGTGTTAAGCGTTTCCTTCTTCTTTTCCATGCCCGGAGGTTACTTGCATTGGGTGAGAAAATACGACTCCATCTCGCACAAGGAACAGGGTTCGGGTCATATTTCCTTACGGTCGTGGCTACGGCAGTGGAGTTCGGGGTGGAGAGGGAGCATTTGTTCCGCTTCTTTCATTTTTTGTTGAATCTCTATCTCTCTCTCCCTCTCCCTCTCTCTCTCTCTCTGTGTGTATTTATTGGTATGTGCAGTTCTACATTCCTTCTCATTCGATTCTCAGCATCGTGTTTTTTATCGACCTTAGGGATGGATTTGCGCGTCCGCGTGTGTATGTATACGAGCATGCATTCGATTGTCCTTTTTTGCCCCGCAACGCTACTACTTCGCTTCTCTTATCTGTGAAAGCCCTCAATTCCCCTTTGGACAGCAGGTTCATCATTGCAGGGCAAAGCCGGGCTCTCACTTCGAGAGGGTAAACACCGAAAAGTTGGTTCAATCGATCGAAGGGAATTGGACCATTTTTCCCCCAAAAAAAAAGAAAACCCCGTTCGGTTTCGCTAAATAAACGATAAACGATTTGTGGAGATGCTGGGGCCACGGGGATATATGCGAGCGAATCGAAAACGGTCCCTCCCGAATCGGTGCAGGGAACCTCAACCCATGCCACCCTTACCTTTGCCGCGTGTCTTTCATTGCTTTCCGAATGCTTTTTTGCTCAAACACGCGTACCATTCTTGTGTGTGTGTGTGCGTTTTTTTATTGGTTGGAAAATTGTTAAAGGAAACAGAAGGAACATTTCTGCTTCTTTACTTCCCCCGCAAACCATGCAGTCCGTTTTGTGGTGAAAGAAAGCGCCGGAACCGGATGGAGCAAAGATCAATGTTGCCCCCAGGGGTGGGTGGCGGTGGCACGGTTTAATGGGATTGTGGCAGGGTGTGTTTTTTCCGGTTTATTAAAATAAATACGGCTTCGGCCGGATCTATTGGTGGATTGAAGAGTAGTTTAAGCGCTCTTTTTTTCCTTTTAAGTGTTTTCCATTTCCTATCGCAGCAAAGCAATGAAGGTTGCTGGTAGTTTCGGTGTAGTTCGGTGTAATTTCGGGAGATTTTTTTTCCTGTTTCTTTTACATTTTAAAAGGATTTGAAAAGATTTTGCGGTCAGCTTTGGTTTTCGTGGACAACAATGCTATGGATGTAGGGATGTTTATTTAAGTTTGTGAGAAAGTTGCAAAATTGTAAAGAATAGAAAGAAAGCCATACAGTGGTCGAGAGAATGAATGCAAATTCAACAAGAAACATATGAATATTTTCCAAACGTAATAGTATTGATTAAATTTCAATATCAATATTATAAATTGAAGCATTTTGATCTATACAACAAAATTAAAGTAGCTAGTTTACGTTTCGGCCCAGTTTACGGGGCGGCCCGGTGGTGCATGTGATAAACGGCGCCAGTCCACACGGCTGGACCGGGTTCAAATCCCATCCGGACCGTCCCCCCGTAGCAAGGACTGACTATCCGGCTACGTGCTAAAAATAAGTTTAGTAAGCCAGAAATGTCCGGCGTGACCTGTAAGGTCGTTAAGCCAAGAAGAAGAAGAAGAAGAAGTTAACGTTTCTTGTTGGAGAATCGAGAGTGAGGACCTTAGTAAATGATAAACCTGAATATAGACTAGCACGTGGTTTCTTTACAGTGAAGATTAAAATTAACTATGGCATTTATTAGCTTCACTTTTTTGTAAGATGCTCAATACATTGATATAGAACCTTCAAACATACAATATAGAATGAAACAGAGAATAAAATGAAAGGCAAAATATTGAAAAATTTCCAACGATAACATCCGTCTAAAACAAACAACATCCGTTAAAAATAAACAAAGATCCATCCGTCTTTTCTGTAGAAAAATTAGAAAAAGATGACATGATCCGCTTGTGTTTGTTGATAATTTTAATTAGAGAATTCGTTAATTAAAAATGATTTAAAGAGAGTCAGTTAGTCAGTACAGAGCTGCACATCAGTCGATGTTAAAAAAAACGTAAAATCATTCTACACATGGAAGCGAAATGTCTTCCTAAGATGTGATGGAAACAAAAAAGAAAAACTCCCACACAACCTGCAGCAGAATGTTTCCGGCTAGGTTCCATGCCGCACATTGAACCAGTGCTCCGAGTCGACTAACATACCCAAGTGCCTATCATTTTGCATCACTCAACACCTCTTTAGTGCAACCTTTCGGGAAGAAGGGTTCCGGGATACAAAATGGAAAAGAAAAGCAACACCCGTCCATGGTGAATATAGAACCGATGGATGATGGGAAACGGAGTGCAAAAAGCAAAACGCACGCGGGACACATTGATTGATAGTGAAGACTTCATCAATCGTCGAGTAAACCGCACCAGCCACCGGGCGCAAAGTTAACGATTTCCAGCGACGAAAAGTTTTACCCACACTTCGATATACAACGGTTAGTTTCACGGTCGGCAAGAAGAGGTCGGCGTGAAGTAAAACTACTGTCGGCCAATGAGTACGGCCAGGGCAAAGCTAGCCTCTAGCCCTCTGACCTTTACCCCGATTGAAGCCTTTTGCCAGACAGCGGGTTTTGCCGCTGGTCTGATAGATGAGATGGTGCTGATGAAAGTGTGTGCTTCAAGTGTGCTGGTTCCCTTCACGAGTGCCAATGCCACTGGAAAAGAAAGGCGCACTGGTGGCTAGTAAATTATCATAAAAAATCTCACCCTCAACCCATGCTTCATCCCTTTCCACGTAAAGCCCAAAGTTCATTGTGTCGGTTTGAAGGGAGTTTCACAAAGAAAGAAAAAAAAACAACGAAAGAAGGGCTTTGTATCGTGCCTTCGGTGTAGCGTTGTCTATCTTAATGCAATGCTGGAGATGCTTTTGAAGAAGCAGCAGCAAAAATCCCTGAATGAGGGGAACCATGGTGTTTGCGGTTGGCCAGTAAATCGATCGCCATTAAAATTGATGATGATTATTTATCGTGTATGAAGAAAATCCATTTATTATAATGATACGGAAAATAAGGAAAAGCCGTTTCCCTTCCCCATTGTGTGTGTGAGTGCATTGGAGGGAGAGGTTTTCCGTTTCAAAAAAGAAAGTACAAAGAGTAACGCCGAGCAACCAAACTGACGATCGTAAGTGGAAAACGTGCAAGGCCACGAAGTGGGGGAAGGCAAAGGAAAAGCGGTTCGTCATTTATCACAATTTTGCCACGGATTTTCTCGCCCATGACCGCAGAACGATACCTCCATTTCGCATCGGTTTTCGCTCGGTTAGAAGTTCCTTTTTTTCCTTTTTTGCTACAGTCAACGTGTAGCGCTGTTTGTGTGTGTGTATGTAGGCCGCAAGGTGATGAAAACGTTCGAATGGAAAACGAGCATCACCGGCAAAAGGTGGCAAGGTCGAAATCCGGAACCGTTTGCCAACCGATAAAGCGAGAACAATGTGAACTTCAAGTGAAGATCGCTCGTAAGTGTGCCTGGCCCGGCCTTTGCTTATTTCCCGATTGTTCCTCCACACTTCTGGTACTGGAATGGACCCCTCCTTCCGTTCGTCCTCTCCTCCTTCTCAGGATACTGATGCTGATGGGTTTCCGGTGTTGTTTACGATTGGAAGTGAAAATAAACAGCCGAACGCGGTGAATGAACCAGCGCGGTTCCAGCGTTTGCATCCGTTGTTACGCACCGACGGATTTACTGCCGGGTCCAACAGGAATTGTGTTGCCTTGTGTGTTTGCCGCTAGTCAGGCTAGTAAACCAGTCGAATGACAGACCGCGTCGTACCATCGCGAACGCAACACATCGATCGAGCCGGCTGCTCATCGTCAACGTTCGCAAGGGGCGCAAGCTGAGGAGCCATGGAGCCGACCGAGGTTTTGGTGGCCCGATGGATGCGGTGGATGAATTCCACGGAGGGTGGTAAATTTATTTCCGTTTTGCCGCATTCAATTACCGAAGCGATACGTTAGTAATTTTCTTTTCCTTCGATGCGCCTTTTACGTTCTACAGCTACGGACGGGATCCGGCCGCTGTCTGGTCATGTTTTGTTGCGTGGTTCGCGTGCGCATTTCCGATTTCGCGCCTAAGCAAAATGGGGGGTGTACAGGGATGCTGCTTCAATCATGTCCCTCCCCTTTGCCTCTCATACCCCTTTTCCCGTTCCCTTTGTAGCAACCAACAGCCGGGGGAGGAACGACAACGGACTAAAACCCCACAGCCACAATGAATAAGTAATGAACCGCGCGTCGAGGATTGCGAATGGATAAAGTTTTTATCCCAGTTGGCCAAAAGATCACTCACTCGGAAGGGCAACGAGTGCGAGGAGGGCTTTTGGCACCCTGCCTTTGTCCCACCTTTGAGTGGTAAGGCTCAGATGATGCGTTGATGATCTTTTTTTTTATTCTGCTTCTCTATCCACTGCACGGAGTCTCTGTCTCTAATGCGATCTCTCGCCCCCTTAAGTGGCACTGTTGGAATGTGGCACTGTTCCTGAACCGGGGGAGGGGGGGGGGGGAGGTCTATAAAATGTAAAACTTTTTAATTGCAATATGGGGACCCATTGCGAGATTGGCGGAAACCAATTCCAATTGCAATAAAACTTTAGCAGGCACCGTTTGTATCCGGGCGCTTCTGTTGCTGGTGGCTTTGGACGAGGCTCTCAAAATCCAAACCTGTGGCTGGGGACGTGAAGCGGCGAGGAAGCGGTCGGAATGGAAGATAAGAACAAATGGATGAGCGGCGGGAGAAACGTTAAAAAAACGTTGACCCGAACGTGCATAAAAATTAACGCACTGATGGGTGACAACTTTGTTTCGCGAGAATTCATCCCTCCGTTCACATTCTCCGCTACTCAGGTACGTTGCCCTGATTATCGATTCCGGGGTGTTTGGAATGTGATTATTTGTTCGACTAAGCAAGGTTTAGCATTTGTTGGTTGTCTTTTTTGTTGGTTGTGCAATTTAAAAAGCACAACAAATGGAAAAGGTAAGCGTGTATTTGCAAAAAAAAAAGGACACGCATGGCGCAAATATGGTCCGTAAATAGAAGGATCGGTATTTGCACAAAACGTTGTCCCATTGGTGATAGATTCTCTGTCCTTCCGGGAAACAATTTTTGACGGTTGTTGTCTTGTTTGATTTATTTTTTTTATATCCTTGACACAAACCGAACTCCCGAATGTATCGCACTTTGAAAAGGGAGAATTTTTATAGACATTTTATACAACAATTCGATAGGCGGATGAACTGTCGCATTGTACAAGTTTTTGATTTTAATTGAATCATGATTGAACTAAGTTTTATAATTTTAAAACATTTTTTGGGGTGATTTTTGTGATGCGGAAAACTAGTTATGCCTAGTAACGCAGTGTAACTTTGTTATAAAAAAAGTAATGAAAATTTGTTTTTTTTCCGTGACATTTTGTTACTTAAAAAATTATTTAAATATAAAGTTCATTTTGAGAGACTTACAGCAATAAACATGTATTTTTCTCAATTCTTCTTCTTTTTGGCTTAACGAACTCTGAGGATATACCGGTCATTTTTGTTGGCCATATCTACGGCGCGGTTAGGATTAAATGCGTTGTCCTGTTGTGTGGAACTAGGGCCGTTTGACACATATACAACCACATTTTTTTTTACCACATAAACTCCTTAAATAAAATGAAAGTATATTTTTTAAAAGTATAATTTTTTTAATTTTTTTTTTTTGTAAAACAACTTTGTTCCTTGTTTCGTTGCCTTTCAGCTCACTAGCACATAGCTTACTGGCGAACTAGTGGCGTGATTTATCTAAATCCTTTCAGGAAAAATCCTCACTAATGGTATTGGTGATGAGATATAGTAGCATGCCAACACGATTCACCGTGATCATTTGTTGAATAAATGGGTTCAGATCGATTCAGGCATGTAGTGACGATACTCGACACTATATATATACTTCTGCTACATTCCAATGTCTCACGATCTAGCCACGCTTCCACTTCTTCCAACCATTAGCGAAAGTGCTAGTGCCGAAACGGGAGACATTGGTTATAAATATCTTACTATTACCGACGGTAATCACCACCTATTTTGTTGCTCGCACAATTCGACCCAATTTGCAAGTGTATGGATGTGGGTGTGTGTGTGTGTACAAGACCATTTCCCGCATCGCTGATGATCCCACGCCACGCATATCTCATACACCGCTCTCACATACCTTTCCGGTCACGGGCTAATGTTGCGAAAAAAACCGGTAAGACGTTTCGAGCTGGATGAGATGATCACTACACACCCGACAAAAAACCCGCACCACATCGGAAGATTCATCTTCAGCGATAAAATAAATCACCCCGGCCTTGGTCGGGGGAGTGCACTCGCTATAACTCGCTGCTGTTGGGTGTCCATTTTCATGTCTCCGTACGGCCCTTGTGCAACACAAACAACCAACCGCACGGAACGCGACATAGGTTCGTGGCTGCTGTAGAGCCGACCAATAAAATGAAATAAAACTAAAAGAAAAAAAAATATACGGATTTTCCTTCTTTTGGTGCGCGTAGTGTGCGAATGTTTCTACGGCACTATAATTTATCTTATAGCAAAACAGTTCATGAAAAATTTTAACCCCCACAGCTGCATTTGGAAAGGTTTCTGCATCGGCACCAAACTCTCCTTACCATTTCGAACGATTCCACGGTTTCAGCGGGGTAGAGAAAAAAAACTCCAAGCGCATTAGCCGTTGCAGTATGGCCGTTGCGTCAGTGAATGTTTGTGGTTCACACTCGATTGGTAGGTGGTGCTGCTGGTGCTGATAAAAAGCACCACTAGAGTTGCAATATAAAAAAATACCATTTCCCCGGTGTGATGCATTTGCTCCGCGTCTGTGTGTGGCTTTTTTGCTCTCTCTCTCACACACACTCTTTGATTGCCCATGCTTTCCGCTGGTTTGGTTTCGGTCGATGGCACACACTGTTTGTCCATGTTGACCGGTTGTATACATTCCGGTACGGGTAGACGTTGATTTAGCGTGCATTTGTGTGGCTTTGGAGCACGATGAGCTCCCAGTGTGCCCAGAGTATCCGATATCCCGTGCAACCATTCATTCCGCTTATAGATTTAAAGCGCCCAGTGTGGCTTTTAGGAAATAAAAACCTTTGCCTCAGCCCCAGTTTCGTGAATGAGAGTGCTCTCTCCCTCTCTCTCTCGCTCGCTCTCCTTCTGCCTATTGAACTGCTAGTGACTAGCGCTATTGCAAGCGATTGATTGATTATTCATGAATGGTGGAATCGAAAGCAATGCCAGCCAGATGCTGTTGAGCGAAAATTTACCCATCCCCGCGTGCAGGCGCGATTTTGTGGTTTAGCTGTAGAAAGAATTAAAAAGCTTCAAACGTGCTTTCGTTTAAAAAAAAAAACGGAACCGAACGATAACAAGCTCAAAAGAGGGAATAAAATTAAGACGAAAAAAAAACAGACACTGCTACTTCCGTAACAAAATCCTACCTAACAATATCGTGGTCTGCCCGTGGTGGCATTACGTACGTTTTGCCATGCTCGTTATCGTTCACTTAATTCTAGCCGAGCCGTTGAGGTTTCATCCCGAAAAGCGTACGAGTACGAGCACCCAAAAACCACATACCAATCTTATCCACTGTCTCTGCACGGTGAAGTGAACCAAAAAATATAGATGACTTGGAAGGGAAAACTTCAGCCTTGTTACCAAGCAACTTTCGCTTGGGTTCGACCCACCGGGCCACACAATCATCGTCACCCCACGGTTTTGGACAGAGCTGAGAAACGGGGAAGAACTTTTCATCTACGACTACATTGGCACACAACGTTCTCCGCTCGCTTTCACGTGCCACTCGAACCACTCGAAAGACCATGGGTACCATTAGGCCAAAAATTGAACGGTCTGTTTATTCTGTCCAAAAATTTGACGGCGTCCATCCTTGCACCGATCCGACACATTCTGGCAGTTCACTTTATCCACGAAATCATTCTACCACCCCGGCACTGCTCGTGCCATATCGATTTGAAGGGGAGTGGAGGCCAACTTCCCCTCCCAAAACCCCAGCCAGTACGGCGAGTAAGCGACTGGGCGCCTCCATCGAAAACTTCACCCATCATTATCGCATCCCACTCGCCCGCAAAAGTGTTGCTGTCGGTGGGATGCACTGGAGCGTATTTGTGTGATGACCACATCATCGGGGAAAATTTGTTTACATCGTTAGGAAAAGTGAGTGATAACTTTTCTCACCATCATTTCGATCTCGAAACGGGTGTGCTGGGTGTGCTGTTCCCTGTCCGTTGTTCGTTAGGTGGGCGAACAACACGAGAACGGCATAGAACGGCGATCAAGAATGGGAATGGACAGAATAAAACACGCAGCCAATGGGCTAAAGTTGGACGTAAAATTAGGAAAACATTCTATTTGATGTGCTGAACGACAACGTGAACGAGAGCAAAGTTACATTAGACGGGCGGGGGGGAAAGCAGAGAAGAAGAAAAAATAAACAAATGAAACAAGGATGTGGCATGAACCAGGGGTCTAGAACAAGGGGAATACACATAACGGACAACGGTAGAACTTTTGCTGACGATCGTTACGCCATCCAGAGAGACGAGGCTGATGGAAATAAAATATATCACAAGAAAACAAAAACAAAGCATAGCACGTAAATGTGCGAGATGAGAATAAACAAAAAAACAGAATAAACACACACACAATGAAAACTAGGGAGTGAAGTGAAAAAGTTTTCCACCTTCCGCTGTTTGCTTGTTGCTTGTTGCTTTTTGCTGTTTTGAAACCGGTGTGTTTCGCTTAGGGGAAAAAGAGACGGGTCGTACAACATGGAGAATATAAAGCAGGAAAATCAAAATGCAAACAAGTTGTGTCTGTGTCTAGGTAAACTTAATTGTGAAGATAAATTAATTGTACCAGCAAGCTCGAAACTGTCGAACTGGGATGAAAGGGGATCCTAGGAAATTAAAAAAAAATCCCCACCAGGTGCTGTTTAATGAGATATTGTTGAATGATATTTTTTCATATGATGCATTTCAATATAATCGTGTTTTGTTGGTGTTTCGTTCTCATTACTGAAACAATTTAAAATATTTATTTTTATACAGTGCATTAGCAGAGTACGGGTAAGAAGCAGGTATAAGAATGAAGGCACTACTCTATATAAAAAAATGTTTTAATTAGATGATTAGAAAACAAGAAGTTAGTCATAATTTAAAAAAAAAACGTTAGAGTCACCGAAGATTTTTAAAATAAAAGAAATGATTAAAAAGATAAAAGGTTAAAGTGCTATAAGTTAAATAAGGTCATGCTGACCTGAGTCGACTTGAGATCAAAGAATTTAATAAAACAAAAGTTAATCGATCAGGATTCCTTAAATAAGGATTTAAACAATCTTATTTTGCACTGAAAAAACAAAACAAACGCCTGTTAATGGTGCGATCAACGTCTGTTCCG
Source organism: Anopheles funestus (assembly GCF_943734845.2). Taxonomy (NCBI): domain Eukaryota; kingdom Metazoa; phylum Arthropoda; class Insecta; order Diptera; family Culicidae; genus Anopheles; species Anopheles funestus. The sequence goes on from NC_064598.1 coordinate 23,455,998, forward strand.
ATAAAGCACACGAAAGCGCCTGAATGTAGGCTAACACCGTTTTATCACGTTCTACTCATGATCCGGTTTCATCCCGCCGTTTGAGAATATGGTTTTTCTTTCTGCCTGTAGCAACGCAGCAAACGTTTTTTCTACCTCCCGGAGGAAAGAAAAAAAAACAATAGACGATGTTAAAATAAAAATAAATGATGGCAATTTTTGAGCTTTTACAGCACTTTGTCCCCTTCGTTCGTTCGCTCGCTCGTACGGTTGTTGTGTCACCCGCTTTGCCTTTAATGTGTATCGTGTTTTTTTTACTCGAGCTGTCGTGCTCCTAGTACCCGGAACATACTTCCATCACTTCCATCGGTCTCATGGGAAATTGTGAAAATACTTATCGAAGCATGGGAAGCTCACATACGAGGTAACCAGCGGCAGATATCATTCCCGGATCTCGGTAGTTACGTAGCAATAATCGAGCCGAACGAACGGAGATGCAGCAGTTGTAAAAAAAAACACCGACACACACGCAAACTGTCACTGTAACTGGGAAAAAGGTTTCTCAGTTTAAAAATGATGCTAATGATACTGCAGTAAAGTGACAGAGGAAGCAACAAAAATCCTTTTCTACAAAACAAAAACAAGAGAAAAAAAAATCAACGACCAAACAACCTACTTTCTCTACTGGGAATGTAGTGAACGAGAAGCGAAAGTCATGGTCTCTGGTTTGTGCCTTCGGTTCGCATGTTCTACCCAACTGTCAACCGCCCGTTCTTCTCGAATGGCGTCCGCTTCATCTTCCAACTGTTTATTAAATTTACGGAAAATTAGTTTTAATGTGAAAAGATTACCCCCATCGGAATATAACCGGTATCTGTTTTTCTTTATTGTGGGTATTGCTTTATTTTTTTTAGTATCGTTTTACAAAGCCAGGGAGAGCATTTTATTTTTTATTTTGTTGCTGTTTTTTTTGGGAAAAAGCTTTCTAAAAACCGATCCGCCTGGAACGGGATGTAGGCGTACGGCATGAAGCTCTTTCTGGTTAAGATGATTTTGAAGAAATGGTTTGATAAGGTTAAATAGCTTTGTCTTGAGGTAATCCAATCGCTACTGGCTGTACAGCAAATCAACGAAATCGAAAGGATGAAATGGAAACAGATTAGAAGAAAATAGAGACAAAACCAGTATCTGCCAGGTCAGGTGGGTAAGGATACTTTTGTTTTTCGCGACGTTCTCATAAAAGGAAGTAAATTTTTCCGTAAGGTGAAAGTTTGCACATTTCGGTCGCTTACCAACAGCCACTATGAAGCATTCCCACCGTTAACAGTGCTCACTTTTTTGTCACAAACAAAGTATCGAGAAAACACTCTACCCTGCCCCACACTATGTCCCCTTTCCCCGCCATTGAACCCACCCATTTCCTAAACAACCATCGGTATCGAGGGAAACAAAACAACAGCAAACTCAATCAAGATACTCAAGAACGAAATGTGCACAACTTACCGGTCCTTTTTTCAGCTTCATTAATTGCTATATCCTCCAGGATCGTCGGTTCGGAACGACCCTTCTGATTCACGCTGTACGCTATCAGGTGTAGAGTGGGTGTGTAGGCTTCGCTGGGACTTAGTTCTGTGAAGTTGGTTTTACATGAATAGAAGGAAAAGAAAACTAGAATCAGAAAACAACGATTCAAAAGCCAGATAAAGGAGGATTGGTTGTCTCGAAAAAGGAAGGAACAAAACAAAAAAAAAAACAAAAAGGATTCAGTTGAATAGGTTTACAAATTTCGGTGTATCGTCCCCTTTAAAACGGAAGCTTCCAGGTTGTGTTGTGATGGGCAATAAGTGCCTTATTCCAGCACAAAAAAACGGTGCTGCTTCATCGAAGCATGAAGCGGCACCCTGATTGGCGCACGAAATGGCTAGAAATAGGTTTATTACTATTTTTCTTGATAAACTTCGATATCGGGTATGGCGTACGGTGGAAAATTCGTTTCATTTTTGGAACCATTAAAAGCCTTAGAACAAATAATGGCGATCAGAAAGGGAAAGCGTTTTAAACACTGTGTTTCTCTTTTTGGCATTTTGTTTATGTTTTCGCTAAACAAACGATTGCATTACTGGTGATAATTTCTAGAGAAACTGTTAAGATTTCTCTGCATCGATTAATAAGCTTAAGGGGGAATTTTTTCTTGAAGGAATAATGTCTGAAAAGTTTCCAGGGAAATTTTTCGTAAGTCATAAACAGCGTTCGAAATTGACGAAATTCTCATAAATTGTTTCAAATCTAGCAATAATCTGACTCTTCTGAATGAAGAAATAATTCAAAGAGAAAATATATAAATTGAAGTGCTGATATACAGTTCAACAGTTCTAAGAAAAGATCAAAATAAAATCAGTTGTTAAATTATATTCAGAGTATTGTTATGGGAAATTATTGAAATTCATTGTACGTGAAGTAATAAATTGAAAAAAACACATTTACTTTTGACATGATGTTGAAACCTTATACTGCGTCGAAAATTGACCGAGCTATAGCGAGTGATTTGTGTCCGGATTATAAATGAACAAAGGTAACTATTACGGGCGAAAAAGATTGGATGGCTGCTTCAACATGTTATAGTTCAATTGAACAGGATAATAATTTAAAATATTTTAAATAGCAACTAATACCACAGCGTTATATCGTCGATGCGTTTACATTTTGATTAAATGAGTAAACTAGGCAAACTGCTTTTGTTTGTAGTAGGAAAATGGTTTCACTTTTCTAACAAAAGTGCATCAAAGGAAAAAGGTTTTAATGCGATAGTATTTTTTTTGCTGCCTCCATAACTAATTGTACCCTCCTTCATATAATCCAAATATGATTTCATCCTTACCCAAAAACACTCCTATCCATCTGACCTTAAAACAATCACACATTGTACGTGGCATAACAATGGAAATGCAACATAAACGTACCGCAAAAGAAACGAAACAAAAACAAAAACAAAAAAACCAGTAGCCAAAAAGGCTCACCAAGCAGCAACTTACCGGTTAGGTCGATCCGGAAAAGCGGAACGTCGTTAAGGGCACTTGTGATGTTTAGGCGCAATTTGCGCGTCCGGGAGTCGTAGGCTTCGAGAAAAAAGTGCTGCGGGAGGCCACCGTCGTAGCCGGCGACACACTCGAGCTCCATCATGGTGGGTTGCAGCTCGTTCGCGCCGACACCGGAAGCCGTGATGCCACCACCGACGCCACCGTCCGCTGGTGAAGCGTACTGATGCTGATGATGCTGATGATGATTGCCTCCGTAGGAAGTGGTACCGTGTCCGGTGGCGCCATACACACCGGAAAATCCGCCCCCGTAGGACGAGAGGGACGCGGCAGACGGTGGAACCGGTGTCGATTGGTGGCGTATCGTTTTCGATCTTAATTGCGATGCAATCGGTGGTGCGGATGCTGCCGCTGCATTGGCTGACGAGTGATAATTATTTCCACCCCGGGCCCGATCGTCGCCGTGCTGCAGCGAGTACGAGCGCTGATTGCTACTGCTGATGGTGTTTTCACTGTCCCTACCGTTGGCCGTTCGGGGTAGGCTGGTGTTGCTGAAAATTTCATCATCATCATCAAATAGAGCTCTATTTATTTCATTTTGTACATTTTCATTAAATCGCTGTCTGGTGCGGAACTTACCGTAGGTTAGCACTGCCAGTGGTGTACCGGCGTAGACGGCTGCCGCGCTGTTGCTCGGTTGGATCGTTACCGGTTGCGGAGGAAGCTAGGACAGCGGCAGAACTGCCCTCACCGAGCAGGACAGCCGTTGCCGTGTTTAGCAGATTCGTACGGCTGTTCTGTTCTTCACTGGTAGAGCTGCTGCTGCTGCTGCTGCTTTTCGCACTGCTGACACGCCGCCGTAGCATTTCCGTCGACTGCGATGGAAGTGGTCGGGGTGGAAGGAGTGGCGAGGACAGGGGTTCCTTTGATCCGGTTCCGGGACCACCGTCACCGTCCTCACCGTCCGCGGTTAGGCGGGCTGTATCGGCGTCACGGATCGAAGGCAAACCACCGCCAGTGCGGTTACGCCGATCTCGACGGTTCGAAACCGTGCCGGAAGCTTTGGAAGCAGACGAGCGCAAGGAAGCGGATGGGGTGGAACCGGCCCCAGGGAGGTTGGGATTTTTCTGATTAAATTTCACTGTAACATTCCGCCGGTCGGGTGGCACGTTCCGATCTTTAACGAATTGTGGCCCAATGTAATTAGTGTCCCGATAGTGCTGACCTGAATGTCGGCTGCCCGTACCCGGTGGGTCACCGTACGTGTACGAGTACGCGGATGCTGCTGACGCTGCGGAAGCATTCTGACCGTGCTGACCCGAGGCCATTAGGGTCGAGTAGGGGCGTAACGTACAGTTGCGCAGTGGGGCAGGTTTGGCTGATTTTGGACGAATGGAAACGAACGAATGGAAACGTGAGCTAATGCGGGGTTTTTTTTAGGTTTTTTTTTGGGTTGAATTTGTTCTTTTTTTCTTTTGCTTCTCAAGTTTTTTGTTTACACTGCCCGAACGGTGGCAAGGTGGTCGTTCTGTTTGTCGTTCATCTTTAGCGCTTCGTCTTTGGAAACGATCTAAACGACCCGGTACGGTGTACCGTTGACGTCTGCAGTCAGCAGTATTGAGGGATTTTGAGAACCGGCACGATTCATCCCACCACTACAGTAAACGTGAACAGTGGGAATTGCCTTGCCATTAGTCGATCGGAGGTTAGTTGCTTTTTTTGTCCCTCTATCTCTCTTTTTCTCTTTCTCTCTGGTCTGGAATCTCTCGTTCATCGTCAAATGTCAATCAACAGTATCTTGTTATACTAATGAAGAAACGTGATGGAGACATTTCGGCTAAGGTTGGTTTTAAGTGGAGAGTGGATACTTAAAAAGCTCGTTAGAACAAAAAAAAAATCTGCGTGGAATACGTTAGTGGAAAATTGGAGCCGTATTTGAAAGACGCATTGGTACAAACATTTTGTGTTTCTTCAGTTTTCCCGCGTACCAGGGAAATTGTTTTGTTGTGAGAAAGTTAGTACCGTCTCTGAATTCTTTTCCAATTGAAATAGATCATGTAGAGTTATAGGTGGATTTTTTTAAATACTTGCTTAATGCTGTACTAACTGAAATTGATTAACAACTTTCAGTAAGCAAATGTCGCAGTACAAGATACATGAGATGAGAATGATTTAAAATTCAATTAAAAACAATTCAACGATTTGATCGAAGTGGGATACATCACACTTAAAATTATTTACTTGAACATTAATAATTTCCTTCGTTTCTTGATTCTGTTCGAGTTGAAATGGAACATTTAAAGTCTTTAATGAAATCGTTCCTGCTTTATTTAGCTTTTGTATGGGACATGGGGATTTTGTTGCAAAGCTTTCCTAAATATGATAGGGCTTCCTGAAGGATTTGTAAGTGAGTGAGTGGGAGTTTAGTTCAAGTTGCATAAAAATTAGAAAAATAAAATAGGGAAATAGAAAAAGGGAAAATGTTTACCTTTACTTCATTTCTACTTCAAATAGAAAGGAATCCAGAAATGATCCTCTTTTCTCCATAAACTTCTAAACCAGTTAAATCTGGAAGTTTGTAAAATTTTTCTAAAAGGTACCTATTTTAATAAATCGCTAAAGTTTGTCATGTTTTTGTTCGATAAATAAGACAAACATTTTTTTTGCAAATTTACATAAAACTTTTGTAAAAGTCTTTTAACGGCTATATTTTATATGAAATTAAAAAAAAACCATTGAATATAGTTAGTGTCTGAGTCGTGATATCGTACAATAACGAATGTGTGAAATATTTTTGCCTAATGCACTCGTCGATGGTCTAACCCAAAAGAACACAAACAACATAGAAAAAACACAACTGCACGGTCAATGATAGCTTACCTGCAGGAACTACTTGAAAGAGACACGGTTCGACCTGCTTTCCGATCGAATTCTTCGCCCAGCATGCTAACGTACCGTACTCACGTTCACTTTTCGGTGTGTACAGCAGCTCGTAGATAGTTTCTGTGGAAATAGTACCGATGGATAGCAAAAGAGCGTTAGAGAATCGTACCATGAACCTGTGGTACATGTAAACTGCATAAAACTCGAGCGTGACTCGATAAAACTCGTATTCCCCCAAAACAATCACGGTCCATGGTACATTGGGATGGCCCCATAATAAAGAAACTCAATCAATGATCAACGGTTGCAGTGTTGTGTTGGGTGTAGCTGTATCTATTTAAAAACAAAAAAGAAAAGAAAAAAGAAACCAAACCAGAATTCCGTACGACAGCGCTGACGTGCCCTTACCTGAATTATCCTCATCGGCATCGTACCGGGATTGGGTGATACCCTCCGAATGGAACTCCTGCAGCAGATTGAACTGGCCGCTGGCCACCTCGAACCGTTCGCCACTGTTGGAAAAGTTCCAATCAAAGGACACGTCCAGCGGATCGGCCGCTACGTGACACGGTACCGGAACGGTTTCGTCCAGCGATGCACCGACGATCATGATACTGTTTGATATGCAAACCGGTGCAACTGGGCGGGAGCAAGCAAGCAATGGAAGGGAGAAAAATGAAAAACAAGAAAACGCAAGAAAGAATGAAAGTTATGCCGCCACTAAATGACTTCCAGGTGGTGGTGGATGGATGGTGGAACATCAACAAAAGCGTTAGTCAAAATGCGTTCCGACAAACAACAATGAAACAATGCATGGGCTCGTGGGGTTGTTTTTTTTTTCTCGCGCTGGGCATTTGGAGTTTGCCAGTGTCATTGTGGAAAGTGCAAAATTTAATTTATTCATTTTTATTCATACATCACCACTGCCCTACATCCCACTAACTATTATCTTCTGCGCCGAGTTCGATGCGATGGAGGTGTGTGTGTGTACAAAACTGTAACAGCAGCGACCAAGTTGTCGGTTCCTTCGGTCGCTTCGAAGAATGCGGCAGAAGGTGCATCCCCACACCCACAAAAAAGCTCATTGGTGATTGCGAGCTTTACGACAAGCGGCAAACGGGGAATGGCAGGCAACGTTCTACACTGGGCAGAAGTTCATTCTGCAAGACTCTGGGGTGTCTGGGACCGGAGCCTAACCGTTCGCACTGCTTCTTCCAATGGAAACTGGAAACACGCAACACGACGCAGTGTGTTAAAGTGAATTTTACGATTATGAATAACACCCTGGGGAGAAACCCCTTTCGGAAGAGGGAAGTAAAAATTCCCGAAACCCCAACCGTGGCATCGTTGCGCAAGGGTAGTTTGCACAGGGTAAGCCCAGGATTCGGGTTTTGCCTTTTGAACGCTAGCACCATGACGTTGTGGTTACCGTTCCAAGACAAAACCCGGAACCCGGAGTGTACCAGAAGAACAAGAATAACTAAAGCAAAAAATGAAGAGGAGAAAAAAAAATGGGACAATCTACATAAAAACAACAGACTCGAGGATCGGGGAATAGCATACGAGTTGTTCGGGTTGGAAAGCTGTTGCTAGTACGAAACATCTAAAAAACGCACCACACTCTCCAAACTCGAAGCGGATGTCAGGCTGTAGTGGGGACAATGTTTTTTTTTGTTTGGTTGGGGTTTTTACAACCAAATACCATTGCATACCAAGTACGGCCCTTTGCTGCCATGTGTCCTGGTCTGGTTTGGGGGAGGGAGACATGATGTAGAGTGTGTGGAGAAGGAAAAAATGGCATCCTTAAAATAGGCGACTCTCTTTCTCTGTAAAATGTTGCGGTTTCCTGTCTCCTGTATGTTCGACAAAACTTCCGAGGACAGCAAGAATAGTAAAACTTCTCTGACAGTTCCATGTTCGCGCTGTTCGAGCGAACGTTCCTGGTCCTTTACCCCTTACCATTCGTGAGACACACAACACACTCTCTCCCGCGCCCCAGATGGAGTTGGTATGACAATGGGCAATGAGGTTTGTTTTTCGGTGAAAGGAACCGGAATTAAAATTTGCACCAATGTCCGCCCTTTGGATCCGCAACGCGTTGGTAGCCGCAACGTGGAGGAATCTGCACCGGGTTGCATCAGGATGTTTTACAATTAAATGTGAAATTCGCGTCGTGGTTAATATTTATGGTGGTTCGTGTTGTTAGCACCAGTATACTTAGTGGGTTGGAAGCAAACAGCGGGCGGGGGAACAAAAAACAACAACATGGAACATTGAATAACCTACCCTCCTTAGTAGTGGAGTGGTTTAACATTCTGTTGGAAAGTCTTGATACTTCTTGTTTTTATTTCGTGCCCAGCAGAGAACTGTACCGTGTGGAGAAAATTATTTCATTCGCCTTTTACCGCCATTTGCATGTTTGCATGTAGTGGCACCGTAAGCATTAAGTGAATCAAAGCACCGACATTAAAACATTATCAGTTTGAAGGTTTTTTTTTTGAATGGGGTTGTAAATTGTCTTACCAATTTGATAAGCAAATTTAGTGGCGCTGGAATGGTACAAGCTGGTCTGGTAAATGGCAACACTGCCTAATGAGATATTTGCTGGCGATGACGATGGGCTTGTGAGTGGAGTCACGAGTTATGGTGGATACAAAACTGATGCATATTTGTTGGACAGGGTACGAAACAATCATGACCGTCGTGATGGAAACAGTAACAATTGTGAAGAAACTCTTCCGTACCATAAGCAACATGCATCCGAGCCGGGCCTCACTCGGGGGTGGAGTAAATCATACTAAACCACGTGTGTTGGTTTCCGTATCTGAACTTTGTCTCCCAAAAGTACTGCATTGTCAGGGAACTCTCGAGCTGATGCCGCTGCAAAGCTAATTACTCTCCTCGGAGTTGGCACGAACCAAACTTTACTTACACACACATGTGTGTGCCTGTGTGTGGTCACCCGAACGGTAAGGGAACTTATGGTTTTACGTCCATTCTTGAACAACTCCCTAATCGTCACCCAACGTCCTGCTGTGTATCGGGAGTTGCTAGGCGCTTAGGCGATGGAAGCGCTACAAGAGTTTAACAAATGTTCAAACTTTTCTGTAACCTCTTGCCAGGACACGCTTACCGATTGGGGGAGTGCAACTGTCTTGGAAGGAAGAGGATCGGATGAACAAGTACTTCGTGATGTGACCCGAGTGTTCATAATCAACCAACACTGGGTAGCAGCTGTGTTGGGTGTGGATGGTACCTAATAATACCGGGCCATGTTCAGGGGACGAAGCTGGCACTTCTTGTTACTGTCGCCGCTGCTGCTGTTTTTAATATGGTTATGATTGGTGGTACGCAAGGGAGTGTTCAGTGTCGTTATCCGTTACCCGTTGCGATTAGAAGTTGTTGGGTGGTCCGTGAAACTGGCACGACCACGTCATACACCGTAAACGTGTGACGAAGTAGAAGATGATAATGCTTCACGTTCGTATACAGTTTTTGGGAAAATAAATGAATTTCAAACATATTTTGTGACCAACGAAACCGTTAATCCACTTTAAATATTTCTAGGTGTTTGTGAGGTAGTTACAGCATTTTCAGGTACTCCTGTCTCTGCACACGAATAATTAAGTTTGGATTTAAATGATGTCTTGTTAAAGACATCAACAGCTTAAGTTAAAACATATCTATATAGGTTTTGTATGAGTACATCGACATATGAAATTTAGTTATTTATCATGAGAAACAATCAAACAAGACAGTAAACTGAGAAATCATATAAAATTTAGGAATAAAAGTGGCTATAATATGTGAAATTAACTAACTTTTTTTTAAAGTTAAAATATGAAAATAGAAACAACATTTTTAGCTCAAGAATAGTTACAGAGATTTAGTGTTTTGCATGAAAGATTGTGTGTTTGTAGTAACATCACATTCTGTACACAACAATAAACCAAAAAAGAGAACTTCAAAAAGGATAAAACAAAAAAAAAAAACGGCAAAACCTAATGCGCACCAGTACGCTGGAAGGTTGGCAAAACGTTCGAGTTTGAGACACTTTAAATAGTTAATTTTATGTGCTGTGCTTACGCAAACGGGAAAAGGTTTGTTTGCCGTGCCGGAGCCTAAAGCAGGGCACAACATGGCAGCAATAATTACTATTTCATTATTAAGTTTTATTGCACAACGAACGCACAGCACAGCAGACACTCGGCAGTGGGGTTTTCGATGAGGTGCTGGCACACAGGAGAGAACCTGTGTATTGTCAGCTCATTAAAAGGAATGTTTTCACGCAGTTACAGCAACGACCGTAACAGTTTCGTTTCGCCCGAATGCGTTGTGGCGTGTTTTCATGTTGGCAAACACTACGATGAAGTTTAATTTTTATGAAGCATCGAGAAGTGTTTGGCTTTATGGGAGAGAGAAACCAGAAACAAAAAAATCAAAGCAAAACCGGGGACTGTGTGTGTGTGCCGGTTGTGTTTTCCACATTCGGGGAAGGATGTTACTATCGCTTTGCTGTCATTATATACTGAAACCCCTCTGGTTTTTCATGGTACACTGTTGACGGAACCCTTTGCCCAAGCCTTACGATACTATCTTTTGCCACTGGAAGATTGAAATCATCAGTACCGACCGAGTGGCGTAGACGAGTCGAGTTTTGCTTGCCATTGCTTGACTTTGATGTTATCCGCTAGGCTGAACGTTCGCCGGCAGTTTCAACATCTACCAGTTTCTCTGTATTGTGACAATATTTCACATCAATTTATGAATACGAGGAAAAGTTTAAAAGCGGCAATAGACAGACACACAAACACACACACACTGAGCTGGTTATACGAAAAGATGTACGGATCTCGGGTCTGGGAACGCTTTTGATCGACCTTTTTGATGTATCAATGCAGCATTGGAGTGGCCTTTTAATTAGTATATTAAACCAGACCGAACCGAAACCAGCAATCAATGGCGCATCGAGAGTGAAACTTTGTTTCCAGTATGTCAGCTTCACTGCTTCACTGCTTGTTGGGCCTGCTGAATGGTCCACATCTCGGTTGGTAACTTTCTGCTTTTGTGAAAATTTGTACCAAAGTTTTGCACATCGGATCCGGAACCGGATCAAAAAGCTAAGCCGTTTCTGCCACTCCACCCCGTTTCACTACCCAACCGATCGTTCGGCACCATTTGCTTTTCGGGTTTGGCTTATTCCATAGCAGGATGGTGATAGAATCGGTGATAGAGGGAAATCCTTTCAGTGTAATGACGTCTTTCATTAGTCAAGAGTGTATAAGCATGATGATGATGATGATGATGATGATGGGGATGGTTTTGAAGAAAATTCTCCCCTCCCCTTCAAGGGACCCCCTCCATTTCTTGGGTAGCAAAAGCGATCAAACACCATCCGGCGTACAGATAACAATGTTCACGTTTTAATAGAACGAGATATCGTGTTTTAATGTTACTTTGTGCGGCACCATTGTCTCCCTACAATGCACGGCCGTTGTAGGATGTCGTTCGAAATATCGCATTATAGCATCAATCGCAACCGTGCGGCGATGGGTGGGTGTGGTTGGGCTCATTAAGGCAAACAATTCACAACGTGGAACGCCTTTGGCCAATCTTCAAAGTGGTATGTTACGTTGATGGGGTATGCATTTTCGGTGTCGTGTCGTCGTTGCAGCGTGGTTTCGTTTGTAGCGCAGGCATACTTACAGTGTATCTTGAGGGCAACCGGATCACTCTGCGTTTCGCCACGATCGTTCGCAGCCGCACAGGCGTAGCTTCCCGAGTGAAATCTTCCGACGCGCTGCAGCACTAGTGACCGCGTTGAGATGATGACGCCGGAGGTTACATTCTGCGTGACAGGCAGACCCTGGGGTTGTAACGGGAAACCATAAAAGAAACAAGAATATAAGCGCATAAGTTAGAATGGGGCACTTTGATTTTGAAAGTGTATTTTGTGTTAAGTGATCGACTTTGGCGCGATGTTCAAAGCAATTTGCAATAGAGAGTTTCATGTTTTATCGATGTATAGGATTAAGTGGCCATTAACTGGTATTTAAACCTATGAAATTAGAGTCATAAAAGATAAAAAATGAAATTACTTAATTTGTATGGAATGCAGGAAGGCAAAGAAACTAGAAGAAACATGATATTTCCCTATCGACAGAGGTCGAAACTGGTCCAAAACTGGCGAAAACTGGTCCAAATCCTCAGAAGATTTTTTGGGCCGGCATGTGAAGAAGGGCAATGAAGGAGTCGCTATTGTACAGTGAATTAGACTCATCAGGCTCTGTTGGGTTGGTTATGTCATTCGAATGATACCGGGCGACCCAGGCCGTAAAGTCCTTGTAAATCTTCCACGTGGACAGAGGATGTATCGTAAACCTATACTGAGAATGATTGATGTAGTTTATGCGTCCGCCAGAAAGGGCGGGATAAGTAATTGGGGCCTTATCAAAACTAAAACCTTCTCTTTCTCTATATTTCCGTTCCGATAGGGACTTGATACAAGCTAAACCAAAACCTCTGATTTAGCTGTTCGTAAAACAATGTTGGAAATTGATTAATACAACTGCATAATTCAACAAAAAATCCAGTTTCTATTCGATCTAAATCGTTGTACATAGTTCAACATAAAAAATTAGCTCACTTTTAAGGATGTGCTAGATGCGATACATTGAATTTTAAGCTAGCAGCTGAGCTTCTTCGTCAGTTGTGGATTAAACAACACAAATAACAACCAGCCATCGTTCTTCTATCGTTTCAACCGGCAAAAAAACAGAAACTGTACGGCTCTAAAACACGGTACCACGCATCGGTTGGTGGTGGAACACGGATCACTGTGGACGAGTTTTGTTGATTGAATTCGCTGGACCTGGACGTTAATCTGGCACAGCTTTAGAGCGTAAAACCCGTGCATCACGTTTCGTTTAAGCTTTTGAAGCGCTTTGGCACGCAAAAGGATCTTTGTGTATTGTGCAAGTACGGATCTACGCTTTTTTTGTTTTTGCTATTCTCTATCATGCGCCTTATCACCCGAATGTTCATAATTGAAGCGGATTGAAGGCAAAACGGTATCCTACCCTTCGCCGATAAACGTTTTGATCATCCTAATCATCGCTCTGGTCCACCAACCTCACCCATGCCATCCCCTACCATCATTGCCACGTGGCAAACGCAAACGGAGTAAAATGAACGAAACAATTCCATCCGGGTAAAAACTGACCGACTAAACCGGATCCGGAAGTGAGTCTAGCAATGAGTACGAGTAGCAGCAATAATGATAATCACGGCACTGGTATAATCACGTGCTTCCGGGCGGGGGTTTTGATGATTGAAGGGATGATCGAGAAGGATAGTTCCGCAGCACCATCTTCTACTTTTCTTGCCGCCAATTTCCTACCCTGCCCACACACGGGTAAGCTTCCATTATGCCAGGGCGGACAAGCGAGCAACGGCGAACATTTATTTGCATATTTTAATGAATGAATGATGATTTTAATTTGTGAAATTGTGCTTTTGGTCGGCTTTACACGGACCGGCATCAACATCAAAAGGAGTACGGAAGATTAGAAGAATGTTAGTGTCAGCAGAGAACGATACTTTCGGTGCCCGGTTTCCCTTTCGGTAGTCGAAGGGCCACCATTCGACCGGTTCGGAAAGTCCGTCTCGACGGGAATGAGGCAATGGGATTTGTGGTTTCAGATTTGATCAAGCTACCTACTCGTCTGAGGTTTGGTTAGCCAACCATCCCAAGCAGGGTCGGACGTACTACAAAGGCACGGTAAAGAAGGCAAGCGAACGGAAGCATCCGTACGGCACGGAACCCATTTGTGGGTGCTTGCGTATAGTGTCAGAACTGTTGGCTTCTTAGCCAACGACCGACGAGACCGGTCCGACCGACCAGATTACGGCCAATTGTTTGAGATATTTTATTTACGGGCTACGCACCATTATTCTGGCCGGCTTTCGAGTGCCGGGAACATCGCCAAACGTCCATTGTGCTACTGCTTGGGATTCGGCGCGATTTTCGCACCCTTTCGCCTGCTGGTAACCATTGCAGCAGCCCTTCGTCGAGAGGGCTTCGAGCGATAAAACCGTTGTCGATATTGGTTCTTAATGGTGAACGGAATCTGCTTAATAAAATTGCTTTCCGTAGTGGAGCGGGGAGGCGCTGTACGCCGTGTGTTTAGGATGCAAATTAATACCAAATGCTGCTTCAAGTGTTCAACACGCGCAGGACAACGGATAGTACCTGCGGCTTGGTAGACAAAAAAGTGGAAGGTGTAGCCGCCCGGGGGCTGGCAAAGGGATGAAAGAATCGCCCGGTTAAGAAATAACTTTAATTAGATTTTCAATATAATTATCCAGCTTTGTGAAGCTTCTTTTCCTACGCTTTTTCTCCACGGTTTCTACTTTCTCTCTGTCTCTCTCTCGTGCTCTGCGTTTTAATCCTGTGGGTAATTTCTACAAAATACGGACAAGAGCTTCGGTTACAACAGGATATGCGCGCAATCGAAGCTTTGCAACTTTGCGACGGGAAACGAGCATCGGAGGGATCAGATTTGTCGTGGCTGGAAGGCACGAGCTGTATCTGTGAGGCAAATGAACCAGATTTTATTGAGTTTTTAATTAGAAAACCTCGTGCTGTTAAGGATGTTGTTTCAAAGGTAGAAAGGATATAAACGTTCTTTGTTGAGCGCCTTTCGGAGGTAATAGTGAATTTGCCTGCACTAAAAAAGTTTATTTTACAGCTTTACTATTGTTTTTTGTGGGTGATTTTACCATGGACTAAATGTGATTACAAATGAATACTTTGTTCGAAGTGAGTAAAGGAAATAATACGATATGATAATCTTTTATAATTTCATCAATAGAAAAATGTTGTCGAAACTGAGAAAAATTATTAGAAACGCTGTTAACGCTTTTAAATATTTTGTCCACTGAAACAAAACAAAGAGTATAAAATTAGATTGATTAAAAAAACTCACTTTCGTGTGAGCTTGACAGTAATTATTTCATGATGATCATACCTCACAAATGTGTTAAACGACAGTAATTTTTTATGGTCTTATAATACTCGTAATTAGGTTATTTTATTCTTTTCCCAATCTTTATTCACTTAGAGTGATAGCGTTGTCTGTTAAGCCTTCAGCAGAAACATCCTTTCACGAAAACTTCCGTTTTATTCGGAGGGTCTCGATTATCCGTGCCCGCTTAGTGGTTCATGCACCTGTACGGTCATTTGCAATCTTAGTTGCCAAACAAAGCAATCTTCATCAGTGATATAAATCTTAAGGAGATTTTCATCGTCCCCGTCAAGAACTTCCTTCCGTGACGGTAGACTTGGAACAATCTCCACACTCTATCGCCGTTTTAGAACGTTCGACACCGTGGATCAACGGGCAACGAACGGTAGCAGAGCGGATGCCGGAAAAACCATCGTCTCAAGAATATCTTCCCACTTTCTTCATCTCTTCCACAGCCTGCATCTCGCTTTCTCTGTCACTCTCCCTCTCGCCACGAAAATCGTAACGGATGTTACGGTTTTCGGGAACCGGGAACCGGCGTGTGCGGTGTACCTTTCGGTGCTTGCTTCCGGGCTGGTTCTCGCGACCGGCTCGCGAAAGAGGAAACATATTAAAATCCCATTAAATTCACATCGAGAAAATATGATGCCATTATGTTTCGCGGAGCAATTTATCTCTCTTAAGCTGATTTCATTCAATTTCAATTTGATCCTTCAAGATGATGGTGGCAGTAGCTGGTGCCACCGTCTGGTACGGGCAGACCGTCGGCAACGGTTTGGTGACTTTGACAGTTTTTGGTGCGGCACGAGAACGATCAACGACCGGGACCGCGAATCCAACATCATCTGCCGGCTAGCAAGGACAGTGCTGGTAGTCTTAGTCGGAAAGAGCAACCCGCTTGGTTAAAAAGAATGAAAATGAACGAAAATCGCTAAAGGAACCCTTAAAAGGGCGGCAGTTTTGTGTTCGTTCACTCATTCGCTTTATGTATTTTTTCTTCTTCTGCAGCATCGACGCACTTTAACCGAGCGAATGTTTTGCCATTCTTCCTAATCTTAACTGAATTACATAAAATGAAAATTCTTAAACATTTTTCCACTACACGAGCGCCAAACACGCGGTCCCGGTCTCCAAGCGCCCGGGTGGTGGAAAATTAAATGAATTATCTATCTCCCCAGCTTCATGCCTGTACGGCAGCGAACATTCTTCCAGCGGGAAAGCATGGTTTTTCTGGCAGGATCTGGTAGCGGTGGTTGCAGCCGCAGTTAATCTGTATGTCAACGCGAAACCCCGTCCGATACTTACATCGTGTGACCATGTAATGCGATGCTCCCTCGGATTTGCCTTAATGTGACACTCGAAGTAGACGTCGTCGCCTTCCTTGATGTCGTCGGGATTAAGCGTTGATCCCAGCGACAGTGTCACTTGCGGTGGATCTAGTGTTGGGATTTCACCGTGAATCCATCGTGGAACAGGTTAAACGAGGAGGAAGAGAGCGAAAGAGATAAAGGGGAAAAAAAGAAACGCTTTAGTTTTAATGTAGTAAAGCATGAGATGGCGTAAAAGTGTGCTTGAAGTTTTTCGCCAGAAGTCTGTGTGTACGGTAATAGTAATGGGGAGGATTTATTGGAAGATGAAAGCTCCCAGCATCTGCAGACCTCTTGTTACCACACTCCGGTTTCAGTGGGTTGCGATAGTCATGTGAGTAACTTTTGAACGGTGATCCTGCTCAACGTTCGATGCTGACATGTAAGTTGATTCATTTCCTATAACTTACACACGCAGACCTTTGGAACGACCTTGAAGCCACAAATCATCTCCCGTATGAAAGGCTAGGCTCGTACAGCAAGAAGCTGAGACGCGGCATGTGAGACTTAAAGGATAGGAAAAGCCGAAGGCCACTTACAAAGAACGTTCATGATGACCGAATCTTCCAGGACGGAGTTTTGGAGGCGTGGGTTAGAACCTTCACACTTGAGAATTGTACCATCGTCATCGGGATGCGGTCGGAAGCTCAGCACAGACGACACCATCGAGCTGTTATTGATGAGTTTTATCTGCGTGTGAAACAATGGTGGATAGTGAAATTCAACTTTAATTCATGGCTTTCAACAAAACTTATGTTATGATTTAGATATCTCTTATTGTAGCTATAAAACATTTAATTTAAAAAAACACAGAAAATTATCACTACTTTCATTTTCATTAAAACCCACCTTTCCCTTTGTGAAGGGTCGATTGTTTTGCATCCATTTGATGTCCGTCTCCGGCACGGAACCTTCCACATTGCACGCCATCACGTACTCCTGGTTCGATATTAATTGTTTCGGTTTCGAGGATAGTGCTGCTGATAGCGGTTTCACTGGAAAGGGTTTGGCAAAAGAATAGGGAACATATTGTTAGGGCAAACCGGTGCATTGGATGTAACGGCCGGTTTTCATACTTACGCAACATATCGACCCGTATGCTACGTTCGGCCGGTGGCACTAGCTTGGTGTTCGATGCCTGACACTTGTACGTATTGTTCAGTGCTGATCGTGTCATTTTCGGTATTTCCAACCGATTGACTGTGACGTGCCGGCCCATCGAGATTCCGCCACCGGTTTGCATGATTTCGTCGCCGTTCAGCCAGGTGACGGTTGGTTCCGGACGTCCTGCACATCAATGGTGGAAGAGAAATGAAAGCAAATGTTTTATGTTACTGTTCTATGTTGCGTTTTTTTTATTTAAAACATTCATTTCAATCGGTAGTTTAAATTTACAGTCTTAAAATTTGATCCTGTAACAAAAGGATACTATAACAATTATTACTATTTCGTTGTAAAAACTCCTTTTAGCTCACAGCTAACAATTTCTTCTATATATGCTCGTTAATTAAATGTTCCAAGTTGCATATTTGGGTACTTCTCGGACAAAAGCGGTAGTAATATTCGGTAAAGCACAAAAGCACGATCAATTGTTGCCAGCACAACTATCAAAATTCGAAACCAAATATTAATTTTCCAACCAACCCTTCACCTAACTTTCCCACGTCACACCAGCATTGATGGGGAAAATATTTACCCTACCCTACCAGCTGACGGTTCCCACATCCCAACGTGGGTTCGTGAGGTAAAAATTACCCATGCATTAACGTGACATGAAGCATACATCAAATGAGGCAAATTGTACAGTGCGCACTGTGAGTCGATTTCGCTGGCAACATTTATTTATCACCGGTTACCTTTGTCCCCGTGAGCAGGGACACATGGGGAACACACATTTACGTATACAAAAAAAAACGTAGGTTGAACCACTGTAAAGTTTTGCGTATGCACTTAGCACGATTGGCACTGCACCGGCGGGTGCATAATTTATTAACCATTGGAAAAATAATTTATTGCACATTTTTGCACGCGATGTTAGGATGGGTAAGTTTTTTGGCGAATTGCGTGTGCTCGTACGTGAACTAAAACCCACTTCATCTAGTTTTTTTTTTATTATGGTGGAAATAGTGCATCCTCGTGAAAATGTGAGCTATGGTACTGTGAGTGAGCTGATGAGTTGGTCTCGTTGTGCATGTCTGGAATGAAGGTTTCTGTTTCCTTGTTTCAATTCTGAACTTCCAACTGTTGTGAGGTAATTGAAGGTTTATGCCTCTTGGAAAGTGGATACAATTCCGCTTGTTTGCGTTATTAGTGATGTTCGAAGTAGAGGAAACTTTAGAAAATAGAGTGATTTTGGGTTTTTTACATCGTGGCGTAATCATTGAAACTCATTAGTTTGTTAGGTGGAAGCTGCAATCGGAAGCTAATGGAAGCCTTCGTATGTATCTGGTTTCGTTTTATATGAAATGGGAAGAAAAACAATAACATAGTGTTGTATGAAAGAGCCAAAGTTTTAGAACCAAAGCTCGCTATTGTCAGTCGTTTGTGAAGAATCATTTTAACGTTACGTGATTAATGTGTTACATGCCGATTAAAACATCAAAACTGTAACAATGAGTTTTCGAACGCAAGTGCTTTGTTCTATGTATACTTTAAATAGCGCAATAAAACCAATATTGAGGTGCTGCCACAATGTTGCACAAAGCAGCAAGGTACAGCTCATCAATCCTGGTTAGGCAATGAAGCGCTCAAACAATGCTTTTAAGACGATAATTTCATAACGAGCGTAGTACAATAAATTACATCCCGAGTGTCACTTCACCGGTTTCCACCTGGCCCACCACTTTCCCCACCCCGGTACACAGGGCGCAACACCATACGATGTCTTTTGCGGAAAATGACAGCAAAAATGGGAAAACTTTACCCATCCGTATCAAGCGAATCGGTGTCATTTGGCCTTCTGGAACAAAACAAACAAAAAGGCGGAAAAAAGAAAAGGAAACAAAACAAAAAAAAAAATGGTAAAAAGGGGGCAATAAAAATTTGTTACTAACGGCAGCGAACAGTTGCTTTGCTAAAAACTGTTGCGAAACTTCTGCCGGACACATAATGCCCGATCGTTAGAATTAATTTGCCGGACCGTTTGCCGTTGCTGCTGCTGCTGGCCTGTTCGGATGCATGGAACCGCGCAAGCCTTCGGAGCTGCTCGGAGTAGCTGGGCAAATTTACATAGACCTGAGGCTTCCGGATGATCTATGGCGGGTTTTTCCACCGGACGAGATTATGCGCTACCGATGTTGGAGTGTTGCGACACAAGACATGAACGCCATACTGAACCGAACGCGAAACCGTGCCTGTGGTGATGGCCATTTGTAAAAAAGCCTACCAGCTCACACACACACACACTGTGCACACATATAAAGAAGTGTATCAAAGCATTACGACGTATTAGCACCGGTAATTACGATAATTTATTTCGGGTTTTTTCGCTACTCGTTTATCCCATGCTCCCAACCAACTCCCCAACCCTCTTGCCCCAAGTGAAATCTTTTATACCCATCGAATTTTGGTACCGTACTATACTGGCCAGCATACTGGCTTATGCAACGTTTGCATGGGATTTTTTTTTTCGGGAAACAGCCCCAAACCCGGAGCATCCACGGCACGAGAGTGAAGAACGTTGTAAGTGAACGCGTACGATGGGTAATTGGAGAGGTCATAAAATTTCATTAAAATTATTACAACACACCGGGCCGGCGGTATCTGCCAGGCGGACTACATTGTGTGTGTGTATGTGTCGTAAAGTAATGTGCAAAATTTTATGACATTGGTGATGGTTTCGGCTCGGTGACGGTTTTTAGCAGGAAATAAGCTAATTTCGAACAGCATGTAGAATATTTCCCTTTTATTTTGTGTTGTTTAAGGTACTGTGAAAATGAAAGAGAAGTGCATGGTAGCCAAATCTAATTGCGTTTATTAAATTCCCACAATGTACACAAACGATAGAGAAAAGGATAAAATGTTTAAAGTCTTAAAAATGAATTATTTTGTGAATACAAAAGGTATCCTAGATGTGTTAATAGATAAATACAAACTCTTACTTTCTACAGTGATGATGATGCATCGCTAACAGCAAGAGCTAAATTTATTTATTGCGAAGCATATAAATCAATTCCTAAAATAAATGACTCTCTTCAATGAATAAAACTAGTTTAAAGTATTTAACTATGACTTTTACAATAACGAACTATTTATTGTTGAAACGGAAATGGTATTAATTATATTGTATTGATTACTAATTCAAAAACAGTTTGTTAAGCACTTTGTTGAAAAACAAATAGTTTATTAAGTATCTCAATCTCTACAAGCCACATTCACATTTTAATGTGAAACTTTTAAACTTTTTCAATTTAAGGAAAACTTCCGCTTTTTATTCCAAAATACCAAGGATTCATAGAATTAAAACTTTGGTAGAACAACGCATTTACATATTGAATTTTCCCTGGAGTTTATCAGCAATTACGTTGCTAAAATTGATTTAATAAATGTACGAATTTTCAAATGCATTTGTTTCGTTGAAATGCTGTGTGAATGGGCAAACTCATATCGAATTTAATATTCCTTTCATCAAAAGTCATCTTCGCTATCAGAATTGTTGTTTAGGTACAGACAAAGATGCCAGGTATTTCAGTATTTCATACAAATATAAAAGAACCTATAGAATCAACTCCCCCACGTGTATTTGACCAGTGAGGGTTGAACGTTTTTGTTCACGACATGAGAATGATACCGATGAATCGAAATTGCTTAAACACCGTGGATGCCAGTTTGCCAGAAGAGATGGTAATTTGTCCAAAGAGATGCAATTTGCAAACCAATTTAAAAAATTGCGCCTTGTTCTTTGATAATTAAAATATAATACCAAAATGAAAAATCTATTGTAGAACTTAATATATCCGATAAAACTTCATTTGCGTTCCTCTCGTATATCCCTTTTCCGAGAGTTACACATTTGTTATCTTTGCAAAACATAAAATGTTTTTCATTTTTTTTTGTAAAAATGTTTACATGCACAAAACACCACTCCATTTCAGTTCAGCTTAAGTCATGCGTCAATTTCAAGAGCACACACTATCGAATGTAAATTGTTGTGGGGGAACGTAAATGCAGGTACATTTTCCACCCGACTGATCCAACCGGGTTGTGTGTGTGTGTGTGTGTGTGTGCGTGTGTCATGGCGAAAACCGTTGCTTTCGTACGGAAAGTTTCATTAAGAGGAAAGCAATATCAACCGAACCGATCGGTGGCCAAAAGGAATGGAAGGGCGCGAATGTACGCTCGCGAGAGAAAGTAAAGCGAAGATAGTGAACAGCATTGGCAAATGTAACCTCATCGCTGCACCGTTGTGCATCGTTAGGTCACGCGAGAGTGGGTCATGTATGGATTACGTAAGTTTGGTTCCACGCCGCGTACAACATCGATGGCCCGAGTTCTCTGCTTTTGTGGGTACCACGTTGCACCACGCTCACAGTTGAAGGACGAAAATCAGATACGTGTTTTAAATTTACATCCCCGTTACACTCCTGCAATCGCCCGGCTCTTGCGTTGTTGGGTGTAAAAAAAATAAAAATACATCCAACCCGAACGGAGTGTTCATTGTCCGCGTCGTGGCACACGGGAATGGGCGGAAAATTGCGCTTCAGGTAACGCGTCGTCCAGCCTTAGGGTGCTCGTTCTCTCGTTTGTGCCCTTTCGGCTCTCTGAACTCCTGCCCGCTATTTTTTTTTTGCTTCCTGTTTTATAAATTTACTTTTACCTCCAGCATGAAAGTAAGTTGGGAAGGTATACAGCAGAAACGACTCAGTGATATTTTTACTGCTGCACTCCCCCACTGCTGCTTGATGCGTTGGCGAACATCAAGCCGGAATGGTGCAGATTTAGCTAGTAACCACGTGGTTGGGTGAAATGGCCAATGGGCGAAGGTAACTAAAATAAATCAGATTTTATTACGAAACACGAATATGGCGGCAGCCAATTAAACCTTACCGCCGCCCTGACTGTAAAAAGGGTTTTTGTGACCGGTGCCGGACGGTTCCGTTTCGTGAAAAAAAAACATCCCCGCTTACGCAAGGACACCCCGGTAACCAAGTGGTCAGGTGGTTCGTTATGGAAAGAGGCCATGCCGGTTTGGTTGCAGCATGTGTGCAATGCTGTGACGCACGTTGTACAGTGATGTAGAAGAACTGAAAAAAAAATTTAAACCGTATACACCACGCGAAAAGGTCGACAATGGGGTTGACCGCTTAGGGCCGGCTGCGTTTTGTACGGTGAAAGTGACGGTCCGCTCGTTAGTTTAAAGTGAAAGAAAAATTAGTGTCCTGGTTGAGGTGGGAAGGCGAAATGAAGGTAGGAAGAAAGACGTGAAACGCTATTTACATACATTAATACAAATTATACAATTAAAGGACAACATAATTAAATTTTCACTCTAATGAATGTGTCCAATATGGTCCGTCATGTGTCATATGTGCTGTGTGAGGTTTTTTTTTGCAACAGTGAACTGTGAGGTTCCGGAAAGGAAAATTTTGCCCGAGTGTCGTTCAAGCATTTCCTTTATTCAGGTAGTTTCGCGGTACGGTGGGGACAAGCCCGTTTTACGACTAATATTACATTTCTAGCTTTTACATTACGGTAGATTCGTTTGAAATTTACTTTCAGATTACTTTATTTAAATGTGTCGCAAGCAGTAAGGTGTGCTGCGTCGCAACAATTAGATATCCGGTAAGTTCCTCTACGTGGTAGAATAAATTATTTTGTTAGTAATGAAGCATTTATTATATTTTCAGCCTTCTGAAGAAAGGCTAACGTGTCGAACGGGAGACTAATTTATGGCAATCAATGTTCTTTGGGATGTTGAAATATCCGCTATAGAAGTATTTAAACAAGATGAACATTTTTGTGAAAAAGTTGATCTAACATGTCGCCAAAAGATCTCTTTTCGACAAGCCCATAAAGGAAGAGATAAATGATAAAGGTTTTGATCGCCACGACTCCTAAAATTCTGAGCCAAATGCTGTTATTTGTTTCTTTATCTATTTTTGCTAATATTGTGGCCAGTTCTTGTCAGACCGCAGACAGAATCTGTCGTATTGTTAGAATCGCTGCTATTAAATTTAATTCGTATAATACAAAACCAGAATTTTTTAAATTTATATATCGGTGGTTTTAGAGATCAAAATACTTCATTTGAAAATTTCATGAAAAAAATTGATTTTCGGGTTTTGACTTGACATTTAGCGTATATTCAATCGCTACTTTTATCAATGAATAGTTGGGAATTTATGAATTAAGTGCTTCTGAAGTTGATGTATTTTATTAATTAGCGATAGGCGACTAATAAATCGAAAGTTAATAGGAAAAATCATTAAAATATTGTTAATTATTTTCCACTTGTATGGACGTTCTGCATCGATGACAATCGTGTTGCATCGATGAAAATAATAAACAACACTGCCCATAGCATGCAATCGCCCCTATAGCGGCTTAACTCAAAGAGGAAAAAAGCATTAAAAAAAACCATGAATTATATTATTAAATTGAGACAATTTTGATTGCCGCATAACTTGTTGGCGAATTGATTTATGGAAAACAATTCAAATGATGTCGCGCTACAGTTCTTTTCGTTCCTAACCGAATCATTTTGTGTGTAACTTTTGAAAAAAAAAATAAAATCACAGCCATATCATTACCAAAGGGATGATAATTTTTAATGTTTCCACAATCGAAACATCACAAAGTGAAATTTTCCGAGCGACAAAAGGCGCATCAAGCCTGCCTGGTAGCGTTTAATGTTTATGCACCAAACGATACACCCCGAAGCCCGTGTGTCAGCACAAACTGCCAGATCGCGGAAGGTTGGTTGGAAAATCTCTGTGTCATTGTTTTGTGCCAGAGGAAAAATAGCACCCGCAACCTCCTCCCCTCTTCTATTTCCACCCCGCACCAACCACACCTTATGTCTCGTAGCAACACGGGAAAATCCGCGAGCGTAAAGTTGGGAAGCAGAAAATTAACATTAAATTCTGTACCGGCCCTTGTTACCCGGTGGTATCGTCATAAAGATAAAGCATGCCGTTTTTCGACGTTTCGCTTCCGAAAAACGATCGTGGGTGCCTAACGGCCATCCACGCTTGCGACCGTGCACACCGTTTTGCAAAGTCTTTAAACTCTGGCTCGCTAAGATGTTCACACTCATTCACCCTCGGCACCCATTCTGTACCATCCCTTGTCCCTTGTTCCTCATTTACCACAGCCACCCGCCCGTTTTTTGTCTAACCCCTTTCGCATGCGCGTGCTCGGTGCTTTCGCGTCCGCAAATAACGACACACGACGATGACGAAGATGAAAGAGGTCGTTTGCCGGTTGAAACTTGACTTCATAAAGTTCGTTATGAAAATCGAGCCCACACTGTTTACTTTATCATCCCACCTCCATTTGGTGTCTTGTGCTTCACCACCGAATTTTTGGGCCCCGCATCCGGTTAGATCTCTGCGAGGTTGGATTTATGGTTCCCCGTCTTTTGGGCGCCAGTTTCCTGACAGTCGCTCCGGAAATGAAGCTTTGGTCTTCGGGAAAGATTTCCCGATTTGTTGAATTTGTGTTCTGCCACCCACTTGGGGAGGGAGGGATCCAGTTTTCTGTGTTTTTCTTTTTCGACTGCCGTTTTCTGAATATGGTTGGTTTTTTTTGCAAAACTTTATTATGCGCTTTAGCTTGAAAGAAAGGGCCGTGTGTAGGTTACGGTACGAGGTTAATGATGGCACATCCAAAAACTCTTGCCATTTTTTAGCCCTTTACTCAAGCACTATCAACGTATTCATCGGGGGTTCTCAAGTTTTGCGTTGTGCGCTATTTATCTTTGCACCCGTCATTTTCTACGCTTAGTCAGGGCGCGAATAGCTTGCGCCAGCCAAGTGCGTCCAATCATTAGCGTCTTATGCAGTCAAACTTTTCCCGGAGAACGAGCGTTTCCACACCGAAACAACCGGCTTGGAAGTCAAGTGCAGGCATTTGCGATATTAAACCATGATATCCTCATCGATGCCCGGATGTCGTGCAACATCTCCGCGAGCTTAACCTCGTTGACAGGAAAGGTTAGTCGTGTCGATTGTTTGCTTTACTCCGACACCGGATACAGTCGTTAGGCAATAGTAGGGTGGCCTGTGCTCCGTTTGTACTCCGGAAATGATTGTAAACATTTTTTGCTGCAAGCTACAATTAAACCTAACAATATAAAACCATCCGTACGTGGCGTTCGACATTCGGTTCGGTCTTGTCACTGGAAGACGTGCACGATGCTACTACGGTTGGTACCGGTGTCACTGTGCTTGTTTGTGCTGGGAAGCGGCGAACGGCCAGCAGTACGGCGTGACGCCGAATATCCACCACCGAAGACACTCGCCTTCCTGAGCAGTGAGCAGAGCCTTCGGTGAGCAGTGCGTAAAGGATACGGGCGTTACGACCGCTGCGATCAAGCGCTTCAGTGACGAAGACATCTTTGAGGATGATCGTGCGCTCAAGTGCTACATGGACTGTATGTTCCGGTTAACGAACGTGACGGACGATCGGGGTGAGCTGCATATGCTAAAGCTGCTCGAACATGTACCGCCGGAGTTTGAAGAAATTGCACTGCGGATGGGCGTACGGTGTACACGACCGAAGGGAAAGGATTTGTGTGAAAGGGCATTTTGGTATCATAAATGCTGGAAGCAATCAGACCCGGTGGTAAGTGTGAACGGATGGGGAAATGGAACCTTAGCTAATGAGTTTATTTTGTCCATATTCTCTTCATTTTGAAGCACTACTATTTGGTTTGATGAAACTATCTCTAACAGGGAATAAATTTAACAAGTAAGTAAATACCTGCCGTAAACTACATGAGGACACTGTTGCTGCTGCTGCCTATTTGCTGGTTATGTGTATAAGATAAAACCTTTGTGATCCCGATGGTCACGAATGCCATCGTATAACAATCAATCAATCAATCCTTTTGTAAGGTGACCCAACAAAAAACGTCGGAACAAAGCCCAACCTGAACAGAAAACCCAACGTGACTGTTATATGATTGATTTCAAAATAAATAGTAAGCGCAATCGTTTAGCCCCCTTTTGTTTAGTGAGCAACGTGATGGTGTTTGGTTCAATTACAGCAGCAAAGGATACACAACTTTTGCCCGTACATTCCGATACCGATTGCGGTACGGTACGTTCAACTTAGCGGTTTTGTTTTGTTGGTGCATCGATTTTACAATCCGTCCCTGGGTTTTGCATGGTTCCCTCACAGGCACACAAAGAAACAAACGGCACCATAAAGCCCCGTGCTGGAGAGTAGCAAAAAGGTAAGGTAAAGTAGTACCACTTTCTGTTTCTCATTTTACTTCCCCGCCAGTCCAGTGTGGTCGTGTACACGAGTAGAAAGGTAAATAACAATGACGAGTGCACCTACTAATGTAGTTTACAGTTCGCGTGTCGGAGCTAATGCTTCTTTGCGTGGCGGACCGTTTTTAGGTACAGTTAAACTTCATCTTTTCGTATTTTGAAATTTATTGAGGTGTATGCATTGGAAGCGGAGGTACCTTTCACAAACCGCTAGGGAAAAAAAACAAGCCTCCCCTTCAAGGGTTTTGTCACGAGGAGTCAGGTTCTCGTTGGCAGGCACCAGCAGGTATAAAATCAAACTGTCTGTTTAATTGAAGACACTTGAGGCTTTAATCGTTTCTGTTAGCCTTCAGCGGGCTACGGATGATAAATTGAAGGGAAAGAAACAAAAACAAGCTGCTTCAAACTTGAGGAAAGTTCGTGTACGAGAGTAGGTTTCGTTTATTTTTAGCTTCCACATACATAATCCTCATCCACACTCAATGGGGGAGTGGGTGTGTGTAAAAGTATAGACTTTTCAATGTACGATTTTTTCTTCATCCCTTACTTTCGTGTGTACGAAAATGGATTTACTCGTCGAAGATTGGTGTTTGTTTTTGGAGTATTTTGTTGTCATGATGGTAACATAACACACGTCTTGAAGTCATCGTGGGGGAAGCAATCGGTGAAATATAATCGTATTTCGAAGGAAAATCGATTAAATAGAAAATAGTACTTCAGAAAAGAAAACACGATTCATTGAACTCCAAACACGGAAGTTATAGGTGATCTACTTATCATTCACTAGTACATTTTATTTTATTATGAAGCTTTATTTTTCTATTTTTATTTTTAATTTAAAATCATTGCTAATTAAAAATAAAAGTTTGAAATAATAATTTGCAAGATTGATATATGCATTAGTTTAATTTTTTTTAAATTTTTTTAACTAAAGTTAGTGTTAAATTTGTGAACAAAAAAGATGAATTTCAATTTCAACAACAACAACAAGTGATACAACAAGCTGGATACAAATTGAAACAAATTAAAAAATTGCAATAACTATATAAACATATATAACTAAAATGAAAAATAAATTAAACCTTAACTCTCCAAGGTTACAGCATGAAACATTCAGATACTTTAAATTCATTTAAATTCATACGGTACAAAACTGTACAGAATGTTAACTTTTAGGAAATTTCTTCATATCTACAACTCGACAAACAAAACTGCAAAACTGTTACCCGTGCGCAGCTATAAATTGTGTCATCATTTTATCGCCATACTTTCTCAATTAATAGTTTTGTGCAGATCGGGAAGTTGATCATTAAACCGGCTTTGACCTTTCGGTGGTTGTTAAAGGGCACGACCAATTCAAAACGAGAAACTTCCGCACATGAGACAAAATCGACGATAAAGTTCACTACAGCAGGAGCTTCAAATTTGTGCTTCATCAAAAGTTCCCGGGCACGATGACTACCGGCAAGATAACGAAACCGTAAAGTTGGTCCAGGAAAATTCGGCATCAAAAGAGAAAGTAGTGCTGCAGAAAATGGTGGAACATTAGACACAGTATCGTGCATACATTTTCATTTAGATCAGTAATGATCGCCTACCTGTGGTTCGGTCTCTTTCCAACATTTGTGATGTAAATAGGCCCGTTCGCAGGGATCTTCACTTATCACGACCGTTTTGTGACAATTCACAAGCACTTTGAGGGCGATCGAGTTGTACCGCTTCGGTATGGCGTGGTAAACGTCTATAATATCGATCTCACCATTGGGACGAGTAACGTTGTGCATACGGAACATACAGTACATGTAGCATTGCAGTTCGCGTGATGTTTCCACCGGTTCTGGTTGATTAAACTGTGCAATTTGACCGTCAGTGGTGCCAGTTTCGCGTAGACACACGGAGTGAAACCAACTCATTTGTTCTATCAGTTCTGCGGGTATAGTGTTTGGTTGCAATTCTAAAGCTACCACTGTGAGGGTGGTTAGTACCAGAAGAAAACCAGGCAACATCTTAAACAATAAGCCTTATTAGCAACAGCACCTCCGGAGAACTAAACGATTGAAGTAGTTGCTCGTGAAGATCAAGGTGCGTTATTAGCTGCATGACCATTTTTAATTGCTACCTATCGTTTTGAGTGTGGTTACGAAAATAATTAGTAGGTATGAAGTGATTTTTTTAATTACAGATGTGAATGAGTAAGCGACTTTTCAAGATGGCCAATCTTCAATGACAACGAGCAACTGACCTACTATTTTGAAAACAGATTCCTATTATAAAAGATCTTATGTCCCACGAATGAAAAGTGTTATAATTGAGAAAGTAGTTGGTGGAAGTGCTTTCAAATATAAATTACATCCATTTTATAGTTTAATCTCTTTCGTTACCACGCTTAGGTAATAATTTCCTGCTCAATTTTGTGTGCTTTCGAGCGATGCACTTTATCAGATCTTTCACTGGCTATCAGTTTGGTTCAGCTGTGGATATTAAGCAAAGTTTAGCACTACCCTCATTTTAGTCACTACAGAGTGTCGTGTAACTTGCTCCCTTTAATAGTGAGCAAACTTTCCGATAATTTGGTCCCATTTCGCCTCTTGCCTCTCGAGTAGATAAGTAGTTTTTGCTCGTCTATCTACTTTTACTACACAACTACCGAACTCCATCGACCGAAAGTCGACAGGGTCAACAACACGGAGCAGTAAATCATTTGCAAAGTCCATGTTTCGGAAAATCTCGTCCTCAATTAATTGGATATTAGTTTTCGATGCAAAACTTTACTGGCAAAGCCGTACCAAGAGCATTCGAAGGCGGTACACTTGCGTACGGTGTACGGGAGCCAACCATTTGTTAGCCAACAGTTGGGAAATTGTTCCAGAAAGAATTCAACCTCAATTTATGACCGTGCTCTTTGCGTACGAGTTGTCGGAAACGGGATGCATCTCGCATGTGCATACCGCTTGCTCATAAAGTTTGCCATCTCTTGCACATAAAGTTGGTCCAGGATCGACAGTTTCGAGTTGCCGTTGCCGAATCTCTGACGGAGGAGAAACCGTTCCGTTTGGGGTGAGGGTTTTCGGGTTACCCAGCATGGGACAACACTCAGCAGACCGTACCAGCAGATTGACTGGTGCAAGCGGCAAACGAGCACACACGATCAGAGTTGCGGTCATCAACGGCGAGCCTTTTCGAATATTCATTTAGCCATCTTCATCGACTGAGTGAGTAGATCGGGGATCGGTGGGTTTTTCGAGAAAATTTTGCCTTCAACATGGGACAGACTTCCCGATTGGAAACACTCAGCAGGATAAAGAGATACCAGGGCAGGGTAGTATTACGGTAATGACTATCCTTTTGCAGCTCATGCGAAGGTTTCAATGAGTTTTTGGAGCAATTTTGTGTTCGTATCACTAGAAGTGCCCAGCCGTAGTTGGCTTTAATGGCGTAGCGTGCGGTAAAACTTAGCCAGCTGACGACCGAAATGTGTCGAGTGGCAAGAAATGCGGGTCACTTTCAGCTGTATGTCAGCCGAATGATATCGACCAATGGATCTGACCGATGAATAATGGAAGCACCAAAATGAACATGTATTCCGCACACACACACCCACGTGTGCACAGAACCGTACCGATTGGTGATTAAAATTGAAAGAATAGTGCTTTTAGTGGATATTTCCGTGCCTTTCTTTTCACAGGATTGCTTTCGAATTTGGGCATTGCTTGCCAGCCGTCCCGATCGTCGGATGGTGGACGGCGTAGTCCAAACTTTTCATCGGAAATCAATCAATTACGAGCTGAAGGCTGAAGCCGTACGTATAGCCATGGGACTCATCGCCGTACTTCGGTACCACTTACCTCCGCGGACTTCACAGGTAAGCACCAGATTGTCGTCCTCCTGTAGCGGCCCGATAGCACCGGTCACGTCCAGTCCGGATGCGTCATACACGAGGATCTGATGTGGTGGCACTGGTTTGGTAAAGCGGACAGGATAGATAAACGAAATTAGTGGACATCTTGTGATGCTGCTGTAGCAGAGGACGCGCACAATGTACGACTGTTTCGGGTTTTTGGGTGCGTAGCCAATCAATCATCTGGAGCGGATTCGGAACTATTTTTTTTTTGCTATTAGATGAAATTGGAAGTATTGGAAGGGAAATTGATTTGTGTGCCGGTGGAACGGTACATTGCAGTTTGACGTAGTAATACGGTTGGGCTTTTAATCGATCTTCTTTCGTTCCGTAGTCAACGACGGTTTAAAATCAAAACTGTGTCTTGAACGATGGGCAAAAGGTCAGTTTGTGTCTTTTCATTTCGTAAAAAATACATTTGCCTTCAACATAGCATTCAAAAGGGCACATGAAGAGGGATGTATGATTTTATTAATATTAATTACTTTCACTCCTTTAGATATTGATTTATTGATTGAAATGGAATGAACTTAGTTTAGCGAAAAATTGCATAAAACAAAATGAAAATGCATTTAGTCATCGTCTCTTTAAAATTAATGTATTTAAACATTCGCAATATTTACTCATCGAAAAAACAACAATCTGCAACTCTGGAACAACTCAAACAATTGTACTTCGCATTCCTTATGAGACATTAACAATTTCTTTCCCGCAAAACAAACTGACCTTTCTAAAAGCTTCTTCATGCTGTCCCATTTCGCTGCTCGATATACAGCTCGGTATATACCTGCGTCTACACATCTGTATGGGAAGGATTTATCAGATCGAATGTAAATATTCATTTCCTGTTTACACTGCATTATTGTCTGTGCAGTTGGTTTGGCGGGAAATGTGAGTTGCTTTCGCGGGCCGACGGGACGGTTAAAGTGTCGTGCAGGAAATTGTTTGAACTCCATTACTGGGTGCTCGGAGCGAAAATGGGCGAACAGGAAACATTTCAACCCCCGGCGGGTTCGGAGAGAGAAGTTTCGAGCGCTTGTTACATGCCGGAAGGGCCGTGTTTTACGCTTTTTCATTTAATCGTTTCAATGGATCTGCAAATAAGGAGAGTACAAAAAAACCCAAACACACACACACACAATCGCTTTTACCCAACGAAACGGTACTTCAACATGATGGAGGTAATGTTTTGCTGTTTGATTAAAATAAAAAAAACGAAACCACCCCTACCGGACTTGTAAAGGATGCGCGTAACAAAAAAAAAAGAATGTGGGTTCCGTATTTTGCTTATGCAAAGAACGTACGTAAATTATGCAAACGGGGCCAAACATAATGATGTTGATTGGTTGTAGAAGGTACATGCAATGTGCTGGAGCCAAAAAAAGGGAAAAATAAAAAAAAATAAAGTGGGAAGATTGCAAAAATAGCAATCCCAAAAGTGGTACCCTGGTCGTTGGTTAGCAGTATGAATGGTAACTTGTTTCATCTGGAATTGGTTTAACGTTTTTTTGGGGCAAAAAATAGCCCAAAAATTGACACTTCGCTTCGGTTGGCTGTTGGGAAGCTTATGGTTGTAAACTCACCTGTACCACCGATAAGAAACAAAACATTTTGACAAAGTGTACTCCAGACTTGGCATTATGCTTTGACTCTACTTGTCTGTGGAAAAGGAGGAAAAGGAATAAAACAAGCGACGTGAAGTGTTTTGTTGAGCATGGACAATTTTCTCAATTGGAAAAGTTTTCCACCAAGCGCCAGAAGTGTGGCCAAGTTGCGGCACGCAAGCCGCAAACAAACAAACACACGCTTTTGCTGCGGACGATCGAAGGGCGTCGCATTTGAAATCATAAATAGTTCATGTTGTTGCAGATACTGAAAAACAAATACCACCTGCACCATCCTACGCTTCGTAGGTAGAATTTACATTTTTATAGCTTTTTTAACATTATATTTTCGCTTATGAAATTAATTGGCAACGATGTTGATTCGCTTAGGACACAGCCGGGCACAACAGGCTTGCGGGAATAGGGAGCATTGAGAAAAAGGGAAATATTCATCACGGCGCAGCGGTTCAGCGATTGGTTCAACTTACCGGTTACGGTTAGGTTGATGCGATGATTTCTTGTGGGCGAGTTCTGAAAATCCACTCGGCAGCGATACACCTGAGAAATGTGTGCATAAACCATGGAGAATACACAGCCGCCGCAAAGGTAAGAGGTAAGCAAGAAAAAAGAAAACCATTAGTAAAACGGAAGCAAACGCACCTAAAAACAACAAAGTTTCAGCGACCTTAAGCCATTGCTGGAATCTGACAAGATCCTTCCCCCTTTCCCCGGTGGGGATTAGGAACTTTTGGGTGAAGATTTGTTGCACCGGAAAGCACAGGTTCTGAGAACACAACTTACCCCTTCATCGTCCAGCTGGATGTTGTCCACGCTGAGTGCGGCCGGTTTGGAGATTGTCACGAAGTATGCCCGCGGTCCGAAGGCGCTCGTTTCCGACCAGTAGAGTGCCTTGGAGAATTGTCTCCCCCGTACATCGTAGCTGGGACGTAGCATGAAAGAATAAGAAAAAAGAAGAGGAAAAAAAAGTTTGGTTAATTAAAATTTTCATAAACTTCCACACCCTCTTCATGGATGCTTTCGTCCTCCTGAGGTGTGTCCCACCAAAGCTGTAGGTGTTTGGCACGAGTGGGACACCACTCCGGTTAAGGTGGCGTTCGACGGTGCGATGCAAGGTTCCATTTTACAAGGTCACAACACCACCACCAAGGCACAAGGACAAACAATGAAGACGATATGCGTACCCGAAAAACAGCGGCATCGAATATGACAAGGTCCTGCAGCACGATGATGGTGCCCTTCGGCTTTCCACGGCAACACTCCCGCAGGAGCGATAATGTTGGAAAAAGTTTTAATTATCATCGGTTTCGTGGTAAAACCGGGGAGCCGTTCGTTCGTGGCTGCGTGTTATAATTAGCTTCCAGACGCATGGCTCGCACATTTGCGACCTCTTACATCGAGCGGTTTTGGGTGCGGATTTTTGTTTGTTCGTGTCGGGGGGTTTCGGCGTTCACGGAATCGCACCCGGGATCGCAAACTGGAAGCACAAAACCCAAACGCGACGTGAATGTCAACAGCGCGATAGAAGACACAAACAAGCCGGTTCAGTGCTTTCCAAAGCGACCACCGACGGGGTACGACGCGAACGATGACATTGAAGCGATGAAGCGAAACCGCATTAATGTCATCTTGTCCATGCCCTTCCGAACCTTCACCTCAAACCCCACTGCCAACTCATCCCTGTTTCAGAACGTTGTTGGCCGTTTGCTAGAACGCATGGTAGGTGAAGATAAACACCTTTCACCATTTGTCGCCAGATTGTTTATACTTTGAAGCGGATTACCGGAGATTGTCCGGACCGAAACAACGGTCCAGTGTGGATCCCAAAATCTCTCCAACACTGATGGGACTGGGCATCCATTCTGCTGTTTTTCCCCCCTCGGTACCGATTGGGTCGATCCATATTCTCCGAGCTACATAGGTTACGGGGGGCTCAAGATGGATACGGAGTTTTGTAGGGTAGATTTTTCCCGCTGACCCAAGCGTACATCCTTCACGTAGGCACGTAGGACGCACCACGGTGTTGCCATAATTCGGTACTTCTTTTGTTCCCAAGGCCCGTTTTTGTATTTACAATGTTTTGACCTGATTTCACCTTTTGCCAAGAAGTGTAGTGGAACGGAAGGGAGAACGGTAACAGGGGAGAAAAGCGTGAGGCCAATTCGCAGGCCGGAAGCTGAGCTGAGGATGACAAGGATATTAAAATAAATTTCACGACACCTTTTGGCCCCTCATTTGTCTTTTGTGTGCGGTAGTGTTGTCTGCAATCAGGGCACAGGTTTTTGTTGCTGCTGGTGAAGGTGACATTTTTTTTTATTCTTCACCTACTCGGATGGAGTGATCTGCAGGACATCATGGACATTTGTATGTTGGGCTGAGCAAGGGAAGAATGCTGACGGTGGCTGATGTTCCAAAAATAATATCACATCTTCACGGTAGTGCCGGAATGGGATCGGTAGCGTAATTTAAGGTAAAGGGCAGCTTCAGCAGATGATAGGCTCATACATTCTGGCGCCTCGATGGACCTTTACCGATTGCATAAATCTGTCCTCTGCTGTCAGTGTTGTCGGTAGGGAAAGTTTAAGAAGCAAGCTTTGATTTTACGTTTATATTTCTACTCCTATTTATCAATGAATATACGTCGTGTCTTCCAGTTATGTATTACAGTTTTTTTTTCAATTGTGTCAATTTTCTATTCAAGTCAATTTTAAAAACATTATAATAAGTTGCTGATAATAATAAGTCGATAATCTTCTTCTTAGCTTAACGACCTTACAGGTCACGCCGGCCATTTCTGGCTTACTAGACTTAATTTACCACGTAGCCGGATAGTCAGTCCTTGCTACAGGGGAACGGTCCGGATGGGATAGTCGATAATATATAATAGTCGAAACTTATATAAGTCGATAATATAAGAGCTAATAATCTACTTTCAATGGATTTAAGGCAACACTAATTAAATTTATATTTAATTTAATTTATATTTAATGATTAAGGCTTTTATCCGTATTATCAAGGTAGGTAGAGTAATTTAAGAGTAAGGTTCCGACATTAAACAACTTCCAATTGCTGTGTAAGCGTTCTGAAGAGTAAGCCTTTTCACACTTAAAAAAGTTACAACATTACTTCAAAAGAAAGACAAGTGTCGAAATGAGACTCAACGAAAGATATCGTAAGAACTATGATAAAACTTCAAATGTTGCTTACGTTTACATCACCACAAATTAGTACTGATTATAACCATGCCCTTACACAAGCGCAAAACATTAAGGAACATTTCCGAGCGCAAATTTTAATTCCTAATGATCGTAAGCAAATCACCAGTCGCCTCAATATTACCCCGATGCCATTCATTGCCAAATTACCCCCTGATTTAAAAGGATCACTTAGCGAAACGCCCAGCAGCATTACTGGAACCATTGAAACGATCCCCATCTTTCGTTACTTCCATTTTCGTAAGCTTTCCTCGCTTCGGGGTAAATGGCTTACAAGTGTCCTTCAATCAGACCGCTTAAAGAAAAGCCCATTCGCTGATTGCGTCAATCCATCGGATCGGTTGTACTCACCTGCCTGGGCTGCCCTTTTTCTCGGTATGATTTTGCAATGCTGGTTTTTTGTTATTTTATTTCGTCTACTTCCTTTCAATCAAATCTACCCGCTACGCATCCTTTATAGGCACGGACAGGCATTTGTTCGGCACCGCTCCCTTTTATACGGTGCATTTGTTTCCACCAATATTCAACTCCTTAATAAGGACTCGAAGAATCGAGGTTTGTTCATTATTAACTGCTTGCCTTTTGTAGTATAGTGTTCGTGAAGAAGATGAAGCAAAAAAAAAATCTGAACAACTTCTTTCAGGTGAAACCATACCTTCAGCAAAGCAATTGAACGTGGATAGGAACGGTCGGTGAGCCGGGGGGGGGGGGGGGGGTGGTGGGGGGGGGGAATGAAGACAAAACGGGCGGAAAAGAAACATAACAAGAAAAAAAACGAAGATAACTTGAAGAGAGGGAAACAAAATCAGCAGGCGCAAAACGTTTTCAACAAAACCCATCCAATTTCCGCTCATTCCATTTGCCATCAAACGATTTCCCATACCCCGTGTGGTCGTGGACGTAAGCTGATGGGATGATGGTGGCGATGGTGACGCTTCCTGCCAGTCTGCACATAAAACCGTTCGCCAAAATTTGTCCGCCCGCACACAGCGAAACACAGAGAGAGAGAGAGAGAGAGAGAGAGAGAGAGAAAAAAAAACACGACGAATAAAGTCGTCGCAAAAGTGGAAAAATTGAACGAAAACGGACAGGGTGCTTGGAAAGGCAAATGCAGAAGGACTGATGTCTATGAAGAAGCACCTTTTTCGATTTTCTTGGAGCGAACTCCTACATGTACTGTGGGCTGTATACAGCATCATTGGGCCTTAAAAACGTTTTGAAGTTGTTGGGAATGTGGACCATCTTTAAGGAAGTCCGTTCGGAATGATGAAAAACTGTAAGCCCTCGGAGATGAGATGGTAAGGAGCGAAGAGGATGGCAAACACACACACACTAGAGTGCCTTCTTGAATCATATAAAAAAAAAACGAAAAGGAAAGGAAAAAAAGATGTTAAAAAGGCAACAAATTGAAAGGAACTTTAATGAAAAGCGTAGCCAGCACAGCTGAAACATTACCTTTCATATTACCGCACAGGTTGGGCCTTGATTTTGGATCATTGTTATCGCAAATTAAGGAAATTAAAAGCACGGTGAAATACAAGGTGGATCGGTGGAGCAGGAAATCCGATAATGGGATGCCTGGATGGGTGGAAAAACTAAGGGACTAGGCAACCGGGAAAGTTTGGGGCTTTATGCAATGATTGAGTAAAAATCAGCCAAATTTGAAAGATGTTTCGTGGGCGGATTTTCAGAAAAGCCTTGATGTTGGGATGGTGGTTTCTTCGCTTTCTCTGGTGTTTCTGCTCCGTTTTTCCAAAGGAAATGGTAAGGATCTGAGAGGGAAGTTTTTTTTTTTTTGCACAACTTGACCAACCTGCCTGGAAGTGTGTCTGAAACTGACTGGAGCTCGAGGGCATCGTATCCGATCATAACATCGCACAGTAAACGGGCCGACTTTTATCAGTGACTGAGAGTGTGTGGGATAAATTTATCGCACTTGAAAGTTGTGCTACGTGTGAGGTTTTCTTCTCCCATAGATTCACATGTAAGCTGGAGACTTTATGATGTGCGCGTGTGTGTGTACGTTCATCTCGTCTCACAAGACCCTTTTTCACGGCTGCCTAAATCCGAAGGGAGTAGATCTCGAAAGGCGTTCGGTGTCGAACCCGGTGAAAGAAATCTTCACCGTGCGAATCCTTTTTTTCCAAGCACAAATTTCCTTCCGCTGTTCCGCCCCGGTGTCCCTACCTTTGTTTTGTCTCGTATTTTACCTACCGGGGACCGGGAGTTGGAGAAGCCGAGTAAAAGGCGAATGGAGTATCACTGTTTCCTGTTGTCCGGCGTTGTACTGATGCAATTTGATCTTCTCAAACGGGTAGCCAGGACATGGGATTAGGGATAAATGTTCCTATTTATATTCCAAATTGACAATATAATATCAATAATCCTTTCGATCCTGGGCTTCAGTTACGTCAGAGCAAAGCAAAACCGAGGAAAAAAAGGGAAGTAGATTGTGTGCCCCTTAAAAAGTGCCATAAATGAACCGTTGCGTAACGACGAACATATAAATCATCTTTGTTGTGCCGTACTGGGACATCGCATAAGGTGTATCGTTCAAAGCAAATGTGACCGTTGATCTTTACGGAAACAATTTTGTACATAAAAATGGGGTTTCGAGAGTATCATCGTCGAACAGTTGCTTATCATCGTTAGAAGCTTTTTCGCTTTGAACTGCTGAGGGCACCATTTGGGTTAAAGTTCAAAGAAGATAAAAAAAATGGTAATAATTTATCGTCAGCTTTAATAAAATGTTATCTAATGTTTCTTGCATTTAGAAGTATAAAGTTAAAGACTAAAATATGAAATATATCTAATAGCTTACACTTATAAAAACATTACCTAATGCTTGACGCTTTGCAATATATCGCCCATTCATTCCGTCCGCACGATCATATGATCAAACAGTAAGATAATGCTTTAAGTACAAAAACGAAGTACGAAGCATAACTTTTAAGACATAATATTTATCAAATCATCTCACAACCTGTCTGCCGTTTTCATGAAACCAACCAGTAAGAAAGAAAAGAACCCCCCGCCTAATGGAAATAAACCATCGCCAGACGAGACGTAACTCGTCGTTGGCCTGCAGCAAGATTCGAATCCTAACGTACATTTTCGATTTCCTGTCCCGATCGACAGAGCATGGGGTTGGGTCAGGAAATGCTTTTACGGCCGGTAGATGGAGGTTAAAGTGTCTTGTACCGGTGGTGGTGACAAGGAATATCTCCCCCGTGCTTCCACCCGGTTACGTGACCATACCGGGTTTCAAGGAGTAAACCGAAGAAGTAAAGTGCCATTGAAAGAGGGTTAGTAAATAGGACGATGGAGCGTAAAAAGAACAAAAAAAAAGAAAAACACTCCCGTTCCGTATTCGATGCATGGTGGGTTCGGTTCCGTGTGCTGAAGTTTGTCAATAGACATAAATTTCCGGAAATTCTTAACATTTTGGGTACGCCGGGCACGGTTCCCTGCGGAGATGGTTGGGCGTATTTTTTTGCACAGCATCAGCGTTACCGGTGGAAGATGGACTGCAGTAGATGTGGGTTCGAGGATGAAAGGGTTGTTCGAAGAAGAGTAAGGATTTTATCGATTTGGATAAATTTTAAGAAGCATCAAATTCCGCTTGAGATTTTTTTTCCCCACAAGACAAAAATGGAAAGAATTACGAAAGATTTTAAAGATATAGACAGAACTTCCAAGAAACAGTAGCATTTATTTAAGGATTTTGATAATTCATAACAATCTGTCTTGAGCTTGCACAGTGACAATGATATCAACTGTTTATTTAAGTGTTTTTGTGAGTGTCCCAATGAATCAGTGTTGTGATTCGAGTGAAAGGAGTTATTGGGTTTGCGATGTACTTCCGGATCGAATACCTTTCAAAATCATCTCGATGATAAACTATTCGTTCCACGTTGTTACTTCGCAATGTAATTAACTTATGTACTGCAGAAAATTACTCGTTACAAATTATGCATTGACCGAATGTATCGCACCAGCACCTTCATACACAACATTCCCCTTTTACTTCCAAACGCACCACTGCACCGACAAACAATCGAATGTCCAGCGGGACTAGCACTGGGAAATCGTGGGATTTGTCTCGTACCGTGGATTAATTTGGTCGGTTCATGAATCCAACTGTGGTTTCGAGTCGAAATTAGGCCACAAGCTCAATTGGATGTGAGCGAGAAACGTCAACGGATTGTGGTCGTCCACCGGGTTCGAAGCTGTGTGGCACACTCCCTGGTAGGGAGTCCACTGTAGTGCGTCCGGAATGTGAAGTAAATCTCATCGCGTGATGGGATCATGAATATGAAGTTTTGCTAGCAAAACGTCCCAACCCACATACCATGGCCATGTGTCCGGTGCAGAGGTTGTGATTGATTGACGCAAGGATTACCATGGCTGGCACTAGTGAAGGTGTGATTTTCTGCAATACACCCGCTTCCTGTATGTTTTCGGGTAGAGTTTCTAGTGCGAAAACAATTTTCCAAAAATAGCCCGTATTGTGGTGCAGCACGAAAGGGCGGCCCTATGAAAGGGCAAAACAGTGTTAGTAATTATTTTCCCAGCTTCCTAACGCAGTGAGCTTTTGGATCAGCTGGATTTTATACGTGCTGCGGTATTGTTTTACTGATCCCGCTACCTTACAAATGCAATTTTACCCGTGTTTCCGAATGAACTTTAGGGATAGCGTTGCCGTCAGTCAGCTGGAACGAACAAATCCCTGCGTGGAGTTGTTTTTCGTTCGCTGCAACTAAATGGTAAATTCTGCCAGAGATCTAACGGCCAGCTGTGATTTAACGAGTTTTGCTAGCGATGAGCTTATGATGCTGTCGGTTGTGAAATGATTATCGAAATACGTTCGTGGATAATCGTGTGAAATGGGGACGAGTAGTTGGAAATGGGCCGGTCGTTGGAATAAGTTGTTTACCGGATTTTCACTCTTGATGTGTATCTTTGCGAGTGAAACGTTTTGCAAGATTAGTAATTTGAGTCAATTATTTTTTTTTCGAAGGTTTTAATCCAGGAAACATCTAAAAATCAGCCTGTTGTCAAGCTGGATGTGGTTCTAGAAAGCACAAAATATTATTTCAGATATCGAATAAGTATGAACTTATAGACAACAGGGGAGAACTTAAATATTG
Source organism: Anopheles funestus (assembly GCF_943734845.2). Lineage (NCBI taxonomy): Eukaryota > Metazoa > Arthropoda > Insecta > Diptera > Culicidae > Anopheles > Anopheles funestus. The sequence goes on from NC_064598.1 coordinate 23,496,609, forward strand.
TACATCGAACAAGAGAAAACCTATATGTTGAAAGTATACACTACGAGATTACTATTAGAAACACTTCATACTCTGCCAGGTTTTGAAGATTTAGTCATGCTGATCAAATAAAGAAAGATGGAAAACTCGCAGGACCTACTGGTTTGCGCCAAGGAGATAGACTGGATTATTTACTATTCAACCTAGCGCCTAGAGATGGTCTTCCGCAACTTAGAGGTGGGACTTCCGCAAACTTCCAAAATTTCAACTATCATCAAAGATAAAAGGGTCAAAGGTCAGCAATCCTCTTAATAAGTTGCTCAGAAAGATTTTTGAAGGATTAATTTATTATCGTACAGCGAATTAAATTTCAGCTAAATTGAATTGGGTTGTTTGTTTTCCGATATAATTTTTTCATTTAATTTAATTTTAAATACACCATTGTTCTTTACTTCCTGAGCGCTGTGCCCGGAAGCAGATTTATCTTTACAAGTCTTATAAGTTTACAGCAACAATAAACTCTCTATGAGCTTATCGAAATTGAGCACATCGTATACAAGTGCTTCACTCGGTAAGCTTGTAACTAAGTCTTCAAAAAGATTTATATAATATTGAAAGTAAAAGTATTTTTCTACAGACATGTTTGTTTCACTGTTACGAAATTTTTACGTACACCTAAATCAAAAATACCTTTTGCTGTAAATAAATGATGCAGAAGAAAATCATAGCGTATGAATTACCTGTACAGTGGTTTGCCAGCACTCTCCCGAAACCACAGCACCATATAGACCCGATCGTTCAGCTCCTCCGGCTCGATGTCACACGGCAAGGTTGCCGTCCGTCCGAGGACCGCTTCAACTGTCACCGTGGACACTGTGAAGTAAACAAAAAAGCAGAAAAGAAAGCACGGTTCGATTAATATTTTATGAAATGTAAGAAAGTCTGCTACCGCACAAGGTCGGTAAGTCGATAAACTTCGCTACGAAACGGGCGGAAAGATTTTTTTCCCTCTATATGCCTTTTTTTACTCTATATTGAAAATCAATAAATAGTTAACCTTTAAATCTGAAACCCTTCAGACGAACGGAGCAAATGAAACAAAAGCAAACCCACTTTTCGGACCGACCGCAACAATTCCGTTTGATCGCTTGTTTTCCAATTCTCAGCTCCATAGAGATTTCCACCGCCCCGGACCCCGGACCCGGCTGTTTGGCCGATGGATACCGTTCCGTTTTGTTAACGGGAAGCCAATATCTAACGGCTGGCATGTTTCCCATCTTGGCACATTCCGTGTTTCCCGGAAGGACCGATTCGGGGGGAGGTGTATCCGAAGCCTTTGCGAGTGAAAATTCCGGTGAAAAAAGGTTCAACCGAATCCTGGGTGGATCAATGCTTCTTACAATTCACTAAATCGGAGGACCATTTTCTTTTGCTGGAAAATGAATCCGAAACGAAATAACTATGAATCGTCCCGCCACCATGATCTGCACCATCGAACCGGATATGTGGCCCGTTCCAATCTGGCCGGGTTTTCCGATTGTCCAAAATCCATTCAGGGATCTTTTTGTGTTGCCGGTTTTTTGTTTGTTTGTTTCGCTTCAACCCACCTCGCTTCCAAGGAGATAAACGATGGTGGACTGATTTTTATTTTTATTTTTATTATTTTTTTTCCCCGGTAAACCTTCACAATGGTCCCGTGTTGTCAGTCCGCCACAGACACGGTTTTTCCATGTTCGTTCACACTCGACCGTCATCCATTTTGGCTCGGCCCGAGCAACAGCAAACATCTCGTGAATCTGAATGGTGCAAATGGATTATGATCTTCATCTTTTCTTTATCACGCTTCCCAATCCAATAATGATAATAATAACAATAATAATAGTCGTAAAAGTAATAGTGAGTCAGCAGCAGACGGGTGGTGAGCACGTGCCTTTTTTGGTCACGAATCGCAAATTTTCCCACTCGCTCCATAAGCTCCCTCCCACCCGGGCAATGAGACAAATAAAAAAGGAAATAAGACAAAAAAGGGTCCAAATGTGTTCAACGAGTGGAGCTTTTTTTTCTTCTTGTTGTTGAGCATAGTGACCGAATGGTATGCGAACCGGATTCGCCGTTTGAAAAACCCAAAGCTGCGGTTGAATGTCATCCGTTTCGATGACTCGGCATCTGTTTGTGGGGAAATGTTTGAAGGGAGAAATGTTTTATCAAACAGCTGCAAAGGCACGTGGCACGTAAAGATAAGAAGGGGGTTCTTGGGAGAAGAATAGCAAATATGTATGGATCAATAGTTTCAAGATAAAAATTCCGCACACAGGGGTGTTTGTTGGCATGGTTGTAGGGAGAAACAGTTTTGCTTTCACTATCCCAGCTTTAGCTGTGATGTGTTTTACAAGCTTTTTTGTTTCATTACAACATGATCAGCTTATCGGTTTGTTTCTGAGAATGTTTGCTACATAGCCGTGCGGGCAAAAGGGGTGCTCATTAGTAATGAGAGAAATTGTACAAAAGCTGTCCATGGTTGTAACAAGTAGACAGTAAAGAAAATCATCAATTGTTCGGTAACAATATGCTCGTTACAAAATTACGACCATATGTGGGTTGTCTAATTAATAAAATGTCTAAAATAGATACATAAAATACATAAGACCAAGACTTTAATGTTACACAACAGCACAGAGCTGCAATTTCCCCCAGAAACACATCAACGTCGAATAGATGAATGGCTAACATCGTCCCTAACGTTTACCGGAATTACCCATCACCGCAAGAAAGATTAACTGACCGACAAACGTTGATGGGGCACATTTCTTTTAAAATCGACATTAAAAATAAGGCAACCACTCCTTTACTATAAATATCCCTCTAGACCCATTTCCTTCCCTTTCTACAAAAATCATCCTCGAAAAAAAAACCAAAGCAGAAGGCTGAGAAATACAAATTAACATTTCACTTTCGAACCACTTTCGGTACCACCATTTTGTCGAGGATCGTCAGAAGCTCGCCAACCCATTTCACATCCAATCAAACAGCAACCAGAAGGATTATTTACCCCCGCAAACGGTAAAGCTTTTAGGCAATCGTATCCTTTACACCGCCTTCCAACCAACTGGGGTTCGGGGGTTTCCGCCCCATTAGAAACCATCTCCCTTGCTCCCCGTCTCCATACCCCGCCGGGGATAGCCTACCCGGTTTTACCGCTGTTACAGCGAGAACAAATAGTTTCTAATTAATTAAAACCGCTTTACCATCGGAACACTCAGCCCGGTGTATGCCGTACAAGGGGATGTACGAGCCCCATCAACCCTCACTTCATCAAATGGGGTTCAAAATGGCCTCGGAAACCCTTAAACTGTGAATGGAGTCCCTTTTTTTATTGAGGCCATCGGTAGGTTGATAGAGCACGCGGGATGGTCTGTGATAAAGGGATAATGATGGTGGTGGGCAGCGAGTGTGGTTAAAGGGTGATTTTTTTTTTTCGCTTCTCTTCCTCTCTTTGGTATGCCATAGGGTAGGAAGAGAGAGTGCTCTAGGTATCCGATTTTACGATCACAGGCAAATAAATCATTCACGTTTCAACCCGCTTCCCAATGCCGAAGGAACGGTTACCACCTGCTTGACGAACCATCCTTTACAGCATAATGCGCCCGTCCGCGCCACATAAAACGACGTATAAATAATCATTTCGGGCTACATTGTTTTCGGGCAGAGTCAACAAGCGGTTCCAAGCCGAACAATTTGTTGCGTGCGATTTAATTCGTTCGATCGAGCAATGTTTCACAATTTGTAGCGGGCTTTTTGGGGGGAAGATGTATGTGTGTGGCCACGTGGCCGCGGTTGTCTTCTGCAACCTGAGCATTGTTGCAAGCAAATTGGGCTGAACTGTGCCGTAATGTTGCAGTCAATGCGAATAAATCCGGTTAGAAAGGTTCGATTTGTTCGGTGACACGTGCAAAACGATCGTGCAACAAGCGAATCGTTTTTGCCACATTGAATGATTGTATTTCGAAGTCATCAAAGCATTTTGTATCAATGGAACTGGTTCAAAAAGAAAAAAAGAAGATAAAAATAAATTTCATTGATTAATTTTACATACAAAGTATCAGTGATTATTTGACGTGAATCTAAGTAAATAATTCAATTTATTCCTTTTCTTAAATAAACTAGCTCTCATGTTGCTCAGACAATACGCGTTTTTCACTATTATCTAATTTAAGAATAGTTTAAGGGTAGAGTTTAGACTTGTTTAAATTTGTGCCGCTTATCAATCAAACAACAGAAAGTCACACATACAGTTCAATAGAATGCAATTTTTATTAAAGGAGTTTCTAATTTATGTGGCGGCCCGGTAGTACATTGATAAAAGGCGCCAGTCTACACGGCCGGACCGGGTTCAAATCCCATCCGGACCGTAGCATGGACTGACTATCCTGCTATGTGGTAAAATAAGTCTTGATACGGCCAGGTTGTTCTAACCGAGCAAAAAAAAAAAAAAATAAACAAACGTTTCGAGTCAAACTAATCAATTTCTGGATTGTTAAGAGGAAGCTTTGTTATTGAAGGAAACTTTCTGGACTGTCACAATGAAGAATGTTCAAGTGTGTTGAAAATTATGTATTCTTATACGAAGGTTTTTTTTACTGAGCGTTTGTTTGCTTTTAGTTTTAACAATGTTCATACTGTAAAAATGATTTTTATTTTGAAATTTAGCCAAATTTAAAATATTTTTGGTTTTTTAAAATTTGCCTCCATTTGCTTTTGTGAAGTTAGCCAATTTTTTATTTTCCTCGTAACTCGTTCATTTTATGGGGTTTGTTACTGCAAATAAATTATGGATACTACAATTTACAGCCAACATTGCACTTCTATGGGTTGTGTTTGTATATCAAAAAGTTGTTTGTTCCTCCGTAACGATTTCGATGCACTTGCAATACCATGGGAAAATGCATTAAGTTACACCACCATCGATGGCGTTTCCTTTAAAAAAAAAGTTGCCACATCGTTGCACACACATATCGTGGCCTGGGACGTGATCCAGCAGATCGAGTGTTGGTTTATGATTGAACGTCAAACTCATCATGCCAAAATTGATAGTTCATCAAAAAAGGTTTGCATCAGTTTGCCTCTACCGCACACACCGTACGATCTGTACTGTCCAGCTTCCTGCCATTTCAGCCACAACGCCTGAACAGGCGGTTGATTTAAACCGGGCAGAAGTATTCCTGGTATTTCCCGGACAGCATTTCCCCCATTCCACAGTCCATTCTACTTCGTCTTTTGCTTCGTAAAATGTTACGCTGGAAAGGGCAACACTGGTGAAGAGAATCCCTTCGTTTCGATCAAATTGATGACCGTGATCGTTCTATCAGAAATTGATTCATGTGTGGAAATTGGATTTTCGCAGTAGATTGAACACATAACAACCATCACTCACACACAACAAAACACGGCACACAGCTCGCCCGGGATAAGCGCGCACAGCGTTTCACCGTCCAAGCGCCCCCCCCTTGCCAACGACGGGAGCTCGATGAAGCGAAACCAGCAAACGGCAAAATGTTAACAAGTCTTCTTCCGTCCGATTCCGCTGCTACCAGTATGCCGGTGACGGTGTGGGCACCGTCCTTTTTTCGGGGCGGGGAGATGTATCGCCGAGGCAACGCTTGGCCATTGAGGCGGTTTACGATTTCCAGGTCATCCCTAGATTTATTGTGCAGATTTTTGGAATTAACGAACTTAGATTCGCAAAATCCAATATCTGTGCTACGCTCGTTAGTGCATGGTGCGCGGGTGGGTGGGTGTCTGTGTGCGTGTAGGTTTTTCCATAGTTTCATACTTACGCCTGCACATGGTCGAAAAATATGATGTGTACGATTTTGGGAAGTGGTGAAGCGTTTTGAGTGGTGGTTTGGTTTTTCTTTCTTTTTTAACTGTAGGTTGTTTGGTGTTTTTTTTTTGTTGTTGTTGCCCGTTTCGTAGCATTTCATCGTCACGGTCTCAATATTTGGTTGGTCGTATTTTCCACCTGCTCTCGAACTTGTATTGAACTAACGAATTTCTCTAGCAAGATACGATCGAACAGCATATGGACAGAGTTTTACCTGGTTACCTGGTTGTTATTCGTGCATATGCACATATTCGATTATGGAATATGCAAACAACGGATCAAGGGTACCTATTGCACGGAACTTTATAATGATTTTATTACTGTTTTTTTTTGGCAACACAATTCGGCCGAATTTTACGAATAAGAAATAGTTTTGTTTGTTTATTTTCAACATTTTCCACGCATTGAGAATGAGTGTGTTTGATAAATGAATGTTCGGTGTTCTAGAACACGATTGTTGGAGTTTTATGGAGAAAATTAATAGAAATTAATTTATTAATTTATGGATGAAGTAAAATTTTTTAAGAAAGGCATTTTTATACGTTAAATTAAATTTTCAAAACAATTTTTTATTTTTTTTGTGAACTTGCTGTTTGTGCATTATATTTCAGACTTACTATACAAAGCACTTACTTTCGCATGGCTGAAATTTTTAACTAAAAATCCGTTTTGTGCAGTAAAGTTGTTTTACAAAACGTTTCAAACAATTAAGGCGTACGGCGGTGGCACTCCAACCGACCAAACTTCATGACCTATTTTTGTCACGTCGCATGCCATCGAGTAATTACATCCAATGAACTTCAATTAGCCAGTCACATCAGAAATCAATTTACGGAAAGGAGGCGAAAATAAACAAAACAAGAACAGAACAAAAAAAACAGAAGAATCAACATGTGATATCTCAGCGGATTTAATAAGGCACTGAACATCTAATTACGCACAAGAACTATTTTATTTTCGCTTCTTGCGACTTAACTCCAGCGCTATCGATCACGTACTGGTTTGCACTCGTGTGCAAACCCTAAAATTGTACTCCCTCCGCTGTGGTGTGCATTTCGCGGAACCGTCCGTTATACCGCTTACCGCCTTGTATAAAAAGGACCCTTTTTTGTTCCTGTTTATCCGCAGGTACCGAACGACACACCACAACAGAGAGAAAAAAAAACAAAAAACAAAAACAAAACTTCCGATGAAACGGAACATCCTCCCCGCCCGAATATTATTAGGGATCCTGCATGGGAAGAGGTGCTAACTTGTGTATCGGACGTTTAAATAAACCGTACTTCGTCTTCACATCTACCACTCGTATCAACCCGTCATCGCCTGGATACACTTTAGAAATTCGTCCTAATTTCCAAAACTGCGGGGGCATGTTGTCTTCCTTCATTAATACCAATGCTCCTTCTTTGATATTATCCTTTACTTTGGTCCACTTATGCCTGGTCTGCAACTCACTCAGATACTCCTTCTGCCATCGTCTCCAAAAATGTTGCCGAAGTTGCTGAAGCCTCTGCCACTTGTCTAAACGGTTCTCTGGCAGGTCCAAATATGACGGTTCCGCAACTCCAATCAATGGACGATCGATCGTAAAATGTGCAGGTGTAAGGCAGTCCAGATCATGTGGATCGTTTGAAAGGGCGTATAATGGTCGCGAGTTTAACATAGCTTCAATTTGACACAGAAGCGTGTAGAAGTCGGTTATAGTTAACGAAGCAGACTTATAAACTCTTTTCAATACGCTTTTGACACTTTTTACGCCAGCTTCCCAAATCCCTCCAAAATGAGGAGCATTAGGTGGGATCATTTTCCACGTAACTTCTTTCTCTTGGCAGAACTGGAAAATGCCTTGTTTCGATGTTTCATCCTTGAACATTTCATATAACTCACGAAGCTCATGTTTTGCTCCAACAAAATTAGTAGCATTATCACTGTAGATTTCTTCAGGTATTCCTCGTCTGGATACAAATCGTCTCAAGGCAGCAAGAAAAGCGCCAGTTGAAAGATTCTCTACAGCCTCCAAATGAATCGCCTTTGTGACCATACACACAAATAGACATACGTATCCTTTCGTAGCAGTAACACGTCGGATACCTGATTTCAACATAATTGGCCCAGCGAAATCCAAACCTACACGTTGAAAGGTAGGAGCAGCTGTTACTCGACAGGTAGGTAGATCACCCATTTGTTGATCCATAGTACTTGGACTACTTCTGAAGCAAACAATGCATTCGTGCAGCACCTTTCGAACCGTTGATCTAGCATTCACAATCCAGAATTGCTGACGCAAAATAGAAATCACTCCAGACGGGCCGATGTGTAGATTTTCACGATGAATTGCTGCAATCAAACGCTTAGTTATGATGCTACGATGTGGCAGTAACAGCTGATGTTTATTGTCATACGACAGATCTGACTTGCGTATACGACCTCCAACTCTCAGCAGCTCACCATCCAAGAAGAGATTCAGATTCTGGTATCGTTGCACAGGTTTACCTTGCTTTATTGCCGACACTACATCCGATAACTCATGATGCTGAATAGCTCTTACAATCCAACGCGTTGATTCTCGCAACTCAGCAATTGTAGGCTTTGGGTCATTAATGCGTTCACCCTTACGTCGTTTGGCATTTTGTTTGAATCGTACAACATATGCTACTATTCTTTGTGTCTTTCGAAAAGATTCAAATTTTACCAGGATCGGAAGAATATCAAGCGGTACTGTGACGCTGCAGGTAACCCTTTGCGTAGATCAGGAATCTCTTCATCGCGTAGATCCTCCATGGGTTCTGATGGCAAAAAATTACTTCGAACATCATTTAATGACCTTCCGTTGACCTTCGCTGAAGCATCAAAAACGACACGGCATTTTGTGGTGCTTTTTGTCGGGTTGAGGACAGCCTGATGTGGGAGATACCACTTCCTTGGTGCTGGATCATTCTTACTTTCCTCTAACACTCTGCAGTGACCAACATACCTGCCTGTTGATTCGCGATAGTGTGTTTCGAGAAAATGGGTTTCGCACATTTCGTCCTCAGATTTCACAGAACGCTCACTTGTAACGTCTTCTATTTCCCAAAACCTTTGCATTATTGATCCTAAACGATCATTTGTCGATACGTTGGTAAACATTTCACTTTCCTTGTATAAATCAGCAACACGCCCTCCTATTACCCATCCAAGACGGGTTTCGGTGATCATCGGTAGTGTGTTCGCTCTTTTCACGGACCCTGATATTGTTAATTCCGAGAGACAATCCATTCCCAGCAAAATGTCCACACTGCCTGGATCGTTAAAGGTTGGATCGGCCAACAACGCACTATCAGGCAAGTTCCACGAACTAATATCGAATTTAACAGATGGCATTTTACCAGTAATTTCGCGATACACAAAACACGTGATACCCATAGAAAAATCGGTGCATCGGGATTTCACAGTAAAGGAACACTTTTGCCTTACAGGCGAATCAATGTTTCCAATTCCTTTTATTGGCACGTTCACATTCACCAAATTTACGCCTAATTTCACCGCAAGCGCTTCCGTAACACAACTGATCTGCGATCCACTATCCAACAGCGCACGACACAACAACAACTCCTTGTTCGCTGATTCCGCGTAAAGCAGAACAGTTTGCAATAGAACAATACTCCCCGAACTAGCGGCATTATCAGCATGCTGGCTTGCGCTCACTCTTTCGGGTTCACTTGAAGCTTGTTCTGACTTCACCGAGTTATTGTCATAATGTAAAATTGTGTTGTGTGCTCCTTCGCACTTACTACACTTCAAACGCGATTTGCAACGGTTTCGCCAATGTCCTGGTTTCAAGCAAATCAAACAAAGCCGTTTTGATTTTACGTATTGCGCACGTTGTTTTCCATCTAACAAAACGATTTCCGGACATTTGTTCGTTCCATGTAGTCCCTTGCACAAATCACAAACCTTTTCACTAGACACATTTTCAACGAACGAAGTTGAAGCCGCTTTTCGTTTCATAGGTGAATTTTCGTTATAATTTGGCCTTTTTTCAACGAAACGACCCTTTTGTCCAACTGCAACATTTGCTTGGCACCTTTCTAACACCGAAACTCTTTCTTTTAGGAAGCACAAGGTTTTTCCGTAATTCGGTAGTTCACTTTTAGGGATGCTAGCTTCCCATAACTTCTTGGTCTCGATATCCAATGAATTAGATATTAGATATATCACCAACGTACAAGAAAGCCCGGCAAAATCTTCACCTAAATACTTCAGGTTTTCCACGTGGCTCTCCACTGATTCCACTAAATTACGCAGACCGACATAGTTCTCTTCGGTTAATTTCTTTAAACTAAACAGTCCACTAATATGTAGGTCCACCATACGACGCTTATTCTCATAGCGATCGGCTAAGAGTTGCCACGCGCGTTCGTAGTTACCGTCATTTATTGTCTTTTGATCAATTACCTTGGCCGCATCACCGCTCAAGGCCTTTTCAAGGTGATAAAGTTTTATACGCGGATTGTCACCACTTTTGTCCACAATGTCTCTAAAAATTGTCTTGAATCGCTCCCATTCCTCATACTTGCCACTAAACGTAGGTATGGGGCGAGGCAATGGGGCATGCACAATCACTGGTGGGACACTGGGACCTGGAACCATTGCTTGAGATGATGTTGACCTTGCCACAAAGGCTTCAGATGCACTCTCTAATTCCAACATCACCTCCTCATGCAATTTAATAGTTTCCTTATACTTGGCGTCATGCACTGCACTATCTCCAACAACAAGCTTAATAATTTCAGCATAATGCTTGTTATGCTCTTCCAATGCACTATCTGCCTTTTTCCCGTACACTTTGCACTGTACCGCGGTCAGCGCCTTTCCCTCATTCTTCGCCTGCAAAATATTGTCCATTATACGACCTAACTCCTCACATGCAAGATCACGCATGTGAATGTTTGGCTTCGCTGCAATAATTGCATCCACCCAGCCCGGTTCTCCGACCGATTTCACGGCTGGTGTGCGTGGCGTTCGAGGTGTGCGAGTCATGATGAAGCGATCTCTATTGATATTCAGCTACCTAAAATCCGGTTCGAAGGACCATGTGATATCTCAGCGGATTTAATAAGGCACTGAACATCTAATTACGCACAAGAACTATTTTATTTTCGCTTCTTGCGACTTAACTCCAGCGCTATCGATCACGTACTGGTTTGCACTCGTGTGCAAACCCTAAAATTGTACTCCCTCCGCTGTGGTGTGCATTTCGCGGAACCGTCCGTTATACCGCTTACCGCCTTGTATAAAAAGGACCCTTTTTTGTTCCTGTTTATCCGCAGGTACCGAACGACACACCACAACAGAGAGAAAAAAAAACAAAAAACAAAAACAAAACTTCCGATGAAACGGAACACAACACATAATCCTGTTTCATTTCCGTTCAAACCATACTTGCTTGCCTTTCTGTCTGTTTAAGAATCGATCGAATAGTTTATCGATGAAATTCACTTATAGTTTGAATAACAGAATAAAGGCAACAACCCAAAAAAAAACCTTCTTAAACTGCAGCAAAGCAAAAGAGAAAAAAGTAAAAGGGTAAAAGGAAAAAAAGAATTTCACACAATTTGCAATTTAAAATAGGGAAATTCACGTATCATTAGCCCTTTGCTTGGAATAGTTTCACGGCGAATGCGCTTTTCCTTTGTTCAAAACTATTGATTTTTTCCGCCTTTTGGCTTGGTTTTGAAGTTTCGAACGCACAAAGAATGTTTCACCCTCGCTACCTAGTGGCGGCTAATTTCCGGAGCATTTTTCTCGTTGTGCCAGTGCTGTGGCCGGGTTCTACCATCCCGAACACCCGTACGCTAGCGCAAGCGTCGGTCGGAAAGACCGTAGGAAATAACGAGGAAAACCCGACCGTCCTTCGGTACACGGTACGGCCTTTCATCCTATTCATATTTATTTTCATTTTATTTAAATTTCCTTCCTTGCGGGTGGGCGTATCCTTTGGGCCACCCACCCATCCATCGTGCAACTGGCCTTGCGTTCACCATGTATTTCTGACGTCGGTTTTTCCTGCTTCTTCTTTTCGCGGGTATCTTTTGCGCTTTCTCAACCCTTTGGTGTTTGGTTGGACCTGTTTTCTTGGTTTATATAAATCTTCACCATCCACCGTGTTCGTCCGTGGGTGGGTGGGTGGATTGGGAGTAAATGAAAAACCGCAGCAAACGCCTCATATGGCAGGTGGCGGCCGGGACACGTTCATTGCTGCTTTACAAGTCCAAACCGCAGCGGCATCATTTTCCAACGGTCGACATTCTTCTATTATGGAGAAATTTCCACACTTCTTCCGTTCTTTTCTTTACACGCGCTATGCTGCTTGCGTCCTTGAACATTCATTTATGAAAAAGGAAAAAAAATATAACCACAATAAATGTAAACTAGCACAAGAAACAGGCTAGCAGAATGGGTTTTCATCCTTGCACCTGGATTTTCAACAAAATGCTTTGTCTTTTAATGAGCCCAACAAACAATGGGTGAAGTATGCGGGAGTACGGTTGACAGGTAACCGGTCCTTAGCCCATTTCTTCATTCTAGCTGTGCTCATCTGTGATGGCGTTTCTTTAAGCGAGAGCAGTATGTGGCGATGTAGTAGTAAATCGAGAACATTATCATGTTGTTTGGTTTTGTGAATATTTTCTAAACATTGGTAGAAGCATGTATGCGCATTGAAATGTTTAGAAAATAAATTAAGCATTTCTACTCTTTTCTTTATCAATTGAAAATATAAGTGTTAATATTAATATTGTTGTAGAATACAAGAGGCTGCTTAACTGTGCAGATGAGCAATCAGCATGCTTCTTACATTTGCCAAACAATTCCCTGGTGATACTACACAATAGAAGAATTCATCTAGGTGTATGGAGTCAAAGATGGATATTTTCTTCCATAATCTATGGCGTTATGCTATGTAAAAAAAGAAAAACTAAAGACAGAAAACTATTACTAGTGTAGAGATTATGATTTCATATTAATTGTCTTGGATATACTCAAGAATATTAGGGGGGAAATTACAAAAGCCAGCAACTATGAATGCTATGACTAAGAAATTATTAGAATCAAAAAATTGTATTTGTTGAAGCTATAAAATGGAAAATAAATTAGCTATTATTGGTTTGAATATTTATGACAATTTTACTAGACATTCTCAAACAGAAACAAATTTGAGTAAAATTAATTGAAAGTAATTACTTATTTACTACAAACAATATTAATTATAAAGGTAAAGGTATTGGTATTCTTTACATGAAAAAAAAACAGTTGTTGAATAAACTATAATAATAGGTAAGAGTTGTTATTTCAACTTGCTTCAATTTGCGTACATAACCAAATTGAATTAACTAGAGCTTGGTAATTCTCTATACCAATCTATTTTTACCATTTTGCAAGCTAGATAAAAACGTGCAAACAATGAATTCTTAGATTCATTTACCATTCAAAAACCCTTGGCCTATTGGCCATTCACTCAGCTGAAGATAATTAATTAGCCTAGACTCAAATGAAATGTGTGTCCTCCTATGAAAATCAAGCACTTCGACAATACTCTCGTGTAATAGAAATAGACGCCATACGAATAAAATAAAACAACAACTGAAACACACATTCAATGTAACCTAAAGAACTGTCCGTAGATTTGTGGGCGAGCCACAATGTGAAGTGTATAGATGATGTTTTGCAATTGAATCCAAATGGACACATTAATTCATTTTTGGTTGTATTTTTACTGTTCTTCATTTGTATCTTTGACGTCTTTTCAGTATCATCTTCAGTATCAGACGGTTACGGATCGCAGTTGTTTTGTTTAAAACTAACTAATTCTAAAACTAATTACTGCACATGGTCTCTGCAAAAAGATGGTGCAGAATAGAAAAGCCACAAATAGGCCTAAAAGGTCGTGAAACGTTTTTGCGTATCTTTATTTAGCTTTCGTCCATACAGACTATGACACCGTTTGAATTTCAATTCGGAATGCAAAAAAAAACGAAACACATCACGTCTTGTTCTCCGCAAGTCGTCAAGAGTCCTGGTACGGTTTGGAGGTCTGGAGGACAATTTTCACAAACCGACCAAGCGGTTGGTATTTTTCGGGCTCAAACGTGGTATAACCTCCGCTACTCGGGGGAATAGTTGGAAATTGGATGAAAATGCTTTCCAATTTAGTTTGCTTCACATACCGAAACGGTATTCCTGCGCTAGGTACTGGTCAGTGTTTTCGGGAAAATACAACAAAATCATTGAGCGAGCAGAAAAAAAGGTAAAGATAAAATTAAAAAAAAGAACTCCACAATAACATACAGACGGGCCTTCAATCGGAAAGGGCTCGGTTTTTACTTTTTGTTGAGCCTTTTGCCCGTTGTCTTCTTACTTAATCAACAACGACGACCCGGGCCGCGGATCGTGATGAGCTTTTCCATCCCGTTTGCCCGACCCGTCCGGCTATATCGGTCTCGTTTTGGGTTTATGGATTATTTTTATTCGTCTTATTATGATCAACAAAATTTTTATTACCATTATGTGGTTTAGTCGGCATTTCGGGCACGACCGTTGTTGCTATTTGTTAAAGTGCTGTGCACTGAGCATGAAACCTTTTCCGTAAGCGGCGCAATACCTTTAAGTCTGTTCGTAGAATGTTTACTGGCACAGATACAAAAGCAGACACAGGTCAGCTGGTACGGGGTTTGGTTCTACATCTTTACAGAAATGAAACCATAAAGCATGAAGCTACAAAAGCAGTGAGCGAAAATGCTGTCTCTGGGGGTATATGTCATGCGGCTTCTCGGATGCTTCCGTGCCCGAAGCAGCGTTCGGTGACAATGATTAATATTCAGCGTGCGTTCGAATGTTCCCACGTGCCATGTGCGAAGCGTCATCAGGCTTTACGCATTACGATACATACACGGGCCCCCGGCCCGGTGGAAGCCACTCGTACACATTAGGTGAATGCCGGAGATTGGATTTGATGGGCACGGTTTTAATGGGTACGCGTGTAAAACAGTAATATCTCAATCTGGGGCCTGTAGTACCTCGATAGAACAAAATGGACATCATGTAAAAGCGAACCAAGGGGAGATAACAAGAATAACTCCACTAGAAATGAAGAGAAGAAACAACCAAAAATCGTAAGGAAACAGAACCAACATTGACAGTGATCAATGGAACTGCCTTGCCCATCCAAACTCATCATACGGTCCAAAGGCGCTCAATCACATTGGCAAACATTTGCTCAAACGAAACTTTCGCTTTTAGGTAAGCTTCAAACTTAAACCCCACGGCGTTCTTCCCTTTCATTTTCCCCCACAACTCAACATAGCGATTGAGTGTGGGGCGTACGTTCAAGAGTTCTAGATCACAGTTGAATAATTGGTGTAATTGAATAAGTTTTTAAATAAATAAACAATTTCTTACGCTTTCGATCTACCGCCAAAAACCCCGAACGGATCGTACTTAATGTCGGCGAAATGTAAGTCGAAACTCTACTTAGCGCAAGTTACTTTACTCCCTCCTTCAAGTCTTTCTCTCTCTCTCTCTCTCTCTCTCTCCCTTAAACTCCCCTTACCCGACTCTTGTGTGGGACTCTTGCTTCGGCTCATTTCAGTCAGTCGAACTGCGGATAGCGACCGACGTAACTTTCGTTAGAAATAATATTATTTAATTTAATTAAGTTTACAATAATTGTGTTGCGCTTCGTTCGCACACTTCTAACCGGTAGAAAGGACGCGCACGTCAACCGCAACGGCGCATGCGGTGATAAAGATGATGGTGCACTCGAAAATGGCACCCAACCGGGAGTCAATGGTTGGGCATCCAGTTTTCTAGGTGGGTATGGCGAAAGCAATTTGGCCAACAAGCAGAAGCACCTCTCCGTGTGAAGGTTTTTGAGGTTTTCTTGCTTAAACGGCAAAGGTACGAATGACATCGGGAATGGAGAACTTTCTGGCGGGTTGTTTTTTTTCTCCTCTGTTACTTCTTCTCTCCATTCGTTGCATGGCTGGGAGGTGGTTGATAATAGAAATGGGGTAGGGAAACGATAACAACATTTCGACGGTGTATCGTCAGTGGCAAAAGATGTGGTTTCTTTGGATGTGCGCACCGTCGCGAGCTGAAGATGTAGCACATTCAATTGGAAACGGTGCGAAAGTTTAATGTTATTCTACCGGCCCCGTGCCGGGTGCGATGTGTTGAGGTACGGTGCACACGGGTGCTGTTAAAACATAGGTGAGAATTTATTTAAACTTTCTCATCGTTAAAAAGTAATTTTTACCTGAAGCGTTCTAATATAATTTGTGTTGCCGAAGTTTCGTGTAGCGTGTAGAAACGAGCGATCGTGGAGGGAGTTGATGGTGAAGGTGCATGGGTAATGTATTGATGAACATTATGTTCTTACAAGAGCGAGTGTGCCAGAAATCATAAGAATGTAGACAGGTGTCAATATTCTTGGTTTAAAGAGGTTTCAATGGTTTTTTTTTGGTTGGGAGTCAAAGCAATGACTATAATGAAGTTTTGAGTTTTAATAAGGTAAAGTACTTTTGACGTAAAGTAGAATCAAAACTCAATTTGAGTAGATTTCTTGAACGTGTTTTTACCAAAATTCTTTCATATTACTATTATGAATTTCACAGCTAAACTTGCCAGAAATTGTTTGAAGTTTTGCATGCAAATTGTTAAAACTTTTACGTCTTACCTTAGTGAATATTATTTTCGTCTTTTTTAAACGGAGTAAAAGCCCTTTAATTTTGTTTTGTTTAAATGCCTTAGTATATTTATCACTTATAAAATTGGTTGTTCCTAATGATAGCAATCTAAAGTTAAATTTTGATCGCATTAAATAAAATTGCTGATAATTGAAACACTTAAAAAAGGCTTTTGTAAGCAGCTGTTATAATTATAATCAAAACAATTATTCCACTGTCCGTAAGGGTTGTTAATTTTCTAGTGTTATTCACTTTACAATGTCAATATGTCTCGCATGTTTACATTTACACCTACCCCATTATTTGCAGAGAGAAGGAGAGAGAAAGGGCGAAAAAAAGGTCAGCAAATCCACTACACTCTCGCGTGGAGCTCAAAGCGTGTCTGTCAACGCTGCCATCCGGTAAACGTTGTGCTAACTGTTTTCGCTGCCAAACACATTTCCGGTTTTTGACGTGTCTGCTAAATTTTACATTCCCACTAAACAATCTATTAACCTAACTTGACGCCACCGACAGGGCGCCCACGCGGTATAGTTTTTTTTTTGAAAGTTGAAGAAACTGCTGCAAAACGAACCTTCGACAATCGTCAGTTAACATGCAACATTCAAATCCACGGTCCCGCAGCGAGTACTCGAAAATCCGGTCGACACCATCCGGGTTTGTTGGAACGGTTAGTGGGAAATAGGGAATTTCAGGAGTGGTTAAATGAAAAAGAAAAAAAATCACACAGGAAACACCATTACCGGAAGCGCTCTCGAAAAACTCCGAAACGAAGTGAATCCTTCCTCCGTTGAAGCATTTCGGAAAATTCATCGAAAATTGGCTCCGGTTCAGTATAGTTGTGCTGCAGCTATATTTGCAGTTGCGGCTCACTCGTAAATTCCTTTGCTCTGCCCAAGAACCCATGCCTCGTGTTTACTGTTTTGCGCCCGAAAGGCCCCTTGCTGATGGGCTGTGATCGGGCTTTTTGGTGAAAATGGCAGTGCCGTCAGGAAGTTGTGTTTATTTGTTGTCGGATTTCGAGAAACGTCAATATTTACCATCCCGGAAGCTAACCGTTTGCTGTGTGTTGCGACTTGATGGCCAATACAGACACACACACACACACATACGTTCGCACGTACGTCCGTTTTGTTGCACACGGACTGTGTGGCTAAGGGTGGTAAAGGAGTATCGATTTATTAAAATTTCCCTGCCCCCGGATGGTGTGAATGTCGTCGGGCTCGGTAGTGTGCTAGTTACCTGCCCGTCATCTTTCGATTGCGTCGGAAAATTGAACGTTGAAATAGCTTTTTTGTTTTGCTTCCGCTCCTACACACAGTCCCGGGAAGGATTAAGTCTCGGAAAAATTGATTCAAAGACCCGGGGAAAATTTGTCCTACGGGCGCGTCGCAAACGAATGACGATCGGGAGGGCCCCAGGGCCGCAAATCCTACGACGAGCGACGTGTGCGTGAAAATCCGGCTGCCATAAAGTATTAATGAGCGAGTAGAAGTCTCACGATAAATTCCATGATAAATGACACCATTTACCATAAATTATGAGCCTTTCATACTGTTCATAATTCTCGCGAGTAGGGAGGGAAAAAGCGAACGACGAAGAAACGTCGCTATCCTGCCGGGGCACGATCGGCATCGACCACCGAGAGAAAGTCGTCCTGCTTAGTTCGCTTTCGTACGCGTTAGTCCGATGGAGTCTTCGGCATTGGGTAATGGGGACAGGCGGGGTGTTGTTTTCTTTTCGTTGTTTTCTATTGGTGAGTTTTTTTTTGTTTGCCCTGGGTAATTTTTCCATTTGGGGAGAGGGAAGGAATGTATAAGAGTAGCAAAACCCATAACCTCTGAAATGTGCTCCAAAACCGTTAATATGGAAAATAATAACGACCCCGGCTGGTCATGATTGGCGCCCATGTATGCAGCGTACAGCGTGAGAAAAGCCTGATGGAAATGAGTGCATTAAATTCAATTGAAATGTGTTATGAAATGGATTTTAAGATGTTATGTTAGGTTTAAATTTGCAATTAAATTGTCTGTACTGCTGGGGATGACTTTTGATTTTATTGTTGTATTAAGTTATTCAACAAAATCATAGCATATTGTGTGTTCAGAAGCTATTTAAACTATAAAAGGTGAATATTTACATGATCTTTACTATGCATAATTATTGTCTGGTTCTGATTTCGATCTCAGAATTAAAATCTAAATTTTATTCATGAAATATCATTGCTAGTGACGGCCTTTAGGCAATTATTTATGCGCTAGGTATTATCAAGCTTTAAGTTTCCTGCAGTAATCAACACTTAAATCTGTTGTTTAAACATTTAACATTTAAACATTTAAACTGTTGTTGTATAAAATAGAAATAAATTCAATAATCAAATTAAATTACTTCTTTGACAGCGTTTTATACCCTTCAGGGCATTAAATTTAGTTAATTTAGATCTACTAAATGGCTCACCACGCCTATAGTTGCCAGGAAAAAAATTCTAAACAATAAAAAAGAAATGATATTCGTTCACTGTTTGAAACTGTTGCTTGGAAATGTACTACATTCGCGATGTCCGCTGTCTGGCGATGTGTTCCCGAATGATGCGACGGGGTTAATGAAAACGACCACCTGCAAAGGTGGAAAATTGCTTTACCGAATGGAACACAACACGTTTTCCACTCTTGATTTGCTCGCACGTTTTTTTGGTGTCGAGAAGAGAACTGTAACGTAAATTGAGTTCTTTTTTATTTTGCTTTAGCTGATTGTGTCTTCTCTTTCCCATCCCAGGATAGTGTTTAGGCTGGAATGGCAAAACCTACGCGAAAGGTATCACCCATCACCGTTCGAAGAGGATAGAGCGGCCAATGCTACTAATAACAGTTATTTTTCTTTGCCACCATTGAGGTTGTGCTCTTTGGGTTTTTGCTCCCAAAAACCACCACTTGGTTTTCCGCTACCTCTTCTCTCCCGGCAAATGACTACAAACGTCGATGCTATCACCACCTTGCGCTTGTGCTTCACAACAACCAACAGCAGCAGAAAAGTCGAACCGAAAGCTCGAAACAAATGCGAAAGGATTTTTTTCTTCTTCGTTTTGTCTGTTCATCCCCTCCTTTTTTTTGGTTGAATAGCAGTGGGAGAAAATGATACAATGAATACATGAGGTGTGGGCTGACCTCCTCCATTGGAATGGCCACCGTGTACCACGAAAACACGCCCGCAACATGCCCGAAAGTGTGCGACCCATGGAATATACTCACGAGGCGCTTTGGTTGGCTTTGAAGGATTTAGGTTTATTGAATTTTATCACGAAGTCTCGTTTAACGAAAACACGTTTTCAAAGCTACCTATTTTTTCTATTATAGGTTTTTTTCCCTCTTTGGGGAAATCCTTTGCCACCTGCCGCTATCATCGGCTAGGGTTTTTGGGGGTGAATGAAGCACAAGGCCTCTTGAAAACTATTCGATGCCATACCGTCAAACCGTTGGAGGGAAACTAGCGTATTTTGACAGCGTTTTTCGAACCATTCACGATGTGGCAGTTGTGTCGAAAGGGAATGGAACGTACCACCGCCCGGTTGCAACACCGATGCTTTAAATATCGTGTGAAAAATAAATCGAGATCCTTTCGGTACTAACCTACAAATGTATGACTGTGGCTGTGGGAAAAGAGTATGTTCATATCTTTCCCACTTTTCGATATTTGGCTGTATGTATGTATGTACGCTAGCCCCAGACAACACAGTGGGTGGGGAAGTAAGTTTTCGATCTACTTGGTGCTTGGTGCTGTCGGTTGGGTTTCCTAAAGTTTTCCATGTTTTTATTTTTCCAAAGGTACATATTGATTGCTCACATGATATTGGGCGATAACCATAATTTAGTTGGACTTTTATTTTGGGTGCTGCTTCCACCACCGTGAAAGCAGGTTGAAGTTCGAGCACGGTAACGAATTGATCGGCAGTAAGTGCGCATCAATTAATGATCTTGCTGCGGAACTGTGTGAAGTTTTGTGGCTAGTATCCTGGTGGCAGAGAGAAGGTGTTGCAACATTGGTATGGGATTTATGGTTACATGTTTGCTTGCTTTTATGGTTAGTTTGCTGGTATGAAAGATTTTTATTCACGAAAGATGTGTTAAAAGATTCTTTACATACACAGACGGTACCAACGAAACCATTTTTTAAAAATGAAATGTCAACAAACTTCAATCTTCAGGGTTATGTTTTATGCTGTAAAAGAATCCTGTACTTATGTTCCCATGAGCTTATATTTTTTTCATTGTAGTAAAATTAAGTAAAACCCCCAACGATCTTAAAAATTCAAATCAGCACATTGCAATAAATTGTTTAGAACTGTTTAGATGAAGTAACTAATACGAAACTAATTTAATTTTGTTTTGTAGTTCTGGTGTTTAATCTTGTCGGGTTTTTGAAAATTATGAATAGAGCAAAGCAAGTTTTCAGACGTTTTATTTATCCCGATGCTTAAAAGAAACTCAAAGGAAGAATAAAAACAAATTCTCGCACACAGTGCGATTTTGAACCACTTAAGAAAACTCAATCAATTGTGTCAAAGTGAATTGAAATCGGTAAATTGTTCGAAACACCCGCTTAGCTGACTTGCACGCGGGCTTAATTGTCCTACTCGTATGCTCAGACTCGATCGATAATGCTACCAGCGATATTTCTTCTGTTCAATCGCAACATGGTCGACGATTGCCAGACACAAACACAGACCCATGCTCCAAGGAGAAGAAGGTGCGTCCCTTAAGGGTGAAGAACCGTGGACGGGATTCTTTCTTCGAACCAGCTTCAATTAGTGTAAACGTCGTCCTTCGTCGAATGTCGCTGTACGAGTGCGTAGCGTCCGAAAGGCGGACGGCAATACCTGATTAAAGTTTAATGCAATAATTAAGTTCTATCAACTCCCGCCTTTCCATCTGCGAACGGTGGCAGACCATGGATGGAAGAAAGGTACGCGCACGGGACGTGTATTAACTTTTCAATATCGTTCCAAATCCATGCGCCTTACACTACACTCGTCTTGATAAACGTTTAGCTCCAGGTGGCGTTGGTCGTATGACAATGGAGTCCCATTGTTGTCGCAACATTGTTGTGTCTGTGGCGGCGTACAACAAATCGTGGAAACCATGAACCGTTTCTGTACGGTTGGGATAAAATCGCTCGCAACCATTTCCGGCTGGTCAGCTTTACCAGATCTACAACGAAAATTTGCTCCTTTTCTAAGTAAGACACCCGTTTTTTCATCCGTTGTACGTGGAAAATAAGGATTGTTGTTCACAGACTCGTAACGGGAAGCGTTCCGTTTCATTGAGGAATGCTTTTAGTGTTTGTGTTTCATCGTGTGGCGCAAGTTTTTCACGTACCAAACAGCTCGGGTTCTTAGCAATATGGCGACCACGAAAGCATGGAGTAGGAGGACTGAAAGGAAAAAGTAAAACCATCACTAGAACGATGGTACACCCAAGCTTCATCTAGAACGGATCGGTGTATACGGCTGTGGTCTTCAAAAGAAAGTCTGCCATTTTTCTAAGACAATTTAATATTGCACCTGTTCCACTTCTCGGTATTTTTTGTTCCCCCAAGAGTTAGCCTCTTTGAAAGAGACAATGTGCGTAGGAGAATAATATCCTTCCCGAAAATAATCGCATACGTATGAAAGCATCTGCGAGCATACGCAGGCAAAACAAAGCTGTCGGGTAAGCATGGTTTGCCTGCTACCTTTCATAAAGCTGATATTAAACACTTGTCTTTGAAGGTGAGGTAGATTTTCTAAATTGGATATTATGGTAGCAATGTAAGTGCGCACGTCTTTTCGGTTGGACGTGCGTGTGTTACACAATGAAACCATACGCATCGTATATTACGTCTTTTTGGACCGTTGGTTGGCAGAGGAAGAGAAGACAAACGCGATAGAAGTGAGTTGTGTTTGAAAAATGTAAACGATGATGTGCTTTTTCTTTTTAATTTATTTTTATAAAAAATAGTCCACAAATTTACACAAACGATAACAACAAATAAAAAGGACAAAAATTGGGAAACCTTCTTGTCTTCAGTTTCTGAGGCGAAATTTTATGTAAACAATTTGAATTAATTGTTGTTGGTTTACGTTACGCTTGAAAAAATAAAATAAATACAAAAACTAATGGTAATGGCACGTTTTGCATTTCGCAGTAATAGTTTACACTGGCAAAATGAAAAAAAGAGGAAAACGAAAGGCAAATCCGATAAGACTATGCAAACTAAGCATGAATAAATATACGCAAAATTGTTTGCCAAACGGATAAAAACTCTCGCAGCCCAAAAGCGAACACTGTTTGCGCTTTTCTGATTCTTCGCACGCCCTTTTTATCCATCCGTGTGGGTGTGTGTGTGTGAGTGTGTCACTAGTACTGCCTCAATTCATTATGAAATTCAGTTACGCTTGCAGCTGTTTTATTTTATTTTATTTTTCACCCCGCACGTGAAGCAAAACTTAAAAATAAGGAAACCAATTGAGTTTACGCCTGCTGAATGGATAAAGTGAAGTTAAAATAAAGCACACAACAAAAAAATTGAGCAAAGTAATGCAATACAAAACTAAAACATACATACACAAAAAATGAAATAAAACGCTTGCATACAGAACGTGAAGAGAAAATGTTTCAAACAGTTATAACAGAATATATAGCAGACCAAAAAAAAAAGGATAAAAGAAGTTAATAATAATGAATGCAGACGATCGGCAACTGCTGCACGGAGAAGTTTCCACAGTCACTGAATGCGCAAAAAAACATTGCAAAATGGGACGGGCGCAACAAACCGAACAAAAAAAATATGGATATGTATATGCATCTTCCAAAAATAAAAGAAGCAACATGAAACATTTCACGAAAAAGGTAACAACACTGGTACAAAACAGGATTCAGGATAAAATATAGCAAGTTCGGTATGTATTTTTTCCGTATGACGGGCCAAAAACGATCTCCAGTCCAGGTTACGGCAAGAAGCTTGTGGCGAGCCCGGGAATCCCTCCGAACGCAGTGAGCTTTATGCAGAATTGTGAATATAGTAGTCGTGCATGCATATTCATAGGACAAACGATGGCCAGTTCATTGGTTCACGGGTGCTTTAGAAGCATACCGAAATACTGTTCGTGTCCCGCTGCTGTCGCGAGTCGATGTGCAGTGCACGAATCGCATGAGTGCAATTGCAGAACACTCCACACCAGGCTGTTTGCAAAATCACCCAGAGCGGAATGGGTAAAAAGCTGGAATATTTCCAAAGAAGCAAAAGGGAAAACCCAGCAACACTCAACAACTGCACACGTACATATAACACAACAATAGGCAGCGCTTTATCGAGAACGGAAGTGTGCGGTAAAAATTAGCTAACCGCGAACACAAGTTGAAATAGTTTTCCCCGGTCCATAGCTGGCAAAGGAACTGTATGTTGCAAACGGACGTACGATAATTCTGGTAAGCAAGGTGCAAGGTTGGATGACAAATAGTGGTGCAAGGTAGGTGGCTTTTCGATGATATCGGAGCATTTGATGGTATGCAGTACGGGAAACGTTTAACGACAAGCAACCACTACCGGTCAATTACTGAAGCGAAATCGAGGAAGGAACTTAAGCTCATTTGTTTGTGTTTTTTTTTTTTGGAAAGGAATATTCAAACTAATTTTATTTCATATGGGTTGCATTTGGGGATGTATTTGAAAGATAACGATTAAACTTTTTTTGACAGTCCGAACGGAAAAAAAACTTCTTCATGCAACAGAACATCTAAAACAATCTTATCAACAGCTCCATCAAACTGCAGAACGTGTTGTGATGTAAAATTAGTCGAACAATAAAACTGAAGTTTTTTTTCTCTCTTATTGTTAAATCATGTCAACACTACGCAGAGGAGTTATTAAAATTGCCCTGAAAAATTTATTAAACTTAAAGCTAGACATAATCGTTTCATATTGTAAGGCTTTTGAAATTTGTTAAAGCTGCTTTCAAGCTTGTATTTATTCGCCAAACTTTTACGGTACTCACAATTTAAAATCGACGGTTTGTAAAAATTAAATAAATGCTTCTACAAAAGGAAAGCACAACAAACCATTACAGCTGTAAAGTAATGATTTTGTTTTTCCTTCTTCCAATCCGATGTGCACCATTGTACTACAAAAATAACCTTAAGCTTGAACATCTTCGCGTTCCGCAGCTAAGGAAATGGTTCAAATTTTCCAATCGATTTACAAAATTAACAATTGTCAACGGTTCTGATCTGTGCCATTCTGGCGAAAGACACCACCAGTCTAAATGGAATTGCTTTTCAAACCTTGCGCTCCAATTTGCACAACGAACTTGCCAAGCGTGCACGGTTCGCGCCCGTCCCGCTAAACAAGCAGAAGCGAAGAACAAAATAAACCTTTAAACGTAGCAAAAGCTTCATCTTTTTTGTGACTTTTTTGCTTTCCGCTGGATTTAGCGATTTTCAAACGTGATCTGCATAACGAGTAGCCATCGATCGTCCTGTCGCGCGGCGCTAGTTATCGTCATCGGTGAAGCATTCTTGCTATCGTTATCATCGTTGTACTCACTTCGAGAATTGCTTTTTGCCCGACGGCATCCGGTGCTGCGAACGGGATATTTTGAGTGCGATGTGAAGCACTTGAAGAAGGAAAGAAAAGAAGGAAGAAAAAAAAACCTAACAAGTCTTTCCTTGCTCGGTTCTGCCTTGTGGTACCGTGGGTCGTGACAGTCGCGTGATTGATTTCGATAGATTTAGGTGTCAAAATGTTGATACATACTTATCGCTGTTGTTGAATCCCGCTTGCCGTACGGGGGGTTCTGTGTAATGATTTACTTAAAGGGGGATTTTATTCGTCCGTCGGCTTTACTCGACGCGAGTGCGGTGTTCGAAGAGTAATTTTGTTTTTTTATTTTTTCGTTGAGTGTGCTATCTAATAGAGATCCTGAGAGTTTGACAAGGAAACATTTGAATCTCATTATGTTGTTTTGTTTTGTTACAGAACGTTACAGGGTAAAACAAATATGTCGTACCCAGCAGGACTGATGTATTTTTATCCATCAGTCAAACGTGCGTGGTGGAATGGTTTAATTTTTAGTGGAAAAAAAGGAAATAAGCATTATTTTGAAGCGATGTTAATATTTTTAAAAAATCCGGATTAGTTGGCAATTTTAATTACTTAAGTCAACTTCTATTTTAGCTCCGAAACACCTTTCGATTACTTCTTTCATAAAGTACCGGGCGTCTCCATTGGTTTCGTAAAATTAATTGATGATCATAAATGAACCCAAACATTGTACTCTGCTATGGTACAATTATGTTACAGAGCTTCATACGTAAAATAATATGCTACACAAAGCCCCTCCCCCAACTAAATCGATGTGCCTAAATCATCCAGCAGCGCGCGTTAAACCTTAGTTGAAACAAATGATGTCCCGGATCAAACAAGTGCCAAGTGCGAAACTTCTTGCCATTCTGATCTCATGTGTGTGGAACAGTTCAATGGTTTGCTGCATTTATTTGTTGCCTGCTGTTAAATAATTCAGACACCCGTCCCACGAACTTCCAGCTGAATGATACCGGTTGCGGTGCCGTTTCTCCTCAGCGAAAGACAATAGTGTGCGACGAGCGACGGTGAATTTGATGTTGCGAAAAACCCTCGAGAGGTGTGTGCGCGACCACGATCATAAGAGTTTATGAAGTTGGGTAGTTTTCGCGGCACTGGAAAGCCGCACGTTCGTGCTCAAGTGTGCAAGAGGTGCCCAAGTTTTTGGTGCTGCCGACGCGACAGCAACAGTAGTCAACAAGATGATTATGGTTCTCCTCATTTCGTACGCCTTCCTTCACCCCATTAACTAGCAGGTGGTGGTGGTGGTGGCAACTGGGATCAGAAATGTTGCTCCACAGATTGTACCACGACGTTCGGATTGGTGTACAGCATCCTCAAGCACGGCGAGCGGTGGAAGCAGCGAAAGACGTTAGATGACGCTACCACTCCACATTTCGACTATAACAACGTGATTTACTTTCTTACCACGGCACTGAAACTGTGGCAATAAAACGCGTCGCTACCACGGCTGGCACGGGTAGCACATTATCAGATACTAGCAACTGGGAACTCGGGCGGAATGATTATGGGCGTGGAAAGAAATGTTCATTCTTCGACGAACTCTCTGCAGCCGTGAAGGTGCCCGACCCGCACCGGGCACCGTTACAATGGAAGCCAAACGACAGATACGATGAATTGGATGTTCCTGCACGGTTACTAACGAGCAGAACCCGCGTGAGCGGTAACCATGCCGCTGATGCTGGGTCGTGATGTTGTTACGAAGGAAACGCCAGATAAACATAAGCAGCGCCATTTTCCTAGCAATTGAATATTCTAGGTGGTTTTAGCCAGAGTCGGAAAATCATAATGAAGCAAAAGGTTAGAACAAACTGTGAATTAAAAGATTAAACACACGATAGTACTGCTTCTCCAGCGAACTATCACATTTTAATTAGTGCATGCATAAGCCAGCTTCCGTACTGATAGATTTCATGCTTTAGTTGTTGTTGCTGTTTTGTGTGTAACTGACATACAGGGGTTGTGCTTAGCTAATTATCATTCTTACACACCGATGCAGAATGGTGTTAAATAAGGCTTTACATCAAAACTAGGTGTAGATCTAACCGAAGCAAAACTTTATATAAATTAATTTTGTTAAGAAAAATTAGTCACTTTAATGTTTTTACAATTATTGTTAACAATAAAGATAGTAATTTTCATATAAATGGAAATAACCAATAAAATGCAAATACTAAAAGCTCTCAGAATTAAAAGTTATGTTCAAACTTAGAACAATGAGATCGGTCAAGGAAAATGAACTTTTCTTTCATGAAATGAAACAAACAAAAATTTATCTTTCATGTTTACCGTTCCACAACAGCAAAACGAAACGAACCACCTACACAGCGAGTGGATCTTACCTCCACCAAAAAAAAAAACCTGATCCATGCAGAGATGCAAGATCTAGCGAGTGAGAAGCACATGACGCTTGTTCAAAACACTAAGCTAACCTATTTTCTGCGCACGGGTTTTGCTGATGATGTGCTCGTCGGCGGTAAAGATGCAGCCGGCAAAGGACAATGTCTGTGAAAATTGAGACAACCAGTTGATGAAGCGTTGCAGGTGCACTTCAAGCAGCATCCTAACGTCAACGGTTAGAATGCACTTGGGTTATTGCATCAACGGCATCCGGTGCATTTTGAAGCGGTCGGTACAAGTGGCCCCTACCCCCTCTAGTCGTCCGTGAGTAACTCGTGGCGAATGGCGATGTGTTGGTGTTTGATGTGTACCCGCTGTATGTGTGTTTAACCGGGGTGAACTTTTGCTATTCCCGCTCAAGTTCGTTTATGGGTGAGTGCACTATTTTCGGTATGTCCTTAGCAGATGCTTCAGATAATGCAACACACTAGCAAAAAAGGCGACGGAGCACACGGTGGTAAATCTGGTACTGCTGATCGACAGTGTTTTGGGCTCTTAGCCAACCAGATAGCTTTGGGGATAAGAGATTGTAAAAGAAAAAGGACGAAGAAGGAAAAAATAGTACCCTAACACACAATGGGTACGGGTCATCGCAAAAACGAGTCGAAACAAGACTGGTAACTGACAACGACCCGCCTGTCGATAGTGCGATAATAATGACGATAATAACGATAACACAACCACCACCGCCATCATCATCATCCTTCCATGCTATCGCCGGGTACGGTTCTGTGCAGCCATGCTCTTTAGATTCTGTCAGCCATTTGGCTTTGTAGGCAAACCCCCTTACCGTGATGCGATCGTTCGGAGCTGAAACCGAAGAAAGGGGCATAAGATGTGGGATAAATTTCCCCCGAGTGTGATGGATAGCTCGAGATGAAATGAATGAATCGTCTTGCTCAGCCCTCGGCCCAGTTCACCGTTTCCGGGCGTAGTCCATTGTGTCGGGACATTGCGGGTTGCCGCCCGGGTTGATTCCGGTTTTTCTCTCGTGGCAACCTGATCGCACGAAACCGTCAACCCCGACGGTGACGGTGTAGCATCCGGACGGTGGCACACTATCACATCTCACACAACAATGGGCGCTACAGAATGATCTCTTTGTTCTGTTCGTGTGTGCTTTCCCTTAATTTGCAGTACTTTTTCACTTCTTCTTAAGAACACATTCCACTAGGCGAGGTGGTTTCGTGTTTGCTTTATTAATCGGATCCAGGCGAATAATGGTTAAATGGTTTTGCTGCACCCTTGTACGCAGCTGTAATTTTATTACAATTGAATAAAAGGTAATGCCACTAACAAGGTTTGACGATTGTTGCGAATCAAATGAAAGGATTTGTGAAAGAGGAGAAAAATAACAATGGGTAAGATATTAGGAAAATAATTGATTGTAAATACGTAAAATCTTTTGGTTATTTTAGGTACATTAGGGTGCAACGTGGTAGAGTAAAAATATTGAGAAAAATGTTTAAATACATACATAATTTACTTTTTATATTTAGCTGAAGTATGAGACATTATTCTCGTGATACTGTACCAACAATTTTTGAAATGTTTCTTGTAACTCAGTTATTCCTATATTTTTTCTCGTCTTTAAACGTACCCAATACATAAATAACCCGTGACAGAAGATTGTGTTTGCAAATTTACGCTGAAATCGAATCTTCCTCTTGTGTGATATCGTTATGCGACGAAATGTTCAATAATTTAAGGCACAAACAATGTGAAGCATATGCAGCTGAGCTTCTTCAAATCAGACAATTGTTTCCGGCTGCATTTGGTGTGCTAGTCACAATAAAAAAAACACACACAGTAAAGGAAGCATCTCGTCTGTTAAGCCGTTTGCTGATTGCTCAAGACTTTGTCAGCAGTGCTTGAAGCACAGTATCATCATCCTTCTCCGGTAAGGATTGTATCAAATTGAAAACAAAAGCTTCCAACCATCTGGCTGATCCTGGTTTTTGACAAAAATCCACACGGCGAAAGAATGGATCATTCAGAAACGTACATTTGAGCGGAACAGATGTAGCAGGAGAATATGGGAAAGAAAACTGCAACATCATCCTTACCTAGACAAGCAGGATAAAAATGTGAAGTGTGTAGGGTGCAGCAGATTTAAGCATTTTTTTCTTCTTATTCTTCGGATTTGCGAAGCCAAACAAGCGTTGGCGTATGTCTGGACAATGTGCAGACAAGTGAAAGAACGTCGCAAACGTAAAGCATGAAGCAGCATGAATGTCAATAGCAATTCAGCTGCAGCATATATTCTATCCGGGATAAGAAGCTTCACTGCTGCATTGGTGAAAATGCTAGCATTCCATAAAACAACCAGTGCCTGTTTAGCTGCACTGTGATTTGGTATGATTTTTTGGTACGGATTCGGATTATATTACGAGAAAACAAAATAAAACTTTAAACAGTTTAAAGTTTACTAGTATTAGGAAATTATTCTGTAAGATGTAAAAGGTGTAGTATAAGTTCGAGTTTTCATGATAAATAGAAGTAGACAAATTACAATAAGGTTCCACAGATTTTCCCTGACTGCATCATGTTGAGCTATAAACTCGTTGAGCTTTCAATTTTCATAATCCGTCTACAAAAGGTACAATTTACTTTGGCGACTGTTTGTTCTCGAAAATTCATGACGGATTTTAGGAGGAAGGAGAATGTTAGTTTAAACTCTCAAAATTACTATTTTTAATGATTTGTTATAAAATTATTGTAACAAGTTTATACAACAAAACAACCTTTTTTTGTTCGTTTTTCATTTCCTGAATTCATTTCCTCAGTAACAAGGTAAACAGCCCTGTTTGCTGTTAGCAGTTTTCAAAGGTACAGCCAGCATTACCCCATCAGCCACAATCTCGGTTACCCAACAAACGTAATAACGATGTTTGAGGCATGACATCACACGCTCATCCACGTTACTGTGAAAGAATTTAATTTTAAAACTTCTATAAATTATGCCTCTTTTTATGGCACATTTTTAATCTACATATCTCACCGCGTGACACCATGGATCGACCCGTTTTCTCGATCCCTTTCGTTACATGTTGGATGTTTATTTTTACGTACATACGTTCTCCCAAAAGGGTAAAGGATGTGGGACACCAAAACAAAAAAAAACGAACGAATTCAACCTCCGGTCATACGCCATTCCAAATCAGTGCGCAGCTCGTTCGATGGGCAACCGTTAATGATTGCGCTGTTGGGGTCTGCCGGGGTGGTCTGACCTGATGATGAAGAAGTAACCATATCTGCCTATCATCGGTAACTTCGGCGTGAATGTGTAACCGACGGTAACCATTTCGCGTGGTGTGCGTGTTAATATTTTCCAATTTCGTACCGGCACCGGGCCAGGCGCCCGGCAGGAATGGCATTGAAGTTTTTAATTAATTTACATCATACCAGGCGTGGTTATTGGTTTCTGCTAGTGGGATGACATAATCACGATACAAATGGTACCGCGCTCGTTTCGCAATCACTGACCGATGGAATCGGTCTGTTGAGATGTTGTGCCAACAGGTTTATCAAAGGTATCAACAACTGTCAATTCAGAAGTAGGAACAAATTAACAAAAAAAAAAACAAAAGCAAAAAGTCCACCATAGTAACTATGAAGAAACGAGCATCCAAAGCCCTTGGAAGCATTTTCCGCGTAAAGCAACAATTTAACTTGGTACAGTCGGTGATAAATTTTGCTTTTGTCGCTTGTCTGCCGGGAGGGGATTTTATACGTGTAGACGGACAGAAAATTCAAAAACACACGCACACTTACACTTGTTTGTACCATTGCCCAATGGAGAAACCATTTTCCAAACCGTCCCAACCAGCCGGTTCATTTTTTTATATCGTTACCGTTGCTTGGGATTGGGTGGTTAGTGTGGTGCAAGCAAAGCAAGAGAAAGAAGAAGGTCGTAATTTTTTATCCAGCTTTATTTATTGAGCCATGAAAGCAATCCTCCAAGGAACACTACACTCCACAGTGCGTTGGATGCTGGTTTTGTTTTGCGGAGGTTTTTACCGTACGCACACTGTGGCTGAGTTCCATTGGGAAAATTGCATTTGATTTAAATTTTTAATGTTTTTTTTGGGTTTTTTTGTGTGTGGCGAATACTGTAACATTTTTTTTCTTTCTTTTTATGAAAGAAATAATGTTTAATAAAAGAAACAGCTACCAAAATTAAACGAGTTTACGCTGAAAGCTTTGGTGTAATTAGAAGCATATCAAATGGTGATGGAATAAAAACTGTTTTGCTATAATTACCCCGTCACTAAACGCTTAGCAAGTGTCGCGTTTGAGAACGCGATTCAGATTTTTGTTTGAGAAACTCCATAAAAAAATTGCGAAAAGTCGATATCGATGGAGTGCCTTTTTTTTATTTTATATAAGTATGTACGTGCCGTGTAAAATTATTGTGAATGTAAATACTATTTCTAAAATAGAAGAACGGCTGTTAATTCGAAAAAAATCTCATCTCATGGACATTTCCCAAAAAAATATTCTATAAATTTGCCAATCTCTTAAGGCTAAAGCCTTAGCCTTTCTTGAGAAATTTAGCAAAATTTTATAAATTGATTTATTTGAATGCGAATTTATTGAAATAAGTTTCTTTTCACTCAAATAATGCTTTAAAAAAAAAGAATAAAAAAATGTTAAAAAATTCAACTTGGAAATTTCATAAGGCCATAAAGGCTTTCCATTTTTTTGAGTGATTTAGCAAAATTTCTAAATTTGATATTTTTTAATGCGAATTTGTTGAAATAAGTTTCTTTACACTCAAACAATGCTTTGAATAAAAAAAGTTGAAAAATAATAAAAAAACTTTAAAAAATTCTAAAAACTTGAAAATTTCCTAAGGCTATAGCCTTAGTTTTTTTTGGGAAATTTAGCAAAATTTTATAAATTGATTTATTTTAATGCGAATTGGTTCAAACACGTTTCTTTTCACTCAAATAATGCTTTAAATAAAAGAAGAATAAAAAATAATAAAAAATTAAAATAAATCAAAATAATTGAAAATTTCCTAAGGCTATAGATTTTTTTTTGGGAAATTTAGCAAAATTTTATAAATTGATTTATTTTAATGCGAATTGGTTGAAACTCGTTTCTTTTCACTCAAATAATGTTTTATATAAAAAAAATAAAAATAAAAAAAATAAAAATAATTCTATAATTTTAAAATCTCCTAAGGCATCATTCAGAAGTGTCAAGCATGGTTAGAAAAGGTTTTAATTCAAGTCGTTCAAAATCAAATACGACTGATACTTTTCATATAACAAAGTTTGTCTTTCTTTACAATTTTACTCTTTTGCGTTTTTGTTCATATGCCGAAAACATCTTTTTTCGAAAAACAAAGACCTTTGAAAAGGTTTGATGTACAGTTTAATATCAAAGTGTTGCGATAAAATGAGCATTTCCATCAAGAACACAACGAAAATTCAGCGCGTTTTACCGGCGCAAGGTACAGTTTCTGAAGGCCGATGAAAATTTCCATGGTGAAAAAATTAAAAAAAGAAACAGAACTGTTAACTGGTAGCAGTTTCGACTCAGCATGTATGGTGTTGTCAACATTTTCGACCAACCGAAACTGAGTCGAAATATGAGTCGAAAATTTGAATTTACAGCGTTTTGTGCCACTAGTGTATTCTCAGGCAGCTTAACCTGTAGTGGTATTTCAAAATTAACAGCTAACGCTATCAAATTTGATATCCAAACACAAAGCAATGTTATCTACATGATCAGATACAAGGGTGACACATATGAAAATCCAGCAGAAATCATTGAATTGCTTTTAAACGCATAATGAACAAATGCCGCATGTATTATATGATATGAAACTCAGCACGAGCATTGCTTCGACAATATGCTCGAAGTCATCAAAGGTAAAAATAAATAAAAAATCAATAAACAACAATATTGAACACACTGAATGTTGTGCAGTGCGGTTAATAAGATGCACCGATGCGTGCAATAATTTATGTAAGCGAACACAATTGCCCAGGAAACAATATGCAATGAACAACACTTTAATTTGTTGCGCCTGGTAACAGGTTGAGTGTGCGGTTACCGTGCTGATTGTCGCTATGATTGACACACAGGAAAGTGTGGTTTTGATAAACATACCGTCCTGCATGTGTGAAGGCCAGTGTGAAGGTACAGACAACCACCGAACATTAGATTTGTGCTTTGATTGAACATTTGAATGAGTTTTGGTTTTTGAAACACGGATGTTTGTTTCATACACAACCGAACACACATTCCAATTACAGCAAATAAAGAGTTAAATTAATTTAAAACTAAAGTACACTTTCGTTTCACCCGCACAACAAACACAGCAAAACCATTCAAACTTCATTCTCTTCAATCGAAAAATAATTGCTTGTACTCTGCTGTTGCGAAAGCGAGCGAAGCTTTAGAACTTAACACGACACCAAGTATCGGTTCATTTACCTTCACACCAGTCACATGGATGTGCATGGTACATTGAACTGGTAAGGTACCGGCTTGTACACACGTGTACCCCCATCAGTGCGGTACCAGAACCTCGAAACAAGGTTTAAAAACCTGAGATTTTTAAATGAGTTTACAAACTACCGAAAACCACCCTTACCGTCGTCCGTGCCTGCTCGGCTATCGACTCGGGTTTTGTGACAACGTTTACGCCGGTCAGACTGCGGAGAATGAATGTGACACACAAGAAAATTGGATTTGTCGCCCAGCACACACTCCCGTTGTGTGTGTGTTTCCACACACTAGTCCACACCCCAAAAACCTTCGCCATCACACTAAGGGTATGGATACAATGAAGGCACTGCCATTTGCTTATGGTTTATGTGTCGTGTGTTGTGTAACAACAAATCTGCCGGCTTTTCCAACTGGGCAAAACCTGCTCTCTCTCTCTCTTTCTCTCGGCTTCCGCCTTTTCTCGTCTGGTGGAGGATTTTCCTACCAGATTGTGACGTATGCCAACTTGCCCTGTGGGTAAGAGGAGGGTAAGAGAAGAAGCAGTGAGCCCTGCGGCAACGGAAAAGCAAGGGAACCATGTCATGTATGCATCAGACATCAGCAGCACAGGCAGCACAATGGCAAACGGTGAGTTTGCCACCGCATCGTGGGTCAACCCCGGGACAAAACGACATGCATCAGCGTTATTAATGGGCGACATTTCAATTTCAAACTGTCCCGGGGATACACCGCCGGTTAAGTGATTAGCTCGGCCAACCGCCTTATATGGGCAAGACGGAACAGGGGTTTAGAACTTTTGTTTCCCAAGAACCGGGCGCCTGCTCCTTGTACCAGCAGGTGGCGGATGGGCCATAATACACGTTCCGCCATGTACCGATGTGATGCGGATGGATTGGGATTTTGGGAGGGACGCATGCAGTAGTAGCAGATCGAACCAGTTGTACTGGACATGCGGACAATTCGGATCGGTGTCGCTGGAAGTGGGTCAAAAGCGTTAGCGAGAAATTAGGCAAAATGCATAAATTTAGTCGCACATAAATGAGCTGTCTGCTGTATCGGACCAATCCGAAGCGGGGATTGGAAGGGAAAACATTAGCTGCAGTTTGTAAATGAAAGTTATCCACGGTGTACGGTGTCAATATTAATGGCACAAGAAAAGTGTACCAAATTTTCTAACGCTCTTGTGTCGAAAATTAATTTACAATAACTATGCCGCTAGTCAGTAGTTCGACGAAACGCCATCCCAAAAAAAAAACATCCAATGTACCGACGCTTAGAGCGATTGTTGATCGTGAATCTGTATTATTAAGTGGCAATCTGTGCGTGATGAAATCTTCACTCGCAGCTCTAACATCTTTCCACTTCCTATCGCCGCTTCTTAAGTATCCTTTTATAATTCATGCTCATTCTGGGAAATGGAAAGAGGCAGCTCCTCTAGCTCTCGGTGGGAAGCGGTATTAGTTTTTTCGCGTTTTTTTCCTTGCTTTTCCTACCGAACCGTGTTGGTTTTGTGTTTAAGGAGGGTGTCCAACCACTATGCGAGACACTCGTTTGAATGCTATCTTGCCCGTACGGTGCTTCCGTCTAGTCTTAGATTAGGAGTTTTGTTTCAGCGAAAGCAATGACGACGAGACGCCCGAAACACTTCCCAGAGCCTGGTTCCGAGAAGCAGCAACAACACAAGAACAAATCGCTATTTCGCTTTCCCGCACCGAGTGCGCTATTATCGGATAAATATTTATTCATTTATTTATACTTCCATTTGTTCAGCGCATTTCCCGTGCGCTGCTGCTGCTGCTTGCGCTGAGGGTGCGCTTTTGCTGAGAAGCTTTATTCCCCAGCTGTGGGACCGATCCGTAGCGGCTGGCGAACGGTTGGATCTCCCCACGCACGCATCCACTTTATTTGGAAATTCATATTTTATTTATTTATTTACTTTTTCTTTTTTGTTGTTGTTGTTCTTGTCGCTAACCGAACTAACCACCCTGCCAAAAATGCCATCGTGGATGCTTTGCTATATTGCTTTGCCTGGCTTTACGAATAGCAGCACGTTGTTCTTTCGTTCGTTTCGTAGCTATTGTTTCACCGAAGGCACACGGACAAAATGAAAGTGATGGCCTTCCACGTTAACGCTGATTGTGTGCTTTTTTTCTCGTCGTTTTGTAGTTGTTGTGTTCGCCTAGCACTTACGATCCCTTGCGTTCTGCTTTGCTAGTTGCCCAACCAGCACTGGTCAAGGACGCCGTAAGTTGCACGACGGGAAGCCGAAATATGCAAAAAAAAGATTTCACACTCCATCGATAACGGTAGCGCGCTGTTGAGTGGCTATTCAACGTCTGCCTTCGGAACAGCGTCAACGATCGTGCTCATTTTGTAATTCGCGATAAGCAAATCTCTACTTAGCGGAGGGTGTTTGGGTGTGCGAATCCACGCTTTTGATGGGATTCGGGAATGGATTTTTGGAAATGCGTACACTTGCGTCTGAATTAGGAAAAAGCCACCATGGCACAATTTGCGCGCAGTAATTGTTAAGCTTTTCATCACGATTTATCTCAAGCACATCTTATTAGTGGCAAAAAACAGATTGCAATAAAATGTTACAACAAAACAAATTGTTCGTGAACGATGTAATTAAAATTGCGTTAGATTACGTGTGGAGGCAAAAAGGAAAAGGTTGGAAAACTTACATTTCACTACCACTATCCGTGCCCGTCCGAAGCTCGTGCGGCTTTGATATTGCACGCGTAGAAAGCTGTTATAATCCTGATATAGGGAATTATTTTAATTTCTCGCACCATTTCCAACACTCCAACGTCCGGGACGCCATTTAACAAAAAAGAAAAAAAAAGGTGTCCGTGAGGTGTAGTATATCCGATAGTTTTCCACTTAGCAACGGGGTACGCTTTCGGTACGGCTTTCAAGGGCGGGTTTTACCTATCCTACACAAAAGCGCAACCCGGAAAAATGGACGAACGTGAGCTCCGTGCGGGCGTTGCACATCGTACATCATTGGATTTATGCTTATTTATTATTCCATTTCACGTATCTGAAAGCAGTAATCGCTCCAGTCTGCATATTGATGTACTTTTATACGGCACGGATGCTTTTTGTCCGTTCGGAAGGAAAATCGTTTTCCTGCTCGGGGTGGGTGGAGCGGTGGTGCACCTCGTTTCGATCTAGGCGGGGTATTAAAATGGCGGCTTGGAACAGGTAGGTCAAGGCATTGGAGGGATGAAAAAGCATTTGAAAAATCACCATTCGACCACCAACCACCACCAGGCTGCCGGATACGGCTGGTGTAATAGTGAGGGGTGATTTTGGGGGTGGTTGGGTGGAGTGTGAACGAATGATAGGTGAGTCGAAAAGTGGAACTCTCACTATGGGAATCAGCACTACAACCAGTGAGTGTTGGAAAAAGGACAATTTGAGGAATATTATATAAAAATATCAATGGCAATAATTATTGAAGCAAAGCTGCATTGTTTTTTGAAGTGGTATTTCAAATTTAGCAATTAAACTATTTTGAACAAAAAACTTGTTTAACTTGTTTAAAAACCAATCGCACAAGAAATATGACAACTTACTCGTGTTCGAATTGCCTCAGGTATCTCTACATGTCTCGACACGGTTGAAGCCAATACAAATACACAGGATTTTCCTGAGATTATCTCTAACAATAATCCGACTTTCTCAGTATTTTCATCCCTGTCTCCCAGCAAACATGCGTGAGGCTAACGAGATACAAATAGTTTTTCTAACATAAAACTCATATATGTTCTCCCACACAAAACTCGAATGACATCACAGTTGGAAAGAAACATACCAAGAATACAATACAGAAACAGAATCATCCACTTATTAGGGATTCGTCGATAGCATCGTTTATTTTTAGCATAAGGCTCACTCTCAAAATTATGTCCTCATAGAGGAAAGAATTAATTTTCGTTATTGAAATTGTTAGTTTTAGGTTTAGAAAAAGAAAGGATAATTTAAAAAAAGGAAAACTAAACGTTGTTTCATTTCACAAAAAAGAAAACATTTTAATAAATTAGTCAAGAGAAAATATTAATTGTTTGTTTTTATTAAACCACAATTATATATAAGAAATTATCTTATATCTTATATAAGAAATTTAAAAACAAATAAATTTATTTTTTTAAAGATTTTATTGATCACAAGTTTGCTTGCAAACAAAACCATAGTACTACGTTTCCTTTACATGCCATAACCTCACATCGTACGACCATCGGTTGTTCTACTGTTCGGGTTCATTCCGAATGATTTAGCCCATTTTTACCATTCCCATTGGGGTTTTGGTGAGAAAGCGATGTACGGCAACTTCCGCTAGAGACTTTCCTGAAATAGAGCTGCAACATACTACTAAAAAATACAACGAGGAAACACAAATGTAGCATTGCGTTTACCATCTTCAAATCGTGGCTTCGCGTATTTTTTTTGTTGCAGGTGCAGTACCGAGCACCAGTAAAAGCAGCGAATGGGAATGTTACCATTCCCGGATAGAGTGTGCAACCGTGCGCATCGGCTGACCAATGGTCACGATAGTTAAATTTGCAATGTTTCAAACCTTCCCATGGGAGAAACTGCAACTCCATTTGCCGGATGTAGAAGGTGTATGTACACTGAGATAGAGACCGAACGGATCGTTCGTGTCGCGCCAGATCATCACGTACAAGGGATCCTGAATGCTACGATCCGCTCAATCCATTCTGCACTTTATCCACTGCTGAGCCGGGCTGTACTACTAAATCCGTTACGCTTTGGTGAAGCCTGAACCAGGTCAAGATCGAGATAGGGAAGGGCGGGTATAGGTGGCCCACGTGTCCAATGTTCGTACCTGGTGGATTTTCTACCTAGTCCATACTACGATAGGACGGAAAGGAATCAACGAACAAAACAAAACTCCATTCCCACACAAACACACACACCTTGGAAAAAGCAGATGTTTGACAACATAATGGAAGTTTGGGAAAATGGATTCCGGCACGCGCTACCTCATCCATTACGTCAAATAATTCAAATCTATTCATATTTTAGAATGCATCGTTTCCACTGTTGCGCAACACAGCCCAGGGAAGGAACGGTTGTCACAAGGAACACGGCAACTGCAATGTACGCCCGTACGCCTTTGCTTACTAATGATAGTACATAAAAGTCCGTTTGCGAATGCAACGTCATCCGATGTAGAAATGCGCATCATTCGACCTACGCCTAGCAGCATCCGTACCGAAGCGTAACGTTAGCAACGAGTGTTTAATAAACGTTTAGCACAGTTTTTAAGGTTTATCCTTTTACTGCTGGTAGAACTGTCCGGCAGACGTATAGCCGGAGCCCATTCGTACGGTCGTACGCAATCATTCTTTCAGGCGCTCTGAAATTGAAACGAATAGGCTTGTCTTTTGCCTTGAGAAGGCCTACCATTTACGTGCTTTTGGGTTTCTTGTTTAAAGGATTCTGTTTTCTTTCTTGCCCTTTTTTGGTAGTACAGCTGCACTCCATTGCACGTAATTTATGTAAATAAACTTGAAACCAATTCGTTCGAGCCTACCGCCGGTGATGATGGTGTCGTCTGTTCGGTGTATATTTCGATCAGTGTACTGGTTGTAGAGAGAGTAAGAACAGGATCAAACTGTTGAATTCTAGTTCCCTTTTTTCACAAACCGAAGGATACAGAAAATTATTTGCTGCAATTGCTTTAATGTGTAGAGTGAGTTTTACATACCCGTCTGAACGTACCATTGGCAAACATGTATTGCTTCTTATCTACGTACGAATGGGTTTTACCGCAATTCCAAAAATTGCACGTATTGAATACACATTCCAGCAGGCTAATGGATTTCGCAACACCGGAAGCCGTACAATGGATTAGACGATGGTTTAAGGGTCGAATGGAAGAGGGTTTAGTACAATTAAAAAGGATCTTATCCATTGTCCTGCGGAGCATTTTACGTTTTGTATGATCCTTTGATTTAGTAGCTAAATTCATTCGATCATAGCAGTAGAAACATTGTTAGAAGACAATGTTGCAAAATACGGGAACGCGACAGTGGTGCATTATTAGAAGGTAAACTAATTTGCATATTAAAATGAAATCTTATTAAAAGGACCACCCAGTGATGTTGTGATTTAGACCACTCATTCGGCGAACGGCTTATTGCCGATGGGTGGAGATGGAAGATATTACGATTCGATCCTTAAGCCTGTACATCGCACCTTTCCCAGTGTGGAACCAAACATAGTTTGTAGTTTGTTTGTTTTTTTTTCTCGCTCCACCCACAACACCCACACATGTGGTCCGCTTATTAAGTAGCTTCATCTCGTAGCCGGTTGTTGTTTGGTTAAGAAATTGTTTTGCCCAAAAATTATGCATTCAAATCATGCCCGAAGCTATCCGCCCCTGCGGAGGGTGGGAGTGAATTCAATTAGTATTGATCGTACGTAAAATTTGTTGCTTCCTCTCCCTTCGCTGGAGTTCATCCCACCCACATGGAGATTAAAGGGATAGCACCAAAAATGGGTGGGATTTGGATGAAACGGATTAGGGGCAAGTTTGCTATTGTTCGTTGCTCTGTTTGCATTTGGGATGTTGGCGCAAAACAACAACAAAAAACCCTTTCTGCAAACCAATTCTCCATTTAATAATAACTTTCCAGCTTCACCTTAGCATCCCAACATGGATAATGGACGAACTCGTGAAGACCCACCCTCACAGCATGACAGAAAAAAAGGGACGGTCACGGTGTAACTCGCCGGATCACCCACCCACTACGGGTGATTCACGGAGGAAAAAAAAGTTTTGCCAAATCTTCACACAAAATGACAACGGCCACTTGAAATGGCCGGGACCACTGTAATCCAGCGAGAAAGTGTGCATCGCCCCAGGATACACGGTCGGTTACTGGCAGGTAACGCAGCCCCAAAAACTGAACTGTCCCCAAACTGTCACTCCAAGACGTAACATGAAAAGAGCAGCATCAGTTT
Organism: Anopheles funestus; assembly: GCF_943734845.2. Classification (NCBI taxonomy): domain Eukaryota; kingdom Metazoa; phylum Arthropoda; class Insecta; order Diptera; family Culicidae; genus Anopheles; species Anopheles funestus. The sequence continues at coordinate 23,537,691 of NC_064598.1, forward strand.
CATCATCAAGACAAAAGCAACAAACGGGAAATGGTAACAAGAGAAACACGGCGAAAGAAGGCAAAAAAAAGCGAGCCAAAAGCTGTGCTCCAGAAAAACTTTCACTCATAAAATATCTTCATAAAACAAACCATTTAAGCTCTTCATTTATCACTCGACTGTCCCGCTGTGCTGGGGGTCCCGAGTTGCTTTACACGGGCAAAGCATTTTTTTTGTTTGTTTGTTTTTGTTTGCTTCGCTTTTGTTCTTTAGCGAGTTCCATCCTTTCCACTATGTGAGTTTTGTGTGTGCCCTTGCTTCTTTTTTGCCGCTGTCCTGTGCTGTCCTTTACTTTGAATGCTCGAAGGCGAACATCTTCATGCCGTTTGTGTCGTAAAAGTGTAGCAGTACGGTAAGGAAAATCACTTCCACCTTGCCCACCCAGGGGAGTGAGGGATTCCGTTAACTGTGCGGGCTTTTAAGGTAGGAATAAAAGTGAAGCTTTTATGCTACGAACTACGGACGGCTAAAGGAATGGAAGATGTTCGCCATGGAAAACAAGTGAGAGCCCTTTCCAGTCTCCCCCGGGCCAACAACTTTGGGGTGATGAACTTTTCTTCGCGCGCTGTAAAGGATGTTGGACCGAACTGGTCCAGGCGGAAAGGGTTCTCGAACCAACCAGCTACGACACCTTTCGTGCCGGATCAGAAAAGTAAAACTCAAATAAATGCTCATCTTGTTCGTGTCCTGGCAGCTGGATCGTTTCTACCGGTTTGAAGGGTGGGGGCCGATTGCTGCACAAAACCTTGGGTGCCCACCGTCTGTTTACCGGTTTTCCACTCCAATTTCCGAGAGGTTGCCTTAGGCGCTTTCGTTGCGCCTTTGTTCTTCGCTCAACGATCTGCAACGTACGGTTGTGAAGAGGCCCACTTGCGGTAACTGGAGATTTCCGCACGAATCAAGATTTAAGGCAATCGTTCACAATTTTATGGCATTCTTTGCCAAACACGGTGCACTTGGTGCAAATAGCAGTCCTTAAGTGCAGACTGGAGGCGATCGCACGAAGACGATGGAAAAGTGCTAGTACGTCGACATTACCGGCCAAGGGTTCGCACATTTCACTAGAAGCAGTCCATCCTACGGGGAGGAGTGCTAAAGATTAAATTGGAGACACATTTTCTACAGCAACCAGCACAATTTATTCAAACAATCTTTAAGCAAACGCTCGGCTTGGCGAATGCCAGCTAGGCTAACCGGGGGTTAGGCATTCGATACCTCCTGGTCGTTGAGGAGTCTTCACGGTAGAAGCGGTAAGTTTGAAACTAAATTCCTGCTCAAACAATGCACACACACTCTTGTTGAAGAGCGATTTGAAAAGACCCGTAGCTGTTGCAGAGCAGTGTAAGAGAGAATCTTTCGTTTTGCAAGACGACGCCATCGCTTGCTAAAGATGACCTCGAGCCATCTTTCTATGGTTGGGGTGTTCTGGATCGTACAGACGATCGTAAGTTATACACATGCATTGCAACGGTCATCATGGTGGAACATTCAATGCACCATGGCTGTTGTGGAGCATGAAAGTGAATTGTTTTGGCAGATGCTGCTGCCTTTCTTCATAACATTTTACGGTAATCATGCTGGCAAGTAGGGCAATGTCAATAACGTTTGCATCAAACATGGTTTCGGGGGTTGCTGTTGAAGCATTAAATTTCTTGAAGTGATGCTCCATTCAAGAGCTGTTTTTTCTCTTTTTTGTGCAATTTGCAACGTTTGAGTTGTTGACACTTCAGCAATATGAAAGTTAAATGGGATTTAGGAGAAGTGTTCCGTGGATATCAAATTGAAAAATAGCCTATTATTATAAAAAAAAATTATTGTCATTCATGCAGAGCAACTAGTTCGAAGTAAGCGTATTTTCTATATTTTCAAATTAAGGGAAAATGAATGATTTAATGATGATTTAACTAATAACATCTTTCATTTCTCTTTCTTTCTCTTGATGTCTTTTTTACCGACTGCTGTCTGAGTTTTTTCCTCTAGATTAGAGATCCTTTAGATCATGTTGTAGATGTTTAGTACTGTTTAAACATTTCGAAGTTAAAGTTTTGTTTGGACTAAGTGAATGTTTTTGATTCCACTTCTATTTTTTTCCAAGCAATGTACAGAAACAAGAAGTAAAAGTAATCGTATTTATACGAGTAAGATAATTGATCATATTTTACCGTAAAATAGAGGTTTTAATACTCACAAATTTTCAGAAAGGATGGATGGTTGGAACCTATTTCAATTATGAAAGAGAATAACTTTCGAGGATTCGCTAAGAATAACGTTTTAAAAGTTTCGTTTGTTTAATAATTTATAAAAATTATAAATCAAAAACTTTTCAAAAAAAAGTTTAAAAGAACTCCAAGAAATAATATATAATTTCAAGTATTATGTAAGACTTTAATCATATACACTAACAGACTAATCATAAAACATTCCGATCTAAATAACTTTGTCAATTAACAACTGTCTTAAAAATCACAATCCCACTCAAAATACCCGCAAACACTCCGAAGCAAAACGGAACGTTTGCCATTTGTTAGACGCATTTGGGTCGAATGGCTATAATTAAGCATATTTGGGTGACAAATAATTTCGTCTTCATCCTTATATCCACACTGCTGGCCCCCACCTTCGGTTTCAGTCCGCAAGGCGTGATAAATCATAGAAAGTTTGCTTACCCGAGTGAAAACGAGTTATATCAGAGAGTTGGTGCGCTTGGTGCGAAGCATTTTTGTCTGTCACTAACGATGACCAGACGCCCCATACCAACACTCACGAGATGCTTTGTGCCTTGAAAAATGAGCTTTAATGCTATCGGGACAGAAACGAACTTGAACTCGCTTTACGGTGTTCGTTGTGCAACAAAATTCAAGCCTGGCAACGGAAAGATTTTTGCGGTACGAGCCGGCCCGGTAGAATAATACATCCGTGTCAACCCGTTTCGAAACGATACGTACGTACGTCACGGGGACTTATATAGGAAGCAGCAGTTGCAAATCAATAACAATATTCTGTTTGGGCGTTCAGCACCCATCACCGCCATTGCAACGAAAGCAATCTGTATCAGCCCCGGATAATGATTTGGAGCTTGGGAACGATGTGTGTGACATCGGCGCATATTCTGCCTCGTCTGCGTTGTATGTCAAGCTGGTAGCTAGCGGCCAAGGGGGGAGGAGGTGATAGCTGGCATTCACACAAACACAAAGCAAAGAAGTCATGGTTACGAACCCGGGTGCCGAATCCTGCAGCTTATGAACCTGCCAAACGGAAATTGATTTGGAAGCTCGTGATGTGGCGAGATCAATAAGCAAAACCAGACCCGTGGGTATGTGGGGGCGAACGTTTTCTGGCGCCTGGCACAAATAAGGCGTAGATGCTGTGTGTGCCTCTTTGATTGGAGATTCAATTGCACGGTATAACTCCTTCACCAGCCGTTGTGCCACCTTTTGCAGTTCTATTTTCCCAATCGTTGTAGCTGTAGCTGTAGTGTAAATATTTGCCCGAACGGTGTGCTCCAGCAATGGAAGTGGGCTGAAAGAAAAGCAAAAAAAAAAACAACGGCCAAACTAGACATTTGAACGTTCGAGCAACAATGGCACGTTTTTGGCAGCCGTTTCGGGATGAAGCGCCATACGAATGCGCTTAGGTACGTTTGTTTTTGCTGGGAAATCCTTCCGAAAGTGCTCTTGCATCCGACCGTTGTCGGATCAATCGATCGTTCGCTTGTGTGTGGGAGAGGGAGAGAGAGAGACACAGTGTTTAGGGCTATGGATTGGTAGCTTCGGTAAGTTTGATTGGTATTTCAATAAGTGGCAGCCGGCTTTAAGGTGAATCGAGTTTTGATACTCTTCGGCAGGTTGGTTCCAAATGTGGCAAATGTTCGAGCAGAGCAAAAGTAACTCCCGTGCAGGATCTGTGCACCTATTAGGGGGACTATTGTATAGCCTTTCTTTCTTTGTTGGCACAATCTGTTCAATTTCATTCCATATCCTGGCTGATAATATTCCGGATTGTTAAATGCAAAAGGCAAAAAAAACCATGAACACAAGGAAAGGAAGTTTTCAATTTGTAGTCTAACCCGGTTGGATAGTTTCCGGTTTGGAAAATTAATGTGGTTAGTGAGCAAACTTCTTGACAGATTCTTCGTTTCGCTACAAGTCGAACTTTACCCGGTGTCTCATCGTTTCGGGTAAATTTATATTGATTTCCTTCCCCATCCAAGGCACGGTTGAAGAGGCAACGAAGAAAAGAAGGTAAAAAAAAGAAGGATACTTCAAAATACTGCTCGCCAAGTGCACGTTTCCAATCAAAATGTGTCACGCTCTTGACTTTTTAGCCTCCGCGTGTTCGCGGGCCAAGTTGTGGAAAGAACTTCTTTTTTTTCCTTTACGTGCTACACGTTTCCCCCCTGTATACGGTTCGCGAGTGCTAAGTGACACAGGAAATTGTAACGCAGAGGGAGCCGAAGTGGAAATGAAATTTCCACCGACTCGTTACCCCATTCAAGGTGTACCACTTGCCGTATTTGGAATTGGTTTGCAGGAAAGATTCGAAAGGTCGGGGTGGACGAAAGAATTGACAGGTGGCATGGGTACGGGTGGGCACTACTAACCGAACCAATCAAACACTTGAAGGGAAAATTCATCTTTTTGCACGTAGCCGTAGTTTCCCGCGGCCGGGGGCCGGGTTGATCGCAGCGAATGGAGCCGGTGGTGGTGCACACACATTGATGACAAATGGAATGTAAACTCCGGGTGTGGAAAGTTTTGTAAGCTTTCGCCAGTGCCGGTGTGGAGTAGGGCAATTGAATAACACTAACGAACAAATCAATCAATGTCTGCCACGTTCGTGAGCACGTCGTCATTTTTCCGCGACTGTCTTGCACCAGTTCGCTTGGAACATATGTTTTTGTGTTTGGGTTTTTTTTATGTAAAATTGTTGGAAGAAATCATCTGAAGTAAGCAAAAACTTTGAAAAAAGTTGTTTGATTGATTTTAAAATTGTTAAATTTGTGGTGATATTAAAATTAAAGAAATAAAAATAATACAATTAAAGAAGGCATATTCGATAAAACAGGCTCATTTGAAAAGATGTAATATAATACTCTCTATCTCTCTCGCTCTCTCTTTCCCTCTCTCTCTCTCTCTCTCTCTCTCTCTGTCTCTCTCTATTCTTGGTTTAACGACTTTAGGGGTTATGCCATTTATTTCCGACTTAGTAATTTTATTTCACCATGTGGTCGAATAGTTAGTTCTTTCTAAGGGTAGAACTTCTCACTAAATATCTCCCTGCATGAAAACTTATTCAAACAAGCTTCAGAATGGTTTTGAAACATACAAAATAATTAAATTATATATTGCTTTTGTCAGTGATCAGGATTATAGCTACTATTCGTATTGATCAATAAACTCTATTTTAAATTTGTTATTGAAAATATGTTCTGGAAAATGTTTTACGATATATTTTTATTAGATTACTGTAATACATGCAAAGTATGCTTAATTCAATACGAGGAAAAGAAAAACATAAGTACTTGAACAATTACATCAAACAGTAACTTTTTTTTCTCTCCATCAAGTACTATTTATGCGAAGCATGTTCAGCGTACATTGCGTACAATTGCCTTGCAAAACATTTAGCAAACCATTTTACCGTTGAATGCACACATAGAAACCAAAATAGCTGCAAGCTTACATTCACCAGAATCGAAGCAGCATCCGTTCCGAACGGAGACACACCAATTACCGATGTACCGTTTGCGAAACGCATGGACGAATTATTTCTCGGAAAGATTACTGCTCAACTGTTGTTCACCTGATTAGCGTTTCAGGTGTAGTGAATGGGGTGGTAAGCTTTTTCCTCCCCATTCGAACATTCTCAATATAGCTACAGTATTACGGCAAAAGTGCCCTTATATTTCCATTCGAACGATAAGTAGCTCTTTTGCAAAGTGTACAAGTGGGAAAATGGGAACACACAGATCGATCCATCCACTTGTTTCTGTGCCTGAAAAGTAAGGTTTTTGGGAGAAATGTTTCCCGATAGCGGTGATGGTGATGGATGTTGAATGCTGTTCCTGTTGATAAACACGGCTGGATGTATTAATTATGCAAACAAACGGATGAATAATGGTTTAACACGGCATGGCAAATCGTTCTGCCGAGTACACGGAGCAATCGTTCGACGAAGTTTGTGAATGGCAGTGTACAGTGGTACCACCTAGCCGCAACATACATTTCCCATCGGCAGTGACGATGCTACTCATGGAAGATTCGTTATTCATTTATCGATCATCAGTAGCAAAATGCGGAATGCGTCGTGCCGCTCATTCGTTACCAAAGCAAACGGATAGGTCGTATAAAGCGGGACACAAAACTTCTGTCAAGCATGCGGAGCACGTTCGAATGTGAGGGAGGTAGAGAGAATGAGAGAGTGAGAGAGAGACAGAGAGAGAGAGAGAGAGAAATTAGATCAGAAGAAAACCTCACATCATCGTGAGTGGCAACAATTTTCATCAGCAATATTTACGTACTTCCGGCCATACTTTTAGCAGCACATCGTTACCGAGTTCGGTCGATGCTTCGTTAGATAAACTTTCTCATCCCTGCGCTGCAGCTTTCGTAAATCACAAGCACACATACACGTTCACAAGGACACACCTTATCAGCGCATCTTTATCAACGATCTCGTCACCAACGCTGTGGCATTGTGTGCGGGGAGCGTGATGGTTGCAACATTAACGAAAAAAATGTCCATCAACTAGGTCGAGAAGGATAAAACCAAGCACCATCCATATAAAAACGTACCCCAGACTCATTTCTGAGGAGATCGCTAAAAATATGGAAGTTTTTTTTTTTTGTTATTATTGTTGCGTCCTCAGAATAATCGCATTCGTCAGCTTTTTCTTGCATTGAAACGTGTCAGCGAGGGAACGAAACAGACCGATTGATAAAAAAGGGCATTGAAATGATCGTCGGTCTTTATGTTGCTCGGACACGGTTCACTGTGGAGGTTCGTTGGACCGTGCGACAGACTGCAGCCACAGTGTGAAGAATGGCTTATAAATGAGGCCATTTTTGTACATTTTAATGGTCTCTGTTAATAAAATAATGAAATATTTTTTATCTTTGTTTAAACCTGAACATGAATACCAAAGCTAAAATATTGTTTATTGGGGGATGTTTTACATTTTATTCACTACTTCAACTGCGGCCTATGGCCATGGATTAAACTTGAATTGCTATGTTATAACTAAGCTATTATTGTTTTTTACTTAAACGCAAAATACCTAGAAAATAGCTACTCGCATGTTGAGTTTTATTGAACGAGCGTTATTAATCCGTTAAGCTTGTTAGTTGCGTTTTGATAGCGTTGTTTGCAAATCTCTATTTATAAATTGTAAGCAATTCAATTTCAGTTGAATCGTAATTTTAATTAGCTTCATACTCTGTTTGCAAGGAAATAAATCCGCTCTTTATACAGGGAATTATTATTATTATCAAATGTTAACAGTATGCAACATCTGAAAATCTTTATTTCTAAGCTGAACACTTCCATATATGCGTAAAAGTGAGACTATTGAATTAAAAAAATAATGAAATTGATTAAATCTGGCTAGCAAAATAAAGGATACTTATGGCGAAATATGTCAAAATTTGTTGCAGTTACAGTTTTGCAGGTACAAAAAAAGCTTTTAGAAAAGCAGGAAGTAGAACTTACTTTTTTATTTTTACTTATATTGAAGTATTGTTTTATAACGCTATATAAAAGCAAAACATTTTGAATTTGTATTGTTTAATTAAATATACTCAGAGTAGTTTAAAAATAAAAAATCAAACACATAAAATAAATTACACAACACCACCCCAAAAATATCATACAAACACAAAACTGTTTATACTATTTTCCTTTCGTTTTTTGTGATAATTTTTCACCATTTTTTTCTCTCATTGTGCAAAAGGTTACCGACGATTCAGTTTGCCGGGGGAGAGAGGGTTTTTTTTGTTGTTTGCCTCCCCGTACGAATAACGTCCCGAAAATGCTGCACAAACACAACCCCGTTCCAGTGGAAGCAGCTACACCTCCAACCAACTCCAGGGCTGCACCCGGCACTCAACACAAATATAGCCCTGCCATAAAATGCAGTCTGCAGAAATCTGCTGACGGGCTGATGCTGTCGTTATGGGCTGCAGCAGCACCGGGACCAAATCCGGGCATCAAGTGAAAGGTTAAAACGAACAGCAAATATTAAATCAAATTGTCCGCTCCGATGAAGCAGAATTTGGTGTGTGTGCCGAAGCCCAGTTAAGGAAAATCCTACCGAATGCTGCGCCGTGCGGCATTAGAGGTGGCGCAGAAAACAGATGTTGACCTCCCGTCTTTTTGTGCCGTGTACACGCCTGATATACTGCAGTGCATCGGATCAGGTAAGATATATGGCTGTTTGTTCATGATTTGTTGAATTTTGCCACGGTTCGGTGGCCGTGTGTGTGTGTGTTGGCAGAAATTCGACGTGATTTCGAGATTCGCAGCGCTGCTGCGATTTATTAGATCGTATCGGTTTGGAGAGAAATTTCAGGTGGTCGGCTTTTAGCTATGAGCAAATAAAACAAAACACACACACACAAAAAAAGCATTCACCTATTCGCAAGCTATTTATCTGTATGTATGCATCAGGCACCAGGCGCCTCCATTTTGGGTTTCGTGAAACATCGCCTACCGGCCGCATTAAAGTTTGTCGCTGTCCCTTCTGTTGGTTTTCACACGCGCGAATTAATCAAATATGCTTGGACGGCTGGTATCTAAGCGTGTGGTAGGTCCCTTGCCCTAGCACTGTTAAATGATGCACTCGCACATGGGCATATCCGTAGACCAAGCAGGAGTTGAGTGTTTCCATTTCGATAACTCAATTAGTGCAGTGACTGCAGTTTGGAAACGGTCCATGTCCATTCGGAAGCGGAATGTTTGATTTAAATCGCGCCTGAGTGGCATTCGTGCTACGCGTCAGTTTGTCGGTATTATTCACACCAACATTTATGTTTTGCAAAGCACATTTCTTCTCACCGAACCCTAATCGGAATGGATTATTGTTGTTTTTTTGTTGTTGTTGCCACAAGCACAAGAATGTAGGATTAATTTTCACGCGAGCGAATAACAAAAAAACAAACGAGACATATTTCTCACACTCCCACTATGTTGGGGGAGCAAATTCCGTACTTGCCGTAATTTAAATTAGATTGCTTTAAAGGGATATCACCCTAGCCGGGTTATTACTTGCTCACATAAAAGCTTTAAAAGGGGCCGTACATCGCTTTTCGCCCTTTCCTCAGCTTCTTTTTGGCTATCTAATTAGCCGTGTTTCATCACAGCTCGTCCGCGGATGATGAGATCGTAAGCTTTTGCCGCGTGTTTCCCCCCCTTTTTGCCACACGACGGCAAAGGCTAGCGTTTAATCTTCACTCTAGCGTTAGCGCGTTTTTGGGGTGAATTTCGTTAATCCCCACGCTCCGTTCGTGTTCTAACGTTTGCACCTACCTGGATCGTCGTCATCCTCAGCCCAGTCGATCTGGGCACGGGCGAGATTAGCCAGCATTACCAGCATGACTACTACCAGCATACCACTAGCTGCTGCTGCTGCTGCTGCTCGCGTTGATCTCATCGTGTGCCGAAAGAAAAAGCGAGGCAAACAAAAATGAAAGGAAAAAAAAACCAACGATGGAAACCTCGGTTTCGGAAGGCTGCTCCCGAGGTTGCTCGGCGTATACGGTGGTGGTTTTGGGGAAGATTTTCACCGCTGTTTTCTCACTCGCTTGTGACGTTTCGGGTGAAGCTGATGGGTGGTACCGGTTTCAGCTGATTATTTAAAACTCACAACGAATCAACCGGAGATAATCACGTTTCAACATCATTTCCCTCTCGTTAAGCGCCCGTGCTTAACAGTGGCACAAACACACATACACCAAATGAATATACGCTCACATACACAGGCACACGCGCGTACCCACACTAACAGCAACACTTTAGGAAGTGCTCCCACGTACCAGGACACGGTGCCAGGACATGCCGACAAACAGACACTCACACACAGGCCCTACACAGCAACACACAATACCGCTTAGAAGCGGCAAGGCGAATACACACTGAGTATACACTTGCCCACACACTTGTAGGGCTGATCTTTACGCCTTCACACTCACTGTGATTATTGTTTCGCCTAGCACACCGAACACAATTACACAGCTCGGCATTACAAACAATTTTACTCCGCTTTTCTGGTTCACAATTTTTTTTTGTAAATCACTTTTATGTTTTTTCCTTCTTTTTCCACTCACTACGGTGCACTTGGTTGTTTATAGAGATGAACATCCTTTAAAAAGGATCATATCATACGCGTGCCATATCTGTGTGTAGGAAAAATAAATTTTAATTAACGTGAAGGTTATTAATTTTTCGCTTTAAACATTTTGATGAAATTTAAACACATTTTACCAAACTTTGCCTGCAGAATTACTGTGGGTTTTAGAGTCTAGTAATCCTTAAATTCTTAATGCACTATTTTCAATGTTGGCTGGTTAAGGTGTCCTTGTGTTCGAATCGTTTCAATTGAAACTGGAAATTGAGGTTCGTTCATTTAAACATTCTTAGGCAAGGACACAAGTTTGGCAGAACAACTGTTTTCCAACCGAATAAATATTATGCAAGAAGAATGCACTTAATAGGGATGTCCGGCTTAGGCAGTTCTGCTGCTGGTGTGGTGGTCCGTATATTGATGAGTGAATGAAACCGGTTAGATTAGAACGTCGTAGCTGGTAATCGTATCTAGTGACGCCGGAGTTGCTGGTTGTCATCGTTCCGTTCCGGTGTCGAACATTGGAATGTTCGTTTAGCTCTACCATGCTACTCCGGGGCTTCGGCCGCATATGTTCAACAGGCGAAGAACAAAAAAGCAGCAGGGTTTTTTTGGACCGATATAACCAACATCCGAAAGTCCCAAGAACCAGTTCACCAAACCGTTCGCCAGTAAATCCTAAACTCAGTGAGGCGAAAGGTATTTCTACCGGGTGGGGAATGTTATTGTTTCGTCAGCACATATGCTAACACCCAGGGCACATCTAGTGCTTTGGAACCAAAAAAAAAAACTGGGAACTTCCGGAATCTGGAATTTATGTGAGATATTTCTGTGCTGTCGGTATTTTTTTGTTGTGTGTGTGTGTTTGGTTCCGCTTATAAAACCCAAGCCAAGCACTCTCCTTTGTAGCTAGTGATAGGGGATTTTCATATCATCTGCTCCTCAATAAATCCCTCTAACGAAGCACGGTTCCGGGTACGGAAGTTTTGTGTTTTGATGAAACAGGATTAGCGTAGTGATGGGCTGGCATAGACGACTAGCTGGCAAAAGCTAGCAAAGATTCAACGTCATGTAAAAGCCTCGGTGTCGGTGTTGGAAACTGTTCACTCGCTTAGACACAGAGCGAGATTGTGTGTGTGTGTGTTTTAGCTGCTTTAGCTAAAACTATTCAAGCGCAAACAAGTGAACAAAGATGTTTCATAACGTATAACACACCCAACACCCAACGATTTGCGTTGTTTGTGTAGTTGCATTGAATCGCACATGTTCACAACAATAAACAGAACTGTGTGAACATCTGCTTAACACAACAAGCTTACGTACAAAAGCTTGATACGCGCTATAGAGCAACATATCTGCAGGATAAATTCAATCCGATTACCCCGTAAGCTAAACGGTTTTCTACTAAACATTATTAAAATCCCGTTCCATCTATCTGGATCTGTCTCTTAAATTAAGCAGCTGTGAGCAATGGTAATAAAAAAGAAGGTTTTTTCTTTCTTTCTTATGCAGAAAACTTTCACAGAGAAGATTTTGCGTTTTTGTCTTAGTTGAGAATTTTTGACGAATTTTTCATTTCCCGTACCAAAACAAAAGGCGTACTGAATTAACTCAATTCAAGCCACTTGTTCTTTGCCTTAAGTTGAGTTCATTTAGGATGATGGTTTTTGCATGGTGTGCCAAAGAGTTTCATCCTAAAAAAATGAGAAACGATAAGAGACGAACATTTTCCCTTCCAGCGGCCAACGTTTCTTCTCTTCTTCGTTTTTTTTTGGCACATGATTCTTTCACTCCAATAAAACTGCCTGTACTTTGAGTGTGATTAAGTTTTTCATCACAAGCGATAAACGAGCTCCAAAGAAAGTGCAGCAAAAACTTGCTCGTGCAAACGCTCACGCCAAACTCGAGAAGTTGGCGAAATAATATCGAAACAAATGGCGTACGAAATGGAAGCGAAAGGAGCAAGTGGTGAAAAAGTGTGAAACCAATACATGAAGCAAAACCTGCAAAATTAAGGTGAAAGCATTTGATTTCGATTTTCGGACAATTCTCACGAGGGTAATTTGTTCAATGATTTCTTGCATTGATTCGTTTTGATGATGAGTTGAACAAAAGATAGGGTAGCATTTATTCTGCAAGTTCCTTATATTGCTAGAATAAGATTTGTTTTTTTGCAGCAGCTGTTAGAGAATCATTAAAAATTTCCTACTAATAGGAACAAAGCTCAACCCCGATGAAAAGATCATAACGCTGTGTAATGACGCTTGTTACAACATGCTATAAGCATAAGCTAATGTAGCAGGGCACAGATTACAGATGTTGGAAAACATACCTGCAAAAGTAATTAGTCCACCGTACCCCGAAACTCAAACACCTTTCCACCAACGGAAAAACCAGGCGGACGAGTCGCACCGAAGCGGATGTTGAAATACTACTTATCTTCATGATAGCTTTATGGGATGATGATGTTACATATTGAAAGATTTCCTTGGGCTACTTTTTTGCTGCACTTGCTCGGTTTGTATCAGCATTTTCCTAACAGAACACTATTCCTATCTTTCTCTCTCTCTCTTTCGTTCTAGGACTCTTTCCCTTCGTGTCCATCTGTTTCGAAGCAAAACCCGATTTGTAAAGCGTTTTGCGCAAAGAAAAACAACAGCCCGTTCTCGCACTATCGACACACTACTACTCTACACTGTTGGGCTAAGGAAAATGGCAAAGAAGTTCAAATGGAGCACCCATTGGACGACCACCATCATCATCATCATCACCGTTGCCATCCCATGCCGTCGGAAGTGAATGAGGTTAAAGCTATTTCCCACTTTTCTTTATCGCTTCACCCGCTCGTTATATATTTTTTTGGTTTGAGTCCACCGCTGTTACTGCATTTGCACAGTGAGGGATTCGTTTGAAGGCGAACAAAATGCTTGTTGAATGCCCGACTGTACGAGTTTATGTTGAGCAAAAGTTTATTCACTTGATGTACTGTGCGATTTCTAACGAGGGATTTTAAAGAAAAGCAACGATCAAGAATACTTAACTTGAAGTGAGATGTGTACAAACAAGTTTTTAAAGTAATTTTGTTGTAGGTTTCTTATTGTAATTAAATATAAGGATCATAAATTCTGGGAAAAAAACTTGTTAACTATTTTAAGCTCGTTGAAGATAAATTTGATACTGAAAAGTATTATTCTTTCTTCAATTTTGTAACAAGAATAACAATTCCCTCCATAAGTTCAATCATACTCTAACTAATAAGAAATTTATCATACTCAGCTCGAAAGAAACATCTCAAAAATTACTACAGCTGTAGAGACTCCCATCGACCATAGTGTATCCCCTCATTCCGTGTAATCTTTAGTGTGAACTGGTCCGGTTGAAAGGTTTGCCCTGTTTTCTGCGCACGCTACAAGTTTTCCCATTAAACGTGCCTGATGCAGACGCACCGGAAGGCAACTTCAGTCTCAAGACGCTAACCATCTCCAGCTGCATCGGGAGTTAAAACGAGGGAGGAAAAGACTGGCCATAATAGGAGACTGGAGTGCAGCAAAAATGGAGTAAATGTTTACCAGCACACACACACACACCGTTACGTGCCAGAGTTCCAAGTATCACGGGATTTACTTTCTTCTTGTTATATAGTGTGAATCACAGATCGTTGAAGAAACGAGCTAAGCCCTATGGTTTCTCTTGAGGTTATAAAAAAGGACATCATACGGCACAATTGTGTGCTATATGTATGGTTCCTCGGGCTAGTGTATGTGTGTGTGAGTAAGTGTACCAAAGGCTCACCTCAAAATTACCTCGGGCATTGTGACAACAAAAGCAGTAAGCGGGAATGAAGCAGGAAAACACCTTCCCCAGCTAATCCCTTTGCAGAACGCGATGGTCGAATTGTTTTGTGTGTGTGTGTGTGTGTGTGTGTGTGGTAAGGTGTAATAATACCAGCTAAGAAGATACTGTCAAAAGGTAAACATGGCCACGCTTTAATGCCGATTGATCCGTCGGCTGAGGTGCTGATTAATGTTAACGCGTGTGGCATCGCTTCGTTACTTCCACTTGCAAATTAATAGCATTTTTCGATTCGATTAAATAATCTTCAACGCTACACCCTGCTCTATCAGTTGTGCGATCAATACTCTAAGGTAGCATCATGATGGATTTATGAGCTCAGTTATCATGGTTTTATTATAGCAAGTTTTATCAAGTTCCGGTAATTTGAATGGAAACGAAAAAAAAACTCGCCAGGAAATGTAAAGTTTTGTGCAATTTTTTTTCGGACTGATTGAAAACTTTGCTGCCCATAAAAGTCGCACCGTAATTGGCTATCAGTTTACGGCGCTGAGATGGTAAACTTTATACTTTACGTAATTATTAATGGGGTTAGGTAGGAAAATTGCACCTTCATGTACGAGGAAAAGAAACAGTTCTTGTCAAAGTTGTTTGATGGAAATAAAGATGTTTTTTTTAATTGCACTGAAAGAAGAGATTTTTCTTCGTGAGTACTATGAATCAAAAAAGCTGCCCCGTAATAACTGGACAGTATCAAATGTTTGGATGTGTAGAATTTCATTCAAATCATTAAATATTGCTGTTGTATCATAAGAAGGTGGCATCATTAATTTTCCTTAATTTTCTCCCGATATCATTAACGAACAGCACGTGATATCGTGTATTTGTGGCTGAAGTAAAGCAGCTTGCTTCCTACGACAAAGTATCTTGTTTCACTCGCAAGGACAAACACTTTGATCATCGGTAGTCGGTTTAACGTTTACCTCAATCTACCCTTAAACTGTGCAACGCGAGCAGTTTATGTTTTTTTTCATATAGAAGTGTAATTTTATAGAGCAAAAAGAAAAAAAAGTTCCCATACACAAAGAACTGAACCTCCGTTATACCTTAAACCGATCACAAACCAACCTTCCAAGAGCGTAAATGTGTGCTTAATTGATTGAAGATGGCTGGCAAAAAAAAGGAGTGGCCCCTATTGCCGATGCTACAAGCAAGACCTTTCGAGCAAGTCGAAAGGCAACTCCTCGATAAAACTCGATCTTTGTCTGGTGATTTGATGGTGCAAATGGTAACCCGTAGATGCAGGATGGGTAACTATATCGAGTTTAAGAGCACTCAAGCATTTAAATTTTCCAGAAATTAATTGAGCATTGCCAAGTAATCCCTTTGCCCTTTTTTTTTGCTCATTAATAATTTGTTCCAGCCACTTGCCAGTGCCAGCGTTCCGTCCGTCCCTGAACTTTTGCCAACGGGAGAGACTTTTCAGCTTAGGTGCACTTTAAGTTTGCTGCTCGTTCTTCTTTACTGCAGTGGGATAATGAAAAAAAAACCGAAGCAAAAAAGTAAAGCAAAACTAGAAAATGGTTCAGGTGTGGTTGTGTTTGTGTTTGGAGTAGTACAGCAAAAAAAGGAACATCCGAACACACTCGAAACCGTGGTCGACTTTCGCATACTTCTCAGGCGAACAGCTTCATGCTGGTTGTCCGGTACTGGATGACGATCCCAAAATCGAACCCAACGCTGGTACACTTTTGGGCCGAATGCTCTGAAGTGGTTGTCAGTAATCTGTAACAACGTAAAAAGCATGTCTGGCTCTGCTCTGTATTTGTCCACCGGGTGGAAGCCTCGCGCATGTACGAGACGAAGACGGAATGCTTAGCAGCAGAAAGGTTGAAGAGATGTGAAAGCCTCTTAAGAATGTTTCCATTATCCTTTCCACGCAACACTGACCTCCGCTGGGCCGAAGCGGCAACGAAATAGCGAACCTGTTCATTAATTCATTACGAATACCCTTGATAATGGTGCCGAACGTTTGCTGCCGGTTCGGTTCAATCGCTTTCTACCGATATGCAACGAAAGTTCACGACCAACCGAAGGGATTTTCGGGGGGGTTGACCCATTAGTGAAGCGTATCGTGAAAAGTTTTTTGCTTGCTCCTTTTGGGTGGAGTCGCTGTAAAATGTTTAAACCTGTCAGTGACATTTCTGTGCGATTGATTTGATTTGGTAGTTCATCCCTCGAACAGTGTTTTATGTTCCACTATTGTGGATTCGCTTTGCTCTAAATTGGCATTATACTAAGCCCGTTCTACCCGTTTCAACTATCAATGGATTGAAGACCATTAATAATTGGCGATACGAAGCAGTGCATAAAAACAAAACAACAGAAACGCCCCCCACTGATCCCCGATCGCCTGATCACCAATCAACCCAAAAACGTACCGAGTGTCGGTGAGTTATAGTCCAATTAGTAGAACTAGCTAGTGAAACCACGACCGATGGCTCAAGTCCGGTTTGCCAGGGCCGAACGAGCAATCGATTGAAACTTTTCCATTATTTTCCATTTAAGTCAATAATCTATCGATTATCCTCGTTGTTTGGGGTTTTCTACCCATCCCATTGCTAGGTGACTGTGGGTAGATAAAAGGCCAAAGAGACATGCTTTAAAACGAAACCCCGGAAACGGACGATTATATTCCACCACAACCAGGCACTGTTCGAACTTTCTAACTCTTCCACCCGTGAGTGGGTGTGTGTGTGTGTGTGTGGCCCTTTTTGGATTGAGTTAGGGATCGGTGAAGTCGTTTGGTACGGATCGCAACATCATTATCGAAACTGAACGAACGAGCAAAAAAAAAAAGCCGGACGTAAACGAAATTATAGACTGCTGCTATATAGTGGTTTGGAAATGCTAAGTTGGCGGATGGCGGTCAGGGTCGGATGTTTTTTTCGGAAAACTTTGCAAAACTTATTGCTGAGCTTTCAGGAAAATAAATAGAACATTTTAATGGTTCAGGCATGCAGGAAAGTTTTCCGTCACTGTGACTTGTGCACATCTATTCGAGTCGTAGTGAGGAAAAGTTACAACCGGAATGAATCGGTGTATAATGGAAGGGTTTCACTTTTTTTTCCAAATGTGTTTGTAATAGTTGGTAATGTTTTTTCAAAACGTTATTACGTTTTAATTGGATGTTTTTTTAACTTGTGAAGTTTCGATGGCAAATTGAATTAACATAAATGTTACGCTATTTTACAGTAAAACGTTCAAAGGAGATCAGTTTTGATGGAATGATGATCATTTTCTATCGTGGTGGCAAACAATATTTGACTTGACTTTCCAATTCGGCCGATTAGATTTTGTTAGCAAGTTCAGAGCTTTAGAGATATTTTTGTATCCCTTTCTTGAAACATAAAGTTTTTAGATTATCTAATATAAGTTAAATTACCAATAAAATCAGAAGTTAAAGATAAAACCTTTAAGCTTAATGCCATTTATACGCCATTTTGAAAAGCAATGCTCATAATTTCTTCAACCGACTGATCCAATTTACTTGCTATTATTATCATAAATTTGTAACAGAATGGTGCCATATTAAACATGTTTTTTTCTAATGGATTTAGCCTTTTCTGCTGTAAACATACGCCATTTTGAATTTCACAGAAAATCAGAAAATTCTTCTTCTTCCATTAAATATTGAATCTTTTTAATTCTAATGGTTGTTGACGAAATGTCTGTGGGAAACAACGCTCTCATGAACATCCTTTAGAAAAGTCTATTGTTATGTTTTGGGAATATTGTTTTTAACGTTTGTTTGGCTGTACGCCTTCCTTTAAACTATGATCTATAAATTATATATTATCATGTGGTAAACTTTGCATTGTATAATAATATATTTAATTATAATTATTGTTACGATAAACAATTTAAAGACAATTTTTTTTAAATGTCAACTACAAAGATTAAATTTTAATTCGTTGCCAAAGTATTCGTCTCTTCCAGTCACTTGAAGTGCAACCCTTTTATCACCCCTGAGTGACAGCCACTAATCTTAAATGATGCAACGACTACAGTTTTAAAGACATATTTTTTCCGCAGCACATCATGACAGGGTCTTATTTTAGCACAACCCCCGAGCTACATTTAACCGTCGGACGGAGAAAGAAACCGATGCACAGAGAGAAAAAGCCGCATACGACGGGATGTGGGAATGGAAAGTTGGTAAGGCAGGTAGTTGAAATTGAAATGTGCACGGTGAGAAGAGTTTTCCAAGTCACATCTTACCATCGTTCGCTCTGCGGCAGTACCAATTCGACCAAGTGTCGATCGTGGTGGTGCCTGCACCGACACAGGCCTGGTTCCGTGTACGGGTTTGATTCAATAACAGTCGAGATGCAGTCATGTCCTGCCCCGAACTGCCTGACTCACTACCGACGGACGGCTTTGAAGATCCGACCTCAGTGCGCTTACGTCACGTGTATGGTGCTGGCAGAGTCCCTTTTCCTTCTACACACCACATTCCGTTCCTTGCATCGAGCAGATACGCGACCAGAATTTACAATCAACCCTGTCCACCTGTGCCCCCTTCTCTCAGCCACGTTGTCGATTCACTCACGGTAAGATTGAATCGGATTCTTTTCTACTCGACGTTTCTACTCGCTTCACCGGCACTTTCTTTCTCGCTTCACACTCCATTTCCCACGGTCGTGCTCGAGCATTGGCAATATGCTGCGGTGCGGTAAGATTGTAAGCAGCTTCTACTAGGGGCACGATTTCCTGCATCGATTTTTTGTTTGTCCTCAGCGTAAGAGTATGTCTTTCTTTGCTTCGGCTTCGAAGGTTTCGTACGAAAGGGACGAAAGTGGAGCATACTTGAGCCCTCTTGAGGGAATGGTGACAACAATGTGTTAAGCAGGCGCCAACGTGCCATTGAAAACATGGATGGGCAAACATGGTGGCGCGGTGGCGCGTTTTCGCCCGAGGGTAAAGTGAAAAATCGTATCAGTAACAAGTGTGTAAGTTTGCATAAATGAGACACTTGAATTCGATGTAAATTTCGCATTCGAATCAGATTTTTTGTTCCCCCCCACATACTCATTCATGTGCCCGTACTGGCATGGATGTTCGGTGGGCAAACAATCGTTAGCAAAACGTGACGAAGGGATAGGAAGGGCTCTTGTGAAGAGATGGGACAAGAAAAAAAAAGTAAAATCGGAATCATTGCGCACCCTAAGGATAAGAAAATGGTAATAACAGGCATCGTCGGTTATCGTCACCGATGGCAAAAACACATATTTGATAGCAAAAAAAAGTAAGAATGGAAACTTAACAGAATATTAAACTGCTTTCAAACGCGCAGGTGATATTCAATGATTTTTTTTGTGCCTGTATCAAACTTATGCGCTTTCCATGAGAATGAACTTTTTTGTAGCATTTTTTCCGGAAGCTTTTTGTTGTCTGCTATTGTTGTAGTGATATATAAACAAATAATAAATGCCTTAAATTTTATTAATTGTTAAACTTTTTTTTAACAAAATGCTAGAACTAAATTCTCAATAGCAGTATTTATAAGCAATTGATTAAATAATCACACTTTAACACTTCAGAAAAAAATAAAACTAAATACACCATTAAAAATGATTGCTTAATTAACATTCATCGAAATACGACAATAGGTGATAATGATTTTCAATTATATTTCGTAAAAAACATCCTCCTCAATCGCTAAAGGTCAGTTCTGACCAACAAACGCAACCTCTTATCATGCAACAACCTCAAAGTAATTTTCCCGCATAAAAACAAAAGTTATTCATTCACTTGGTCGTTTTATTTTTCTTCTGGTCGTAATTCAACTTACATCCAAAACTCTGTAGCTGTTTTCCATTCAAATGACTAGATTACGGGATCTCATTATTTCCCTCGTTGGTTCACACGTGTTAAGGTCTTTTTCGCATGCAAATTAAGTGCCACACGTAAACCAGTTGCCATGCCATTCGGTATGTATGTGTGTGTGAGTACATTCCAACACTTTGCTATCTTAATGCGTTGACTGTATGTAAACATAACCGGTATAAGTCATCCCGACCATTTCCCATTTTGTCACCGTTAGGGTATGGGTCGAACCATAGCTGTCAGTAAATAATTACCCATTTCTCATTTTCTACCTGATGAGCACCATCCGAAACTATGGTTTGGCGCACTGACACAATCAAAGCTGCACCACATTCAGTTACGGTTCCAAGGTGTGTGATGCGATGGGAAATTAAACATATAATCCTAGTTCCTCTTTGCATTGTGGTAGTGCGAAAGGAGAGGTGGATTCTATCCGGCTTCTAGCATTTTCTACGCCCACCAGTCTGTCCATCCAAATGGTATTAAGTGCCAACTGGAGCCACTGTTGTCGAGACAATGTGTTTCCCATTGTCGCAACCCATCACCAGTGTGATATGAAAAGGTGAAAGTATGATGTGAACTATTGAACCACCAGGCGCCTCCATTGCCCCACATAGGGCAATAATGTCCCGTTTGTTGCGGGTGGTAATGTTATTTCAGGATCTGTTTTGGGAAACGATTACGGTTCGGCTAGTTGCTGACAGAAGCTATTTAAACGCCAGTCCTAGAAACAGTGGTGTCCGACCATTTACGGGGCCAAACAATCGTTTGACGTGTACAAGGGTTTCGGTGCTCGGGCGATTAACTCAGTCAGAGCAGTTGCCATTACGCCGCAACCGCACGGAGAAGATGACTACCGTTGATGACTTACGCATACCATTTTCCTTCGTGCCACACTGTGAGTTGAAGTGTAAAATGAAGGAAAACTAAGAAGGAAGGTATGGTTTCATCCCTCCACAAAAACACAGTTGATACACCTTTTGACCCTTTTTGTGTGACAAATTAACTTGCCAGCATTGAGCAAAGTCCGGGCTTTAGCTATCGTGATGGAAGTTTGGCGGGGTGTCAAGCGTTGTAAATTGTATCCCAACCACACTCGGGTGACTCGTTCCTCTTCCTTTATCATCTGTTCCATCTGGGTGCCTGGAATGTTCAGGCTTAACTGCCACAACCGTTGGCTGGGTATAGCGAGTTTTCCACCCCCCTATTAGGCGAATAGAAATGACGCACACAAACAGCCAAATGGGTACAAGAATAATAAACATTTGGTCACAAAAGAAAAAAATCACCTCTCGGACTGTGCTATCGAATGTCTGTGCGCTGCCAAGTGTTTCTGTTTGTCTGTCTGCTGTCACAACAACAAAAAAAGAAATCCCAGGTTCCACCGGTTTGCTATTCGTTGCTTTTCCGTTTTGACCTTAGCATAATTGAGATGGACAGTGGCATAGGCGATGGTACAAGCCGGCTTTACCGGCTTGGCGATACAATCGCGTAAAAACGATCTTAATGATGGTCGCTTCCGTTTTAACAATGGGACAACTTACAGTGCTTGTGGAGTAGGTTAGCGAGTGCATACAGTTGTGGTAAAATGTTTGTAATTTCTGTCACCTAAGTGTTTAGCAAGTGGCCATCAATTACAGTAACATTACTGGTGGTTTGGAAATTATACAGTCCATGCCATGACGGTAAGACTGCTTGCTTCATCTTCGAGAAGAAAATAAAATATAATTGATAATTTAAAAATATTCTTTAGAACAGAGCTGAAAAAAATATGATAAAAATGATAAAAAAAAGAAAAGATATTTACATTCCCTCAACAAATTGACTATCGTACAGTGAATTAGACTCCCATGCTCCGTTGGTCTAGCTATGTCACTAGAATGACTCAGGACAACTCAATCCGTAAAGTCCTTTTAGGTCGGCCAAATGTGCAGAAGCATTGATATGTCTACCAGGAAAGTTGGGATAAAGGATTGGAAGTTGACAGCGTCCATCCGTGAGGAGTTTTGGAAGACTTCTCTGGTAGCTCAAGATCAGATAAGTAACATCACAAATATCTTCTTATTTTGCTTTAATTTTGCATACGTTGTGAGTGATTTTTTAGCGATTTAAATGCACATTTTATGTAACAGGTTTAAGCATTATGACAGAAAAATATTATTACCAAAATATTGTCGCAATGTGTTCCTCTATCGAGAACCTTGTTAGTTGTTTGGTTGGGTCCTATAATCTTAATCAAAAAGTTTAAAAACAAACATATTTAATCGAAAACAAGGTTTTTTTTGTTATTGTCATGTTGTTGTCGTAATCTGAAGATATTTTACGAACTGTAATTAAGTTTAACAATTATAAATATAATGTCTTAAAGCAATATCTTAAAATAGTAATTTTTTATTAATATTTATACTTGAATAATAATCCCTGGGACTTGATTTCTTATCAAATATCTTATCAAATATATTATATATTAGTTAGAACAACAATTAATTGCCTTTCGCTTCCTTTTTCCTGTTCGTAATAACGATATTTTTCCCAATAAAGCAAAGTAAAGACAAATTACCGTAATTTTTCTCATTAGATTATCAAACAATTTATGTGACTAACACGCTGCTCGATCGTACGGTTTGTGTTTTCTTTCCGCCTGTAGTCCAAGTCCATACTCATCATGTGCTACGTGTTGAGCGGAGTTCTTCAATAACTACCACCTTGGGTAATATCTCAATCAAACCGAAGCGAAGATAGGATGAAACGAGGAAAAACAAAAACCCTCCACTCACATACACTCACTTGGACTAATGGCATCATGAATTATAGCCACCGGGAAGTACGATTCTTCCCGCAATGCGACGCCAAATTACCCAGCACCCTGATGCAACGTCACACCCGGTCAATGCTGCCGTTTTCTTCATTTCCCGGCTCGACGAAACAGCAGCCGGTGACGATGAAGTGCGGTTCACTAATGAACCTTCCGCCCTTGATCCGTAATTATGTGCGCGCAGGGTGCAAGGGCTGGACACATCTCGGTCTCGGCTCGGTCGAGATCCGGTCGTGGTTGAGAATTGAAGGTTCCATGTATTGCTTGGGCCACAAAACACCTCACAAGCCCACACACACACTCTCTCGCAAAAGGACCCCGGCACGGTAGGAACGGGCGCATATCAGTTTATAAAATAGTACGTTTTGTGGGAAATAACACCGTAAATCGCGTATCGCCAATCTGCACCGTTAGCGGCACACTAATCATCCCTTCATGGCGACGACCACGGTCAATTGGTGAGTGAGCGTGGAACTTTATTCGTGGTTAAAACCCGTCGGATCGTTGTTTTTTTTTATTTCAAAGGGAACGAGAGAGAAAGAGAGAAAAGGAAAATTAAAGGAAACAAAAACGAAACGCAAAACGAATGGCACATTTGTTTCTGCCGGTCAAGCGGTCGTTGGACGGCGATGGAAACTCAATGTCGGTGACTGTTATGGAGAAACCGTTGAAAGGACCGGAAAAGCGCGTTAATTAAAAACAACATCAAAGCGTGCCATGGTTTCAAGTGAGTGGGTCGCATAGTCACCGTGTTTTGTTTTTCCTTCGTGCTATTTTGCTGTTTGTTGTTGTTGCTGCTGCTGTTCTGTCAGTATTGGAGCCCATTTTGTTCCTGCTGTGAGCATTTTACTCTAGCATTTTTCTTCGCATTTGGAGTATTCCACTTCTTACCGTGTGCAGTGTTGGATTTTTTTTTTGCTAGAGGAGGGTGCACATTTCCGACCGACCGAGGATATTGGGTGACGGGGACAGGAAAACCCAAAAACCGCTTTTCACCGCTCACTGCGTTCATGTTTTTGTATCTTGATTTGGAAGGTTTTCTACCACACACACACGCGCGCGAGCGAGCGTTCTCTTTCCCACTTATTTCTATTTGTTGTGTTCTCTCATTCGCAAACCATGTCATGTTTTTCCGTGCCAAAAATTGATTTTTCTTTCAGCATTCGCGCAAAAGCAAACGTAAAAGCAAAAAAAAAATCCGGCCCGTGAAAGAAACACGAAACATGAAGCAAATAAACCAAGTGAAAATGAACACGAAATTTCCCACATTAGAACAGAAAACAAAACTAAGAAAAAGAAAAACAACAACAAAAGGTTGCTTCTTACCGGGGTTTTGCCCGGTCCCACAGTATATTAGGCATTTTATGTGCGTTCGAACGGGGCTCCCAGGTCCGTTGGACTTCTGGTGGTGGTGTTGCCGCGTGAACAAGCGGATAATTTAGCCTCGACCGTTTCGAAAAGGTGCTCATGTCCGGTAGACTGTGTTTTTTTGTTGTTGTTGCTTGGTTCTTCTGTTTTTATTTTCGTTTGGGGATTTTTTTTCCTCGCCACACGGTAGCACAAATGGGCGATTCGGCTTAAGGAGACTATTAATTCACCTGTTTCACCACGGTTTCAGTTGGCAAAGGAAAACCGTCCGATCAACGGCTGGAACGATTTAAATGATGCCCCCGGGGTGGTTTGCGTGGTTTTGTGCATTGCGTACGCGTCGCGTGCACGATAGTTGGGTGTTTGGTTTTGTTTCTTTAATTTTCAGGTGTGGAAATTCATTCTCGTACTCGCGCTTTTTTAAAGATACTATCCAAACTGCTTTAGGTGAAACCAACAAAATAAAAATAAATGTCCTCGCAAAAAAAGGAGCGAAAAGATGATTTGTGACAAGCTTACATTGAGTTTTGTGACAGCTTGTGTACATTAGCTTGGGTTTTGGTTTTTACCTCGAAACGCAAAAATGTGAACAGACCAACAGAAAAAAAGTTGGAAAAATGGTAAGCTTAGAATCTCAACCATCGTGCAGTAAACCACCCACATTTTTTCCCACCCATCCCGTAAAGGAACATGTTTTATTTTGCAACATTTTCCAACCTCGCGCTGAGCACCGTCTGCTCGAATGCCTTTTTGCAGGTCGTGTCTTGTTGCTCCGTCCTTGGTCTTGTGTACGCACCGTTTGTCTAGCCGGTGACAGGGCCAAAACGATAAGTTAAATAGGATGGAACAGAAGTAACTCACAGCTAAAAGGTTTCACTCACGGGCAAATGCTCCGTTGCCGTGTCGCCGGAACATGACCTCAGAGCATTGCGCGATCGATGCGGTGCGGTGCGCCTTGCCGTGCGTTGGTGGTACGTTGTTGCTGCTTCCGTCCGCTGGATGGTGCAACATTTAAACTGACATTATTCATTGCCTAGCCTGGTGGGGCCTGTTTTTGACATTTGTGGACGGGGGGATTTTTTTTTCGGGTTTGGGAAAGATTTTGCAAGTACTTGCGAAACAATTCTTAATCCTTCCCGTATCACGAGTTTGCTGAGCTTCGTGCTTAAGCTGTACACAGGAGAGGATGATTGGAGCAGTTTTGCGTAAAATTAAGCAAACATTTTCAGAAAACAAAATGCCAAAGACCACTTCAAATTCGTTTATTGGAAAAATGTTTTAACTTGTATTTATAGAGCTAAATTTAATTTCTATAATGTAACAAAAATATTAATACACATCCTGAGTACAGCACGTATTGGAATCCAAAAATCGTAAATCCCTTCTTATACCATTTTCTTACAAATTTTCCATCACCCCAAGGCAAGCGTAACTACAGGCACGTTCTCTACGTCTTCGGCATTCCGATCACGGAACAAATAAACATACATGACCTGCGGCACACATACACAGCCCTTTCCTTCCTTCCGCTTCACCCACCCACACACACATACACACATACAAGCGACGGGTTCGTTCACACGCTACTAAACTTCTGCTGCCCTTAATCCGTGACTGCGCTAATTGAGCTTTGTTATGGTATTTTGGCCAAATCGGAACGTGGCGATGACTAATTTCCCGGGCACACTTCCGGTCACCACAAGCTTTACTTTCCTTCAGAGCACAACACTAGCGCACCGTCTGTGCTATATGAAGACCCACACAACTTCACACGCACGCTACACACGCATTTTCCCCGTTTGGTGGCGACACAATCACTAGCTAACACCCGTTTAACTCGTTCGTTCAGGCCACGTGAAGGTAAAACAGGTTTTTCCCTTTGCAGAACTACAAAACCAGCAACAGCAAATAAAAATAAAAAAAGATGGTCAGTACACCCTGGGATGGGTTTTTTGGGGGTAAGAGACACACAAAACACAATGACACTACTCAGCTTTTGCTGTACGCCTATACCCGTAATCGGTAACCGGTACTAGGCCACAGCTCACATAACAACCATAACGCACAGGAAGGCCATTAGTTTGTTGGCTTTCGGTTTTCTTCACCTTTTTTTTTATTTTCGTTTTCCGCTCGTCCACTAATCCGGCTAGAAATAATGATGGAAAAACTCTTACACCGTGCCGTGACTGGCACAATCCGGCGGGGCTTTAACGCTAAAAACCCGCACGACTTAGCGACTTTCGTTGCGTATCGCTTACGCAGTGTAATTTTGCGTCTGGTCGCGAAAACGTCAAAACGGATCCGGTACGGTGTACGGTTCGGACAAAACTAGAGCACCTGCCATCGGGCACAAAACCAAAGCCGAACGGACGGCGAACGTTAGCCGAACGGTGACGATTTCCTGGCTTCGAATGCAACCGACAACCGAACAGTGAACTGTCAAAGTTCGGCTGTTGGCGCGGAAAACCGAACCAAGGGTTCGTGTCTTTTTTTTTTGCTTCGTTTTTTTTCTTTCCGTTTCGGGTACGAGCGTTGGAAAAATTGGGAAAAAAGCTTTTCCAATGCTTTGAACACCAAATTGCACAATCGCGCGCGCGAGAGAGAGTACGATGAGAGAGAGAACGGTACGAAAACGCATTCGGTGAGCGATGAGAGCGGATCTACGGTACGGATAATCGCAACTGCTCGAAAAATGTTTCCAATCCTCTAAACATCCTTTTGAAAGCAGTTTGCTCACAAAGGGAACGAAGAATTTTCTCTGCTCTTGTTCTCTCGCACTACAATTATACAACTGAAAACCGGATGATGAAGACTACGATGCTGTAAAACGTGTTGCAGAATGATACAACCACGCATCACAAAGCAGCATTTGTTGCTTCTCGTTTCATTTTCAGCTGGATTTAGTGTAGAAAATTAAAATTGTTTTAGTATTATTTATAGGTGTAAAATACGCACGTATTTTACATGAATGCATTTAATTGAACGTGGGTTTATTTTAAATTCTGTCTTTAAAGCCATATTTCAGCTTTCAGCTTTATTACTTTTCCATGAACATTGTACTATCGAACCAGCAATAAAAGCACTACATAAATAATAGTTTATTTTATTCTCGAAGTTCATATTGCTATCGAAATGTTTATTTTTAGCACTCTCTTTTCCATCCTGAAGTGGATTGCTACCAAAAATAAAAGTCAACTAACCAACTACCGACAGGAAAACCGCACGCACGCAAAAAAAAAGCTTCCAACCGTACAGTCGTCGATCGTTCTCGGTGCGTATGTGTAAGAGTAATTAAAATGTCATATCCAACGTTCCAGAGCTAAAGCACGATCTATGGCCGCGTAGCGGACCCTTCTATAACTTTCACCAGCACGAATTGCGTTGTGAGGTTTCTTCCTCTACACTCTCTCGTTCTCTCTCTCTTCTAACCCCCTCGTATTTCTACCAAACACAAATGTGCCCAGTTCGAAATGGTCCAAACTTCAAACGGTTTGTTACCCATTCCCCGGATTCGCAACAGATTGCAATCCGCACGCACTCCGAGAACGGACACGGTTTGATGGGTTTGCAGCTGTCACAAAGGAAGTTTTCGGGGACAAACAAAAAATGCAATAACTGCTACCATTACGTTTCATGGGCGGCGGGGTTTAGCCTGGTCGAATTCCATCCTAATCGGTACCCGATGTACAGCTGCACTTGTTGGATGTGAACGAAAGAAAAAAAAAAGAAAGCTTGGAAGCTTTTTACCCCGAACGCATCGTCATCATCATGTCCCCGAAGCAATCAAACAAAAAACAGTAATAATCTTTGTAATGCTTGCTGACCCGCTTGTCTGCAATGGTCACCCCAACCCCCCCCCCCCTCCCCCACCCTCCCCTTGTAACGGTGTTCTGTTCGATTTGATGGCTTGATTTCTGGTGACCTTAAGTTCCGGTATGCCCCGAAAGAGTTGCCGGTCACAAACCGTTTCTGAACGTTACGCGGGAATGCTTTCTCATGGCATCGCATCGGGAAAGCAGCTCGGTGCGCATAAATACTCGATGCCGGAGGAGTTTATTTATGAAGCGCGTATTAATATTCAGCAGCAATGACTGCTCGGTACACCGGGACACCGAGAAGGAGTCCCTAGAGAGTCTATGCCAGTACCTGACCTGTACGACACAACCCGTGAACGATAGTGTGTAGAAAGCGTGAGGTAAAAATACCTTTCATACCATTCCAACGGTGGCAGCGACGCAACAAAACAGCATCATCAAGCTGATCCTGGAAGCACAACGGCAAGTCATTCCGAAGGTGTGTGTGTGTGTGTTTGTATGTGTCTGTGCATCACGCTTTTATGTCCAACCCATGCGCCACCCATGGCCGGCAGGGCAGTCATACCCGGCAGGTTTCGGTTTCGGCATGGTTTTTGGTCCTTGTCCTGCCACTGACGAACGAAACCCATATATCTACTTACATGCTTCACGGATCACAGCCAAAGACAGTTTCAAGCACCTTTCAAAAGGTCGACCGTCCCTTCTGATGTCATACCGGGCGGTTCTTCTGCGAGCAGACGCAAAAGGCTGGACGTCTTCCGCATTTCTCCGCAAACGGTACTCGGCACGTGTGGTAGGAACAGTGGTGAGGTCCGGGCAGCAATCCGGCAGCTTAAACATATGTGCACACAGGATGTGTAACCTATCACGGTACGGAATGGCCATCCTTCCACCGTTTGAAGGAGTGTCGTGCCAGGGTACGTGCCTTGAAACCTCGAACAACGCCACGGTTGTGATGCTGCAAACGAAATGAAGTGAGTGATAATTTACAAGATCTATTTAAGACGTCGTCTTATCTAATTACTATATAAATAAGGCCGAGAATAAATTTACCACCGTAGCAGTGTGAGTGCGCCTGTGTCGATGTGTGGCAACCGTCACATAACATTCCACTGACTGTGCTGATGCGAAGGAAATGAAAGGCTGAGGGGAGTGGAATGGTTAAGCCTCCGATGGCACGGAAGATGGAACTACCTTTAGCCAGTGTTTGGCAAAAAGACATATGAAGACTTTCTTTCACGCGTTCTTTCGGGTGGTTCTTTCTGATGCTTTGAGCTTTGATTGCTCAGCTCAGCGTCTCAGCGGCTGCCTGTGAACGGTTTGCGAGCGATTTACTTTAATAGTGCTGGTTTACGTTTTATTTCCTGTTTGTGATGAGCTTTCAAGAACCGGTTTAGAGGCGGTAGAGTGTTTTTGACAAATTTTATTAATGACTCACATTGCAATGTTGCTGTTGTGGCATTTTCCGCGGTGCTTTGTTGAATGTTGTTGGTGGCAGGTTTCATTTTCGCATCGTTTGCTAATAAAAGCAAGCAATAAGGATTTGGTTTACAGTTGAATTGTTTAATTTTGGTAGATTTTATTTAAGATTATCATGGTGTAATGTAAAATGACAAGTATTTTCTCCTACACAAAATGCTTTATCCTGAACAAATCCAAATTATTTTGCAGTGGCGTTAGAATAATATTGTAATGTATTGGCATGCGAACGATGAGACAGTTTCTGCTTGGAGAACAGATTTGCATATCAAATTTACTGTGAAAAGCGGTGTTCTATTGTGATCATATTCTTTACAGAAGATAATATACATCGTGAAGTCCTATGGAACATCTAAATGTTTTCCAGATATTGAAGAAATTTGGGAACTTGATTCGCTTGGGAAATTTCATAGGTGAGTGATTTAACATTCCCGGGAAGCCTGGCCCCGGCAATGTCTACACGATGTTCTCGACTATGAAGATGCCGAGAAGAAGAAAATGCGACTTTGTGTTGCCAATTTTCCACTTTGTGCAGTGAATTACAAATTTGTAATTGTTCAAAAATTTCCTTGGATCTTGGATCAATGGACAGCACCGAAATTAAGATTGATGTTGAAAAACGCGCTTGGGTATTGACGGCCAATCGGTTTATCTAGAGTCTGAATAAACTTTTCTACACAAGTCACCTGTGGCGGCGATTGAAGATGGGCTTACAACCATCCTGTACAATTCCAGGACACTCATACCCCTCTGAGTCATGGACTCAGTTCAAATCTGAAGAAGCGAAATACAGCGAATTAGATTCGCTAGGCTCCGGTGGGTTGGTCAAGTCATGCGAAAAACACCGGACGATCCAGCCTGTGCAGTCCTTTTAAGTCGTCCACTTGTTGAGAGGAGGCATGGTAGACCTACTCAGCGATGAAGCAGCTGAAAGGACTTCTGCAGCAGCGAAGAACTGCGAATCGGTTGTAGCGCCTGGTAAATAAACACATGTTTATCTTCTTAAATTAAGTTTTTATTGCAAATTTATGAAAAAAAATGTCTGGCTTCAAATGTACTTCATCATTTAATACATACTCCGTCCCATAGAGTTCCCTATCGTCTTCATCCATTCCAACACAAATTCAAGTGCAAAAGTGTCCCGTATTATGCAGTTTGGGCCTTATCCTCTACTATGCACAAGTGGGCGTCCATTTAGAAACGCTTGCTCATTCGCAACAGTTGCTACTACAACGATAATAAAGTCATCGTTTCAGATCGTCCAGCAGGAAATGAAAAAGGAAGCATTATAGCCTTGCAATGGCTAACGACGACATGGAAACACACGACAGGTTTTGTTTTCCATTAAGTGTTGAATCGATGTTGTTCGTTACCCGGCACTAATTCACCTGCGTTCATTTGTTTTGTATTTAAGTTTATCCTGTTTATTGTTTATCACATTTTTTTTTCATTTAAGATTGCAACCAATGCTAAGCTTTCAAAATCACAATCGTGTAGATGGCGTTGGGGCAAACAAAATGGAATAATATTAAAACGAACCATGAGCAAAAAGACGTACTGCAAAAATAAAAAAAAATATGGGCGAATTGTAACGACTCGGTATAATAATTCAGCCGGAAATTAATTCCTTACAAGAAAAAAGCGGAACCGCCAAGTTGCTCGCACTCGGCTCTTCTCCCACTTGGTTTTTGGTTGCCTGCTAACTAACAAAAGCACGTGCGACATGGTCCGGTGGTCCATTCACATGCTTGTCGCAAATATTTCTTCGTTCGCTCGAGGACCGGATGGCGACAGAAGCGGTGAGCGGTTTTTGGGCGCAACCCGAAAGGAAACCCGCAGGATGGCCCATTTTCGTGCGGCATTGGTTTGGTGTTGGTTTCCTCTCGAACGTTCTTTGTTACGTTATCCTTACCGATGATCTTTCCACGTTTCAGCGCCTCCGTGTGCGCTTAATCACGTTCACCCTCCGAGGTGGCAAAGTGGCTGCCAGCTGAAGGAATAAATGTTTCTTTGCTCGCAAAACTGGTCGTTTTCTTTATGGTTCCGAATGTCGGGATGGATCTGTACGGCTGGCAAACAGTGTCAACGTGTGTGAGGCGTTTTTTTTTGTTTGAACCGTGATAACAAATGGTTCCCGATAAAGCTTCCAAGCTGGCTGAAAAGTGATGGACGGAATAGCGGATCGCAGAGCTGAAACGAAATCCTCCGTATCTAAGAAAAAAAGAGGGATCCTCCCGGTTTGAATCGAGAAGGCCTCGAAAAGTGTCACACTTATCCGAGAGGGAAAAGGCTTTATCCACAAAATATACGCACCCATCAAAAAAACCCGGAAAGTGCAAAGCAATACCGACACAAAGCCTTAGGTGGCCAGGAGGGGATGGACACTGCACGAGGCTGTGGTGTAATTTTTCCTGATTATTTTATATCCCTTAATGTCCTGGTGTTTGTCGGCGTTGGAGCGACGTGAGACTTTGGCGAGCAGAGCTGCTACTTGTGCATCATACAGCATTTTCGAAGCGTTTTGTATGTCGCATGTACTGCTTCACCACTTCTTTCACACCACTATCAGGACCGGTTTCTGTATCTTTGCTGCCGCTAAATACGCTCCTTGGGGATCTCCTTCAAATGATTCGTTCAGCAAAAAAGAAAACGAACCCAAATACAAACATCCCCATACATTGTGTGCGATGGTAGGGAAAGAAATCCAAAACAAAACCGCCCCAAGCAAGGACTGCAGAACGGAAACGAATTTATTTTGATTATCTGGCTGTTCTCTAGCACGCTGGGAGCACCAAAGTGGGCTTAGTTTTTTTTTTGCTGTTCCAAAATGGTGCCCTATCAAAGCCTCTCTTCTGGTTGCAGGTTACCAAAAAAAAAAAAAAAAAACAACTCGAATAAGTATTTTCGTAGCTCGATGTTAAGGATGCTTAGGATGTTAGATATTCAGGGTTTGTTGCTGGTACTGGATGGTGAATGATAGAGCAATGCTGTAGCATCAACTGGCCGCGATAAACTTTTTCTACGAGCTTGTGACATAAACATAATACGGCTGTCTATTGAGCAGCAGATAGTTTGGTTCGTCACGTATGCGAACCGTCTTAATCTGATCTGAGTGCGAATACGGAGGCGTTCGGATGGAGAAACCTTTATCGAAGGGGTGATTCGTTTCAGTTTTTACCAATAAATGTAGTTTCCTTAAGCATTAGCTAATGGACTTTAAACGATTGAAGTAGATGTGCAGCTTTGATGTTAGTAACCTGTAAGTATTAGTGTCATAGTTACGTTTTTCGGTGCTTGTTAAATATTTTTGAAATGTATTTATGTTTTTGCGAATCAACAAAAGGCTTGTTTAACAAGAAAATATTGTATTTCAATGTAAATATTTAATATAATATTTAATATAATATTATTTATATAATATTTAGACATAAATATACACTGATAGCGTTCTTCACTGAGTTTTCGCTAAAAGAAAATTTTCCAATTGTTAATTTGGTTTGTTTTCATTAATAGAGGTGCTAAATCAAGGTTATTTACTGATTTTATACTATTACATGTACATATGTACAAGGCAAAATCACAAACGATCGATAATATGCTTAAGTAATTGCCTGTCCAATCATCAACCAGTGAGGAATCCTCATCGATTCCTCTGCGTAATCGAGGATTCTCCGTAAAGGAATAATAATTTTCAACAGTCTTATTCTTCCCTACCCTTTAGCTAAGCCCGCAAGGGATTTGCAACCTGCACGCGACAATGCAACACCTTCGATCGATTCAATGCCAAATAAGTCATTGCGCTGGAACGGAATGGATAAAGGTGCAGAATGCATTAAAAATCCATTAGAATCGCAGGCATAAGCTACCACCGAGATGGGTCCATTATGCACGAAAATGACTGTCGTCAGAGGCAGGTGATCGGTTCCTTCCGGTCGGTGTGAACCAAACTTTGAATTATGAAAACAAAATCCCGCCAGCAAATGCAATGCCCGGCGAGAGGTGTCTGTTTCTACCGAAGAAGAACAAAGAGTGGTCGTGATGAAGATGAACCTTTTACTTAAGAGACTACCCTTTTGGTTTGGGTCGGAGAGGGTAGGTTTTTTGATAACACAGTTCTTCGCGGGTAAGGCAAGCAAGCTGTCTTTGGTGTGTCTTTTTGCTGTTCTGCCTTTTCATTCTACGAGTATGATGCCTTAAAAATCACTCGAAAACACACTAAACGTAGCACGCTTTTTTGTCTCTCTGTCTCTCTCTCTCGCTGTCTCGTGCGCACATTCTTCATGCGCTTCGTCGCTCAATTTCTTCCGACACGACACGCATGAACGAGCCTGAAACCACGGAATGCCACACGGATGGAAGTAATCAACCCCGCGCTAGCATTTGACGCCTGCAAGCTGCTCCCACTCAGACTGATTGTTTTTCCTTCACATTAACTCCATTGTCCGCGAAAGATTGCATGACTGGCATTTCTGGTGCCGAATGGGAATGAACATCCCTTTTTTTTCTTCACCGACCGATCCCATCGAAAGCGTTAACATACAGCCAAACCAGAAGCAGCAACATCTCTCATCCAGCCTTTTTGCCAGTGAAATATGCACGCAAACACACGTGCACACAGCACCACGACGCATACGTGCAGAACTAAAGACGAACGAAGGATGGATTGTGCTGACTGGCTGCTAAGCAGCATGCGCAATTAAAGAAGCATAATTAAAAATTAATTTTAAGAGCGAGCACATTAATTTCTCGCCAACAAATTGTGCGACGATGCAGGAGGGCAGCCACACACGCAGACCGGCAGCGCCCATTTATGTCGACAAGCTGCATCCGGATGTACGTTTGTCAAGCGGCAGCATAAGTTGTACCCGTGCGAAGGCTAGATTTTATAACCGAAGACGTACTTCACATAAAGCGGGATTATACGAGCTGAAAATTAATTACAACTTGCTCACTGTCACTGGCGTCCATCGTTGTGCTGTCGGCGAAGAAGAAACAGAGCATCTTCATCACCTCGAACCATTCTTTTGCACTCGCTTATTTTTCTCTCTTTCTCTCGCATTTTCCTATGGAATGCTTTTCAATTAGGAAAATCTAAAATTTTGGAACATACGTTTTTCCGACCAAACACTTCACCACCCCGAATGCCAGCATTGCTTAGAAACGCACACTAGCTAGCAGTGGTAAAGGAAGGAAGAGTAATGATCTTGTGAGTTTTCGCGGACGGAAAAGCATTTTTCACATTCACGCCGCGACGCCGTGCATTTTGTTATGCTTTCTGTTGGTCGTTGGCACGTCTTTTTCTTGTGCTTTTCTTTCTTCATTTCAACGACAACATTTTTGCCGATGATGGGTTTGTGTGAGATTTTAGAAAGTGGTTTGACACGGTATCAACACTGTGCGGAGTAGCGTGTGAATAACGTAAAGAAATTCGTTCGTGAAGTACTACACATGTATGATGATTTATGCATCCATGTTGATCGGATTATTTGTTACAATCAAATGGAAGCTTTGTTATAGTCGTTTGGCTAAGTGGCCCATGGTGAGTATGATTGTCTACTAATCGTAGTCTTAAATAAAAGCTTATATGTTGACGAGCATGAGAACAAATTTTATTTCTATAATCAAAAATGGAGATTGTTTTCATAATTTGTGTCGGTTGTCTTATTTGCTTATTTCCAAAGAAGGTAGATTGAAAATGATTTCTGATTTATTTGTAGATTGTTTGTGCGTTTGTCATGCAGAACTACAGTGTGTCTATAAGAGCATGAAATTCTAGCTGGGCTAGAAGTGTACAAAGATAATGTGATCTATTTAAATGTTCTTATTTAGTGAGATACGAAGATGGGAATCACTATGATATTCAGAACTACTTTGCTGATGAAGCTAGTGAATGAGGCTACTGTTGCTGATGAGGATAAAATGCTTAAAATTGAGAGTGAATCAAATACACGAGACAAGGGTAAATCCGGTAATTACATATCAATAAATAAATCAATGGTTATTTGAAAATTTTACTAGGACGGATCATACTTCGGCATAATTTACATTTATTACTGATTTCTTCAGTATGTTTGTGGGGCCGATTTTAAAAATGTATGATTTCTGAAAGAAATACCAAACTTCTTTTAATTTACAGTAAGATACATTTAGAAAAACAAAACATAATGTTAAGAAAATAATTGTTATGTGATACAAGAGTGAAATATGCAATCAATGATGATAAATAAATTCAGTGCAAAATATTCATTGCATATTACCAAAGCTGTTTAATTAAAAAGGTGTTCCAATGTTGGCATCTGGATATAGAATTAATTATTTACTATCGTTTATTATCATATTCATTCGTTTAAAATAAATACTACATGGCACCTGATTCATAGCTATTGCCCTGTTGAATTATTTTAAGCGCAGCGACAATAAAGTGTAATTGTTTTCGTGCGCACTATTCACACGATACACCATCCATCTGGTATCGCTTAAAACGCTACCTTTACCTGCCACTAAAGCGACACATTAAATCTGCCACTCAGCACACGGCACACTCGCACACTTGTGCCGGCAAGTGTTACGGTCGTAATGGAATGTCACCTTCAATCCGGTGTTTATCGTTTACAAAACGCCTTTCTCTTTCAATAACCAGTGCTGTAATCCAGCAGAACCTAATGGAGGTTCTTTCCCATCTCAAGCTCCCTTCATCTGGCTCGCGAAGGGAAGGGGGGAATGTGAAGGGCGAGGGGGAGAGTGGTGCAAGAAAGTATGCTACCGTACCGAATGCCACTTGAGCCGGGTTGGTACTACAATCGGCCTAGCGGTCGGTTACGTGATGCAGGCTGTTGATAACAGCGTCACGTAATTTAGCCACCCAAGCTGAAGCGCACCACGACGTATGAAGAACCACGTCGGCATGCGAACTGCGAGCAGCTCAATAGGTTAGATTGCCTCTAGTCTGGAAAGTGTCTCGACTTCAAATCCATCCGACCATAGTGATAGAACGGCTCTTGTACCACGGGCCACCAGTTGGCTTGTTTTGCTTGCTTACCTGCGGGCACGAACCAATTGTGGACGCGGCTAATTCTGACCTGACAACAGACATGTTCACGTGGGAAGGCTGAGGATTTTTGGGCCATCGCGTTGTTGTACATGTTGTCATGCTAAAGGTGCGCAGGTTGCTTTCCGTACCAAAAACACAAACTGGCGAAACGAAAAATATGTTCCTATTAGTGTTCACAATTGGTCACACAAACGTGTTAGAACCGACGGGATTACTTTCTTGCCGGCGGACGAAAGATGGAACAATTACATACACCGGTATTTTACGAATAAACGGTAGTGAGATTTTGGCCGGAAGGAACGGTTTGTATTTCCGGGTAAACGAAACCAAATTGACCTTATTGTTCGTAATTCTCGGAACAACTGAATGGAAAAGTTCATGGGCGACAGTTTTTGTGCGGGAGACAGTTTTTAGACGAGATTGAAGGCGAATTTAACCCTGTTTCAGTGAGGATATATTGCCCACGTTAGCTTTGAAGATGATCGTGAAGGATTCGTCGCTGATTATATTCAACGTTATCAACAAATGCACCCTAACTGAATAGTTCAATGTTCAATGGAGACGCCTAGTGGATCACTCCAAGAGGGAGCAAGTTGTCAGTTCGATGCTTTGTTAAACATGCAAAACTTGTGCAGATATTATTTTAACGCATTGTATATTCATTGAAGCCTTATAAGGACATTTCAATTAACTTTGGACTGCGATTTCTTGTTTCTTGTTCAAACAATCAGGTTGAAAAATATTACAGAAAATTCCAGATTTTTTTAACTAGATCAACAACATATCTTAAAATTTTTGTTACATTTATTTTCATCAAGTACACAACCATTATCAAATGTAAAATGAAGAAAGTTTATATTTTTTATTTAATGTTTAAATTTTCATAATTATTGTTTCAATAACTGAAACTCGGCAGCGCGTTAGTACATCGGTGCCTTAATCCGTCAGAAACTGCCTAATATTGAGACTGTCCCATGGGCCTTTAAACCTGATTCTCGACTTCTCTACACAGATAGTCATATGTTCAGTTGTACATGAGTACATGCCAAAAATTTCTTATCTAAACAATTTTCACCTGTAATTCCAACATCAGCAACAACTTCGAGCTTAATATTCATTGAGCTTTCGATAGACTACAGTTGAAATCCTTCCTATATGACATTCTTGAATTGGAAAAATATGAGTGTATTGTGAGAGTGTAAATCAGGCGTGTACACTTATTCGCGACTAGTTTTGCATACATTTAACCATCCCGTACACTGTTAAGACTCAAGCACTAACCGTGTCCCTGGTGAAAGTAAAAAGAAAGACAAAAACATCCTTCATCTAGTGTTGCGTAACCTTTGTCAACTGCAACCCTGACAAGGGTTCCACAGGGACATGTAATTAGCGTGCATCAGAACAATCTCCCCCAGGGGCATATGTGCTTCCAACCCGGGTACATCGCTATATTATTCATGCATAGTTTCCTGTTAGATGTACAATCCATCTAAAGCTAAAAACTAAAAACCCTATCAAAAACCATCCCATAATCTGTTACCCACTGGATAGCTGTTAATGAACGAAGTTTTGACCAAAATGCTAAACAAAAACCAAAAAGGAAGTGTGTCTGCATCTGTCACGTGTATCTCCTTGTGTTGCTCATAAACAGTTTTTAACCGCTCGTTGCTTTGGCGAAAAGATGAATGGCAAAAAGTTGAACCATTGGGTACAAAGTAAAAACCAAAAAACGAAAAAAAAATACAAAATCGGAACGCAATCTCCTTTTAACAAACAATCATGTGATGCATTAACCCCACACTTTCAGCTCGTAGATTAAATGAGACTTGATTTAAACCCAAATTCCATAGATTTAATTACACTCTGCTCCAAACACGGGGGGTTTGGCTGGAAGGATACATGACAAATGTAAGCTTGTACGTCCCTTTGCCAAAAGCTAACGCAAGGATAGTTTTTGGTGCGGGATGAAACATATTAGTTCTTCCCCTTTGGCAGAATTGCTTATGGCATCTCGTACCACCGAGTGTTTGTAGTGAGCAACATTCTTGGCAGAAAGTTTCTCAACGACCCCCTGATCTCGTGAGAGCAACTCGTGTCTTTATCTGGCCCACAGTTTTGTACCCATTCCTACCTGGCTATGGGACAGGTTTTCATCTCGACACTCGAAGATCCGAGTCGGTGTTTGCATCGTGTCCGCTTTATCACTACCCGTCCGTGCAAATGATCCAAATAAATCTCTCTAGCTTATATCAAATTTCACATTAAATCAAAGCACCAGACCCTTTTCCATCCATCCCCTTTATCCTACCCTCTCTAAGGAAACGTATGCGTACACTTTGTTGCAGTTACCCTTGCACTTTGCACACAAAAACTACAAACCATCCGCACAGCACCACAAGATCAAGCGAAAGTTGCAATGCAACATTTCCACATTTCCGTTTTCCCTCCCTTTGCACCATGGTTACGGGGGAGGGCGAGTGTGCCAACCGCTTCGATGGTACTTCAAGTACCGTCGTCGATCACAGGAAGAGGACAGAAATCAACAATAATGTTTATAAACTTCATTCCATCTGAAGCGAATAACTCAGGACGTGCTTAGACACATCCTTCACCCGCCCGGCGCTTCACCATGTCTTTGCACCATGGAAGGACGACCGGTCGTTTTGAGGCGTTGTCGTCTCATTGCAAAACCACCAGCAAATCCTCGGGTTCTTTCATTTCGAAATGAAACCAACCGCTCAAGTGATCTGCTTTCCGCGTCTCGTGCGTATGTTTGGTTGTGGGGGCCGGGGGAGTGTAAAGTTTTTCGAACGACTAAACTGGTCCACTTTTGCTTGGCAAGCAGGAAGAAAAAGCACTGCTGCGCGGTTTGTGCTGCACAAGGGGAGAAACTTTTTCCTCCAGCTGGGTGCTGGAAAGACAAGAAAGCAACCGCCGGCCATGGCGATGGACGGCGTCGAAAAAGCATCCAGGACGTTGCTAGTTAAGTGTGAGGATGGAAGAAATGGGAAGAGAACACCCACATACACACACACAGAAAAAAGTGAAGCAAAACTTAAATGGAACATTTCTATATAAATTTTACAAAATGATGGTACCCATTTAGACACATAAGTGGATTAAGCAACACTTGTACGTAGCGTTGCGCTCGGTTCGTACGATCCGGCCAAAAAACCCTTGGCGGAATCGGTGATAAGCAAGACGAAGGGGCGCAATCCGTAAACCCGAGCGGTTTCGGATACAGTGCGGTAAACCAGCCAACCAGCGCACCGAAAGCATCTTAGAACCGCCCGTAAGCAGGCGTACCGAGAGGGTTTTTGGGTGGAAAAACTTATGCTCCATCTTATGCGAACTAGCAGAACTTGATCGAAGGAGAAAGTAAGCTCCGAGTGGATGGGACAGCGCGGAATGATGGGAGGGTGGAACCGTCAAAGTATCTTCCCCTAATGGCTGTGCACAGGCTTCACATAAAGCATAATTACATAACATCAAATTATAGAAAATTTATCCTGCAAAAGCGCAAACCCACGGATCCGGCACTTTTTGGCTTAATCAACTACGGTACTACGGTATAGTGCTACGAAGCGTGTACATCCTAGCAGTGTAAAGCGTCTGTTGACGCATATGCCAGCAAACGGGATACTGGGAACTGAAGGAGAAAAAACACACACACAGAGTCCCCACATTATGCCACTTACTCACCGGCACACACCGGTGCGTACGTACGGCACTATATCGAATTAGTAATGCAAGGGGTTTTTTAGCACGACATTCGATGCTGTTTTCAGGGGAAAATGGGAACGACAAACTCTTGCAAAACCTGTGTCCATTGTTAGCAAGCAACGTGGAAGGTGTCTGAGTGCTAGGTTTTTGTTGAATTTTTGCTTTAAAAAAAATTAAAACAAAATTAAATTAAATCAAGTTCTGTTCAATCATCAGTTTTCGTTGTTCATTCTGTGAAAGTACGCTTTACTATTTTCTGAATATGGTTTCGAAGTTAGAAGGGATTAAAGTGGTTGATTATTTAATTTGATTCTACATAGATTGTTACGAAATATGAAAATGTGTTTTATTTGTAAATGTAACTTCTAAGTAACTGTAAGTAACTTTGTAACTACTAAGTAATTTCAGAACAGTTTTCTCGTTCTCTTATCTCGTTTGTGGAACTACAAGTTCAAGAGGTTTTGGCCTTCCATTGATGGATTTTCTTGACTTTATTTTAGTCGTAGCAAGATGATCAGTCCTGTGTACGGGGAGTTTGACCCGAATGGGATTTGATACCCTGTCAGGTCGTGTAGAGATCGGCTGCGCTACCATCTTTACCACAGGGACGTGTGGTAAAGGCACTTCTTTAATTGGAGGGCACTTCTTTAATTGGATTAACCATGAACAGCAACCTTCAACGGTATTTTAAAACTTGAGTATCGGATAACAAAAAAGAGAAAAAATCGTTTATTTATCATCCGTCAAAGGTAAGGGAAGGATTTAATACTATGTTTAGACCAATTGACCAATAGGATAATACGAACTCAGCAGAAGAGAGAGAACCTTTCCTTCAGTTGCCATTATGTTGTTGTTATGTTGTTGAATAAAGTTGTTCTTTATTCTGACATTTTGACAACCTATACTTTCACAAAAAGTTGAAGCGTCCAAGACCAGACACTCTTTGAATTAAGTTTCAAAACTTTGGTACAAAAAAGAATTTTTATTTCCTATCTTTCGCACTAGA
The DNA here is from genome assembly GCF_943734845.2 of Anopheles funestus. Lineage (NCBI taxonomy): Eukaryota > Metazoa > Arthropoda > Insecta > Diptera > Culicidae > Anopheles > Anopheles funestus. The sequence goes on from NC_064598.1 coordinate 23,579,004, forward strand.
TTTCTGCTCAGTTTTCTGGATCTAATAAATTAGTTAGTGAGATGCAGGTGGTCTGATGACTTCTTACTGGAAAGAAAGGGATAATGCGAGATGTTGTTCCACGTACACTAGCGATGGCCTGATGATGAACTTAAATACCTTCTAGGAAAAAAATTATTGGTTGATATTATAATTAAACGTTGAACAGTCTATAGGACATATATATTGGATTTATTGGTTTACAAGAGTATAAATAAGGTGCCGCTGAGGTGTAAATAAGCCGCTAGTTACGATAGGCAGGGAGAGAGTCCAAAAAATCAACAACTTTTGCTTTACGTAATAGTTAAATCACCCCTCAACTAACAGTAAAAAGTTGACAATCGATACTGATCTTAGACAAAGAACTATATTTTATGTATGTAAATTGTCTATTTGAAATATGATTGTTCAGGTTATATATACTTGATACGCAGCTTGAAAGTTTTTTTTCCACCGAAAAACAATCAAAAACGGCTGTCTTTGCGTGTTTCCATCTTTCAAATACCGAATAATAAAATCACCAATAAAAAAACATAAAATCAGACAAAAAAAAAACCCCGGCAAAGCCCGCAGTCATGCATGCCACCAGTAAATCCCGATTGCCCACACCATTGGTGTCACCGTGAAAGTGCTTGATTCCATCACATTTTCCGCTAATCGGGGTGGCTGATTAGAAACTTTGCCTGCTTCACTTCCCATTCCCACACGGCGGTACATGATTATGCGCACCCGGCAGCTGTCAGCACCAATCGTGGCTTAATGTGCCACCAACAATTCTCCTTTCGCCGCTTTCATCCCGCGTTCCACACAGTTTCATCAACGGTACGGGGTACACTTTCTCCGTGTTGGTTCCGGAATGTGTTACGGGGGGGGGGCCCGGTTGGGTGATAAATTTAATCGCTCACTTGCTCTGCCATTTGCTTAACTTCCATCCATCGGGGATGCAAAATCCTACGCAAACCCACATCCACGCACCTAGACCATTACAGAGCGTTTTAACCAATTTTTACAGCGCACAAGCCCGTGCTAAATGAAAACATTTGACAAATTTCATTACCCACCCGAAATCGGTTACGTGGATGGATTTATTTCTTCTCGTCGCTTGCCAACGGTGGTGAACGGTCACGTGGTGGTGCGGGAAGGAACGGGAATCGCGGGAAGGGGATGCTGAAAAAGCAACGTGAACAGATGGAAAATAATTTTTACTCTCATTTTCTACAGCTTACCCCAGCTAGCGTACGTCGTAAGCCACCGCCAACAGCTACAAAAAAAGAAGATTTGTTCGCGCAAAACACCCATAACCTCAATCCATACGAATTTGACTCATTGTTAATGTTAACTGTGTGTGTGTGTGTGTGCGTGTATGTGTGAGAGAATTTTTTCTGTTTTCCATTCAAACCAGCTTTTTGTTTTGGAGAAGGATGTTTCATCCTAAAATGGAACCGTTTGACTGTTGCTGGCATTAGACATCGCTATCTGATTCTTTCCGCGAGTTTTCACACCCTTCGTATCGAAATCATTCAAACATTTGTTTTTTATTTTTCGTTTGTATATTTTCGTGTCTGGTGCTCACAAAAAAAAAAAGTTACATAAAAACACGAAATAAAAAGTGACATTAAAATTGGTTCCACTGTGTATTACTATCGAGCTTTGAATTGAATCGGGTTTGTCACAGATTCTCCGTGTCAGCAAAATCATCCGTAAAGCGATATAGAGAACGACACCACGACATTAAGCTGGGTTGTTATTTTTTTTATTTCCCTAAAAGGAAATTTGCTTTTCTTCACACATACAACACAGCAAAACACCCCTTTCCTTACAGGAACCATCAAACCTCAATCCATTTCACACCTTCGTGCTTGGTTTTGTATGCGTTTCCACAAACGTCCCGCACGGTAGAGAACGGTTCGAAATTACCGTACCAGGCCTCACGGTAAATGAATCAACGTTGAAAAGACATTAAAATCTTTTTATTAAATTTGTCATTCAAAATTCCCTCAACTCCACTCACCAACACACACATACACACACCCACACGGAGCAGGCAACTCAACCGCTTGCCGCGTGTTTGCATGATCCATCGGATGGATAAGACCCATCGTACGTATTTCCACCACTTTTTGGGGTGGCGTTTGTATTGTAGAATGGCTGTTTCCTGTGTTTGTCACATCCCCACAAACAGATCCTGTTGGCAGGAGTGGAGAAGAAATTGAAGAAGGGAAAGGATGGGAAGCGGCATCTGTCAGAAGCGCAGAAAACGCACAACATTCGCATCCTTTTTACCGAGCGATTTCATCTGTCTTGTACCGGAAGTCGTGCAAGTGCAAGTGTACAGGCGAACCCAAACGTTGATGTGCCGACACTCTGTATGGGTGTGTGAGATGGTACGTTAAGTGTGAACCAGACCAGACCCCATCCCAGGAACGGTCGTTGGTTGCGCGATCACCAAAGGAAGTGTGGAATTGAATTAAATTTTTTTTAATGCATTTTCTCGCTCTAAATTGGATTAAAACATTTTCGTCACAAAAGCGGCGCACTGTTGCTGTTTGCGCGTGAGCGTCGAGTAACCGATTTACCATGGGGTATATGCTGGATTTACGGTACATTAACAAAACTGCAGCGAGAAGTTTGAAGCAGTGACGGAAACCATGATGGCGCAAGGTTGATGAGAACGCAAATGGCAAATGGTGGTGGACGGGAATGCTTTTATATGTTCGGATATTTTCGTACGCCGTATTCCTGCGGGGAGTTCATGACAGATTTAAGTGTCGGAACAGATGGTTGGACGGGGGCCAATGGCAAAATGGTATGGATGCGCAGTGATTTTAGTGTCACACGTTGCTTGACGATGCGATGGGAGTGAATGGTTTATTGGTGCTGTTGCGTTTCTGTTTTGAGGTCACACTACAGGTTACAGAAAATGTGTAAGCGAAATATGAAACATCTATGAAAATATTCTCGCTGAATTGTTTTACAAAATATAAAGCAGATATTTAATACTATGTACTCTAATATTTTTTTTTCCTTTTTGATCGTACAACTTCTCTCAATCAAAGTAAAGCATTTTTGATGTTTTGAAGTCTTGGGCTACATAACCCTTAGATCAGTTATGTTTTTTATAATCGAAAGATATTTACAAAAAGAGTAATTAAGTAAAAGGTAGTCGCTTAAACGAAAAAGAACCCTTGACAGTTCCTTCACATTTGTTTAACATCTTCGTTTGATGTCGGTCGGCCTACGCAGCTTTCTTTTATTAGATTTCGGTTCCTTATGTCCAGTTCGTCGACATTGTCACCATCTTCGACTGAATCAGCACTATTGAAGCAGACGACTCTAGTGGTGTCGTGTAATATGAAAATAATCTTCATAGTGCAAGATGCTTAAAAAACCCCGTAAAGGCATCGAGAAATGCAAATCATTTTTGTTTCTTCTTCAAAACGACCATGTCGTATCAAGACTTATTTTTACCACGTAGCCGAATTATTTAACGCAATATTTGAGTGAAAAAAACTTATTTTAGCAAATTCGCATTAAAATAAATCAATTTATAAAATTTTGCTAAATTTCCCTAAAAACAGCAAAGGCTATAGCCTTAGGAAATTTTCAAGTTTTTAGAATTTTTAAATTTTTTTAAATTATTTTTCCTCCTTTTTTATTTAAAACATTATTTGAGTGAAAGAAAGTTATTTTCACCAATTCGCATTAAAATAAATCAATTTATAAAATTTTGCTAAATTTCCCAAAAAAAGCTAAGGTTATAGCCTTAGGAAATTTACAATTTGCAGATTTTTATTTTTTATTATTTTTCTTTTTTTATTTTATTTAAAGCATTATTTCAGTGAAAAAAACTTATTTCAGCACCCATTCTTCTGTTTTAAAAATAGTAGTTACAAACACAATAATTGTATACAACACGTACGTACGTTAAAAAATAGAAAGGCGCTCGATTTTTTTTCAACTTTACATTGTTTAATGACACTCATCCGAACTAATTTTTGAATTTGTATTTGTTTACCTTATTATTCCCAGCAAAATCGATCTATTCTTTCCGCCATGACAGAAAACTATAATTTTGTCAAGTGGCGCTTCGAATAGCAATTTTTTGCTGAAAATACACGTATAACGACTTTTGGCAATTTATTTCATACGAAATTTTGGCAAAAAAATCTGAATCGCTTTCGCAAACGCGACAATTGCTAAGCGTTTAGTGACGGGGTTACTGCAAAGCTTTCTAGCAAACATTTACAGTTTCCTTCAAACGTACACCCACGGGCCGTTATGTTTACAGTGCACAAAGTTTGTTTTATATTTATTAACCTTTACCTTTTTGTTCCCTTTTCAACCCATTCGCCGTAGGTTTCGCTTGGCAGATTGACTTTACCTTTCTGACCTTTTCCGATTTCCCCATTGAGGCCCCTCATGAGGCCTATTCGTTTCACCACTTCGCCAGCATCAACACCAGCGCGGTACCCAGAAGGTACCAGGTGAGATGGAAAGATAATTGAAAATGGGTCCCATTTTATCAGCCCACCAAGCCAGGATGACAACCGATGGTGCTTCGCCAAAAAATCACGATCAGTTCCCCGCAAACGCACTCAAGTGTTTTTGGGGCATCGTAGTAACCTCCGAATGCCATAACCTGTCCCGATACTTTGCACACCTTCGAACGGTGGCACACTTTTAAGCAAGATGCTTCACGTGAAGGGAAACAGATTTCATGCTCGAGTGGACTCATAAATCAGCCCATTGGCAATGATAAAAACACATCGATTCGCAAAGAACCTTTAACCTTTCGGAAAAGAAAGGAAACGAATAAAATATAGGAAAAACCCCGATTGTCTTCCTATGGTTATGGACCTGTTTTGGCGCTTGTGCCACACCGAATGGGATGTTCGTGCGTGTGATGGTGACAAAAACCGCACAAAAGAAGGATGAAAGAAGAAAATAAAAATACCGGCCCTTATCCCTATCGATAACGGAACGGTATCTGCCGTGCACTTTGATTTCGGCTCTCAGAGGAAATATAAATTTTGCAGGCGAACTTTTAATTAACTTTAAAGCCGACTCCTGGGAGCATCGGCGTGTACGATGCTCCGTATGTGCGAGATCGCAGCCGAACATTTGCCGAACGGTGCCATCGAAAACGGAAGCGTCGAATGAGATTCATTTTTAATGCAATCTGCTGTCATAAATCTAGGGGATTAATATCTGCCACCAGAGGCGCACAGGTAGCACTGCCGACCAGCCGTACCAATATAATGGAGCGCCGCACTAGCACTAATCACGCGACCGGCATCGTTTACCGTAGTAAGTAGCGAAAATTAGCGCATAAATTATTGATCCTTTTCCCAGCGGACCATTTCCGTGGCTGAGACCGTGAGGTCTGATTTAATCAGTGGCTCCCACTCGAGGGAAACGGAAACTCGCGAGCGAGCGTACAGCGTACAGGCGGCTTACAATGTGGCAAGAAGGTTACATTGTTATGGTTGAAATGAAATACTTAAGACAGTGAAACATCGTTCATAATAGTAAAGAAATTTATGTTTGCCCTAGGTTTTATTGATGCGAAAGTGAAAGACAACATTAGGTGGGAGCTAAAATTATGCTAGAGTTAGGTTTTTCTATCGAGAGAAATATCTGCTTAACGAAGTTCGCCCGGGATAAGGGCGTATGGTAGGTGGAAATGCCAGCGAAAGAAACTAAAGAATTGTAACCCTAGTCGAAGATTAACTCGACAATAGGGCATATAATAAGAAATATTTACTTCGAGCGTTGTTTTAATTATGCTTGTTGTCCATTCAAGCACAAGATTTATTCATTAGTGAAATCCTGCTTGATTTAATCTTAAATTTACAAACTTAAAATACAACCTACGTTACTCATAAATCGCTGTGAATTGAAAGCAATTATCTGGCTCTGGCCAACATTAAATAGGTTTTTGATGCATTTTTGAGCGAATCCTAGTGTCCATATTGAGTGAGAACAAAAACAGGTATACTAGTAAAACTGTCTTTTACATGAGAGGATTTTCCTACTTTAAAACCCATAAACTTCTTGCTGTTGTTCGCTTTCCCATTATTCAACTTTAAGCTAGGTTATATCTTATTTATATATCGTTCAAGAACCAACATTTCAAATGCAAACATCATTTTCATTTTCATAATTTCCCCGGGTGCATTTCCACCTCACCCAGACACTGTCTCACTGTTGCTGCAATGTGCTGCCCTTATTTTCACTATCATTTTTCATACAAACCTTTCGTCATCCAGCGCTGACATCAAATTTGTTGCCTGAACATTATCAGACACTGTTTTGAAATCCACGATCGAGACACATAAATGGCTCTCGGTGGGGATGCAAAAATTATTCCCAGATTGCATCCCAATTATGTTCACCCCGATCTGACGAACCAGAGCGAAAACTTTCGACTTCTTTGTCACCGTGTCAGAATCGTCTCGTTGGAAGGTGTTTCCATCGGGCATGGCAGATGGTGGGAAATCCCTTTTCTTTTTGAGTTGAAGCTCATTTTGCCCACTTTTATCGTGCTCTGCTCGTGCTGGAAGAGACGTACTGTACAGCCGAGGTGTTTTGAGAGAACAACACCTCCAGCCGGGTACATCCACGTGGTGACTGAACACCCCTTCAGGCCATTCGAAGCTGTGCCGAAGTGCACAAAGAAAATATGATTATTGTTTACAAGGTTCGGATAAACTTTCACGTACTTACAGGTGTTTCGGTTGTGGCCGGTTCTCCTTCGTGGGAGCTCCGACCTTCAACTGGCATACTCATCCAATTGACGCTTTGTTCTCATCCAGCAGCGAACACAACAACACCAACGCTATTGCCTCTCGAACCTCATCACTACCCCTCATGCGTCACGAAGAAACGAATGAATGGAAAATGGCACTAACGATGGGCGAAAAGTTTCCTCCTCATCCACCTCCCATCTTTACAATGTTCCCGGTTACTGTTGGGAGTTTGTTGTAGGATTTGCGTTTGGTTCACTCTCCCCCAACGTTTGTTCACGTTTGAAGATGATTTCCAAAATCGGGTGATAAGAGGTGAAAATGCAAAAAACCTACTGAGGAAAAAAAAACACAACACAACAAGACGAGTGGACGAATGCAAAGCGGGATGATTTTGTTTACCCGACACTTAGCACTTGAGTAAAATATCCCACAGTAAGGGAACTGTTGATGGGGTAAAACTTGTTGGCCCTTTTGTCGCCGGTAAGCAGTTATCCGCTCAAACATGAGCGTAACGATAGTGAGCAATAGTGAAACAAGTAAAGGAAACGAAGGTAAAGCGGCAAGATAGAGCGCAGCGAACGTACGTACTTCCAACTTTCTTGCAGTGGGTTTTATTCATGACATTGGTCATTTGGAATGACCTTACCGGGTAGAACTGGTTTGGTAAAGTTATGCCGGGGCAAACTAGGCATGACCGGTGTAAATGGACGGATTCGTGTCGCTAACGATACCGAGATGTGATGTGGTGGAGAGAAGAAAAAAAAATACGGTCAAAAAGAACTTTACCAACTATCAAGCACACGGAGCATTAAAAAAGCACTTTTATGGACGTTTAGATAGTGATTGGAGCGTCTGCTAGCGTTTGCTGTGCTTTCATGATACTTAGACGTATGAGGCGTTTGTTGTGTTCTTAACATCCCATACAAAACATCGTTTAATGTTGGTTAATGTACGTAAAGCGGGGTTTAAAAAAGCATTTGCTACGAAAGTTTAAAAATGTTTTGAATTTTGAAAGCGTTATTAGATTTTATGTTCTCGTTAGTGTCTTTGAAGTGGCTGTTTTGAAAAGCATTAAACGGATATTTAAATTTCAGCTGAATATTTATGCACAATTTAATATGTTCTCAGCTTAATGTAACGTTTTTCGAATCATAGCAGCGACTTTTAATAGGAATGTTAATTTATTTAATTGATAAGATTTCATTTTTGACCATCGCTCAAATTCTAAATTTGCCATAAGAACTAAAAATTGTTTCCATCTAATAATTAATTCAGGAGCATAAATATTAACTTTGACCAGTAAATTAGGGGTGTGAATTTCTTTAATTGAAAGCTTTTCTATGAATACATATTATACTACTCTATTTCTGTAAAATGAAATGGACTTGACAGATTTGAATTTATAATATTTAATATTCAATCAGATCAATGTTAACCAAATTGAAGATAAATAAAACAAAAAAACGACTACAGTAACATTGAAAATAATAATCTTATTTGACAAACGAAAACAAAACATATTTTTTAAAAAATGTTCCTTTCCATAGTTCTGTTGTCCTCAACTTAAGATGTACACATACACATTCCTCGCTCGTTTTATTTTAAATATTTTTCAAATGCCTTTCGTTCACTTTCCTGAATCAGCTTACAAGTTGCACAACGATTACGATTGCGTAAAAGCTGGATGATATTTAAGCGCCAAATAACAAACGGCATAATAGAGTACACTTATCACTGCAGTTTACTAACGTCGCACCAAAAACCCCGAAATGTAAAAGGAACCATCACTACCAAATGAATGGTTTTTCAACGGAACGTAAAACATGTTTCTCCCCACACGGCGCTTTATTGTGCCCCCACTCCCCAGAAAGAAGCGCTCTAGATGTATCGAATCAGTGGACCCAACATTTCCAAAGCGAAATCCCTTTGATCCCGAGAAAAACAGGCCTCAGCTGCACATGCAAAATCATCGTAATGATACGAAAACAACCGCACCGGACCGGATTCTAGCCGTGATGCCCGTCCGCTAGCTGATCACTGATGGTTCGTACGAGAAAGTATCGAATAGCCGGCCAATGTTGTTTATCCCTGTAGGTCATGTGTGAGAATTTGTGGTAGGTGAAAGGAGTGAGAGAGAGAGAGAAAGAAAGCGACAGAGAGAAGGAAGTTTATGGGTGGTGGTCGTCGAACTTGGTGGCAATTTGTGCCATCAAACAATATCGGCGGTTTGTGAAAATCGGAGAAACACAGGGACAGGAGAATTGTATGCAGACATAAACCCGGCCATACGCAGTCGTACTGTGCGCCAATTCCCGTGGTTTTGGTGCCACTCCGTTGGCTTCGATCTGTATTCAATTTGATGCCGATGCAAAGGCATCCAGTTTCCTGACGAGGGGTTTTCCGTATATTTCCCAGTGCCTTCGCATCTTCGCTCTCGCTCTCGTACGAATGTCGACTGCATACACAAACTTCCACCGACTCCGTTCGTTCATTTGCCGTGTGAGGTACTGCCAACGGTAAGGAAGCAAACGCGATTGGATGAAATTTGAAACTCTCTTCCCGGAAAATGGGGAAATTATTTCTGCATCTTCGGGTGGCATCCGGCAATAACGAAACACACAACAGCAACAACAACAACAACAACAGCAAAAAAAAGGACGAAGCAGATAAACACTAGCCCGAAACGGAGCGAACCATACGGAGCAAGAGAAACCGTGCGAAAAGTCAGACGGAAGCCGCACGATAGACCGCACCGATTGAATGCAGCAGGATGGACGCCCGAGCGCTCACTTCCGGAGGCCGGAAGAGCATATATGCAATTTTCACTGCATCCACATCCATCGCCATAGCACGCCCACCACGTCCCATGCGCCCTTCGATCGGTACCCGGTGCAGAAATAAAATCCACGATCTCACCACTCCATCAACTCAACCCCGAGAAACCCGGCCCTGGAACGTTAGGCTGATGCACTAGACACAACGTAACCACCCGAACCAGGTCCTCCTCGAACAACGATAGGATTTTGTTTCTTCGCTTTTGATTTTAAGCCTGGTTAGACACATTACCCTACACTGTGTGCAATCATCGTTTCGGGCAGTTTGCCCCCCCCCTGCCAGCCATGGCACTGTACTGTATCCCGGTTGTGGAACAAAAACCGTACGGGATACCATTTTCCACCCGAAAATTGATAGTTTTGACTGAAAGTGTAGCCGTGACAGGACGAGAAATTCGAAACGGAAAATGGGAAGCAAAAGCAAAACGAATAGAAAAAGTAGCACAAAAAAACAGACACACACACACATACACAATTCAACTCAAACAACCAACCGAAAGAAAAGAACCCGCAAGGGTTCTTGCAGTAAAGGTCTCCGGGTCTCATGTTTCCGCAAAAGGCTGCAATTTTCAATATAGGCTTTTGGTTTATATTTTTTTTTGTTATGCTTCGTATCTTTATACCAGTTCTGTTATGCAAGAAACGTTGCTGTCCGTGATGGCCTTCAGTTAGTGGGTTTTTGGGGGGGGGGAAAGAATAGGAACGGCGAAGAGAGAGAAAAGGGTCGGAAAAATGCTTCTCAAAAGCACACCAGCAATGGAGGGATCATCATTGTCGTTCGATCTGTTTTCGATGGTGCTAGTAGTGTCCTTTAGCGTTACCCGGTCGAAGGTTTAATATTTTTGTTTAAAAAGTTTTCATTTCGTTTGCAATATTGGTGAAAATTTTCTTTTAATAATATTTCGAGTCGTAATGCTGGTGCCATAAAGTGTGGAGAATCGTTAATGCCGACGGCAAATAGCATACAAAATTAAAAATTAAATAATAATAACGTGCTTTTGCGTTTAATCTAATATATCGAAGGTCATAGGGCGAATATCCATGAAGGTGCATCACCTCTTTTCTTGATGTTCATTTAGCAAAGATTAACTAACCAACTTGGTTAAAATAAGGTTAGAGAACCATTATATTGTAGGAATATTTTACATGAGTGTTTTCTTAGTTTGTCGAACTTCGACCCATTCTTGCGCCATCAAACGAATTTTAGGCGTATTTCTTTATTTTCCTAAGAAAATTTCGAAAATATTAAGCTTTTGAAAAGGTATTCTGATTTTCACGGAAAATAAAGCAATTTACCTCTTTCTTGAGTGCATCTAAAATTCATTACATCTCAACTTCAGCAAAGGCTTCTGTGTCTTTGATCATGGTGGGCTTTATCTAAATCTTACTAACATCTCTAAATTAGTCCAACGTCCAAGTGGATTCACATTATGTTGTAGAGACATACGAGAGCAAATAAATTCGGTTCTTGCCTTTCCAGCAGGAGGTTCACTTAATTGAAACTTCTGTAAAGATGTTTTACTGATTCCCAGCCATTTGTTTACTTTTATAAAGCACGACAATATTTTAAAAAGATGTGTTACCTGACCTAAACAACCACCAAATAAAAGCGTAAAAGCGTTAATAATAATCTTTTAATAGATTTTATCAATTAATCAGTTACTTAATTTAATCAGTCATTTTAACAACTTATCAAACAAACGTTGAAAATCATCAGCAAACATGAAACTATTGTTTTTGTTCCTGCTTCTTCTAGTCAGTTATACAGACCGTCTATTGATCTCTAGTTAGCAAGCTCTACGACAATCATTACGTAAATAATAATGAAGTTACTTTTTCATCATTTATTTTATTCCAAACGCCTTAAATAGCTAAACATGAGTGACTATCTGACGATGAATTAAAAGATTAAATAATTTTTACAATAAATATATCTTTTTACATTTCATGGTTTAAAAACAACAATACCATTAGTACTATAATATTCATACTGATGTTGCAATAACGTGATATTTTCGTTTCCAAATAATTGATGTAAAATTTACGGCACATAAAAAAACCCTCCGTCTGTAATATGGTCAAAATCCAGAGCAAAAAAAAAATCTTAAGCAATTAGATTTTCTCTTTCCCAGGCGAACAATACCACGTTCCTGGTTGACACAAATTTCATCCTCACGGGTTAAGTAAGCAAACACCATCGCCATCATCATCGTCCTCATCACATGTCATCGTCATGGTGTCGTCACTGTCACGGACGATGGTGAAGCATCGCACACAAAACGGAAGGATGCATTCGGGGCACGTTTTATTAGCTTTTTATCCTTGCCACCATACAGAAAGCCACGAAGTCCTCCGTCTGCAATGACGCGTGCAAGCATCTGATAGAGCGTGTATGTGTGTGGGTTGCATATGTATGCACAGAAGGCACAGCCGAACGGTCCAACCCCCCCATGCCCGAGAGCGGTGTCACGATTGTGGGATGCATTGAAAAGTTTAACCATATTTTTATTATCCTCTGTCGCATCCGCTTTTTTTTTCTTTTTGCTTCTTTTTCGGCGCCCAGAAGATGTTTCTGGTTCACGGGAATCGATGCAAGTGAAAAGAATTCCAATGATCGTGCCCGACCAAACGACAAGCGGTAAAGAAGGATGCGGATGGGTTTGGTTGTTGCTTCGGTGATAGTTTTTGTGAGTGTGTTGTTTTGTTACCCGCTTTCATTTCTTGTGCATCCTTTCGGCCGTCTTATGATCGGCACACTCTCTTGTTTGAAGCGCATCGTCGCGAGCAGTCGCAAAAACCATAACAATAGCATCCCATTCCCATTGATACAGCGGTGGCATCGTATCCATTCTTGGCGGTTGATTATAATGGTGCACGAAGCAGAAGTAAAAGAAGAAAACAAAGCACGAAGTATGCGAAGTTCAACATAGAAAAAATGGCGATTGCAACGGTTTTCGCAGCAAAAGTATGGTGCAGCCTCATAGATCGTGCTTCGGCACCACTCATGGCGTATGCTTTCTTTTTCTCTTTTATCAATTGCTACCCTAACTGTAATGTAATTCACTTGACGCTCGTGGAGCTAAATTGAAAGAAAACATCATTGCAGTTGACTTTGGGGTCCTGGGGTTGCATATGTGTGTGGTTGTTAGATACTGCGTATGCGATGAAACAACATGCACAAAACGGGAAGGTGGATTCATTTTTTTTAAATGAATTTAACCATCGTTGTGTTATGCATGAGAATGACTTTTGTGTTGGACAAGAAGAATAAAAATAGCGCCCAGAAGATGATCAACAGATGAATGGGATGTGGATGATATTTTTTTATTATTTGATTTCATTAAAACTCGACACAAACGAAAGGTTATAAAGAGGAAAAATTACAGTCTGCTCTTTTGTTTGTTTTTATTCGATGAAATTAAAACTAAATGTTACTTTACACATACCAAACGGGAAGGATGAGATAATCAAGAGATTTAACAGATCTGGTAAATATATTTTCGACTCAAACTTAGCCGCAAACGGTTACACAATATTTAGCAAAGTTTCTTACAAAACTAAACTTATAGAATTGTCTTGCACTTATTTATTAAAATTTTTAGAATCCGAATTTTATAACGAGCGCCAGTGGGAGCCTCAAAATTTGTCTTTTTTTTTGTTCAGCGCTCCAATGAACGCCTTGTAAAATTGAAAATTGTTGTGGTTTTTATTTTCATTATTTTATTACTTAATCTGGAATAAGTATACCTTCACAGATACATACTGGCCATCCAATATATGAAAATGTGTTTAAAAAAGTCCCCAAAAAAAATTGGGTCATAATAATTTGAATGTATTGCCCTCCTTAAGTTAAAACGAGCACAATGGAATTATTTTTAATACAAAAAAGTATTTTAAAATTTCTGTCACCCTTTTTATATAATCGTATGACCATACGTCTGGAACTTAAACACAAACAATTTGTGTTTGCTTTTAATTAGTCTGTATTCGTGTTATTATCAGTAGGAAGTCTAGTTGGTTACCTGAAAACGAAGTTCTTGAGGCTGGCAATTTAGGCTACATTTTCCTATATGACTCTCGTAGTCCAAAATCTACAGAGAGTAATTGTTGAAGGTAGTCTTGTAACTTGCGACAAAAAAGAAAAATATAAGAAAAAGAATTAGATGTAGAATCTGTTTTTAGCTGTTCTGTCGAAGAAGAAGGTTGAATTTTATAAACTTAAGTTCAAATCAGAGTCCACCATCGACTTATAAATATCGATCCAATAGCTTTACAAGTTGATTTGTGCTCAAAACAGGCTCTTTAATGAAGATACGAAAAATTCAATTTCAATCTATCCTCAGTTTGTTTATAGCTAATCCCATTATTGCCTGTTTTCTACCAGCTCGATGGATGATGGACTCACTTTGCCCAGATTAGCCCGGAATTACCCGTAATGCATCATTAAAGAACAGTTCACCATATAATGCGCCCTGGGTGAAGTGGCTCGTTTACTACCAACACCACCGCCCCTTACCACCCAGTGTGATGCTATTGTCTGTGTGTGTGTATGTGTTGGAAAATGGAAAATGTAGTAAAACAGCGCGATAAGAACGCAAGTGGAAGCAAACACTCCACACTGGCATACGGACGGTTACACACCGTACGGGAATAACGTTTGGCACGTGCTGAAATAATGGTCACCAAGTTAATGAAACTGCTGTCGAATGAAGGAGCTAATCAAGAAATAATTGTCCTATCTAGCCGTCCGTCCATCCACCTTCGCATCCACCCGACCTTATGCGTGGTCGCTTTGCACGTGGTGCGTCTTTGCTTTTGTCTTTGGACAATCTTAATCTTCACGGTACGGGGGGAAACCGTCAGTGCGGGAAGCACAGTGTGTTCCCGTAGTTGTTTGATCAGCAGGTCATTAGCTTCTTCGGTGCGGCTAATAAAAAGTAAACAAGCGATACGGAACACGCTTTGAAGCGTGTTGGACAAATGCCAACCGACTTGGTTGAGGGTGTCGGTTCCATCCCGTCTGCTGGTGTGCGATAATGATGCGCTTCGGCTAAGATTTATGATAACACCCGCGTGCACTTCACACACGAGCCTTTTTGGTCAATGTTTGCAGTACGAATGTGTTGAATAGGTGTCAACGCTTGGGTTGTCTACGCAAATGCTGTGGATGGTTCTGTGCGCGCGAAAACCCCACTCGCCCACTGGAGGGAATTACTCGACTCCCATGATCCTAGGTGACGCTGGGGTGATTCTAGGGTAAGATAGAAGATGTGAGATAAATCACCAAACAGGGCAACGCGACTGTATGGTGTGGAAATAAATTATCTACGAGTGTGAAGACACCTTTAGGCCTGTGTCCAATGAGCTTGCATGGCTTAATTAGGTACGCTACACATTCACGCACTGGGCATCCTTCTGAGCATTATGCATTAAGTAGCTTAGTTTGAAAACTCCTGCAAACCGAAGCTAATTTTTTATTAGCTACTTTAAAATGACTTTTCCTTAAAGTCTTTTATTTTGAAAACGATATTTTTACATTAAAAAAAGTAAGATTTCATTTAAAGATTCTATTGCAATAATAGCATGCGATAAATCACGCTTTAGCCAAATATATGTACACAAACATTTATCGTTGTTGCTTTTTTACGAACAATACGCAACCGTGCGTACAGCTTTCACACTTCATTCGGTACCATTTAGAGCGCTATCTGGTGACGGTAAAGATTAGATTAAATGACGACATAATGGAATCCGTTGAAACAGAAAATTATGGTGAATGAAACGGGGGAAATTTTTTGGCAGCATTTCGAGGCAAACACCATTTCCCTGATACCTAAGCTGATCGTTTAATCACACCTTACTCCACTGCCGCTGTTACACCAAACAAAACAAAAATCCCCTGGAGATAGTTCGTAAACAGTGAAATAAATCTTGCACGGAAACATCCTTCCCGAGTGTAAAAAGGTTCTCCAGCACCAACGCGCAAAGGGCGAAAAATGGAGACAACCAGCCAGTTCTCCGAAAATCACATCACACACACACACACAAAATAGCTCTTCAGCAAAGCTCTTAAGCCGCACTCTCTTAAGGTTGTACGGGGTGGCGATGACTCCAATTTCCATCCGTTTGCTTGTGTGATGGCATTCGCAGTTGAGAGATAGTGTGGCTGAAGCAAAAAAAAGCACATAGAAAAGACATCCACAGCTCGAAAAATGCACTGACCAAGGATGGACAGGGAAAGCATCTACGGCAAAGGACTAGATAGATCACCGAGCGAAAGGGAAGTTTGCCGAAAATCAAATTACAGCAAAATAATCACATTTATATTGTTAATGGACTGGGCATTAAATATGGAAACGGAATAAGCTAATCCATTTACTAAGCCAAACAAGACGCTGCTACTGCTGCTGCTGCTGTGATGTACGTGTGATGTCAAGTAGTACGAGTATGCGAAAGTGTGAGGTAAAAGGGACCCATGTCGAACGTTTCGCTACCCTCTTTCGGGAAGGCTGGGCCGGAAGTTTGAGTGTGATAAGATAAGTGTGTGAAGAAGTGTGGAATCAGAAGGAACCGACTTTTCGCTGCAAACGTGTTTGGTTGCTTCTTGGCTGGGACGGTGGAACGAACAGCGAATGGAAGAATCAAATGACCAGTCAGGGCTAAGATGAAGGCACATCATCACACTCCGACATCGAGCAGTACTCTTTGGTTGTTTGGGCAGATTTTGGCAGGATTGCCCAAAAAATCCTTCACTTTTCTCCCCCTTTCTCACGGGTTCACGATCCTTTTTTTGTTGTTGGAAATACTCGCTCCAAGTCCGGAGGTGCCACATCTATCATTGGCATTGCTACGAATGTCTCCCGAGCGGTAGCACGATCTTCCCTTCAATCGAGGCGTAATCCGCGACGGCTTCATTGCCTATTCCCTCCCCCCTCCGCGCCAAACACTAACCGGGTCGATGGGTAAAGCATTGGCACAGGATTCTACCGGCATTCAGGAGCGCAACAGAAGCGGAAAGTGAATTATCGAAAAGTGTGCCAAGGGATGAATAATTTAATTCCTGCTTTCCAGACATCTAAGCCATGGTGGCGCTGGAACGTTTCGCCTTATGGGGCGCTCGTCTTCGATTACATTCCGTGCGGTGTTAAGCAGCCTAACACCCAGCCAGCAATAGTCACTACAGCCCTCGAAACCGTAACGAACAATCGTTTCGGAATAGCTTTTTGATACCGTGCATGTGTGTGTATGTGTGTTAAAAACGAGAAAGTAGAAAGAGAGTGATAAAGACAAAGTTTCTAGTGGGATTAGGAATCATTTTGGGGGCTTCTATATTGTGCCCTCGCTAGAAGCAATTGATTAAATTTTCCAATATGATCTGAAAAGGTGCATCATCATAAGTGGGCTTATAATGTTCTTCGGTGCTTGCAATAGTTACGTATGGTTTATTTTTTTTTGTTGCTAAATTTATTATTTAAATAATCAAAAATATGACACTATAACTGAATACATTTTCTGTTGTAATACTTGAAAAGAAAGGCTATCATTTATAGGTCTAAATAGCATCATTCTATGATTCTATAGTCAAGTACCAGGCGTCTCCATCGGTAGGATATTGTTCAAAACTTTAAACTATCCTCAAAAAGTTAAAGTATATTAAGAATTGGAACTTAATAATTAAACATATAAATTTAATTTAGCACAGTTTGCTAAATATTAAATTAATTCCTTCTCTAAGCAAAGCTTATCATTTTTAAGTAAGACAAAAACAAAGAATTGTAATTTACAATATTTTTCTAAAAAATGATAATATTACATGAAACATTATTAAAAGATTTAATATAATAAAAATGCTGGGAAAACACAGTCAGAAGAATAGACTTAGATTTAGATTATTTTCCAGCTATGGTTTTTAGGTATTCCGCATAAAGAAGTACAAGTTATCAGAATTTAAATAAAAACGATTGTAGATGGACAAATGTTTGCAATTCTATAGGCATTTTATTTTCGAAAAATGTGCATATTACTGAGAAATGACAAATACAGTTCGTTCCAACTAAACAAAGAATTTTTTTATTAAAATAATTGAATGCATTAAAAGATTTAGCTTTATTTATTTTACTCCCAACTACAGGAATCAATTAATATCGAACGTTTATTTGTGAGTCATTCCCAACATAATAAAAGCATTATGATGTTTCAACAAGAATTACGCTCAAATGATTCTTTCAAATGTATAGACAAGCTCTACATTTTTTGTGTATTTATCATGTTTTGTGTTATCATAATTGAAACATTTGTACACATACATGGTGCGCATTGTATTTGCGCATTTTTTCGAAAGAAACGCGTGTGGGATATATTTAGGCAAAAAGCTCTATATGAACGGAATTAAAAATATCTCCAAAAAAATCATTCGTGAATGCCTTCATTGTCGATTTTCCTCAAACGTTTTCAAGTCTTTTGTAATTTTTCCATCAGCAGAAACACCGTGGCGAAACGCGATAACGCGTTTGCTCGTTTTCATTTAGCCGTGCTTAGATGTTAAACTATTTACGATTATATATACACATACCCACGTTCATGAGTATAATAAGCTAATTCGCACCACTAACTCCACCATCGAGGCCAGTTGTATGGTACCAGCGCACAAAATCCACCCAACAGTACCAATTGTTCTTGTCGTGCACAAATTGTATGCTTTCCAAGCTTACAAGTGTACAAGTTCGCTTTTCATCGAGAGGAAAATGCAAAACGGTAGAAAAAAACCTACCGCCCCCAAGAAAAAAAGCAAACAAAACTGAGCTGCATCTTTTCGGAAATCACTCTACATTCAACTTTGTGCTTGTGAATTTATGTTTTCATAATGAGTACCGGGCACTATGGAAGGAAGTGTTGGAATGTTTCGAGCGCTTGTTGTTTTGTTTCTCTACTTTTTTCGTTGCTTTACTTTGTTTATTTTTGCAGTAAGGGTATGAATTTTTCGTTCCCGCTTAAAAGACAATTGCTGTCCGTACGTTAAACCGCGCCAAGACCACTTTGCACACACATACATACAACCGGAAACACTTCCTTTGCACGGAGTGGCGTTTTTGCCTCGCTTGAAACCGTTGGTCATTTGCCGTATACCGTGGAAGGTGTGTATGGTAAAATAAAATAAAAACAATCAAAAAAGAAACGATCGCTTTCACGACCCAACTAGTTTATTCGCTCAGGTTGGCGGTTTCCGGACATGGCCGGTTTTGCTACATTGCTACAGTGGTCATTTGGCAGGTAAAAAAATGAAAATCAAAAGTAGCGTTGCTGTTGGTTAAGAACTTTTTAATCAAATTAAACTCTTCAATTTAGAACGAGATTCAAACAATTTAATTTTTTTTTATTCAAATATTTGAAGTAATTTGATTTAAAATGCTCCATGAAAGAAAAGATTAGGCGTCTCCATCGTAAATTTAATTAACCTACATTGTTGGAATTGCTTGGCACGAATTTAGTTTAGTTTAGTTTAGTTTAGTTTTGTAGAGGTTGATTAAAATATCAACAATTCTTTAAAAATATAATTTGTACCAAGCAACTCGAATGTAAATGTTTCCCGAAAGTTGTAGAATGATGCCCACTGTGAAACTGCGGGTTGGTGGAATGTTTGTGTCTTTAGTTTGGCAGGAATAAAACCTGACCCAAGTTCGGGGCACATTGAATTCCGGCTTCGCTCTGTTTAGCACTCACCGTCTCACCGGGATGTCCATTTTTCGGTTGCGGGAACACAATAGACCCCGCTTTGTGATTATTATTATTATTCTTGGATGATTGTAGTGATATTTTGCACTATACAAGTGATATCGTTCCCTGTAGGGTTTCCCAATTTTGAGCGCAATCTTTAAAGGCGAAAGTTTGACAAGAAATAAAACATTAGCAAAACGAGTTTAACGGATATGCGAAAGTACAGTAAAAACGGGTGTCACTGAAGACTAGCAAGTAAACTATAGAAATAGAAGTAAAATGAAACAAACAGGTTTAGGTGGAGGTGGATAAGTGGCTCAAGATCAAGAAACGCCAACACTTACTCAAGGAGAAAAAGAGAGAGACAGAGAGAGAGAGAGCAAAACTAAATAACAAGCTTGAAGAAACACAACAGCAAAACGCTTTTTCTCAATTTCCATCCGTAGTGTCCGTTTAGCTTTGCAATTGTATCCGAAAAAGTTTCGTTCAAGAGTTTTCGGGGCGTAGTTTAAGTTTCCCTTCTATTTTTATTCGGTCCTTCCTTTTTTTTGGGGGCCATCTTAAGAAAGCTTTTGCTAAAGAGCATAAACTCTCACGAGTCTGCAGAAAAAAATAAATAAAGCCAAAACCGAATAATGCTTTGTGCTGTGTGTAAGTGCCCGTGTTTGGGCCGTCTCGCAACAGTACAAGGAACGACCGTCCGACCAGTCTCCGGACCTACCGAATACTAACCCACCACGTACGATCACCGCAGGAAAAAGGAAAAAATGAAAAAACAAGAAGAAACGGAAGGGATGGAAACGAAACGGAAACTACTAAACAAATACCTTAGTGACGCTGGTAGCTAGTTTGCACGGCGGAATACGCCGGAAAGTAGGCAAAAGCCATCAAATAAAAAGAAAAAACTGAGGTTATAAACCGGGCATAAAGGGAAACGATTGTAGAATGTTAGCACAACGACACGTAAGAAGGGGATGGGACGGCAGTTGGGTAGAGAGAGAGAGAGAGGGCGGAAGGTTTGGGCCGTCGGAAAGAATTATATTTCTGGAGAGTAGTTGGTTTGCTTCACAAAACCGTGCGGTGCGCGGCTGTATGGCTATAAGCGAAGTTGCGTTCACTCTTTATGAAGGGAGAAGGAAAAAAGGAAAAGCCACCATGATGGTGCCCCAACTGGACCGGAACTGGGACAAGTGCTGGAGCACATTTGGGAATGCCGGATCATGGGTTTGTAGTTTTAAGCGGTTGAGCAACGTGATTGGCAACATGGCTAAGAGAGGACAAATAAGAACGGCAGCATCCCACAGCCCCATAGGAGGATTTGCCCTAGTGGCGGAAGTGTTGGAGCATAGTTACCAGCATAGCTATGGCCGATAATTTTTTTTTTGTTCACTCGTATCCTGTATCGAGTTTTTCGGGGTAGTTCAGAGGTCACAGGATCCCGCACGGGATCGAATCGACTTTCCACTTAGAGTAACGGGAACAGGCGCTAGAAACTTTCCACACCCCGTAATGGAATCACGTTTTAAATTTAAAGCAAAGAATTTATTTCTCGTTACTCGTTTCAAAGAGGCGTAATGTTTTTTTTTCTTCTCCTCACTTGGTACAAGTAGTCGGAAGGGATTGGTTGGCGAAGGGTGCGACACGGTTAAGTTTATCACTGTACCGCGCAACGTTTTTTTTTGGTTTGGCATTGGTGCTGACCGGGTATTTCGCGCTTGGCTGAAGAATTACTACATTCTCGTGAGACCCCATGTTGGAGGAAACAAACCTTCGACTCGTTGGTGGTGCTGGAGCAGCAGTTTTTGGTCGAAATAATTCAACTGTGGGAATAGTAATTTATGGGGAATTGGGGTTTTATAGTAACAGTTAAGTCTGGTGATGATCGTGTACGTTTTGGGGCGTGTTAAAGTACTACTTGTATAGAATTATTATTAGCTAATAAAATTTTCTTTTCAAATTTATACATTTATGCAAATTAACACTCACTACCCACAAATGGTCTTATTTTAGAGAAAAAAGTTCGTTTGTAGGATTGCAGTTTTCTCGCTTAAATCTTTAGGCACTCTTTAATCCAACATTGAACCTTTTATTTTTACTCGGTAAGAACGGCCTGGCCGTATCAAGACTTATTTTACCACGTAGCAGGATAGTCAGTCCATGCTACGGGGGGACGGTCCAGATGGCATTTGAACCCGGTCCTGCCGTGTGGACCAAGATTAAACTTAAAGCATCATAAATTTAGGACTCAATTGATGTCCTATTTTCATCTGAGTATTCTATTTATTGTTTGCTAAGTGTAATCCTGTTTTCAGTTTTGTAGAAAAAGTAACGATTGTGTTCGTAATATTATCATTGTTTGATTTCCTGGATTTTCTGTTTCAATATAAGTTCGTACTTGAAATATTTCATGAAGAAATCCTGATTGTAACTCCTGTAATTTTTATTTAATTTTTGTACATAGTATAAACAAAAGTTTTGTACGTTTTCTCGCATTTTACATTAAACACAATACGATTAAAAACTTGTTAATACAAATGTTTTCATACTTTCAATGGCAAACCCATAAATAAGCATTAAAAGTCCATATGTTACCTATCGACCATAGGTTAAAGATCTGCGATTCGTTGGATACCGACCGAGTTATAGGCAAAACTTGGTGCAAAAATGAGGAAAATTTTACATTTTCTCAAACAGGGTAAGGAATTTGGTTCCTCGAATAACTTCTGGCACAGACATCTGAGGGCATGGCTGTCCAAGAAGAAAATGTAGCCATTGGTGCCATCTATCGACCACAGGTTAAAGATTGGAGATCCGTTGGACACCGACCGAGTTATAGGCAAAACTTGGTGCAAAAATGAGGAAAATTTTACATTTTCTCAAACAGGGTAAGGAACTTGGTTCCGCGAATAACTTCTGGCACAGACATCTGAGGGCATGGCCGTCCAAGAAGAAAATGTAGCCATTGGTGCCATCTATCGACCACAGGTTAAAGATTGGAGATCCGTTGGATACCGACCGAGTTATAGGCAAAATTTGGTGCAAAAATGAGGAAAATTTTCATTTTTTTTTTTGAATTTTTTGAATTTTTTTATTATTTTTCACTCTTTTTTTTATTTCGAACACTATTTGAGTGAAAAGAAACTCATTGCAACCCATTGGCATTAAAATAAAACAATTTAATTTTTTTTGCAAAATTTCCCAAAAAAATCGTTAGGGGTTAGCCTTATGAAATTTTCGAGTTGAAATTTTTTTTTAATTTTTTTCTGATTTTTTATTCTTTTTTTAATTTAAAGGACTATTTAAGTGAAAAGAAACTTATTGCAAGAAATTCCCATCAAAATATATCACATTTAAATTTTTTGCTACATTGCTCAAAAATGAGGAAAATTTTACATTTTCTCAAACATGGTAAGGAACTTGGTTCCTCGAATAACTTCTGGCACAGACATCTGAGGGCATGGCTGTCCAAGAAGAAAATGTAGCCATTGGTGCCATCTATCGACCACAGGTTAAAGATTGGAGATCCGTTGTATACCGACCGAGTTATAGGCAAAAGTTGGTGCAAAAATGAGGAAAATTTTACATTTTCTCAAACAGGGTAAGGAACTTGGTTCCTCGAATAACTTCTGGCACAGACATCTGAGGGCATGGCTGTCCAAGAAGAAAATGTAGCCATGGGTGCCATCTACCGACCACAGGTTAAAGATTGGAGATCCGTTGGATACCGACCGAGTTATAGGCAAAACTTGGTGCAAAAATGAGGAAAATTTTCATTTTTTTTTGAATTTTTTGATTTTTTTATTATTCTTCACTCTTTTTTTTATTTCAAGCATTATTTGAGTGAAAAGAAACTCATTGCAACCCATTGGCATTAAAATAAAACAATTTAATTTTTTTTGCAAAATTTCCCAAAAAAATCGTAAGGGGTTAGCCTTATGAAATTTTAGAGTTGAAATTTTTTTTTAAATTTTTTTCTGATTTTTTATTCTTTTTTTAATTTAAAGGACTATTTAAGTGAAATGAAACTTATTGCAAGAAATTCCCATCAAAATATATCACATTTAAATTTTTTGCTACATTGCTCAAAAATGAGGAAAATTTTACATTTTCTCAAACAGGGTAAAGAACTTGGTTCCTCGAATAACTTCTGGCACAGACATCTGAGGGCATGGCTGTCCAAGAAGAAAATGTAGCCATTGGTGCCATCTATCGACCACAGGTTAAAGATTGGAGATCCGTTGGGTACCGACCGAGTTATAGGCAAAATTTGGTGCAAAAATGAGGAAAATTTTCATTTTTTTTTTAATTTTTTGATTTTTTTATTATTCTTCACTCTTTTTTTTATTTCAAGCATTATTTGAATGAAAAGAAACTCATTGCAACCCATTGGCATTAAAATAAAACAATTTAATTTTTTTTGCAAAATTTCCCAAAAAAATCGTAAGGGGTTAGCCTTATGAAATTTTAGAGTTGAAATTTTTTTTTAAATTTTTTTCTGATTTTTTATTCTTTTTTTAATTTAAAGGACTATTTAAGTGAAATGAAACTTATTGCAAGAAATTCCCATCAAAATATATCACATTTAAATTTTTTGCTACATTGCTCAAAAATGAGGAAAATTTTACATTTTCTCAAACAGGGTAAGGAACTTGGTTCCCCGAATAACTTCTGGCACAGACATCTGAGGGCATGGCCGTCCAAGAAGAAAATGTAGCCATTGGTGCCATCTATCGACCACAGGTTAAAGATTGGAGATCCGTTGGATACCGACCGAGTTATAGGCAAAACTTGGTGCAAAAATGAGGAAAATTTTACATTTTCTCAAACAGGGTAAGGAACTTGGTTCCTCGAATAACTTCTGGCACAGACATCTGAGGGCATGGCTGTCCAAGAAGAAAATGTAGCCATGGGTGCCATCTATCGACCACAGGTTAAAGATAGGAGATCCGTTGGACACTGACCGAGTTATAGGCAAAATTTGGTGCAAAAATGAGGAAAATTTTCATTTTTTTTTTAATTTTTTGATTTTTTTATTATTTTTCACTCTTTTTTTTATTTCAAGCATTATTTGAGTGAAAAGAAACTCATTGCAACCCATTGGCATTAAAATAAAACAATTTAATTTTTTTGCAAAATTTCCCCAAAAAATCGTAAGGGGTTAGCCTTATGAAATTTTCGAGCTGAAAATTTTTTTTAAATTTTTTTCTGATTTTTTATTCTTTTTTTAATTTAAAGGACTATTTAAGTGAAAAGAAACTCATTGCAAGAAATTCCCATCAAAATATATCACATTTAAATTTTTTGCTACATTGCTCAAAAATGAGGAAAATTTTACATTTTCTCAAACAGGGTAAGGAACTTGGTTCCTCGAATAACTTCTGGCACAGACATCTGAGGGCATGGCTGTCCAAGAAGAAAATGTAGCCATTGGTGCCATCTATCGACCACAGGTTAAAGATTGGAGATCCGTTGGGTACCGACCGAGTTATAGGCAAAATTTGGTGCAAAAATGAGGAAAATTTTCATTTTTTTTTGAATTTTTTGATTTTTTTATTATTTTTCACTCTTTTTTTTATTTCAAGCATTATTTGAGTGAAAAGAAACTCATTGCAACCCATTGGCATTAAAATAAAACAATTTAATTTTTTTTGCAAAATTTCCCAAAAAAATCGTAAGGGGTTAGCCTTATGAAATTTTCGAGCTGAAATTTTTTTTTAAATTTTTTTCTGATTTTTTATTCTTTTTTTAATTTAAAGGACTATTTAAGTGAAAAGAAACTCATTGCAAGAAATTCCCATCAAAATATATCACATTTAAATTTTTTGCTACATTGCTCAAAAATGAGGAAAATTTTACATTTTCTCAAACAGGGTAAGGAACTTGGTTCCTCGAATAACTTCTGGCACAGACATCTGAGGGCATGGCTGTCCAAGAAGAAAATGTAGCCATTGGTGCCATCTACCGACCACAGGTTAAAGATTGGAGATCCGTTGGATACCGACCGAGTTATAGGCAAAATTTGGTGCAAAAATGAGGAAAATTTTCATTTTTTTTTTGAATTTTTTGATTTTTTTATTATTCTTCACTCTTTTTTTTATTTCAAGCATTATTTGAGTGAAAAGAAACTCATTGCAACCCATTGGCATTAAAATAAAACAATTTAATTTTTTTTGCAAAATTTCCCAAAAAAATCGTAAGGGGTTAGCCTTATGAAATTTTCGAGTTGAAATTTTTTTTTAATTTTTTTTCTGATTTTTTATTCTTTTTTTAATTTAAAGGACTATTTAAGTGAAAAGAAACTTATTGCAAGAAATTCCCATCAAAATATATCACATTTAAATTTTTTGCTACATTGCTCAAAAATGAGGAAAATTTTACATTTTCTCAAACAGGGTAAGGAACTTGGTTCCCCGAATAACTTCTGGCACAGACATCTGAGGGCATGGCCGTCCAAGAAGAAAATGTAGCCATTGGTGCCATCTATCGACCACAGGTTAAAGATTGGAGATCCGTTGGAAACCGACCGAGTTATAGGCAAAACTTGGTGCAAAAATGAGGAAAATTTTACATTTTCTCAAACAGGGTAAGGAACTTGGTTCCTCGAATAACTTCTGGCACAGACATCTGAGGGCATGGCTGTCCAAGAAGAAAATGTAGCCATGGGTGCCATCTACCGACCACAGGTTAAAGATTGGAGATCCGTTGGATACCGACCGAGTTATAGGCAAAATTTGGTGCAAAAATGAGGAAAATTTTCATTTTTTTTTTAATTTTTTGATTTTTTTATTATTCTTCACTCTTTTTTTTATTTCAAGCATTATTTGAGTGAAAAGAAACTCATTGCAACCCATTGGCATTAAAATAAAACAATTTAATTTTTTTTGCAAAATTTCCCCAAAAAATCGTAAGGGGTAAGCCTTATGAAATTTTCGAGTTGAAATTTTTTTTTAAATTTTTTTCTGATTTTTTATTCTTTTTTTAATTTAAAGGACTATTTAAGTGAAAAGAAACTTATTGCAAGAAATTCCCATCAAAATATATCACATTTAAATTTTTTGCTACATTGCTCAAAAATGAGGAAAATTTTACATTTTCTCAAACAGGGTAAGGAACTTGGTTCCTCGAATAACTTCTGGCACAGACATCTGAGGGCATGGCTGTCCAAGAAGAAAATGTAGCCATTGGTGCCATCTATCGACCACAGGTTAAAGATTGGAGATCCGTTGGGTACCGACCGAGTTATAGGCAAAATTTGGTGCAAAAATGAGGAAAATTTTCATTTTTTTTTTAATTTTTTGATTTTTTTATCATTTTTCACTCTTTTTTTTATTTCAAGCATTATTTCAGTGAAAAGAAACTCATTGCAACCCATTGGCATTAAAATAAAACAATTTAATTTTTTTTGCAAAATTTCCCAAAAAAATCGTAAGGGGTTAGCCTTATGAAATTTTCGAGCTGAAATTTTTTTTTAAATTTTTTTCTGATTTTTTATTCTTTTTTTAATTTAAAGGACTATTTAAGTGAAAAGAAACTCATTGCAAGAAATTCCCATCAAAATAAATCACATTTAAATTTTTTGCTACATTGCTCAAAAATGAGGAAAATTTTACATTTTCTCAAACAGGGTAAGGAACTTGGTTCCTCGAATAACTTATGGCACAGACATCTGAGGGCATGGCTGTCCAAGAAGAAAATGTAGCCATTGGTGCCATCTATCGACCACAGGTTAAAGATTGGAAATCCGTTGGACAACGACCGAGTTATAGGCAAAACTTGGTGCAAAAATGAGGAAAATTTTACATTTTCTCAAACAGGGTAAGGAACTTGGTTCCTCGAATAACTTCTGGCACAGACATCTGAGGGCATGGCCGTCCAAGAAGAAAATGTAGCCATTGGTGCCATCTATCGACCACAGGTTAAAGATTGGAGATCCGTTGGAAACCGACCGAGTTATAGGCAAAACTTGGTGCAAAAATGAGGAAAATTTTACATTTTCTCAAACAGGGTAAGGAACTTGGTTCCTCGAATAACTTCTGGCACAGACATCTGAGGGCATGGCTGTCCAAGAAGAAAATATAGCCATTGGTGCCATCTACCGACCACAGGTTAAAGATTGGAGATCCGTTGGATACCGACCGAGTTATAGGCAAAATTTGGTGCAAAAATGAGGAAAATTTTCATTTTTTTTTGAATTTTTTGATTTTTTTATTATTCTTCACTCTTTTTTTTATTTCAAGCATTATTTGAGTGAAAAGAAACTCATTGCAACCCATTGGCATTAAAATAAAACAATTTAATTTTTTTTGCAAAATTTCCCAAAAAATCGTAAGGGGTTAGCCTTATGAAATTTTCGAGTTGAAATTTTTTTTTAAATTTTTTTCTGATTTTTTATTCTTTTTTTAATTTAAAGGACTATTTAAGTGAAAAGAAACTTATTGCAAGAAATTCCCATCAAAATATATCACATTTAAATTTTTTGCTACATTGCTCAAAAATGAGGAAAATTTTACATTTTCTCAAACAGGGTAAGGAACTTGGTTCCCCGAATAACTTCTGGCACAGACATCTGAGGGCATGGCCGTCCAAGAAGAAAATGTAGCCATTGGTGCCATCTATCGACCACAGGTTAAAGATTGGAGATCCGTTGGACACCGACCGAGTTATAGGCAAAAGTTGGTGCAAAAATGAGGAAAATTTTACATTTTCTCAAACAGGGTAAGGAACTTGGTTCCTCGAATAACTTCTGGCACAGACATCTGAGGGCATGGCTGTCCAAGAAGAAAATGTAGCCATTGGTGCCATCTATCGACCACAGGTTAAAGATAGGAGATCCGTTGGATACCGACAGAGTTATAGGCAAAATTTGGTGCAAAAATGAGGAAAATTTTCATTTTTTTTTTAATTTTTTGATTTTTTTATTATTTTTCACTCTTTTTTTTATTTCAAGCATTATTTGAGTGAAAAGAAACTCATTGCAACCCATTGGCATTAAAATAAAACAATTTAATTTTTTTTGCAAAATTTCCCCAAAAAATCGTAAGGGGTTAGCCTTACGAAATTTTCGAGCTGAAAATTTTTTTTAAATTTTTTTCTGATTTTTTATTCTTTTTTTAATTTAAAGGACTATTTAAGTGAAAAGAAACTCATTGCAAGAAATTCCCATCAAAATATATCACATTTAAATTTTTTGCTACATTGCTCAAAAATGAGGAAAATTTTACATTTTCTCAAACAGGGTAAGGAACTTGGTTCCTCGAATAACTTCTGGCACAGACATCTGAGGGCATGGCTGTCCAAGAAGAAAATGTAGCCATTGGTGCCATCTATCGACCACAGGTTAAAGATTGGAGATCCGTTGGACACCGACCGAGTTATAGGCAAAAGTTGGTGCAAAAATGAGGAAAATTTTACATTTTCTCAAACAGGGTAAGGAACTTGGTTCCTCGAATAACTTCTGGCACAGACATCTGAGGGCATGGCTGTCCAAGAAGAAAATGTAGCCATGGGTGCCATCTACCGACCACAGGTTAAAGATTGGAGATCCGTTGGATACCGACCGAGTTATAGGCAAAATTTGGTGCAAAAATGAGGAAAATTTTCATTTTTTTTTTATTTTTTGATTTTTTTATTATTTTTCACTCTTTTTTTTTATTTCAAGCATTATTTGAGTGAAAAGAAACTCATTGCAACCCATTGGCATTAAAATAAAACAATTTAATTTTTTTATCAAAATTTCCCAAAAAAATCGTAAGGGGTTAGCCTTATGAAATTTTCGAGTTGAAATTTTTTTTTTAATTTTTTTCTGATTTTTTATTCTTTTTTTAATTTAAAGGACTATTTAAGTGAAAAGAAACTTATTGCAAGAAATTCCCATCAAAATATATCACATTTAAATTTTTTGCTACATTGCTCAAAAATGAGGAAAATTTTACATTTTCTCAAACAGGGTAAGGAACTTGGTTCCTCGAATAACTTCTGGCACAGACATCTGAGGGCATGGCTGTCCAAGAAGAAAATGTAGCCATTGGTGCCATCTATCGACCACAGGTTAAAGATTGGAGATCCGTTGGACACCGACCGAGTTATAGGCAAAAGTTGGTGCAAAAATGAGGAAAATTTTCATTTTTTTTTGAATTTTTTGATTTTTTTATTATTTTTCACTCTTTTTTTTATTTCAAGCATTATTTCAGTGAAAAGAAACTCATTGCAATCCATTGACATTAAAATAAAACAATTTAATTTTTTTTGCAAAATTTCCCAAAAAAATCGTAAGGGGTTAGCCTTATGAAATTTTCGAGTTGAAATTTTTTTTTAAATTTTTTTCTGATTTTTTATTCTTTTTTTAATTTAAAGGACTATTTAAGTGAAAAGAAACTCATTGCAAGAAATTCCCATCAAAATAAATCACATTTAAATTTTTTGCTACATTGCTCAAAAATGAGGAAAATTTTACATTTTCTCAAACAGGGTAAGGAACTTGGTTCCTCGAATAACTTCTGGCACAGACATCTGAGGGCATGGCTGTCCAAGAAGAAAATGTAGCCATTGGTGCCATCTATCGACCACAGGTTAAAGATTGGAGATCCGTTGGATACCGACCGAGTTATAGGCAAAAGTTGGTGCAAAAATGAGGAAAATTTTACATTTTCTCAAACAGGGTAAGGAACTTGGTTCCTCGAATAACTTCTGGCACAGACATCTGAGGGCATGGCTGTCCAAGAAGAAAATGTAGCCATGGGTGCCATCTACCGACCACAGGTTAAAGATTGGAGATCCGTTGGACACCGACCGAGTTATAGGCAAAACTTGGTGCAAAAATGAGGAAAATTTTACATTTTCTCAAACAGGGTAAGGAACTTGGTTCCTCGAATAACTTCTGGCACAGACATCTGAGGGCATGGCTGTCCAAGAAGAAAATGTAGCCATTGGTGCCATCTATCGACCACAGGTTAAAGATTGGAGATCCGTTGGATACCGACCGAGTTATAGGCAAAAGTTGGTGCAAAAATGAGGAAAATTTTACATTTTCTCAAACAGGGTAAGGAACTTGGTTCCTCGAATAACTTCTGGCACAGACATCTGAGGGCATGGCCGTCCAAGAAGAAAATGTAGCCATTGGTGCCATCTATCGACCACAGGTTAAAGATTGGAGATCCGTTGGAAACCGACCGAGTTATAGGCAAAACTTGGTGCAAAAATGAGGAAAATTTTACATTTTCTCAAACAGGGTAAGGAACTTGGTTCCTCGAATAACTTCTGGCACAGACATCTGAGGGCATGGCTGTCCAAGAAGAAAATGTAGCCATGGGTGCCATCTACCGACCACAGGTTAAAGATTGGAGATCCGTTGGATACCGACCGAGTTATAGGCAAAATTTGGTGCAAAAATGAGGAAAATTTTCATTTTTTTTTGAATTTTTTGATTTTTTTATTATTCTTCACTCTTTTTTTTATTTCAAGCATTATTTGAGTGAAAAGAAACTCATTGCAACCCATTGGCATTAAAATAAAACAATTTAATTTTTTTTGCAAAATTTCCCCAAAAAATCGTAAGGGGTAAGCCTTATGAAATTTTCGAGTTGAAATTTTTTTTTAAATTTTTTTCTGATTTTTTATTCTTTTTTTAATTTAAAGGACTATTTAAGTGAAAAGAAACTTATTGCAAGAAATTCCCATCAAAATATATCACATTTAAATTTTTTGCTACATTGCTCAAAAATGAGGAAAATTTTACATTTTCTCAAACAGGGTAAGGAACTTGGTTCCCCGAATAACTTCTGGCACAGACATCTGAGGGCATGGCCGTCCAAGAAGAAAATGTAGCCATTGGTGCCATCTATCGACCACAGGTTAAAGATTGGAGATCCGTTGGACACCGACCGAGTTATAGGCAAAAGTTGGTGCAAAAATGAGGAAAATTTTACATTTTCTCAAACAGGGTAAGGAACTTGGTTCCTCGAATAACTTCTGGCACAGACATCTGAGGGCATGGCTGTTCAAGAAGAAAATGTAACCATGGGTGCCATCTACCGACCACAGGTTAAAGATTGGAGATCCGTTGGATACCGACCGAGTTACAGGCAAAATTTGGTGCAAAAATGAGGAAAATTTTCATTTTTTTTTTATTTTTTGATTTTTTTATTATTTTTCACTCTTTTTTTTTATTTCAAGCATTATTTGAGTGAAAAGAAACTCATTGCAACCCATTGGCATTAAAATAAAACAATTTAATTTTTTTTGCAAAATTTCCCAAAAAAATCGTAAGGGGTTAGCCTTATGAAATTTTCGAGTTGAAAATTTTTTTTTAATTTTTTTCTGATTTTTTATTCTTTTTTTAATTTAAAGGACTATTTAAGTGAAAAGAAACTTATTGCAAGAAATTCCCATCAAAATATATCACATTTAAATTTTTTGCTACATTGCTCAAAAATGAGGAAAATTTTACATTTTCTCAAACAGGGTAAGGAACTTGGTTCCTCGAATAACTTCTGGCACAGACATCTGAGGGCATGGCTGTCCAAGAAGAAAATGTAGCCATTGGTGCCATCTATCGACCACAGGTTAAAGATTGGAGATCCGTTGGACACCGACCGAGTTATAGGCAAAAGTTGGTGCAAAAATGAGGAAAATTTTCATTTTTTTTTGAATTTTTTGATTTTTTTAATATTTTTCACTCTTTTTTTTATTTCAAGCATTATTTCAGTGAAAAGAAACTCATTGCAACCCATTGACATTAAAATAAAACAATTTAATTTTTTTTGCAAAATTTCCCAAAAAAATCGTAAGGGGTTAGCCTTATGAAATTTTCGAGTTGAAATTTTTTTTTAAATTTTTTTCTGATTTTTTATTCTTTTTTTAATTTAAAGGACTATTTAAGTGAAAAGAAACTCATTGCAAGAAATTCCCATCAAAATAAATCACATTTAAATTTTTTGCTACATTGCTCAAAAATGAGGAAAATTTTACATTTTCTCAAACAGGGTAAGGAACTTGGTTCCTCGAATAACTTCTGGCACAGACATCTGAGGGCATGGCTGTCCAAGAAGAAAATGTAGCCATTGGTGCCATCTATCGACCACAGGTTAAAGATTGGAGATCCGTTGGATACCGACCGAGTTATAGGCAAAAGTTGGTGCAAAAATGAGGAAAATTTTACATTTTCTCAAACAGGGTAAGGAACTTGGTTCCTCGAATAACTTCTGGCACAGACATCTGAGGGCATGGCTGTCCAAGAAGAAAATGTAGCCATGGGTGCCATCTACCGACCACAGGTTAAAGATTGGAGATCCGTTGGACACCGACCGAGTTATAGGCAAAACTTGGTGCAAAAATGAGGAAAATTTTACATTTTCTCAAACAGGGTAAGGAACTTGGTTCCTCGAATAACTTCTGGCACAGACATCTGAGGGCATGGCTGTCCAAGAAGAAAATGTAGCCATTGGTGCCATCTATCGACCACAGGTTAAAGATTGGAGATCCGTTGGATACCGACCGAGTTATAGGCAAAACTTGGTGCAAAAATGAGGAAAATTTTACATTTTCTCAAACAGGGTAAGGAACTTGGTTCCTCGAATAACTTCTGGCACAGACATCTGAGGGCATGGCCGTCCAAGAAGAAAATGTAGCCATTGGTGCCATCTATCGACCACAGGTTAAAGATTGGAGATCCGTTGGAAACCGACCGAGTTATAGGCAAAACTTGGTGCAAAAATGAGGAAAATTTTACATTTTCTCAAACAGGGTAAGGAACTTGGTTCCTCGAATAACTTCTGGCACAGACATCTGAGGGCATGGCTGTCCAAGAAGAAAATGTAGCCATGGGTGCCATCTACCGACCACAGGTTAAAGATTGGAGATCCGTTGGATACCGACCGAGTTATAGGCAAAATTTGGTGCAAAAATGAGGAAAATTTTCATTTTTTTTTGAATTTTTTGATTTTTTTATTATTCTTCACTCTTTTTTTTATTTCAAGCATTATTTGAGTGAAAAGAAACTCATTGCAACCCATTGGCATTAAAATAAAACAATTTAATTTTTTTTGCAAAATTTCCCCAAAAAATCGTAAGGGGTAAGCCTTATGAAATTTTCGAGTTGAAATTTTTTTTTAATTTTTTTTCTGATTTTTTATTCTTTTTTTAATTTAAAGGACTATTTAAGTGAAAAGAAACTTATTGCAAGAAATTCCCATCAAAATATATCACATTTAAATTTTTTGCTACATTGCTCAAAAATGAGGAAAATTTTACATTTTCTCAAACAGGGTAAGGAACTTGGTTCCCCGAATAACTTCTGGCACAGACATCTGAGGGCATGGCCGTCCAAGAAGAAAATGTAGCCATTGGTGCCATCTATCGACCACAGGTTAAAGATTGGAGATCCGTTGGATACCGACCGAGTTATAGGCAAAACTTGGTGCAAAAATGAGGAAAATTTTACATTTTCTCAAACAGGGTAAGGAACTTGGTTCCTCGAATAACTTCTGGCACAGACATCTGAGGGCATGGCTGTCCAAGAAGAAAATGTAGCCATGGGTGCCATCTATCGACCACAGGTTAAAGATAGGAGATCCGTTGGACACCGACCGAGTTATAGGCAAAATTTGGTGCAAAAATGAGGAAAATTTTCATTTTTTTTTTAATTTTTTGATTTTTTTATTATTTTTCACTCTTTTTTTATTTCAAGCATTATTTGAGTGAAAAGAAACTCATTGCAACCCATTGGCATTAAAATAAAACAATTTAATTTTTTTTGCAAAATTTCCCCAAAAAATCGTAAGGGGTTAGCCTTATGAAATTTTCGAGCTGAAAATTTTTTTTAAATTTTTTTCTGATTTTTTATTCTTTTTTTAATTTAAAGGACTATTTAAGTGAAAAGAAACTCATTGCAAGAAATTCCCATCAAAATATATCACATTTAAATTTTTTGCTACATTGCTCAAAAATGAGGAAAATTTTACATTTTCTCAAACAGGGTAAGGAACTTGGTTCCTCGAATAACTTCTGGCACAGACATCTGAGGGCATGGCTGTCCAAGAAGAAAATGTAGCCATTGGTGCCATCTATCGACCACAGGTTAAAGATTGGAGATCCGTTGGGTACCGACCGAGTTATAGGCAAAAGTTGGTGCAAAAATGAGGAAAATTTTCATTTTTTTTTAATTTTTTGATTTTTTTATTATTTTTCACTCTTTTTTTTATTTCAAGCGTTATTTGAGTGAAAAGAAACTCATTGCAACCCATTGGCATTAAAATAAAACAATTTAATTTGTTTTGCAAAATTTCCCAAAAAAATCGTAAGGGGTTAGCCTTATGAAATTTTCGAGCTGAAATTTTTTTTTTAATTTTTTTCTGATTTTTTATTCTTTTTTTAATTTAAAGGACTATTTAAGTGAAAAGAAACTCATTGCAAGAAATTCCCATCAAAATAAATCACATTTAAATTTTTTGCTACATTGCTCAAAAATGAGGAAAATTTTACATTTTCTCAAACAGGGTAAGGAACTTGGTTCCTCGAATAACTTATGGCACAGACATCTGAGGGCATGGCTGTCCAAGAAGAAAATGTAGCCATTGGTGCCATCTATCGACCACAGGTTAAAGATTGGAGATCCGTTGGACAACGACCGAGTTATAGGCAAAACTTGGTGCAAAAATGAGGAAAATTTTACATTTTCTCAAACAGGGTAAGGAACTTGGTTCCTCAAATAACTTCTGGCACAGACATCTGAGGGCATGGCCGTCCAAGAAGAAAATGTAGCCATTGGAGCCATCTATCGACCACAGGTTAAAGATTGGAGATCCGTTGGAAACCGACCGAGTTATAGGCAAAACTTGGTGCAAAAATGAGGAAAATTTTACATTTTCTCAAACAGGGTAAGGAACTTGGTTCCTCGAATAACTTCTGGCACAGACATCTGAGGGCATGGCTGTCCAAGAAGAAAATGTAGCCATGGGTGCCATCTACCGACCACAGGTTAAAGATTGGAGATCCGTTGGATACCGACCGAGTTATAGGCAAAAGTTGGTGCAAAAATGAGGAAAATTTTCATTTTTTTTTGAATTTTTTGATTTTTTTATTATTCTTCACTCTTTTTTTTATTTCAAGCATTATTTGAGTGAAAAGAAACTCATTGCAACCCATTGGCATTAAAATAAAACAATTTAATTTTTTTTGCAAAATTTCCCAAAAAAATCGTAAGGGGTTAGCCTTATGAAATTTTCGAGTTGAAATTTTTTTTTAAATTTTTTTCTGATTTTTTATTCTTTTTTTAATTTAAAGGACTATTTAAGTGAAAAGAAACTTATTGCAAGAAATTCCCATCAAAATATATCACATTTAAATTTTTTGCTACATTGCTCAAAAATGAGGAAAATTTTACATTTTCTCAAACAGGGTAAGGAACTTGGTTCCTCGAATAACTTCTGGCACAGACATCTGAGGGCATGGCTGTCCAAGAAGAAAATGTAGCCATTGGTGCCATCTATCGACCACAGGTTAAAGATTGGAGATCCGTTGGACACCGACCGAGTTATAGGCAAAAGTTGGTGCAAAAATGAGGAAAATTTTACATTTTCTCAAACAGGGTAAGGAACTTGGTTCCTCGAATAACTTCTGGCACAGACATCTGAGGGCATGGCTGTCCAAGAAGAAAATGTAGCCATGGGTGCCATCTACCGACCACAGGTTAAAGATTGGAGATCCGTTGGATACCGACAGAGTTATAGGCAAAATTTGGTGCAAAAATGAGGAAAATTTTCATTTTTTTTTTATTTTTTGATTTTTTTATTATTTTTCACTCTTTTTTTTATTTCAAGCATTATTTGAGTGAAAAGAAACTCATTGCAACCCATTGGCATTAAAATAAAACAATTTAATTTTTTTTGCAAAATTTCCCAAAAAAATCGTAAGGGGTTAGCCTTATGAAATTTTCGAGTTGAAATTTTTTTTTAAATTTTTTTCTGATTTTTTATTCTTTTTTTAATTTAAAGGACTATTTAAGTGAAAAGAAACTTATTGCAAGAAATTCCCATCAAAATATATCACATTTAAATTTTTTGCTACATTGCTCAAAAATGAGGAAAATTTTACATTTTCTCAAACAGGGAACTTGGTTCCTCGAATAACTTCTGGCACAGACATCTGAGGGCATGGCTGTCCAAGAAGAAAATGTAGCCATTGGTGCTATCTATCGACCACAGGTTAAAGATTGGAGATCCGTTGGATACCGACCGAGTTATAGGCAAAACTTGGTGCAAAAATGAGGAAAATTTTCATTTTTTTTTTGAATTTTTTGATTTTTTTATTATTTTTCACTCTTTTTTTTATTTCAAGCATTATTTCAGTGAAAAGAAACTCATTGCAACCCATTGGCATTAAAATAAAACAATTTAATTTTTTTTGCAAAATTTCCCAAAAAAATCGTAAGGGGTTAGCCTTATGAAATTTTCGAGTTGAAATTTTTTTTTAAATTTTTTTCTGATTTTTTATTCTTTTTTTAATTTAAAGGACTATTTAAGTGAAAAGAAACTCATTGCAAGAAATTCCCATCAAAATAAATCACATTTAAATTTTTTGCTACATTGCTCAAAAATGAGGAAAATTTTACATTTTCTCAAACAGGGTAAGGAACTTGGTTCCTCGAATAACTTCTGGCACAGACATCTGAGGGCATGGCTGTCCAAGAAGAAAATGTAGCCATTGGTGCCATCTATCGACCACAGGTTAAAGATTGGAGACCCGTTGGATACCGACCGAGTTATAGGCAAAAGTTGGTGCAAAAATGAGGAAAATTTTACATTTTCTCAAACAGGGTAAGGAACTTGGTTCCCCGAATAACTTCTGGCACAGACATCTGAGGGCATGGCTGTCCAAGAAGAAAATGTAGCCATGGGTGCCATCTACCGACCACAGGTTAAAAATTGGAGATCCGTTGGATACCGACCGAGTTATAGGCAAAACTTGGTGCAAAAATGAGGAAAATTTTACATTTTCTCAAACAGGGTAAGGAACTTGGTTCCTCGAATAACTTCTGGCACAGACATCTGAGGGCATGGCTGTCCAAGAAGAAAATGTAGCCATTGGTGCCATCTATCGACCACAGGTTAAAGATTGGAGATCCGTTGGACAACGACCGAGTTATAGGCAAAACTTGGTGCAAAAATGAGGAAAATTTTACATTTTCTCAAACAAGGTAAGGAACTTGGTTCCCCGAATAACTTCTGGCTCAGACATCTGAGGGCATGGCTGTCCAAGAAGAAAATGTAGCCATTGGTGCCATCTATCGACCACAGGTTAAAGATTGGAGATCCGTTGGACACCGACCGAGTTATAGGCAAAACTTGGTGCAAAAATGAGGAAAATTTTACATTTTCTCAAACAGGGTAAGGAACTTGGTTCCTCGAATAACTTCTGGCACAGACATCTGAGGGCATGGCTGTCCAAGAAGAAAATGTAGCCATGGGTGCCATCTATCGACCACAGGTTAAAGATTGGAGATCTGTTGGACACCGACCGAGTTATAGGCAAAATTTGGTGCAAAAATGAGGAAAATTTTCATTTTTTTTTTAATTTTTTGATTTTTTTATTATTTTTCACTCTTTTTTTTATTTCAAGCATTATTTGAGTGAAAAGAAACTCGTTGCAACCCATTGGCATTAAAATAAAACAATTTAATTTTTTTTGCAAAATTTCCCCAAAAAATCGTAAGGGGTTAGCCTTATGAAATTTTCGAGCTGAAATTTTTTTTTAAATTTTTTTCTGATTTTTTATTCTTTTTTTAATTTAAAGGACTATTTAAGTGAAAAGAAACTCATTGCAAGAAATTCCCATCAAAATATATCACATTTAAATTTTTTGCTACATTGCTCAAAAATAACAAGAAATTCCCATCAAAATATATCACATTTAAATTTTTTGCTACATTGCTCAAAAATGAGGAAAATTTTACATTTTCTCAAACAGGGAACTTGGTTCCTCGAATAACTTCTGGCACAGACATCTGAGGGCATGGCTGTCCAAGAAGAAAATGTAGCCATTGGTGCCATCTATCGACCACAGGTTAAAGATTGGAGATCCGTTGGACACCGACCGAGTTATAGGCAAAATTTGGTGCAAAAATGAGGAAAATTTTCTTTTTTTTTTTGAATTTTTTGATTTTTTTATTATTTTTCACTCTTTTTTTTTATTTCAAGCATTATTTCAGTGAAAAGAAACTCATTGCAACCCATTGACATTAAAATAAAACAATTTAATTTTTTTTGCAAAATTTCCCAAAAAAATCGTAAGGGGTTAGCCTTATGAAATTTTCGAGTTGAAATTTTTTTTTTAAATTTTTTTCTGATTTTTTATTCTTTTTTTAATTTAAAGGACTATTTAAGTGAAAAGAAACTCATTGCAAGAAATTCCCATCAAAATAAATCACATTTAAATTTTTTGCTACATTGCTCAAAAATGAGGAAAATTTTACATTTTCTCAAACAGGGTAAGGAACTTGGTTCCTCGAATAACTTCTGGCACAGACATCTGAGGGCATGGTTGTCCAAGAAGAAAATGTAGCCATTGGTGCCATCTATCGACCACAGGTTAAAGATCGGAGATCCGTTGGATACCGACCGAGTTATAGGCAAAATTTAGTGCAAACATGAGGAAAATTTTCATTTTTTTTTAATTTTTTGATTTTTTTATTATTTTTCACTCTTTTTTTTATTTCAAGCATTATTTGAGTGAAAAGAAACTCATTGCAACCCATTGGCATTAAAATAAAACAATTTATTTTTTTTTGCAAAATTTCCCCAAAAAATCGTAAGGGGTTAGCCTTATGAAATTTTCGAGCTGAAAATTTTTTTTAAATTTTTTTCTGATTTTTTATTCTTTTTTTAATTTAAAGGACTATTTAAGTGAAAAGAAACTCATTGCAAGAAATTCCCATCAAAATATATCACATTTAAATTTTTTGCTACATTGCTCAAAAATGAGGAAAATTTTACATTTTCTCAAACAGGGTAAGGAACTTGGTTCCTCGAATAACTTCTGGCACAGACATCTGAGGGCATGGCTGTCCAAGAAGAAAATGTAGCCATTGGTGCCATCTATCGACCACAGGTTAAAGATTGGAGATCCGTTGGACACCGACCGAGTTATAGGCAAAAGTTGGTGCAAAAATGAGGAAAATTTTACATTTTCTCAAACAGGGTAAGGAACTTGGTTCCTCGAATAACTTCTGGCACAGACATCTGAGGGCATGGCTGTTCAAGAAGAAAATGTAGCCATGGGTGCCATCTACCGACCACAGGTTAAAGATTGGAGATCCGTTGGATACCGACCGAGTTATAGGCAAAATTTGGTGCAAAAATGAGGAAAATTTTCATTTTTTTTTTATTTTTTGATTTTTTTATTATTTTTCACTCTTTTTTTATTTCAAGCATTATTTGAGTGAAAAGAAACTCATTGCAACCCATTGGCATTAAAATAAAACAATTTAATTTTTTTTGCAAAATTTCCCAAAAAAATCGTAAGGGGTTAGCCTTATGAAATTTTCGAGTTGAAATTTTTTTTTTAATTTTTTTCTGATTTTTTATTCTTTTTTTAATTTAAAGGACTATTTAAGTGAAAAGAAACTCATTGCAAGAAATTCCCATCAAAATATATCACATTTAAATTTTTTGCTACATTGCTCAAAAATGAGGAAAATTTTACATTTTCTCAAACAGGGTAAGGAACTTGGTTCCTCGAATAACTTCTGGCACAGACATCTGAGGGCATGGCTGTCCAAGAAGAAAATGTAGCCATGGGTGCCATCTATCGACCACAGGTTAAAGATTGGAGACCCGTTGGATACCGACCGAGTTATAGGCAAAATTTGGTGCAAAAATGAGGAAAATTTTCATTTTTTTTTTTGAATTTTTTGATTTTTTTATTATTTTTCACTCTTTTTTTTATTTCAAGCATTATTTGAGTGAAAAGAAGCTCATTGCAACCCATTGGCATTAAAATAAAACAATTTAATTTTTTTTGCAAAATTTCCCAAAAAAATCGTAAGGGGTTAGCCTTATGAAATTTTCGAGTTGAAATTTTTTTTTAAATTTTTTTCTGATTTTTTATTCTTTTTTTAATTTAAAGGACTATTTAAGTGAAAAGAAACTCATTGCAAGAAATTCCCATCAAAATAAATCACATTTAAATTTTTTGCTACATTGCTCAAAAATGAGGAAAATTTTACATTTTCTCAAACAGGGTAAGGAACTTGGTTCCTCGAATAACTTCTGGCACAGACATCTGAGGGCATGGTTGTCCAAGAAGAAAATGTAGCCATTGGTGCCATCTATCGACCACAGGTTAAAGATTGGAGATCCGTTGGATACCGACCGAGTTATAGGCAAAAGTTGGTGCAAAAATGAGGAAAATTTTACATTTTCTCAAACAGGGTAAGGAACTTGGTTCCTCGAATAACTTCTGGCACAGACATCTGAGGGCATGGCTGTCCAAGAAGAAAATGTAGCCATGGGTGCCATCTACCGACCACAGGTTAAAGATTGGAGATCCGTTGGATACCGACCGAGTTATAGGCAAAACTTGGTGCAAAAATGAGGAA
The DNA here is from genome assembly GCF_943734845.2 of Anopheles funestus. Taxonomy (NCBI): domain Eukaryota; kingdom Metazoa; phylum Arthropoda; class Insecta; order Diptera; family Culicidae; genus Anopheles; species Anopheles funestus. Next base: position 23,619,908 of record NC_064598.1, read on the forward strand.
AATTTTACATTTTCTCAAACAGGGTAAGGAACTTGGTTCCTCGAATAACTTCTGGCACAGACATCTGAGGGCATGGCTGTCCAAGAAGAAAATGTAGCCATTGGTGCCATCTATCGACCACAGGTTAAAGATTGGAAATCCGTTGGACAACGACCGAGTTATAGGCAAAACTTGGTGCAAAAATGAGGAAAATTTTACATTTTCTCAAACAAGGTAAGGAACTTGGTTCCCCGAATAACTTCTGGCACAGACATCTGAGGGCATGGCTGTCCAAGAAGAAAATGTAGCCATTGGTGCCATCTATCGACCACAGGTTAAAGATTGGAGATCCGTTGGACACCGACCGAGTTATAGGCAAAACTTGGTGCAAAAATGAGGAAAATTTTACATTTTCTCAAACAGGGTAAGGAACTTGGTTCCTCGAATAACTTCTGGCACAGACATCTGAGGGCATGGCTGTCCAAGAAGAAAATGTAGCCATGGGTGCCATCTATCGACCACAGGTTAAAGATTGGAGATCTGTTGGACACCGACCGAGTTATAGGCAAAATTTGGTGCAAAAATGAGGAAAATTTTCATTTTTTTTTTAATTTTTTGATTTTTTTATTATTTTTCACTCTTTTTTTATTTCAAGCATTATTTGAGTGAAAAGAAACTCATTGCAACCCATTGGCATTAAAATAAAACAATTTAATTTTTTTTGCAAAATTTCCCCAAAAAATCGTAAGGGGTTAGCCTTATGAAATTTTCGAGCTGAAATTTTTTTTTAAATTTTTTTCTGATTTTTTATTCTTTTTTTAATTTAAAGGACTATTTAAGTGAAAAGAAACTCATTGCAAGAAATTCCCATCAAAATATATCACATTTAAATTTTTTGCTACATTGCTCAAAAATGAGGAAAATTTTACATTTTCTCAAACAGGGTAAGGAACTTGGTTCCTCGAATAACTTCTGGCACAGACATCTGAGGGCATGGCTGTCCAAGAAGAAAATGTAGCCATTGGTGCCATCTATCGACCACAGGTTAAAGATTGGAGATCCGTTGGACACCGACCGAGTTATAGGCAAAAGTTGGTGCAAAAATGAGGAAAATTTTACATTTTCTCAAACAGGGTAAGGAACTTGGTTCCTCGAATAACTTCTGGCACAGACATCTGCGGGCATGGCTGTCCAAGAAGAAAATGTAGCCATTGGTGCCATCTATCGACCACAGGTTAAAGATTGGAGATCCGTTTGACACCGACCGAGTTATAGGCAAAACTTGGTGCAAAAATGAGGAAAATTTTACATTTTCTCAAACAGGGTAAGGAACTTGGTTCCTCGAATAACTTCTGGCACAGACATCTGCGGCCATGGCCGTCCAAGAAGAAAATGTAGCCATTGGTGCCATCTATCGACCACAGGTTAAACATTGGAGATCCGTTGGAAACCGACCGAGTTATAGGCAAAATTTTGTGCAAACATGAGGAAAATTTTCATTTTTTTTTTAATTTTTTGATTTTTTTTATTATTTTTCACTCTTTTTTTTATTTCAAGCATTATTTGAGTGAAAAGAAACTCATTGCAACCCATTCGCATTAAAATAAAACAATTTATATTTTTTGCAAAATTTCCCAAAAAAATCGTAAGGGGTTAGCCTTATGAAATTTTCGAGCTGAAAATTTTTTTTAAATTTTTTTCTGATTTTTTATTCTTTTTTTAATTTAAAGGACTATTTAAGTGAAAAGAAACTCATTGCAAGAAATTCCCATCAAAATATATCACATTTAAATTTTTTGCTACATTGCTCAAAAATGAGGAAAATTTTACATTTTCTCAAACAGGGTAAGGAACTTGGTTCCTCGAATAACTTCTGGCACAGACATCTGAGGGCATGGCTGTCCAAGAAGAAAATGTAGCCATGGGTGCCATCTACCGACCACAGGTTAAAGATTGGAGATCCGTTGGATACCGACCGAGTTATAGGCAAAATTTGGTGCAAAAATGAGGAAAATTTTCATTATTTTTTAATTTTTTGATTTTTTTATTATTCTTCACTCTTTTTTTATTTCAAGCATTATTTGAGTGAAAAGAAACTCATTGCAACCCATTGGCATTAAAATAAAACAATTTAATTTTTTTTGCAAAATTTCCCAAAAAAATCGTAAGGGGTTAGCCTTATGAAATTTTCGAGCTGAAATTTTTTTTTAAATTTTTTTCTGATTTTTTATTCTTTTTTTAATTTAAAGGACTATTTAAGTGAAAAGAAACTCATTGCAAGAAATTCCCATCAAAATATATCACATTTAAATTTTTTGCTACATTGCTCAAAAATGAGGAAAATTTTACATTTTCTCAAACAGGGTAAGGAACTTGGTTCCTCGAATAACTTCTGGCACAGACATCTGAGGGCATGGCTGTCCAAGAAGAAAATGTAGCCATTGGTGCCATCTATCGACCACAGGTTAAAGATTGGAGATCCGTTGGATACCGACCGAGTTATAGGCAAAACTTGGTGCAAAAATGAGGAAAATTTTACATTTTCTCAAACAGGGTAAGGAACTTGGTTCCTCGAATAACTTCTGGCACAGACATCTGAGGGCATGGCTGTCCAAGAAGAAAATGTAGCCATTGGTGCCATCTATCGACCACAGGTTAAAGATTTGAGATCCGTTGGACACCGACCGAGTTATAGGCAAAACTTGGTGCAAAAATGAGGAAAATTTTACATTTTCTCAAACAGGGTAAGGAACTTGGTTCCTCGAATAACTTCTGGCACAGACATCTGAGGGCATGGCTGTCCAAGAAGAAAATGTAGCCATGGGTGCCATCTACCGACCACAGGTTAAAGATTGGAGATCCGTTGGATACCGACCGAGTTATAGGCAAAATTTGGTGCAAAAATGAGGAAAATTTTCATTTTTTTTTGAATTTTTTGATTTTTTTATTATTCTTCACTCTTTTTTTTATTTCAAGCATTATTTGAGTGAAAAGAAACTCATTGCAACCCATTGGCATTAAAATAAAACAATTTAATTTTTTTTGCAAAATTTCCCAAAAAAATCGTAAGGGGTTAGCCTTATACTTGAGCGAACCACCGTGGCGAACAGACGTGTTTTTGGTAGCTCTAGTGCGTGTGAAAGTGTGCGGAATAGGAAATCTAATTTCCTTCTGATCCCGTGGTGCCAGGAGTGGAAAGATCACCAATCGACGCGTGGTGCGAATACGCATCGATTGGTACCTCGTGCGTGAAAATCGGTGGGAAAACACGCGAAGAAGAGACATAAAACCGACACACGTGGTTTTGCGGCAAAATCTCAAACGGTGCGTGGCGGCTTCCGCAGCTGGTGTCTGGTGTCGCCGCGTGTGTTGCCGTCCATGTGCCCGATGTGGCGTTGTCGCCGCGTGTGAATTCGGTTAAAATAAAACCAGATGTTACATTCGGTGTAACACTTTGGCTAAAGTGCTGCCTGGAAGGCACTTTTGTTACACCGAGTGTTTCTGTGTACGCAGTGTTGTGCGGTGAGAAACAGAAAAACGGACATTCCGGCCAAATCCGTGGGGCCAGGATTTTGGCTCTTGGTGTGCGACGCGGAATCGCGGGCCTAAAACATTTTCCGCGAAAATTTTCCGCGAAGCCGGAAAAACCTAGGAGTTTTTCACGGATCACTTTTCCGGCGATAACTCCTACAGTTTTCCAGTTACCGGAGTGGAAAGCACATCAATCGACGCGGGGTGAAAAAACGCATCGATTGGTACATCGAACAAGAAAATCGGAGTGAAAATACGGGTATAAGAGACAAAAAACCGACATACGTGGTGGTACGGTAAACTGTGTACAGTGCGTAGCGGCTATTGCAGCCGGTGTTGTGTTGCGTGTTGCCGCGAGCGTTGTCGGGTCAAGGTGGGAGTGAGTGCCGCGCGTGTGTGTGCCAACAAGAACAAAGAGCGGTGAAGTCGGGCGTTGGCGGGTTGCACACCGGCTAGGCGTCTAGGTCCGGCGACTTCAACGCTGGACAAGGCGTCAAACCGGGCAACCCGTAAACAGTAATGTCGGTGATAAATAGTGTTGGGTCATTGGATGCGGAGGCCACCGAATCCATGAACCCAAAAAAGAGGAAGATGTCCAAGGTGAACATGTCCCCGCGGGTGGTGCTGACGTTGCTGGACTTGACGAAGTCCTCATCGGTTAGGAGCACGCCGGAAAGGGCTCCTACGCCAGCCCCGAGGATGTCTCAGGAGATTCCGGGAGAACCGGAAACGGCAGCGCGTAAGCGTACAGCGCCTACGCCGTCACCGAGGAGAACGGTCACCCCGGAGATGCCGGCCCCAGCCGCATCGCCGTCGGAGGCAGAAGCCGGCAGTTCCAACCCGTGGCCGCTCGTGAACGCGTCACATGAACAGGCGATCATGTATGAGCGTTTGGTGGAGCAGCTTGAAGAGCTTAACCGGCGGTTAGAGCGTACCGAGAGGGAGAACGCGAGGCTCCGGGCTGAGCTCAACTTATACCGGACCGGTATTAACACGGTGGTGAGGCTGGAGGATTCAGCGACTGGAGTGCGCTTGGGAAACCAAGCCACGACCAAGTCAGGCCCCAGCAAAAAGACGCTGAGGCGTAAGGCCCAAAGGGATAGAGTCCTAGCGCGTCAGTCGCAGGGTCCTGCCCAGCAGCGATTGCTGGAATTGCAGGAGCACCTACGGCGTGAAATAGCGGAGGAGCAGATTACGACGAGGAACGGACAGGGACAAGGGGAACGGCACAAATCCCAGTCCCTGCAACGGGATTACGCCTTTCCTCCATTGGAGGTTAGGCAGCAGCAGCAGCGATCATACCGGGATATGGTCTCCGGATGGCAGGTGGTGGGACAGCGGTCAAAGGCCCAGCCTTCAGCCGCACCCCAGCAGCAGCGGCAGCGGCCGCAACATCCGGTGCAGACTCAGCGCCCCGTCCAGACGAACCAGAGATCCGCACGCCGACGACCAGATGCCATCTTGGTTGTCCCGGCACCGGGGGTCTCCTTTGCGGAAATGTACCGGCCAATCCGGACGTGCCCGGCCTTAGAGGATGCCCAACAATACATCCGCATCGGGAAGCGGACGCCGAAGGGCAATCTCCGGATGGAGCTGGCCCGGGACGCGGACTCCGCGGCGTTGTGCCGCCGCATCCAGGCCACACTGGGTGAGCTGGGGACCGTGAAGGTGCTGACGGAGATGGCGGAGGTAGTGCTAAAGAATGTTGACAACCTCACCGAGGAAGATACAATAAGGGAGGCATTGAGGGAGGCACTCACCAAAGAGCCGGCGGTGGCCTCGCTCAAAATGTGGGAGAGGGCGGATGCCACAAAGAGAGCACGAGTGCGTCTGCCGCGGGTGGAGGCGGAGGTGATCCTAAGCAAAAACCATCTGCGTATCGATCACTCCTCCTGCCAATTGGAGAAGGCCCCCAGGTTGGAAGCGGCGAAGCTCCGCTGCTTCCGATGCTTGGAGAGGGGGCACATGGCGGCTGTATGCTCCGGGCTGGATCGCAGCAACTGCTGCATCCGCTGCGGAGTAACTGGACATCGAGCGGCCGCCTGCAGCAGTGAGGTAAGCTGCATTCGGTGTGGAGGGCCACACCGCATTGCAGCGCATGGCTGCAGAGGAGCTAACGTTCCCCCACGCCGATAAGCATGCCAGGGGGGAACCACCACCTACAGGTCCTGCAAATCAATACCAACCGGAGCCGGAGCGCGCAGGACCTGGCCCTCCATACGATGCGGACGGAGCAGGTGGATGTAATGGTGATCTGTGAGCTGTATTCAGCACCGGACAACAACGCGAACTGGGTGGTGGACCGCGACAGGCTGGTGGCCATTGTTGCGAGCAGTTGCTCCCACCCGGTTCAGCGCATCCGGAGCACGAGCTTTCCTGGCATCGTGGCGGCAGACGTAGCGGGCGTCACCATCATAGCCTGCTACGCGTCGCCAAGCATCGGGGTTCCTCAATTCATCGAGATGATGCAGTGCATCGAGGTACTCGCCTCAGGACATTCCCGAGTGTTGCTTGCTGGTGACTTTAACGCTTGGAATGGCGCCTGGGGCAGCACGAGGACGAATACCAAGGGCGAGGAATTACTGCAGCTGACGGAGGGGCTCGGGCTCAGCGTCCTGAACCTGGGGAGGGAAGCCACCTTCGTTGGGAACGGCGTCGCTCGCCCGAGCATCGTCGATGTCGCCTTCGCCAGCTCGACCATCTGCAGAGAGGACCTCGTCGGGAACCCCGACAGGCAATGGAGGATGCCAGGACTGTACTCGTACAGTGACCACAGATACATCCGCTTCGAGGTGGGGGAACGGCCGGCGACCAACAGCCGGCAAACTCCGGGAAGGGAGGCAGCACCAGCGGCGAGAGCAGCGGGCAGACGCTGGCGGGCGAAAGAATTCAACAGGGAGCTGTTTGATATAGCGCTGCAGACAGCCAACTTTGTGGAGGAGGCCACGGACCCTGAGGGCCTGACCCGAGTCCTGAGCCGGGCGTGCAGCGAGATTATGGCGGAGGTCTCCCCGTCAGTTGGCCACACTGGTAAACCGGCGTACTGGTGGACAACGGAGATTGGCCGGCTGCGGGAGGAATGCCGTCTGGCTTGGGATCGGCTCAGCAGGGTGCCGATCAGCGATCCGGAGAGCCGTCAAACAGCGTCCGCACAACACCAGGAAGCCCGCCAGCTGCTGAAAGCGGAGATCCGAGCCAGCAAGCAGAACCGGTACAACGAGTTCCTGGAACATCTGGAGGACGACGAGACGGGTAGGTGGCAGGGAGAGCTCCTGCGACGGCTCGGTGGAAGCCGTGTCGCACAAGAACGCGACCCGGCCGTCCTGCAGCGTACGGTGGATGCGCTGTTCCCGAACCACCCCCCTGTTACCTGGCCTGTCATCGAACCGGACGGCGTCAACATCAGGCCAGTCACGGAGCAGGAGCTGCTCGACATCGCGGCTGGCCTGAATCCTCGGAAGGCGCCGGGCCTGGATGGGTTGCCGAACGCTGCCCTTTCGGCAGCCATCCGCACGCATCCGGCGACGTTCGTGCGGCTGATCCAGGGGCAGATGGATGCTGGCCGCTTCCCGCGGCAATGGAGGAAGGCGAAACTGGTGCTGCTCCCCAAACCGGGGAAACCACCGGGCGAGCCGTCTTCGGTGAGGCCGGTGATGCTGCTGGATACACCCGGGAAGGCGTACGAGCGAGTATTGCTGAACCGCCTGAACGACCATATCGAGATGCCGACAGAGCCGCTGCTCTCGGAACACCAATTCGGCTTTCGACGTGGTCGGTCAACACTTCAGGCGGTTGGGCTGGTGACGGAAGCCGCCAGATTGGCGATGAGTTTTAAACGGACGAACCGACGAGACAAGCGCTGCTTGTTCGTTGTCGCCCTGGACGTCCGCAACGCTTTTAATTCCGCCAACTGGCAGGACATCGCACAGGCGCTGCAGGATAAAGGAGTTCCCTCAGGACTTCGCAATATCCTGAAGGAGTACTTCTCGGACCGTGAGCTCACGTACGACACCAGCTCCGGTCCGGTGACACGTCGAGTAACGGCAGGAGTTCCACAGGGGTCCATCCTGGGCCCCACCTTGTGGAACATATTGTACGACGGCGTGTTACGAGTGCAGCTGCCGGAAGGTGCATCCGTCATCGGCTTCGCCGATGACCTAGCAGTACTCGCTCGGGGGTGTACACCGGAGGAGGCGGCAGGTGTAGCGGAGGAGGCCGTAGCAGTGATCGCCGCTTGGATGGAGCAACATCGGTTGCAGCTGGCCCCGGAGAAGACCGAGATCGTCCTCATCTCGAGTCTGCGCCGGGGACATCCGGAAGTGCCCGTACTCATCGACGGTGTGGAAGTTCGCCCGAAGCCGGCGATACGCTACCTCGGGGTCATGCTTGACGACCACCTATCGTGGAAGCCACATGTGGAGAAAGCCACCGCCAAGGCACTCCGTGTGGTGAAGCTGGCCACCAGAGTGATGCACAATCACGCCGGACCGAGGATGGCTAAACGTCGGCTGCTAGCAGCAGTAGCGGACTCGGTGGTGAAGTACGCGGCACCCATCTGGGCGGAAGCGGTCAGGCTCCAGTGGTGTAGGAAGAAACTGCAGCAGCTGCAACGGCCTCTGGCGAAAGGTGTTGCCAGAACCTTCCGTACTGTGGCGTACGACACGGCGGTGGTGCTGGCGGGACTGATTCCGCTACACCTACAGGTGAAGGAGATAGCGCGGCGGTACGAGAGACACCAGCAGGCGCTACAGAGAGGCGTCCTCATCGATAAGGACGCCATCAAGAGGTTGGAGCGATCGGCAACCATCGCGCAGTGGCAGACATCGTGGGACCAGGATGCCGCTCATCCGGAGGCGAGCAGGTTCAGACGATGGGCTCACCGCGTGCTACCGGACATCGCCGGCTGGGTAGGTAGGAAACATGGCGAGATGGATTTCTTCCTTAGCCAGGTGCTCTCCGGACATGGCTTTTTCCGGGAGTACTTGCACGCTATGGGATTCACCTCTGCCCCTACCTGCCCCTTCTGCGCCGACGACACCGTGGAGTCGGCCGAGCACGTGGTGTTCCACTGCCCGAGGTTCGCTGATGTACGCACACAGCTTCTGACGAACGCGGAAGGCGTTGTCATCACCCCGGAGGAGCTGGAGCGTGTCCTGCTGTCGAGCCCGGAGGCTTGGCAGAGTACGGCGAAGGCAGCAAAGCGGATCTGCAGCTTCCTGCAGCAACGGTGGCTGGAGCAGCAGGTTGCCGAAAACGCGGCAATCACTGGCGAGATCATATCCGCCAATGAGCTGGCGGAACGCATTCGGCGGCAGGCCCGCAATGCTGCCAGAAACGCCGGCCAACGACGAAGACGCCGAGAACGACAGCAGCAGGTGGTACCAGCAGCCGACGAGGACGGAGGGCAACATCGTCCAGCTAGCAGGCAGCCGGAGAGCCATCCGCCCAATCGGCCCGTACGAGACCCGCCATCGGCCGAAGAACTGCTTCGTCGTCGGCAGAGGCGGAATCTTCGGCAACAAGAGTTCCGCGCCCGACTACGCCCCGGTACACTGTCGCCACCGCGTCCGGGCCGAACGAGGAGGAGCCGAGTACCGCCGACGGAGGAAGAGATAGCCGAACGACGGGAAAGCAGGAGGGTACGCGAACGGGAACGTCGGCAAGAGATGGCGGACCGCAACAGGGGACTTATGTCGGCCGACGTTGAGGAAGCCATCTCAACCACGAATACGTCGACGCGCTGATCGACGACTAGGAGGGGTGAAAGCCGTTAAAGACGGCTTAGGAGGAAAGTGGGGCTATTAACCGGGAGAGACCGGCATTCACCGTAGCCGTCTCCGCTCTGCGTGATAGTAGAACCAGCATTTGTGTGTGCAAACGTTTTCGGAAATTAGGCGCCAGAGCAGAAAGCGGGCAAGCCCGCATCGTAAGATGCCAGAAGTTTTATGTTGTATTGTGTACCTGTTAAAATGTTACGTCGATATAATAGATAGGAGGGCGCGTGCCCTTACTGAATGTAGCAGGGACGCGAATGCTGCCGGTGGCTACGCCTTCGCCGGGAAGGCTGCCGGTAATGGAGATATTTGTTTATTGTAAATTTGCGTATTGTACTTGCGTGTTTTATGTTTCGTTGCGTAAACTTTATGTATTACCGCGGCAATTTATGTAAATTTACGTCTCAATAAACAAAAATGCATTCAAAAAAAAAGGGGTTAGCCTTATGAAATTTTCGAGCTGAAATTTTTTTTTAATTTTTTTTCTGATTTTTTATTCTTTTTTTAATTTAAAGGACTATTTAAGTGAAAAGAAACTTATTGCAAGAAATTCCCATCAAAATATATCACATTTAAATTTTTTGCTACATTGCTCAAAAATGAGGAAAATTTTATATTTTCTCAAACAGGGTAAGGAATTTGGTTCCCCGAATAACTTCTGGCACAGACATCTGAGGGCATGGCCGTCCAAGAAGAAAATGTAGCCATTGGTGCCATCTATCGACCACAGGTTAAAGATTGGAGATCCGTTGGACACCGACCGAGTTATAGGCAAAAGTTGGTGCAAAAATGAGGAAAATTTTACATTTTCTCAAACAGGGTAAGGAACTTGGTTCCTCGAATAACTTCTGGCACAGACATCTGAGGGCATGGCTGTCCAAGAAGAAAATGTAGCCATGGGTGCCATCTATCGACCACAGGTTAAAGATTGGAGATCCGTTGGACACCGACCGAGTTATAGGCAAAATTTGGTGCAAAAATGAGGAAAATTTTCATTTTTTTTTGAATTTTTTGATTTTTTTATTATTTTTCACTCTTTTTTTTATTTCAAGCATTATTTGAGTGAAAAGAAACTCATTGCAACCCATTGGCATTAAAATAAAACAATTTAATTTTTTTGCAAAATTTCCCCAAAAAATCGTAAGGGGTTAGCCTTATGAAATTTTCGAGCTGAAATTTTTTTTTAAATTTTTTTCTGATTTTTTATTCTTTTTTTAATTTAAAGGACTATTTAAGTGAAAAGAAACTCATTGCAAGAAATTCCCATCAAAATATTTCACATTTAAATTTTTTGCTACATTGCTCAAAAATGAGGAAAATTTTACATTTTCTCAAACAGGGTAAGGAACTTGGTTCCTCGAATAACTTCTGGCACAGACATCTGAGGGCATGGCCGTCCAAGAAGAAAATGTAGCCATTGGTGCCATCTATCGACCACAGGTTAAAGATTGGAGATCCGTTGGAAACCGACCGAGTTATAGGCAAAAGTTGGTGCAAAAATGAGGAAAATTTTACATTTTCTCAAACAGGGTAAGGAACTTGGTTCCTCGAATAACTTCTGGCACAGACATCTGAGGGCATGGCCGTCCAAGAAGAAAATGTAGCCATTGGTGCCATCTATCGACCACAGGTTAAAGATTGGAGATCCGTTGGAAACCGACCGAGTTATAGGCAAAATTTGGTGCAAAAATGAGGAAAATTTTCATTTTTTTTGAATTTTTTGATTTTTTTATTATTTTTCACTCTTTTTTTTATTTCAAGCATTATTTGAGTGAAAAGAAACTCATTGCAACCCATTCGCATTAAAATAAAACAATTTATTTTTTTTGCAAAATTTCCCAAAAAAATCGTAAGGCTTATGAAATTTTCAAGCTAAAATTTTTTTTTAAATTTTTTTTTAATTTTTTATTCTTTTTTTAATTTAAAGGACTATTTAAGTGAAAAGAAACTCATTGCAAGAAATTCCCATCAAAATATATCACATTTAAATTTTTTGCTACATTGCTCAAAAATGAGGAAAAGTTTACATTTTCTCAAACAGGGTAAGGAACTTGGTTCCTCGAATAACTTCTGGCACAGACATCTGAGGGCATGGCCGTCCAAGAAGAAAATGTAGCCATTGGTGCCATCTATCGACCACAGGTTAAAGATTGGAGATCCGTTGGAAACCGACCGAGTTATAGGCAAAATTTGGTGCAAAAATGAGGAAAATTTTCATTTTTTTTGAATTTTTTGATTTTTTTATTATTTTTCACTCTTTTTTTTATTTCAAGCATTATTTGAGTGAAAAGAAACTCATTGCAACCCATTCGCATTAAAATAAAACAATTTATTTTTTTTGCAAAATTTCCCAAAAAAATCGTAAGGCTTATGAAATTTTCAAGCTAAAATTTTTTTTTAAATTTTTTTTTAATTTTTTATTCTTTTTTTAATTTAAAGGACTATTTAAGTGAAAAGAAACTCATTGCAAGAAATTCCCATCAAAATATATCACATTTAAATTTTTTGCTACATTGCTCAAAAATGAGGAAAATTTTACATTTTCTCAAACAGGGTAAGGAACTTCGTTCCTCGAATAACTTCTGGCACAGACATCTGAGGGCATGGCTGTCCAAGAAGAAAATGTAGCCATTGGTGCCATCTATCGACCACAGGTTAAAGATTGGAGTTCCGTTGGACACCGACCGAGTTATAGGCAAAACTTGGTGCAAAAATGAGGAAAATTTTACATTTTCTCAAACAGGGTAAGGAACTTGGTTCCTCGAATAACTTCTGGCACAGACATCTGAGGGCATGGCTGTCCAAGAAGAAAATGTAGCCATTGGTGCCATCTATCGACCACAGGTTAAAGATTGGAGATCCGTTGGACACCGACCGAGTTATAGGCAAAATTTGGTGCAAAAATGAGGAAAATTTTCATTTTTTTTTTAATTTTTTGATTTTTTCATTATTTTTCACTCTTTTTTTTTATTTCAAGCATTATTTGAGTGAAAAGAAACTCATTGCAACCCATTGGCATTAAAATAAAACAATTTAATTTTTTTTGCAAAATTTCCCAAAAAAATCGTAAGGGGTTAGCCTTATGAAATTTTCGAGCTGAAATTTTTTTTAAATTTTTTTCTGATTTTTTATTTTTTTTTTAATTTAAAGGACTATTTAAGTGAAAAGAAACTCATTGCAAGAAATTCCCATCAAAATATATCACATTTAAATTTTTTGCTACATTGCTCAAAAATGAGGAAAATTTTACATTTTCTCAAACAGGGTAAGGAACTTGGTTCCTCGAATAACTTCTGGCACAGACATCTGAGGGCATGGCTGTCCAAGAAGAAAATGTAGCCATTGGTGCCATCTATCGACCACAGGTTAAAGATTGGAGATCCGTTGGACGACGACCGAGTTATAGGCAAAACTTGGTGCGAAAATGAGGAAAATTTTACATTTTCTCAAACAGGGTAAGAAACTTGGTTCCTCGAATAACTTCTGGCACAGACATCTGAGGGCATGGCTGTCCAAGAAGAAAATGTAGCCATGGGTGCCATCTACCGACCACAGGTTAAAGATTGGAGATCCGTTGGATACCGACCGAGTTATAGGCAAAATTTGGTGCAAAAATGAGGAAAATTTTCATTATTTTTTAATTTTTTGATTTTTTTATTATTCTTCACTCTTTTTTTTATTTCAAGCATTATTTGAGTGAAAAGAAACTCATTGCAACCCATTGGCATTAAAATAAAACAATTTATTTTTTTTGCAAAATTTCCCAAAAAAATCGTAAGGGGTTAGCCTTATGAAATTTTCGAGCTGAAATTTTTTTTTAAATTTTTTTCTGATTTTTTATTCTTTTTTTAATTTAAAAGACTATTTAAGTGAAAAGAAACTCATTGCAAGAAATTCCCATCAAAATATATCACATTTAAATTTTTTGCTACATTGCTCAAAAATGAGGAAAATTTTACATTTTCTCAAACAGGGTAAGGAACTTGGTTCCTCGAATAACTTCTGGCACAGACATCTGAGGGCATGGCTGTCCAAGAAGAAAATGTAGCCATTGGTGCCATCTATCGACCACAGGTTAAAGATTGGAGATCCGTTGGACACCGACCGAGTTATAGGCAAAACTTGGTGCAAAAATGAGGAAAATTTTACATTTTCTCAAACAGGGTAAGAAACTTGGTTCCTCGAATAACTTCTGGCACAGACATCTGAGGGCATGGCTGTCCAAGAAGAAAATGTAGCCATTGGTGCCATCTACCGACCACAGGTTAAAGATTGGAGATCCGTTGGAAACCGACCGAGTTATAGGCAAAATTTGGTGCAAAAATGAGGAAAATTTTCATTTTTTTTTTGAATTTTTTGATTTTTTTATTATTTTTCACTCTTTTTTTATTTCAAGCATTATTTGAGTGAAAAGAAACTCATTGCAACCCATTGGCATTAAAATAAAACAATTTAATTTTTTTTGCAAAATTTCCCAAAAAAATCGTAAGGGGTTAGCCGTATGAAATTTTCGAGCTGAAATTTTTTTTTAAATTTTTTTCTGATTTTTTATTCTTTTTTTAATTTAAAGGACTATTTAAGTGAAAAGAAACTCATTGCAAGAAATTCCCATCAAAATATATCACATTTAAATTTTTTGCTACATTGCTCAAAAATGAGGAAAATTTTACATTTTCTCAAACAGGGTAAGGAACTTGGTTCCTCGAATAACTTCTGGCACAGACATCTGAGGGCATGGCTGTCCAAGAAGAAAATGTAGCCATAGGTGCCATCTACCGACCACAGGTTAAAGATTGGAGATCCGTTGGATACCGACCGAGTTATAGGCAAAATTTGGTGCAAAAATGAGGAAAATTTTCATTATTTTTTAATTTTTTGATTTTTTATTATTCTTCACTCTTTTTTTTATTTCAAGCATTATTTGAGTGAAAAGAAACTCATTGCAACCCATTGGCATTAAAATAAAACAATTTAATTTTTTTTGCAAAATTTCCCAAAAAAATCGTAAGGGGTTAGCCTTATGAAATTTTCGAGCTGAAATTTTTTTTTAAATTTTTTTCTGATTTTTTATTCTTTTTTTAATTTAAAGGACTATTTAAGTGAAAAGAAACTCATTGCAAGAAATTCCCATCAAAATATATCACATTTAAATTTTTTGCTACATTGCTCAAAAATGAGGAAAATTTTACATTTTCTCAAACAGGGTAAGGAACTTGGTTCCTCGAATAACTTCTGGCACAGACATCTGAGGGCATGGCTGTCCAAGAAGAAAATGTAGCCATGGGTGCCATCTACCGACCACAGGTTAAAGATTGGAGATCCGTTGGATACCGACCGAGTTATAGGCAAAATTTGGTGCAAAAATGAGGAAAATTTTCATTATTTTTTAATTTTTTGATTTTTTTATTATTCTTCACTCTTTTTTTTATTTCAAGCATTATTTGAGTGAAAAGAAACTCATTGCAACCCATTGGCATTAAAATAAAACAATTTAATTTTTTTTGCAAAATTTCCCAAAAAAATCGTAAGGGGTTAGCCTTATGAAATTTTCGAGCTGAAATTTTTTTTAAAATTTTTTTCTGATTTTTTATTCTTTTTTTTATTTAAAGGACTATTCAAGTGAAAAGAAACTCATTGCAAGAAATTCCCATCAAAATATATCACATTTAAATTTTTTGCTACATTGCTCAAAAATGAGGAAAATTTTACATTTTCTCAAACAGGGTAAGGAACTTGGTTCCTCGAATAACTTCTGGCACAGACATCTAAGGGCATGGCTGTCCAAGAAGAAAATGTAGCCATTGGTGCCATCTATCGACCACAGGTTAAAGATTGGAGATCCGTTGGACACCGACCGAGTTATAGGCAAAACTTGGTGCAAAAATGAGGAAAATTTTCATTTTTTTTTTAATTTTTTGATTTTTTTATTATTTTTCACTCTTTTTTTTATTTCAAGCATTATTTGAGTGAAAAGAAACTCATTGCAACCCATTGGCATTAAAATAAAACAATTTAATTTTTTTTGCAAAATTTCCCAAAAAAATCGTAAGGGGTTAGCCTTATGAAATTTTCGAGCTGAAATTTTTTTTTAAATTTTTTTCTGATTTTTTATTTTTTTTTTTTAATTTAAAGGACTATTTAAGTGAAAAGAAACTCATTGCAAGAAATTCCCATCAAAATATATCACATTTAAATTTTTTGCTACATTGCTCAAAAATGAGGAAAATTTTACATTTTCTCAAACAGGGTAAGGAACTTGGTTCCTCGAATAACTTCTGGTGCCATCTATCGACCACAGGTTAAAGATTGGAGATCCGTTGGACACCGACCGAGTTATAGGCAAAACTTGGTGCAAAAATGAGGAAAATTTTCATTTTTTTTTTTAATTTTTTGATTTTTTTATTATTTTTCACTCTTTTTTTTATTTCAAGCATTATTTGAGTGAAAAGAAACTCATTGCAACCCATTGGCATTAAAATAAAACAATTTAATTTTTTTTGCAAAATTTCCCAAAAAAATCGTAAGGGGTTAGCCTTATGAAATTTTCGAGCTGAAATTTTTTTTTAAATTTTTTTCTGATTTTTTATTTTTTTTTTAATTTAAAGGACTATTTAAGTGAAAAGAAACTCATTGCAAGAAATTCCCATCAAAATATATCACATTTAAATTTTTTGCTACATTGCTCAAAAATGAGGAAAATTTTACATTTTCTCAAACAGGGTAAGGAACTTGGTTCCTCGAATAATTTCTGGCACAGACATCTGAGAGCATGGCTGTCCAAGAAGAAAATGTAGCCATGGGTGCCATCTACCGACCACAGGTTAAAGATTGGAGATCCGTTGGACACCGACCGAGTTATAGGCAAAACTTGGTGCAAAAATGAGGAAAATTTTCATTATTTTTTAATGTTTTGATTTTTTTATTATTCTTCACTCTTTTTTTTATTTCAAGCATTATTTGAGTGAAAAGAAACTCATTGCAACCCATTGGCATTAAAATAAAACAATTTAATTTTTTTTGCAAAATTTCCCAAAAAAATCGTAAGGGGTTACGGGCCTTATGAAATTTTCGAGCTGAAATTTTTTTTTAAATTTTTTTCTGATTTTTTATTCTTTTTTTAATTTAAAGGACTATTTAAGTGAAAAGAAACTCATTGCAAGAAATTCCCATCAAAATATATCACATTTAAATTTTTTGCTACATTGCTCAAAAATGAGAAAAATTTTACATTTTCTCAAACAGGGTAAGGAACTTGGTTCCTCGAATAACTTCTGGCACAGACATCTGAGGGCATGGCTGTCTAAGAAGAAAATGTAGCCATTGGTGCCATCTATCGACCACAGGTTAAAGATTGGAGATCCGTTGGACACCGACCGAGTTATAGGCAAAACTTGGTGCAAAAATGAGGAAAATTTTACATTTTCTCAAACAGGGTAAGGAACTTGGTTCCGCGAATAACTTCTGGCACAGACATCTGAGGGCATGGCCGTCCAAGAAGAAAATGTAGCCATTGGTGCCATCTATCGACCACAGGTTAAAGATTGGAGATCCGTTGGAAACCGACCGAGTTATAGGCAAAATTTGGTGCAAAAATGAGGAAAATTTTCATTTTTTTTTGAATTTTTTGATTTTTTTATTATTTTTCACTCTTTTTTTTATTTCAAGCAATATTTGAGTGAAAAGAAACTCATTGCAACCCATTCGCATTAAAATAAAACAATTTATTTTTTTTTTGCAAAATTTCCCAAAAAAAAAATCGTAAGGGGTTAGCCTTATGGATACTTTAGCGAACCACCGTGGCGAACAGACGTGTTTTTTGGTAGCTCTAGTGCGTGTGAAAGTGTGCGGAATAGGAAATCTAATTTCCTACTGATCGCGTGGTGCCAGGAGTGGAAAGATCACCAATCGACGCGTGGTGCGAATACGCATCGATTGGTACCTCGTGTGAAAAAATCGGAGGGAAATCAAGCGAACAAGAGACAAAAAACCGACACACGTGGTTTTGCGGCAAAATCTCAAACGGTGCGTGGCGGCTTCCGCAGCTGGTGTCTGGTGTCGCCGCGTATGTTGCCGTCCATGTGCCCGATGTGGCGTTGTCGCCGCGTGTGAATTCGGTCAGAACAACACCAGATGTTAAATTCGGTGTAACACTTTGGCTAAAGTGCTGCCTGGAAGGCACTTTTGTTACACCGAGTGTTTCTGTGTACGCAGTGTTGTGCGGTGAGAAACAGAAAAACGGACATTCCGGCCAAATCCGTGGGGCCAGGATTTTGGCTCTTGGTGTGCGACGCGGAATCGCGGGCCTAATACATTTTCCGCGAAAATTTTCCGCGAAGCCGGAAAAACCTAGGAGTTTTTCGCGGATCACTTTTCCGGGGATAACTCCTACAGTTTTCCACCTACCGGAGTGGAAAGCACATCAATCGACGCGTGGTGAAAAAACGCATCGATTGGTATATCGAACAAGAAAATCGGAGTGAAATAACGGGAATAAGAGACAAAAAACCGACATACGTGGTGGTACGGTAAACTCTATATAGTGCGTAGCGGCTATTGCAGCCGGTGTTGTGTTGCGTGTTGCCGCGAGCGTTGTCGGGTCAAGGTGGGAGTGATTGCCGCGCGTGTGTGTGCCAACAAAAACAAAGAGCGGTGAAGTCGGGCGTTGGCGGGTTGCACACCGGCTAGGCGTCTAGGTCCGGCGACTTCAACGCTGGACAAGGCGTCAAACCGGGCAACCCGTAAACAGTAATGTCGGTGATAAATAGTGTTGGGTCATTGGATGCGGAGGCCACCGAATCCATGAACCCAAAAAAGAGGAAGATGTCCAAGGTGAACATGTCCCCGCGGGTGGTGCTGACGTTGCTGGACTTGACGAAGTCCTCATCGGTTAGGAGCACGCCGGAAAGGGCTCCTACGCCAGCCCCGAGGATGTTTCAGGAGATTCCGGGAGAACCGGAAACGGCAGCGCGTAAGCGTACTGCGCCCACGCCGTCACCGAGGAGAACGGTCACCCCGGAGATGCCGGCCCCAGCCGCATCGCCGTCGGAGGCAGAAACCGGAAGTTCCAACCCGTGGCCGCTTGTGGACGCGCCACAGGAACAGGCGATCATGTACGAGCGTTTGGTGGAGCAGCTTGAAGAGCTTAACCGGCGGTTAGAGCGTACCGAGAGGGAGAACGCGAGGCTCCGGGCTGAGCTCAACCTATACCGGACCGGTATTAACACGGTGGTGAGGCTGGAGGATTCAGCGACTGGAGTGCGCTTGGGAAACCAAGCCACGACCAAGTCAGGCCCCAGCAAAAAGACGCTGAGGCGTAAGGCCCAAAGGGATAGAGTCCTAGCGCGTCAGTCGCAGGGTCCTGCCCAGCAGCGATTGCTGGAATTGCAGGAGCACCTACGGCGTGAAATAGCGGAGGAGCAGATTACGACGAGGAACGGACAGGGACAAGGGGAACGGCACAAATCCCAGTCCCTGCAACGGGATTACGCCTTTCCTCCATTGGAGGTTAGGCAGCAGCAGCAGCGATCATACCGGGATATGGTCTCCGGATGGCAGGTGGTGGGACAGCGGTCAAAGGCCCAGCCTTCAGCCGCACCCCAGCAGCAGCGGCAGCGGCCGCAACATCCGGTGCCGACTCAGCGCCCCGTCCAGACGAACCAGAGATCCGCACGCCGACGACCAGATGCCATCTTGGTTGTCCCGGCACCGGGGGTCTCCTTTGCGGAAATGTACCGGCCAATCCGGACGTGCCCGGCCTTAGAGGATGCCCAACAATACATCCGCATCGGGAAGCGGACGCCGAAGGGCAATCTCCGGATGGAGCTGGCCCGGGACGCGGACTCCGCGGCGTTGTGCCGCCGCATCCAGGCCACACTGGGTGAGCTGGGGACCGTGAAGGTGCTGACGGAGATGGCGGAGGTAGTGCTAAAGAATGTTGACAACCTCACCGAGGAAGATACAATAAGGGAGGCATTGAGGGAGGCACTCACCAAAGAGCCGGCGGTGGCCTCGCTCAAAATGTGGGAGAGGGCGGATGCCACAAAGAGAGCACGAGTGCGACTGCCGCGGGTGGAGGCAGAGGTGATCCTAAGCAAAAACCATCTGCTTATCGATCACTCCTCCTGCCAATTGGAGAAGGCCCCCAGGTTGGAAGCGGCGAAGCTCCGCTGCTTCCGATGCTTGGAGAGGGGGCACATGGCGGCTGTATGCTCCGGGCTGGATCGCAGCAACTGCTGCATCCGCTGCGGAGTAACTGGACATCGAGCGGCCGCCTGCAGCAGTGAGGTAAGCTGCATTCGGTGTGGAGGGCCACACCGCATTGCAGCGCATGGCTGCAGAGGAGCTAACGTTCCCCCACGCCGATAAGCATGCCAGGGGGGAACCACCACCTACAGGTCCTGCAAATCAACACCAACCGGAGCCGGAGCGCGCAGGACCTGGCCCTCCATACGATGCGGACGGAGCAGGTGGATGTAATGGTGATCTGTGAGCTGTATTCAGCACCGGACAACAACGCGAACTGGGTGGTGGACCGCGACAGGCTGGTGGCCATTGTTGTGAGCAGTTGCTCCCACCCGGTTCAGCGCATCCGGAGCACGAGCTTTCCTGGCATCGTGGCGGCAGACGTAGCGGGCGTCACCATCATAGCCTGCTACGCGTCACCAAGCATCGGGGTTCCTCAATTCATCGAGATGATGCAGTGCATCGAGGTACTCGCCTCAGGACATTCCCGAGTGTTGCTTGCTGGTGACTTTAACGCTTGGAATGGCGCCTGGGGCAGCACGAGGACGAATACCAAGGGCGAGGAATTACTGCAGCTGACGGAGGGGCTCGGGCTCAGCGTTCTGAACCTGGGGAGGGAAGCCACCTTCGTTGGGAACGGCGTCGCTCGCCCGAGCATCGTCGATGTCGCCTTCGCCAGCTCGACCATCTGCAGAGAGGACCTCGTCGGGAACCCCGACAGGCAATGGAGGATGCCAGGACTGTACTCGTACAGTGACCACAGATACATCCGCTTCGAGGTGGGGGAACGGCCGGCGACCAACAGCCGGCAAACTCCGGGAAGGGAGGCAGCACCAGCAGCGAGAGCAGCGGGCAGACGCTGGCGGGCGAAAGAATTCAACAGGGAGCTGTTTGATATAGCGCTGCAGACAGCCAACTTTGTGGAGGAGGCAACGGACCCTGAGGGCCTGACCCGAGTCCTGAGCCGGGCGTGCAGCGAGATTATGGCGGAGGTCTCCCCGTCAGTTGGCCACACTGGTAAACCGGCGTACTGGTGGACAACGGAGATTGGCCGGCTGCGGGAGGAATGCCGTCTGGCTTGGGATCGGCTCAGCAGGGTGCCGATCAGCGATCCGGAGAGCCGTCAAACAGCGTCCGCACAACACCAGGAGGCCCGCCAGCTGCTGAAAGCGGAGATCCGAGCCAGCAAGCGGAACCGGTACAACGAGTTCCTGGAACATCTGGAGGACGACGAGACGGGTAGGTGGCAGGGAGAGCTCCTGCGACGGCTCGGTGGAAGCCGTGTCGCACAAGAACGCGACCCGGCCGTCCTGCAGCGTACGGTGGATGCGCTGTGTCCGAACCACCCCCCTGTTACCTGGCCTGTCATCGAACCGGACGGCGTCAACATCAGGCCAGTCACGGAGCAGGAGCTGCTCGACATCGCGGCTGGCCTGAATCCTCGGAAGGCGCCGGGCCTGGATGGGTTGCCGAACGCTGCCCTTTCGGCAGCCATCCGCACGCATCCGGCGACGTTCGTGCGGCTGATCCAGGGGCAGATGGATGCTGGCCGCTTCCCGCGGCAATGGAGGAAGGCGAAGCTGGTGCTGCTCCCCAAACCGGGGAAACCACCGGGCGAGCCGTCTTCGGTGAGACCGGTGATGCTGCTGGATACACCCGGGAAGGCGTACGAGCGAGTATTGCTGAACCGCCTGAACGACCATATCGAGATGCCGACAGAGCCGCTGCTCTCGGAACACCAATTCGGCTTTCGACGTGGTCGGTCAACACTTCAGGCGGTTGGGCTGGTGACGGAAGCCGCCAGATTGGCGATGAGTTTTAAACGGACGAACCGACGAGACAAGCGCTGCTTGCTCGTTGTCGCCCTGGACGTCCGCAACGCTTTTAATTCCGCCAACTGGCAGGACATCGCACAGGCGCTGCAGGATAAAGGAGTTCCCTCAGGACTGCGCAATATCCTGAAGGAGTACTTCTCGGACCGTGAGCTCACGTACGACACCAGCTCCGGTCCGGTGACACGTCGAGTAACGGCAGGAGTTCCACAGGGGTCCATCCTGGGCCCCACCTTGTGGAATATATTGTACGACGGCGTGTTACGAGTGCAGCTGCCGGAAGGTGCATCCGTCATCGGCTTCGCCGATGACCTAGCAGTACTCGCTCAGGGGTGTACACCGGAGGAGGCGGCAGGTGTAGCGGAGGAGGCCGTAGCAGTGATTGCCGCTTGGATGGAGCAACATCGGTTGCAGCTGGCCCCGGAGAAGACCGAGATCGTCCTCATCTCGAGTCTGCGCCGGGGACATCCGGAAGTGCCAGTACTCATCAACGGTGTGGAAGTTCGCCCGAAGCCGGCGATTCGCTACCTCGGGGTCATGCTTGACGACCACCTATCGTGGAAGCCACATGTGGAGAAAGCCACCGCCAAGGCACTCCGTGTGGTGAAGCTGGCCACCAGAGTGATGCACAATCACGCCGGACCGAGGATGGCTAAACGTCGGCTGCTAGCAGCAGTAGCGGACTCGGTGGTGAAGTACGCGGCACCCATCTGGGCGGAAGCGGTCAGGCTCCAGTGGTGTAGGAAGAAACTGCAGCAGCTGCAACGGCCTCTGGCGAAAGGTGTTGCCAGAACCTTCCGTACTGTGGCGTACGACACGGCGGTGGTGCTGGCGGGACTGATTCCGCTACACCTACAGGTGAAGGAGATAGCGCGGCGGTACGAGAGACACCAGCAGGCGCTACAGAGAGGCGTCCTCATCGATAAGGACGTCATCAAGAGGTTGGAGCGATCGGCAACCATCGCGCAGTGGCAGACATCGTGGGACCAGGATGCCGCTCATCCGGAGGCGAGCAGGTTCAGACGATGGGCTCACCGCGTGCTACCGGACATCGCCGGCTGGGTAGGTAGGAAACATGGCGAGATGGATTTCTTCCTTAGCCAGGTGCTCTCCGGACATGGCTTTTTCCGGGAGTACTTGCACGCTATGGGATTCACCTCTGCCCCTACCTGCCCCTTCTGCGCCGACGACACCGTGGAGTCGGCAGAGCACGTGGTGTTCCACTGCCCGAGGTTCGCTGATGTACGCACTCAGCTTCTGACGAACGCGGATGGCGTTGTCATCACCCCGGAGGAGCTGGAGCGTGTCCTGCTGTCGAGCCCGGAGGCTTGGCAGAGTATGGCCAAGGCAGCAAAGCGGATCTGCAGCTTCCTGCAGCAACGGTGGCTGGAGCAGCAGGTTGCCGAAAATGCGGCAATCACTGGCGAGATCATATCCGCCAATGAGCTGGCGGAACGCATTCGGCGGCAGGCCCGCAATGCTGCCAGAAACGCCGGCCAACGACGAAGACGCCGAGAACGACAGCAGCAGGTGGTACCAGCAGCCGACGAGGACGGAGGGCAACATCGTCCAGCTAACAGGCAGCCGGAGAGCCATCCTCCCAATTGGCCCGTACGAGACCCGCCATCGGCCGAAGAACTGCTTCGTCGTCGGCAGAGGCGGAATCTTCGGCAACAAGAGTTCCGCGCCCGACTACGCCCCGGTACACTGTCACCACCACGTCCGGGCCAAACGAGGAGGAGCCGAGTACCGCCGACGGAGGAAGAGCTAGCCGAACGACGGGAAAGCAGGAGGGTACGTCAACGGGAACGTCGGCAAGAGATGGCGGACCGCAACAGGGGACTTATGTCGGCCGACGTTGAGGCAGCCATCTCAACCATGAATACGTCCACGCGCTGATCGATGATTAGGAGGGGTGAAAGCCGTTATAGACGGCTTAGGAGGAAAGTGGGGCTATTGACCGGGAGAGACCGGCATTCACCGTAGCCGTCTCCGTTCTGCGTGGCAGTAGAACCTGCATTTGTGTGTGTAAATGTTTTCGTATAATTAGGCGCCAGGGCAAACAGCGGCAAGCCCGCATCGTAAAATGCCAGAAGTTTTGTGTTGTATTGTGTACTTGTAAAAATGTTACGTCAATACAAAAGACAGGGGGGGCGCGTGCCCTTACGGAATGTAGCAGGGACGCGAATGCTGCCGGTGGCTACGCCTTCGCCGGGAAGGCTGCCGGTAATGGAGATATTTGTTAATTGTAAATTTGCGTATTGTACTTGCGTGTTTTATGTTTCGTTGCGTAAACTTTATGTATTACCGCGGCAATTTATGTAAATTTACGTCTCAATAAACAAAAAAAAAAAAAAGGGGTTAGCCTTATGAAATTTTCGAGCTGAAATTTTTTTTTAAATTTTTTTTCTGATTTTTTATTCTTTTTTTAATTTAAAGGACTATTTAAGTGAAAAGAAACTCATTGCAAGAAATTCCCATCAAAATATATCACATTTAAATTTTTTGCTACATTGCTCAAAAATGAGGAAAATTTTACATTTTCTCAAACAGGGTAAGGAACTTGGTTCCTCGAATAACTTCTGGCACAGACATCTGAGGGCATGGCTGTCCAAGAAGAAAATGTAGCCATGGGTGCCATCTACCGACCACAGGTTAAAGATTGGAGATCCGTTGGATACCGACCGAGTTATAGGCAAAATTTGGTGCAAAAATGAGGAAAATTTTCATTATTTTTTAATTTTTTGATTTTTTTATTATTCTTCACTCTTTTTTTTATTTCAAGCATTATTTGAGTGAAAAGAAACTCATTGCAACCCATTGGCATTAAAATAAAACAATTTAATTTTTTTTGCAAAATTTCCCAAAAAAATCGTAAGGGGTTAGCCTTATGAAATTTTCGAGCTGAAATTTTTTTTTAAATTTTTTTCTGATTTTTTATTCTTTTTTTAATTTAAAGGACTATTTAAGTGAAAAGAAACTCATTGCAAGAAATTCCCATCAAAATATATCACATTTAAATTTTTTGCTACATTGCTCAAAAATGAGGAAAATTTTACATTTTCTCAAACAGGGTAAGGAACTTGGTTCCTCGAATAACTTCTGGCACAGACATCTGAGGGCATGGCTGTCCAAGAAGAAAATGTAGCCATTGGTGCCATCTATCGACCACAGGTTAAAGATTGGAGATCCGTTGGACACCGACCGAGTTATAGGCAAAACTTGGTGCAAAAATGAGGAAAATTTTACATTTTCTCAAACAGGGTAAGGAACTTGGTTCCTCGAATAACTTCTGGCACAGACATCTGAGGGCATGGCTGTCCAAGAAGAAAATGTAGCCATTGGTGCCATCTATCGACCACAGGTTAAAGATTGGAGATCCGTTGGAAACCGACCGAGTTATAGGCAAAATTTGGTGCAAAAATGAGGAAAATTTTCATTTTTTTTTGAATTTTTTGATTTTTTTATTATTTTTCACTCTTTTTTTTATTTCAAGCATTATTTGAGTGAAAAGAAACTCATTGCAACCCATTGGCATTAAAATAAAACAATTTAATTTTTTTTGCAAAATTTCCCAAAAAAATCGTAAGGGGTTAGCCTTATGAAATTTTCGAGCTGAAATTTTTTTTTAAATTTTTTTCTGATTTTTTATTCTTTTTTTAATTTAAAGGACTATTTAAGTGAAAAGAAACTCATTGCAAGAAATTCCCATCAAAATATATCACATTTAAATTTTTTGCTACATTGCTCAAAAATGAGGAAAATTTTACATTTTCTCAAACAGGGTAAGGAACTTGGTTCCTCGAATAACTTCTGGCACAGACATCTGAGGGCATGGCTGTCCAAGAAGAAAATGTA
The DNA here is from genome assembly GCF_943734845.2 of Anopheles funestus. NCBI lineage: Eukaryota > Metazoa > Arthropoda > Insecta > Diptera > Culicidae > Anopheles > Anopheles funestus. The sequence continues at coordinate 23,645,124 of NC_064598.1, forward strand.
GCCATTGGTGCCATCTATCGACCACAGGTTAAAGATTGGAGATCCGTTGGACACCGACCGAGTTATAGGCAAAACTTGGTGCAAAAATGAGGAAAATTTTACATTTTCTCAAACAGGGTAAGGAACTTGGTTCCTCGAATAACTTCTGGCACAGACATCTGAGGGCATGGCCGTCCAAGAAGAAAATGTAGCCATTGGTGCCATCTATCGACCACAGGTTAAAGATTGGAGATCCGTTGGAAACCGACCGAGTTATAGGCAAAATTTGGTGCAAAAATGAGGAAAATTTTCATTTTTTTTTAATTTTTTGATTTTTTATTATTTTTCACTCTTTTTTTTTATTTCAAGCATTATTTGAGTGAAAAGAAACTCATTGCAACCCATTCGCATTAAAATAAAACAATTTATTTTTTTTGCAAAATTTCCCAAAAAAATCGTAAGGGGTTAGCCTTATGAAATTTTCCTGCTGAATTTTTTTTTTAATTTTTTTCTGATTTTTTATTCTTTTTTTAATTTAAAGGACTATTTAAGTGAAAAGAAACTCATTGCAAGAAATTCCCATCAAAATATATCACATTTAAATTTTTTGCTACATTGCTCAAAAATGAGGAAAATTTTACATTTTCTCAAACAGGGTAAGGAACTTGGTTCCTCGAATAACTTCTGGCACAGACATCTGAGGGCATGGCTGTCCAAGAAGAAAATGTAGCCATTGGTGCCATCTACCGACCACAGGTTAAAGATTGGAGATCCGTTGGATACCGACCGAGTTATAGGCAAAATTTGGTGCAAAAATGAGGAAAATTTTCATTTTTTTTTAATTTTTTAATTTTTTTATTATTTTTCACTCTTTTTTTTATTTCATGCATTATTTGAGTGAAAAGAAACTCATTGCAACCCATTCGCATTAAAATAAAACAATTTATTTTTTTTGCAAAATTTCCCAAAAAAATCGTAAGGGGTTAGCCTTATGAAATTTTCCTGCTGAAATTTTTTTTTTAATTTTTTTCTGATTTTTTATTCTTTTTTTAATTTAAAGGACTATTTAAGTGAAAAGAAACTCATTGCAAGAAATTCCCATCAAAAAATATCACATTTAAATTTTTTGCTACATTGCTCAAAAATGAGGAAAATTTTACATTTTCTCAAACAGGGTAAGGAACTTGGTTCCTCGAATAACTTCTGGCACAGACATCTGAGGGCATGGCTGTCCAAGAAGAAAATGTAGCCATTGGTGCCATCTACCGACCACAGGTTAAAGATTGGAGATCCGTTGGATACCGACCGAGTTATAGGCAAAATTTGTTGCAAAAATGAGGAAAATTTTCATTTTTTTTTAATTTTTTGATTTTTTTATTATTCTTCACTCTTTTTTTTATTTCAAGCATTATTTGAGTGAAAAGAAACTCATTGCAACCCATTGGCATTAAAATAAAACAATTTAATTTTTTTTGCAAAATTTCCCAAAAAAATCGTAAGGGGTTAGCCTTATGAAATTTTCGAGCTGAAATTTTTTTTTAAATTTTTTTCTGATTTTTTATTCTTTTTTTAATTTAAAGGACTATTTAAGTGAAAAGAAACTCATTGCAAGAAATTCCCATCAAAATATATCACATTTAAATTTTTTGCTACATTGCTCAAAAATGAGGAAAATTTTACATTTTCTCAAACAGGGTAAGGAACTTGGTTCCTCGAATAACTTCTGGCACAGACATCTGAGGGCATGGCTGTCCAAGAAGAAAATGTAGCCATTGGTGCCATCTATCGACCACAGGTTAAAGATTGGAGATCCGTTGGACACCGACCGAGTTATAGGCAAAACTTGGTGCAAAAATGAGGAAAATTTTACATTTTCTCAAACAGGGTAAGGAACTTGGTTCCTCGAATAACTTCTGGCACAGACATCTGAGGGCATGGCCGTCCAAGAAGAAAATGTAGCCATTGGTGCCATCTATCGACCACAGGTTAAAGATTGGAGATCCGTTGGAAACCGACCGAGTTATAGGCAAAATTTGGTGCAAAAATGAGGAAAATTTTCATTTTTTTTTAATTTTTTAATTTTTTTATTATTTTTCACTCTTTTTTTTATTTCAAGCATTATTTGAGTGAAAAGAAACTCATTGCAACCCATTGGCATTAAAATAAAACAATTTATTTTTTTTTGCAAAATTTCCCAAAAAAATCGTAAGGGGTTAGTCTTATGAAATTTTCGAGCTGAAATTTTTTTTTAAATTTTTTTCTGATTTTTTATTCTTTTTTTAATTTAAAGGACTATTCAAGTGAAAAGAAACTCATTGCAAGAAATTCCCATCAAAATATATCACATTTAAATTTTTTGCTACATTGCTCAAAAATGAGGAAAATTTTACATTTTCTCAAACAGGGTAAGGAACTTGGTTCCTCGAATAACTTCTGGCACAGACATCTGAGGGCATGGCTGTCCAAGAAGAAAATGTAGCCATGGGTGCCATCTACCGACCACAGGTTAAAGATTGGAGATCCGTTGGATACCGACCGAGTTATAGGCAAAATTTGGTGCAAAAATGAGGAAAATTTTCATTATTTTTTAATTTTTTGATTTTTTTATTATTCTTCACTCTTTTTTTTATTTCAAGCATTATTTGAGTGAAAAGAAACTCATTGCAACCCATTGGCATTAAAATAAAACAATTTAATTTTTTTTGCAAAATTTCCCAAAAAAATCGTAAGGGGTTAGCCTTATGAAATTTTCGAGCTGAATTTTTTTTTTAAATTTTTTTCTGATTTTTTATTCTTTTTTTAATTTAAAGGACTATTTAAGTGAAAAGAAACTCATTGCAACAAATTCCCATCAAAATATATCACATTTAAAATTTTTGCTACACTGCTCAAAAATGAGGAAAATTTTACATTTTCTCAAACAGGGTAAGGAACTTGGTTCCTCGAATAACTTCTGGCACAGACATCTGAGGGCATGGCTGTCCAAGAAGAAAATGTAGCCATTGGTGCCATCTATCGACCACAGGTTAAAGATTGGAGATCCGTTGGACACCGACCGAGTTATAGGCAAAACTTGGTGCAAAAATGAGGAAAATTTTACATTTTCTCAAATAGGGTAAGGAACTTGGTTCCTCGAATAACTTCTGGCACAGACATCTGAGGGCATGGCTGTCCAAGAAAAAAATGTAGCCATGGGTGCCATCTACCGACCACAGGTTAAAGATTGGAGATCCGTTGGATACCGACCGAGTTATAGGCAAAATTTGGTGCAAAAATGAGAAAAATTTTCATTATTTTTTAATTTTTTGATTTTTTTATTATTTTTCACTCTTTTTTTTATTTCAAGCATTATTTGAGTGAAAAGAAACTCATTGCAACCCATTGGCATTAAAATAAAACAATTTAATTTTTTTTGCAAAATTTCCCAAAAAAATCGTAAGGGGTTAGCCTTATGAAATTTTCGAGCTGAAATTTTTTTTTTAATTTTTTTCTGATTTTTTATTCTTTTTTTAATTTAAAGGACTATTTAAGTGAAAAGAAACTCATTGCAAGAAATTCCCATCAAAATAAATCACATTTAAAATTTTTGCTACACTGCTCAAAAATGAGGAAAATTTTACATTTTCTCAAACAGGGTAAGGAACTTGGTTCCTCGAATAACTTCTGGCACAGACATCTGAGGGCATGGCTGTCCAAGAAGAAAATGTAGCCATTGGTGCCATCTATCGACCACAGGTTAAAGATTGGAGATCCGTTGGATACCGACCGAGTTATAGGCAAAACTTGGTGTAAAAATGAGGAAAATTTTACATTTTCTCAAACATGGTATGGAACTTGGTTCCTCGAATAACTTCTGGCACAGACATCTGAGGGCATGGCTGTCCAAGAAGAAAATGTAGCCATGGGTGCCATCTACCGACCACAGGTTAAAGATTGGAGATCCGTTGGATACCGACCGAGTTATAGGCAAAATTTGGTGCGAAAATGAGGAAAATTTTCATTATTTTTTAATTTTTTGATTTTTTTATTATTTTTCACTCTTTTTTTTATTTCAAGCATTATTTGAGTGAAAAGAAACTCATTGCAACCCATTGGCATTAAAATAAAACAATTTAATTTTTTTTTCAAAATTTCCCAAAAAAATCGTAAGGGGTTAGCCTTATGAAATTTTCGAGCTGTAATTTTTTTTTAAATTTTTTTCTGATTTTTTATTCTTTTTTTAATTTAAAGGACTATTTAAGTGAAAAGAAACTCATTGCAAGAAATTCCCATCAAAATATATCACATTTAAATTTTTTGCTACATTGCTCAAAAATGAGGAAAATTTTACATTTTCTCAAACAGGGTAAGGAACTTGGTTCCTCGAATAACTTCTGGCACAGACATCTGAGGGCATGGCTGTCCAAGAAGAAAATGTAGCCATTGGTGCCATCTATCGACCACAGGTTAAAGATTGGAGATCCGTTGGACACCGACCGAGTTATAGGCAAAACTTGGTGCAAAAATGAGGAAAATTTTACATTTTCTCAAACAGGGTAAGGAACTTGGTTCCTCGAATAACTTCTGGCACAGACATCTGAGGGCATGGCTGTCCAAGAAGAAAATGTAGCCATGGGTGCCATCTACCGACCACAGGTAAAAGATTGGAGATCCGTTGGATACCGACCGAGTTATAGGCAAAATTTGGTGCAAAAATGAGGAAAATTTTCATTATTTTTTAATTTTTTGATTTTTTTTATTATTTTTCACTCTTTTTTTTATTTCAAGCATTATTTGAGTGAAAAGAAACTCATTGCAACCCATTGGCATTAAAATAAAACAATTTAATTTTTTTTGCAAAATTTCCCAAAAAAATCGTAAGGGGTTAGCCTTATGAAATTTTCGAGCTGAAATTTTTTTTTAAATTTTTTTCTGATTTTTTATTCTTTTTTTAATTTAAAGGACTATTTAAGTGAAAAGAAACTCATTGCAAGAAATTCCCATCAAAATATATCACATTTAAATTTTTTGCTACATTGCTCAAAAATGAGGAAAATTTTACATTTTCTCAAACAGGGTAAGGAACTTGGTTCCTCGAATAACTTCTGGCACAGACATCTGAGGGCATGGCTGTCCAAGAAGAAAATGTAGCCATTGGTGCCATCTATCGACCACAGGTTAAAGATTGGATATCCGTTGGATACCGACCGAGTTATAGGCAAAAGTTGGTGCAAAAATGAGGAAAATTTTACATTTTCTCAAACAGGGTAAGGAACTTGGTTCCTCGAATAACTTCTGGCACAGACATCTGAGGGCTTGGCTGTCCAAAAGAAAATGTAGCCATTGGTGCCATTTATCGACCACAGGTTAAAGATTGGAGATCCGTTGGATACCGACCGAGTTATAGGCAAAATTTGGTGCAAAAATGAGGAAAATTTTCATTATTTTTTAATTTTTTGATTTTTTTATTATTCTTCACTCTTTTTTCATTTCAAGCATTATTTGAGTGAAAAGAAACGCATTGCATTAAAATAAAACAATTTAATTTTTTTTGCAAAATTTCCCAAAATAATCGTAAGGGGTTAGCCTTATGAAATTTTCGAAATGAATTTTTTTTAAATTTTTTTTCTGATTTTTTATTCTTTTTTTAATTTAAAGGACTATTTAAGTGAAAAGAAACTTATTGCAAGAAATTCCCATCAAAATATATCACATTTAAATTTTTTGCTACATTGCTCAAAAATGAGGAAAATTTTACATTTTCTCAAACAGGGTAAGGAACTTGGTTCCTCGAATAACTTCTGGCACAGACATCTGAGAGCATGGCTGTCCAAGAAGAAAATGTAGCCATTGGTGCCATCTACCGACCACAGGTTAAAGATTGGAGATCCGTTGGATACCGACCGAGTTATAGGCAAAATTTGGTGTAAAAATGAGGAAAATTTTCATTATTTTTTAATTTTTTGATTTTTTTATTATTCTTCACTCTTTTTTTTATTTCAAGCATTATTTGAGTGAAAAGAAACTCATTGCAACCCATTGGCATTAAAATAAAACAATTTAATTTTTTTTGCAAAATTTCCCAAAAAAATCGTAAGGGGTTAGCCTTATGAAATTTTCAAGTTGAAATTTTTTTTTAAATTTCTTTCTGATTTTGTTTTCTTTTTTTAATTTAAAGGACTATTTAAGTGAAAAGAAACTCATTGCAAGAAATTCCCATCAAAATATATCACATTTAAATTTTTTGCTACATTGCTCAAAAATGAGGAAAATTTTACATTTTCTCAAACAGGGTAAGGAACTTGGTTCCTCGAATAACTTCTGGCACAGACATCTGAGGGCATGGCCGTCCAAGAAGAAAATGTAGCCATTGGTGCCATCTATCGACCACAGGTTAAAGATTGGAGATCCGTTGGACACCGACCGAGTTATAGGCAAAATTTGGTGCAAAAATGAGGAAAATTTTTATTTTTTTTTTAATTTTTTGATTTTTTTATTATTTTTCACTCTTTTTTTTTTATTTCAAGCATTAATTGAGTGAAAAGAAACTCATTGCAACCCATTGGCATTAAAATAAAACAATTTAATTTTTTTTGCAAAGTTTCCCAAAAAAATCGTAAGGGGTTAGCCTTATGAAATTTTCGAGCTGAAATTTTTTTTTAAATTTTTTTCTGATTTTTTATTCTTTTTTTAATTTAAAGGACTATTTAAGTGAAAAGAAACTCATTGCAAGAAATTCCCATCAAAATATATCACATTTAAATTTTTTGCTACATTGCTCAAAAATGAGGAAAATTTTACATTTTCTCAAACAGGGTAAGGAACTTGGTTCCTCGAATAACTTCTGGCACAGACATCTGAGGGCATGGCCGTCCAAGAAGAAAATGTAGCCATTGGTGCCATCTATCGACCACAGGTTAAAGATTGGAGATCCGTTGGACACCGACCGAGTTATAGGCAAAACTTGGTGCAAAAATGAGGAAAATTTTACATTTTCTCAAACAGGGTAAGGAACTTGGTTCCTCGAATAACTTCTGGCACAGACATCTGAGGGCATGGCTGTCCAAGAAGAAAATGTAGCCATTGGTGCCATCTATCGACCACAGGTTAAAGATTGGAGATCCGTTGGACACCGACCGAGTTATAGGCAAAATTTGGTGCAAAAATGAGGAAAATTTTCATTTTTTTTTTTAATTTTTTGATTTTTTTTATTATTTTTCACTCTTTTTTTTATTTCAAGCATTAATTGAGTGAAAAGAAACTCATTGCAACCCATTGGCATTAAAATAAAACAATTTAATTTTTTTTGCAAAGTTTCCCAAAAAAATCGTAAGGGGTTAGCCTTATGAAATTTTCGAGCTGAAATTTTTTTTTAAATTTTTTTCTGATTTTTTATTCTTTTTTAAATTTAAAGGACTATTTAAGTGAAAAGAAACTCATTGCAAGAAATTCCCATCAAAATATATCACATTTAAATTTTTTGCTACATTGCTCAAAAATGAGGAAAATTTTACATTTTCTCATACAGGGCAAGGAACTTGGTTCCTCGAATAACTTCTGGCACAGACATCTGAGGGCATGGCTGTCCAAGAAGAAAATGTAGCCATTGGTGCCATCTATCGACCACAGGTTAAAGATTGGAGATCCGTTGGACACCGACCGAGTTATAGGCAAAACTTGGTGCAAAAATGAGGAAAATTTTACATTTTCTCAAACAGGGTAAGGAACTTGGTTCCTCGAATAACTTCTGGCACAGACATCTGAGGGCATGGCTGTCCAAGAAGAAAATGTAGCCATTGGTGCCATCTATCGACCACAGGTTAAAGATTGGAGATCCGTTGGACACCGACCGAGTTATAGGCAAAATTTGGTGCAAAAATGAGGAAAATTTTACATTTTCTCAAACAGGGTAAAGAACTTGGTTCCTCGAATAACTTCTGGCACAGACATCTGAGGGCATGGCTGTCCAAGAAGAAAATGTAGCCATTGGTGCCATCTATCGACCACAGGTTAAAGATTGGAGATCCGTTGGACACCGACCGAGTTATAGGCAAAATTTGGTGCAAAAATGAGGAAAATTTTCATTTTTTTTTTAATTTTTTGATTTTTTTATTATTTTTCACTCTTTTTTTTATTTCAAGCATTATTTGAGTGAAAAGAAACTCATTGCAACCCATTGGCATTAAAATAAAACAATTTAATTTTTTTTGCAAAATTTCCCAAAAAAATCGTAAGGGGTTAGCCTTATGAAATTTTCGAGCTGAAATTTTTTTTTAAATTTTTTTCTGATTTTTTATTCTTTTTTTAATTTAAAGGACTATTTAAGTGAAAAGAAACTCATTGCAAGAAATTCCCATCAAAATATATCACATTTAAATTTTTTGCTACATTGCTCAAAAATGAGGAAAATTTTACATTTTCTCAAACAGGGTAAGGAACTTGGTTCCTCGAATAACTTCTGACACAGACATCTGAGGGCATGGCTGTCCAAGAAGAAAATGTAGCCATTGGTGCCATCTATCGACCACAGGTTAAAGATTGGAGATCCGTTGGACACCGACCGAGTTATAGGCAAAACTTGGTGCAAAAATGAGGAAAATTTTACAGTTTCTCAAACAGGGTAAGGAACTTGGTTCCTCGAATAACTTCTGGCACAGACATCTGAGGGCATGGCTGTCCAAGAAGAAAATGTAGCCATTGGTGCCATCTATCGACCACAGGTTAAAGATTGGAGATCCGTTGGAAACCGACCGAGTTATAGGCAAAATTTGGTGCAAAAATGAGGAAAATTTTCATTTTTTTTTAATTTTTTAATTTTTTTATTATTTTTCACTCTTTTTTTTATTTCAAGCATTATTTGAGTGAAAAGAAACTCATTGCAACCCATTCGCATTAAAATAAAACAATTTATATTTTTTGCAAAATTTCCCAAAAAAATCGTAAGGGGTTAGCCTTATGAAATTTTCGAGCTGAAATTTTTTTTTAAATTTTTTTCTGTTTTTTTATTCTTTTTTTAATTTAAAGGACTATTTAAGTGAAAAGAAACTCATTGCAAGAAATTCCCATCAAAATATATCACATTTAAATTTTTTGCTACATTGCTCAAAAATGAGGAAAATTTTACATTTTCTCATACAGGGTAAGGAACTTGGTTCCTCGAATAACTTCTGGCACAGACATCTGAGGGCATGGCTGTCCAAGAAGAAAATGTAGCCATTGGTGCCATCTATCGACCACAGGTTAAAGATTGGAGATCCGTTGGACACCGACCGAGTTATAGGCAAAACTTGGTGCAAAAATGAGGAAAATTTTACATTTTCTCAAACAGGGTAAGGAACTTGGTTCCTCGCATAACTTCTGGCACAGACATCTGAGGGCATGGCCATCCAAGAAGAAAATGTAGATATTGGTGCCATCTACCGACCACAGGTTAAAGATTGGAGATCCGTTGGAAACCGACCGAGTTATAGGCAAAATTTGGTGCAAAAATGAGGAAAATTTTCATTTTTTTTTAATTTTTTGATTTTTTTTATTATTTTTCACTCTTTTTTTTATTTCAAGCATTATTTGAGTGAAAAGAAACTCATTGCAACCCATTGGCATTAAAATAAAACAATTTAATTTTTTTTGCAAAATTTCCCAAAAAAATCGTAAGGGGTTAGTCTTATGAAATTTTCGAGCTGAAATTTTTTTTTAAATTTTTTTCTGATTTTTTATTCTTTTTTTAATTTAAAGGACTATTTAAGTGAAAAGAAACTCATTGCAAGAAATTCCCATCAAAAAATATCACATTTAAATTTTTTGCTACATTGCTCAAAAATGAGGAAAATTTTACATTTTCTCAAACAGGGTAAGGAACTTGGTTCCTCGAATAACTTCTGGCACAGACATCTGAGGGCATGGCTGTCCAAGAAGAAAATGTAGCCATGGGTGCCATCTACCGACCACAGGTTAAAGATTGGAGATCCGTTGGATACCGACCGAATTATAGGCAAAATTTGGTGCAAAAATGAGGAAAATTTTCATTATTTTTTAATTTTTTGATTTTTTTATTATTCTTCACTCTTTTTTTTATTTAAAGCATTATTTGAGTGAAAAGAAACTCATTGCAACCCATTGGCATTAAAATAAAACAATTTAATTTTTTTTGCAAAATTTCCCAAAAAAATCGTAAGGGGTTAGCCTTATGAAATTTTCGAGCTGAAATTTTTTTTTAAATTTTTTTCTGATTTTTTATTCTTTTTTTAATTTAAAGGACTATTTAAGTGAAAAGAAACTTATTGCAAGAAATTCCCATCAAAATATATCACATTTAAATTTTTTGCTACATTGCTCAAAAATGAGGAAAATTTTACATTTTCTCAAACAGGGTAAGGAACTTGGTTCCTCGAATAACTTCTGGCACAGACATCTGAGGGCATGGCCGTCCAAGAAGAAAATGTAGCCATTGGTGCCATCTATCGACCACAGGTTAAAGATTGGAGATCCGTTGGACACCGACCGAGTTATAGGCAAAACTTGGTACAAAAATGAGGAAAATTTTACATTTTCTCAAACAGGGTAAGGAACTTGGTTCCTCGAATAACTTCTGGCACAGACATCTGAGGGCATGGCTGTCCAAGAAGAAAATGTAGCCATTGGTGCCATCTATCGACCACAGGTTAAAGATTGGAGATCCGTTGGACACCGACCGAGTTATAGGCAAAATTTGGTGCAAAAATGAGGAAAATTTTCATTTTTTTTTTGAATTTTTTGATTTTTTTATTATTTTCCACTCTTTTTTTTATTTCAAGCATTATTTGAGTGAAAAGAAACTCATTGCAACCCATTGGCATTAAAATAAAACAATTTAATTTTTTTTGCAAAATTTCCCAAAAAAATCGTAAGGGGTTAGCCTTATGAAATTTTCGAGCTGAAATTTTTTTTTAAATTTTTTTCTGATTTTTTATTCTTTTTTTAGTTTAAAGGACTATTTAAGTGAAAAGAAACTCATTGCAAGAAATTCCCATCAAAATATATCACATTTAAATTTTTTGCTACATTGCTCAAAAATGAGGAAAATTTTACATTTTCTCAAACAGGGTAAGGAACTTGGTTCCTCGAATAACTTCTGGCACAGACATCTGAGGGCATGGCTGTCCAAGAAGAAAATGTAGCCATTGGTGCCATCTATCGACCACAGGTTAAAGATTGGAGATCCGTTGGACACCGACCGAGTTATAGGCAAAACTTGGTGCAAAAATGAGGAAAATTTTACATTTTCTCAAACAGGGTAAGGAACTTGGTTCCGCGAATAACTTCTGGCACAGACATCTGAGGGCATGGCCGTCCAAGAAGAAAATGTAGCCATTGGTGCCATCTATCGACCACAGGTTAAAGATTGGAGATCCGTTGGACACCGACCGAGTTATAGGCAAAATTTGGTGCAAAAATGAGGAAAATTTTCATTTTTTTTTTTAATTTTTTGATTTTTTTTATTATTTTTCACTCTTTTTTTTATTTCAAGCATTATTTGAGTGAAAAGAAACTCATTGCAACCCATTGGCATTAAAATAAAACAATTTAATTTTTTTTGCAAAATTTCCCAAAAAAATCGTAAGGGGTTAGCCTTATGAAATTTTCAAGCTGAAATTTTTTTTTAAATTTTTTTCTGATTTTTTATTCTTTTTTTAATTTAAAGGACTATTTAAGTGAAAAGAAACTCATTGCAAGAAATTCCCATCAAAATATATCACATTTAAATTTTTTGCTACATTGCTCAAAAATGAGGAAAATTTTACATTTTCTCATACAGGGTAAGGAACTTGGTTCCTCGAATAACTTCTGGCACAGACATCTGAGGGCATGGCTGTCCAAGAAGAAAATGTAGCCATTGGTGCCATCTATCGACCACAGGTTAAAGATTGGAGATCCGTTGGATACCGACCGAGTTATAGGCAAAATTTGGTGCAAAAATGAGGAAAATTTTCATTATTTTTTAATTTTTTGATTTTTTATTATTCTTCACTCTTTTTTTTATTTCAAGCATTATTTGAGTGAAAAGAAACTCATTGCATTAAAATAAAACAATTTAATTTTTTTTGCAAAATTTCCCAAAAAAATCGTAAGGGGTTAGCCTTATGAAATTTTCGAAATGAAATTTTTGTTTAATTTTTTTTCTGATTTTTTATTCTTTTTTTAATTTAAAGGACTATTTAAGTGAAAAGAAACTCATTGCAAGAAATTCCCATCAAAATATATCACATTTAAATTTTTTGCTACATTGCTCAAAAATGAGGAAAATTTTACATTTTCTCAAACAGGGTAAGGAACTTGGTTCCTCGAATAACTTCTGGCACAGACATCTGAGGGCATGGCCGTCCAAGAAGAAAATGTAGCCATTGGTGCCATCTATCGACCACAGGTTAAAGATTGGAGATCCGTTGGATACCGACCGAGTTATAGGCAAAACTTGGTGCAAAAATGAGGAAAATTTTACATTTTCTCAAACAGGGTAAGGAACTTGGTTCCTCGAATAACTTCTGGCACAGACATCTGAGGGCATGGCTGTCCAAGAAGAAAATGTAGCCATTGGTGCCATCTATCGACCACAGGTTAAAGATTGGAGATCCGTTGGACACCGACCGAGTTATAGGCAAAATTTGGTGCAAAAATGAGGAAAATTTTCATTTTTTTTTTAATTTTTTGATTTTTTTTATTATTTTTCACTCTTTTTTTTATTTCAAGCATTAATTGAGTGAAAAGAAACTCATTGCAACCCATTGGCATTAAAATAAAACAATTTAATTTTTTTTGCAAAGTTTCCCAAAAAAATCGTAAGGGGTTAGCCTTATGAAATTTTCGAGCTGAAATTTTTTTTTAAATTTTTTTCTGATTTTTTATTCTTTTTTTAATTTAAAGGACTATTTAAGTGAAAAGAAACTCATTGCAAGAAATTCCCATCAAAATATATCACATTTAAATTTTTTGCTACATTGCTCAAAAATGAGGAAAATTTTACATTTTCTCAAACAGGGTAAGGAACTTGGTTCCTCGAATAACTTCTGGCACAGACATCTGAGGGCATGGCCGTCCAAGAAGAAAATGTAGCCATTGGTGCCATCTATCGACCACAGGTTAAAGATTGGAGATCCGTTGGATACCGACCGAGTTATAGGCAAAACTTGGTGCAAAAATGAGGAAAATTTTACATTTTCTCAAACAGGGTAAGGAACTTGGTTCCTCGAATAACTTCTGGCACAGACATCTGAGGGCATGGCTGTCCAAGAAGAAAATGTAGCCATTGGTGCCATCTATCGACCACAGGTTAAAGATTGGAGATCCGTTGGACACCGACCGAGTTATAGGCAAAATTTGGTGCAAAAATGAGGAAAATTTTCATTTTTTTTTTTAATTTTTTGATTTTTTTAATTATTTTTCACTCTTTTTTTTTATTTCAAGCATTAATTGAGTGAAAAGAAACTCATTGCAACCCATTGGCATTAAAATAAAACAATTTAATTTTTTTTGCAAAGTTTCCCAAAAAAATCGTAAGGGGTTAGCCTTATGAAATTTTCGAGCTGAAATTTTTTTTTAAATTTTTTTCTGATTTTTTATTCTTTTTTTAATTTAAAGGACTATTTAAGTGAAAAGAAACTCATTGCAAGAAATTCCCATCAAAATATATCACATTTAAAATTTTTGCTACATTGCTCAAAAATGAGGAAAATTTTACATTTTCTCATACAGGGTAAGGAACTTGGTTCCTCGAATAACTTCTGGCACAGACATCTGAGGGCATGGCTGTCCAAGAAGAAAATGTAGCCATTGGTGCCATCTATCGACCACAGGTTAAAGATTGGAGATCCGTTGGACACCGACCGAGTTATAGGCAAAACTTGGTGCAAAAATGAGGAAAATTTTACATTTTCTCAAACAGGGTAAGGAACTTGGTTCCTCGAATAACTTCTGGCACAGACATCTGAGGGCATGGCTGTCCAAGAAGAAAATGTAGCCATTGGTGCCATCTATCGACTACAGGTTAAAGATTGGAGATCCGTTGGACACCGACCGAGTTATAGGCAAAATTTGGTGCAAAAATGAGGAAAATTTTCATTTTTTTTTTAATTTTTTGATTTTTTTTATTATTTTTCACTCTTTTTTTTTATTTCAAGCATTAATTGAGTGAAAAGAAACTCATTGCAACCCATTGGCATTAAAATAAAACAATTTAATTTTTTTTGCAAAGTTTCCCAAAAAAGTCGTAAGGGGTTAGCCTTATGAAATTTTCGAGCTGAAATTTTTTTTTAAATTTTTTTCTGATTTTTTATTCTTTTTTTAATTTAAAGGACTATTTAAGTGAAAAGAAACTCATTGCAAGAAATTCCCATCAAAATATATCACATTTAAATTTTTTGCTACATTGCTCAAAAATGAGGAAAATTTTACATTTTCTCATACAGGGTAAGGAACTTGGTTCCTCGAATAACTTCTGGCACAGACATCTGAGGGCATGGCTGTCCAAGAAGAAAATGTAGCCATTGGTGCCATCTATCGACCACAGGTTAAAGATTGGAGATCCGTTGGACACCGACCGAGTTATAGGCAAAACTTGGTGCAAAAATGAGGAAAATTTTACATTTTCTCAAACAGGGTAAGGAACTTGGTTCCTCGAATAACTTCTGGCACAGACATCTGAGGGCATGGCTGTCCAAGAAGAAAATGTAGCCATTGGTGCCATCTATCGACCACAGGTTAAAGATTGGAGATCCGTTGGACACCGACCGAGTTATAGGCAAAACTTGGTGCAAAAATGAGGAAAATTTTACATTTTCTCAAACACGGTAAAGAACTTGGTTCCTCGAATAACTTCTGGCACAGACATCTGAGGGCATGGCTGTCCAAGAAGAAAATGTAGCCATTGGTGCCATCTATCGACCACAGGTTAAAGATTGGAGATCCGTTGGACACCGACCGAGTTATAGGCAAAATTTGGTGCAAAAATGAGGAAAATTTTCATTTTTTTTTTAATTTTTTGATTTTTTTATTATTTTTCACTCTTTTTTTTATTTCAAGCATTATTTGAGTGAAAAGAAACTCATTGCAACCCATTGGCATTAAAATAAAACAATTTAATTTTTTTTGCAAAATTTCCCAAAAAAATCGTAAGGGGTTAGCCTTATGAAATTTTCGAAATGAATTTTTTTTTTAATTTTTTTCTGATTTTTTATTCTTTTTTTAATTTAAAGGACTATTTAAGTGAAAAGAAACTCATTGCAAGAAATTCCCATCAAAATATATCACATTTAAATTTTTTGCTACATTGCTCAAAAATGAGGAAAATTTTACAGTTTCTCAAACAGGGTAAGGAACTTGGTTCCTCGAATAACTTCTGGCACAGACATCTGAGGGCATGGCTGTCCAAGAAGAAAATGTAGCCATGGGTGCCATCTACCGACCACAGGTTAAAGATTGGAGATCCGTTGGATACCGACCGAATTATAGGCAAAATTTGGTGCAAAAATGAGGAAAATTTTCATTTTTTTTTAATTTTTTGATTTTTTTATTATTCTTCACTCTTTTTTTTATTTAAAGCATTATTTGAGTGAAAAGAAACTCATTGCAACCCATTGGCATTAAAATAAAACAATTTAATTTTTTTTGCAAAATTTCCCAAAAAAATCGTAAGGGGTTAGCCTTATGAAATTTTCGAGCTGAAATTTTTTTTTAAATTTTTTTCTGATTTTTTATTCTTTTTTTAATTTAAAGGACTATTTAAGTGAAAAGAAACTCATTGCAAGAAATTCCCATCAAAATATATCACATTTAAATTTTTTGCTACATTGCTCAAAAATGAGGAAAATTTTACATTTTCTCAAACAGGGTAAGGAACTTGGTTCCTCGCATAACTTCTGGCACAGACATCTGAGGGCATGGCTGTCCAAGAAGAAAATGTAGCCATTGGTGCCATCTATCGACCACAGGTTAAAGATTGGAGATCCGTTGGACACCGACCGAGTTATAGGCAAAAGTTGGTGCAAAAATGAGGAAAATTTTCATTTTTTTTTTGAATTTTTTGATTTTTTTATTATTTTCCACTCTTTTTTTTATTTCAAGCATTATTTGAGTGAAAAGAAACTCATTGCAACCCATTGGCATTAAAATAAAACAATTTAATTTTTTTTGCAAAATTTCCCAAAAAAATCGTAAGGGGTTAGCCTTATGAAATTTTCGAGCTGAAATTTTTTTTTAAATTTTTTTCTGATTTTTTATTCTTTTTTTAATTTAAAGGACTATTTAAGTGAAAAGAAACTTATTGCAAGAAATTCCCATCAAAATATATCACATTTAAATTTTTTGCTACATTGCTCAAAAATGAGGAAAATTTTACATTTTCTCAAACAGGGTAAGGAACTTGGTTCCTCGCATAACTTCTGGCACAGACATCTGAGGGCATGGCTGTCCAAGAAGAAAATGTAGCCATTGGTGCCATCTATCGACCACAGGTTAAAGATTGGAGATCCGTTGGACACCGACCGAGTTATAGGCAAAACTTGGTGCAAAAATGAGGAAAATTTTACATTTTCTCAAACAGGGTAAGGAACTTGGTTCCTCGAATAACTTCTGGCACAGACATCTGAGGGCATGGCTGTCCAAGAAGAAAATGTAGCCATTGGTGCCATCTATCGACCACAGGTTAAAGATTGGAGATCCGTTGGATACCGACCGAATTATAGGCAAAATTTGGTGCAAAAATGAGGAAAATTTTCATTTTTTTTTTTAATTTTTTGATTTTTTTTATTATTTTTCACTCTTTTTTTTATTTCAAGCATTATTTGAGTGAAAAGAAACTCATTGCAACCCATTGGCATTAAAATAAAACAATTTATTTTTTTTTGCAAAATTTCCCAAAAAAATCGTAAGGGGTTAGCCTTATGAAATTTTCGAGTTGAAATTTTTTTTTAAATTTTTTTCTGATTTTTTATTCTTTTTTTTATTTAAAGGACTATTTAAGTGAAAAGAAACTTATTGCAAGAAATTCCCATCAAAATATATCACATTTAAATTTTTTGCTACATTGCTCAAAAATGAGGAAAATTTTACATTTTCTCAAACAGGGTAAGGAACTTGGTTCCTCGCATAACTTCTGGCACAGACATCTGAGGGCATGGCCGTCCAAGAAGAAAATGTAGCCATTGGTGCCATCTATCGACCACAGGTTAAAGATTGGAGATCCGTTGGACACCGACCGAGTTATAGGCTAAACTTGGTGCACAAATGAGGAAAATTTTACATTTTCTCAAACAGGGTAAGGAACTTGGTTCCTCGAATAACTTCTGGCACAGACATCTGAGGGCATGGCCGTCCAAGAAGAAAATGTAGCCATTGGTGCCATCTATCGACCACAGGTTAAAGATTGGAGATCCGTTGGACACCGACCGAGTTATAGGCTAAACTTGGTGCACAAATGAGGAAAATTTTACATTTTCTCAAACAGGGTAAGGAACTTGGTTCCTCGAATAACTTCTGGCACAGACATCTGAGGGCATGGCCGTCCAAGAAGAAAATGTAGCCATTGGTGCCATCTATCGACCACAGGTTAAAGATTGGAGATCCGTTGGACACCGACCGAGTTATAGGCTAAACTTGGTGCACAAATGAGGAAAATTTTACATTTTCTCAAACAGGGTAAGGAACTTGGTTCCTCGAATAACTTCTGGCACAGACATCTGAGTGCATGGCTGTCCAAGAAGAAAATGTAGCCATTGGTGCCATCTATCGACCACAGGTTAAAGATTGGAGATCCGTTGGACACCGACCGAGTTATAGGCAAAATTTGGTGCAAAAATGAGGAAAATTTTCATTTTTTTTTTTAATTTTTTGATTTTTTTATTATTTTTCACTCTTTTTTTTATTTCAAGCATTATTTGAGTGAAAAGAAACTCATTGCAACCCATTGGCATTAAAATAAAACAATTTAATTTTTTTTGCAAAATTTCCCAAAAAAATCGTAAGGGGTTAGCCTTATGAAATTTTCGAGCTGAAATTTTTTTTTAAATTTTTTTCTGATTTTTTATTCTTTTTTTAATTTAAAGGACTATTTAAGTGAAAAGAAACTCATTGCAAGAAATTCCCATCAAAATATATCACATTTAAATTTTTTGCTACATTGCTCAAAAATGAGGAAAATTTTACATTTTCTCAAACAGGGTAAGGAACTTGGTTCCTCGAATAACTTCTGGCACAGACATCTGAGGGCATGGCTGTCCAAGAAGAAAATGTAGCCATTGGTGCCATCTATCGACCACAGGTTAAAGATTGGAGATCCGTTGGACACCGACCGAGTTATAGGCAAAAGTTGGTGCAAAAATGAGGAAAATTTTACATTTTCTCAAACACGGTAAGGAACTTGGTTCCTCGAATAACTTCTGGCACAGACATCTGAGGGCATGGCTGTCCAAGAAGAAAATGTAGCCATTGGTGCCATCTATCGACCACAGGTTAAAGATTGGAGATCCGTTGGATACCGACCGAGTTATAGGCAAAATTTGGTGCAAAAATGAGGAAAATTTTCATTTTTTTTAATGTTTTGATTTTTTTATTATTTTTCACTCTTTTTTTATTTCAAGCATTATTTGAGTGAAAAGAAACTCATTGCAACCCATTGGCATTAAAATAAAACAATTTAATTTTTTTTGCAAAATTTCCCAAAAAAATCGTAAGGGGTTAGCCTTATGAAATTTTCGAGCTGAAATTTTTTTTTAAATTTTTTTCTGATTTTTTATTCTTTTTTTAATTTAAAGGACTATTTAAGTGAAAAGAAACTCATTGCAAGAAATTCCCATCAAAATATATCACATTTAAATTTTTTGCTACATTGCTCAAAAATGAGGAAAATTTTACATTTTCTCAAACAGGGTAAGGAACTTGGTTCCTCGAATAACTTCTGGCACAGACATCTGAGGGCATGGCTGTCCAAGAAGAAAATGTAGCCATTGGTGCCATCTATCGACCACAGGTTAAAGATTGGAGATCCGTTGGACACCGACCGAGTTATAGGCAAAAGTTGGTGCAAAAATGAGGAAAATTTTACATTTTCTCAAACAGGGTAAGGAACTTGGTTCCTCGAATAACTTCTGGCACAGACATCTGAGGGCATGGCCGTCCAAGAAGAAAATGTAGCCATTGGTGCCATCTATCGACCACAGGTTAAAGATTGGAGATTCGTTGGACACCGACCGAGTTATAGGCAAAATTTGGTGCAAAAATGAGGAAAATTTTCATTTTTTTTTTAATTTTTTGATTTTTTTATTATTTTTTACTCTTTTTTTTATTTCAAGCATTATTTCAGTGAAAAGAAACTCATTGCAACCCATTGGCATTAAAATAAAACAATTTAATTTTTTTTGCAAAATTTCCCAAAAAAATCGTAAGGGGTTAGCCTTATGAAATTTTCGAGCTGAAATTTTTTTTTAAATTTCTTTCTGATTTTTTATTCTTTTTTTAATTTAAAGGACTATTTAAGTGAAAAGAAACTCATTGCAAGAAATTCCCATCAAAATATATCACATTTAAATTTTTTGCTACATTGCTCAAAAATGAGGAAAATTTTACATTTTCTCAAACAGGGTAAGGAACTTGGTTCCTCGAATAACTTCTGGCACAGACATCTGAGGGCATGGCTGTCCAAGAAGAAAATGTAGCCATTGGTGCCATCTATCGACCACAGGTTAAAGATTGGAGATCCGTTGGACACCGACCGACTTATAGGCAAAAGTTGGTGCAAAAATGAGGAAAATTTTACATTTTCTCAAACAGGGTAAGGAACTTGGTCCCTCGAATAACTTCTGGCACAGACATCTGAGGGCATGGCTGTCCAAGAAGAAAATGTAGCCATTGGTGCCATCTATCGACCACAGGTTAAAGATTGGAGATCCGTTGGACACCGACCGAGTTATAGGCAAAATTTGGTGCAAAAATGAGGAAAATTTTCATTTTTTTTTTTGAATTTTTTGATTTTTTTATTATTTTTCACTCTTTTTTTTATTTCAAGCATTATTTGAGTGAAAAGAAACTCATTGCAACCCATTGGCATTAAAATAAAACAATTTAATTTTTTTTGCAAAATTTCCCAAAAAAATCGTAAGGGGTTAGCCTTATGAAATTTTCGAGCTGAAAATTTTTTTTAAATTTTTTTCTGATTTTTTATTCTTTTTTTAATTTAAAGGACTATTTAAGTGAAAAGAAACTCATTGCAAGAAATTCCCATCAAAATATATCACATTTAAATTTTTTGCTACATTGCTCAAAAATGAGGAAAATTTTACATTTTCTCAAACAGGGTAAGGAACTTGGTTCCTCGAATAACTTCTGGCACAGACATCTGAGGGCATGGCTGTCCAAGAAGAAAATGTAGCCATTGGTGCCATCTATCGACCACAGGTTAAAGATTGGAGATCCGTTGGATACCGACCGAGTTATAGGCAAAACTTGCTGCAAAAATTAGGAAAATTTTACATTTTCTCAAACAGGGTAAGGAACTTGGTTCCTCGAATAACTTCTGGCACAGACATCTGAGGGCATGGCTGTCCAAGAAGAAAATGTAGCCATTGGTGCCATCTATCGACCACAGGTTAAAGATTGGAGATCCGTTGGATACCGACCGAGTTATAGGCAAAATTTGGTGCAAAAATGAGGAAAATTTTCATTTTTTTTTAATGTTTTGATTTTTTTATTATTTTTCACTCTTTTTTTATTTCAAGCATTATTTGAGTGAAAAGAAACTCATTGCAACCCATTGCATTAAAATAAAACAATTTAATTTTTTTTGCAAAATTTCCCAAAAAAATCGTAAGCGGTAAGCCTTATGAAATTTTCGAGTTGAAATTTTTTTTTAAATTTTTTTCTGATTTTTTATTCTTTTTTTAATTTAAAGGACTATTTAAGTGAAAAGAAACTTATTGCAACAAATTCCCATCAAAATATATCACATTTAAATTTTTTGCTACATTGCTCAAAAATGAGGAAAATTTTACATTTTCTCAAACAGGGTAAGGAACTTGGTTCCTCGAATAACTTCTGGCACAGACATCTGAGGGCATGGCCGTCCAAGAAGAAAATGTAGCCATTGGTGCCATCTATCGACCACAGGTTAAAGATTGGAGATCCGTTGGATACCGACCGAGTTATAGGCAAAACTTGGTGCAAAAATTAGGAAAATTTTACATTTTCTCAAACAGGGTAAGGAACTTGGTTCCTCGAATAACTTCTGGCACAGACATCTGAGGGCATGGCTGTCCAAGAAGAAAATGTAGCCATTGGTGCCATCTATCGACCACAGGTTAAAGATTGGAGATCCGTTGGATACCGACCGAGTTATAGGCAAAACTTGGTGCAAAAATGAGGAAAATTTTACATTTTCTCAAACAGGGTAAGGAACTTGGTTCCTCGAATAACTTCTGGCACAGACATCTGAGGGCATGGCTGTCCAAGAAGAAAATGTAGCCATTGGTGCCATCTACCAACCACAGGTTAAAGATTGGAGATCCGTTGGATACCGACCGAGTTATAGGCAAAATTTGGTTCAAAAATGAGGAAAATTTTCATTTTTTTTTAATGTTTTGATTTTTTTATTATTTTTCACTCTTTTTTTATTTCAAGCATTATTTGAGTGAAAAGAAACTCATTGCAACCCATTGGCATTAAAATAAAACAATTTAATTTTTTTTGCAAAATTTCCCAAAAAAATCGTAAGCGGTAAGCCTTATGAAATTTTCGAGTTGAAATTTTTTTTTAAATTTTTTTCTGATTTTTTATTCTTTTTTTAATTTAAAGGACTATTTAAGTGAAAAGAAACTTATTGCAAGAAATTCCCATCAAAATATATCACATTTAAATTTTTTGCTACATTGCTCAAAAATGAGGAAAATTTTACATTTTCTCAAACAGGGTAAGGAACTTGGTTCCTCGAATAACTTCTGGCACAGACATCTGAGGGCATGGCTGTCCAAGAAGAAAATGTAGCCATTGGTGCCATCTATCGACCACAGGTTAAAGATTGGAGATCCGTTGGACACCGACCGAGTTATAGGCAAAATTTGGTGCAAAAATGAGGAAAATTTTACATTTTCTCAAACAGGGTAAGGAACTTGGTTCGTCGAATAACTTCTGGCACAGACATCTGAGGGCATTGTCGTTCAAGAAGAAAATGTAAACGGTTTCTCATTTATTTATCCTTGGACGAATAGAATTCCATAGGACAATGAATGAGCTAGTGCTTCACAACCAGCAACAAAGCAAATGATCACTCGAAACAATTTAAAAAAGGACTCCATTTTTTCCAACCCATCCCATACCCTCGTCTTGCCATTTCATCATAAATCGAAACAGAATTACCACTTAATGAAGCAACGTTACAGTGCGCAACCATTCATTGCCCTTTGGTGTGAATTTAATGAAGTAATCTTAACACAAAACAATCAACAAGTCCCACTCAACCTCACGCAAGTGAAGAAAAAAACCATCACTTGAGTCCAGTTTCTAGGGTGGATATTTTTTTGTTCTTGTTCTGTTTAACTTTTTCTCCCTCTGTTCCATTCACGTCGTTCGTCCATTTCCATTTCGAAAGGCACGCATAACACACTCCGTACCGGTTTGGTGTAGGTACATCGTCCATACACAACTCCATCAATCATTATGCCGTTTGTGGAGCAGAACTTTGCACCTGTCGCACTTATCTTCACCCCTGCTATGGTAGGGGAGGAGCATGGTTTCTTTCGCTAAGCACAAGAAATCCCAAACTCGCCAAAAACTTTACGAATAATCATTTTTTCTGTTGTCATTTTTCGCTAACTTCCCGGCAACAAACGGGATTGCTGCCCGCCCAAAAACTGGACCAAAGAAAGTTGCACTCAAACTCAATCGACACTCGTTCTTAATTACTTTCGTACTTTTCTATACGCCGGGTTCGCTTCTTCTTGCCGTCTAGCCGTCGCGGCCAAGGGCTAGTTGGCCGTCGCGGATTGCTGAAAGGGCATACACACACATACACACAAAAACTGCCAACCAGAATCTTGGAAGTCCGTGCAATGGGTGGTAACGCGACGAGGTGGAAAATACCTTCGTTGCGAAACGAAAACACAAGCATCAATAAATAATCATCTAAAGTGATAAAAAATGTAATTAACAGCAACTAATTTACTTTCTTTCTTTTCCATGTTGGTTCTCCACCTGTTCTTCTACACCGTACATTTGGCAAGGTTTTAGCCGTTGGCAAGGTTTTTCATATTTTCCACCACGTAGCACAATGCTGGATGCTGCCCGGCAGCATCCGGAACGCCTTGCCTGGCGGGGATACTTTGCACAACGGCGATACGGTGGCCACCGAAATGGAAATGGACGCCTTCGGGTGTGGTCACGGCTGCGAATACGAGATGACGGTGTGAATTTTCTCATCTGCACCTAGCTTTTTCCGGTTGTTTTTTTTTTGTATGCTGACCACACCGGTGGTGGTGATGATGCATGAGGGTACAGTGATTGGTGTCCGATTTTTTGCACCCCGATGATACAACCGTGATGCACAAGGTCAATATCAGCCCTGGGGTTCTACCGATGTTTCTACGTCGAGCTGGGTGAAAATTAATAAAACAACCAAACGGTTGCAACACTGCACGTGCAAGGGAAAGATAAATAGTCAAACATGGAAGCAGTTTCCGTAGTGCTTAGGAGATGGCAGAAAACTCCATTTCGGGGGATAAGATTATTAGAATGTTATACGGTAGACACGGGAAATGGAAAGCTGCACAGGACAAACTTCAGCTTCAGTTTGGCAGAATGTCTAGCTGTTCGACAAACACAATTACCAATGGCTATCGTGCAAACGGATGAGCACGCTCTGCATCCGAATAGCGTACCAAGCGCTGCCGTCAGTAACGGGCGTTTTGGGTAGTGCCTGGACCAGGAAGTGGCACCGTTGCATCTTACCATCCGTTCCATCAGCATTCTTCAACCGGGTCGTGAAAAATCGACCAAATCGAGAAAAAACGTGTGCAAATATTTGCCAGTAATTTCGATCAAAAGTAAATTTGCCACCATTTTCTCGCGAGACTTTCGACTGCGCGCGAAAGCACTAGGTTGGAACCTTTACCATCGAACACACACACCTTCGTTCTAGGCGTTGGTTGTTACACTTTTCCACTTTGCCTTGGAGAATTTTCCAGTGGAGAATTTCCATCGGTTTGTCACTGAGGTTGAGGTGTTCGATGGGATTTATTTGGCAAGAGTGACAGCTGAATTCTCGGTGCGCTAAGCTGACGTTGCGTGGTTTTGCGGTACGCACACACACGGTACGATTGGGGTGTGCATGGTCACCTTTGCCTTCAGCGTAGTGGTGGAAGTGTTCCATTCCGCGAAACCAATAATACAATGGGTTACTGTACGAAAAAAATGTGGTCAATTAAAAATATTTAAAAATATTTTATACAACTCTTTTTTTTTGTTTACAAATAAGCAGTTTTCTAGTGTAAATTCTAATATAATTGTCGATCCACAATAATACCATTTCTTAAAATTGTGTTTTAAAATGCAATCAAGTCTTTTTCCAAGAGTGTTTACGCCTTTCTTGTCAAACAATAATTATGAGCAAAAGGAACTATCTTTATTTCATTTCTTTCTGAGATTTTTTTGTTTTAATTCAATTAAAACTTTTTTAAATTATATTTATCCCTTGACTGTGGATTTGAAAAAAAATATTTGCATCTTCTAATTTAATAAAACATCGATGCATTCTATTACCAGTCAAGACCTTCATCCACTGTGCACAAAACATTCCGAAAGCTCACATTAGAATGCTCACAAATTCTACGAAAACAGTTCAACGTAGTTCTTATTTGAATGAATTCTATTTTATGTTGCTACTGGCACCACGTTCGGTTGCTGCTAATGTGCGAAAGATGACGCAAAATCTACCGCCACACCTGCACTCGGTGCACATGCCAACGGTTCCGGGGGTATGTCATTGCGCAGCCAAAAGTTTAATTGGCCACCATTTTCCGGGTCAGATTTCGCGAATGGCGGAAGTATGCCCGAGGGGGTGGGTAGCTATGAGAAAAGCTGGAAGAAAACCCAGTTGATTAGGCACGCTTGCACGGGTTTTGTAAACGAAACAAACTCGCACTTCGTTCGTACTTCGAAGTCTGCTGTATGTGAAAGGTTAAATTGATTGACACAAATTGATTCTCAGTGGCACCGGGGCGCATTAATCGATAGCGTACGATTCGTGTTCGGGACGGGCGTTCCAAAAAGCTCCCACCAGTTTACCATTAATGTTAATGGACGGGACGGGTTTGAAGTCAAACAAGGAAAAGGGAGGTTGTGCTGTGTTTTACATTTTCGGTGGTTTCTTGTTTGCAGACACCTTCTTTTTTTTGGGCGACTAAATTGTAAACTGCTGCTACTGCTCATGCAGTATAAAATGGCAACAAACACACGTTAATCATCCGGAAAAACCGGGATGCAATCGGAAGGCAATTGAGGTTTGTTTCGTAAGCATACACACCGGTAAACATTCGGTAAAGCATTCCAGGACAGTCGGTATGTTTGAACAAGCAACATAAGCGAACGTTGAAATTAATTTAAAATTCTCATTCCTGTTGTGTTTGCTTAGGAAACGAAAAAAAATCGAAGCCACCCTGTGTATACTATTCAGGAAATGTAAAACGCCTGAAGGTAGACTACACGCTTTACACAATCAATAATTTCAAATCGCTTTACGAATGTGTGGTGAAAAATTTAAGTTTTCTTTTCATTGCGCCCTCTTACATCGGAAAGCTTCGTTCGGCTCTATCTCATGTTGGTTGGAAATTGGAGTTTTTCCATTTCTAAGAAGCCAACGCAAAAGCAGGGTATATTGTTTCCCAGCGCTCTGTATGATAAATATCAAATAGCAATGATTTTTAAGCATCCATAATTCGATCACAACCGGTATGCTGTTCGGCTGAATCCGGTATATAGGACGGTGTGGCTTAGCTGTACTGCATCCAGCCAGGATGTGCTTATCATGTGAACTAAAGCTTTCCATGCTGGTGCTAACTCTCTTCCCAGAGCAACACATTCTCCCAGCCGCAACTCGTTCATCAGGTGTCGGTAGTGTCTTTCCGAAACGAACACACCAAATGCATCGTTGAGCATTAGGGAAGGGAATAAAGGGTGCAAGGAAGAGCGGGTACTGGAAGCTGGAGAGATTCAATTTCATTACATAACCTCAATCAAACGTCAATTTCCTGCAAACTGGCCGAACCTCGTGCCGAGATCTCACTGCTATCATACAGCTCGTACGAAGTAAACGGAATCATGGCAGGTTACAGCCAGACAGTGACAAGACGTGCGACGCAGGTGCTTAGTTGTATTGCAAATCACAAAATGCGATATTTGTTGGGAAAATTAGATTTCTTCATTTTACTATCAATCAAAAGGGACGAAAGCCGGCACGACGCCTATGGCAAACAGGGCTGCCAAAGGCGAACCCGAACGCAAAATGGGATGTGATTAGAAATGGGGAGCGGTCGATGGTTTCGGCCGTATCAAAGATGTTGCTGCTACAATTCACCCATATCGGCAACAACTCGGCCTGCCTACCATTGTGGCTTCAGGCATGCTCTTTGGCGTTCGGAATTCATCGCCGAACGAAACCTTTGTGATGTGATCGAGGTATTTGCACTATCTTGAAGCAAGAAGCGCTTAACAGCATTTCCCATTGCGGTACTAGCCTGCTCTCGAAAGCGTTAAGGAGGATCTTGATAAGCACATTCACAGACGCCTACACATATACACACACACACACACGGACACATGGGCGTGCATAGACACAAAGGAAGCGGTAGCTGGCCATGACTCGAGACGAGTGTTTCGAAGTATAGCAGCCGAGCCAAGATATGGGGTGGCCGGTTAACGGGAGGCGATGGTATAATCCTTTGAAAAATCCTTTTGATGTCGGTGTTTATAAGTTTTATGCTTTGCTGCAACAACAAAAACATCAGCCATTACTACCATCAAACCAAACACATGTACACAAACCTACACATGGTAGCAAGATGGACGGACCGGTGGGCGTAGAATACGGAGTGAAGATGGGAAGATGGGTCGGGGGGGGAAAGATCAAAGTCAGTCTTGTGTAACACGGGCGCCATCTTTACCGTGCGCCAAAAAGCCATTGTGCTTCGCGTTGTGTTTTGTGCGAGTGAAGTTTGCTGTTCTGCTGTTGTTTGCTGTCACCGGCAACAGTCAGCCCCCGTGTGTGTTTGTATGTGATGAACACCATAACGACATCCATATTTTCGTTTCCCCCATTCCGGACATTCCCATGCAGCAACCATTTTGTGTGTGCGTACGAATCAGCAGCAGCAGCACAACAAGCGGTAACAGTGTAACGCAGCAACAGCACGTGGAATGTTGGAAATCGGGAATCAAATCGCTTTGATTATGTTTACCGGGTTGTTTCTGCAGGTTTAGTGGGTTAAGCGTCCATACGTGCGAAACTGATCAAATTCCAATATTTGAACGATGCCGAAGAAATTGCACAAAGCATTTCACGTTAAACCCGACGCCGAAAAAGGGATGAGGCACACGCATCTCTATTGAAGCTGGTTGCCAGCATTTTGCCTTCACCATTCAGTGTGTGTGTGTTCGTGTTCAAAATGATGTGCGTGTTGTATAAGATTACGCAAAACAAATCATCTACACGGCGCACTGGTATATAAATATCTGCGACAAACAGTTTTCTGGGGGGATTGTTGTCATTCACACCCATAATGCACCGAAAAGGTGATGGCAATCTACAGCCCCGATCGGTGTTGTTTGTTCATTGAATTACCATGAATGATATGTATTTCAAAAAAGAGATAGAGAGAAAGAGAGAGAGAGAGAGAGGGAGAGGGTAAAAAACTTTTCTTCCACTTAACATTATGTGTGTGCTGAAGCAACAAATTCAACCGTAACGGTACAGTTTGTAGTTTTCTATAAATATTCACCATTTGTACCGTTTACACCAAAAAAAAAAGAAGAAGAAAAGCTTGTCTTGATAAAAACAACGTATTGCGATAACAATAATATTCAATGTCAACGTGTTTTCATTTTGTGTTTTTTTTCGGGTGGGTTTTAACTGGTGGACCTACCAGTAAGATGTAAATACACAAATGACATTGACCAAAACTTAAGCAAACTGAATGAATATTTGCCATTTTTGGGTGAGTAAAAGTCAACGCGTGGCTTACGAAAAGGCAAAACGGCTGATCTTGTTTTTTTCGTCGTTGAGAAATAAAATCTGTTCACACTTTCAACCGTTTTGTTATTTGCATTTGATGGCATTGAGGCTGAAAGAACAGAATGTCAGAATTTTTTGTATAAAATTTCAGTAAAAAATTATTATTTGTTTAGTTCAGTAAATGTTCACAGCTCACACAATTTTAATTTAGCTAAAACATTTAAATATAAAATATAATTATTATAAGTTTAAAAGATTAAATAACTAATATCTAACTAACATTCCAACAACAAGCGAACCTCCAATGTCATAAATTGATTTTATAAAGTTGGTTAGTTTTGATCATTAAATAATATAGTAGCCCGAAAACATTTTAATGATAGAATAATTTATTAAAAGTTTGGAGCTTTGGACAATCATTTTGAACGGTTCTCCACCGATACATAAATTTTCGACGGAGACTTCACACGATCATAAACAACATTAACGAAACCACGAGGTTTCCTAAACAACTCACAACACATTTAACTAGCAACTGGTAGGCTACTGGTAGGCAGTTAATCTATGATAAATATGACACGCATGACTAAAGCTTCCGAATAAACACAAAACAGGAACCGGTGGCCTTCATACCAGTGATCAACTTTAGCTTCCTTTTTTTTTTATCTAACAGCTTTAAGTGTGACAGAACACTTAGCGCACGATGCTCGAGCATGCTTATGGCATAAAACTTCGAAAAACGTAAACACCCAATCATCTAAAACGGTTTCTACTGATAGAAGCTTGGCTTTGCACGAATGTTTCCTTACTTCTTTAAGTTAGTGATAAAGATTCATTTGATGAGAAAACAGTAGAAATGAACGTCGCATGTGCTGATCGATCTCTGTCCAAAAAAATGTCCGAGCCTAAAATCACACCTATGTCGTCTCGATCGCAGTCGACATATTCGAGCAGGTTATCATAGGTTACCTTTTGGACGATCTGCCAGTAGTTTGACCTTGATCGCATTTTCACGCGCTTCGATGCGTCGCCAGCATGGACCACTTAAGCGGAACGTTCGTCGCCACTCTACCCATCGCTACGTGTGACGATCGTTTTACACCGTTTCGTATCGCCATTTGCTGCTGTCGGAAAGCGATCAATTTCTGCACGATGGCATTTTGGCAACGAAATGTTGTATATGGCGCTTGCAGCAGCGGGGTAATAAAATAACCATCAACACGGTGAGTTGCAACGGATTACAAAGCACGACAAACACGCGTAGTGATATGACACTGCAAATGATATGTTGTTGCCAATCGGCTTTTGTTTTATGTGGATTTTGTTTTTTTTTATATCGCATTTCATTAACGATTTAACGATTACAAATGAAATGTTTTGTTAAATGTTTTAAACAAGAAGCTAAGTTGGGTACATAATTATAATAGTTCCTAAACATAACAGAAGTATAACAAAAGGTTTATCAATGGAAAAAAACAATTTCTGCAAAAGTTGAAAATTAACACAAAAGAATCGAGTTTTCTAATGCCTTTTTCTTATCAGTAGTAAAAAGGATTTGTTGCCATAGTAGTTATTCAAATCACTTTCTATCGATATTTTAAAGCAATCGGATGAAAACGGACAACTGCTCATACACTCTTAATGGATCCATCAACACTTAATAGATTTATTAAATCGCTAGTTGAAGCAACTTTTTGACAGTGATTAAGTTCAAAGAATAGTAGAAAGATGTTAATGTCGTTGACATACAGCAGCTTTCTGTTATCTTGCATCTTGCATGACATACACCTGGTCGACGTTGAGGATGATGAACAGTATATGACCTGAGTCGTTGCCTTACGGTACCCCCGAGGGATTCGTGAAGGGTGATATATTTATTTGTACCAATTAGAGTGTGGGTTATAATACACAACAAAAACTTGTTCAAATATATACTTAAACATAGCCATGATACTTCTTCTACGGAATGAACATATACCATTCTACAGTTACGAGAATTAGTTTTTTCATACTTTTCAGAAGTTGAGAGTTGAAAGCATATCAATGTGCTTCAATCCTACAACGCTTTTTATTCTTCTCTGAACTGATGCTGTCAATACCCCGAAACATATGTCTCAACCTTTAATGTGTACGTTAGTTTTGTATCAACCGTAAACTTAGCAATTACCTCCTGCTTCGAAGATCAATACCCCTTCGAGTACGGTGAAGCAGCAATTCTTTTGAATCCAGCACCAATCATTCCGACCGGAGTCACTCCAGTTTAGGAGCACCAGTTCATTCTCCTTTACATTTCTAGAGTTTGTGTGTGTGTGTTTTCTTTTTTTGGTGCTGTCTGTTTGTGGCACCCCGGTACAAGGTCTTTAACTTTTGCGATCGATTTCATTACTTACTTGCAGCAGATTTATTCCACCTTTTTTCTACCCTGCACAGTCGTTCATGTAACTCAAACACATAATTTATTGGTATACATAAACTCAAACAACCGAACCAACAACAAAAAAAAACTGGAGCAAAAACTGGCAATTGCTTTTCTTTTTTCTCTTTCTCACTATTGCCCGATGCGAACCCGATTTTGGTCGCAAAAATGGTCAAAATTTCACCACCCAATACTTAGGGGTAGTTAAGGGTGAACTGTTTTCTTCCTCCCCTTCTTGGAGGGTTGTACTGTCTACTGCAACGCTGTCTAGCAAAACGAGATTCTCAGCCTCACCCTCGTAGGATTCCGTTTCGTGAGTCATGCCGTTGTGGTTTTTGGGGTCTCGGGGCGTTTAACCTCGACCGTAGCAACATGATAGCCGGAGCCATATTTATTCGCAGCGGTATGAAACAACACCCGACACCCGCCAACAATACTACACATTTCGTCATTTCGAATGGCAAACCGAACCCGTGGTGAGTCATACGAATGATGTTTAGAACCGTTTGCTTTTGCATTGTGGAACGGAATCGAGTCGGGGAGGGCTGTTAGACACAAATTAGAAAGGGCTTCGAGTACACTGGTGCAGCTTGGCTTCCGTCCATACTGGACGGTACTATCACCGAGAGAATAATGCAGTTAGCCAGCTTGGCCCGCCAGCCAGCAGGCTCTGGATTAATTGGTTACAGACGCAATGGTCGCTGATGGCCTCGATCACATGGTCGTCTCAACTTCAAATGGTCGACATCATAACCTCCAAACGACGACGTTCCACCGCTTCCAGGGCCAAAAGTTGTTGCTGCGGTTAAAGTGCTCCGTTCCGGTTTCGTACCGCCACGATCGAGTTCCAGCAAACTCGCCAAGGCTCGGAGATAATTGTATCGATGGTCCGAAGCATATGACCCCGCGGAGGCCAGGAAGTGTCTCTTTATCGGGAAGTGAACTCTACCCTACTCTCTTTGCGATTGCGAGCAGACACCGGGTATTGGGGCCCGAGTGACGCTGTCAAGGAAAACCAGCTTTCTCGTGCCTTCCCGGTAACGAAACCGTGCGCAAGGTAGCAGCAGGGTGCAGCAGCAGTCAACCTTGCACCACACGGAACGCCATACAGCCACCGCACGGAGATATCGATTCCCTTCGTATCGTTCACTTTCCTCACCGGCTTGGGTAG
Organism: Anopheles funestus; assembly: GCF_943734845.2. NCBI lineage: Eukaryota > Metazoa > Arthropoda > Insecta > Diptera > Culicidae > Anopheles > Anopheles funestus. The sequence continues at coordinate 23,676,906 of NC_064598.1, forward strand.
GCACCATCGCCCGGGTCAGGTGAACCCGGGCAAGAATAAGCCACTTTCAAGGAAGTTACTGCATGAATGAGACGAACTGCTTAACGAAAGCTGGAATTGATTGAAGCCACTCCAGTGTTGCATTGTTTGCGCGGTAATTTGCTTACGGGTTGGGGGGCCAGAATGGAAGATTGTTGCGCTGGCATCCCTTTTGAAGCCGCACGGGTGTGATGCTTTGCAGCGTGCGGAGCGCGACTGTGGATTGGATGCGGGAGTTGAACAATCAGCATCGTTTACGCTTTCTTAAGCGATCAATTGCTTCGTAATTTCATCGATGAATGTAAATGGGTTTTAATTGAAAGATCAATGGCGACCAGGTAACGAATGAGTGGAAAGTCAACCTAGTGTGGTATCGTTCATAACTGGCAAGTATGTTATTAACTTGTAATTTTCAGCGCGTGATGATATTTTTGTAATTTATTGTTCAACCAAAAGAGAATTCAATATAACATTTTCAATATAACATTGAAGATTTTTAACAAATTTAATTTGTACAATTTCAATTAAATGTATAATTTTGTTGTAAATATGAACTGGTGTAAGCAAACAAAATAATAAAAAAGATATTTAAAGAAACTTAAGAGAAACAGTTTGTTAATTATAATGCTAATTATTCATTCACAAATTGTCTATAAAATGAGACTTAACAAGATATCTTCAAAAACGAAATATACAAAATCTTAAAGCCCAATAGCCAAGCGAACATATAAAAGATAGGTTTAGCTATTAAGTTCAAACTATCTTAATTTGTGCAAAATAAGTTAAACTTGAATTCGACCACGCAAAGAATTTATTGTTGATGCATGAAAAAAAGTTTATAGAAACAAAAAAAAATTATAAAATGGACGATATTTGTTTGCATTAAGTGGTGGATGAATGGTTTATAATCTAGATATATGTATGTAAATATATTCTAGACAACCGACTTTTAACCGAGTTCTGTCATTAAAAACTGAAGCCAAATAGAAGAATGGTTGGCCACTAAAGTCGATCCAAAGCAAAGCATATCATTCTTTATTAAACTGGTTTCAGACATTTTCTCCAATAGTCGATACACAACAAATATAGACAAACAACGTATAGAAAACAGATCAAAGCTTCACAATCAAGAATCTAGTCTATCAAGCTTTAGAGAAATGGTTCAATGATTCATCCAGTCATGGGCTGAATGTAATGAGCAGAGATCGTCAGTCTAAATAGTCTAATAGTTCTTACTCGTATAAAACATTGTTTAGGACGAATAATAAAAAATATATGGTGCCATGTAATGTCTGGAACACGTGGAGTGTATTAGTATGAAGCTGAGTTTAACTTCTAGTACCATTACATCAGAACTAATGACCTAACTCATGGATAGTTTTCAGAGAGTTCACTAGTTGTCTTAAGCTTAAATAGCTGGTAGTCTTCTTGGTTGGCTGTTAATCATTTTTAGAGATAAAAACAGCTACAACATTTTCTTAAAATACTTACAATAACAACCTGAAAATAAATATTGTTAATTTTAATTCATGAAGAACGGCCTGGTCGTATTGCTAACATTGTTAATAACATATTTAACATATTAGCATCAACATTGTTTTCACGAACTCACGAACGAATGACGTAAAATCCCACAGAAATCCACACCATAGCTATTGTGCGATGGAATATGTACTGTTCACTTACAATATTTCATTTACGCCTCAATACAGACGACGTTATACAGTCACCATTATTAAAATTCGCGATGCATCTGCCCAATGTGGGAAGGGGAAATTTAACCTCACCAGCAACATGCATTTACCGAAATTTGCAACGATCTACACACATGTATCGTTGATGCACGAATATCGCAGATGCGTTCACTATTGAGATCCGATTAAGGAACCGAACTGCACTGGCAAACGGGAGAAACCCATAGCGATCGGTGGCCATAGCTAGCTGGCGGCTGGTAGTACGATGCTTTGCCACCAGCACCATACGGTAGAAAGGTTGTGATGGATTCGCTTTTATTTTCGATATGAAAAATATGCTACCAAACCGGTTTTTGGCCACCATGTTCGAACCGCGTATGATGGTTCGCCCCCGCGTACCTAGGTTCCAACACACGGGCTCATTCTCCTTCACTCACACACACGCTACCCTCTATCTCTGTTACACATCTCTACAAATTTACGCGATTGCACTATCGGGTACGGTGTGCCTTTGGAGCCCCTGGTGAAACGATGTTCGTCGTGCACAAGACCGTTTTTCTTGAGCAGAGAATGTAACGTAGCCGTCGTGTGTATCGTATGGCTCGTGCTAAATGGGCTAGGCAAATACATTCCTTTTAAACGGTTTTTTTTCGGTCTATCGTCACCTTAAAAATGATGGGTATGAACGGTGATTGAACGAAACGCATCGAGGTTCCATGAATAAATGCTGCAAATCATCATAAAAGTCATCTCGTGTACGATGCACCGAACGGTGGCGAATAAATAATATGAAATCATGTATCTAAGTGTCGATGGCAGGCAAAGGTTTTACAGCCTGAGAGATGCATGTTAATGTTGTGTTTTAGTTTTATCATAAAACGTGAATGCATCTGTATAATTATATTTGCATACAATTTCCATATAATGATCGATTAAATGTAAATGAATCAAAGTAAAAGGAATATAACAAAAACTATAATTTTTCTGAATTTTTTGTAACTTAAAATTAATCATTATCTGAAAAATAAAAACATGATATTTTATAAACTTGCTCAAGGATAATAAATAGGTGATAATAAGTAATTTTTTAATAGTTATAGTTTAAAATAATTTGATTTTTAAATAAAACACAATATTAGACAAAAATAACAAAATAAAAAATATAGCGAAAAAAAAACAAAAAAAAAGATAACAATAGATGCAAAATACACTACAAAATAAATAGTTACAATTGAAACATTATTACCTTTTTGCCTTTTAGTTTCATTTTACATCTAATTGGCATTCCGATGTGCAGACTTCGTGTTTACAAAAGCTACAATAGCATGGCGTACACACGATGCGTACCGCACTATCGGTCCTCGCAAATCCCGTATGACGAGATCAAATGCCATGCTGCCGTTGTCTGACGATCGATTCACTCGCGCAAAAGGTTAGCGAAGGTGAATTATGATGATCGTGTTGCTTCTGGGTGTGCTTTCTGTCTTTGTTTGCTACGGTAACTAAATAGCAAAACATGAAAGGTCAACTGCGGTAGATCAGTGTAATGGAAAGAATTTTTCATTTCGATAAAATCCTACTATACCCGGCGGATGGAAGCAACCGAAGCAATTCTGGCGTAGCAATAGGCTCCTAAACCGGTACAAACACTGTGAGTGAAAGTTAACACACAACAAACCTAACTAGCTAAAACAACAGGTTCAGGTTCAGGTTGGTTTTTGGTGTAACGTTTTAACTGAAGCATGCGTGCGATCGTGTGACAAACGATTGATGGTTTCTTACGCATTGTAACATTATGCTATTTAAATTCCAAACATGCAATGGGCTGATCTCGTCACAGCTTGAACGGGGTAACGAATTTCAGCCCTTCCCATGTCCGGTTTTTTGTGTTAACTTGTGTTTCTTTTTGTCATCTGCTGGCACTGTCAACTTAAAAATAAAATAATAGAAGCTGCTCTGAAAAAAAACTGCACCATTCGAAGAAAGCAAATGTGTGTAATAACGGTAACAGCATCGACTAAACAAAAAAATCACTCAAAATACAATAAAATCCCTCACATGCATACGCAATTTTCTCCGAAACACGAAATATGTTTCAACGGTACGCGGTTTCCTCGAAAGTACGCGCAACAGTGCAAAGCAGCAAAAACAACTAATGACGTAGCGGCATCGGAGATCGTGGCAGGTTTCGTGATGGATATCGGTTTCGCGCGAAAAATTCACAATCGGAAGCAATTTATCACATAACGGGCGAAACACTCTCATGGTACCGTGGCACTACAGTTCGTCTCCACCTTTTTTTTTTTTTGGTTGCAAAAAAGGACATTTCCACGCTGCTAATGTACGGCAACGAACGAACGCAAAGAGACGCACCGCATGAACGTTTCGGGAGTTTTGTATTAATTTTCGTATTGCTTTGGTTTTTTGCACATTGCTTTGCCACCGGGTACGGCCAATCGGATGGTGAATTATGTGAGCAAGGAGCAGAATTTCAAGCGTGAAATTATTTCAATTTTCCCTTCATATTGAATATCAATTCATCGCATAGCGATTGGTGGTTTGTGTGCTTGTGCAGAGTCGCTCCAAACAATTCAATAATAGTTTCATGTTCCATAAGCGCGGCGGGAACTGCTTGATGCATTAAAGTGAAAATTTTAAACGGCTTCGTTCAATTTTAATACGATTTTAACGATAGTTTTCATGTATGGAATTATGATATGTTAGCTGGTTTGGATTTCGTTTCATCACATGAAAGCAGGGAGGCTATTATTTAAAATAAAGTTATCCAACTATGATTAAGTCAGCCTAAACTATTTTATATTTTGAGTTTTATATTCATGTTCGCGCTAAACGACATTCATATGCATACCACACGACAGTCATTTAAATTATAAACATTTAAAAAAATCCATATATTTTAAGCTTATAATAATTCTTAGGATAAGACTTAGAATTTAAAATGAGTCTGTAAATTAAACTCAGTTCCAGTAAGTATGGTGAACAGTTGCTATTTTTTAACAAAAAAAAAACATTTTAATTCGCCTACATCATCTCATCAAGTTCAATCAATAATAAAACCTCAAAGCATTTTACCTACAGAACCTACGCACACCTGCCATATGTACCTTTCCGTACTAGCTGAACATTGCATTCTAAACCACAAACATTATTAATCTGCCGCTAAAACGAATTGGTCTGGTAAATTACTCACAACGCAGGAATGTGATCCTTAATTATGGTGTTGGCTGGCGATTACCATTAGTTGTTGAATGCATCCAACACATTCACCACTCACTTGTACCAAGGTTTTTTGCTGTATGAAAAGAAATCTATATTGAGCTGTTAGTTCGCATTACCCGACCCCCGGTCAAAGATGCATTTGTTCGTAACAGCTTGTTAGTAGTCAAATTTTAGGTCAATATCGATGCCAAGTTCCTTTTCCAAACATTATACACAACGTGTGCTGCCATCTGCAATTTAGATTTCAAACTTTACTCTTCTCCTTTCTTCCTCGCTCCTCCATAAACTCCACCATTTTGTAGGGAAAGGTCACCATTGTGCTATGTCCGAAAAACAAGCAGAGTTTAGTGTAATTACATGCACAAGTGACAGTATTAGTAGGGCAGTTTTTTTTTGCCAACCTCGCCGCACACAGGTCAAGTGCAACGTCGATCGCGTCATCGTTAATCGATCGACAAGGTCGATGCAGGTGTATGCGTTGGTGGAAGTGTTCCAAAATCAGCATATCGCTTCAGCGAGTCGCTGATACAGCAGAATCTACATGCTTTCGAGGATCATGAAGTAAAATCGGTAAGAGGCATGGAGTTCCCAGCTGTTTCAATGTACAAAAAGTGAAATGGAGTAGGAACATTATAGTTGCCTGCGAGTGCCTTATTTCATTTCCCGGTACCGATGCATTCCAGTGTTTGGATAAACATTTGTACACTGCACTATCGTTTTAGTCATTCGATACCACGTCTGACTTTAACTGACGCTAGCTAGCTGTGTGAGGGTGGGACGGTACAGCCCCCGAGGAGAGGGAGTCGGAGAGAGTAGGCGGGCTGAAAACAACGGAATAATTTAATTGAATTCGAAATTGGGCAGTCAAGCGAGTGAGTGGGCAATTACACGGCGACCGGTTGAACGATATCACGATGAGCCACGATGTTAGCCGGTGAACCATGTTCCTAACCATCGCTGCCATCATGCTGGGATGCTGGGGAAATGGTGCACCTTGTGCCCAAAATGCGCACTATCCAAAGGTTCTAGGTGGATGGACGAATGGTGGCCTGAAGTAGCTGTACATTATTTACAAAAGGTATCGAACATCGCTACACAGTCTACATCCGGCAGGTGAATATCAACGGCACGCTTTCATTAGCAGGATTAATGTAGTCATCCATGAGACATCGATGCGAGCGTTGCGTACAGGGTAATGAATTTATTTCAAGCACACAACAGTGAGTGTATAAGCAAGTGATTAGCCATATTGCTACTGTGTATCGTGCGTTGTTGTACAATACAATGTTTGGTTTTTAAATTGTAATGGATAACATATCAAACTACTCCATTGCTGTTGAACTAAACAGAATTTTGATAAACTTTTTTGAATGTTTTGAAGATGACTTCTAGTCAGAAGTCTTGTTAGTTAGATGACATGTTCTTTAATGTCATCGTTCGTTATATAAAATACAATGTTTGGTTTTTAAATTGTAATGGATAACATATCAAATACCTTCGTTGCTGTTGAACTTAACAGGATGTTGATCAACTTTATTTGAACGTTTCGGAGAAGTCTATCACCGGGTAATGAGCTTCATTCTTTAGTTAGATGACATTCATGTGTCCTTCAATGTCTCATTTGTAGATTGCTGCTTCTTTTAAAATTGATAGAATAGATTGAATAGATATTTCAGTATTTTAGGATGATTCTTCATGACATTTGTAACAATTAACATAATTATTTCTCATTTATTATTTATTTTATTTTACTCTTTCAAAAGTAAAGAGAAACATACTTGTCTTACTGCAACGAACGAGATTAATTCTGCATACGTGGTTAGATAATCAATGAAAATGATTTATTGTAATCAGAGGCGGATTATGTGTACACAGCGGCCACGAAGAGACCCAAGCTGGAGGGATTCTAATCACCGAGGTTACCAAGAAGTTCAAAAATTATATTTTTAATATTGTGTTCTTTATGTATTGGCACTTGTTCGTTAAAACTTGAAGTAAAACCTGGGTCAGGGCCCAACCACCTGCAAACTTTAAGAAACCTTCGTGCTAAGTAACTTATTAAAATTCATTAGACAACATTATTTGGAAGTTACAAGTATGTATGTATAAGCAAAAGAAAATCAGAATAAAAGATTTTTAATGTGAATCTTTACATTCTGGATGGATTTATGTTTCCCCCAACTTAACGATACTGTTTTCAACAGAAAGTAACATTTTTCCTAACCAACATAAGTCATAAGAAACTCGTTAATGTAGATCTAGACACAAAAAAGAAGAAAAACTTATCTTTTTTTCATACATCTTTTATCGTTTTACATACGGATGATTTAATATTACTAGGAACGGACATCTTCATATGATCGAATAGCAGTAATTATACTCAAAAATCATTTATCTTAAAGTCGCTAAAACGCAAAAGATACCATTGCCGCACCGTTACAATATCCAAAACAGCAGTGAAAAACATCGATCCGCGCCGTCTGTTCCGCTTCACGGTGTTTCAATTCTACCAAACTTCCAAAGAAATGCCACCGCCCACCGTTTTCCTTTCGCTCGTATATGTTTGAAATGAAAACATTACTTTTAATTGCCCGGCCAATGTAATGCGCACCGAATGTCACTACTACCAGCCACTAATCCTACCGTCCATCCATTCGTTCTCTCCCTCGACGATGCATCTCCATCGAACCGCTAGACGGCGTGATTCGGTGCTGGGTTGGTTTTACGGCTGAAAGCCAAAATCGTACCGTGCGCGAAACCAGAAACGGATCCGGGAATGGTGGTACCTACAATCGTCGTCGACATCATCCCTATCGGTCCAATCCCCGTACATTCTATAAAACCACTCGATGGACGATTCCCGATAGACCGGCCAAAAATAAGCCAGCACGCAACCTTCAAATCGGTATGGGACCGTCCAGTGTACGGTGCATCCGCTCCTGGGTGTATCACGTCACCTTGCTTAATATTCGAGCCCTGTCATGTTTCACGCAACTTCCAACACACACACAGAGAGAACTTCTTCCACCTTATGTTCCAGTGTTCCACTTGTTCGGAGTTTATCCTTTCCTGCGGAAACGGAACAGCGGCGATGTTACAAACGATTATTAGATAAATTGCTTCTACACATCTTCCGCTACCCTCGCCTTTCGGATTATTCTGACCCCATCATCTAGCGTATCCATCATTCGTACCGGGGAAACTGAGCGCTATCGGCCGGGTAACAACCAATGCCGACCGACTTGCCGTAGAAGGACAAGCGAAAATCCAATTACGCGCTTCCCCACTGTGTCAGCTAACTGTTTGCCGTCCGCGTTCCATGTACGGTCGGTCGTCGCTTCGTTTCATGCATTATGTCTCTCCTAACCCGCAACTCGATTCTTTCCAGCTTTTGGATAAAATTGAGGTCTTTTACTGTTCCATTCCCGGCTAAAACTCCCCGGGTGGGTATATACGGGTGGAGCGTATTTAGGTTAAAGGGGTAACAGACACTTTAGAACGTGTGCAGAACACTTCGAACCCCACGGATATGGTAACCATTCGCTCGTGGGTTCAGTGCCGCTTTTACAACGACACTACGTTTGCCCCAGGTTCTACGCAAAAAGGGTCACTTTTAGACCACAAACTTTCCGGGTTTTGCGATACTTTTGGTTTGGTGGTCCGGGTCCAACGAAGATATATCTGAAAATTCTATGGAAGATGCAAAATAGTTCACAACGCAACAAGTTGTGTTTCCACCGTTAGACATCTCATCTCACCGTTGACTGTCTTTTGCATGAGGCGTCTTGAGTCGTTCCCCTTTTTTGGTTTTCCGGTGTGTCGTGTGACATAAGCTTATTAAGTGAGGTGGCGTTGCAAAGCATCTTGAACCGATACGTACCGGTACCGAGCAGCCTGACCACCAACCGTTCCTATAACCGATGCAGTGGTAAAGATTTTGCACCAACTCAAGGTCGTTTCTCTTTCCAAGAAGGTAAGGAGATGGTAAGGAGAGTGTCTAAGTGTTTCGATCTGGCTAAAGTTGCAAACACCATCTCCACATGCCATCGTTCATCATAAGTATCTCCGTCAGTTCCCAACACTAGACGACTCGGTGTTATAAAGCATTGAGGTGTATATAGGTGATTGTGTGTGTGTGTGTGTGTTTGTATAAAATGAAATGTAAATTTATTCTTACCACCATCGAGTTGTCGTGCCTAAGGGTGCGGGTTTTATGCAAACACACACACACACACATACATACACAGATTTCTTGGGTTTTGTGTGGTTGCTTACTCTCCCAAAACCAGAACAAGTGGTCTGCCGGAATCTTCAGCATCGGCTCATAAACGGCATCTCTTTCGACAAAATGCCGACGTCAGCAGTAAAGCTATGGCCAGTATCTGAAGAATTCGGGAAGAAGACATACCCATAGTCGGTTTGGGTGCTTTTTGTGTTACCGGTACACAGCTTAAGGTTGTTCTGCACTGCATGTCTGCTTTCATCTTCGTTGGCGTATAAATCGCATGATATGGTTTGACCTTGATGTATTCACGAATGCATTCAGTTATGTGGTGATGTGATGTGGCATGAAACGGAGTCTAGAGAATGATTTGCTTGCATGAAGTTAGCATTTTTGTTTGTTGCCTTTTCGGTTTTTTTTTCATTAGACAACGTAAAGCAACGAACTCTCGATGGAAGTGACAACACGGTGCCCAACATGTATCACACATTCCGATGGCTTCACATCAATGCCAGGAGTGGCTGGCTTTGGTGACGCTGGTGAATATTTACTTTAAAATATTTTAATCCCGTCACTAAACGCGTAGCAATTGTTGCGTTCGCGATCGCGATTCAATTTTTTTTGCGAAACTCTATTTAAAAAAAGTTGCGAAAAGTCTCTATACGTGTATTTTCAGCGAAAAATCACTATTCGAAGAGTGACTTGACGGCACGACAGTTTTCTGTAATGGCGGCCAGGATAACTCGATTGTGCTGGCAATAGCAAGGTAAACTAATACTAATTCAATAAATTAGATCGGTTGAGTGTCGTTAAATATTGTAAAGTTTATATGGCAAATATTTTAAAATGGAGTACCTTCAAAAGTACGTACGTACGAAGTACGTACGTGTTGAAAATAATTTTTGCGAACGTAAATACTATTTTTAAAACAGAAGAATGGCTGTTAATTCGAAACAAAAACTTATCTCGTGGACATTTCCCGACAAAAAATTCTATAAATTTGCCAATCTCCTAAGGCTATAGGCTTAGCTTTTTTGGGAAATTTAGCAAAATTTATAAATTGATGTATCTTAATGCAAATTTGTTGAAAGAAACTTCTTTTCACTCAAATAATGCTTTAAATAAAAAATGAAGAATAAATAATAAAATTGAAAAAAATAAAAAAAATGAATATTTCCTATAGCCTTTGCTTTTTTTTGGGGGAAATTTAGCAAAATTTTATAAATTAATTTATTTTATTGCAAATTGGTTGAAACACGTTTCTTTTCACTCAAATAATGCTTTACATAAAAAAAAGAATAGAAAATAAGAAAAAAAAATAAAAAAGCTAAAAATTTAAAAATTTCCTAAGACACAATTTAATAAATTAAATTGAAAATAATATAATAGTTTTAATCTCGTTTCCCAAATACAATGTAAAACATTTGTACCATTTCTTAATGTGTTGAATTCTGTTGAGTATTTTATTCACGAAAGTTATATAATAATTTAAACAATTAGAGTTTTTTGTAATGATTTTCGTTGTTCAAAAGATCACACCATTGCTGTAATACAACAAAAATGCTGAATGTAACATACCAATCACCTGAAGATAAATATTAAAGTAAGCTTTCAAAACAAGCCATAATTGTGCACTGAAAATAATGACGAAAAAAACCCCACTTCTACCAAACCAACAATGCAATAGAACAATATAAAACCGGAAATGGATCGGTTAATTTTCACCTCACACCATGATATGTACAGCAACATGCTAAACGGCGTTTGTGGCCTACCGCATACACAGGCACACATACACCCGACGAATGTTATTAATGATTTGCAACGTTGTGATATTATTAATTTGTCTAGTGCTATTTGAAATCATGCTTCCAGCTCATTTACATTAAAATTGAAATGAATTATGACGTGTGCCGTGTGCCCACACAATCCCCCCATCCCCGGGAAGGAATGTCGTCGTCGTGGAAGAGTATAACAAAAGCATGCAAAAACAAAAACATGAGCACATACACACACACACAATAATAGTAATGTGCAGCACATCAATCCTGCTGCAATCAATCGCTGTTTGACCCAATTTTCACGCTCGTTTGCATTCGCCGATACACACAAAACACTTTCCACCGGAGGCTTCTTCACCATGCTGCCATCGGCCGACTGTTGGCTGTACGATGGGATCCGAATGCATCGATGCATAATGCAGCAATGCATTTTGTGCAATGGGTTTGTGTTTAGCATGTGTTTTGTTTGTTCGTTTGTTTGTTACTCATTTTATTGTTGTGGCAATTTTTTGTTTGCTGGTACGAATTATCAAGCTGGTTGAGCTACTTGTTAATCGAATCGAGCCGGGTAGCATTATGTTGCCCAAAAAACTAGTTCCCACCCTGTTTGGCACGGGCGCCCAAAACGTAATCGTTGCCGTAACGCCTAACCAAACAGCCACACACACGTGATCGTGATCGCGTTGTGCAAACAGTGAACAGAAAAAAAAAGATTCGACTATTCAGCTCTCCCATAATGCTTGACGTTGCTCGAACTGCATCGAATGCAATTGGTTAATTATTTGTATGCACGGTGGCCGATGGATGTTGGGCGTGTGGGAGGAAGAGATCGGCTTGTTTGCGTACGATGCGTTCGATTTTAGGCACCAAACACACACAGATTGGTGAATTTGTTGCTCTTCCTTTGCTGCTCTCGTTCGTTGTTTGATTATTTGGTTGATTATTTCACCCCTCACAATCCACCAGCCCATTGCATTCCAAAGCCCAACAGGTGCAGAAGCGGGCCAAAAAACCTATCGCCAAAAATTTGAAATATCAAACAAAAAACGGTTGAAAACTCACAACACTATTTGGGCGGACCATTTCAAAGAACGATTGTGATGCGTTCTGCACACTTCACGATCGGTGCCACACACACACATGCTCCGGCACTGGTCACGTTGCAACTTTCTGTTTGAGTTGTTGTTGCTGCTCTGTATGCACCATCGGATAGCGCCGTAACGGGGCGCAATGTATGTACCAAAACGAACCGAATCGATACGCAATATGATGTGTTTTAATTTCTTTATGCATACTTACATCACACCGTAGAACGAAATCCCATTCGTAAGCATTCATTTAATAATGCGATTACTGCACCTGAAAGCAAATGTTTTTCTTTTGTTTTGTTTTGACCGTAACATATTACTACATCCTGCTTCCCGCGTAGGTCGGAAGCTTATTTGCTTTTAATTACAATGATCGGCCTATAATTAAACTTCCTTTTTTTTGGGCGAATCGAGCCGAGAAACAAACAGAAACCTATACACGGAAGCTACTTTGTAGCCCATCACGCTCGAAAATGCACGGATTAAGGGAGAGGAATTGTTGCGATGTTTTTGATGCTCGTACCGTATCGATTGGACATTTGGACAAATAATTTAAATAGTGAGCCTGAGGTTGCTTTTTTACGCCCAAACCCATTCCGTCACATCCATTTACCGTCACACGGTGACACGGTTGTACGGCAAGATGATTTGGGAAGATTTATTGAGGCCAAAAACCCAACCAGCACCGCATAAAACGACAAGGGGTTCTGGTTTCGTAAAATGGTGTGCGCTTAAACCGATCATCCCTGTCATCCCTGTCATCCCTTTCGAGAGAAGGTTTCAATCGATCGTTAATAGAACTCGGCCATTTTATTTCTTTTTTTACCCCGTTTCCTTCACCACAGCGGTAAACGAAATCCGACCATTGTTGATGTCATGTTCCCTTCCCGTTACCCACACACACATGGACGCGGGTCCGGACAGATTGCGCTTCGGCTCGGTAAGGTGAACAATAATGGGATAATTTCCGGCAACCTTTGGCAACTCCCAAATGAACCGCAAAACGCAAAAATCCTATCGAGAATTTGTGTCCTTTTTTTTTTTGGTTGGCTATTTCTTCTTTCGAGTCCGGTTGTTTGGTCATTGTTGTTCGTTGATGAATGATTGATTGGATTCATCGTTTTGCTCCATTTCCGCTTGGCACAATCTTTCCCGCTTGTGGCACGTACCCTTTGATCTTACCATTTCCCTTAAGTTCGTCCCCTTTGCCAACGCAAAACTGTCGGCTTCTTATGTCGCATCTATGTCGTCCCATCAACGTCCCGAAACCCCGTGCCCATTTCGGCCGGGCATCCTTTTCGGTCACACATGAAAAATGACACACATGGAACTTCATTTCCTTGATGGTTCGATTCATTCCGTTGCCGATTCCCGATTTGACCGATGTCCCCAAAGTGAGCAATTCATGCTAATTTTTTATGTTGCTCTTTTTTATGCCGTCTTTGCATTGGCTTTTGTTACGGTTTTTGGTTCAGTTCAGCCTTCACCGTGTAACGATCCTCTTCGGACATTGGACGGCCAGTTTTTGGCCAGTTTTGTACACCTTCCGCCGGGACAATGCTAATCAAGGTGACTTCCGTTTCGATGGAACGGACGATGGTCATTACGAATGGGTGTATACGTTGAAATAGGAAACACCTGCTCCGGGTTCCTCTTGACCAGTCCCTGGTGCTGGTCGATTCCATTCGATGCTCGAGAGCGGAATGATGGATTCCTTCTTCACGTGTGCTAGACTCATGGGAAAACGTTTACAACACTTCCGGTGGGAATTACTATGGTACGTATGGTATGGTCGTTTGAGATTTATTTTTATCTCTGTCAATGGTATTAGGATTTCTATTTGCTTTTGCATTCAACGGAGTTTTTTTTCCTTCTAATAGAGTTTAACAAAGCAACAGCTTTAGGAAATGTTTATAGAAACAAAATTACAGTATTTTACATCAGAAGTTGAATAAATTATTTTACATTTTCAAATGTCACCATCAAACAATTTCATTCTTTTCAGCATTTAGATTGAAGATTAGATTTAGATTGAAGTTGATACTAAAGCCCGCATTAAAAATAACAACAACAAAATTATGTAAGTATGTTTATGTAAAACACATAACAAACCATTAAAATATACTTTAAATTAGGTATATGTGTAAAGAATTATTTTTAGTTAAAACGTAAGTTGTAGCAAAGCATATTTTCAACATCATCAAAATGTTAGTCTTAGTTGAATGAAACATCCTGAAAAATATAATACGTTATTAAAATGTAGAAAGGATAAAGGATGAAAAAGGTAAAATAACAGAAAAAAGCACAACTAACAAAAACGAATCGCAGACAAAAACAAGCAAAAATAGAATGGAACATACATTAGCATAATATTCGAATTTATTTTCAATATGTTTTGAGATTTTCCTAAGAAAAGATTACAAGCGGAATATTATTCATATATTGAATGCCAACATTAGATAGTGAACAGTAAATTAAGTAGGTAATTTGAATGTTCTATCAATCATCAGTCAGCTGCTGCCAGTAGCGATTACTTAAATTAATAAACCATTTTTTATTAAGATCAATCGTAAATGAGAGCTGTAGGACTTAATAGACTAAATGGATGTTAATATTGACTTACTAAACAAGTCAATTCAGTTCTCAATAATTGAAAAATAAGAAATTCTCTCTTGCTACGTTTTTCGTTTCATATTGTTTATCTCTTCTGTTGAATTAATATTATATTATTCTCCTTCTTATATACAGTACAGCTTTTCGAAGGAATACCATTTATTCATGTAGCAACAGATATCTTCAAGCATTCCAACGAAACACTTCCTCAAACCCGGCCATAACTTTTCAAGATTGACATCCACCCCCAATCCCAATCCTAATCGTGCACATGGTGCGCAAATCATTGCCAACAGCATCTTCCTTTTCCACCCCGATATTCAAGTGCAATGCCGTTCGTTTGCCAGTTTCAAAACTATCACGAAAACTGCACCACAATCCACCACGGGGGCGAAAGCAAAATGGTGGAAATTGATGGAAAAAGTTTTTCATCTCCCAGGATACAAATAAAATGGTGCAATATCCTTTTCGTTCCGCATGCAGTTGAAGCGATGCGTGGAAGTTCGCGAAACCTTAATCCGGATGGTGTGTGTGTGTGTTTTTTTCTTTCTTCCAGGCCCCATTTCAAGGCGTACTTCTATCAGTGTCACCGCGTGACAGATGAAACAGTGAAGAGAAGCCAAGCAACAAATAGAAAACCGATACAACTTGGAAACACGCAAAACGGAGCATGTACCCCCATCGTGTGGAACTGGAGTATTGAACGGGAGGAGAAGAGAGCAAGAAAAAAGTAATCAGCGTTCCAACCAACAGTCCTTAGTTGCACTTATCGGTTTAGCGGAAAAGGGAGTGGAAAAAAGTGGATTCACACAGAAAGAGAGAGAAAAAAGGAAAAACTATTGACAATCCTTTCGATGACATTCGTGCTACTTTCCCTCTTCGTACGATCGCCCGATCCTTGAACATATTGCCATACTCCACCAGTACGGAGCTGGAGCCCCATACCCATCGGTGACAGTTTCGTTTGTTTGGCATTTGGAGTTCGTTTTATTTTAACTTTTCCACGAACATTTTCCCCCCGTCACCGTAACTGTTGGCACCACTGACAGTTGCGTTTCCCTAACGAGCAGCGCTCTGCCAGCAAGCTGCCGTGACGATGAGAGTGCAATGGAGTAGCGCTTTTCCGCTTCGGAAGTGCCGTGTGACGGAAAAGCGCTGCGTCCGGGAATGCTACATTTTCCCACCGTGACCACGGTGAAGCAGGTTTTTGCATTGCACATAGCACCTTTTTTGCGTTTAGTTTTGCAACCGATGCATTGGCCCGCGTATCCGACATCCGACAGAGCGTTGTTGTGAATGTGCTGCAGCCTGTCAAGGTGGGAAGCTTTTCCAGCTTATTTCAGTTGATTTGGAATCGCATTCAAACAAACGGATGCACTGGATCATTCTAGCTGTCCTTCTTCTGTTGGTGAGCGTGATTTTCTACCTGTACGGCATTCCTGAAATAGCCCGGAACATGGAACACAGGAAGTGCATGTTGGCAGTAATTCGCTGGCAGGTGAATATCCTACGCTCGTTAACCCGTCTCCTGTGCTTGATACAGTGAGCTGAAGGTGAAAGCTTGTCGACACTAAATGAAAGAAATGGAGGAAAAAGGGCGCATACACACATTCCACACTTCAGGATCACGATGTACTTGGTAAAGCGTTAAAAAGGTTATTTTTGATTGATAAAACGTTTATCCTTGAAATATTTACTTATGTCATCGAGCAATCAAATTCCTGGCATTTTACAATCGATGTCGTTTAGAATTCAAAACAAAAAGGAATAATGTTGTCTTCTCCCTGTTGTAAAGAACACTTTTTTTTGCTATTCCATTCTAATATTTGAAAGTAGTTCTGAGAAATGACATGATTTGTCTAGAATTTTGGAAAAACAATACTCCTGTATAAAAATTTTTTCCACAAAACGACTAATAAGCTTGAATGAGTTTAAAAATAGGGCGGTTCTCTGTAGTATCTTCACAACTCAACAATTCGATCTTCTTATATCCCCCAGCAACATAATTTTACACTAAGTTTGCGTTTAATGAATTTTTTGATAAGAATCGTTCAAATGAATCTTAAGTGAAAAGTTTTGAGTGAATTCTGAAAGAATTCAGGAATCATAGGACAGTTATGAATCAATGAAATATCATCGATTTCTGATGATTAGCAAATTTTGAAAAAGTAGTCCAAATTCTGTTTGTATTAGTCTTAACAATCAAAGTTTTTCTGAGCAGCGCTATTTTGTCATATTAAGGTTTTTTTACGAAGTTAAAATTTAATATACATTTAATCATGAATCTTTACATTTCTAACGAGATTTATTTCTATGCTTTGATAAATTGACGAGCCTTCAAAGCTTAGAAATTATTCAAAATACGGCATCAGTGTAAGTAATTAGATTTAAATTCTCAGCCAGAAGAGCAGAAATTTCATGAATTAACAGTATTCTAATTGGTATGCAAAATATTGATTATTTAAAGTGGTGATGATGCTATCATTTCAATAACGACTACCAAGAATCTCAACTACCAGAATCTCGAACACTTGGCAGGCATGGTAGCGTAAAGCTAGGTCTTTGGAGTAGTCGGACAGCTGAGTCGCTTCCCATTTTCCCCTTTTGCTGACATTGAATTACGAAACCGTACAGGAACGATTGCATCGAAATGTCATCGTGTCATTCCCTGCGCAAACATTACAGCATTACATTAACCGGCGAGGGCGCACGCTCACGCCCCTTTCTCAATTCCCTGCCATGTTCGGGACTTTCACCTAATCACGCCGTCCATCTTAGCCGATGATTGCCGGCATTATGAGACGCAGAAGTAAACACGTTACTGTCACGCCGTTAGATAACGCCTCGGGGACACATCTACCGTGAGACGACCGTTTCAAAATTCAAACCTTTCTGCCACCATCATAATCGAAACGCGATAGCAGGGAATAATGGTGGCTGGGTGGCTGCGGAACTGTTGACGGTTTCATTTGACACTTTTTGTTCACTGTCTGCGTTTTCTTCTCTCTCTCTGTGTGTATGCTTGAAGAACGTGCGTCTCAATCACCTTAGCATATGCCCGGATGAGGTGGGTTTTTTTTCTTTTTGCAAAAAAAAAAACCATAAAAGACGTAGAATAAGTTGGAGAAAAGTGAAGGAATAACTGCAGATTGAAAATCATTCCTCCTTTAAGATGCATCATCCTGATTGTGCTTTTCGCTGAATTCGATTATTGGAAAATGTCCCCCGTAGTGGGATCGTGGTGTCGTTAATGATGACGAACAGCCGTTAATGCTTGTTTGCCAAGCGCCACACAAAGCGTCCATTTTCATGGTACTGTGCCGGTGACGGTGCTTTAATGGGGCTGCCAAGCGCCGTACAACAATGGCCCCTTGCGCTAGACCCATAACAATTGACACTGGCGAACGTGTGGAGTTCCCCGTACACCAACGCGGCAGGGTTGGACAGGATGCTGCCGGCATCTGGTGTGTCGAATATTTATCATATCAATAATCGTTACGGGTATTGTTTACATTTTTCCCCCTGTCCCATTACATGGGGTGGTTGGGTTTTTGGCAGGTCGCCCTTCAACCACACCACCACTACCGGGAGTTTGGATGCCGTGTGCCGAATCGAAATGATGTGCCTCCTGGACATCAGGACAAGGAAGCGCCAGTAACAGAAAGACAGCAAGAGACGGTGGAGGAGGTGATGTAAAATTTATTCATTTAATTTTTACGATTATAACACCGCGTCCGATCCGTGGGTTGAATAATGGACAGCGATCCAAATGCTCATCGGTGGCAGTTTCGAGTGGTGGTGGTTTCCACGATTCGCGTTTCGAGGGGCATTTCTTTTTTTCCTTTTTTTTTTTGGGTGGGAAGTTCGGTTGACAGCGTGCGCTGTGATGCAATTTGTAATGGTGATCCATTTATCAATTGGATGGCGTGAGCAACCGAACTGTTTGATGTTGGCCAGACGGCCGGGAAACCGCAATAGTTCACAAGAATTGAATGAAATCATACATTTTTATTTGCTGCCGTGCAGCTGAACATTAAGTCAACAAAATGGATCGATGCACAAGAATTCCAATATGTGCGTTACAGTTTAGTTGCGCATTGTGTTGATATTGATCATGAAATTTACGAATCATGAATTTATGTTTAAATCTGAACTTTGTTTATTTTAAAAATTCGTTATTTGAATTAATACTACGGATAAAAAACAGTTACTTAAATTTAATTAAAAGTTATGTTTATGGTTGAAAGCAATTAAAAGTGTGAGATATTTTTTTTTTTTTTTTTGCTCGGTTAGAACGGCCTGGCCATATCAAGCCTTATTTTACGACGTAGTGAGATTAATTTACTCTATTTATATTCTTTCTTAAATCAAAGAACAACATCGTAAAGTGTTAAAAAAAACTCAACCTTTACACGATTTTTTAATTGAATTGACAAAAATGAGACCATTTTTTGATGTTCTTAAGTAGATTTGTAATAAATAGAGGTAGTTCTCTGTATGTTTAATTTGAATTTATACAAATCTTTCCCAGCAAACACATTCGTCAAAAAAAAATTAAGAAAAAAAGTTTTTTTAGCTCATCCAGCAGTTTACTTTATATTATAAAGCCTCTTTAGAAAACCTAATTGACCTAATTAATTGTAATTTATGTTTTCTATTCATATAATGCATCGGAATTCACCTTCAGAACAGAAACCAACCCGAAACGTGAAAACCCCATGTCTAAAAATAACTAAATTGTCTTTACAAATATGATTCGATTTGCCCTCAGGTATCAACGGTATAGTAAACTTCACAATACCCAACCATCGGCACAACAAACATGTAAATGCTTATCACATTGCTCAAACCGATCGAAAAAGCATGTTCCTACAGCAGGAGCATGTAGCGCGTACGAAAGCGGTTTCTTTCGTACGGTGTGACTAGTTTGGCCTTCCCCTAATGGTGCGAGCGCCGTCCGGATGGACCACGATGCCGTGAGGGGTTGAGATGAAGCACGGCGAGATGCGGGAACTCGATGTGACATCTTCAAGGTGAGTGAGTGTATGTTCTGTTCTAAAAGGTGGCCCAAGATCCGGGACAGGAATTTCATAACCACCGCCAAAGTGGATGAATTTGCAATGAATTATGGTGCAGACGGCTACGTCCGGGTTTTGTGCGCTCTTCGTGAAGTGGAGAGGGTGTCGAGATGGGTTTGTGGTGCACATCTTTCAGCCATACGTAGGCGTTTACGTGCATTCTCTTCGTTTGAAGGTTGGAAAATGCTCCGTAGCATTTCCGTACCCTCCATGCGGTAACGTCTTCGGCAGGCGCACGAACAATACGATTCGTTAGAGTGGCAGAATCGATTACTGGAGGGCTTTCCAGGAGTATCAAACAGCAGATACAGATTAATGTGCGGCCGAACTTTTGCTAGCAGTGGGACGATACCTCACTCCGCATCAAATACTCGCGCCCGCCGGTACGTGATGCTTGATTTTAGCCATCTTCAACACACGCAACACATATATAAATGGAAAAGGGTATTATTTGGAGACACTCAGCCATATGGACACTGTGAACAAACTAGCTTTCTTGGTAACGATACAGCAAGCAATCTTCAAGACAAGTAAATCCTACTATTCCTGGGATTTTCAAATCAATATCCTTCGAAGGCAAACGTTTCTCGCTCCCCCTGCAAAAAAAAAACCTTGTTGTGGTTGGTAATAATTTCTCAATTTACACTCGACCAACATTTCGCTCCAAACGATGATATGATTGCGGTATACACTTACGGAGCACTTTCAAGAAAAACGGCATACGAGTTGTGATGATGAAAACAAATTACAAGTATCGAACACCGCAACACCGTACCAGCACCAGCCGTATGGTACCCTGATACCACGAGATCTTCGGTATCAAGTTTAGAGAGAAAATTCTGCTTCACAACCAAACACCCTGGGCCCGGCCGGATCAATCACAATCGAATTGCAGCATGAGCTCGAATGCTCATGTTGCTCTACTTGATTCAACCGAAAACCTAGCCAATTGGGATTTTATTGAAGCTTGCGGTGAAGATAATGGTAAAAGGTTCACCAAGTACGCAACATGGGGCGGAACAGACGGTCGACGCCCGGCGGCACTGGACCAAACATCCAGGACCGGATGCCGTAGCATTTGTTGCTGCTGCCGTTACACAAAATTCCGTCCACATTGTAATTCACCTCCACCACCGCACGGGCGCTACCGGGCCACAAGCCAGTGGATAGTGTTAGAATATGGTCATGAATGTGAATATGTTGTGTACATGATTCAATTTGCCCGGCTCCTTTCCGGAGGCTGCTTACTTTACAAGAATCACTAATGAAGTGTGTAAGGAAGGCTATCCCGTGCCATCGGAATGAACCGGCACCAAACAGACGCTTTGGCCTGGGACGCTGTGGTGTCCATCGGGTGGGTCTTTGTGGGGAGGGGAAGAGAGAGAGAGAGAGTGTGGTGCGATGGACATCCGGTAGAAAATTGAGGGACCATCATTTATTTACACCTAAACCTCGTTGTATGTGTGCTAGGAATTCTGTTGCAGGCAGCATCCTTTCCGGCGTGTATAAGACGCTCAGGATATGACCGAAGAACGAAGGGAAAAGCTACTACTGCTGCCAGCCGGACCAGTCAGGCAGTTCGTGTACGTCAATTTCGACCGGATCTAAACCGACTTCGAACGAGAAAATCATACCGGACTGCTCGATAATCTGAAAGCTAACATACACACACACACCCAGCCCCGGTCCAGGACAAGTGGAGACGAGTGAGCATGCTTGTACTGGTGCTTTCACACACAAAGGAGAGAAAGAAGAAAAAAAATAACAGCAAATTGATTTAATGCTGCTGAAATATTGTGATCCCCAAATCAGACGGTAAGGAATGGCCCATCACACCGTAGAATACTTCGTATTTGAAGTTGAGGTATTCTTTCCTATTTTTTCTGTACATCTTGACGTCTTACATCATGGTTAGTGCTGAGTGATTTAGCTACAGTGTGTAGATTAGGTTGAATGTGTTTAGAGTGATTTGTAATTGTTTTATTGTATGATTAGTTGCATTGGAGTATTACTACCTACGGTTACGATTATGTATTCCGGTACCTATTTGGATGAAACATTCACTCCGGTAACACAGGTTGCTACCAAATGTTCGATATGGTGTCTGGGTAACGGATCTACTAACGGCAAGAGAGCAACAACAACAACAAAAAACCCCCCACACCTCGGAAAGGGACAAAACGGTCCATTGGTTATGAGCGCGGGCGATTGGAAAGGACCACCAAATCCCTTCCGTCATCAGAGGCAAAACAACTTGCCATGCGGAAATAGTTGCCAACTACCACGTGTCTCTCACTGTGTGTGTATGTGGTGTGTTATTGTTGGCAACTCATAATGCCATCTCACGTTACCGGTAGGGGTGGTTTAGAGAAGGGGTTGAAAATTGGATTTTATCGTTAACGAAGTGCAGGCAAAATAATAAAAAAAAACCCTCAGCTAGGAAGCGTGTGTACGATCGTTTCTCCTGTTGGACGTTCTCTCTAGTACACTCCCTGATATTGTTTCCCTTCCTTTCGAGCTCCTTCTCCATCTCTTTTTCTCCCGTGTGCTCGGACGAACGGAATGACGAATGCTGGCCACGCCATTCCAATGCTCTACACCTGTCCGTCACATGTGTGTTTAACCTCTAACAAATTGTTTTCCGCAATCACATGGGCGGTCTAGTTATGTATTTCATGCGTCACCGTTTTCTAAACCGTCCACTAACCCTCCGCTTCGCCGGTTATTATTTACGAGATCCAGGTACGGTCTCGGCTAGGCCAGTTGCGGTTCCCATTGCAGCTAGGGAAATTAAAATGAAGGTGAAGGGGTAAATGTTCTCCCTATTTTTGATGTTACTTTTATGTTGGCCGTTAGTGGAGAAAGTCGTTATTTCATCATGAATTTGATCGGTTCACTTCTGCTCTATCGACGGTTCTCTCCTCTGGTGAATTTTAGGGGTGAAAATGAGGGGATTAGAGGTGAAAAGGACCTTATTGTGATTAGCAAACGAATAAACTTGTTTTATTTTTACGGAAACGATATCGAAGGCCGTTCTGTTTTACACCAAGGGACCATGAATGGTTTCGATTCGGAAGGTTTTCGATCAGTTTATGTATTACTAGTCGTAGAATTGAATTCTCCATTTTTTTTAAACTTTAGGCACAGTGTTTTCGATGCGCATTTGTTAGATATTCAAATTAAAGAATTGGATAGTTGTGTAAGTAAGTAACTTCTAAAGGAAAAAAAATCTTGAATTGCATAGTTTTGCTACACAATGGCAATATCCAAACCACCTTCAGTAACTATTGTCCAATGTTTTATTATTCCTCAATCAGTCGCGATAATTCAATTCTCTTCCTTTACAGGAACAACTTATCTCAGTGGATGTATCCTTGGTAGCTATCAATCGCAAAGCATAACATCACAGTAAAGTTATTTGATAAATCAAGTCCCTATTCACAACAAATCAAACCACAAAATTCCAGTGTATATTATCCGTGACATCGCACTGAAACAACAACCTGCTAGGCAACGCTCTAAACCTCAGCGTTCCGAAAAGCTCATACCCACCGTTGACCACGTTGATATCGCGCGTGTGTGTGTGTGTGTGTGTGTGTGTGTGTAGATGTAAATTAATTTATAAGCACCCAACCATCCATTCCAGCAATCCTGACCATTTCTCGTACAGTGCTTGGAATGTGCAGTCCGCTTCCGCTGACACAGTGTTCACCGAGGTTCCCCCCGAGGTATGCGTGGCTTCCGCAGTACACCCGTCAGGCAAATGCCGACGAAGGACTTCCAATGACCCTGTATAAGCAGCAGCAGCAGCAGCAGTTTGAAGCGTGGCCAGAGAGCACGCAAATTATGGCGCATATAAGGTCAACGATGTAGAATATCCAGTCGTAGTACAAAAGCACGAAAAACAGGTATCAACACCGGTGCCGGGACCGTTGTGAATTGCTTCGTCCAACCGCTGTCTGCCACAACACCGAAACGGCACCAGGAAGATAGCGGACAGCGCTTTTTTTGTTGCTGATGCTGTTGTTGTTGTCGGTGAGGGGGAGAGACCGGGGTGCTTGTGATCGACCCGACAGCCGACCCAGACGAACGATGCTTCTAGAGCACCGCATCGACCCGAAACCGTATCGATCAGGATGTCTTAACCGCGGGTCAAAGTAGATCGCCAATCGTGTTGCTGCCACCCCAACCCCAAACCTCCCAAATGCAAAACCAGCATTGTTGCTGTGCCAACGTTTTGCACCTTCTTTGGCTGGAGGGATTATCAGAAAACCGCAACTCTGTGTGTATGTGTGTTTTCTTTCCTTTTTCGTTTGCTTTCGTTTTGCGTAGCAGTTTTACTGCCCGAGCACACGGTGTTGGCCGGTTCTAGCGTGCGTAATATGCGACCGAACTAGCACTGATACGGAAATCACTTATGCTAATAAGTTTTAATGGTTTTGCGCGGGCAAAACTGAACCATTCGTGCGTGGCATGTGCCGGCGGTGTCTGTCCGAAAACGCAAAACACCCGAAGGGCGAAACCATGTCGAAGCATGGCCAGTTTCAGACCGGTACATCCTAGCACCACCCGGTAACGCACCACGCACCGTTGTAGACATCAGTTTGCTCTAATCTAGCGATAGCCATCAACAGAGAGCGCACGATAGCATCATTGGTCTGTGCCGACGGTATACTGACGATGCAGCACCACCACAAACAACGGAAGGAATGCGTGAAGCATAATGGAGCAAATTTTGTCACTTGAAACAAATGACGAGTGGTAGATGAATCAAAACAAAGCAAAACCAACAACGGAGCACGAACGAAAAAAAAAGGTAGCTATCTCGCATACAACACAATGCCACAACCTTTGCCGTACAGGCGGGCGCTTTTTTGCCATGCTGGGTACGGTTTGGTTGCTGTGTCTAATCCCCAGGGCAACGAAACACGGCCGATGACAAACGGTACAAACGCTTCATCCCCAAAAAAAAAAACCTACCAGATTAGCGTTCGACACGCCGACATCACCGCTCCGACTTCCAGTGATTGATGAACGCTAGCGTTCAATGTCCCAGGCTGGGTCGGTATCGTACGCCGTCGGCAATGTTCGGAGGACAATTTTTTCTTCCCCACCACCGTGCGCTGCTTTTTGGCCAGTTTTGTTTGCGAACTGTCACCGATCGACCGTGAAGTTTGTGCTGGTAGGATAGTAGGGCGGAGAGTTCGGGACCTTCGGGCTATTGATGTGGTTTTTTTTTCTACGGGTGGCAAAGTGTTGCTCCTCACTACTGTCCCGATACGTCCAGTGTTTCGCTGTCTGTCAAACATTACCCTGGTAGAGAAGTTTCCTCATCTCATTGGACACCAAACGAGAATCCGAAAAAAGTAGGTTCAAGCTACAAAATCTACTCCCCGCTTGGAGTTTCGTTCGTCCTAACTGCTTACGGTTACGGGTCCGTAGTCGGTTTGCTCCATTCCGCGATGAAGACATCCGACCGACCAAATAGCTTTGCCCTACTGAGTCCTTCCTGTCGTCGGATCGTGCTGCTAGTGGAAAGAAGAAGAAAAAAAACGCTCGAATGGGGCGCGCTGAAAGTTATTAACCATCGCCATCGCCGTGATGACGTAGTCCCCAGGCATGGCTACTGTTGGCGTTTGGCCCAGTGACGGGGTTGGCGACAGTAACCGGACCGTTCAGTGGAACTAGCGGCCACGAACCGGACGTCGCCGATCGACCGGTTCTTCGACCGACCGGAGCAGTTGACCGAGATTGGTAGCGTTTTGTGTCGTAATGTCTTCCGCGGTTGATTGAAGGTAGCAAACAAAGCCGGATTGAATACCCGACGGCACGAACGGAGCAGTATAGAAAGAAAGGTAGCGACACTAACTAGAGTTACACACCCCACCCCGGTTAGACGAAAGGTGATCTGTTTCGTATGGCGTGCAGGAACACGGAGAGTGCCCCGGTCCGGTAAATGGTGACGGTGGTGCCACATCGGTGCCAACCCCGTCGGAACTGACCTTGCTTGCGATGCTTGGCTGCAGCGACTGACGGGCATACGGGGTGCTCTCGATTTCAAATTACGGACCCTCGATTTCAAGATTACCCAGCGTTCCAGTTGCCCGAGATTTAGATGCATTCTTTTTTTTCTCTTCCATCGGTTCGTTTTTTTTTTGCCGCCGGTGGGTTCGTTCTTCTTGGTACCCTTCCGGGGCACGGTGAAGCGGAGATGGAACTGTAACGCCTTCAGGCATCATAAGGCTTGGCATGAACTTCATCCATAGCTTCAGCACGGTGACGGAACAACCGATATCTACGTTGAAGTTTTTTTTCTATCTAACTGGAGCACATCGCGGGGATTGATGGTTGGGCGAGATACAATTACAATTCCGTTGTATAGTACTAGACCACTCCTAGCGTCATTTCCTGTTAGCCTTCTGCTGGTGAAATAAACATATTTTCAGGCAACAAGATTTTTTTTAAAATTCCGCTATAGTAAGGAATTTTGAATTGCATTTTTGCGTACTGACCGATTTCACTAGCATCGAAGGTAACGAATAATTAAAACGTATAAAGAAAATATATTTTTAAATTTCAGTATGCGCGCGAATCTGTTGCATGCAACGGTAAAGAATTTCCCCGAATAAAATTTAAACTATTTCCATTAGGTTCTCTTCAATGAGATTCAACTCACACTTCTGAAAAATCACGATTTACATACGTAGGTGACGCATTTCAACCGAACATACCGAAACTGCCCACACATTCCTTTCTTGCTTTTGCTTTTATTTTTAAAACTTCATTACAATTTTCATGTATCAAATGCACCGATCCGCAAAGCTTTTGTGTGTTTGTGGCGGTAGTTCTTTCTTCTCGGAATGTGAAGTGTAATTATTGCATAAGCGTACGAACAGATTCGACCCTTCGACGAGACACGAAATCAACAACATACCCCACCTTTGAGTGGCGCAGGATATGGGGTCTGGTGTGACCCCAAGAAAATCAATAAAAAGGCATACCAATTGCTTGGTATGGAAAGCCGGTGGAAAAGTGATAAAATTTACATTTCTCATGTTGCTACCGCTCTCTCTGTCGTGCGCGAGCTCTTGCCTTTAACAAGGTGAAGTGGCCATTTTAGTGTGTTTGCAGCGCCGGCACAGCGACCATACTGCACGGTGAAAATAAAACAAGGAATGAGGAACACAACTCCACTACTCCACTAACGGCTGGAAGCTTTAAAATGATTCCGAAGCAACGGTAAATCCGATCCAGTCACGTTAAGCCACGTCCGTGGTTTTGTGAAGTTGCGCACGGTAAAAGAGGCTAATTGGTGTTAGTTTGTAATCAATTAATAGTGCTTATGCCCTCGCATGCAAGTCAATATACAAACGAAGCACGTGGCACACATCGGTCCAACGGGAGGTACGACGGATTTAGCTACAATCCCATAATCCACCCTGTTCGCTCCCTTGCTCCTGCCCATCCATCTACCTTGGATACGCATTTATTGTTTTGCATCAGGCTATGACAACCGCCAGCATACGAGCCTTGTCACAAACGCCAATCGCACCACTACCATACATCAACCACTCTAACGCTTTATGCTTTTCATTCCTTCGCAGGGTGTATGTGTGCCTCGTCCGCCGTCTGACTGTATTGGACGTTTTTAATGTCTCCCGGTACGAAACACGGTAGTTGGGTTGTGATCAGCCAAGGGGAGGGGTGGTTTGTACCACGGTAATGATCGGCAAAATGGTGGTGGTGGTGGTGGTGGTGGTGGTGGTGGTGGTGGTGGTGGTGGTGGTGCCTGTGTGTCCGAACAGTAACCCACAACCCACAGTGAACCACGGTGACCACGTGCATGCACAAGTAGCGTGATAAATATCAACTGCATTTTTCTGCGCCATCTCGCGTGGTGTTGCCGGGAAGTGAAATGTTTCACACGAACCGCACGAATTCGCTTCGAACGAATGGCCGCCGCACATACACGGTAAAAGTGCTGGCGCAGTAAAATAATGCAATCGGTAGCAGCTTTCTCATACACTTATCGGTACCGGGTTCTAATCGTAGGAAAGTCAGCAGAGAATGGAAATATTATCAGCGCGGCAAGGAATGGGAGAAGGTTCTAAATCTCTTCATTACTTCGATTTGTCACGGCGTGTTGATGATGATTGTAATTTAATCAAAGCCCATGTTTTGCTAATGCCTACTTCAGATAAGAGCGTGCCAAACTGGATGTTACGTCTAATCAATATGCTTTATTAATTGATGCAAGAGCTTTGAGGAAATACGTCATCCACATCATATAATTACAAAAATATTTATTTTAATTTATATTTACGATTTGTTTCTGTGAAAATTTGTATGCATACGAAATACTCAGAGTGTTAATCTATGCACTGATAAGTCTTCAAAAATTAATGATCGAGCGCGCTACCAATTAATTGGTTTTTATTGAATCTTAAATTTCCTTTATTTACCAAATTGCCGTTTAATATTCAGCAAAATTCATTAAATTCAAGACTTAGTCCTATTGCTTTTGGAAGTTTTATATTTATTTATGAATGTTATATCTTATTACTCTTTTCCTCTCTGTGAGACATTTATATATGGAAATCCATCTTCGTGGGTCTTCCCTCACTAAATCACTGTGTTTGCGCTCCAATACCTTAAAGTTTACGAGACCGACGATTTGGGCCACACAGGCCCAGCAAGATATATCATAGAAGCAAAAGCAATTAAATTGTGTATAGTTATCGATTAAAGGCGATTTTCGGCGAGAGCTTTTTTATAATTCTTTCTCAACCTATGATTAAAATATGTTTTCATTCAAAATTCGTTTGAGTGATTTTTAATTCATGACTTTATCATAATAACTCTATTTCAAAGATTAATTGAGCACAACTTTTTTTTTAATTAATCAATTTCAGTTTATCACAACCTTATACTTGCAGCACAGGTATTTTGGTTGAATAAATACAAAGCAAAATTAAAATAAAAAACAGTTTTGATCAGTTACATCTTACTTTTATTAATTCCGTACTGGAGCATGGAAAACGTTTTGCGGAAATTTTACTTGTCGAAAAAACTTATTAGGTTTGAACCAAACAATAGAACGAATGCAACAACGTTCCTGAAATCCAACTACTAATTACAAAACCACATTCCATCAACCATTCATCCATTGAAATTATTTGTTTAACGCATCCACTACCAAAATAAAAAAAAAACTCGAATTTTTCGCCCGCACAGTATCGAAAACCCAATTTGTGCCTCATTTTGGCAAACGATAGCGCAAATGATTGACACCTTTCGAAGATGACGTAAAGGCGCAACAGCGCCCGTCATGTCATGTACGATCATCGCCTGCAACCCGTTCATCGTCGAAGTGAGTGTCTGCGTATGTATCGAACGTTCTCCTTTCGCGTACATGCGTTGCACTTTAAACGCGTTGTCGGCATGTTTCTTCCACGACCGTTCGTTCTGTTCGGGCCGGCCGGTTGCGCTTCGGCGGCTATCGATTCCAAATTCTTGCTCAACGCCTGATGATGCACCACCAACTTTGGTGCGTCCGTCTCGCAAGCAATCGAACACGATGCGAACATTCACCCATTTTTAGCTTCCGTGGCGGGTTGAAGTTGTTAGGGGCGAAAGCTTGATGCGGTTTGGTGGCGCGGGGGGTGGTGTAAGGGTGATGCGCAGGTAAACCTCAAACAGTCAGACAAGAGCATGTGTGTACGCACATTCTATTCTTATGCGTTTGTACAAACCCCCCCGGAGGGCGGAGGGTGTTTTATTGGTTGCCGATTTATGGCCGACATCCGTGGTTGATGGCGTGAAATTGATGTTTCAATCCACGCAGTCCGAGTGCATACGTAAGTGTGTGTGTTTTGGTTGTTGTTTTTTTTCTTTTTTGCTTTATTCGTCTCAACCATAGAACACCTTCACCCCACCAGACGGAACAGTGCGATGCAAATGTGAATGCGTGCCCGGGTCCGTTCACCTTTAGGGTCTGCAGTGGGCATTCCCGAGGCGTACATTGGGCATCCGTAGTGGCATCGGTTGAATATTAATGCAACGGTTGTTGGAAGCTTTCTAGAAAATCATCAATCGGCGGGCCCCGAGCGTAATGGTACAGGAATGCGGTGGACAATTGTATAATAGCAAATGCACTGTTTTAGCTGGAAAATGTAGTGCGATCAGGTTACGTCGACCCTTTTTAACGGCATTCACATCCTGTGGCGGGCGTACGATGGGTGCTTGATAAGGTTCGTGCTTTCACGTGTCGTTGAAGTCACTGACACATTTTTACTGCTTTTTAGAGAACGCTCAAGCAGTAGTAGGTTTCTGAGGGTCAGAAACAAAGCTTTATTCTACATTACACAATATAACATCAATTTTGTGCCATTTTATGTTTAAAAAATATCTTTAAAAGCCTTTTAAAAACTGTCCCATACAGCTTTTTATGTGTCTCTTCAGTAATAGTAATAGTAATTGTTTTACCGAAGTGTAGTAATAGTAGATATAGCTACTACATTTCAAATGTATTTTAAGCAACCACATCTTTAAAATTCGAAAGGCAACTTTAGACATAAAATTGCCCACATAAATTATGCAGCACATGCTTTAAAGTAAGGCTGTCTTTTTGAGGATCATTATTCATAATTATTCCAATATTCTTCTGAAACATTATTTAAATTTTCTATATTTTAAAATGCACGAGAAAAAGTTAAAAACTACCCTTTTCAAAATATAGCTTACCATGCATAGTTTACTGCAATGCGCCAAAAAGCGCCCTGCCCAGCGTCGCAACGCTCATTACTGTGCTAATAGCATAATTGATCGACTGTAGCAGTTCAGCGTACCGGCCAGGCGCATTGTGCTTCAATTTCAGCACCCATTGCCCTACTTCCAGGAATCTGGTTTGCCCGTCCAAAGTCTTTCAGCCTTTCGCCCAACATTCCCTGACCGACCGGTCATGTCACACGTACCGCGTGGACACGTTTTATGCTGTGCAGCAGAGCTCGCACACTGGATGCTGGATGACAAAAGATGATTGCGGGGTAAAGTTTTCTTTCACCCTCACATGGGTCCAGGCACAAAGGCGTCCGCGCACCTAGCAGGCAGGGCAAGTTCGTACGTCCGTACGTAACATATGCGCCACCGGACCCAAGATACACAACGCACTGCAATTACTTCAATGTCGTTCAAGTTTTGGTCGACCGGGAAGGTTTTTTGCTTGTTGTTTAAACCGAACGCGAAAACTACATGTTTCTGGTTTTCATTTTTTCGGACTTTCAAACTTCCTGCTCGACGGTGCGTTGACAAGGGCGGACAACGGGGAATTGGGGAATGCTCCGGTATAGCTGGACATCTTATTATTACACCCGCCCAATCATTGGTGGTCTGTGCGTGCGCGAGCGCGTGTGTGTGAGGAAACGAGTTTTTTCTGGCCCCGTTTTTGTGTTTATTTTTTCTTTGTCTTAGCCACAGCCTCTCCCGGTGCCACCGTCTGTAAAAACTTCATTCGGAACATATTTCGGTGCGTTTCGGTGGCAAGGCCCGTACGCACCTTGAAACTGATTATCTAACCGATACCCGTCGTCATCCGTACCATCTTGCTAACACGCCCTCGAACAGCGACAACTGGCGTTGCTGCGCGATGATGGCGCAGTTCGTCATCTGATCGATGAAAGTGAAAACTTTTCGTCATCACCACCAGCGGGTCCTGTTGCTTCCCTCCGTCACCGAATTACATTATGTTCCTGCTGCTGCTGCTGCATTATGTCAAACAATGTGAACGAACTTGTGTGTGAATATGGGTGGCTTCAACGCCATTAACCGTTTGCTGTGGTTGAGTTTTATTTTTCCACCATTTTGCTGCTCCCAAGCGTCACCAAACACCGACATTAACCCTTCATCGGTGCAGCGGCACATTGCACATTTCTGCATTTCGCCGCGTTAAAGGACTGCGGTTTTATCGCCGAGCTCATTTTGCTATGAGATTTGATAATTGTGGTTGTGCTTGGTGTTGTGGTTGGGCGAGGGGCTTTGTACTTCCTGTCTGTGTGATGTGGTGGTGATGGAGGTGGTTTTGCATTGGACAATACAGTAATAGTCGCAGCTGCATAAATGTACATTGCCCTGGTTCAATTACCTTTCTTCATTTACTTATCAGACCTTATGGACCTTTCTTTAGATGAAGATAAATTTCGAAGATATCTAAAGAATGATCATCTTATTTATATGTATATTTTATCCTCGTTTTAGTATTTGAAAACAGTGACGTGAGTTTTTTTATTAGTGACAAAAATTACGAAATTATTATACGAAACTATCCTTGCTTATTGCGTCACAGTACTTCGCAAAAGCTGATCAGTAACATTGCTTGTAATGTATTGGGCCGTACTACATTGATTTCAGTTTTGCTCTACTTTTATTGTTACCGAACATCCAACCGATAACGAAAGTTGTTTAACCAGGGTGTTAATATGTTCTTTGGTTTCGTTTTCAAGATCATATTCGTTATGTCAGATAAACATGCGCTGAATGTGGCATGTTTTAGTCGACTTTCTCATACGTGCACACGTATTGATGAAAGTATTTGAATGGTTGAATGAAAGGTTTACTTGAAAATAACTCCAAATCTTATTGTTTCTTCAATTAAACACATGATAAATAAATTATCAAGTGAAGATATCGAGACAACTCAATAAAAATGTCTCAAAAAGTGTTCAAATGTATCATTCAGGACCGAAAATTTTGGTTTTTTTTCAAAAAGTCTATAACATGAATTTTTAATTAAAAATCTAAGAGTAAACATAAAAATTTTAGAATCACTCGCGCACGATACTCCAAGCATTTCTTTAATTTAAACGTTAAAAACACTAAACGATTCCATTTCGATAGCAATCCCGCTTATTAACTACCCTTAAAAGCTTCCCCGGTGTAGTTAATTTTCCACTCGAACGATCGTTTGTAAACGATCACATTTCGTATACATTAACTATTGTTTCATAATTTCACACCTTGAATCGCAACGACCCTCGTGCCCCTGGAAGTTGTAATCGGTTGCGGCTAAACGTTTTGCTGCGACAGAGAGAAGGTCGCTCAAGGAAATGCTTGAACCTCGATCGATCGCTTGGGGTAGAAGAGAGAAAGAAAAATGATAATAAAAAAACGTACCAAGATCACACACCGATCAGAAACCACACGGAAACCCGCATGTGGAGTAGTGGGAATGAAGTGGTGACTGCAACGAGATAGAGACCAACGAACCCGACGTTTTATTTTTTCTTCTGCAAATCTATGCACGGTCTAAATTGGTGGTGGTAATAAGACGATACATTTGCGATACGAAGTGGAAAGTGGTGAAGGTGGTGTTTGGCATTTTCCACCTTAATTCCTAATTATGTTCCATGCGGCTTCGCCTGATGCATCGCGGTACTCGTCCATAAAAAAAAACACTTTTGGGCGATGGAGATGGTATGTGTACGGGATGCACCAACCTGAGATGGATATGAGATTAGTGCAGAGGGTTGGCAAAAGATGGGCTAATCGCACTATTCACGACCTACAACAGTGTCTAAAGGACGGTGGTAGCCCTTTTAACAGCCGCGATCATCTTCGTACGATCGTGTACTTACAGTGCGACGGTCGAACGGTTAAGCAGGCACGGTTGCTTTGAAAGAAAAGGAACTTTGAAGGTATTTAGTGACACTGGGATGTTTGTGGTTCGGGATAATTGGAGTTGCACCGAAACGAGCGACAGTAAATCGGTGCAAAGCAGGTAACGATGGGGTAGGTTTGAAATGGAACGTTTGTAGCGTCGTAGTGTTGACTACAACAACCGTTTGTTGGCTTTCTACACCATGGTGGAATGAATGGTGTCGAAGAGAACCAGAAGGAACGGAAAAAAGACGTTAGGAGAGAAAGGAGAGATAGAGAGAGAAAAAACAACATACACACACACATGCACAAAATGCTAAGCCAGCGCGTTTGGTGATCCCAAGGAAAAAGGGGGTCTACCTGATTTGAAAGGCAGAGCACCCGTTTTCCTTTACCATGCCACCATCTTGCAGCCACGCAGTTCGTGCATGAAAACGCGCACACTTCACGTACGCGACACATTGCGGTACAACACATTACCGCAAGCAAACGCGCACGATCTCCTTCTGTCGAACTTACCGATCGGTCCACGCTCGCGTTGAAATCTGTGATCGCGTCATGGCGAAGGAGTGGGGCCGGCCCAACCGTTCCAGCAAAGCCCCCTTCTTCGCTGGCAGGCGGACGGCAAATGGTGGGTTTCACGAGACCGAAGCGAGACGGCATGCGGCGACTGCCGGGCGGTGAACGAAGACACCCAAGAAGAACCAGAAAATGCGCTCCTCCACCTACCTTGGGTATAAAAACCGATTGTAAAATTGCCTTTTAATACAGTTTTGTTGGAAGTTTCGCAGCGTGCACAACACCGGTGCGCCTAACATACCGTAGCAAGCAGGATCGACCACAGTTTGGTTAGCTTTTTTCAGGAAAGCGTTCTGGATTGCAGTTTAAATCCAACTTTTTCGGGTGACCAAACGAACGTTCAACGGTGAAACAGTGCAACAACACGGAAAGGACATCGTTCCAGAAGTGTATAACCTCGCAGTGCAGCGTGTGCTTGTGTTACAGTGACATTTGCGGTGGTTTTGGTTGAGGTGTGCAGAAAGTGTCCGTAAAGAAAATCACGTTCCACGTGCAAACGGAAAATCCTTGGGTGGTGTAGCGAACATTCCGGAACGGAAGATAACAAAAGCAAACAAACGCACAGTGACAAAATGAAGTATAGCATAGTGTTCGTGGTTGCACTCTTCGGAGCCGGTACGTACCTCAAGAGAAATAAGTTCTTTCTAACACAACTTCTTCAGCAATCACGTGCTGGAGCGTACGAAGCAGGAAACGAAACGTTCGATTCGAAGTCGATCGGTAGATTAGATCGTTTGTGTAATAGAATCAGTGCCATAATAAGGGCATTTACTTTAAATTTAGCAACTAAAAATGATCACTGTTAAGGTCTTCTAGAAGTTCAATAAGCTCAGCAGTCTCTTCCCCTTAAGAGTCCAACTTAGTGGCGAATCAAAACTCCATGCTTGAATGATCACTTAGTCAATCGTTCAAGCATGAAACCACCTCGCAGCATTCCGCGTGATCTTTGCCTTTTATTTCTCTCCTCTTGTATTTCTAACGAATATCGCCCACCGCAAGAATGTGCCGCTCACATTCAGCTGAGTTAGTTTGGATGGGTTTTTGTGGTGGGTTGTGCTTTCGCTTTCGTACGTACGCTGTTGGAACGAAACGGCAACAGGAAGTCCGCGTGTTTCACACACAGCAACGCCAACGCGTCATACACCGAGAGCCGTCCCATGCAGCACAAAAAAGCGCGCGCGCACTGCTCTCACTTTCATGATGGGCTGCGCCATCTTGCTCACGGCAAAACCCCCCCCGCGCGTAACGCAACAGTGCTCCACCATGTATCGCCACATCCACTGTATCTCAACAATGTCGCCGTCTGTTCGCTGCTCTACTTGGCACAGTTCTGGTGTACGCAGGTGGAGCATGTTTTGATCTCGAAGCAATTTCGCTTTCGTTTGGAACTGGTTTTTTGAAAAATGTACCAGAGAGGTGGGGAGAAGTTTTTTTTTTCTGTATGCGCTTCGGTCTCTGGTAAGATCATACTTGATCTCGTACGCGCTATCTAGAAGAGTCGGCTGAGCGTTTTGTGTGAGACGCGACACGCGCGATGATGAAAGATTTCGGTGCACCATCGGGCTTCTTTTCTCTGAAATATGAGTCGAGGTCAGCCGGTTCTCTTGTGTCCCCCTTCTTGTCGATCCGAAGCGGGAATGGAAATTTATTCATCTAGCGATTTGCACCACGCACCGAGAATGCACGACATTTGTTAATCCACCTCCCCCCCAGGGGGTTGACGGGCGTGGTCGCATGCGTATAGTAAACCTTATCCGATTTCTCGTTTGACACTGCTGTGCGTGTGTCTTGAATGTCCTAGATAGCTGTTAAACAAATGAAAAACCTCCCTCCCATAACGCCTTAGTTGACACTTTTGATTCATGCTTGCTTGGATGTCCTTGAAATTGGATATTCTTCGGACCTTCGGTAGGTCATCATTTATCGAATTTACAGTGTGCTGAAATATTCTCACTTATGTAGAGCAACGTTCTCAATCGGTTAATTACCCGATTGGTAACCCGCCTGCTGTCATACGCTTCGGTACGCTGCCATGATGCTGCCCTGATTACGACTGAATGCATCGACATTCAGATTGTGCAATGCGAACGATACTGTCAATCTGGCCGATCTTCGGTCAAGGTTGTCGGCAACTCGGGCACTGAATTAATTCCATTCCCACATCCGCGTGTTGACGCGGATAAACGCTTTCCAGCGGTTGGTGGTAGTATCCGTTCTAAGGCACACAGAACACACAGAACCAGCGAAGCGTCATCGAACGGTAATTGCTTCCAGGACCAGATTATAAGCCTAGTTGACGGTTGACGGGGCTTTTGGTACAGACGGGACTGTTATCCAGCAATCGATATCCGGCACCCATCCAGCCCCTAGTGTGCCGAACCGTGAGATGCGTTCAATTACACTAATTATAGTTCGACGATCCGCGGCCCGATTTCCTCGGGATTGATCCGAGGCAATCTCTACCGTCTCTCGGTAGTGCGTTGCGAAACGTTGCGAATTGATGACAGACGGCCACTCGGAACACTTACCAGTGCAGGGAAGAAGCACGACCAAAAGATAATGCACAGGGACGGTAAACTATTTCCTTGCAAGCACGGAACTTGCACAGTCGCTTCGGGCAGCGATGGTAAGCAACGCACATCAAGGACGCTTAATTGAATTACACTTGCAAAACACCTTCTCGCAGGGGGATGGCAGAAGCGTCCGTCTCAGGATTCAGCAGCACATCTTGGACATCTGTCCGTCGTTTCTGTAGGCTAATTAATCATGGTGCACCGAACTAATCGTTCGTAGGTAGCACAACCGGCAGAAAAGCTGCTGCGGGGAAGAAATGGTGGTAATAAATGTACATCCATCAGTCAGTTTGTGATTGTGATTTCCGAGCACGGCCACGTCTACCGTCACAAATTACAGTGGAAATCAAAATTTCCACTCCACGCTGCTGCGATGGCAGTACCGCACACATGCCGCGGGGTTCAATGAAATCAGCTCCAAATAATGAGATTATCGGGACTAATTCGAAGTCGAAAATCTTGTACCATCCATGGTAAGGGTGGGTGTTTTGTGGGTTATTTCTTTTTCTCTGTTGTCTCCTCTTTTTCCATGTTGTCTCAATGGCACAACACTGTATGGTCCGTTAGATAATCGCCACGATTAGTATTCCATCGGCAGATCCTTTGCACTTCGGCTTTGGTATTAAAATGTAGTTGCGCTTTCACGCTTCCAGATCTCCCGGCCCCCAAACGCTCCCCCAGCAGTTGATACCTGGTAGCTGACCACGGATTACTAATGCAATCACATTCCGCTCACGTATCGTGCGGTCCGTGTGACTACGCGTATCCATCACCGAATGGTGGCAAGAATAAGGCTTTCTTGTGTTCGTTTCTGTGTGTGTCGATTGCTAGAAGAGGCATACACATATAACAAAAAAAAAGAGAACCGTGACATACGTGTGATGGATGAAAGCAATGGAAGGACTACTTCGAGTTCATTGACAGATCGCACTCCCACCGACAGACATGAGGGTGTTTATTTTCTTCGGAAAATGCGTGACGAAATTAGTTAATTTCGCTTGCGGACTAATCTGTCGATAAGTCTGTCCTAGGTGTTCGAATGGTTAATTGTACCACTAGCTTAACGCTTCAGTTCTACCTTTCACAAGCATTAATCTAAAGCGTTTCCGATGATGCTTCGGTAACGCCAAACTACTCGCCTCCAGTGTCGCATTGACATTGAACGAGCTGAAAGTGCCGTTTGAGTGGGACTGGTGGAGCCTTTCGAAAATCGAATTTCAACATTAACTTACCCGTAAATCGATAGTTTGACCTTCACCAAACCGCGTAATGTTTTGTGATTATTTGTCTTCTGTTCTGTTGGGAGAAGGGATCCTTTTACCAATTCAAACGAAAAGGGCACATTCGGAAAGGCCCATTCTGCACTACTTTCAATTGTGCTCTAGTTAAACGTAGGGTTCCCTTGCGTTTTTGTAGCGCACACCTTCACGTATATGCGCCATTTTTGTCAATCGTGGAAAAAAAGCGTGCCAACAAAATGGTGCGCCCGTGTAATCGCAAGAAAGAAAAAAAACGCCCCATCACTGGTAATTGGAGATACAAGACCAGTTCGATGCATCCTTTCGCTTCGGCTTGGAAACACAGGAACACAATCGCCGTATCGGTGCGGCTTGAACTTGATCTGCCAAGCGCAAATGTAGTGCAGGGAGCAAGATTGTTGCCCACCCGATCAGTTGGACTGACCTTCATCGTGGCTCGTGACGGATGTTCGATTTAGAAAGTAATGCCAACGGAAGCGCACTAATTGCGCAAGCTGCGTAGCTGTGGTGAAATGTGTACTCGATACCGGAGGACGGCCATTTGTCGTAATTACCTACCATTGCTAGATGAAGCTGGTTTTTTTTGCCTTCTTCTCGTGTTTTTTTTTTCTTTCGCCAATCATACAGAAAATAGGCTGAACTTGGCCGAGAAAGGCTGTGCGCTTACCGTACAGGGCGACCGCTTGTTGGGACCGCATTAAAAAGATGCGGTCGCATTTTAAACGATCGATCCACAAAATGGTGTCACAATTCCGTTTGTTAATATTTAAATTCCATTCGGTGTGCGTCTGTAGCTCATTTCATAATCGACTTTATTTGCTCACCCACCCCTTTAAGTACCGCCGCACGGTTTTTGGGGTGCGGGACAAACAGGGTGAACCACCCCGAACGGGTGCGAGTGGGTTGCGATCACGGGAAGGATCACGAGATGAGGCCAAACTCTTCGTCTTCAGCTTCGAAGTTTGTACGAAAGGTGGTGCGAGTTTGGATGTGACATAACCGCGTGCGATTGTGTCACCATCGTTCCAAACCGGGGGAAGGAGTTTGCTGCCAGTGCCAGAGCACATCGACTGCAACCACATTCCATTCCATTGGCTACCGTTATCGAATCTCCCCGGGACTGGTTTGTGTTTTTTTCGGACAGACCGCGGCTGCTTTGGTGAGTGGGCTGGAGCGCAGGAGCGCCACTGTTGCGCAATCGAATTTCGATCTTCGATTATCGGGCAGGGTCTCGCCGTCGCCCTTTCCACACCCTTTTGCTCACACATACACCAGCAAAAGGCACGAATCG
The DNA here is from genome assembly GCF_943734845.2 of Anopheles funestus. Lineage (NCBI taxonomy): Eukaryota > Metazoa > Arthropoda > Insecta > Diptera > Culicidae > Anopheles > Anopheles funestus. The sequence continues at coordinate 23,715,992 of NC_064598.1, forward strand.
AATTTTCGCAATTCATTAACAAAAGTCCAAAGCAAAACACCTACCTACGAAACAACATGCGGAAGGTTTCTTGCACGGTTTTGTGTCCGGAGCCAAAACCACTCCTGCGCACCACTGGAGCCATTTTTTCTGCTTCTCTTCGCTGTGCTTTGTTAATCTTCGACATTTTGAGCGTATTCTGGTGGTATGGGGGTTTTCGTTTTTTTGCATATTACTGCTTACTACTTTCACTTTTCATGCTGGTTTTTTTGATGCTGGACAGGTTCACCTTTTTCCTGGTCTACCGGAACCTGCCGGAATTCGGAGCGAAGAGATCAATGCGGTTTGCACAAACACACACACACACACACTCACAGACGAAAAGTAACAAACAAAAAAATGGTGATCCAGTGTTGTACCTTCTGGTGTACGGATCAGCTACCGGGGTTGATGTCATGTCGACATGGTGCATTTTAATGACTTGCATACAAAACGCATGCATCGTAAGTTTAGCGAAAGCTCAAACCGAATGCTCGAACACGTGAAGAGATCTAAGGCAAGAAGATTTATTAATAGTCCTGTACTGTGACAGAGTCATGTTGCACACCCGGTGTACACCACTCATCCTACGCCTAGAGCCTGACACAGACGAAGTCTCCGCTTTCCATCCAATATCGGTGCAGTACTTGCAGTACGGGGAGTGTACATAATTTCTTAAAGTACTTCACCCTCCCCCTGGGCTAGCTTAAAATGAGCAAAATCTGCACACACACACACAAACATACACACATACCTTCGGGAGGGGTTTATTTATGTGTTAATTAAATTCTACTATCCATTAACGCGTACCATAACCTAACCCTTTGCGTGTCAAGCCAGTGTTTGTTTTGCAGTGTGCAGCAGATAGAAGATGCAGCTCGGTCGGTGGATTCGCAAATCGTAAAATAGCGATTGAAATGTCACACATAAATTCCACCCCCAAGGGAAGGAGAAGGAAACGCGTGGTTTGTTGGTGGTTCGATGCGTGTACTACCGCGCATTACCAATTCTAACCTTTTCACCTATGGCAGATGGGGTTTCGCTCTTGTGTAGGATTTTCGCGTGCAATAATCAATTCCCTCGTAGGGTGCGCAGTGCCGCATACCTTTTGCGAGGGTTTAGGCATGTGCAGCTGCGAATATGCAGAATATTGGATGTGCAGTAATGATGGTTCAAATGTCAAAGTTTGAGCAGAGAAATGATTAGAACAGGTGATGGAAACCGATTGAACTCTGTTTGCGAAATGGTGGTAACGACTGAACGAGATTGGGATTTTTTCTTGTGTGTTTTATTGAACATACTCCTTTAAAATAAGAAACATTCTGCTTACATGATTACGATAAGAAAACATGAAACTTTTTTTTTAAAGAAAAACCTCCTCTAAATTAAACTTTACCTTCGATGCGTTAGAAGTTTTCGCCCAGAACAAAACCATCCTACCTTTGCCATTTTGTTTTCCACACCCCCTACCATTAAGCGTTTATCCACGTTTGCTACTTCCCGTAGGCCATTTTTCGATCTGCCATACGCACCAAAAGCAAACAATCGTTTAAAATCAAATCTTCCAACAGGCATCGTCATCATTCGACACATTGCTTTTCCCCGATAACCTTGCGTTTTCCGATTGTGTATGTGTGTTTACCGCGGATCCGATCGACGGTTGCAAGATAATAAACGTTTATTACCAAAAAAAAAAAGGAACAGTACCCGTTTTGTGTTGTTGGGTTTGTTTTCTTTCCTCGTTTTTGCTTGAACGTATGTAACCTGCAGCATCCAGAAGAAAAGCTTAACATGTTCTAACGCTTCACATACACGTACCGGGTTTGTGTGCCGAAAAAGACAATGTTATGGTATAAAGCGACGGCTTCAGGCACTGTAAGCCTTCCTACAAACAAACCATTCGGTGCTGATATGGCGTTTGGAAATAAGTTTCCTCCTTATCCAAGGTTTTCTCCCCCCAAAAACAAGAAAAAAGGCAAAGAAACATATCCCTTCAAACGAAGACGCAGTTCAAGTTGGTTGGTATAAATATTGACAGATTTTCTATTGGGCCACGTAACCAGCGTGGAAAAACATTTTCTTACAATCTACAAAACAGAAAACCTTCCCCCCTGAAAGGGTACGGTAGCAGTAGCAGCAGCAAAAGCGAATGTCCCGGGGAATGCCTACGGCACTGGTGGCGCTGATAACATCCCGGATAACAATGTGGATAATCAGCGTGCTTTATGTCGCGCTTTGTGCAGCGAATCAAAAGGCCTTCGTTATTCGGTTTCTTACAATCTTCTGTACTTTTTTTTGGGAGCCGTTTTCTTCACAAACACCCCGCAACGAAATAACCCCGGATTCCAACCCCCGAGGTTTTTTGGAAGTTTAATTGCAAATCCTGCTCCTACCGCTGGGATAAAGGGTTACTTCACGTTTTTTTACGCCCGATCTAATCTCGAATCTGAAGTGGATTTTGTTTGGGCACTATTACGTGGATCGTTTACGAAACCTCATTACCGTATCAGACAAGGTGACTTATGCCTGAACATAAGCAGGGATAGGCTGGTTTTTTCTTCTTCTGTCGATCGTGTATCGTGCCACCTTAAATGGTATTTGCCTGCGTTTTTTTTCCTACTTCATCTCTCTTCTCGGATAACGTTTGTTGAACCCCGTTAAGGATTATGGGAATCCTTTCTATTTCGCCAAATTCAATGCCACCAATCACGAACGGCGTTACGGCGAGAGATAAAAGCGAGAGTGATGATCATGCTTCGGTATGTTTCTTGAGCCCTTTTACCGTTGGGCAAAGTGATTTGCCAAAACGATTTCACTTTCAAGCTATAATTAGATGGTGCACACCGCATCACGAAGCATATCCCATTATATGGGCGCCCAAGTGAAGCACCATTCACGAACGGTGAAGCCCCGTTTCGTAAAATGGGGGAACAATTATATTATACACAAAACCGTTCACGGTCAACGGAAACGGTACTTGCGTAGGGGATGCTGATGAGGTATAAAGGGAGGCGGGGGGTGGTTTTCCAACCCCGCTTGAAGTGCGCATCGAGTGGCATCGGTACACAAGAAGGCCAATTCAACACATCGCACCGGCAGGGAGCGAAACACAGAGCAAAGATCATTGATTCATCTTGAATGGGTTTTTATTTTTACTAACCACCGAAAAAAGAGCAGAAGGAAAACTCACTACAGGTGCCGGCACTTTCGTTCAAGTTTTGCTCGAGTGGAAACCTTCTCGCATTGTTCGATTGAATGGAAGCATCGGGCGGGCAATCATCATCATCATCGAATCATTTGGACCGAAATTTGTAGCTCATCCGCACGACGTTTCCTCATCACGATGGCTTCCGTTTTGTTCATCGGCGTTCAATCATTAAAGAAAAGAGGGAAAAAATTGCACGCGATCACGCTATTAGCAGATAAATCACCAACCGAATGTTGCGGTCAATGAACCTCCTCTCCCCTTCACATAGGAGTATGTATGCAAAATAAACATAACCACCAGATTGAAGGTGGAGAAAAAGTAATTGAAAATCGGTGGAAAATCTACCGCTACAAAATGAAATGGAAGGTTTTTTTGTGTTTGTTGTTTTCTTGCTTCTAGTTTTCTTGTTTTGCTCCATAAGCTTCATGAAAGAAAGTGAATGGCCTCTGCCACCCCGGGGGGTGGGTGAGTAAAAGGGAAGAAATTTTCCATACGCCATTTCCTATGCTTGTGCGAAGAAGCTGTTAGGTGGATGATTCCAAATCTATTTCAGGCGTCTCACGCCAACCACAAACGCAAGCAAAAGATCAAATTAGATCGCGTACGTAAATGGGAAGTGGTGAGTGAAGAAAGCAGAAGAAGAAGAAGGAAAAAACGAAAGCTTACCCCATTGCTTAATGTATTTGCTGCACCCGATTATGCCATACCCGAACGGGTCGGTCGGTATTTAAGCGTGTTTGGCTCCGAATTAGCCGTACCTAACTAAATGGACCGATCGTACGGTCATTTGCTTTGTGCCACTAAACTAATTAACCACGAGTGATTAGGCAATGGAAATGCAGAAGCCCTGCGTAGCCGCCCGGAATGGGTAAAAAGGGAATGGAATCAAAACCTAATGGGCCTCCCAAAAAAAAAGCGACGGAACGATGGTAACAATTTGTATTTATGCTCGTGTTCGGTTGTGTTACTGGCTATCTGTTTGCACTGTTAGCATCGTAAGAAATTCGGTTACGGTGTAGTATGGGGTTTTGCTTGCGCAAAACTTACAGGACGCCCTCTTAATTACGACCATGTGTGATAGTTAGCTGGCGGCCCTTAAAGTCGGCACCGTGCTCGATTACGCACCGTGTTCACACGCGCCATGACCAAAATCGTCACACGGCTCTTGACAGTGCCAGAAGCGATAAGTAAAAATAGGTAAAAACGTTAAAAAAGCCACAGCAAGGGAGAGAGAGAAAACTGATATGGAACAGACAAAACCGGATGATTATTTAACTCGGGAGCTTTTTAATGAGCATTTGTTTTTGTTTTGTTCAGTTTATGGAACATGATGGAAGCTGCATAGGTTTGTTTATGATTGCTTTGGATTATTTCTTTACATTTTGTGGGATATTTTGTACAAAACAACTACCTAAAGAAAGGATTAAAGTTACATATGAAATGTTGATCTATTCAAGATGAAAAGAGCATTTCCATGGAACATTTCCTTAACCTTAATCATTGGTTTACGTTGGACAATTTCTACATTTTAAAATCTGTATAACGTCCTCAAAGCAACTAAAAGTTTAACAATTTATATTCTTAAATAACTCTTGAAGTCTATTTCTATGAAGATAATTGTACATGATTTAAGATTGTAATTAGAAATAAAGCTGTTACTTCATACATAATTAAAGAAGAAACACAACATAATCCAATTTCACTCAAACACGTTCCATACCGAGTTTTGCAATCGATGCTTACTGCCGGTTTCACAAATTCCTTCACGTAAACCCACCAAACCCATAACAAGCGTAACTATTTTAGAACCTCTTGAGGCTATCAGTGTGGCCTGTCATCCCGTACGAGATCGGGATGACAAACTGTTAATCGAACATGTGCATACAAACGGCTGTACGAGCCCAACCTGCCCCCAGCACGGGCGGAACCGTTCGGAGCATAAATTAAAGATCATTTGTGGTGATAAAAATAATGGCAATTACGGTGTAATTATTATCACGAACGAAATTTACGATGACCAAACGCTGATGGGTTGGGAAAATTTATTGATTCAAAACGATTTGGACCAACCACGGTACCAACCAAACCCTTGCGTTCGGTTCGTGTTGGTGAGTTTGGACAGTTGGCACGCTAGAAGCCACCATCCGGCATATCGTGGTATTGCTGTCATCGAAGTTAATAAACCCTCGACCTCCTGCCTTTTATTTAGCTGGCAGGTTCATGGCCGATAATGTTCGCCGTTCTGTTTTGTTCTGTGGCCAGTTTTGTGGTTTTGCTAGCTTTCCCATCAGCGCACTACAATACATACCACCCATGGAACCATGGCATGCACGGGATGAAACGGACGGGACAGTGTGCGGGACAAACGTGATTACCGAACCGGGGGCAGGATTTATGATTGGTCAAAGCATTCCTGGGAGATTTCTTCATGCTAAATGTCATTTTGTGGTGTTGAGGCCTTACTGCAACCGGACCGGATAGGGACCGGGATACGGGGTTGAATCTAAAATTCATGTCAAATTTTAATCTTCATCCGGACAGCTCGACAATTCTTTGCCATTTGAAGATGAGTTCATTAATCAACCGCACGGGATGGGATGGTGCAGCAAATAGATTTAGTAGCAAAAAAAATGAAACTCTCTCATCCTCACAAGCCTTGATCGATCACTGGCTAGTATATTTAGTATTTTTCATTCTACTGCCATCTAAAACACAAAAACAAAAAAACAAAGGAAAACAATGATATATCTTTTGGTGGGTGCGTCCTTTTTAGACGAACAGAAACAAAAAAAAACCCCCTGTAATGAACAAAACCCGGCAGCAAAAGTGATGAAAATAGTGAATCTAAAAAATGAGATCCCTGCCCACCATCCAAATCCGACAGGTCACAAATCATTCACCTGATCACGGAACCGTACCCGTTTGCGGTTGGAACGTTTGACGTTGGCGCTGCCAGAACGATCCATCATCCGTGGACCCTGGCCAGCATTGAATCGGTGGGCAGGTGGTTGAGAATATTTATTGCGGCCTAGCCGTACCCAATCCTGCTTGGTGTGTTTTTTTTTGTTTGAAAAATGACACCAATCATATCACCAAGGTGTTGCAAGAAGCTGTGAGATGGTTTAGATTCGTTTCCTTGCCTTTTTCACTCTCTCTTTCTTCTTTGTTTTTGTATTGTGTTTGTTATTAACCTTAGCTGACGTAACATTCAAATTGCGTTCGGAAGCTGCTGCAAATGTGATAAGGCAAGAGAAATGAAATAATAATAGTGCTGGCGTAGAGAAATTTTTTAAAAAAGCGGGACAAAAAATATATACACAAGTTGAACGTTGAACTAGTTTCCCTTCGGTGGTAGATTGCTAATAATGGATGGTAGAAAATTTGCAATGAAATAACCATTTCTAACCTCAATCTCTTTCCCATTCACAGCTGTCGCTCAGGAGAGCTTCAAGTGTCCGGACGATTTCGGCTTCTACCCGCATCACAGCTCCTGCGACAAGTACTGGAAGTGTGACAACAACGTGGCCGAGCTGAAGACGTGCGGCAACGGTCTCGCGTTCGATGCGACAGACTCCAAATACCTGACGGAGAACTGCGACTACCTGCACAACGTGGACTGTGGCGACCGCACCCAGCTAGGTAATTATAGCGCCACCAAACCCAAACCGTTTGGCCACGGTCTGGCGCGTTCGTTGAGCCGGAAAATTCTTTGACCGCCCCCGAGTTTAATGAAGGAACCACCACCATGAGGGAGTTATAGTGGGAAATTATAGTTCCCTTTCCAATTCTTGTTGTGATAGCTTTCCTCGGAGGAAGGAGAGAGAGATTGTGGATTCGAGAGATTTTGTTTGCCGACGAGATATTGCTGTATGAGACCTGAAGCAATCGAGCTAATTACACACATGCATGCACACACGTTTGCTTTGGTACAGGCCACATTTAACAGCACAAGAACGCATACCCACCATAGGACGATGTGTTGACACGTGTGCAAAATGTTAACCGCACTATTAGGCTGTGGCCTGGTGTTGTTGCGAATATTGAGAACTATATGCTCGAATGTGGATATATTCACAAACGTTTTGTTTCTCTTGAAAAGCTGTTCTTTGAAGTAGTTGCAATGCAGACTATTGTATGCAATTTCTATGAAATTGTTTGCAAAATTAAATAATTTCTGTAAATTTCAATATTAAAAACGTTTAAAAAAAATATTACAATATCAGTAAATCACGATATTTGGTTGCTTTTAATAGAACCTTTAAAGACTAGGATGATTATTCGTTCCACAGGACTATAGATAATGTTTCTCCATCATATTTTTAATTACAAAAATTCGTCACCGAGCGAATCAATTAATATATTTATCGAGAATCGATCCTATATTACTGGATGATTCCTCTATTATCCTTTATAATTACTACATCAATTCCATCGCACTTGCATTTTGCAGAACCACCGATTTCCACACCACACTGCGAGCGTCTGTACGGTATCTTCGCTGATGCCGCCAAGTGCGACGTTTTCTGGAACTGCTGGAACGGTGAGGCCTCGCGCTATCAGTGCTCGCCCGGACTCGCTTACGATCGCGAAGCTCGTGTCTGTATGTGGGCCGACCAGGTGCCGGAGTGCAAGAACGAAGGTAGGTTCGACAGCTACGAAAACTCTCTGGACGGCACCCGTTAATACCTCTTTCTGTTCATCCATCCGCAGAAGTAGCAAATGGATTCGCCTGCCCGGCCGCCGGTGAGATCTCCAATGCTGGATCATTCTCGCGACATGCACATCCCGAGGACTGCCGCAAGTACTACATCTGTCTGGAGGGAGTCGCCCGCGAGTACGGTTGCCCGATCGGAACCGTCTTCAAGATCGGTGATGCTGACGGTACCGGCAACTGTGAAGATCCCGAGGACGTCCCCGGATGGTAAGTATCGCTGTGTGATACAGTTTGTGTGTTTGTGTGTGTTCTTTTTTAATATTTGGAGATGTTACAATCTACCTGACCTGGTGTTTTGGATAATTTTCTCTAAATTGACCCTATGTTGCGCGTTTTGCGTATTTAATCAATAATTTGTTGAATTTTCGAAATGTAGCAAAAGCAATATACCTCTGAACTGACAGCTTAACATCAAAGAAGTTCTACGATCCCATTTGGCGTACGTAAAAGTTTAACTAACAATTCCATCCGACTGACTAAACAAATGATGCGTCACACATACAACATTCAAAACTTTCATCCATTTAAAACATTCTTGTGTGTTTGTGTTCGTATCATCAAATATTTCTCCTCCACTCCTCTGCTCCACATTACCTTTTCCCCTGACATTCCCCTGAAATCTCTTCGCCTGAGGGGTGGGGAATGTAATGGTAATGATCTTCCGACACACATCACCCATTTGCGCCATCCCTATTACGCGTCTGGAGTGTATAATTCTTTAATTCTTTTCTTCTCTAACCATCATCTAATCTCCCACCCTTACACCCAACAGCGAAGATTACTACGGTGATTTGGACTTGAAAAGCATCCGCAAAAGCGAACTCCTTGCCGGTCTAGCTCTCCAGTCCGGTGGTGCGCCTGCCTCCACCAAAGCTAACGTTAAGTCGAACCGTCCGGCTCCCAAGGACAGCAACTAGAAATGAGAAGTAAAGAGGGAAAGAGAAAGAGAAATAGAGAGAGTGAAAGTTGAGGAAAGAAGTCAGAGAACTGGTAGAAGAACTAAACACCGTCAGAAACGATGAAACGTGGGAGAACAAAAACGAATATCAAACAGGATTAATTGTTAGGAATATCGATAGCCGTTATCGGAAAAAAGGGTGCCGGGTGCAGCATATCAAACATGGACGAGAATGCAGGAAAAGAGAACTGACGTTGAAGAGGCATTAGAAGGACAACACGTAGCAAAAAAACACACATTCTTTTGATATACTACTACCATTAGCAAGAGGAAAATGTGAACACCTTAGAAAAATTCCAACAATAACGTCCAAGGAAGACACACTCAAATCGGAACAAATCACTCAAAGACAAGCACGAAACATTCAGATTCAAAGCCAGAAGAGTTAAGGGTTATACCTTTTTCCTTACAATAAGAATTGTTGAACGAAAAATAGGAGTGTTTGTGTTACCTAAAACATGGACCAAACAGGACGAATTCCAATCCCTTTTTTCGAACTCCAATTTCTACATTCACTTCAACGCACCTATCACAGCCAAACTCAGAATGTTTTGTTGAGTTTTGCTCGTGATCTGTCGGTGGCCGCTAGAGAAGCAGATGAAGTTCGCTTCATATGATTTACCCAGGATACCTCAAATATCCTGCTCCATTCCATAATCTTTGTTGCTAATTTTTTTATTTAGCAAAATTTTATCCAAATCTTGTGACTTGTGCTTCTATCTGAAACTTGAACAATTCTCCACTGGCAGCGTTTTGTTGCTTTACTTAACCTTCATGATTACCATCCACCAAGAACTTATTGTGTGTACAACATCAACAACGAAAAAAAGTTAGTTTTTTTTATTCTTCCTGGACAATCAAACAATAGATTAGTAGAACTCGTTCGCTCGCAAACCCTCCCCCCGTAGCAAACACAAGATTAGCTCCTTTTGCAAAAGCTGCGTCGAAAAAAAAAAACAAACAGCAGAGGTCGGATCGTTTTGATTCGAATGGTTGCGGTCACTCGTTCGTATGTTTGAAACCTGTTTGCTGGCACCGGACCAGGGCAGAGTCTGTGAGAGGCCGCGTGAGAGTCTGACTGGAAAGTGGCGAAGGCGAGAAGCGCTTAGATTAGATCGTAGAACAACGAAACACAAACAGAAAATGAAACATTAATAAAAAAAAATCTTTAAAACCATTTTAAACAAAAAAGCTCAACCATCCTCCTTCTTTATCACCCCGTTTTATACTTGACCGTGGGCCCACCTTCTCCTTTCTCATCATTCACACACAGCTCGATCATGTTTAAACTTTCCGGTGTTTTAACGGTTCGCTGCTTCTGCTGTCGTTCTATCACGAATGCGTTGTGATAAAAGTGAAGATTTATCATCATTCAGAGTAACACCGAACTTCGTTCCTTCACTACACTATCGATACTGATTTGTGGCGTTTGATTTTCGCACTGTTTATCTAACCTTCGATTACTAACGGGTAAGCTCGTGTGATTTATGTGTGTGTGTGTGTGTTTTTTCCCCTTTCTAACTTTTCTCATCTTTTTAACCGTTTTGCGTGCGTTCTGTTCGATGACATTTGTGGTCAACTATTTTTTTTCCACTCTGATCACAACCTTTTCCATACCTCACCTCAAGCATTCATTCGTCCGAATGTTTCTATCTAATGCAATCATTCGTAGTGGTTATTACCATTCGGTTAAGTATGCTATTTGGTGTGTTTTCGGTGTTTTCGGTGTTGTGTTACGGTATGGTACTATCTGTTAAGGTGAAACTGTAACTCACGCATTTCATTTCCATCATTGCAGCGAGGACTATTACGGTGATCAGGACATCAAGGCCCTTCAGAAGAAAGGATTTTAATGGTAGTCATTAGCGTAAGCACAAATCGTGTGTAAGTTATTTCCGTGAGCCGTGCAAAAACTTTTTAATAAAAATGAGTAGAAAATAAATAAATTGTTTCGATTTATTTAACAAAAGATGATTTAAAACAAAAAGGTAAAAAGTCAAATAACGAAAGAAAAGAAATTAGATAATATAATAAACAAAATAGTGCACAAGGTAATAAAGTAAGCCTGTCGAGTGTGAAGCCCAAATCGGCTACTGTTTGAGTTGCATGATTTCATGGAAATGGGTTTGTTTTTTGGAAAATCACTCCATCAAAACCGTGAACATGCCGACAGGAACGATGTGGCATGTAGTGGATGGAAATTCAAATCAAGAAATCATTCGTCCTAACCGACAGTTGGTAGTGGAATGGAATTTTTTTATTACCCACCCGGGTGGTGTGGTGTTGTTGTTTGAACAGTGCCTTCGGCAGCACTGAAATAGGTGGAAGTTTTCACATACCAGCAGCGTACACGTACACACGCGCCTACACGAGCGCAACTGGGAAGTTCTATCGTGATTGCCACTAAGCCATTTCGACTCTTTGCACTGTCAGATCGGAAAAATTCCATCCTCAAAACCAAGCACCGGCAGCAGAGCACAGAAGGGGAGTGGGCAAAAATCTTATTATTAAATTTTATAAATACATACTTTATTGCCACGAGTGCGCAGAATACCTGTTGGACGCGTGTCAGTGTGTGTGTGTTGGCGGTAGGCGAAGATTTTATGATTTGTGGAAAACGAGTAGTATTTTCCGTACTGCTTTTTTCCTGTTTTGTTTTGGATTGGGGCTCGCCGCTCACACACGTTCCCGAATAGGCGGGCGTGAGCTTGTTTATCGAACCGCATGGTCGCCCGTGGGGAGGTGCTTTTTTGTCGGTTGCTATGGGGAAAAAACCCTCACCGCAGGACATTCGTGGTGCCGAAATCATGGTAACCACGTTGATGGCCCATCGGTTGCTGGGCATGGGCACGCAAGATGGTAGATAAGCTCGTTACCGGTCGGTGAAAAACGGCAAAAACATACTGGGGAGGGAGGGGGGCAGGAGGGCACGCGAATAATTTGTCCCCCGTGACCGATTTGTGGTCGCTGGTCTTCGCGCAAAAGGGTGGTTGCGGCTTACGGCATCGATGTTTGATGGGCGATAACTTGGCCGCGGTCGTAACGAGTCGTTCGGTGGTCGTCTTGGCGTTTTATGTAGAAAATCGTAATTGAAATCGCTTCTTGCTGCTTAACCGTTTTATTGGCGGTCTGGTGTATTGAATTGAAGCAAGCTTATCTCATTATGCACGGAACGGACTTTTGGCCCAGTTTGTGCGATGTTACCGATGCGATAAACTGCCACGCACGCAGATTGCTTTATTTCATGTATGTGGAATTATTTTGTGCTGGAGAATAGGATGATAGTAAAAACTACAATACAGAAATTAAACCTTTACTAGAAATGTTTAAGATTTACACTTCGGTGGAACATTTCTTTCGGGACGATAGCCTTGCCGTAGAACCTTAAATAAGTACTTTGAATTTTCCTTGAAATTCCTTTCAGTAAAAGTGAACACTTGTAACCTTCACATGTAACATTCGAAGTAAAAACTGAATTAACCCTTTCCACGGTGGAATAGGTTCAAATAAGATTCTAGAAGTAGACCCCGGCTGGACGATCTTGTCTAATTTGCAACAACTCTAGGTCTAGCCTTCCCCTCCAAATTTTGTAGGGAGACGTCGAAACTCGATCGAGAACTCCAGAAGATACTGGAAATGGAAACTCGAGTTTCGAAGTTCAGAGATGAGTTGCAGAGCACTAAACAATACAGGCATTTTTTAATGAATTTTAAACTTAATCAGGGCCAGGAATTTTGATCGATTGAGAGTTCGCTTGCTGTCACGGTCTACATGGACAGAGTAGAGGATATAGTTACCAAGAATTAGTTGACGAGCAAGAACAGAAAATTTGCAAAACATTCACTAGGACAAAGATAAGGGAAAATGGCACCAAGCAGAAAATTAGTTGAAGGAAAATTGGAGTCACAGACAGATCACGGAGACCGGACCCTTTAAGAAGATTTTTAGCAGGATATAAAATACAAAATTTATGAATAAAAGGAAAAAGAAAGAACTGAAGACAATGCTGCTTGAGACCGCTACCCGGCGTGCTGATGAAAGAAGAGGGCAAACAAGATTCAATATTAGTCAATATTATAACAGAGTATAGAACAAGATATATAAATATATGTATAAATAAGAAATGACAGAAAATCCTGATAACATACCCAGTAACATACTGAGGAAAAAGCAAGATGTATTTTCTGATTCCTATGGTACTGATTCCACAGGTAAATACGCAAACATATAAGAGCAAGCATAAGTATTTTTACCAATAGATAAAATATAGAAAAAAAGTTTCTTAAGCCAATCAAACTCAATCGTCTACCTTCAACAATAGCTTGGTAATAAAGCCGCCATATCTATCACTCAGCCAAATGAGCCATTTAATAGACAACTAATTTGAACCCTCATCGGTTCTTTATGTCGATGCTTTACAACTCACACCGTCAGAATAATCCTTTGCCAAAGGGTTGTTAAATGTCACTTAAAGTTTCTAGCAACAACAAAAAAACACACACACACCCTGAAAAACCATTCACCATTCAAAAGAAAAGTTGTACGACCGTCATTTAAAAAGCCACAGAATAGGCAACGCTTGTAAGCGTTGCTCATCGGCGATGATGCTGGTTTTAGGGGTTGTTTAGTCCATCGCTATTACCAGCACGAACCGCAATCCGTTTGCTCCGGGAACCGCTCGAAACAAACCGTAAAATTGTCGATTAGGGCGCACACTTACTGGCTTACCGGGGGAGTTCTCTTTTCCTTTTTTTTTGCGTGGGTTCATCATTTGTACACCAACCTTTCAAATCCTTTTGGCTGTTGAAGTTTCCCCGTGCTTACTTCCTTCAGCTATGTCCCATCGAATCGACACTGGTTTGGATCATTTGGGAAAAAAAGAATAAAAAAGAACATTTCTGACCAAGCAACATGAAGGGACTATAAAAATCAGTCTTTTTTGCCATAATGGGTAGGGAAATAAACAAAATGTTACCCAAAAGCCTAGCGTGTCCGCTGTTTTACTCGTCGCTGTTGTAGGAAAGACTGATGTTTGTCTGCGAGATGCGGATTCTCATCATTTACGAAACAGAACGGGATGAAAAACATAGAAATAAAACACCAATCCTGAATTACACTTCCTTCAAGCATACCCGAAAGAACGGCTCAAATGATTTCTTGGGCCAGGACTCGCTCAGGACACGAAGCATAAATAAATGTGTCCGAAAATTCCGCACCATGACGTTAGTCAATTAAATCCGCTTGTTCACCGAGCTATATCGCTTGTGGTTTTCAGTGTTCTGTTTTCATTCTCATTTCTTGCACTTTTTTTTGGTTAAATGATTGTTATACTCCAGATATACACCGTTGTTTCGGCCATTTGCGCTGTTTCGTTGTGCCAGTGATAAACGAACCCAATTGTGGCATAATCATCGTTAATAAACCCACCAGCAAATTGTCCTCCACTTTTATTTAATACTCCCTGTGCCAGATTTCATTTCGACACATTTTCGTTGCCTGAGAGGACGGAAGACGGGACAAACGAGCTGGGTTATCTTTCAAGTTTCAAGTTTGACGGTGTTTGTGGTTATATCGATTGGTATACAATTGTTTCCCAGCTAGCTGGACGCTTTAAACTCAATTTCAAAAGAAAAAAAAACCCCACAATGGCATTGTGTATAAGGAAAAAGATTTAAAAAATTGAAAATAGCCCTTCTTGAAACGCTTCGCAAGAATATCTACGAACCGAACAATCGAAACAGAGCATTAGCCGCTTGAGAATGATATCGGTATTTTGTGTTCCCGTGTTTACTCCTGCCAAGCATTAATGGATCCCAGCCGGTGGAAAGCATTAAGATTATAAGCGCTTATAAATATCAACCGTAAAACATAAAACCCATAGGACCGAAATTTGTTTGGAAGAACTGCCTGATCGTTATCTGCTAGAGAAATCGGGGTGGGAAAGCATTTTCCGAAACAACGCGGCTATTCAACGTTTTGATTTTTATTTTCCACTTCCCAGCCGGTTTTGCTGGGACTTTACTTTGATAGGCTTAGGAATGTTTTGCTGATGGCTTTAAATGTTTTTTTTCTACCACCCTCCCTGCATTTGTTCTGTGGCACGATCGGCACGCACTGATTATTATTAGCCGCAACAGGCAACGCTTTATTTGTTTGCTGCGTGGAACTGGTAGAGATGAGCTTGTATTTATTTTGTTTTGTGTTTTTTTTCTTTCGTTCATCTGCCGCCACAGCTCGTGCCGTCGGTATTCGTATCAAGCTTCACTAATCCAATCGTTTGAAAAATAAAAACCATCCCTTTTTCGTTCCCTTAATGGTTCCGGTACCGGTCAGTGCCACATCCTTATGAACGATGCAGGAGGGCGGGAGAAAAACTCTTTCCGCCAGCTGACGTGTGCTATCCATGATGAGCGCCAACGACGAAACGCCATCCTGAAAGGGTGCAATAAAAAAAAACCCCAAACCCCAAAATGGGGTAATGAAAAACAAAATACCGTTTGCTATTATCCCTGAGCGATACGATGACCCGTGTGCGATTGTTGAATGGAGCAAAAACAAAACAAAACCATCCTTAACACACTCACAAAGCTTCGTTCATGAGTCAGCTATTTAGCTTATGCTAAGCTCCCAGGAGGAGTCACGTTGACACGCAAAGTGGTCCTGTATGCATTCCAGGCACGATCGCCACAAACTGTCGGGACTAAATTGACTGTGCATGGGGGTTAAGTTGATGAGCGATGGAGCAAATAATCGTGTACGTATGTGAAATGTGATTTTCAAAACGTTTTTGCACTATTATGGTTACGGTTGCTATGTATTATTATTGCTAAAGGACGTTTGAAAATTGAATAAACTCTATGAAGTTAATAAAAATGTTATGAAAACTATAAAAAATACTAGAATAACATGCACAAAAATGTTTAGCAAACTATTATGACTATTTTCTTCATTAAATATCCATAACTGTCCATACGATGCTTACGATGCGATGTCACACGTAATGATGACGAAAAAAGGATAAAATATCTGAATTTCTGGAAGAAATATATTGATATCTACAAATACCAATAAAAATATCGAAATTATCTGAAGGCACTCTTTAAGTTAGTCATTAATTCGATAAATGATGTTTCATTACAAATGTTCGAAAATTAAAGACGGTTAGCATACAAAAAAGTCGTCGTAATTTTTAAATTAATCATTTCATTTGAATTGAGATGAAAATCAAACGTAAAAAATGAAAATAAGAGCAACTGCACCAAGTATCGTGAATCAAAAAAGCAAACAACAAATGCAGTACGCTTACTTAGGAAATATTATTACTTCCATCGGACTAATATTGTGACTTAGGCGAGTAGCGCTTACGGGGTTGAAACTAAAAATGACAATCCATCCATCCAACCCTGGACGAGCTTTACAAAGTAAAATAAAGGAAAAAACAAGAAAAAACAGCTTCTCGTACTGATGCTGCTGCTTCATGTGGCCAATACACTGTGATGTAACCACAGTCAAAAGTGCAGACGCCTATCTTCCCCCCCCCCCAACGAGTTCCCTGGAGCCAATTCCATATGTCGGTTCGGTGCCTCCGGAGTTTATGCACAATTTTCCATTGCTTATTGTTTCTGGTGGTGTGTGCTGTTTTACCAAACATGCCCCGGAAATGTGTTTCAAATTGAGTTTAAAATTACGTTCTTCATCTCACTGGTCGGTGGGTAGGGATGGAGACACTTAAAAAAGGGAAGTACTCACAAGCACCACAAGTTGCCCGTTAGATGCGTTTGGTGTTAAGGGACGGAAAAGGCTTTCACCCACCCAAAACATACAACTGTATAATTTCAAATAGCAAAGAAAAAAAAGGAAGAAATGAAAAGCTCAGGTACGCAGTGCCCGATGGTAGGTGTATGTGTACAGGGCCAATTTGGAGGCAAGATCTGGCGAATGTCGGACGAATAAGGATGAAAACTTCATCGTTCAAGTGTGCGGTTCTGACGCGTACAGTACCATGTGCAGAGATGCAGATGCCATGCATGTTGCGGAGTGCGAGGTAAAAGTAAAATTTATGACTTTTCATAAACTGTGCCACCGGTTGAATTTTTCCGCACCATCTAAAGCACCCTCGAACGGTGGAACCGTGCAACCGTACCTGGTAATGCGGAATGTCTCTGATGATTGTGACCTCTGAAAACGGGAGGGAAGATGTAGGATGGGAAACAAAAACAGCAAAACTCATCCCATTCGACAGCAAACCACGGAACCGGAAATGATCCAACCTCGACTGAGACAGGTCGTTATGGAGGAGGTGCAAGCGAAGGTTGAAAAAAGGACCGGGTCGGGAAGCAAAACGACTATTAGTAGGTTGCGATGCTGCGGTAGGATGTGGTTTCGGTGAAGATTTTCAGATCGTCTCAGCAAATTTTGAAGAACAGGTTCGGCGTGCAGGTTCACCACTGCCGGATCCGGTTATGCGTTTTCCTTTCCGTTGCAGTTTGAAAGCGAGTCTGTACACTAGTGACACTAAGAGCCCCCAAGACAGGGGGAAGGGGGGGGGGGGTGAGGATGGGAAGGTGCAAGAACTTTACTTTCGAGAGAAAACATATTTTACGCCATGCTCACCTTCGTTCCGGGGTCGTTCGGGCGGTGGAATTTGTCGAACTGAGTTTTGTTGACTCTTTGCTCGAAGTTGCCGATAGTTTTACGGTACGGATCGGTAGTAGAGTAGACCGTAGTAGAGTGTAGTAAGTACTTGTGCGTACCCTTTTTTGCTTCGGAGGTGCTCGGTATGTTCTATTGCTAGCGCAAGAGTTTGGTGCTAG
Organism: Anopheles funestus; assembly: GCF_943734845.2. Lineage (NCBI taxonomy): Eukaryota > Metazoa > Arthropoda > Insecta > Diptera > Culicidae > Anopheles > Anopheles funestus. The sequence goes on from NC_064598.1 coordinate 23,733,703, forward strand.
CAGTACGCAAAATTTCCCTGTTAGGAAATATTTCTACCGACTTTGGAAGAAAGGATTGTTTTCATTTCTTCTCGTTTGCTTGCTTGCTTACTCACCTCTGCACCGTTTTGCAAGGACATTCCGGCTATGGACAACTGTTTGTTAGGGGCTGATTGCATTAATGGTATTTTGTTTTGCAATTTCTTTCGGGCGCAATTTATACGACATCGTACGACAAATGCTTCAAAGCTTGTTTGCAACGAACCTTATGTTTACTGTGGGGTTTGATATGACCTGTGGATGGTAACTGAAATAATCGGGTTTCGTTTGCTTGAACATTATTTATGTTGTCTTAAAGGTGGGATAAGAATTTCTATCATATGCAATTCAAATGCTTTCTTTAGGAATATTAAAGTAGTATTAATGTTTAGGTGACGGCGCTTTTCAAGTCGTCCAAAGCATCATCTATCTTCTGTCAATGTTCAAACTCGACAATAGTATTGATGTTGAGACATGTCGCTAGGTTGCTGACTGTCAATCGGTCTATCTGCAGTCGAAGGAAACTTCTTCTCACAAGCTGTAATTATGTAGAATCCATATAGTTCTAGTACTCATAGGAGCTAAAGGGTTATGGATTTTGTCCAAAACTGACAAGTAGTTCGAAAGCGTTCGGGAGGAAAGATGCTCAGAAGGATTTTTGACACCGAATGTATAGAAGGGTATTGAAAGAGTCGCTAATCGTAGAACGAATTAGACTCACCAGACTCCATTGAGCCGGTCATGTCATACGAATGAAACCGGACAACCCATCCTGGAAAGTCCTTTTCGATCGTCAACATGGACAGAGGAGATGTCGTAGGCCCAAAACTAAGATGAAATAATGGCGCTGATGCGTAATTAATTGTAAAATAAAAAAATAAAAAGATACAACTAATAAAAAGATAGAACTCTAATTATCTGTGCAAATCGAGCCCACAAAAAATAAGTAAATTGGTTTACTTTCTTAAAAAAAAAAGAAAAAACCAGCACGTCTCACTTTTAGATGAATAATGCGAGATGTTTTAATGACCACGATGATATTTTACTTAGAGGTGGTATAATGTTTTATCGAACTTGAGCAAACTACATTAAAGCATTAGAGGTCTACTTATATACTATTATCGGTTTAGCACTAAAAAAGTCAAATCATCTTTAGGAACTGTCAATTAATCTTTTAAAAACATAAGAAGGATCTTTTTTCTTGCAATATAAATCGTTATCTTAGAATTCAAATTTTATTCATTCTCATTTTTTTTACTGCAACATCAAATAAAACCCATCATTCATTTCCACTATGGTAGTAACTAAGTTCTCGTTTACAACCTCAATTTGACATATTCCTACCTGTAGTACCCATGGCACAGCGAAGATAATGCCAAACAATGCACGGTCAACCTGGTGCCCGGTTAAATGATGGCGAAGCAGTAAGCTCACCAAAGATGACTCTGCCGGTGTTGTGCTCTATCAGCACGCAAACAGCAAAACCACCTTCGCCAAGAATAAAACAAGGCGACAAAGCTAAAAGACGCTATTATAATCGCGTAACTAATGTTTTGCATGAAACGCTTACGCTTATCGCCTTTGGCCACAAAAACAAAACCCGACTTTGCAAAAACCTCCCGCGTACGTGGGCCCGTTCTCCGACGGGAATCGTGAATGAAAAATGTGCTTAAATTTATATTTTATGATTTGAAGAAAACTAGTTCCACTGCTTTGTTCCACCGGTTCAACGGGACCACCGTCCCGGGATGGGTTGATGAGCAATGTTGTAGTGAGGCAGAGCGAATGATAAGAATAAATTATCCGACCGTGCGATGAATCAACCACCGTGAAACTCATTCTCCCGAAAAATGGTGCGGCAGGTTGAAGGTGACTCTTTCGTGTAAAACGTGGAACGAGCAGTGTCGGGACATTCGGGCACAGGATGGGTCAGAATGACCACAGCTAAAACCACCAGTCCAGGGGCTGTGAAAAAGGGGAACCATGGGTCAGGGAGGGCAGTGATCACGACAACGAGTGATGAAGGCGACGACGGTAACGACGACCACGCAATGGCAAAGAATAACTTCAATAAATCATAACCGTCCTGTTGAAAGGCACAGTGTCTTGGTGGCCCTTTTTCATTGAATACACACGGCTTCGCTTCTGTGTGGTGAGCATGGTGGTGAGCACACTCACAAAAAAAAGCTAACAGAAAAGGTACGAAAAGTGGCTGATAATAGAAGAAGGTTGCACTTCGTGTGAGTAAAGACGAAGGCAAAGAAAGTATGCCGTAGCATGGGAGGAAATAAAAGCATGCGAACTCGCGTAATCTTTTCACCTCAGCGAACGGACGGTAAGCATCGTCGTGGAAACGCATCCTGGCCCTGTCCACACAGACACAGCCAACCATGGTTGGCGTCGTCATCATCGTCGTCGTTGTCATTCGTCGCATCGGTTATTATTCGCATAGCTGTACATGTGGCGGAACGGCGGAAGGGATGGCAATGATACCGCAAAAGGATGCGCACCGACCATCATCATCTTAAAATCAGCAAACCAAAGAAATCTTTGCTCATTGCTACATGGCTCCGTAGTTGGCCAAAAAAAAGGGTCCTGCTAGAACAGTGCAACATCTTTGAAGCGATCTTTCAGAGCATGGAACCACTCGCACACACACAAACATAACGCACAAAAGAAAAGAAAAAAAAACCCTCAGCTAGAACAGAAGAAGAACACGATGAACTCGGTGGTAAATTTGATAAGCGGTAAAGGACACATTAAACTTTTGCTTTCTTTACTTACCCCGCACACGCTCACTGTTGTCCTAATAAATAAAAGTGATGCGCCCGAACACCGGCAAAGGCTCGGCACGATGAGCGATGGTGCACGATAACCCCAGCATAAAAACTGAAGCTGGATGCTTTTGATGTGATGTTTTGGCCACTAGTGCCGGCGCCTTTACCCTAGGTGCTCTCCTGTGCAGGTTCTCTCACCATCATTCATCAGCTTTATTCCGGTGTGCGCCTCGTGTTTTGGTCACTTGGGTTGACCTTTTTGATATCGTTGAACATTTGCACGAAATTACTCTCCTCAACAACAACTAAAAAAACGGAACAACTCTGTAGTAACAGAAAAAAAGGCTTCGTCCGCTGTGGAATGGCTAATGGAGGGAAGGATGAGATAGAAAATTAAATTTATGAGCTAAATTTTTCTTCCCCTGTTCTGGGTTAGTATGTGTGTGTGTGTCTGTCACTGTAAGTGACTTTGAAAGGACCCTGCTATTAGTGGTGGGTATTAGAGTGTGTTTAACAAAACGCCAACAGAACGATCGCAGTTCTTGTCCATTTGCTTGTAAAGGGGCGCATCATTCAGACAGCAAGCCTTCCAGTTTTTTCTCCTCCGTTGGGCAAAAGACAACGTAGACAAGCTGTATGAAGATTTGTTCGATCTTTTTTTTTGTGTTTCATCTCTTTACAACAAAATCCCAGCCAAAACACCCAAAAAAAAACACGATCCTAAAGAAAAGTAGTAAATCCTGGGTGAGTTTAACTTTATTGAATACATTCGCTTTCCCAACATTCAGCTCTTTTGTTTTTTCTCTCTCTCTCCCTCTCTTTCTCCCTCTTTCTTATGAAAACCCCTTTTTGGTGGATCACCACTATCAGCTTTCAACGACAACCGGGTGTCATATGTTTATGCGACATGATTTCACCGTTACCCAGCTCAAATCCTCTTCACAGGATCCTCACTTAGGCAGCAAGTTTTCTGCCTTCCTCACGAACAATTCTCAGGTAGCACAAGGTATGACATTTCGGTGATTTATGATGCTTTACCAAAAGAGGGATTACTTCCGAAGGGCACCAATATCACGACTGTGTGCGGGACTTTGGGGTGAAGTGAGGAGCCTTTTCGGTACAAAAACTAAACGAAAACGATAGATACGCAAAAGTTGTCATTCCGGTGAAAATTCTTTAGTTCGATTTTGTGTATTTTGTAAGTTAGTTGAAAAATGCTTTTTATTACTTTTTATCTGCTTAATGCTTTCGGTTTCCGATGCGAATTTTTTAGGGTTATTTTTCACTTTTTGTTTTAAATCAATGTTGGTAAAATTGTTTGTTTGAAGAAGTTTGCTTGTGTGTGAACATTTTAGTATGATTGGTTACGGAACACCGATTATTGACAACATCCATCGCTTGGGAAGGACTATTAAAAGATTCTTGCAAAATTAAAAAAGACATTTAATGTTATTACATGAATTTAAAGTAAAGTAAGCTTAGTTCAAAAAAGATTTTAACCAAAATACTTAAATATCACATGAATTTCACACGAAGAAATCGCTAAACATACATTCACAATAAATTAATTTAAAACATAATAACACTATTTAATTTTATAACGAACCTAATTCTACTTTAAGTATATCATTAATTTATGTTAAGCGTATGTTTAGTGCTTTAACTTTAAAATCTTACTAATCTATTTATATTTTTTCTCATCTCCTTCAATCTTGCCTTCTTTGCTTATCCACACAAAATGGTTGCATTTAATCGAAACGGATTCCGACAAAATTAATGGCACATTTCGAGAGTTAATTGTTTACCACTCACGCCACGGCAGAAGCGCATAATTATTTCTAGCCATGAACTTAATTACCCTCGCCCCGTTCACTCGATCAGCGAAAGCTGTTGATCTCTCTCTCGAGTGACGCGAAGTGAGTAGGGAGCAATTTTGGAAAGAAAAAGCATCGATTTCGGATCGAATCTAACAACGTGCGGAAGGAAGGGAGCAGAAAAACGGTCTAACGTTCTTTTTCTACCTTGTCATCAGCTTGGTTTCCCTTCAGATTCGTCCATCGTCATTCTGCTAACACGGTGACGAAGCGTAAACGCTAGGAAGCATTCTGCCCAGCAACGTTCGCTCCTACACACGGACAAATACGGCCCCTGTTAGAAGCTTCTGGCAGTCAATGAAGGAAAAGTTTGGCTCTACTACCGGTGGAGCTGCTTAATGAAGCATTAAGTTTATTTTTCTTTCCGATGTGATGTTTAGCAATGTTGCAAACAATTTTCCACCACCCCCAGTGGTACCTTCCCTACCCCAAAATCATGCACATGACCTTCGGTCGGTAAGGGTCGCAGCCGAAAACCACGATTATGTTGTCTTTACCATCCGACTCGAACACACCGAGGAAACGCAAAGTTTCGACACCCTAATGGGGATAATGGAAAAACATGTTGCTCGTGATTGATTTGTCAACACCAATGATTGAGCGATAGTGGTTGCGGCTGTTTGTTGTTATTGTTTTTTTTTGTGATGTGCTGTGGACAACGACGTCGTACGACGATAGAAAAGGGACGGAAGCGGAAACTTGGGAACTTGGGGTGTGGGGGAAGGCAGAACAGCAAACAAACTTGAAGCTCCAAAAATCGGGTCACTTCGTACTAATTGTCACTGGCGGGATGAGAGAGGTCACATATCTAAGCGACAGTCACAGCCTTTTCTGATAATTAATGGTAAGCCGGTAAACAGCCGAGATGGTGGTAATTAACTAAATGCTATCCCCAATTGTACCAGTGTCATCATTACCGTGCACTGTTTGGAAAATGGCACTTAATTGTTTGTTTAAATAGAACGAACAGAAAAGACGTTCTATAAAAAGTGACGTTCATGCGTGCACTGCGTACATCAGTCCATGTGTTTGCGAATCATTCGGACAGTGAATAATCGTTGCCGAAAGTTTGTTCCGATATTTTTGGAGATGAAGTTTGCTACATTCGTTTGTATCGTTACGATGTGTTGCACGTTGGTGTTTGCACAAAGTACACCACGCCGTGATGCTGAATATCCACCGCCGGAATTACTAGAGGCAATGAAACCGTTGCACGATATTTGTGTTGGCAAAACAGGTGTTACAGAGGGTGAGTTGTTGTACTTTTTTATTGTGAGTTTAAAGTGAATTATATTGTGTAGTGGTTTGAAACAAGGTCAGCTGTTTTGCACCATTTCCAATGCTAGTTTCAATGGTAACTAATCATTTTTTACTAATTTTGGCCTGGATAAAAGCACCCGTAAATTTTGATTTGTGATGGAAGAAAAGATATATATCAAATATGCTTTTCTATATGTTCATTTAACCTGCTTGCGATTGAATTTAAATATGTTTTTTTAAACTAATACATGAAAACATTTCTCACTTCCAGAAGCGATCAAGAAGTTCAGCGACGAAGAGATCCACGAGGACGAAAAGCTCAAGTGCTACATGAACTGTCTGTTCCACGAGGCCAAGGTGGTCGACGACAATGGTGACGTGCATCTGGAAAAGCTGCACGATGCGCTGCCAAACTCGATGCACGATATTGCATTGCACATGGGCAAACGTTGTCTCTATCCCGAGGGTGAAAATCTCTGCGACAAAGCCTTCTGGCTTCACAAGTGCTGGAAGCAATCTGATCCTAAGGTAAAAGCCCAAACCCACCGACACTTTCCCACCGAAAAGGAAACAGTTTTGATCGACCTTTCGTTGCCCCTTTTTTTCATTTTCAAACCCATTTTGTATGAAAACAAGAAAAAAAAGAGAGGGAGAAAGCCATATTTAAAACACGACTCGCCGAATCCAAAATCGGAATATTTTCTTCCCGGTTGGTAAATTTTTAATTGAAAAAGTTTAACTTTTAATTGCTTCCGGCTAGTGTGACGCCACCGTCGCGGCAAATATGGTTTTCCTATTTCTTCCGCTGGTTGGAGGTTTGAAAAAAAGGGCAGCAAAAAAATCCATTCCGTACTTTACTTTAGATTGAAATTCATTCATTCGCGGATTTTTTTTATTGCGTGTGCTTTAATTGATGTGGGGTTTCGTTCTGCTTATCCTTTCTTTACAGCACTATTTCCTAGTTTAAGTAGCAGCTTTGTGCAGTCCGACCGAATGCTAGGGCTGCTCCACCGTGTGAGGATGCGCATCGGGAGTCGGTGAGATTGAGTGATCCTTGCTCGTTACAGGAACAATCTTTCGCAAGGACCTTCACGTATCCATCGGTTTTGCCAGCATGCCCGGGCTCGTGGTTCGGAATTAGTAATTAACTTATTTTGCTTGCCTTCCGCATTGCACTGCACGTAGTTTTCCAAAACTAACCGACCAACCTGTGACTAACCAACTTCAACGCAACCATTTGACGGCTCGGTACCAGGTCGAGCCACCAGAAAGAGGCTCCAAATGGTGCGAATGGATAAAATTCAAAATTTTCTGCCCCAAACTTACGGTGCAAAAGTTCTTACTTCCTACTAACCCTTCATTCTTGCTGAGAACAGGAATTTCTTCTCCTGACCAATGGAAAGCATGAACCAAAAAAAGATTAAAAAAACAGAAATAAAACGATGAAAAAATGCATACAATCCGACTGGTTTGGTAGTTCGTTGAGAAACAAAACGCAAGGGAGAAACTATAATCAGACCGTATTTTCTTTTAATTACATTCAGGGAAAACTTTCAACAAGTCTTTGGCGTTGACTTGGTTTCGTGGGGCAAACACTTGCCTTTAAAAAAACGATTCCGGCTAGCTCTTAAATGGGGTTTATTTAAGTTCGTCACTTTCTTCTAGTTAAAGCTGAGTTGAGTTTTATAAGCAATCGAGACTGAACCAGAACGACTTTGCGGTGAACAAATGTTTGAGTTTTATTAAAGTTTGCTACAACATGGGTTTTCACGTGGTAAATGGGCAGCAAGCATTATTTAAATAAATGCAGCAAAAAAAAAACACTAAAATGAGTTTAACATTTTCTAAAACAATTTATTTACAGAGTGGAGAAACAGTGTAAAAGTATCAAACGCTAGTTATGGAAATACTCTAATATTTTATGGCTCAAAGTCTTCTATTCTGCGGCAGTTATTTAATCGCCATTTTTAAGCATAATTCAAATAAACAAGACCTTTTTTTTGGTGTCTTTTGGAAAAACGTAGAAAACAAGCATTTAGAAGCAATCAGTCATACTATTTCTTGGCCAAATATCTTTTTTATTTTAAAACTTTTTTCAAAACTCAACTCTTAAGCTTAAATATTTCATAAGATACATGTGAAACATACATATGTGTGTTAACTACGTTACAATGTGGTTCCGTTCCTCTCCATCCTTCCCAGCTTTACCCAAAAATCATTAAAAAGGGTTTTTGAATTAAAGTTTCACCTCTAATAATCCCTTCCCCACGATATTTACTTCCTTCATTTTTCTCTGAGTACTGTGTGATTTTCAGAATCAGGAGCACTTTTTTCTATCTTGAGGTTCTGTGACACAACAATTTCAGATAAACCTGAGAAAAAAATAGATATAGGATTTTGGTCCAGTTCTTTGTTTCATTATTTTAAGATCGCAATCAATCTTTGTCATTGAAATAATTGTTGTAGTTCCTCAGTTTGAGGTTTTCCCAGAACTGTGTTGTTCATCTTATTTATTAAAAATTTTGTTACGGTTGGTAATCTACGACAAAACATTTATCTTAAACCAACTCATCTCTTCATCGTTTCTTAATATAAGTAAAAAATAAGTATATAAAATTAATATATAATGGAGGTCAAGAGGCCAGAGCTAGAGTTCATGTTGATGCTCTAACCAATATCCAAACAAAATGAAATGTTTGAAATATTAGATAAGGTATAAATGATGAAAATAAAGTGCATTTCAATGTCCTCGCTTCGCTTCGAATATTGATTATTCGAACCAAACCATAGGAAAGCAGTTGCCTTACAGTTTTCGTAACAATTCTTACAAATTACCTGAGCATTTTTCCAAAGCATGCATCATAAATCAAAAATTTCAGATGCATCTTATGATGTGTTGCGTATCACAAAGTTAAAAACTGATTTTTCTCAAATTCTTCACAATGGTTTTCCCGTCAAAACAAGACATTACGGGATGTTAACTTTAGGTGATTTATTACTGACATATCCAATGGAAACTTTTATCCGCTTTTACATCTACACGACATCTTCATCGAGATCGTGCTTTCATGTTATGAATTAAGCACCCCTCCCAACAGCATTCCTTCCGTCATGAGAAAGTTAATCTTCGAGTTTCGTTCTCGCATCCAACGATATACATAAATAGACCAACGCTCTACCGAGTGCCACGGATAACTGCCACCGTTGCAGGTGCATTGGTAGAATGCCCGAGTCAGGACGAGTCAGACACCATGCGCCTTCCATGGTGACAAGCTGTCTCGGCAAAGTCAGAAACAAATCTGTTGAATGGTGGCATTAAAACAAAAAGTTGAAAGCGAAAAAATAAAGAACCACTGGCAATACGACGAACTGAACACGACAAAGGAAATGCAAAATGCTGCTCTCGATGGCAGACGTAAATCAGTCTCGGTAGATAATTTACTGTTTCTTACTGGCCCGTACTGTGTTGTACGTGTCATTTCGTTCACTGTCGTTGCAAAAAACAAAAAAAAAAAAAGAAACCTGCCTCAAGGTAGTTGATGTCTGCCGTGCTGTGTAAGTGCTTTTAGCAAGCAATTAAAATTGCTAATTAAATGACAGTTCATTTTAAAATGCTGTGTAAGAAGCTTTTGTATCGTGTCGCCTGAGCCTTCCATCCAAAGGGGGGAAGGCTTGCACTAGCGGCAGGAACGCAACAGCGGGTTCGCGAAATGGGTGAAAACGTTTAATCATCGCGAAAATGCGAAACGCGCATTTCGCACAACCTAACGAATTGCCATCCGAATTCGTAATTAACAAAAGGGAAAAGTTTTGTGCGGGTAAATATTGCAATCGCTTCGTACGCAGAATGCATTTGTAATTTTGTTTGGTACCGAATTTTCACAGTAGCAAAGATGAAATTTACGCAGAAAAGCATCGCAAAACTTCTCCACTTAATAAACTTTTTTTTTCTCTTATATTTAAAAGTTTTTAATTAAAAAAAATTGGCATTTTTAAATTGTTTGCAAACTTTGATATAGCAGTGCCGGTGGATATTACTTTATGTTTTTTTGTGTATTTCAGATAACACAATAAAGACGATTCGATCATAATTAGCGCATGCATCGTGGCTATTTCTTGGACTATTAAGCGCACCCGCCGTCAAAGCAATACCAATAATCGTTACAGGAAGATCGTTCAAGGGGATATAAAAATAAAACTGAATGATACCGGCTGACGATGCAACGGGTGGATTCACATACAGAGACAAATTTTCCATTCGAAATGGAAAAAAAACGTTTTATTTTTAAAATTCTTCTTTTACACACAGAAGACGGGCTTTTATGACTTCAGCCACCTAAACACGCACAGATCACGATTTACTTCTCAATAGTATCGCGAGATAAGCCAAGGGATCGCTGTGAAATGTAACCATTACCATCATTCAACAGTTTCACTGTCTATCGAGAGGCTGAACGCCCATTTACTACCAAACACAATCATTCTCAATATGGCGGAAAAAGCAATTTAATTCGAACACAAAAATGCATGCAAAAGCATTTATTACTTAGGTCGAAATTCTATTCAATCATGCTGATGGTAATAATTTTACCAAAAGTTACATTTTCTTTAATATTTGTTATTTTTAAGGTTCGTGGTGTGACCGTTCTAACATATTTTGGGAAAAACTCATGTCTCTTCAACTTTACGAAAGGTTTCGCACTTAAATTCTAAAAAACAATCTTTCCCCATAATAAAATATAAATAAAAGATAAAATAACATCAACTAATCAACTAAACAAATGTGAAAAATCAATAAATCAAAGAGAGGTTTGTTAAGTTCATAGATTAATGAAATATTTATATTTAATAATATTTATCAAAAAACATAATCTAAAATTCTTTTGAAAGATGCACATTGTCACGTCTTGAGTATCGTTTTATACCTTGGAATGAAATATATTATTGAAATTCGAAACTACTCAGACGCTGCGGGTTCTCTATAACCCTGTCACTACATGTCACTAAAAAGTAGCTCAATTTTCAAAAATAATTTAGAGATTCTGGCGCTTCTTTTAAGGTTGTTGAACTTTCCTCGTGCAAGGTTTGTTTACGTTATTATAAATTTTGCTAAATTTCCCAAAAAAGCTAAGGTTATTGCCTTAGAAAATTTTAAAAGTTATAAAAACAAATTAATTTTTTCATTATTTTTTATTCATTTTTTTTATTTTAAGCATTATTTTAGTGAAAAGAAACTTATTTCAACCAATTCGCATTAAAATAAATCAATTTATAAAATTTTGCTAAATTTCCCAAAAAAAGCAAAGGCTATTATAGCTTTAAAAAAAATTCAAATTTTTAGCTTTTTTAATTTTTTTTAATAATTTTGTATTCTTTTTCTGTTTAAAGCATTATTTAAAGCAGTGAAAAGAATTTTATTTTAACAAATATGCTTTACAAAACATCAATTTAAAAATTTTGCTATATTTCCAAAAAAAACAAAGCTAAGGCTTTAGCTTTAGGAGATTGCCAAATTTATAGAATGTTTTTTGGGAAATGTCCACGAGATGAGTTTTTTTTCGTATTGACAGCCATTCTTCTGTTTTAAAAATAGTGTTTACATACACAAGAAATATATACAACACGTACGTACTTTGAAAAAAAAGAGGCACTCGATTTTTTTATTTAATATTTAATGACACTCACTCGCTCTAATTTTTGAATTTGTATTAGTTTACCTTGTTATTGCCAGCACTATCGAGCTGTCCTGGCCGCCACTACAGAAAGCTGTCGTGGCGTCAAGTCGCTCCTCTATTAGCAATTTTTCACTAAAAATACACGTATGTTATAGCGACTTTTCGCAATTTTTGTTATATGAAGTTTCTGAAAGATTTTCTGAATAGTGCGATGCGTTTTCGCGACAAACGCGACAAATGCGAAGCGTTTATTGACGGGGTAACAATCCAAAACGTTACCATCCCGCAACAGCACACGCCGGAGTGCTGCACACGAACCACCGCAAAGGTAAAGTTTCCTCAGTGTTCCACCTTTTATTGAACCTTTTACTATCGAACGATAAATTTCACTTTCCGGGAATGCACTCACCGTACCTAATGCCTCATGAACCACAACCTTCCTTCGGCATCGGCAGTTTGCCTGCAGGCATAGGCCATGTGAAGCATCGTACAGTGCCAAACCACCATTCATTGCAGCCGGTCGAAAATACCACCGATGATAGCATACCTTCAGTGTGGCTGTATGTGGGCAGGGGGCATGGAGAAGGATGCTGTGGTTTCGGCACTTCAAAACTTCAACCAAAGAATTTTAATAAAAACATTCAATTACCGAGCCTTCCGAGGGACACAAGTTTTGAGCGGTCATGTCCATCGTTGCCACGTGGCAAATTTTCACGGAAACAAAGGCCACCCCCAATTCCCATATACACACATTCACACGCGCACACACATACATTTCTTCTTCCTTTTACTCATTTTCCCTGTGATCTTTCAAGAGCTGTGCTGAATACGAATCGACAAAGTCCATCAGTTTCCGACTTCCTCCACTGGCGTTCCATTTTTTATGCTTTGTTTTTCGCTGCTTACGACTTTAAAATACATGAAAGTAAAGGAAAGTCAAACGGTAGGATGAGGAGAAATAATTGATAGAATTGTAACTGAATGCGTGAACATAGTTCTTTACTTTGGGTGCTGGGCGACCGCACCAACCAAGCGTAACCATCCGTGCAGAAAATCAAACTGCGGAAACTGTTTCAACGGACCACGAATTTGAATCCGCTTCGCAGTGAAGTCGCTAAACTTTACGTTAATTGAATTAAATGGATTCCGTTTGTTTTGGGTGGAAAAATTGTTTGTCATTCTATCGCCGGGCCAAAGTATGCGGCAAACAGAAAAACAATCCAACAACTCTCCGGCGTTACAAAGCTGAAAAGTTTTAGCTGAAAGCACTTTTTAAGATTCTGCTCGCCACAATTTTAATGCGCGCTGCTTTTTGTCGCTTAAATAAGCACCAATGACGATTGACGAGCGGGAGAAAATCGTTTATTCACTCGGCACGCTACACAAAACGCTGACCGTCTTCAATAGCTGGTGGCTATAAGTGCAAAAGTTTTCTACTGCTTCTGGCAATCGAAAATATATATATTTATAAGCGTGAGGGTAAGTTTTTTCTGTTTGGACAGCGTTAAAAACGGAAATGTTCATAAGAAATATTCCTTTTGTCTCTTAAAAAAATGTAGCAAAATTTGCAAAATAATATTCTTTTAAAGAAAGCAGAAGAGAGTCGTTGGAAACCCTGTCAAAGTAAAATGTAAATTATTATTATTCATAAAAACACACTTCATTTGTATTGGATTGCAATATTTTGACCATTTTTACTTAAGTTAAATCTATGTTAAAAGCAAAGTTTGTTTAACCGTTCCAATATCCTAATATTTTTCCCAACGAAAACGTAACATTAATTTTCGCATAACCAATTATTTTGATTGACATTTCTTCTTAAGCATTTTATTTTTACGGCTTTGCTTTCCAACAAAAGCACGAGCTAATTTTAGTGCATTGCTGTACCAAACCATGTTACATGCGCAGTTAAAACAGACCAAACAATAAACCTCATCAACCTTTTATCTTCAGTTCACACGAAAACAGCATTACATCCCGACCGGTTGCCCCACCTTTCCGACGTCCCACCTGCCTGTATGCTTTATGCATATTAAAACGTAGCGAAGCAATGTGACAGGAAATCTCGGCTGACTAGAACAAGCGCCATGAAAACATGGCCCACCGCAATAGGATTTTCCGGTTCCGATTTTTAATTTCATTCTTCGCATCCATCCTCACCCCTTTTTTGTTGCTGGGAGGGATGATTGGGAGTAGTGGGTGGGGGTAGTGTTTTTTGCGTTATGTTCTTTACCCTCTACATACACCTTCATCGCGGTGGCATGAAACACGGTGGCGCTGTTGATAAACGACCAGAACACAAGCCGACGTGGCAGCAAAGTAAGACGAACATATACACACACAAAAAAAGGATATGCCCCAGGAACGCTATTTAATGTGGCCGTACCTGTGCTCCACCACACCAAACCGGTGTCTGCTCACTCACCTTTACCGTGCCTTAGTGCCGGCTGCTTCCAATCTGTGTCGGTCAGATCTTATTTTTCAAAGCAAAAGCTTATTTTTTCGTCTCCTTCATTGCACTTTTGCACACCACCCGTTGCTTACCCACGGAAGCTGTCCGATCCGATCCTGGCTCCGGACACGCTTGTCTGGTTGTTGCTTTTTATCATCTTATCAAACACATCGAGGTGGGTTCTTTTTACCGGTTTAGTGTGCGTACGTGTATGTGTGTGTGGGTATGTCAGAATCGAGGAAGGAAAACGGCGTACCAGGAATTATTCGTTCGGGGGTTTTCACCTCGGCCACACTGTATCCGGACAGTGCGGGAAGATTGAACAACATCACATCATCCCTAATTCCTTCCAGCGAACGGAAGCAAAACGGTTCGAATGGTATAACAGCAACGTCAGAAGAGGAAGAAAAAACACACTCCCAAGAATAGCGAGCAAATGAAAGGATAACAGGCAACTCTGTTCACTTACAGGTACGACATGAAAGAAAGGAAAAGTTTGGCTCGTGGCAACAAATGCTGCCGCAAACCGTCTTTTTGCCGACAGAGAAACAACAACAACTACACAAACTCCAACGAGCGGTAAACGCACGCGCCCATTTACTGGCCCTTTCCCTCCAAAACACTCAAACCATTTTGCAAAAGAAACAAGAAGCAAGTAGCTGTATGAAAGCGAAAAAAAATGCTAAAAACGAAACAAAAAAAAGTTGAAAGATTTCAGGAGCCAGACGTGTAGCACATAAAAGACGTCACTGTTTATGACATTTTTTCACTTTTAATTTTTTTCCAAACCCTCGCAAGCATCCACCATCTCGGTGTTGTTGTTTTTTTCATATTCGCTACAAAGATTTTCCATTTCCTGGGCCTTCATTTTTCATTCTGTATGCAATACTCTTTTTTTCTTCTTCTAACCAGAACTCTTCTCCTTTTGCAGTTTTCCGTTGTTGTTCATCATTATCATTTTTGAAATTGCAAGTTCGAAAACAAATTTTGTAAACGGTAACGCCAACAATGTAAGAATGTGGCCAGACAAGCTTTTAACACCGCGGCAAAATATTTGCCAGTTCAGTGGTCGGAAAAGTCAGCCTACACAGTGATTACCTGTGTCATCATTCACTGAAAATGACAGGTTAAATTGGTTATAAACATGAGCAAAGAATAAGCGGCAGGGAATGGCTTCTCTCGATTGTGTCGGGAACATTCAGAAGGTCGGTTTTTATTTTTTCATAATGAAGAGCACATATCAAGCGTGATTTTGAACGACCTTCAATTACCTTCCATTTTGAAAGAGGAAATTAGCACTCAATTTAATTAACAAAAAACCCAATAAGCTACATAAAAAATAGACATTATCTGAACATAATTCTCGTAACATGACCTTTGTGAAGAATTTAACTGAGATCGACCAGAAAGCTGTACATCATGGTAAAGGCCGAGTAAATTTTCTGCATTATATCAGTAAAAGTTTCCATATTAAGCGGACCGACACTTCGGATGACCATCTCGGCAGGCAGTTGACTGCGTGCGAGCATAAAGTGGAAACGTCGTTGTTCCTCGCTCGGCAGCATATACCAGGGAAGGTTCCAAATGTATCTAAGCATTCGATCGTTCTGTAAAATGGACATACATATGTAAGTAATCGATTTTCATCTACTCAAGCCAAATAATTACCATCACTTGCATGATGGTCCCGAACAGGGAGAAGATAAACAGTTGAAACCAGGATATAAACATGAAGCTATATGTAGCGTACCAATCGGTCTGGAATCAGAGAAGAATGTATTACAAACAATTTTTTCTTTCACTTACGATTATGCCTTACCGTCAGCGCTAAAAACAGATTAAACATGATCGATAAACTGCAGCTTCCTACTTGCACCACCGAAATACTTTGATAACACTCCTGCAGTGACTCAAGGAACAAGATAACGTTCTGATGATATTGATAAATTTCACGCATACTCTGTCGACAGAATGTCTTATATTCCGGCGTGTCTCGTTCCCAGCGCTCCGTAGCATCCGACAAATCCTGCTGAAACTGTTCACACTATATCCTGAAAAGCTCACCATAGGTAACGAAATGTAGTACGAACATCATGAACGCACTATCTGATGCAATTGCACCGATGCATCCATACACAGCTATCAGCATGTGTAGTGAGTTGGTGATCCCATATCCGTACGTCGAGTAAATGTCAATCCCCGGTATGTACAGTGGAAAGATCGTCACTTTCACACCTACCATGAAGTACATATACAGCGGATAGAGTGAAAAAATTAACAAAGACGAAGCGAACAGTACGATGACAACTTTCGTAATAAGCTGTACCACCAAAAAGATACGTTCAATCACTGATTTTTGCTCGACCGTCCCGTTCGTGTGTCCTATGTAGATGGTTTGCTTCAGCCCGTCGAAACTGATGCCGTACTGTGTTGCTTTGGCGCTTGTGTAATACATCTTGAGCGAACACTGAAAGAAGAACCCTAGAAACGATAGGGACTTCAACAGCTCGAACGTATCACTGGCGATGATGATCGACCAAACCATCCACAGGAAGTATTGGCCACACAGAAAGAATGATATATAGGTGCGATAAGTTTTTTTCCATCCTTTGTCTATTACGTTGAAACCGATCACGTTACAGAGTATGGAGAAGTAATATTCGTACTTGTAGAATTGTTCCAACGTTTCCATGGCTTCGTATTCACGTATTACTGATGGACGCAATGTGATGCTATCAGATTTTATAAGTCAATTCATTTCCACAACACGCAAAAAGTCAATATGGTTTAAATAAGTAATTGCCCCAGTATGTGAGTACCATGTGTGAGTTAACCGTATGTGATTTGTATATCACTGTTTGCACGCTGTAACAACAATTTATGCACATTGGTCGGGGTGGATTGTTTTGTTTTTTGCTCATGCACAATATTTCAAATCATCCGTGAAACTAATTGAATAAATAATCGACAAAGTGGATGAACCATAACACCTGCGAACCTCAGCCGTCAGGCAGATTTAAGTTCACACGATAAAGCATCTCGTTTTTTGTCCAAGTTTCTAATGAGTTTTAATAGAGTTGTTGTTAACAGAACACAGATCAATGAAACATAATAATTTATAACCAATAATTGCTCCCATTAACGGTGAATAACAAAGAGTATTGTCACCGTGCAGGATTTTTCCTTGAGAATATAGAATTCGGATTTACGGATGATTTTTTTTCTTATTTCTTCGATTCTTTAGACTAATTAATTTTACTTTTATTTTATTTATTTTTGTTTAAGAAACGACACTTTCCAGGTCGACCTCATCGTTCCCCGCTCGCGTCACCTCTGTTGCGCTGCTCAGCCTTGCTTCGTCGTCACGCCAAAGCTGCTGTAGCATGGCCTTGGCTGCCCATTGGATCCAACTCCACCACTCCGGACTCTAGAGCAGCTTCATCAAGATGTTTTCGAAGTCGACTGGGTTGCAGTATCTCCAGATCTCCTTACGGCTGATGTACGTGGACTCCGCCCCGGAACGCCCTTTTCCAAAAGGGCCAACGCGATCGCCTGCCAACTGACAGTGTTTAACGCGTTGAGCACGTCCAGCGCGACCACAAGGATACAACGCCTATCTCTCCAATTCTTTCGCCCGAACGACATGGCGCGCCTCCTCACTTCCATTACCAGTTGGATCGCCTGGCAGATACTCCGATCACTCCGGAATCCGGCTGTCCGCCAGCTGAGGCTCCTCCGGACTTTGCTGGTACCAGTTGAGGCGGTCGAGCACAAACTTCTCGTACACATCGAAGACCACGAGTCCCTTCTCGAAGACCACGGGTCCTCCGGAGGCTTCCCCGGTTTAGGGATCAACACCAGCTTTTGCCACTTCCAAGAATGCTACATGCTGGCCGTGTCCAGGCACCGCTGGTACACTTCCACGACGGTCGCCGGATGCTCTCGGTTGACTGCCGTCAAGGAAGCATTCGGCGGTCCATCCAGCCCAGGAGCCTTCCGGGGATGCAGTCCACCTGCAATACTCCTGAGCTCTTACGCCGTGACCGGTCGTGTCGGCGCCTCATTCGCCTGCCCCACCAACTGCGGCTACCCGCAGAAGGGTGCTCCGGAAATAACTCCTCCACAACATGCTGCAGCACCGCCGTGTAACGCTCGGGCGCCGTTCAGCTACCCGAAGTCGATGAAGGACCTGCATGAACCACTGCCCCCCGCTCATCATCATCGGCATCAGGGACTGCAGCATCTTCCGGAACCACTCCCTCTTGCTGTCGCGGATCGCCGCTCTCAGAGAAGCACGCGCCCGCCGATGTTCCTCCGCAGACAGGGACGTCTCCAGCTCCCGGTCGGCGGTGGCTTCTTCATCTCTGGCAAGTCTGAATGCCTCGCTCAGCTCCTCGATGGCCAATACCCACCAGTACACCTGCGTGCTAGTATGGCGCTGCGTCGGATATACCCATGACATGATCACATCGCAGGCCTCCAGAAGCACCGTCTGTAGCATCTCGGGATCCTAAACTCACTCCGCGAAACGACCGTCCTTGAGCGCCATCCCGAACCGACAAGGGCTGATCGTGAGTTCGCCACCGCGTTCCGGCCTCCCGACAACTTCACCCACTTCGGCCGCCACTATCTCTGGATATTGGACGCTCCGCACTCATTGGATGGGGTACTGCTGGCCGCTGGTGACGATCGCTATCCGCAGTTCCTCGACCGCCACCCAGGTACTGTTCCCGCTGGTATCGCATACATTTCGGATATAAGTAAGATATCCGCCCTCTCCTCTCTCAAGCATTGAAGTGCGAGATCTTGAGCGCATCTGCTCTTGCCGACATAGATTTGCAGCACCTCCATTAACGTCGACTTGAGACACAAAAGATGGAAGCAATACGGTGAGGGCCTCCACATACTAGGCACTTGAGTTTGCCCTCGAAATTTACAGTCTCGAATCTTCGCCACACCAGATGCATGCCTTGGAGCGGTGCGCTCCCTGACACTCCTGACATCGCTTTTTGTCCTGCGATGCTTTCGGGATCTCGAGCACCATGCACGAGGTGTGACCCAGCAACAGGTGTTTATTGGCCAGGTATTCTGCCACCTTCCGCGGGAGCTTAACGAAGGCCCGCTTGTTACATAAACGCTGAGAGCCTCCTCTGAGGAAGTCTTTCCCAAGGCCATTAGCAAGGCTTTACGTAGCATCTTCTCATTGGCAAGCGGATCGATATTAATGATCATTACTTCAGCCATCTCCGTCTGGATCATTGCAGCTCCCTTCTCGCCGAGCGCCTGTTGGATCCTCTATCGGCGCTCGCTACTATCATCATCTCGGCTAAGCGTCATTCGGAGATGATCCTTGGCTGTCCGCTTACCGATACCAATTTTGATATGGAACCCCTCCAGGTTTGTCCTCTTGCGCACCACCTCGTACATCTCGAGATAATTAACTTCTTCCGCAGGAACAACCGCGATCGCATCTGGCCGCTTCCGAGATTTCACTTCACTCGGCATCTGCCACGGCTGCCGCTGTTACCGCTGATGTTGCTGACTAAATTTTGTAAACGGTTACGCCAACAATGTAATCATGTGGCCAAGCATACGTTTTTAATACCAAGACAAAATATTTGACAGTATAGTATTCGGTAAAGCCACTGATTACCTGTGTCATCAGGCAGGAAATGGAAGACTGGAACAGTTTCCCTCGATTGTGTCGAGAACGTTCGGAAGGTCGGTTTTTTTAATAATGAATAGCACATATCAAGCGTGATTTTGAACGACTTTCAATTACCTTTCATTTTGAGAGAGGAAATGCACTCAATTTAATTAACAAAAAACCCAATAAGCTACATAAAAAATAGACATTATCTGAACATAATTCTCGTAACATGACCTTTGTGAAGAATTTAACTGAGATCGACCAGAAAGCTGTACATCATGGTAAAGGCCGAGTAAATTTTCTGCATTATATCAGTAAAAGTTTCCATATTAAGCGGACCGACACTTCGGATGACCATCTCGGCAGGCAGTTGACTGCGTGCGAGCATAAAGTGGAAACGTCGTTGTTCCTCGCTCGGCAGCATATACCAGGGAAGGTTCCAAATGTATCTAAGCATTCGATCGTTCTGTAAAATGGACATACATATGTAAGTAATCGATTTTCATCAAAACTGTTACACCTTAAGCAAAATAATTACCATCACTTGCATGATGGTCCCGAACAGGGAGAAGATAAACAGTTGAAACCAGGATATAAACATGAAGCTATATGTAGCGTACCAATCGGTCTGGAATCAGAGAAGAATGTATTACAAACAATTTTTTCTTTCACTTACGATTATGCCTTACCGTCAGGGCTAAAAACAGATTAAACATGATCGAGAAACTGCAGCTTCCTACTTGCACCACCGAAATACTTTGATAACACTCCTGCAGTGACTCAAGGAACAAGATAACGTTCTGATGATATTGATAAATTTCACGCATACGCTGTCGACAGAATGTCTTATATTCCGGCGTGTGTCGTTCCCAGCGCTCCGTAGCATCCGACAAATCCTGCTGAAACTGTTCACACTCTATCCTGAAAAGCTCACCGTAGGTAATGAAATGTAGTATGAACATCATGAACGCAATATCTGATGCAATTGCCCCGATGCATCCGTACACAGCTATCAGCATGTGTAGTGAGTTGGTGATCCCGTATCCGTACGCCGAGTAAATGTCAATCCCCGGTATGTACAGTGGAAAGATCGTCACCTTCACACCTACCATGAAGTACATATACAGCGGATAAAGTGAAAAAATGAACAGAGACGAAGTGTACAGTACAGTTGTGACTTTTGTAATAAGCTGCACCACCAAAAAGATACGTTCAATCACTGATTTTTGCTCGACCGTCCCGTTCGTGTGTCCGATGTAGATGGTTTGCTTCAGCCCGTCGAAACTGATGCCGTACTGTGTTGCTTTGGCGCTTGTGTAATACATCTTGAGCGAACACTGAAAGAAGAACCCTAGAAACGATAGGGACTTCAACAGCTCGAACGTATCACTAGCGATGATGATCGACCAAACCATCCACAGGAAGTATTGGCCACACAGAAAGAATGATATATAGGTGCGATAAGTTTTCTTCCATCCTTTGTCTAGTATATTGAAACCGATCACGTTGCAGAGTATGGAGAAGTAATATTCGTACTTGTAGAATTGTTCCAACGTATCCATGGCTTCGTATTCACGTATTACTGATGAACGGCAATGTGATGCTATCAGATTTTATAACTCAATTCATTTCCACAACACGCAAAAAGTCAATATGGTTTAAATAAGTAATTGCCCCAGTGTGTGAGTACCATGTGTGAGTTAATCGTATGTGATTTGTATATCACTGTTTGCATGCTGTAACAACAATTTATGCACATTGGTTGGAATGGATTGTTTTGTTTTTTGCTCATGCACAATATTTCAAATCATCCGTGAAACTAATTGAATAAATAATCGACAAAGTGGATGAACCACAACACCTGCGAACCTTAGCCGTCAAGCAGATTTAAGTTCACACGATAAAGCATCTCGTTTTTTTGTCCAAGTTTCTAATGATTTTTAATAGAGTTGTTGTTACCGGAACACAGATCAATGAAACATAATAATTAATAACGGTGACGGTGAATAACAAACAGTAATATAACACTGTAGGATTTTTCCTTGAGAATATAAAGTTTGGATTTAAAGATGAAGTTTTTGAATTATTTGCAGTTATTTTTCACTTTTTTCCTCTAACACTGTCTCAGAATAATATTATTTGCAATACTTAAAAGATATTTTGAACGCTTCTAAGCGATTATTAAAGAATAACTGTGATGTAAACGTAACAAATCACTTCTTGCTTTTGCAGAAGACACAAGAAGCAGGTAGCTGTATGCAAGCAAACGTATTAAATCTTCCTAATGATACATTTTACATGAATATCAAGTTCCATTACACCAAGTTACGTGTTTGCTTTAAGTGTCTTTTTGCTTCCAACTTCCTTGAAGACAATGATAGTAAAAAAAACTCTTCTTCTTTTCTGAAACATGCAATATGAAACATATAACTATTTATAATTATAATTTTCGTTGTTTTTTTTTCAACATAACCATGAATGAATTTGCTTAACTATAGGATTTCATATTTTCTTTCTTGTCACAAGAAAATCTGCACCTATTGCTTTTCAAATATTGCACATCGCTGTCAGCTGTGACACCTTAAGGTTCCCTGTATCTATCTATGGCTTATCGTTTGTTCCTTTGTCCCACCTGCCACAAGTTCTTTCCGAACAACGAATTCAATTATTGAACCTGTCTTTTCGTTACCAACTTTCGGAAGCTGAGCTTCCCCTGCCCCTTTAAGATCGGTTCACCCCTAGCAACGGTGAGGCTAAAACTCGATTAACCTCCTTTTCATTTCATAATTTGAATATCAAATCCAACTCCATATGGTTACCGACTGGTTAACAGGAGCCCTTTTTTTCGCAGCCTGTCACGGATGCCAAAACGAGCTCCTCACCAGCTCGTCAAAGCATTGAATTCGTGAGCGGGGACCTATGCTGGTGTGAAAGACGCATAACACAAGAAAGGATCCCCAACCGGGAACGTGTCGAAAGCGTTCGGGTGTTGACAGCGCGTTCGTTCCGGAATCGAATGAATATTTGACAACACGCACTCCAAAAAATGATTCCATTCGTCAGAAATCATCCCTATGAAGATGCAAAAATACACATCTATGTATATACACGAACACACACACACAAAAAAGGGAATAAAACCTAACACCTGCGGCCTCCACATTCGGTGCGATCTGTACAATCACCTTTTCTTGTGGGTGTCTCTTGTGTGCGTGAAATAAAAAAAAATCGGCAAACATGCTGAGCAAACTGAAAGCATAAAACTGAAGCAAAAAAAAAACAACAAGACAATGAACGTAGCGAATGAATTGTTCAACGAAAACTGTGCACCACTCCAGTTCCGGGGAGTGAAAATCTTCATCATCATCGGCAGTTCGGTGTCTTCGTCAAGCAGTCAAGCAGTATGTGACACCTGATGTCAGAGAATTTGCTAGCCTACTGGTACTTCGATTATGCCATCCAGCTCTGGTGCCGTTCATTCGTGCGCAACACGAGATGCCTACGGGGCAGCAGCGAAAAATAGCTCTTTATGATTGATTCCTCAACGTCCCATTTTTGCTTGAAACGAACACACTTTTCCTCAGCTACCACGGAGTCCAGATTCCCTTCAGGCCATCCCTTGGCGGCACGATACCTCGAGAACCGACAGTGTCTTTTGTGCTAGACAAAACGAGCGTCATCTTCACACCCTCAGAGCTCCAACCCGTAACCCCAACCGAAGTGGCAGTGATTTTTTGGCCAAGGATTATTTGCTGCTTTGACTTTCCTCGGAGACTGGTTTGCTAGAACTAAAGCAAATATGGTTCTACCCATCCTCCCGAAAATGTGACCTGATCCTGATGGTGAAGATAATGATGATACCCGATAGCCACCGGCTATTTCGGAATTGTATCCCCCGTGCATCATTTTCTCGAATCCGATTTTGTGGCCGAACCGGGATGGGAGGAGGAAAATGAAAGGAACGGCCAGCCTATTCTGGATATCAATTTCATCCAATCAGAAAATGATCGTTGGTGAATTGCCCAAACCGTTCCCGAAGGGATTGGCGCTTGGCCAATGTTCGGGTTGGGTATAAATTATCGATATGAGAAAAAATGACCAAAGCACCAGGGTCAGAATTACGATTAGACACCGCTGAACCCTTGAACAGGACACGGGCCCTAACGCCGGCCCTTTTTTTTTGTAAATGGCTTATCTAAGCGGCACGTAATAGGTTTTTGTGCACGGGGTTTTCTGGTGAAGCAGTTCACCTTTATCTGAACAAGATTGAAAGATCATTATATTCTATCAGCGATAAATAATCAAAACCCCATCGGATCCGTTCGGGTGTGGAATATTTTAAGCAGCTTTCAAAGCTCCTCTCAAGCATACACGCGCGCGTTGGTGAGCTGTTGAAGGATGGGCACTGTAAACCAAGCATAAAGAGATCAAACGATAACGTCCAAGGTAAAGCGATAGTTCATACGACCGGGTCATAAAAATATACCATCAGCTTAATCACGCATGAAAATATTTGACTTTTCCACATTGAATACAACGTGTGAGATAATGGAAATAGTGTTGGATGGTTTTCCGGTTGATTTAACCGAAGAGGCTGCAATTTATGTCTGTATGCTAGATAATGGATGAGATTTTAAAATTAATTACCAGTTCGTTATCTTTATTCGTTACAGGTTAGTGTTCACTGATAGATAGTGGGCGAGCAACACATTTCAATCATTTTTGTTTTTGCAGAGTAAAACATGCAAGAATCGATAAGTGATAACTATGAAAAATCCATAACAATACATAAACGATTCGATCTTATTAGATGGGAACGTCTGTTAAGATTCACAATTAAACGTCAAAAACATTGAGGCTGTAAATGAAGTAGTGAATTCTTTATGCTCTCTTCAGTCTTTTTTATATTATCAACCGTCGGATGGCTCATACTATCTTACCTACAACTTAAGGTGTGATATACATTCAGAAGATCGAAAATCAGGACATTTTTAGGATAATTTAAAAAAGAAAATTTCAGAGCAGATAAAAAAATTATATGAAAAAAAATACAAAAATGAAGTATTCACAGGGATTTCTAAAGAGCGCTGTAAAAAAGTTTCGATAAGAACACATCAGAATTCAAATAATTAAAACTCTTTAAACGAAAATATATAAATCAAGTACTTGTCAAAGCAAATTTTCAACTTCTCTATTTATGACTAAATGGCAGACATTTCTAGTTGAAAAAATGATTTTTAAACGAAAATTTGTCACTATTTGTATCAGAGGGATTTTATTCATTAAACAAAAAGAGATGAATTTATAATGAAAATATTGCAACAAAATACTAGTAAATTGCCTTAAGAAAATCTGATCGAAATTACTAGTCAATCGGTTCATAGATCTCTGAAAACCAATTTTTAAATGTGGTTTAGAAAAGAGCATGATTTAAATTTCAACATTGTACACGTTTTTTGAAATGACGATAAGTATTGATAGTTCAAGTGAGTTTATAAATTACGGAACGAAGAGCACTTTATACTGCCATTTTGTTATTATTAAGATGTTCGGTATATTCAATTGAAATTTACATAGTGGAACCCCAGAGACCAGCGTGGACCTTTTAGTTTTTATTCAAACCCTAACCTTATATCTTCTCTCACCATATCCGATTACAACAAATCGTGTTTTGTGAAACAAATTCCTATTCATGATTCGACAGCTGATATCATCATCAAACACCGTCAGCGAGCCTGTAAATCTGCAGCTGCATTTCGTTATCTTTCACCACGTTGTCCTTCCCTATTGGCAATCACATGCAGTAATGTTGCTAATGGAAATTTAACTTGCATTTTCGAACCCAACACAACATTCCACACACCGTTACGTGCGATTTTCGACAATGTTAGAAATGAAATAGTTTACGCTAAAATTCAATAATCCACTACACCGTCGGTGCATGTGAGCGTTGCATAATTTATCTTGCTTCGAAAGTGTACGTACACCGGTGTATCTAGCAGATAGCTGCATTAATGCCACGCACCCCTAATTGGCTTTTATCCGTGTGGCGGGGGTGAAGTGTGTGTGTGTGTATACCGGCCGGCCAGTACCGAGACGCGGTTGCACTTGACATCTGCACTGGATACAACGGTTCCCCTATCGGGATCGGGAACCGTGGGTGTGCTTATCGTTTAGCAAACGCCTCCATCGGGACACCGCGTTCAGAGCTATCGCAACCGATCTAGCGATAGCCGCATACAGCACGGAAGGCAATACCACATGAATGCTGCTTTAATGATGAAGCCAACACCACACCACCATCCCGACGAGGCCCTATCAAGGGGAAAGTAATGCTAGCCCCCCTGTCAAACGGTGCGGTTCCATGGTTCGGTTTTGTGGTACCGCTGGGAAGAAGCGATTCGGTAGATAATGCACTTTCCCAAAAACCCCGCTGGAAGTAGCCAAATTATGAATGGGATCAGCCGTCGGTCGACCCAACCAAAGCATCGGATGTCCGGACGCGTCCAACGTAGAAAGAAAGGACAAAATATTGTTTGGGAATATGAGAATATTTCATGAAGCATTAAACGCGATTGCACCGGTTGGACGGTCGTGGCCGTGGCAGCGAGTGGAGATTTAAAATGTTCATTAAATGATAAATCGCTAGCTAATTCAGTTAATGGGTGTTAAATCAGCTCATTGCCTTGTCTCCGTCACACCGGTTGGAATTGCTTTGTTGGGAAGTAAATGGGCAGAAGGACACCCCGGGACTATCCGGGGTGTCAAACCAACGTTAAGGAAATATTTACCGGATGCGAGCGGTTCTGTATGTATTCTGCCGCTTTTTTAATTTCTTTTCTGAACTTCATTTTACCCCCAGACCATGGCTGAAACATAAATCAACTCGCTTTTGAGTCAGCTGCTTTTTTGTTCCTCCACCTCTACCTCCCTTAAACAACGATCCCCCACGAAATGACAAACAAATGTATTTGCTGGATTACCCACACGGAACGGTCGAATCGGCCCAAAAAACGACAGGTGGAAGCTGTGCGCACCTGGTGGAAAAGAAGGATGATGGACAAATTAATGCACGTAGCACTCATTTTGTTGCGCGAACCTTTGTACACCCTGACAACTCATTTGTCCTCGATTGGCCAGTGGGCAAACAAATTAACTGATGACTGATGGCAGCGACCGTGCTCGGTCGACTAGAGCGCGTGTGTGCCCCGGTGTGCTGCGCTGGCGTTACTTCCGTTCTGCGACTATCCCTGCCGGCCCTTTTCCGGTTTCCACCTGCTGGGAAAACGGCACCCCGGGAACAATTAAGCACCGGGAATAACAGTTATTTACCGTTAATTACTGGTTAAGTGTGAGTGAAAAACGAGCGTACCATTATTATAAACGTGTCCATACGCTTACCGACACCTAGTGCCACATGAAGCATATTTACGGATGCAGTACGTGTGTACTGGAAAAGCCTGTGAGTAATAATAAGTTTTGCTTTCGATGTTTTTGCCCCAGTGGATTTTGGGGTTTGAAAAATGTATTGGAAACTATTGGATGGGATGGGGAAATGGGGAAACATGACAAATAACATACCGATGTGGAGTATAGATGACGGATGGTGCATAATGGCGGTTAATTGAAATGACATTCTATCGATACCGATATTTGGTGGTGTGTGTTGGAAAAACTGTGATGCAATTGTATGTTGTAGGTGTGCTGTTTTGATAAAAAACAAAGGAATTTTATTTTTATCTGTTTAGAGATCTGGGTAAGTGGCATAGGTTGAAGTCTCGCCCAAGATCTTCAACTAGCTATTCACGAATATTGGAGTTTAGGACAACTTTAGTTCTGTGGTGAGACAGACAAAGAGACAGATCGTTACATTTAACACTAGAACTACCGGACCAGTCATTTTGACTGGAACGCTTCATTTTCATCACATAATTTTTTAGGGTTAAACAATTCTAAGGTAGGTGAAACATGAGTTTCACATACATATTCGATCGTACGATCTCCAATAAACAATAAAATATATTCCAACTCTTCGAAATTGTTTAAAAATTAACCACAAACGAAAAACGCTTTAAACGCTTGGTAGTTCTAGTGTTAAAAAGGGTCTTTATAGATGCCCCTAATCAATCCACCTACCTTGTCGAGGAAGATTTTTACAAATAGAATGTACAAGAAAGTTCAATTTCATGTATTAATTTAAGTTAAGGAGGCATCCTAGGTTGATGCATTGGAATAATCTGCAAATGCGGATAAACTAAAGATTAGGATTAAGCTCGTATAACTCCATTGCCCATGGTGACCAGACATTGATTTAGTAATGATGTCTTAATTTTAGACTTTTCATTATACTTTTTGCAGGAATTTTTAAATGTATGTTGCTTCCAAGGAATCGGCTTGTCCAGGTTGTTAGAAATTTAAGCAGCTTCCATTATATCGTACAACTTATTACAGAATTGTTAGATATTCTTAGTAAGATATCAAGCTGTCATTTGAAACGTTACGTACCAAAACGTTCTTAGTTTATAAGCTTAATCGAATGAATTGAATCATGATATGTCGAAATAAATGTACCAAAATCCAAGTTATAAAACATTCTTTCTTACTTCCGTGAAAAATAAAGTAAGGAAACCAAAATAATTATTCTTCTCAAAAATTTCCACGGTGAATGGATTCCGGTTAAAACCGATTATACCTTTCCACATTAATAACGTCACCGTGGTGCATCATGCGAGCATCATGCGACTCCTACCCGTCGGACGACGTAATGAAAGTTCGACTCAAACTCTCAGTCAGCGTCAGAAGCATCAAACACTACGACAAACACGGATGAGCAAGAAGAAGACGAAAAAACAGGAAATGCCTCATTCAACCTCGACTACCGGTAAAACCTTACCAACCAACACGTACCCACACACGATTCCTACTCACCACAGACTAGCCGTATACAATGGATCACAGTAATTGCCATTTCAATTAAGTTTCCTGCTTAATCAGCAGTGCCACCGAATAGCCGGCACAAATGATAAGAACTTTTCCTGCTTTTCCTGTCGATTTTTTGCCATGTTCCTTTTTTTTTGGGGAAACCACCGTTGAACCGCCCTCACCACCATGCCTTTGCTTTTATCTTGTTCACTGTTCGAAGGTTGTAACTGTCGAAAGCATCCTATCGCTTTCGCCAAATTGGATTCGTGCCACTCATATCGAGCCAAACCAACGGCTGGAGGGCTTCTTGCCAGCGAGGCACAGGAAGCTGTCAGACATCATCTCCACGCCCTCCGGTCAGTTGCTCCTCATTGGCTTAACTAACTTTCTTCTCTGTTACCGGCCCCACCTAAAAGCAGCCAAGATCATACCGACGACCGTGTAGTCTGCTTAAATGCTGCCCACCGAATGGAAATGGTTTTTCCTCAATTTATTCCGCAATTCCGTTCGTAGACGATAATGACTCGTTCTTGTCGACGATCGCACTATCACCGCACTGGTTTTTTGCTCTCTTTTCTTTCCGTCTATCCCACAGTGTGGTGGGTGTGTGTGTGTGTGTGTGTGTGTGTGTGTGTGTGTGTTTTCACTCACTACTCTGAATCGGCCATATTTGTTTTTCTTTGGTTTTTCAACTTAGAACAGGGGTTGAAGATTGACTTTTTTTATTTGTCGCCAACAAAAAGTGTTTGCCAAAATGGCCATACTAAGCATAAAATTGAGACCAATTCTTCATGGCCTCGCTACGCTTACTTACACTTTGACCCTTCAAATGCAGGATGTTGAAGGTTGTTCATGCTAAAGTCAGTCGGCGTGGGATAAAGGGCATGTAATCATTAGGATTTCCGTCACCGGTTTAGCTTGCAATGCTTTACATTCCGTTCGATTCGAAGCAGTCGCCAGACGGACGGCACATGGTAGACAGGTGTGCGCTGGAGAAGTTCGATCTGTTCGTGTTGATTACGTTGGTAATAGGTAGCCGCAGGAAAGATATCTTGTTTTTTTGGGAAAGCAAAAGCAATAATCCATCGAGTAAACTGACAGCCCAAACATAGGTTTGTAGCAAGAAAATGTTCACTACTGTTTTAATTTTGTCTCGCAACATTTTAGTTGAATAAGTCCTTCTGCTTTAACTCTTAAGCTTAAGCTTAAGAAATTTATTTATTGCTACACTAGGCATATTCTTTTTTTTATCTGTAAAGATTAATTTTTATATATGAATTTATAAACAACTTCTTTGTCAGTAGACTGCTGTTGCTATTTCAACTCAGCTCTAAAACTCAGACCTTCAATTCGAATTTCAAAAACCTACAATTATTTCCATACACTCACTCACACAAGCATCAACTCATCCAGACAAGAAACTGCGCCATTGCACCGTACAAGAAATAATACGAACACTTTGCACATGTTCTATTCATTAGCCACCAGCAGCTATGATGTTTCGACGCTAAACAAATGTGCATGTTCGCTGCAAACGTATATTGCTGTTTCCGAATTTCCATCACGCTTCACAGCAAAAGCTTTAACGATCCGCTGCTAAAGTTGTTGAAACAAGTTTGATAATTGTCGGATTCCCCCTTGGGTTGTCAATTCTGCAGACAGAAGCGTTTGCTTCTCGACAAACAGCTGTTCCGCGGTACGGTTGTCCTTGGGTCTGAAAACAAGTAAATTTCGTTTCCTATTGCTCTTCTGTTGCCATCCTGTTTCCCACATATTGACGGTGCCCCTTTTTTTTAGAGCCATAAACGACGTTAAAACTACTGAAGCACTTTCCAGCAAATTCGGAGCTGCTTTTCAACAATGATTCTCGGATGATAAGGTTGCTGATGGAAATGGTTGTGTGGCTGATTCGCGCAGAAGATGACACTGCT
Source organism: Anopheles funestus (assembly GCF_943734845.2). NCBI lineage: Eukaryota > Metazoa > Arthropoda > Insecta > Diptera > Culicidae > Anopheles > Anopheles funestus. Next base: position 23,764,262 of record NC_064598.1, read on the forward strand.
ACGTTAGTTTTGTACTGTTATGATGAGGAAAGCTGGATGCAAATGAACTTCGGTTTGTGATGCTCTGGTAAAATTGTACTTCAGATTTCTTATAATGAAGTACTACGCGTGGCTTAAGTTTATCTATTTTTTTTTATTGGAACTCAAAAAAAGCTTGACAGAAACACACGACGAACAAGTAAAAAGTTGTCATTGGAAACGAAAGGAAAATTTTAATCTGCTTCGTAACATGCTTAATATTAATTTAATTCAATGATCATTACAGTTTTCAGACAAAAGTAAAACTACAAAAAAAAATTCTTCCTTGAGTTGATAAAAATATGTGTAGTTCATTATAAAACATGTTTGTATTTATCACAATTTATATTCAGAACTTTGTTGAAATTTAAAAAAAAATATGTAGAGCCGTTATGCAGCATTAGTTAACACCAAAAATTACAAGTTTGGGGCATGAAAACAATACATCGTAGGAAAATTGTTGAACTATAAACTATAAACTCATAACACTAACAGGTTGAACAGAACCAACAAAACTCCAAACCTTTATAAGGATCAAGAAGAGTTGAATTTAGAGTTTTTTTTATCTCTTCGTGAAAAGTGACGAGGGACAAGATGCCCTGCTAGAGCTATATACAGAAGACCTACAGAAGGACACCCAGAAGACCTTCATGGGCAAAGGTTACATCTAGTGCAACGAGTGCCAACCACACAAAATCAACAAACGAAACATCTGCAAACAAAACGGATGATCTAAATACTGAATAATTCATGCTAACTAATCCCGCGAAATTTGAATGCCATTTTAATACGAAACGCTTGTTGTTTTGGTTGTTTGCACTGTTCTGCACCTTCTCATCAAGTATTTGTTAGGAGGAGGTGAATGTTTGTCGTTGACTTCCGGTAACCAGCATTAACCGAAGAAAAAAAAATACCAGCAAATGAATCTGATACCATCGCTAGACATTGTTTTCTTGCAATCCTTGCTATAAAAAAAACAACAAATCTTCTTCACCACCATCCAGTTTTATGCTTTTCGTAAGTGTTGCTCTTTATTCTATCGCACGTTTCGTTTACGTTCACTCGACCTGACATCGTGTTCGTGTGCTGCTTCCATTTTACACACACTTCGGTCGTAGTTTATCTTCAGCGACATAGGACGAACGAAGATTCGCCTGCTTTTTACTTATCCCACGTGTGGTCTCATCGTGAAATACCTGGCGAGAGTTTCAACAATCGTTTGTGCGGTGTGTTCAAAGTACCTCTTTCTAACCTGACACCTTTTTGTTTCGTGCTCAAATTCATAAATCACTCTTATTTTTCCATTCTTCTATAGAGACTTGGATACCTTTTCCTAGCGCCGAACTGCATGTTTGTCGTTGTTTTCATAACACATGACACGGAAATCACGTGTAGAACGTTGCGTAGCACGTAGCACCGCTGCTTGTGCCACAATAATCCGGTGGAATTTCTATGAAATATCTTTAGCGATGAGTTTAGTCGCGCTTCCAGTTATAATCTAACAACGGTACGTTGGGAACATCCTGCCTTGCGCAACACGGTTCCATTTGCCATAACGGGGAAATATTTAGATTACATTCCACATCGACGTAACAGGAAGATTGTACAGCTACAAGCTACCGGGCCAAAACAATTTTGAATGTCGATTTTAATCGCCCTTTTTTCATGTTAGAAAGCTTCAAAGCTTGATGCAATGAATTTTGTCATCCATTATGAATTTTCTTTTTTTTCGGCAATTTTATGTCACTCACGATTACCTGAAAGAAGAAGAGTAACAGAAACAACACCAAAAATCCGAAAACAAAAATGCAATCTAACAAGTGCACCACCCATTGATTGATGCACATTAATTACGGCGTTTGCTGTGTCGCTACAGATATTCCATCCCATTCGGCCGTGGCAGCCGGTTCAAGCGATAAAGCAATGAAGAGTAAAAGCGAGAGGATGGGAAAAAATAAATAATTGCCCGAATTGAACAGCACATAGATTATTTCGGATCTTTTTTTTGTTTTTGTATTGTTTTGGTTGGCTTTTATCTCCAGTTTGTCTCCCGTTAAAACTTATTTTTATATACCATCGTTCGGGGTTTTATTTTTTCTTTAAGGATCGTTAGTTTGTTCCACTTTATCTGTTCGCTTTAATCGTGCTAAAGCTTTCGGCCATCGGAATATGCAGCTAAAGCGCCGTCGCTGTGCATTGTCTGCCTGCCTCTGTGGAAAATTCTCGACCGAATAAGCTTATGACTCTATCGACCGTACAGACAGTGCTGTTTTTGTTTTGCACATAATATCACTGATGCCGATGCCTACCAACCCAGGCCAACGCTGAAGCTTCCGTTTCGGAACCAAGCTCAACACTACATCAAAAAGAGGAGATGGCTGGAATGTAAAAATATTGAACACCAGATAGTGCACCTATGTGCACACGAACCCAGTGAGCCGATTCCTTCCGTTTTTTTTTTTGGTTTTGAATTTCTATGTTGGGAAAATGTGGCTCGCGTACAAACAAATGGGTCCATCAAATAAATTTCAGATTTATTGCAGTAAATCAAGCCCATAACTCATCGTGGACGTGAAGTGTACTAAACTCTAACATTTATTTATACAGTGTGGCTGTGGCCCACCTACCGATAGAGGCGCGTGCATATCATCACGCTTTCGTCTGCTTCGTTTTAACGATCGTTTCATTTGAAAAGCTCACGGCAGTGGCTGTCAATGTTTTGGCTAGATAAACATATGAAGGTTTTTTTTTGTTACTTACTTCTCTTTTCATTTCGATTGCGCTTACGGCAAAATTCATGCAGATCGAAAATGTGCAAAACAATGATTTATCATATCGTGGTACAAAATTGTAAGGGAATTTTTTTTCTAGAACACTTATTTACTGTTTACTTATTTACTACACAAAATATAAATACTTTCACTGGAGTTTGTCTATTAAATTAATGGTGGGTTTGGATAAGAAAGACCAATGGGGAAAAGTATCGATACGAGATAATTCGTTGATCATTGAAAGAAATATGACCAAAATTCGTTATGAATTCTACGTTATGTAAACATACGTCATATGTTTTTGCGCTAGCCTACAATTATTTGCATAAAAGTGGGTGGGACAACTCCCTTTCTGCAGAACGCCTTTTATTAGTTGAGCACATAGGCTAAAATTAAATCAAATAAAATTCATATTTATCTTAAATTCATTTTGAGTCAACAGCCACTCAACAGCCAGCAAAATGTTTAAGTTTACGATGTAATTGACATTTAAAAAAAAACTTTAAAACAATTTATCACAATAAAAACTAAATGTAAAAAAAATGAAATCAAATTTCTACACCAAATATCCACACAATATTTTTTTATATTTCTACTGATTGTAAATGTCATACATCCATATTTTAAACCAAACAAAAAAATTGATTTGATTGATTGCAACTAAATTCTTTTAAGATAAAAACTCACCTTTCGCAATTGATGAAAAGCTCATATGGATAATCAAAATGGTACATTGCCAAGCACAACATTAATTAGAAAAACTTATATCAGTAAACATTATTACGCAACCCTACCATTTCCATACAATCCTTTATCATTCCCACGCTAAGCACATTACACGATTCGTACCCATGCTCTCGAGCCTGGATTATTTATTTAAAAACCTCGTAACACGATTGACCATTCATCATGCGTGGCCTAGATTGTGTGATAGCGTTCTACACACAACCTGTCACACCGTTGTGTACTTACATTCGCTAAAAATAATCTCCCTCCTATCGCATCGTTTACAAACAGTGATGGACCTTACACGGGGTGAAAAAAGATAAGTTGTTCGCTCTATTTCCGCGACAGAATCGGTGGGCCAATTGTTCAGCAATGCTTTTAATAAACTTTCTACATCAGAGATAGTGGGACACGTGGAAGGACGCGTGGGGGACTATGCTTTGGATATGAACTAGACACATATGAACTGATTGCGCAATTTCACCCGTACACCAACAAAAACCAGAAGGCTGCGATCGTCTGATGAGATGATGACGAGATAACACCAAGTCGTTCCACCACATGTTGGCACATGTGTCACCGTGTCTTGAATGTATGTGATGGTTCGGGAGGAAAGGAAGAACCAGCAAAAAAAAAGGATAAAATCCGGATCCGGTTGGCTGGTACCTCGAGGCAAAATAGACGTGTTTCCCCACTAATGAGACGGTGATAAGACGACGGTATACAAACAAGAGGATTGCGCGTAGTCCTTGGCCGACCCGTACGGCCATAAAGCAGCAAACAAAATCCGGTCCCGGGGAACCTGTCCGGTACCGTGTATCAGGCATTCCGGCACTGAATTGGTGATCCTGATGGTCCTTTTTCAAGCTCCATGCATGATCTATTGCATCGTAGTGTTGCCACATGTGTGAGCTAACCAAGCGGATATGGGTAGCGAAGGATAAGACACATGTGTGTAACGCTGCTTATGGGAGTTTGTTGAAAGCAAAGCGATATTAAGTGATTATGGTGGTAGTAGTAGTAACCTTGGAATGAAATATTTTAGAATTTTGTTCTAGAAAAAAAAATTTTTATGATAATTTATTGAGGAAAACCCGCAGCAAAATCAATCAAATAAATTTTAATATGATTGAAAATATGTTTATGATTGTTTTAAAAATGTTCTTTAAGTTTTTTAAAAACATTTTACTATTTTCTTTTTATAGCAACTTAAATTAAAGCACTAGAACCTTTTTTTTAACATCAACATATACGGTCTAAAACTAAAGCCTTCCTTCTTCCTAGTTAGTAGGTGGATTTGGCAGCATGAAATGAAGAGCAAACAGTATCTAACTCATGGAGTTACGGTATTCGTATTTCTACACCGCTTATAATCGGTCTAATGGAAAGCGCCTGGATAACGTCCACATTCCCAGCCCGGAAGTGGTTCTCATTCTCGGAAGGCGTATTGTGCTGGGGTAGTGGCAATGCGTGGCAAAAAAAAGTAAAACCCTAGCATCCCACTAAATCAACGCCCGTTGCGTTAGCAGGCAAAACCCTGGCAGCCTGGCGGCAAATGGGCTGGGCACAGTTGTAGTGAAGATGGCAAACCAGCACCCAGCCTGCCAACTGGCCAAGCCAAAACGACACCCAAGCGTATGACACAAAACGCCTAGCTTATGTTTACACTTAATCCGACCAGGCAATGGCCACTTTCCATTGCCCATTTACACAGTTCCGCGATTCAGCGGCTCACACTCGTGTTGGATGTGTGGAACAGTGCCCACAGAAATCCTCCCGTATCAGGTATCTGGGAAGTCATTTAGCAGTGAAATGGGAAATAAAATAAAAAAGACAAAAATATATATATACACACACATCACTAACAAAACGGAAGCATGAAAGGCAGCTTAAAAGCATTGCATCCGCCCGTAACACTATGCTGCAGTATGGTGCACCTGGCGCACCGGTTTGCAGAGGTCCGGTTGTACGGTTTTCGAGAAGCTTTCAGCGACTGTATGTGTCAGTACCGCGCGACACGAAACCGTGTCTCCTAGCCGTCTGCATTTACCCGTGTATGGCGATAGTATCCGTAGACGATACGTCATCCGAAAACGTTGGTATGCGATGAACGTCCCTGTTGCTGTTAGCATCCGGCAAATCTGGACCGTGTGCTCAATCGGGTGACAACCACTAAAAGAAAAGGAAATACGCTTTTCCCCTGCGTAAACACAGCCACACAAACACGATCCAAATTGCAATAGAATCCTTCGTGCGGAACAGGAAAAAACAAGGGATTGAATGCCACCAGACGAAACTCCATTAATGTCCATCATATGTCAACTCATCATTTTCTACTTAATTTTAATAACAAAACAAAACATTTCTTTCCGTCGGTGTGTTGACTTCACGTGGAAAAAAAAGTGAAAAGTAATTCATCGCTTTACTTTACTTCGAATGATCAACCTCACATGTGTGGCTTCGTCGGCTGAAATGAGCGTACAGGACGTGCATAAATTATGCAAACAGACACAGAGTGGCTGTTTCCTTCCTTTCACCATACGTAAAGCCTTTGGGAAGGACAATTTACATCTACAACGAGAGCTAGTAAGCTGCAAACAGACAAAACGCTTGCTTTAATTGCACTTTGACCCATGTATGAGTCGTAATGATGAATGGTAAAATGCATAGCTCCTCAGCTAAACGGGTTTGCATTGGGAAATTAGCCACGGGGACGGTGAACGAGCATTTAGATCGTCTTTTGCCGAACGAACTAAATAGCTGCTATCGAACAAATAGCTTTTGAAAGAAACTCGTTCACGCTAAAGAATGGGCAAAAGAATGAGCTGAATGCGGCGTGCACAGGAGACGGCATAAAGACACTTGTTTCTGTTTGCACGACAAATGACAGCCATCACCGAAGAGCTAATCGCATGGCTTTATAATCTATTGCATAAAGCTAGAATGCGCTTACCGAGAATGTTGCGTGAGGTTTGCTGTATCCAAGGAGAATAATAGTCAACACTAGAACCTTACAGTTGAATTGATGTGACATTGTATCACATTCAGCTGCATGAAAATATGAAATTTAGAAAAAAGATTTATTGTATTTACCATTTTAAAAAATATAAAATGTATAACTTCAAATGCATATAGGGCTAAATCTCTGATCGTTCAAGTATATCATAACTTAAAACTTATAAGTCAGAAACATTTGATCCTGGAATTTTAGCTTTAATGAAAGCTCGTGCTCGTATCTAAGTAACAGAAAACTCCAAGTGCTAGAACAATTCATCATTTGTGAAATATTTGTAAAATTATTTTAAGTCTTCGAATTGAAATGCCAAGACCATAATAGTCCTATAAATCGACAGTTGAAGGAGATAGGCATGAATTAACGCGAGAAAGACAGATTAGAGGTATCGAGAAATCGCAACGAGCAAAGACTCCGGACAGTCGAGGCGAAAAGATGAAATAAAAATTAGTAAAGCAAAACCAAAGCAAAGCAAAATTTATAAAATCTGCAACATAAATCATCGTTAAATGTAAATTTTAATTACAAAGAATTACTTTTCTTCATCTTCCTTAAACCATCTCAAACCCTTACGTTTCTTAATGTAATAAACAGCTAACCTGGTATGATGCATTTAATTATATTTCAACAACTTATTTTAAATAAAGATGTGACATAAATGAATCCAGCTAGCAAGCATTCAGCAACCAAACACTGTCCACAGCTGAAAACACCCACATATGATCAGGTGGACGATGATGATGGCACACAATTTCGTGCTGATCAGCAAACGTAGCAGCGTGGTGTACCCACCATCTCACCAGAGGGCGTTACCGGTTGCTTGATGCTAAGGGCTTTCATACCAGCACAATGAAACTGACGCCAACCCCAACTTGACGCTATTGTCACTGGCAGCAGTTTTTCACATTGCATGAATTATGGACGCCTTCACCCTCTTGTTCGGTGCTTTTTGCTTTGAGCGCACGATGAACACCACCAACAGGCAGCCTTTCACGATTCAACCTTTCATTCAGTTCCTTGCGCTGGTGCTGCAACTAGCAACGACACGAAGTCTGCCGGCAAGTTCTTCGTTGATTGTTTGTTCGTACGCTTAACAAAAGAAAGTGTGACACACACATCTCGCGCGGTGCGACACAGGAAGCAGGTGCGAAGAGTTGGCGTGTTCGATGCTAGTACGCCTGATGCATTTATCATCTGTGAAAGACGCCGGTTACCGTCTGATTAAATATTTCCCATATGTGAAAAATCGCACACGGGGCGCGTGCTTTAGCCGCGCGTGGTACGTACGGTTTTTTGCAAACTGCATCTGCAATGGTTTCTTCCCGTCCTGCAACTTCACTACTTAGTATCTAATGCGGGCTTTGCTGATAAGCACACCGGAGGCGGAGCAAAATTTCCTGTCATCTGCCACCATTTTGCAATGGTTGCGTGTTTTGTATGTCTTTTTTTCTATACATTAAGTGCATATGATATTTCTGTTTCTATTGTGTTTAGGTTCTTCCGTTTGTTGGATGTTGGCATTAACGATTCATTCATGGTGTCATATTGTAAATATATGTAAGTGCATTATGCAAGGATATAAAAGGATAGCTGGGAAATACATTGAATCGTTTTCTGGTTTTATTGTAACACCAAGACGGTAGGTGTTTGATTTATTTTTAGGCCATAGTCGGTTTTATTAAGCTATACTTTCGTAAGTTATAAATCAAAACAGCTTAAATACTCAAACGAAAACATAATTATAATCTTGTATGATGAACTAGTAGAATTATTCAAATGAATTTAAGGGAAATATTTTATTTTTTCTCAAATTGCCTAATTCTTATCATTGTTTAAGGTAATAGTTGAAACTTCAGCTGACCTCCCATAAAAAATGCGAATATAAATAGCAAATACATGTTCAAGCTAGTAAGGCATCATTTACATTAGCAAAACCCATTAACAACCCAAACTCCTCCTTCAGGTAAGGTCAAGAAAAGTAAGAAATGACAAGCCAAGCACCACCTCTTGAGCTTGTAATGCCACAAAAGAAGAAGACTCCAGATGAACCGAATAATTTTGTTTAATTTTTGTTAACTAACTAACTAACTAACTAACTCCAACCAAAAATCAAAATTGATTCCGGCGAGTCCGGTCGACTCCGAGTTAGACCGAGTCCGGATGAGTCCGACTGTGTCCGATCGATTTCGGATGAGTCCTGATCGGAGTTCATCGGACTCGACCCGATTCAAAAGGAGTCGCCCCAAATCCCACTTCCCCCCACATCCCGCTCACTTCTACCGGAGTCATTCCGACTCCGACTCCAGCTTGCGGTAAAATTTATAATTTACCCATCACTAGTAAGTATACTCACTTCAATTGTGTTATGAAGTTTATGCATTTAAGCTTTATTAAATTTGTCTTTATTATAATTAGATACAGGGAAAGTATTGAACGTTTCGCGATGAACAAAATGACAAATTAACAAATGTAGCACCTTTATCAAAAAGAAGAACGAAGAAAGTTACAAAACGGCCCACACCCACCCACATATTAATATTATTTAATCATCAAAGTGGCAGCAAGCATAAGAAAAAAAGCTGGCAAAACAGAAATCCGTGCCACCGTGATCATCAAATAATGAAATACATTCTAATCTATCCAATCGTAAGCATTCATCAAACTCATCTGTAATGTGCGCGATAGCGATTGAATGACGTTGATAAATAAAGCCATTAATTTCCACTTAGTATTGATTTATAATTACAATATCCAAAAAGGGGTGCGTTATCTTTCGCACGACGTCCAAATGCCGCCTCATTCGGTGCTGTTAATTTGTTAAATCAGACATCGGCCATCATTTGCAATCCGAGCTTGGCGGAACTGCCACTACGTGGAAGCAGTGAGGAAGAATATTTATAGGTACATTGTGCTGAACGTATTAATTTAGTGCAACCAGTTCGTTTCGGTGGTAGAGCAACCGTAACCGTATAGCCAGTGGTCGGGTTTTAGGGGCTTCGAACCGATTCTTCAAAAAACAACCAGCCCACACACGAACACGAACGGCTTGAGGGATGAGCTAGCGAGAAAATTACCTCGTTTGGTCGCCTGACTCGTAGCACTTCGATTCATTTCTCATGCCTGACAGCTTATGGACAACATAAATCACATCAGCAGCGCTGACATGCTGCTTTGCCTTAACGATAGGTGAACGGGCTTCACTGCATTCACCACACCCGGGGTCGAAGAAGAAAATTTCCGGGCGGGGGTCAGAATGAAAAGACAGTACGATATCACACGCTGTTACATCATTAAAACACTCCGCACGGTTAACACCGGGAGGGAAGGGCCGGTATCGGAATGCTTAGTGTTATCCTGACCATTTCCATTCGATGCCATCCATCCGATGAAAGCTCTCCATCAGCGTATCCATTTGATGAATTCATGAGAGCTGTCGAACATGAATGAAGCTTCCTGCCGGTATGGGGCCGAGTAGTACAAGCGATGATTCGATCAGCACCAACCATACGTGACACACGTTGAGAAACAATTCGGATCACTAGAATCCATCGTACGGTGCTTTTGCCCTTCTGCCCCATCAGATCGTTCGCCCTTGTCCCGAGCTCCACACTGTCCACTGGCATCAACAATCCGGTGGCTAATGACTGTGAAGAAGGAAGATAAGTTCACTACGGCGAGCAGAAGTCATTTGTTGATTGCATTTGTACTTTCTTTTCCGTCGCTGCCACTGCTGAAGCTGATCGATCGGAAGCCATCCGTCTACCGGCCAAACCATGCAAACCTCCAAACCTCGAGCCTCAACTTTTCCGGTCGTAGTGGACGCTCGTTTTGTGCCGTACGGTCCAGTGCTGCTGCGGATAGCTTACTGCTAAATGGAACTTATCTTTTACACTTACCCTCCCTACACAACCATCCATTCCTCCATACTGGCCTTTCCACCGATCAGCACACATGAGACGGTACGCTTCAACAGTTTTTGGTGGAAGAGGGTAGGAAATTAAACCGGTCATGCTTCGGTAGTTTAGATAACGATAATAGCTGGTGACTAAAATCTTTCTTCATCTATCCTTCCAGTGTGCGAAACGTGAAACCACCCCCCTCCCGAATGCCGATCCGGGTAAGCAGCGGAAAAACGAAGCAAACGGACCGAAAGTCAAGGATGATTAGCAAAGAAACGAGCAAGAAGACACATGCCCTTATGCCACCGTGCCGGCTTCCTTAATTCTATTTGTTCCTTTCCGGAAGCGAGTCGTGAAGCAAGTGCTGCCACTGTATGTTGAAGGGAACGAGTTACGAAGTTCGCCAAAGCAACGTCACTTTAGGAAAAACGAAAACGCAACTTCCAAATGGCCAAATGGTTGCAACAAACCAGTGACTCCTATCGGGCGAAGGTGTCATGTAATGAGATTTGTAGTTTTCGTACTATCTCGGATCTTGCCATGTCGAGGACATCCGATAGTGTATGCGAGAAAGGCATCCTGGTTAACTTATAGCATGCAGTTTCGAAATTAGTTTATCTGTCAATTTGTGTGGTGAAGGTGTATACCCGGGTAGGTGCAGCCGCCATTAGGAAGCGATCAGCAGTCTGATCGGCATGGAAGCAAATTGAAGTGTACAAACGTTAGATGGTGAGGTATGTAAACAAATCGAGTTTTGATTAGTTTGTCTACGAAATTAAATGCACGCGTACAGGTTGATTTGTATTTTGTGTTTTTGATTTTGTTATTTAAAAGATGAGTCTTGTTATGTTTTTTTGTATTAATTACATTTTTAGTTGTAGTGGTTTTTCAGATTTACACTAAATAAATTGGTTATTGAAACAGTTTAAGCATTTGTAGAAGAGTTGAATAACTTCGTACAAAACCATTCTTATCTTGCGCTTGAAATGTGTATTAAATTTAATAAAAGTTGTTAGTTGTATTACTAAATTATTCTGTACAGAAAATAGAACAAAATATTTCAACAACGGACAAGTCTATATTTTCTCATTAATTTGGTTCCATTTTCCACCATTTCAGCATATCAGAAAAATAAATTAACTAAACACAAACGATCTATAGCAAAAGTGACTTCATTCTTCATGTCGGTCGTTTGCTTTCCCACTACCAGCACTCGTTATTACTGCTATAAAAAAAAAAGCTTCTACGAGCCAGATTCCAATCATCCACAACCGAAAAGGAACGCTCGGTTCCTTTGTAACGAAATTTGAAACAAAAAAAAACAAAAAGGAAGACATTAATGAGGCTGAAAATTAAGAATCGAGATCAAGCTATTTTCTCAATTATCAACGCAACACTTCAGTGCTGGTGACCTTTTCCACCGCGCGGGCGAGTGTCTTCAACGAACAACGTTGATAAAACTTGAGTTTCCTTCTATTTGTTTCGTGCTTTTCATAAAAGCACTTTTGCATACTCGTTAGCTTTCCGGTGCTTACCATTCTTGAAAAGTCACTCCGTGGGATGTCATCCGGTAAAATGTGTTCAAAATGTATTTTTTTTGTGTGCTACGCGTCTACAGGTACGCCCAACAGCCCACGAATCTAGCAGCTGTGAAAATAGATACAAGCTGCAAAGGTGAAGAAGCAAAAAAACAGGTACACTCAAATGAAGGCATAGGCACTGGAACATCACCACGTGCATTAAAATGAGGTAATTTATTGCAAAATGTGGAATAGATGTAATTTTTTAATTAAGACTTTTATGGCACAGTGCATAAGAAGCGTTCCATTTGGCCGTTCCCGAAACAACCTACCTTCCGTGTGGACGTGTGACAGCGTAACCGAAACGTCCGCTCATTCAGTAAGCAGGCACGAAACATCAACCGGAATGGGAACGAGCGATGTCGCAAAAAAAACCCATTAAAATAGCACTAGCTCGCACAAAGTGAACGCCTGATGAAGCACTGCAGCTGGAACTATTTCACGTCGTTTAGGCCAGCTGCAAATAAAAGCGTAGCACCGGTTGAGGGAAACAGCAAAAAAAACACAACCAAGAAACCACTCCCGTTTGCAGACCGGGACTGCAGGCGAGCATCTTACCGCAGCAATACACTAAAGAGCTTTCGCGCGTACCGGGTTAAGCAAAAATTATTAAAAAGTGTTTCATTGTACGGACGCTGTCCTGTAGTTGTCTTCACCACATAATGCAGTGTGCACCGCGCAATTCCATCGCTATGTTGGGTAGTAAAAAAAAAGGAAACACAGAAGTAGTATGCTTTTTCGCATCTCCGACACCAAGCCAACGTTCGGAAGTGAATTCGTGATGATAGTGTGTGTTCGTGGTTTTTTCGCTCCCTTTTTGGGATACTTTGCCCTTTCCTGCACACAGGCACACTGAACCGAGTCCAGACGTTGGTTGTGATCGAGCACTTCGGCCTCGTATTGCTGCCAACCAGCGAGCCAATTTAGCCACCAGGCGCCTCCATCCATCCAACCATCAACCACCAGGCGCCTCCATAAACACCTTCAGGATCGCTACCGTATCTTTTTTGCAACTCAGCCTGATCTTGCGAAATGTGCCAGCAAACAAAGTATGGTGGTCCTGTACGTTGCAATAAGGAATGCAAAAACCAAAGAAACAATACTGCTATCAAGGCAGCGTACGGAAAGACGTGAGAAAAGGACCCGACCCGTACGCGGTGCGAATGTCAGGAGGCGTTAAAGAGTGAATGCTTTTAAGAACCATAAAATGTGTAGCGTTAAATTTCGATACTGTACAGCATAGAATGAATTTCAAAGAATATGATTGTGCTACTTGGAACAAAAGAAAAAAACATTCTGCCACAGCGCACCATAAAGATTTCTCGAATGGAGAATTGTTTCATCGATTGAGATAGGGAAGTAACAGAGAAACAAAAGTTATTTGTAATAATTTAACAACTGAAATGTTTAGAAAATTTAGTTTGAAAAATACCAATTTTTAAATTAATAATTTAAATAATTTCATTTGCCAGTCTACAAAATTGAAATTAGGTTAAAAAAATATGTCTGTTTTGTGTTTAATCTTACTAATCATCAAAGATACATTCCGAAACATTTTCCCAAAAATTTACGTTTTGTTTCTTGTTAGATCATAAAATTGGTAATGTTTGCTTCAAGTCAACATATTCAAAGTTAGTTACGCTAATTCTTGCACCCAGCAAACACGTCACATCGTAAATAGCCGTTTTACGCGTCACGAGACTTTGTGTTTTTAGCTTTTTCCAACTCAACACTGAACTTCTTGTGTGATCAAAATTTTCCTCGAAAATTCATCCCAAAAGCAAACCAAACCAATTCTGGGCGATTCACCATCACTGCAAAGTTCTTACGGTTGGAAGCATGTTGAAAAGTTCTTTAGTCTCCTTTACGTTTCATTTTCACCCCGCCACCTATTTCCATTAGGTGAAACCTACCCACACATTATGCACCCTCCTGTTATCACGTGCTTATGAACGTGCTCGTAAATAGAGAAATTTATGGACCAAGATCATGATTACTTTCTCGTCCTCCAACTCAAGCACGGACGGAACTCGAAATAAAAAAAAAAAAATCTTAACATGTCGACCTGGGCTTATTTATTGCGAGCGCGACAAGCGGTTCGAATAAATATTTGCACACAATACCGAACGATTGTTTCGAGAACGGCGGTGTGGCAGTATCTGGCTGTGGCTTGTGTTAAACCGTAGCCGGACTACGTTTACACAGCACCCGGTGGTTTCATTTCCACCTCCTTCCCAAACAGTCTTCCATCTCTTCGTTCGCATTGTTGGACGGCGGGTGGACAACGATTTTGAACGATTTTCTTTACGACATTTTACGATCGAGCACCCTTCGTCAACAGGTTTATGTTGCCCGCTCTGGAGGTCAAGCGTTTGGTGCAACATTTTTGGCTGAACAAAGCAACAAGAAACTTCCATTTCCGGTCTGCTTTTGATGCCTGTTTCGCCTGACGTTGAACCTACACCGTAACCAATATGTTGTCTCCAGAGTTCTGCCGAAGCAATGGCACAATCATTGTACGGGTAGATTTTTCAAAACTTTCACTAAACTCCACACATACACACACAGAAATAATCCACCGACTGCGCTTGACCGGATTTCAATCGCATTTATCGCCCTAATCTGCAATTTATGGTCATCTTGACCTCCGGCGCACCGTTTGTAACGCGTCTTAACCGTAATAACAGTATGATTCTCGTTTTGAAAGAAATTTTGTGAAAAATAGCATCGCAACTAGACCGTACTGTTTGAGGTCGTAAAAGGTTAATGTGAAAGTGGAGAAGCAGCATAATACAAAGAGTTCGAGAACTTTTAAAATTGTGAGTTAAAAAAAGGTAAAAATTCGGAATCGACCATAAATACAGGAAAATATCGTAAAAAAAATAACTTTTGCAAATTACATTTAGCACAAAGGAAAAGGAATAAATAATACATATAGAAATATGACATTTAAATTGAAAATTCTGAGAAAACGAAACTGACAGTACAGAAAAGATAATAACGAAGGTAGAATGTTTAATAAGGAAATAAAGAAGATAAGGAAAGGGAATCTTTAAAATAATAGAAATAACAAGAAAATAGGTCATTTAGGTTAAGTATTGTTTCATGTTGACCAGACGGGTCCTTCAAATATGTCTTTAAATATTGATAAAAATCATCCAAGAAAAAACTGTTTCTATCCGATTATGATACAATGCAATTTTTTACTCGCGACATACTTTAAAAGCAATTTTTCTATCATATTTTCTTGTTCCGTTTACACTTTACCCCAAATGTCTTTTTCTAATAATATTCTTAAGCTAACTCCTGTAACCGGTTACCATATGTCGGTTACAAATTGTGTTTCTTTTTTCACCGCTACTTCTACGTCAAAAGACAACCGAAAATTTACCGTACCGCTTCCGCATTACTGCTAGAAAGAGTTAGTTGAAATGACTATTTATGGCACACTCGAGCCAAATCTAATGCCATTTATCTACACGCCCCACTAAGCAATATGTCAAAAATCATGGACCCAACGCAATTCCCATACCACACCGACCATTCAGACCGTCCGAGCCCACGGATACACACCCAGCAAATTCTAACGAGTCTCTTTTGCAGAAGTTTTTTTTTTTTTGTTCAACCCACCACAGAACAGAACATCCCCCAACGGAGAAGTGCCCGAAACGCTCCAGAAAACTGCTTGGCGTGTGATGAAAGATGATAATCATCATTTTTCTGCGCGGAACTCCTCGGCGGGAGGTTTGTGGTCCGGCCAGCGCTTCAACTGCTGGCGGCTTCACAAAACTTCTTCGTGCTGACATGAGCTATAAAATATGATCCTTGTGGTTTGGTGAGTTGGAGGGATGGTTCTTTACAGTGTGTGACCTTCTATTCCAATTTCTCTTCTCTCTTTCTCTCTGGTTCTGTTTCCTTCAGTTTATACATTTTTCTTGTGGAATGTATGATACGGCTCTCTAGTAAGCAAAATGAAAAACTCGCTGTGACAGGCAGGTAAGGGAATATACGCAATTTTTACGCGTGCCTTCCAACAAACAAACACACACACACGAACCGCAGCTTTTCCATTGCCAAGGCCTCTCATAAACGCTGCTGGTGCGCATTTGCCCCATATTTAAGGGCAAGTGATGAAGTATTGCCGGACGGAAACATATGGAAACTTTTCTGTTTTGTTTCCCGCTTCCCCCATCGCAATCGAACCATTCAGCTGTGAACTTTATCGCTTTGATGGCGCTCTCATCAACCACTTGGGACGTTAACCCATTCCTGCTGTAAGAAGACGATGCAGATCCGTCTATATATTTCGTGAGCAAATAATGATGCACAGCAGGTTCGATTCTAGCAACGGACGGATTCCCAAACCCCAACGACGTCCGTAATCATTCTGATGAATTATCCATTAAAATGATTACATACTATTCAAAGCTGAAGACTACGCCAACGATGTTAAAAGGATACGCAAAATGAGTTTTTTACAATTACTCTAAAGTTGTTCTATATTGTTGCTGATTTGTGATTGGTGGAAGTAATCATGTCTTAATAGGCATTGTTTTCTTTATACAGTATCAGGGGTGAAAAATTTTGTTCATTAATTTTAATTGTACGAATTTGTATAAAGTTTACAAATATGAACTTTATTAAGCATTACGGTTCGCGAAAAGTATCTGAAATGAAAAAGGATCAACATTGAACAACATAGGAGAAATATGTGTTGGAAAGGAAAAGTCAACGAAGAAGTACGAGGATTAAAAATAGAAAAAGAAAGAGCCCTGCTTCAGCAATTGCGACGAGTGTTTTGAGTATCTCACCATTAATGTTTTTGATCGTGACCTTTGACCCAAGATAGGTTCCACTGCGAAAATCAGTATCAGTTAGCAGGACCGCTAGTGCTGGTTCAATTCAATTTTAATTTGGTTTATGCCTCGTTAATCTCTAAGCCGAGGTTTACGGTCAACTGATCAATCCTCTGGAGACCCGTAAACCAATGACGTCGATGTCATCATCGAATGCTAGGATCTGGATTGGTTTATAGAAGATGTTCCCCAAAGTTTCCTCCTGAGAGCCGCAGATGGTCCTCTTTACCGCTAGGTTGAGCAGTCTCTTCTTGGCGCAAACCATTCATCACAAAAACATATTTTAAGATGTTTTTAGCAATAAATTTTATTATAACTTTATGCACAACAACTCAGCAACTCAAGTAAAAATCTAATTTCATTTCACACAAAAATAAACATCTAAATAATGCGTCGAACACCGAAACCTGTTGTAAACCATTTGTCCAGTGGCAACGAAATAATCAACTTGTGTAAACAATTATCTTTAGTCAAACCGATATTACACGGACCCGTTGCAATTTCAATCGTAACCACGTTTCTGCTCACCTGCAGTGAGGTTTGAAACACTGTACAAACATTCCTTTAGCACAAACACACACACATACAAATATTAAACAAAAATTCTTCCCCAAAACTCGTTGACTTCGTCGGTTAGTCCATTGTTTTTGACTCACTTTTGCTACCAATCTCTCCGGTTTACTGTGGCAAAAGCTCTGGATCTGGAGTTCCGATTATCCCGCTTTTCGACGATGCCAACCCTCTACTTGTGCCGGAGGTCATCGATACGAGGATCGGTACGGTAGCATGTACCGTGGCAGCGTGCATCAGTTTACGCACGGTCGGGTTTTTCGAGCAGTGACCCATTCGAGTGCATCGGTGATGATAAGCGGCGAATGTGTGGAGTTTTGCTGTAGAGCATCGCGTATGTCGAAGGTGGACAAACCCTAGTGCGCCTTTCCACGCGTACCCACGATGATCAAAGCCAATCGAAACGACTCTAGCCGAGTGTCCGTGGATTGTGTGGTAATTTTAGCATCGTGCAAAAACACGCCCGCCACATCATCGTTCGCACCTCGGACGGACCACGAGTTGGCGGGTGCCAGCTTAAAGAGTCAACATACGATGGGTGCTAAAAGTGTGGCAACCGTCAAAACTGGGGCCACTGTTTCAACGATCGTTTGAAACGTTTCGTGACTGCTCGGGAACGTTGGGCTCTTATCGCACCCGGACCAGATCCGGACTGGTTGCGATTTGCGTGAAAGTAGCGGCCACAGAAGTAAAAAAGAAAACAACGTTATGCAGCAAATCGCTTTCCTGTTCATCTTGCAGTCCGTTTCGCATGACGAACGGCATACCGTGTCGCTGAACGCAATCGATAGACGATGCAAAATAGAAACATGGAACCATAATCCACCAAACAGGGTGAAATGATAGCTGGGGAACGGTATGAAATTTCACGAATTTCATTATCATAAGCTTTGAAGAAGTTTTTACGTCAGTTCGATCCTCTTATTTAAATCCTCTTATTATACTTGTACCAAATACACACAGCAATTGTAGACATTCTTTTATTGCAATTCAAAAATAAACAGAAAAAATCTTCAACTTCATCACATGAAAAATCAATCATCTTCTCTTCAGGCCAGCGGTGTAATCATATTAAATTATGGAATAATTCTATCATCTTCAGTACGACCTTTACCCTGACAGATTCACACCGGCCAGTTTACCATTTAAGCCAACTTTGATTTTATCTCGAAACTACCATTTTATCATTTTTTTATTATCCTTTTCGTTTTTTCCCCTTGAGGCCATTTTGTCGCGCCACGCTCACTGTTTGCATTTGGTTTTGCATCTGCACATTTGCACTTTTGATTGCCTTGTACCACGAGAGCCAAGTGGCACACGAACCGTGAAAAAACATCGAGTAAAACTTCATCCGTTCACATTTACATAAAACAAGCAAGGGAGGGGAGGTAGAGAAGAAGAAAAAAATATATTCCTCCATACTAAACGGGCACTCAATCGATGAACGACGACGGTTCGTCCATCGATAAGGACGCCTGCAGTGCAACCGACCATTTGCATTTCACTGCTAGAGTGGGCAGTGGGATCGAACACTAGCTTTACAGGTGTGGTCAGCCCGAGGAAATACTTTGCTCCAAACGGCAAATGTTCTTCTGTTATCCCCTTTATCTTGTTACCCCTTACCAACTGTTCTTTCTTCCACTCTAACTCGTTGCCTTCAGCTCAACTTTCCATCTCTTAGTTAAACGTTTCGTTCGGCTTTCCATACTTCGGCTTGCGGTGAGTAAAGTAATCTTGGTTGAAGATGCATTTTCAATAGATTCCGTCGCGGACACTCAACCGACCCGCACAGCAAAGGGAGCAAACCGGTCAGCATCAATGGGTGTCGGGTGTTCTCACCACTCGGTGCATCCTAACCTTCGGTTTGCAAAGAGTTGGTTTTTCTTTGTCACAAACAAAAGAAGCGTACTAGTGCTTCACCCGTACAATGCAAATTAGGGCTAACTTCATCTCTTTAGCCGCATTGTTTGCCACAGTGGATGGGCGTGTGAGCAGGTGAGCAAGGACAAACATTCGTCCGTTCGTGTTCGTCGTCTGCTAATGGTATTCCAATCGGTGGTAAACTTTCTTCTCTATTGATTAAATCATTATTCATTGAGGCAATGCGCGCTTCGGGTGGGCTCGGGTCTGGGAAGACGGTAAAATCAATGTTCAATGCACGGATAAAGGGTTTTTTTAATTAAAACTTCACCGAAATCATAGTAAAAGTTTTATGTTTTAAATTTGCCCTTACATACAGATTCAGGGAATGTTTTAAAAGCATTGTTTGTAAAAGCAAACCAAACCAAATTATATTCAAATCAAATCAAAACTTAAAAAGTAAATAATCAAATGAATGTTTCAGTACGTGTAAGATAGTTTGTTCAGGTGAGAGAGTTCCTAGAAGTAAAAGACATCACAGTACAATCTTATACTTGAAAGATAAACGTTATCTTCATCAACGATCTCTAAGTTACAAGGATTTAAAAAACAAGTTACAGCAGAGTTATTGCGTTACAGCCGCAGACTTACACCTTTTGCCACAAATTTCGTCGGAAGCTACCAAGCTAGATTTGTTGGATTCAAATCGACCACCGACCACATCTTTACTCTACGGCAGATCCTCCAGAAGTCCTCCAGGAATCCTCGACCAGATCCCTGCAAAGCAGATTAACTGCAAAGCGGACTACGACCCCATAGATCGAACAGAACTATGGAAGACCATGCAGCAGTACAGATTCCCAGGGAAGCTGTTGGAGGCTGTTGAAGGCCTCTATATATGGGGCGCAGTGCAAGGTGAGAATATCGAAGGCGAGGGGACGGACTATCCTGTTTGCTGTTTAACATCGCTCTGGAAGGTGTCGCGGGCAAAGCGTGGCTTCGTCATCCAGGGCTCGATTTTCACCCGTTCTCTCCAATTTCTAGGCTTCGCGGATGACATCGACATCATCGGACGGACATCTGCGGCGGTGTGCGACGCGTACACCCGACTGAAACGCGAGGCCGAAAATTGGATTGAGGATCAATGCGACGAAGACAAAGTACCTGCTGGCCGGAGGCTCTGACCGTGATAGAGCCTGACTCGGGAGCAAAGTATCAGTTGACGGCGACGATCTCGAGGTGGTAGAGCTCTGCTACCTTGGTGCGATGGTACGATCAATCCAAAGGCGCATTGTTCAAGGAAATCGTGCCTACTACCGGCTACTCCACAAACTCCTGCGATCCAGAAGACTCCAGCAACACACGAAATGTACGATATATCGCACACTGATACGTCCGGTAGTCCTCTACGGGTACGAGTCCTGGACTTTGCTAACGAAGGAGGCCAATGCACTCGCTATTTTCGAACGGCGGGTGCTAAGGACTATCTTTGGCGGTGTATGCGAGCAGGGCATATGGAGAAGAGGAATGAACTACAAGCAAGATGACCTGTTTGGCGTTACAGATATCCTGACGGTTGTCAAAGCCGGAAGGATACGATGGCTGGGGCACGTGATGAGGATGCCGGACTCATGCCCCACCAGGAAGGTGCTCGTCAGCGATCCGTTCTCGGAGATCAGATGCAACCGTGGGTGGAGGGTTGCAGCCTTAGACCGAGTTTCCTGTAAACGGATTGCCGACCTGGTCATGTCTTCGGGACGTGCTTGACCATGACCAGGCAAAGAAAAGAGAAGAGACTAATTACAGAGAAATGTTATTTATGTACATCTTGTTAAATTTTATTTACGTATTGTTTAGTCAATCATCGGTTGAGTCGAACGTTTAATAAATATTCAATAATAAATATAATTAGAATCATCAAACGAAGAACCAAAAATAAAAAGATAAAACGAACACTCTCGCCAAGATACATCCCGTATGAAGGCTGCAATCCATCTTGCATATCACTTCGATCATTAGTTAGCTTTCGTTACTTCTTGAAACATAAATTTCAATCATCCCCTACCGTTTACAATAACGCATATTGCTACTTATCGATAGAACCATGTTTACCCACACTCAACCTTTTGATCTTCACACAAGGTAGTTGTGCAAACTTGTCGTTTGATGTTGCACAGTCAAATCAATATATTGGAAAGAATCGCAGAACGAGCGCTACTACCCCCCGTTTCGATGATGAACGCGGGAAGAACGCCAACGGTAGCAGTGAGAGCAAATATTTACTTTCAATAAATCTTTTCATGACTTTTATAAGGCAGTATTTTGCCCTTTACATTTCTGCTGAAAACTTCATGAATGCTGTTTCGTTGGTGTGTGTGTATGCGTTCGTTTTTCACCTCAACTCGAGGTGCACATTCATACACCGAACCATTCCCGCCTCCATATGGATTAGGTATCCTTTCGTGAAGCGTATTTCAATCACATCTTCACAGAATGGTACAATTTGTCCCCGGGCAGGGTAGTACCGTCGGTTGCAGACATTTCGTAAGGTGGGAAACAAGAAAACTAGTTACATTTTTACAAAACGAACAAGCTTCACCTTCCTCGTCTCTTTTCGCACACAGCACGATGTGGATGCTGTGAAAAGAAATCCACGATCGATGTAATTCTAGTGCTCGAATCAAATGTCAGTGTACTTGCGTCGACTACTTACAGCACCTCAAACGCTGCAAAGAGGGAAAGTATCAACGATCGCTTCACGAGTGCAACTATTGCCTTCATGTCTTTTCGTGTAATGGTCTGGCGAAATGTAGCTACATTGAATCAATTCAATTTACAATGGGCTACACAACAACAGCTTTTGTAGTAAGGTAGCGAAAAACGTTTTGTGTGAAGAATGCATTATACTTTCATAATGGAATGTTTGCTGAAAACGAACGTTCATTCAAGAATTACGAAATATTACTTTCATCACCTCCATTGTCTACACATATTTAGTCGATTTTAGTTATTAAATTTTAATTTTAAAATGATAAGCGATTTAACTCTTATACTTTTTGAACTATTTTTTTTTTGAAACTGATTAAAAATTTCATTTGATTTGATTAAAAATTAATTACAAAATTGTAAAAAAAATTCTGTTAAATAAACTAAACTCCAAGAACTTGATTTATCACAACTAATTCCACCATTAATCACGTACGCAATAGATTACCATAAAGAAATTGTTTCTATTTCTGAAATCTTATAAATCTTAATTTAAAATTCCCACCTGCTAGCTGTATCTTGTATCGTTCGAATGTGATAGCGAATGTTCTCACTATCCACTTCAAGGAGCAGCCCATAAAAGTAACGCGTCAAGCTTTCGCTGCGTATTCCCTGCACTCAACCCTGATGCATGCAGCCATTTTATGCACGGACCGAATCTAGTTAACACGGAACGATGGCTTATGCAAACCTTACCCATGAATGTCCATCGAAGCAAATGGACCCACACCGCCGTACCGGTCGAACCATCCCTAGAAGACATCCATGGCAAGCATCTTGCGCGGAACAGTATCCACTGGCATGAATATGTTAAATGGGTGTGTTGATAACATCATCTTAAGCACATGCATGGCATGATTTTCATCGCTTGATTTTTCACATTTTTCGTGCTTTCACTTTACCCGAATGTGTTCGCCGTGTCAAGCGAGGACCGAATTTGTGACCGAACCATCGCTGCATTAACCACGAGAGGAAGATTTTAATCTTGCGAAAAGCAATTTAAATTTCTTTACCTCGTTGACGAATGCAAAGAAGCCGAACTTATCGCGATGTCGCGTCGAGGTCGTAGCAGCAGCACACATTCACGGTTGGTTCCTTCTTTTTTTTTTACTTTTTTGAGGGGAACGTTACCACTGTCGATGACCTCGCGCACAAAGAATTCACGGTGTGGAAAATGGAAAAGAAGGGTGATCCTTTACTTTGATTTTCAGCTTCCAGTTTTAGGTTGTGGCACTACAGTGTTTCTCGTTAACGTTTTCCTATGTTTAGAGCTAAACACAGAAGAATCAGAGGTTGGCAGGTCGTAAAACTGGAGCATGCATAGATTTTCCTAACCCCGAAAAAAACATGCTACAATGCTGTCAAAGTTTGACGAAATACGAAATCTGTCTATCATAAACGTCAGGCTCAAATGTATGCTAATGCGGCTGGAAACCGAAAAACCCCGGGAACTTTCCGGTTCAGTATTGCGACCGAAGAGATCGTATGAACAATCTTACCGAGTGCCGACCGACATAGTGACAGTGTTTTGCGCAGCTGACAGATTGTATCGAAAGCCTATGCTACACCTACACGTGGCTGGATGATGAAGATAATGATCATGATAATGATGATGATGATGATGATGATGATGATGATGATGATTGGTGGTAGTGAAGCTGCTATTCTTTTAACCGAAACCATCACAGACCTCACGTACAATGGCCGTACTTCACGTCCAATGTCCTCTCGTCACAGTCGATTTGTTCCGAAATTGTAGCTTCGCCCTTTCGCCCGTCGGTCGCACAGGCGGCACTGCGTGTCTACTGTCAGCTGACAGCCGGAAGCCGTACCAGTTTTGTGACAAATGGCTTAATGTGTCTTCCGATTATGAATTCGTGTTGTGGCTGAAAATGAAATGGCTGATAGCTGAAATGAAATTTTTGGTACGACAACGCCCGTTTTGTGGTGAAGGTGGACATGAGCAGATTGCGTTAAATATGATAAAAGAGTGCGTGAACGGTGGGGCAGAAGATGGATTTATATTACACTTTATGATGATCATGATTATCTAAAAGCTTTATAACGATTACGACACATACTGCATTGCAAGGTTTGACATTTAAATTTGAAAAAGCAATATTTTAGTCGAGTCGAAACTAGAGCGGATTTTACGAAGAAACATATCGGAAAGAACTTCATAAACGTAGTTAAAATTTTAAAATAATTTTAAGTCATTTATTTAGTTTCTAATGATAATATTTTTTACCGCTAAGATCTCAGCAAGACTTTTCTTATTTGAAAATTATGCCAGTTCTTTTAGATTTAGAGTTGATAAGCTTTCTTTGGTCTTCGTCCTCTAATTTTTAGAAAAATTAAATAGAATCAGTGCAGTGTCGCCTTACATGGATTGTTTTCCGTATTTTTTCTCATAATGATTCCGTTAGACTTGACTACTACTACTTGACCAGACAGACTAGAAGCACAATATGTGTTCAACGGAAACCTTTCAATTAGAGAAATTGACGACCCGGCTTTATTGGTCAGCTTAATTATTAATAGTCCTGAAAGAATTATTCGAATGTTTTTAGTTCTTCAGCTACGGGAGCGATTATACTATAGGCATAACGAACGATTGTTGAGACACTTCATCAACTTTTATGAAAACATTGATTTCTCCTTCTTTACGTTAGAGTTAGTTCTTGGAATAGGCTTAAGTCCAGTCTTTAGGATACACTATCGGCCAGACAATTAATGATTAGTTATTGTTATCATTCCCGGCAAGGTACCAAACCCAATTTAAAATTTCTACAAAATACAATCTGAAGATTAGAAAAACACATGTCGGTTAGACTACTTTCTACACAGTTTTTACAATTCTTATTTTTGTCCACTTGGCTTCATCTTGTTTCACTTCCAGCAAATACTCAAAATCACCAACATCGTTTGTGGACCACACATTTTCGTCCGAAAAACATTCCACTTGTTGCAGTACTCTCACTTGAACGCACTTCAAACACACAAAAACAGTTCCCATTTCTTTGCAAACGACATTCCTCAAACCGCGTATCTTTAAAATGGCTTGAACGGTGAGTTTGGTTTCACGCGTGCCCCATGTATACACGACCATTATCGAAGGATTTTGTGGATGATCTGCCGTTTCCCTTAGGCTATGGGAATACTTCTTTCGGGTGTGTACGTTCCACGCGTGGTTGTTTGATCCTTGTTGCTGCTCCAAAGCGCTGGTTTGCTTCATGCGAATGCCCGCCCTGATCGATCGGAACCGTTGAGTGGAATTTCCGGAATTTGCTCTATGAATTCTTTCCCGACAACTTTAGCTCCCGTTGTTGCAAACACTAAATCGAGTCGGTGTATCGAAACTCGGTTGGAAAATCGATTAACAAGAACATACAGAGATACGGGACCGGAGGAAGAGCAGCGTGTGTATGTGTGGTAAATTCGATGGCAAAACCTTTTGTTTACGGATGACTTCAGGTGAAGGCAGGCAGCACCCGGTGTGAGCAACCCAAGCCCGATTCTATTGACGGGACATCATCCAACGGGCAGCATTCGGGATGCAAGCATTCAAAATCAACAATCACACACACACCGCCCAAGGATCGTTGCGCCATCGCTGCGAGACCAGCGAGTGGTACGGGAACCGTAACAAAATTGGGCCCGTTCACTTTCCTGTAAACGGATTAAAACCCACAACTCGATGATATTCATGTGAAAATGCTAACGAGCAGTTGGGAGCACCCGGGGCAGAACAGGTTTTGGGGCTACCGGCGACAAAGTGGCAGGCCAATTTAAAGCTCGAAATCCGCACCGATGGTTGTTTGCTGATTCATGCTCTTCGGTATGTTTCGTTTACATTATTCATACGGTTTGTGGGCTGCTCTCGGTAGGATGGTACGATGTGTACAGCGTTCCCAAAGCGCTACCCGGTACGGTGCCCGGACTCCGAAAATTTTCATTACATTTTTCCAACGTTATGCAAAAACCGTATCTGCTGCCGCTGACTCTAAACATTCAACACGGTTTGCCGACCGGTGGGCGGTTGGCTGGCGGCGGTGCATTTTGCGCTCGCAACCTGGTGCGGGGTCGTAACGAGCCATGTTAACAGCACGATAAACATCTCTTTTCAAATTTTCTACATTAATCATACCCGTACGCACATTAAGGGATATTACATTCATTTCACAGCTCGGTTCGGGTCGGATGGTGCATTTGCTGATAACTCGCACCAGCGCAATCATGACAAACTTTAAACTTTGTGTGCCACGGTACCGTGGGTGGTGGTTTTTAATATTGCGAGCACTTCCACCACCGCTCATACCAGCGAATGCTTTTAATTAAACATTCAAAAAAGTATCACACAACTTGTCACGGTGAATTTGTTGTTGGCACACATCAAACGGGGCTTGCTTACGGGATGTAGGATACAAACATAATCAACCGAAACCGAGAATGTTTTACATATTGTGAAAGTTTTCCCGCACATGATGCTGAACAAGTGGGAAATTTATGCTCCGGAGCGGAGAACATTTATTTTGCTGTGAAGATTATTATGTCGTAGCTACGATAATTCCTAGCAAATAATGAGTTCAAATTGCAACAACAACAAAAAAAAGTTTCTGAACCAAATGTGCCATTGTGCTTAATTTATCATCACGCTCGTCTGATGATCGAGCTCCAGTAAATGATCCAAATATAGCATCCCTCCAAGCCAAACCAATGCACTCCCACAAAAGCCTAATTGCTTCAAATAAATACGCTGTCAATTGAGATGACATGCGTTTGCGAGCTCATTTCGATTTGATCCACCGTCGGGCGACTGCATAAGTAATTAAGTTCACCAAACAACACCGCTCGGCTTCGCAATGGCTTTCGCGTCACCGTGCGCACGGACCGAGGCAGGCGTTTGTTTGCATCGTTAAAATCATCCAGTCAACCGAAGCCGGTTGGTCGGTTTCAAGGGTAACTAATTGGTCGCACGATACGCAGAGTGAACGGGCCAATATGATGGCCGTACCCGTCTCAACTGCTCAACTTGACAGCAGCTGGGGTTTCGCAAACTGTCAACGTGTAGCGTTGTGACGGACGGTGTTATTTTCAATCGAACCCAAACTTTGTCGACCCCCTCTTAGCGTCTACCTACCGATCGGCTGCACAAGGATATCCTTCCGAAAAGTGCTACCATCACCGACGACTGGTTTGTGATAAAGTTGCAAATAGCTTTTTGTGATCGAGGTGACGATAGTGCCCCGATAGTTCGCACGGGCGAACATATTCCATTTGGTACATTTCACTTTAACGAGCACATTAATAGCACGGTTGATGCTGGCAAGTGACACTGATTGCCATTGCGGTATGAATCTAAACATAATCAGGTTTTTGAAAAGTTTACGTTACCATAACAATTATTTCATACAGATTGATAAAGCATACCTTAGTGAAGTGAAATAATCGAAATAAAACGAAATAAACATAAATCATTCGCTTAACCATAAACATTTAGGTTTCAGCATTCAACAATAAGTTGAGTAGTATTTGATAAAACAATTTGAAAATTAAGCTATGGATTCTTCTATCGGAGGATGAATTAAATGAATAATTTCTCTGAACTGTTGATATTGGTAAGCTGTTTCTAACAACTATTGGAAAGTTTTTTCTAAAATATAAAAAAATATAACAATAAAATCTTTTTAATGGAGACGCCCAGTACCTTAGCCTTATATCGCATGGAGGCGCCTGGTATCGAACAAATTCGCTTTAAATTGTGACACATATTGTCAACATTCCTGAACAAAATGTTTTGAAATTTTAACAAACACATGCATGACAATGCATGTTGTCAAAACGGTACTTTTTATACAATAAAATCGAAAATAACGTTTGTGAATGTTATGTATGAGTAATTAAAAATAAAATAATAATTTATCCGAATTGCTGATATTTCTCAGTTGTTTCTAACAACTGTTGGTTAGTGGTTCTAAAATATAAAAATAACATAACAATAATATCAATAATAAATAATAATAAATAAATAACATACATAAAAAAAAAATTTCAATGGAGACGCCCAGTACCTAAGCCTTACATCGCATGGAGACGCCTGGTATTGAACAAATTCGTTCTAAATGGTGACGCACATTGTCAACATGTCTGAGCAAATATTTTTGCCCACTGATTTACAAACAAGCGAAAGATAATTTTAAAAACTCAATATGAAAAGAAGAAGAGAGAAATAAAATGTCAACCCAAGCATAACAATATACTGAAACTGTTGTGAAACTTAACAAAAATCATATAAAACTGAAAAACTACTACGAACAAGTATTTTTATGATCAACAGGGCTTCAACTTTTGCTGACTGACTTATAAATAATGTCTAACGGTAAAATCAGCGTTGTATCCCCTTTCTATCGTCGCCATCACGTATCGCATGAAAAACACTTTCTTCCAATAAATGTTTATTG
This sequence comes from Anopheles funestus, assembly GCF_943734845.2. Taxonomy (NCBI): domain Eukaryota; kingdom Metazoa; phylum Arthropoda; class Insecta; order Diptera; family Culicidae; genus Anopheles; species Anopheles funestus. The sequence goes on from NC_064598.1 coordinate 23,792,782, forward strand.
AAGTAAAATATAAAAAAAAACAAATTCATTTTAACACAAAACCGGATAAGATTGAACACTAACGAGCGCATTTCCCTGTCAGCTACTATATCGCACACGGTAAACCGTTCCGTCAATCAAAGTGGAACGATAATAACATTACCACCGATCACATTCCAACAACCGATTTCGGTGCTAATGAGCGGTGGGTACCGAATTCGGCGAACCAATCAACTGCATCGAAATCATTCCGCAATTCCGTTTGTACCCTGTTCAGCCGGGTAGTACGAGATCGATAGTTGTGAAATGTAATTATCATCGCTTCACCTGGTCGCATCGGATTTAGCGAATGTTTGTACGGATGGTTTTGTTTTCTGATAAGGTTCAACAAAATCCCGATCCCATGCTCAAAACCGGAACCAGAGATCAGCAACACGGGTACATAAGAACCACAGAACCACTTTTTTCGTAGTCGGTAAGGAAAAACATATAAAAAAAGCAAAAAGAAAACTATCCCTCAACCAGTGTGACGAAAAGTTGGGAGCGAAAATGCTCATCCAGTGTCATCGCTGGAAACGATAAAGTTTGGCCAGTATTCAACAAAAGCCCGTTTCCCTTCGGTAAGTATCGGTGACGAGCTGATGCAAAAAGTTTCATCACCAAACCGTAGATCGGGGCAAAAGAAAGACAATTTCATCCTCACTAACCTCACAGAGTGGATCAAATCGGAACATTCTTGGTAGGAAAAGTTGCACCTAAACCGCGGCTAAGGTGAGAACCCGTAACCGTTGTACGCCCCCGATCTAGCCGAACAAGAGTTGCGCAGCCTTAGGTTTTTGATTTTGGTTTTGAGCCTTGAGCTACGGCGATGACACTCTGACACCCTTATAAGCACAGGCGTGCAGCACCGTGCCTTGGAGATCACTACGATAGAAATCCAGAACCATCGCCCCGTTTGTGTGTATAAGTTTTGTGCCTGAGCACTTTACGAACTCGCACAAATGTTCCGAGTGAATAGCGGTGGTGGAAGTTTCCCCGACACGTTAAGCTCGGTCGGTACAAACTACAACCTCCAACCAGGAGAGTCTGAAGCTTGGACTCACCAACTACAGCCAGAATCAATCAAACATTGTCCCGCACCATGGTACGAAATTCAACGGAAAACTTTACAAAAACCACGGCACCGTGGTTGTAGGAAGCGTAAGTGGAAGCGAATGGATTACGTTGTAAAGCGTAAAATGTGGACATCATTTTAAAATGATGTCCTTATCTGAAGGGCTAGACGATAGTTTTTCTTGTTTAGAACGATTTTAAGCCAACCTTTCTTCTTGTGATCAGTTCCCCTTTGCACACATAAACAAATGCTCCCCCAAATACTAAAAGCCATTTCGGTAGGTCAAATGACGTCAGTGATACTGGTTTTAACATTCAAACGTACCCATATGTTACATGCAACACAGCGTAGCCGAACGTATTGTTCTTCTCTTTTTGGTAGGATCCTTTAAAAAAAGCGAATCCCTTCTATTACGTCTAGTTTTCTTCCGGTGTTTATAGGGCGAACGAGCAACGAAATGGAAAACAGCCTTTGCTCAACACATATGCAGCAGTCGGTAAGCTCGGCCTACGTTACGAATTTTCTTCGATTGGTTCAACAACGAATCGGTATTGCGCTGATGTTTGTGTTCCAAAATAGAACATCCCGTCTAGCGATCGGTTCATTTGGGAAAAAGCAAAGAACGAAGCACACGCACACAAAGCAATCGACCTCGTCTGGTCCTTCGTTCAACAGCGACCGAATCGAGAAATAAAAACCCGGTTGGTGTGTTTCCTTTTTCTTAGAAACTTTGTCTCACACTCCAACTCCAATTTCAACGGGGCATTTCGTGGAAAACCCATTATCGAGGAAAATTTATAGTTAACTACATGTGCTCCCCCCGCTCTTTGGGGGTATCGGGAGCAGGATCCGGTGGAAATCGGTGTAACAGTAGCAAACCAGTTTTTTCCGTGAGTAGAAAGAAAAAGAGTTGGAGAAGGTAGAGAGTCTTGCGATCGACATCCTTTTTCGACGAACGACATTAGATTGGTACAGATGGAAAATAACACCGAACACAGACTATGAATGTGGAAAGCACATCGTGCTACGAATTTATCACACGTTTTTCCCCCGGGTTCCTATCCCGTCCTTCCGCTTCTTCCTCTTCTGACACCTATGCATATCAATTCCAAATGCGATACGTTTCGGTATTTGGAAAGAAAAAAGAACGCTATGGACAATGTCCCACCCGGTCGCGATTCACTAATGTCGGTGGGAAAATTCCACGACATAACAAACACACACACCAAAGAACAAAACAAAAAATAGACGATGTGTCGTTTATTTTATGAATGGAATCTGGAAACAAGGCTCACTTGCTGGTTGGTAGACCATGCTTATCTTCTTTCCCTGGCTGGCTGGAAATAAATGATAAGCTAAAAGCATAGTTGGAGAGAAAACAGCAACAATGCACACACGGACAGTCAAAAATGTGGAGGGCCCAAAAATGATTGAACACTCACTGGACCGGGCGGATGCGGCGTGGGCATAAATATTTTATTGAAGTAAAATATACGTTTTATGATAGCGATATTAGTTATTAAAATATATACACATTTATTGGCAATTTCCTCATAAAAGAAATGTCAAATAAAAATCGAATATTGCATCAAGCACATCGTTCGCACGGGGTGCCGGATAAACGATTCGTGTGCCATTCGAACCGATGGTCGTCGGTCCAATGGGGTGGTGATGATGCTAAAGTGATTCGAACGAAGTGGGCCAAGATCGTGTGGGCGAAAACGGAAGGACGCTTAAGCAGAAGACGAAAATATCAAAGCCCGGACCCGGCCAAGCTTTCAGCGAAGTGCGAATGATCAATGATAAATTTATCGTTAATGGTTGGTCGTAAATATTGACCGGGGTTCCATTTTTTTTTTTCGCCTCTTGCTTTCGCGTGATCGGGCAAAACGAATCTTCTTAAGCTTCGCTAGATGCTTCATTGTGTCTGGAGTGGTTTTTTTCTCTTTCTCTCTCTGTCCATCGTTTTTATGCTTTATCATCCATTCCGAATATTTTGCCCCATGACTGTACAGGGTTGATATCGATAGGCGCTTCCGCTTAACGCGCTCTCAGCCCACTCATTGCTGACCGAACTAATGAATGGGCGAATATTGTGATGGTTTAGTTATTCCTTGATTATGGTTTACTGCATTCGGTTGTTCATTATGATTCAACGCACTAAACGACTGTGTAGAATGTGGGATTAGATTGTTTTTCTTTAGTTTCTTCTACATATTTTCTCTATACAAGCATACAACCTGATTGTTCATATTTCGCTTCTGCTCAAAAAACAAAATGCAAACAATAAAATTAAAAATAGTCACAATCTACTTCGTATGTAATGAATCGTTTTTTTATATTCAAAAACCTATGAACTTCATTTTTAATATCGCATGTATTTTTTATGCTAAAGGAGAACAAAAATATTTGGAGTAAAATGATAAGGCATAGTTGTTATACGTTCAGGAGCTTCTAAACTGAATATATATTTATTTGATGATTTATTCGTGCCCCTAAATTATTTATTACACTTATTATTATTTATTACACACCATTTAAATTACACCTTAAAACGCCTTTCGTTACTTTTTCGTTTGCTTTTTCAATTTTATATAAACCTGTTTCGTGTCTACCATATAGAAGCGTTTCCTAGGTTCCTCTATAGCACCATTAGCCACCATTATGAAACACGCTGAGGTACAAAATGATCATACTTCCATTACAAATCTTCCAACAGACTGCAAATCAACTAACGCCATTATCGAACCATCGTCAGTAGATGGAAAACCATTTGAATGAATGTTTTCCATTGCTCGTTAGAACGTGTGTCACACTTCCCTTGTACTTCCACTGCGTCCATACCAGGAACGTACAATAAACTTTTTATACATTTCCACCCCGCGGAACAGGGAAGGTGTTGGGTTCCATTTTGCATCCCCTGTCAGTGTGTGTGTGTGTGCGTGTTTATGTATTGCGAAGAATATCGCACGACGTGCATCTTTCTTGGGTGTTGCTCTGACATTTCTAATATGCACAGTAATTTTCATAGAAATATTTCATAAATCGAAAACTTTGCCCATTTCTCAACGAAGGGACAGCAGGCGAACCCCATCAGTCGAAAGGGATGGGCGATCCAAGATAAAAAGGCAAAAGGGGAAGCAAATGGTAAATTGAACTTGCAGCTGATGAGCGGCTTCTCGCTGAACTATCTGCACGCCCCATTTGACCTACCGAACCGAAGAGGTTTCCCTGAAGCCGAGAGAAAAACGGCCATGAATAGTAAAATGGGAAATATAGCATGAAAAATGTTCTTCTTGGTGTGGTGTGTGTGTGGGACCTGTACGATGCGCGGCAGGGGGTTTTGATAAATAAAGTTGATGCTGTCTTGCAAATGCGGTGCATTCCATCCTTCCCCTTTTGCGCTTGCATTCGATGCCCCTGACATTCCCTATCGCAGCGAAATAAACTGTTATGACAATATGCATCCTTATCACTTCATTCCTCTATCACTATTATGTTTGAATATTTCGCCCACGGCACCTTCACCCGGCACCGTTCCCTATCAGCTTTGCTCTCTGCTGAACGTGCAGCATTCGCACAACGATTCGACGTTCTGTCTCTATGAAGCAATCGTTTGCCGGTTTGCCTGCAATGATGGAGCTACACGAGCAAGCAAAGATGAGCAGCACGAAACACAGTCATTCCCATTCGTATGGCAGGTCCCGTATCGAGCATACCAAACTAATGCTGGACTACGGTCCTCGGGTAAAAGGCAAACGAACACACCATCCAGTCACCAAAAACGTTGACTTTACCATTCCGCTAGTCTATTGCTTCTACCGAATGTTCCGGTTTGCACAGCGGTACCATTGTGGTGGGTCCGGTTGACGAAGAATTGCACCAAGCCCGAACAGCTACCGACGAATGCATTCTTGCGTTGGCTGACGGTGGTCAACAGTTTTCAGTGCCCGTGCCTATTCGAGCGAATTTTTGGTCAATTGCCAGCGCTCTGGCAGCCAAGACTAACCTCGGGAACCGGTATAATCGTGAATAAAGTAATAGTGTGAAAAGCTTTTTTCTTTCTGCCATGTTTTCCTACCATTAAGTGTTCTCGTACATTTGTGAATAAAAGGGTTCGACGTTGGATTGTGCTATTGTTAAGTAAAATCTTGAAAAATATTGATTTTACAAGTAAAATGTAAGAAAAAACATATCTCCGAATAGTCGTTATAATAAAAAAAAATTAAACCCTTTACATTTATTAATCTAAAAATGGATAGCTTCGAAAAACGTACAAGATAGCTCAAACAAATTAAATCAATGTAATGTTGGCGCCTTTACTTTATGATCTTTATGAGATCTTTACTCTACGGCAGATCCTCCAGAAGTGCCGAGAGCATCAGATCCCCACGCACCACCTGTTCATCGACTTTAAGGCGGCCTACGATACCATAGATCGGACCGAACTATGGAACACCATGCAGCAGTACGGATTCCCTGGGAAGCTGGTACGGCTGTTGAAGGCCACGATGGATGGGGTGCAGTGCAAGGTGAGAGTATCGAACATGCTGTCGGAATCGTTCGAATCTCACCGGGGTCTAAGGCAAGGGGACGGACTCTCCTGTTTGCTGTTTAACATCGCTCTGGAAGGTGTCATGCGAAGCGCGGGCTTCGACATCCGGGGCACGATTTTCACCCGTTCTCTCCAATTCCTCGGCTTCGCGGATGACATCGACATCATCGGACGGACATCTGCGGCGGTGTGCGACGCGTACACCCGACTGAAACGCGAGGCCGACAGAATTGGATTGAGGATCAATGCGACGAAGACAAAGTACCTGCTTGCCGGAGGCTCTGACCGTGATAGAGCCCGACTCGGGAGCAGAGTATCAGTTGACGGCGACGATCTCGAGGTGGTAGAGGAGTTCTGCTACCTTGGTACGATCGTAACTTCGGACAACAACATGAGCAGCGAAATCCGAAGGCGCATTGTTCAGGGAAATCGTGCCTACTACGGGCTCCACAAACTCCTGCGATCCAGAAGGCTCCAGCAACACACGAAATGCACGATATATCGCACACTGATACGTCCGGTAGTCCTCTACGGATACGAGTCCTGGACTCTGCTAACGGAGGATGCCAATGCACTCGCTATTTTCGAACGGCGGGTGCTAAGGACTATCTTTGGCGGTGTGTGCGAGCAGGGCGTGTGGAGAAGGAGAACGAACCACAAGCTAGATGAGCTGTTTAGGGTTACAGGTATCCTGACGGTTGTCAAAGCCGGAAGGATACGATGGCTGAGGTAGGTAGGATGAAGATGCCAGACTCATGCCTCACCAGGAAGGTGCTCGTCAGCAATCCGTTCGGCACGTGGCGGAGAGGAGCACAGCGAGCTCGTTGGCTGGATCAGGTGGAGTCAAACCTGTCGGAGATCGGATGCAGCCGTGGATGGAGGACTGCAGCACTGGACCGAGTTTCCTGGAAACGGATTGGCGACCAGGCCATGTCTACACGACGTGCTCGACCGTGAGCAGGCCAGACAAGAAGAAGAAGAAGAATGTTGGCGCCTACATTTAGGCAATTTTCTGCTCATCAATTATGATGCTTAAGTTATATGAAGATAGTAATTTTAGTGTTAGATTTCAAATCGAACAAGTAAATTAGACTCTTTTTTTCAGTTAACTTCGTTAAATAATCTTACAAAAAAGTAATATGCTTCTTTATCAGAGTAATTTTTTTCGTGCATATCATTAAAATAATATGTTAACATTCATTCTCTTTTGTTACACACCTCACTGGCTTTAAAGGAGGTGTTGTATTCTTTTTTCTGTTTGTCCTTATTATTTTCTCACGCTTTTTTTTTCAAGAACAAAAGCTCCATACAAGTATTGTTTTCAGACACGAACATACATACAAATGAGAGCATTCTGCATCTGCTACCGTGTACCAGTTTTGCAATCGGAGTGCCTGCTTGACGTGTGGGTCCCTTCATGCTTTTATGTGCCGTTGCAACCATTGGTCGAGCTTGTATGGTAACTTAGAGACGATAATGCAACACAGTCGGACAAATCCAACAGCACTGAAACCATTTCATCGTATCGCCAGTTGGGGTGCAAAAACCGAGGGAACGATATTGCAATTCCTTATTTACACTTTGACTTCACACTTCACGTAAAATGACTTGAAAGTGGCTCTCCAGGGCTGGAACGAGTCTTCGGTATGAGGGCAAGCATTCGTAGTGAACGGCTAGTTCCCTCGCAAGAGACCACACAGAATGTGATGCCCGAGATGCCGCTTGCTTTGCTTGTCACTGTGCTGGAATCTTCCCCTTTTCTTCAGCATTATTGTTAGTGTAATCGTCACTGTTACTGCTAACGTTACCATTGTTATTATCGCAACGGCACCCGTACTGTTCATCACCAATGCGACAACCGCAGCAATGTACATACCACGTTGCCACGCGTCTGACATTTTCGCGTACGAAACGTCGGCGGGAGAAATTATCGAGTGACAGCCGGCAAGATGAACGGACGGGCTCATCTAATAGGGAAACTATTGCGCACAATAAACCATTGGATAACGGATTGTTGCCCACCCAACAGTAACTACGAAGGGTTGGTTGGTTTTGTGCTGGAACATTCCAACAAACGCGACAACGGAGGTTTTACTGACAATTCGTTTTGCACGGGATCGCACCGAACTCGACAAACAAAGGCCGATTAGTTTCACTAGTTGTGTATCAGTGAATGATCATATTAACAATAAGTGCTGCTCGAAAATGTAATTTAAAAATTGTTTGATTGTAGTTGGTTATACTATTTGGATTGTAGACATGAAGTTGAAAAATATGTAGAATACATTTTTTTACTAATGAAACACATTTATTCTGAGATTATATTTAGTAGTGATGGGCGTACCCAGAATGGATTTGATAAGATTACTTTCTTCCTATAATGTAAAGGATGTTAATTTAAAGTGTTTTATGTTTCATTCTAAAATCGAAAGAAGCGAACGTAAAGGACCGATTTGTTTGGATGAGTTACTCAAAATTAAAATATAATAATGATTTTACATTTCATTTTATAGTCTTCTAAACGAATTTTTTACTTTTTACAGTTCTGCTATCCTGTCAATATTTCATTTTTAATTGATAAAAATCCTGAAAGGCTGAATTACCGAGAACCTGTTTTTACAGGGTTTTTTTTATGAGAAGTCAAAATGCATCTCAATTCCTGTTCATACCCGAAGAAACTTATTTTGCGGTTAGGAACGGATAAAATAGAAAAAAAATGGTTTGAAATTGAATTAAACAGCTGTTATGCTGTCGTGCGTTAATAGTTAATAAAATGATTGAAATTTATTGCAAATTTATTCTCCACATTTTTGCTTAGCAATATTAAAAAAATATATGTAGAAGTTTTGAATATAAATTGAAAAAAAAGAATTGGCTAAGAACTAACTGTATTGTTCATAAACTATGTTTAAAATTTAAAACAAATCAATCACTATACGTGTTGCTATCATTACTGGCTGTTGTGTCACGTAACCCGGTGTTACGGCTTTCGTTAATTCGATGGTCTTTCAAGCACCGAGCAGCACTGAAACACGAGAGTCAGCTCCTCGTCACCTCAGCTCAGGTGGTTGAAAAATAGTTTCCTCCCAAAAACACCATACAACACCGCCAAATATTAGGGTTGATCTTTTACCCAACCAAAGGTGACCGGCAGCTCTGACAGTAATAATGGCGAAATAGTTTTGCTTCCCTTCTCTTTCTCCTTTTCCCCCAAAAAGCACTCTTCCTTACTGCGCAAAACGCGCTGTTGATCGAATGTCCTGGCCGCTGTTCGGTTGTCGGGCGAGCTAAACTAATGGTCACCATCACCACCAACACCACTATACACGGTACGGTGGATTCTGAAATTTTCATAATTGTGCTAATTTCAAACGTGACTGGCATTATCGACTGACCAGTTTCGACTGGCCCGGCAAAAACGACTCTACCGCGGAAAAGTGATCCTCGGGCAATGTTGGCACGACCTCGAAATAGTGTCGGTTTTTTAGCGTAATGGAAACGAACGGTTTCCACTCTCTGCAACATCCGCCGGGCCGGAAAATGGTACGTCCCCCCTTTCGTCCCCGTTACCCCTTTTAACCTTTTCCACCATGTGTTACTACCGGTCGGTTAGCCACGGTTTTGCTTGCTCCGTGGTATGTGACATCACAACAATTTCGTCGCAAATTCGCACATACAAACACACTCCTACACTCGGGCACACGTGGTTGTGGCTTAGATGGTCTGCCTGCAAACGGTTAATATTTACCGTATCGAATTAGCGCTGGCCGGATGTGGCGCAAAGTGTGCCCGGGCTAATAATGAATCCGAAGCGGGTCAACAGACATACCGTGTTGACGGGCTTTGTTGTTGCAGTTGAGAATAAGAAGGATTTTTTGGGGGGGATGGCTTCATTCGATTACTTTTTCATCGACGCTAATGGAGTGGAGAGTGTTTGGTGCGGTTTTGGTGGATATTGTTGTAGATGTATCACTATCGTTTGCTGGAACGATATTCGTATGATGCATAATTTATGTTGCTAATGTTACCTCACAACGGATGTGTTGCTATGTTGAAACGATTTCATTTCACTGTTATTGTGAAATTGTGCTACGAAAATGTTATTTGAAAATGCTCTCTGTTCTTCAACGGATTAAATGAAAATGTTCTGGCATTATATTGGTTTTGGACTGAAAAAGAGAAAATATTCTATCCTTGTATTGATGTTAATAATAATCTTTGTTTTGAACGTAGCATTTGAATAAACATCGCTGTATAATACCTTCCATGAGATGGAAATAATTAAGCTAAGTATATTGGGAAATTGTTATGGAACATAACTTCAATTTTCCCTTATCAATTCCCTTAAAATTAACAAATCACGATTATTTACCCTTCTGTTATGAAACAATTATTAACATTTCAAGAATATTGTACCAATTCAGGTATTAAGAATTCATTTAAGAAATAAATATAGTAATATAGTTTTTTTTGTTGATTAAAATATTTCTTTGAAGGTATTATTGCTTTCCAGAGGGTCCTGCTTTTAATGAAATTTGTTAGCATTTTTAAAAGAAAATTAAATTTGTGCTATCAGCAATATAGCTATAGCAATATGGCCAGGCCATTCTTCATGATAAAAAAAGCAATAAAGCTATAAGTCAGTACTCATCTAATGAAAGAAGAGTTAAAATAATTCCAAAAACAAATTCAAAAAATGTATATGAGTATCTCCAAAAACTACCGTAAAATATATAATTTAAGTTTCGAAAATGATCTTCAAATAAGAAACCCATACTTTTGCCATTTGTAAGCTAAACTCAATGAATAAAAACAAAGAACAGTACCAAAATGGTATGAAAGTCACACAGAAGCAACCATTCCATCACGATAGAAGTTTACTAATTGATTGATACACTACAAACGACAAGCAATCATAACTGCTCATCGTTCCTTTTTGGCCAGAAACCCTTACATGATATACAGCATCAACATCCAAATATCATCCAATGGGACAGATCACATAAGAACACCAAAAAAGAAAACAAAAAAACGCCCGCATTTGTCACGCTAGCACCCGGCAACTAGGGTGCCAACATAAATATAAAGATTACGTGTTAATGATGGAAATAATAGCGATAAGTGTATCTTTCTTACTGCTAAAGTTGTAGCCTATCGCTAGTAAGGACCAAAAACTGATGAAAAACTTTCCTTCCGCACCACACTCAGTGGATGGTGTGGATGAAGATAAAGCGACCCATTCACGCAGAACGATCGTCATCGTGTACACTTTTGATGAAGTTTTATTGTGAAGCACAGGACAGGACCCATTGCTACGTCCCCCTGTTGGGGGTGAGTTTTCTTACGCTTCCGTAAAACGGACTAATCCTAAATGGGGGTGGTGGAAAAAACTTTTTCCACCAAACACAACCCCATACATACGCATACTAGCGCTCGGGCCCTTACATACACACACACGCAGAGAGCTCATACTGGCCCATAAATATAATTATTTTGATTAATGCCTCGTGTGCTAATGTGTGCCCGAGTTCGAGTTGTTTATTTTGCTCTCTCCGTGCAAAGCGCATTCGAGATACCCACTTTTCCAACCCCAACCCCAACCCGCAGGAACAACCCCGACCGGTAGGCGAATAGTTTCGCCCTCCGTTAGCGAAACCAGCATACACTTCCTTGGGCACTTTATCAATCTCAAAGGATCTCCGAATGATAACGTTCGAAGGAATTCCAGTGAAAACGGTGTATGAGTGGCGCTTACGATACGAGTTGACATTTATGTGCAGGCTTATTTATGAAGTGCTTCTTCATTGAAGGATAAAGCCAGCCCGAGCTGTGGGACTCGCTATCGCCCCGGGGAAGGGTCTGGGAAAATTGTCATAACCTATAATTTCATCATGTAATTGATTGCTCGGTTTTGAAAACCGGCATCATCTAAACCGGTACCATGCCACGGTATAAATTACGCATCGATGTTTATCGAACAAATGTGGTTTTCATCGCAAACTGACCTTAGTTCCTCCCGCGAGTTGGAAAATGCCGTAATTGTAAAATGCAACACACAAAACTTAAAAAGCACAAAGCATTACGCATTTCACGTGCTCCATGGAGACATGGGGGGGGAGTACAGTTCGGTATTTGCATTTGTCTAAACTAGTTAATTAAAACAGTTTGTTTGGAGGATTGTTTCTGCAAACAGACGTTCAAAATTCCCACTCGTCGTACATTCGCGGTGCCGGTCGTACATTGCAGGATGGTGCAAGAAAACAAAAGCTTCACCATGGTAGGCCGCACCTACTAGCTGGCTGCTCCAACAGCAAAACGGTGAACATTTACACAATAGATATGTACGATAATTTTTCCATCCACTCTTGGCGCCCCTGGTCTTGTTTTCTGCGCAAACCTTACCATGCAAACAGTTGCGCACGTTGTCCTAACCAGTCCAATCCTTCCACGGGCAGATTATGAAAGCTTATTTTTTGCCCTACTCATTCGATGTAGCTTAACGATTTGAAGTGTTGTTGTAGCATCGCGATGTGTGCAAACAAGCAGAGGTGAAACAAGAGATAAAAGCAGAGAGAGAGAGAAAGAGTGAATGGGATATGTAGACACGGGACAGCCGTGTTAGATGGAGGAAACAATAAAAAAGGCTTGTTTAAAATTTCAACAATACTCGCAACCGGATCATATTGCATTACGAATCCATGCCTGGAAGGGATGGAAGTGAGAAACGTCTATGTACTTTTCGCTTCCCGTTCAAAGTCCACTGTCCGGATCGTGCGAACATTATGTGTTGGTTTTTGTGCTAGTTTTATTAACTTTGGTGGGTATAAATTTTAAAACAACAATAGCAAATGTATACGTCGAGCAAAATACACACGCTCAAACGCATAAATGCGGTACGTTTGCATTACGCGTTTTGGGAATTTCACCGTGGAAAAACACGCTTTACCCGCGATATGAAATATGCTGCTCAAATAGCATCCTTTTAATGGGTATGCTTTTCAAATGGTTGTCAGGCTGTTACACGGTGAATTGTAAGCTGGCCGGGTGTGGGTAATAAGTGGTAGTTAGTGTGTACTGTCAGTATACTTCATTGTAACCGTAGCAAATGGGGTAATGTGAGTCTACAAACCGGTCCTTTCCTCAAACTAATCCGATATAGTCAACAGTCGTCATCAACTTCAACACTTGAAATCTACTAAGAGTGCTTTTATGAAGGGTTGGTTTAACACTTGCACGATGATGGTCGTTCATGTTGAAACACTGGTGAAGATTTTTAATCACTTTTTAGTGTTAGTAAATAACTTTATAGTACAACGTTATACTATTTTTGCAAGTTTAAGTCATTTTTAAATTTTGAAAATACTTCATAGAAAGTAGAGTTTAATGTTTCGAAACTTTAAATGGTTAATTGAAAAACTTATTTCATCACGAAAAATAAAAAATTTGTGCTTATCTAACACATTTATCCTTTTTGAATTGACAGTACCACTAAATTCAGTGGTAAATAATTGTTTATATAGAAGTCGTTTAGCAATTTGATTGATCTAACAGCATTTCAATGTATTTCTTGGGGGAAAATTGCTTACAGATACGAGTAATTTGAGACTTATGTATATTTGGCTTGTAAATTTATTAAAAATTGCTCGTAGTAGTTTCTAACAAATATTTCTTTATTTTCTTATGTGTATTTCTTTCTGTATGTGCAATCCATTCTACACTCCAAAAAATATAAGAGCTTCAAGATATTTAAGCTGTACGATATTTTTATTCAATCGAAAATTGTGCTTTAAACTCCATTGCTTTATTTCGCATAAAATATCTTTTAAAACAATAGCTGTCATTCTGCTATTACCTAACTATCACCACCGATTAGCTAAGGGACGACTGTGTCAATGTAAACGTCCCACATAGTATCACATTGCTAGGGAAAGCTAGTTTTCCCGTCGATTCTTCCAACGTACGCGTTTCACTTTACCACACTGTGCCGGAAAGTGAGTAGCCGTTCCACCTCTGAATGTGGAAACAATTTAAATCTCATTAGAAAGCCACGGGGTTTTTTTAGAGAGGGGACGGGACGCCCAATGACGAAAGTAAAACCAATTTAAGAAGGATACAAGTCGAGCTCCAAAAAAGGCAGCAATCTCTTCGACTTGCCTCATCAGCTACCATCGGGCACTCACCTCGGGTTCTCCCGGACACATTGTCAAACTTTTACCCTAACACGTTTATGCAGACAACATTGTTTGGTTGGACAAAAATTACCAAAGTTTCCATCCACTGCCACACTCGTGCCCGGGTGTGGTAAAACCCAATTTTCCCCGTGTGTTACTACTTAAGTCAGTTGCGTGGGCTTCAACCAGGCATTATGGTTCCCTCACTCGGCGAACACTCTCGATCTTTCCACCCACTGGATCGTTAACCGATTAAGGATTGGGGGGGGGGGGGTGTGGGAAGGTGGAAACCTTTTTTAGGTTCAACCTATCACGACCGGTCAAACGGAGAGTATGAGAGTGTAAGAAACGAATCCAGTCAGGAATTGCATAAGAGTTTTGTGCCGTGGCTCGGTTTGATAGCCCGAACCTTGAAGCGATACTAACAATAACATCCCCCAAAAACCAGCAGAAACGAACCAGTGAAAAGTTGTAACTAATTTCCATCGGTTTCCAGTCTACGTCTAATGCTACTTCAATCGTGGAAGGGTAAAAGCTTCGGGAAAAAGGGGAGATAGCAAAAGCCCCGTTCGTTTCACTATGCGCTGGATCCTTCCAGAAACGAAGCTTCTAGTGCTCATTGTAGCTTTCCTTTACAAAACCCCAAAAAAACCATCAGTACATGTGGTTTTGAGTGCAAGAGCACTGCTTTTCCATACAGAGACATACAGGATGCAAGACCGCTGGACGAATGGAAAGTTCGCTCCCGGTGTCGGCGGGTTGGTGTGTGTGTGTTGGTTTTCGTCCAGCTTTTTTTTGTTACCATACTTCAGTTCCTTTATCTTCCCTTATCAAGAACGTAGAATCATTTGCTTCACCATCTCAGTGATCGCTGGACTGGATGCGGCAGCAGCACCAGCACTCTTCCTTTTCCCAACGTCGCATAGAATGAAAAATTAAAATGAAGCTGTACATGAGCGAAAACTGTAGCGAAGCACAAAAACCGAATGATCCTGTCCGTTGCTGCTAAATGGAAGCTGCTACGGGGAAAGGAAAACTTTTTCATCTGCTTTCCCTGCATCATTACCCCGTCAACCAACCCGACCAGACGGCTTATCGCGTACACACACACACACACCCACACACCCACACATACATACATATACGGCTCTTACACGAACGTCGCGGCTCATTTTGAATCCTGTGATCCTGTGCAGATACTGTGGGTAAACCGACTGACAGAAGCGTTGAAACAAAAAAAAAGCAAAACACAAAAGAAACGAAATAGAAAATACGGAAGATACCGAGTGAATTGGGTGTACTTTCCACCAGTGGAAAACCGGCTGCCATACAAAATCTACACCGAGACCCGATATCACACAGATGGGGTTTTTGGGAAAATTGGAGATTTAGATTTAAGTTAAACTGCACCAATGGATTTGCGGGATTGTTTGCCATACGGCCCCTTTGAAAGTTGGCGTAACACCGGTCTCGCCACAACACCCGAGGTTTTTTTTTGCGGAATGCTTTCAGCGTGTGAACACAACTGTTATCAAGTTTAATTAGATTTATCCGATTTGTTACATCCGATGCAGGCAGGCTGGATGTTGGTATCCTTCTATCTAGTTGTTTTCTTTCTTTTTTTTTTGCTTAAACAATCTTTTTGAATTCGTTTCTCGCTTGTCTTTTCCCGTTTCTCGCACAGCTTCGCTAGACAGTTGGGGTGTTGGGTTGGCTCATTTCTGGCTCCCGGTTGACGACTAATCTGCAAGCATTCGTTCGAATGGCTTTCAAAGTGTAGCGCATTAGTTGATGTGAATTTTATAATCAGCTCATCATAAGGGATTGAAATCGTACAAAGTCAATGATAGAATGCAGTTTCGTAAAACGAATTACCATTAACACATTAAACATAAGGATTAAACAAAAGAAGGATTGAAACGAATTATGAATATTAATGTTAATAGAATCTCATTTTTATCTAAATAGTTTTACTTAATAAATGAATATCGAAAGATTCAGCAGCACATGAAAGTAAAAGTTTCAATATTATAATGTGCGGTCTAGAGCTTGTTAAATGTAAATCTTTGTTAACGGTTGCCTCTTCAAGGGTGGTCACATAAAGTACGTTGATTTAAGGCAATGAATATTAAATCATTGTTAACAGTTTTAGCGTGAAGATTTTAACCTTAACTAAAACATCCCGTTATTATTTAAATTTTTATTTTTAGTTTATTAACAACAATTTATTAATACATCACACAGTATGGAATAGCACCCAAATTCATTGCAAAATATAAACCAAAACAGATTTCAATAAAAAAAAAGGAGTGACAAATTACTAGAATTATTTTTTATTGTTTTATTTTTATATAAAACAACAAAACTGCTCTTAAATTTTCTATTACATCATATTTTCCTGGCATTTCCACCCACATTACAATCACCCATTGATTGGATCCTTTCTGTTCTCTTTTTTGTTTCTTCACAAAACATCAGCAATCGTGATAGCGAAAGGATGCAATTTCATTAAGAACAGTAATCAAATGAAACTGGCGGTAATTTTGTATGTTTCTTCATGCGTTTTGTGTGCCCACCACTGTTTCCATCCACCCGGCCTGGCCTTCGATCCATTCAACAGAGAGGGCAATCGATTTGCAGCTTTTACGCGCCATCGCCGGCAATTACTTTCGGATGGGGCCCATACGGCTCAATCTGTCCATGGTACCCCTAGTTAAGAGTGTGATTTCCGGACCGACGTCCTGTTGTGAAATTTCCCTCCTTTTTTTTAAACTCATTCCTGACTCTGTGTGTTTGTTGCGCCTATAAACTCCACGGTAGTCATTACGGTACATAAATCAACCTTCTACCACACGCTAGGGACGTTATTTTTGCGGTGATGGTATTTTGTTTTTAATTCACTCTCTTTAAAAAATGTGGAAAATGTCTGGCAAATAACGGGGTTTTTTGCCCGATTTTTTTTAAACGGTCATTTGGTAGCAGCACCATAATGGGGTGCCGATTCAATCCTTTTATTTACCAAAGGACGGCGCTATAGAAGATCGTCCTCATCGAAAGGACACGCGGTACAAACATTGATGCAATAGGGTTTTTGAGACTTGAGACACAGCGGGCAATACCAAACAAAACGAATGAAATAAAAGAGAAGCAAAAAAAACCAAACCAACACTAAACACTTTCCCATTTATCAACCTTTATGGCTTTTCCAAGCCGCCCGTCCCATATGCGATTACAAGCGAACCAGGGACAGTGTCTTTTCAGTGGAAAAAGAGGAAAACAAAAACGGGAAACGGGGATCGCTTTCTTCATCAGTAGCATCTTGTCTCTTTTTGTTTTCGTTTTTGTTTTTTGCTAAACTGAAATATGAAGCGGGAATTGAAGTGCTTAACCAAAGTGAAAAAAGAAGAAATAAATAAAACAAAATAAATTCCCAAGAGTCGAGCAATTGTCCAAAATGTGCCACTAAACGGTCTTTACGATCGAACGCAAAATGTGGAAGGAATCGTTACAAGATATGTTTTCTTTTGCTGTTCTTTTTTATGTTTGTTACGGCAATCAGCTTCATTTGATATACTGCTCTCGGTGTGTTTAAAACCTTCTCGCAGCCGTATAGTGAACTGGTAAAAAGACACAAAGCATTGATAAACGATACATCATTTGGTACAATGTTTGGTGGAAAGAAAAGAAATGTTTACAATCGATTTCCTACCCCACAAAAGGGAGAATTGGTTCCCAATGATCTATTGCACTTTCGCTCAATTAGCGAAGAAAAAACACGTATAAGTTCTTTTGTCGTAAATAAAAGTGTGCCAATCACAAGACATTGCACAAGGTGAAATAAGTCACAGTAAATCTCACAACATTTCCACTTTTCCGACTCAAAGCATCAAGCAGCAGGTCACAGCAACTGGTTCCCCACGTGGAACCATATTAGTGGGAAATAAAACATATTATTTCAAGTCCCCCAAGTCCTGGTGGTCGGTTTGATGGTGCAAAGCAATAAATTAAAATAATCTTCTGCACAGCAGCACTACACTCGGTGGTCCGTTTCAGGGTGAACCGGTTTTTGCCGCTTCCCGGTGAAGGTTGCAACAGATCGTTCATGTTGCATCATAAATTATGATACAGTAGAAACGATTCCTTTAAGCATAATCAACCGGTACTGCTCGCATCAGAACCATTTCGGGTACGGCAGCATTCGGCTAACCTTCGACACGAGCTTTTGCCATTCCCATTCAGTAGCAGACGACCGGGCAAGACTGTTTTGCAAAATAATTTTTCTCCTCCATTCCAAGTCATACCTGCCACAGATTGTGTGCGACCGCAGCATTTCTAACGTCGTCAACGCCGGAGAAGCACTTTCTTACCGTGACGCGCGACTCACCTCGTACCCCGTGACATCACGTCCACTTTTCCAATGGCGTTCGACACACAGTAGTGCCAACACACTGTGTATACGGTCACGCGGTGACACTCGTTGCACCCGAAATAAATGAATAATTTTTGATTGATGTGCAAAACACTTCCGTTCCTTGGTCCTGCTGCTGCCAAATTCGTCCCCCGTGTGGTGGAAAATAATTTTATCCCAGACACACTGTGCGTCTTTTGATTGCCACAGCCATGCTTGGGCGGGACGCTCCTGTCATAGCGAATTCGTACGTACGACTCGTAACGGGTATCCTTCCGCGGCTTCCTCCCAGTTGTCTTCAACCGATGGAGAGTTGCACAAAACAAGACCTCATTTCTTACCCACCCAAAATGGCCAAACCTTTCCTTTGCGCGGTTCGTGATCTCTCTTTCTATTTTGCTCACGATTTTATTCCACATTCGCAAGTAACTGATGCTCTTAAGCGACTGCTCACTTTCTTGTGGCGTTTCGTTCATTCAAACACGATGACGACGACGGTTCGTCAAACCGTTCACCAACAATCTTCACCCTTAGTTTGTGTTCCGGAGCGGGAAGGAGTGTTGAAGCACGTGTTCCCCTTCCCCAGTGTTTCTCCATTTCCTCCCGGAAAGATCGTCTTCGAGGGGGTAGGCAAAATGGGAAGGAAAGCCGTGACATGCCATCCACCATTTGCGAACGGTGCACGTTCACTATGGTGAATATTGAATCACTTAGGAAATGAAGATGTCTTTTGCGCGGGGACGTCTTCATCGTACGACCCTTGATGCAGGAAACAGGTGTGGCAAAAACCGTACGAACCAGTTGAAAAGCGACCAGATAGCTCAGACATGTTGAGGATAGGAAGGGGAGCAGACTTGAGGAATTAAATGAAGAACTTCACTTTTTCACTATCCAACAATTGTGAAGGTGGATCCTCCTCCCTGCAACTCGTGTGGGCCCACACACACACACAACCCGCAGAAACAGGTGGCAAAATGGAATGCTCAGATGTGGAATTACTCGTGAAACTTTTCAGCAACGGACCCGCAGACGAATCTTGTGCGGAAAGTTGGACGTACGTGCGTATACGTGTGCACGAAAGGGTAAAATGGCGAGGGGTGTGATAAATATTCGCTCGAAAATTTGCTCCATCCATCTGGCATTGTGCTGAGAGTTCGTCAGTTTAGGACTTTTGGAAGCTTTTTAATCGTCATACGTTGAAGCAACGGACGTATGCAGAACGAATGAAAGGTCGTTTGGATTTTAAATGCTTTTTAAAAAGAACGTTTAACTTCGCAAGAAAGTTTGACAGTTTTTCAAATGCAGAGCTTGAAAGTTTACATTTTTAATTATAGAAAACTGAGTGAGATTAACATATGCTTAGAACATGTTTAGCATGATGTTGATTGCACAAAAGATTTGTTTTTTTTTTAACTTTTTGTGAACCCTTTCGATCAACTTTGAAGAGCTCCATTATTAATATGTTGATAGAGTATTGTTTTGAATTTTCCGCTTCTACATACTTCCGCTTCTACTACCTTAGAAACTCATTTTTTAATACAGTTTAATTTAGTAGTAAGAGTACTCCTTGGAAACAAGTGTTTTAAAGTTATTCTGTACATCTCAAATGTTAATTAGAGGATGCTATTAATGTTTTATATATCTTCTGTATAATCGATTATTAAAGCTGTTAAATATTATTTATCGGATCGGTCACGACTGCACCGCCAGCTGCGGTGTAGGAGTGTAATGACTCCAGTTGAAACTGGTCGAGTCCGATCAACTCCAATCGAGTCTCGATCGAGTTTTATTCGTCTGGACCCATCCGGACTCATCCGGACTTGATCGAACTCGGAGTCGACCGGAATCGCCGTAGTCAATTTTGGTTTTTAGTCGGAGTCGGAATCAATTTTCTATACGCTTGAGTCGGAGTGGGTAAACGATTCCACTTCACTCTTCACTGCGCCTCAGCCTTCGTTATTCCGACGATTTATTTGCATTCGTTAGGTGACGCGACAGTAGAAGGAGATAGGGATAAATTAACGAGAGTTTCACAAATTGTAAGGATCGTCGAGAAATCTCAACGAGCGATCTATAGGATAAACGAGAGAAAAAGTGATAAAGATCATCGAGAGATCGCAATTAACGTTCAATCTCTTAGTTAGTCAATATCAATAAAAGTTAAGTAATACATACCATTATTCCCACTTACCTGGGGTATAAATCACAATAAATAATAAAAGTAACATAGCCATTACTTTAAACAATATTTCAAAACCTTGCTAACATGTATGTTATCACTTTATATTTTTATGTCAATATTACCTTAACAAAGAAACATTTTAATCGAAAGTAACCAACCAAGCCACGAAGTTTTCCCCCCCATCAATTGGAACAAATTCCTTCATGGCAACATCTCAGCACATTTCATAACTCTTCGGAGACTCTTTTAATTCAGCGATCCAGATAGCAAAAAGTTAAGGTGTAAACTCAACCTATCAAACGGAGTTTGAGCGCTGCCGTACACTTCCGTTCCGGTTAGCGTGGAATGTTACATAAAACTTTATGCCACTTCAAAACCACAGTCCGGGGTGCAATTTTCATCCGTAACACGGTAAAGTAGTAGCATTTTGTTGCCAACTTCCAGCATTCCTGGTGGCGATCCAGCTCGATGGAAAGAACAACAACAAAAAATCCACCCGGCACCCGGTGAGAAAGGAAAAACGCCACCACGCGCTTTATCAGGTGAATAGAATCAACGATAATTGCACTTCCCGGCAACCCCATCTCTATTACCTTGGGTTGTTATTTTCTGGGGGGGGGGTTGTTCTTTTTTTGTTCTATTTCCCCACCATACAAAGCAACATTACGACTATCGAACCGACTTTCGAACCATCGGCAATGGTGTTTTTTTTTTTTAGAGGAGAGGGGGTGGGGGGAAAGCGAGTCGTTGGTCGAGTTTTCCAATTTTCTTCCACCGCCAGCAGTACAGCACTCGCCGCTCATCATCCCATCGTGTAACGAGTGCCATAAACATCAGCACTGAACCACTCGCAATTTTCTACCAAGCGTAAACAATCCACTTTATGCACTGTACCTTCCACATCGTGGGAAATGGAGAGAAGGAGGTAAAATTTTTGGGGGCAATAATCGGTTTCGGGATGGAACGGCACGAAAGATAGTAACAACAAAATACAAATCGCCCCACATCGATAAAAAAGCAGCAAGAAAATGCTAAAAACCTAGCTGAAACTCATCTCCGGCCACCGTTTGCGCGCTGTTACAATCTGCGATGAGAAGGATATGGAAATATCCTTACGATTAAGTGCCAACCCCCTTTTGCGAACAAGCATGCGGGCTGCCCCAAATACGAAAATGAGAAGAGGTGAGCTGATTGTGAAAACTATGTCCAGAATACCTAATCGAGGATCTGATCGTTTCCTTCGGCCAATATGCGAACAGCGTGCTGTGGTAGTGATAAAGAAATAGTTTCGAACATCCCCTTCTCAGTACACCCTCGACGCCCTCGAAAAGGGAGAGGAAAGTTTTTGTACTACGCTGCACAAGTATACCGGACCGCACCGTAACTGCACGATCGTTGGTGGAATATTTGATTCCCGTCCGTTTCCCATCGCATCGCAGCAATCGAAGTCAAAAAACCCCTTTCTTGTTTTGTTGATGGGTACGGTGGCCCGTTACACCCGGCACCCGGAAGAATAGGTTTTTTTTACCCTGTGAGGTGTTGCAATAAGTATAAAATCAAATCAAATCTGCTTACATCGCATTCGCAATTCGGGATGCGTCTCGACTACCAAACGACACACCATCTGCCGGAAGTGGTTTTTGCTTTTTTAGCCCACACACCATAGAGGCACACGGTACCATATCGAAGCAAGGATCAAAATAAGCGTTCACATCGTGCACATTGAGCAAATGATTGAGTCTACGGAATGTAGCGTTCCGATTCTACCTTGGAAAATGCATTCCCGATTTGTAGTTGTGAAGAATTCATCTGTTCCGATCATTCTGATCAAGAGGGGGTATCTACAAGTTGCAAAACCCATTTTACTATTTCGTAGCATAAAAAAAGGGATCGCTACAGCACATTGGCAATACATCGTCATAGTACGTGATAATGTTGTTTTCGAGTGTACGCCTTTCCATGTGTAGCTTTTACTCGGCACAGTACGGAATTGCCTGAAACTCCCTGCTGTTCGACCGCTTTACATCGGAACCTATCGGAAGGGGTTTTGGTATTGAATCATGTTACAAACTCTTTTTACAAAAAACAAAAAAAATCATCTGCTTTCAAACAAAATTTACTTCGACTACGGAAATTTACTTCGAGTATGACTACGGAGCGGTAATTGAGATGCTTAAGATCATTGACTTGGTTCCGTGCTGGTGCACGAACACGAATTACCTTACAGACAAACGAACGTACAGCAGCTTACTGACAAAAACCCCAACTACATCGGATTGTCGAAATGTTGAAACTCCACTGCTGTTGGCAGTACGACGTCCAATCATTGCGAATCTCGGTACACGGTGTACATCCTCTAGCAGCACGCCCCATCATCGCCCACTGATAAGGAACTGTATCGGAATGGAAAGCAATCGGCTAAGAATATACCCTTACTAGAACCACCCAGTACAGCATCTAACTAATTTACCCACCACCCCCCGAATGCCAAATACTACGTCGTGTTTGCCGGCTGTCTGTACATCGTGTTCATTGTGCTGCAAAGTTCGCTCGCTGGTGCCTGTACACAACCAACATCAAAGCTACAAATCGTTCAATCGCACTGCTAACTCAATAATGGGTAAACTGATAATTGACAATTTGTGTTTCCGCCTTCCCTGCCGTGTCCATGTGTGTGTGCTGGGCGCGCAAACGGGGTAGTTAATTAAATTGATTGATAATGAAATGTAATGCTCGGTGTACGGTAATGAACAAAGATTTGTTACCTACAATACAATCGATGGTTTGTTTCATATTAATTGAATCTGTTCATAGCTTGTTCAATTATACCGCGCCATATTAGTAGATCAAATTTTCATATGGGTTACACGTTATGCGGTTAGTAATAAATAGTAAGTAAACATTTGTTTTTAATAAACGCTTACATTGAATTTATCGAAACAAAAGCGAATATTTTACTAACTTAATTCTTGCTTCGCGAACAAATTTATAGGGGAAATTAACAATCATGATCGAATAGTATGGCACACTAAGGAAACATGTGACCAATTGTTTAACAAGAAAGGTGATTAATACTAATTAATAAAACTTGTCGAGTGAAACCCTTTAAGAAAATCTTGTAACAAAGTTCGAGCAAAAGGAAATCTCTTTAAATTTGTCTTCAAATACATATGTCAATATTTGCTT
This sequence comes from Anopheles funestus, assembly GCF_943734845.2. Lineage (NCBI taxonomy): Eukaryota > Metazoa > Arthropoda > Insecta > Diptera > Culicidae > Anopheles > Anopheles funestus. Next base: position 23,816,377 of record NC_064598.1, read on the forward strand.
CAGTGTTTTGAGAATAAAATGACCCTCTTTGTCTTTAGCATTACAGCCTACAAATGAATCATTACATGTAATGTACAACTAGAATTATTTTTAATCTACATCTCAGCAAAGTTGTTATGTGAAGCCACCTGGCCAGATGAAATTCGGTCTACAGCCGTTGATGTCAAATACACACCATTGAGTTTCATGATCAAAGAACTGTTGGTTTCACTCAAAATTACAAAAAGCTCGATCGAAAAGGACGGTTGTCAATTAGATAAACAGCAAACTGAAACAAAAAATTAAAATGTTCGAAGGAAAACTGAACTGGATAATTGAGGAAAACTACAATTAATCTCGTTTTACAATGTTTCGTGAATAATCTTCGATCTAGATGACTCGAGAAATGGTTCTAAAAATAACTTTATTTAACTTAAGAATATTTTTGAAACACTTTAACTTGTTTATTGATAAACAACACAATATTTGGAAAACATTTGATACACAAATAATACATTGATTTCTTTCGTATTGATTCGCCAGCAACAGCACAATACGTTAAATAGTTGCAATTAACCCTATTTACAGCTCATTAACCCCAAATCTAACAGTAAATTCAGAAACAAAAACGTTTTCCCAGGTCAATATCCAGTAATCGTCTAGGTAAATAAAAGCGAAATAGAGAGAGAGAGTAATGAAGAATGCTGACTAATAAACCATTTTTTAAAAACGTGAGAAGGAGCAAAAGAATATTACTAGCTAGCAATTATCAGTAGGCAAGAAAATATTAAAACTATTTCCATCTTCAAATCAGCTTTAGTAACTTCGCTACATCAGAAAAAACTTTCCCGACTGGCCAGTCGAGCTGGTTCCTTCTTTAGCCTGTGTCATTTGCTCCTGAGCCAGGGTTTCCAAAAATGTATTAATGAAATAAGTGTTTATTATTATGCTACTTGCGTACTAAGAGGACGCAAAAATATAAATATTGTTATAAGATTTTTTAAGGAGACAAACTCTAGCTCTTACCTCGACGAACTCACCGAACTAAAGCCAATTTCAGTTCAAATTGTAAGAATGAAAAATTAGAGAATTCAATGCCGTAGAATAGTTCTTCCATCGCTTAATTGAACTGATATCCTCTACACATTTAGTGACCATCATTATAATTATTGACCCTATTAATACGTACTAATTAAATGAATGTAACCGTAAAATTAGTGCTTTGAAAAACACACACTTCTAATCAACATTGGTTGACAGCCATTAGCAATCATGAAACAGCTCTTCTTCTGTCCCAAATGGACAATCCGGAAAAAGCCTTTCAAAACTACCAGAAATTAACAAACCCCTTTACTAACATGATACAAACAGATGATACTTTTTTTGTGTGCCACCTACTTTCAAAAGTTTACCTTAACGTTGACCTCTAACACGTATCGGCATAGGCAAAAACAAGAAAATCGGCACGCACACATTCTCCAAATGAAAAGTTAGTTTGTGTCACCGTGTACTGTTTCTTTACGCTTCACACCGTAAATTCCCGGAAAATGTCGTACGCAACAAGACATGAACCAGAGGGCAAAAATTATTTATATCACCCTTACCGTTAGGTAAAAGACAAATTCAAAAAAAAACGAAGGAAAACCAAGCAAAACGCCTAGATGCCTTTGCTGGTGTTGGCATTTTCCCTTGTTTGTCTGGTACTGAGTAGATTTTATTTTATTTTCCTTTTTTTTTGTTTTGCCTATTTTTTTACCCTCGTTCGTTTCAGCACCTTTCGTACAACACCTCTTATCCTGGGCCGCTCCTTAACCGAATGGACCTTTCACTCCGGTGGAAAGTTAATGGCATTAAACTTTGGCTTAAGCTCCGGCTGCTTGAAACGAAAGTGCACGTGCAGAGCATGGAAACGGTGTGGGAGAAAAATCTAATTTACTTAAAATCGGAAAAGTCTATTAAACTTTTCCCTTTACCTCGCACACCCAAGCATCACTTTTTGGGGTAGGAAACATTCTCATCCCTAACCCCCGTAGAGGCGCCGCTAGTTTAACTTGCTCTGTGAACGACACACACACACACAGCCAGATGTACCAGAACTAAAGCATCCTTCGCCCTAACCGTCATGCGAACGGGCAGAACCAATCATCAATTTTTCGTCAAGCTCAAAGATAACGACATTCATGCAACTTCCTTTATGCTCGGGCAAGATCCTATCCTATTCCCACTTTTTCCCAAGTGTTTGGAAGGGTACGGGGAAGGGTACGGCTGCTAGTGCGTGCTTGAATTTTTTAATCAGCCTGAAATGCTCCATCCATGACCATGCTTGACGTTGTCGGCTATACTTTTTACTAGCAGGAAGCAGTGATGGCTTCTTTACGATCAAAGACAGCAAAACCACGCTAATGGAATGCAGAGAGAGACAAAGCGTTCGGATCGATAGCAACACAGCGATAGCTGATTTCGGTTACACAGTTCAAGGCTTTACACTGTCCCCGTAAGTTGCTTGGATATTCGTACAAATCATTTTTACTTCACTGTTTAACATTTGACAGGAAGCTGTTTTTTCCTTGCACTTCCATAAGCTAACAATCCGTTTACAACTGACCCAACAAGACTCTTAATCCGACTGGTACATAATGCTGCATTTCCTTTCAACGATTTTCCAGCTTCCTGCTCAACTGCAACTAAATCACAATCTCTTTGAAATCGTGAATCCAGTTCCGGTAACGTAACCTTCATCTTAAAGATGGAAAACCCCTTTTTGTACTGGAATGGCCAATGCTACCACCGTCCAGTATCACGCCGTAAAGCGACAGCATTCAAAGTCCTTTGCAGCAGAAGTCTTAATCAATTATCACTCCCACTCTAGCTATTAGGGTAAGCTTGACGGAGCAATCGGACAGCTCCGGTTGTTGGACCGCCCCAAACCTACCCGACAAGAACTGGAAGCCGACCGAAGCCAAGAGGTTCAGGGCTCCCGGGAGAACAATAAATATAAATTTTCCACTTCCACGGTCGTGTCGTTATCGCTTTGCTGCTGATAGCTCCACTGTGTGGACGAATCCGATGGGCTGCATAGTCCATGGACCATCCACTGAACCCTGGACGCAAAAGGCGGCAAAGGTTTGGGCAAAGTGTACACGGCACGGAATGCAATCGTACACAAGGATGATGCTCAAGATACAGTCGGCTTACCATGGTACCATGGTTTGGGAACTGCATCGTTTCGGATCGCTCTCGGAACGCTAAACTCCCTGCTGAGAGATTTTCTTTTTAATCATCACCCTCATAAAGAAATGATACAAGTCTTTAGGGAAGCGCGGGGGTTCTTCGTGCGGGGTTGGGGGTGGAATTAAAATGGAGACTTCGGGCGATTCTCGGTATGGTTTCGCAGCAGTAAGCAGAGCTCTTAATGCACACCAATCCGGATGCAGCTGATCTGGGCACGATTTTGTTGGGATGATTTTTTTTCTAAGGTGAAAGTAAAACAGTAAAACAGCGAACGAAACGATAATCCGGCTAACTGTAAATGGCAAATGGATCGGAACTGATATTTACATGAAGCGAAGATATTCGAGAGATGAACTATAATCTTATTACAGCGAAAAGCACAACAATTAAACAAATCGTTAATGGGAAATGGCGGATCCTATAAAACACTGATGAAATAATAAGTAATTTGACGAAATTAGAAGAAAAAATACCAGCATAATTCAATATGTTCTGTATTTCTGTATGCAAATCACTTTAGAAGAGTTTGGAATATAGAAAAACCAAACGTAAAACTACTCTATAAACGATCGATTTGTATGAAGAAATATAAACCATCGTCGGACCTATTAGTTCTAAGTATTTTCAAAGAACATAATATATTTTATTACATATATTTTTGTTTTGTTTAAAATTCCCATACTTGTATAAACAGACGACGAAACTTACGACACTCTCTTGGGAAAACTTCATCCAATTCCTTCATCTGTGCTATCTCATAACAATCGTCACACCATTTAAATGGCGATAAATATCAGCAAAAGTCTTGACAGCATCAACACATTATGCTCTACCCACGATCAAACGAATGGCACTCGAAGACAAATCGACCATACCAATAGAAAATGGAAACGAAAAAATTCATTTCCCAACAAGACGTGTTGGCGTTTTGGTCCAGACCTGGTCTTTACACCCACAACCACAACGAAAAAAACCATTATTATTCATTTGCAAAAATAGCTCTTACGTAGAAAAAAATAAATGAAGCCATCTTACCAGAAGACACCATACTCTGTCGCGATCGGGAACGGGAGTGGCGAGTAACATTTTGAAATTGTAAGATTTCCACCGAACCGATGACGCCAATCTAATTGAACATCGGTAATCCATATAAATACTGCAGATTACAATCGAGCTTATTTCCATTCTCGAGCTGTTCGGTTAGGGGGCAAACAAGCAGCAAAGTGGAAACTTTCCATTTTCCGTCACACTTGTGTGGAGAGGTAAAAAATGTTCCCATTCCCTCTTTCTCCGTTTTTTTTTGTTGCGTTATTCCCCATTGTGTTCGTTTCTTATTTTTCACCTACTTCCGTACGATTCAACAAGCAAGGAAACCACACGAACCACATGTACCTTCACTTGATTTCCATTTTCCAAGATGGAGAAAAGCGTGGAAACAGAATGGCAAGATGAAAGCTTTTGCGGCGAAAGCTTCCGGTCGCCGTTCGGTCAGGTGCAAACGGTTTCGGACCTTGAAAGCAACCAACGCAAGTGGGAGGTTTTTTAGCTTGAACGTAAAAATGAGCAGGAAAAAAAAACGGACGGAAAACCCCCTCGACAGGTACGAATGCCTGCCGGTGTTTGAGAAAAAGCCACTGGCATACCGAGTTGGATGGTCGGTGGTTGGAAAGCAAAAAGCAGGAAATATGGCACGGAACGAAAAGCAGAACGAATCTAAAAGACTATCAACAAGCTACTACCGGTGGCGCGTTTTTGTGGCCAACAGTGCCATTGCTGAGGGTGATTTTGATATACGAGAGCCTTACCGGTGCCTTACCTTGCGCATCGTTTCACCCTGATACCCCGGCTCCTACCCTGTACTGTGCGCACCGCAACCAAGTCGGCTAGATGGTGGACACTTTCCACAAGCGCTCGAAGACTTGTGCACACTGCAGCCGCCACACTGAAAGCACCCCTGAAAGAGGAAACAGGATATACGAAACGGAACGAAGAAATGAAAACAATTTTTCCATACAGTTGTACATCATTTTTTAATTTTCTCTTTCTCCCCTCCGATCTCCCTGTATCACAGCTCACCTCCCTCACCAGTGTGCACATCCTGTCCCATGCTTTTACGGTGGAGAAAACTGCTACTGCTGTGTACTTCGTACAGTACTTGAGTTAACGAAAAACCGGGCGCCATAAGCTACCTACCACCACCCCCCGCGGGTACCACCTGTAACGAGCCGTAGCCGTAGGAGTCACATTCCATTTCCGGGGCTCTTTCACGAGCTGACGACGTTGCTGACAGGCCGGAAGACCCCGATATAGTGTTTAATGGACGGGGTTGCATTCCCGGTAACCGGGGTCCAGCCACTACCCTAATGCCAACGAATGCGAAGGCGATGGAATTTGTGGCCACTTTTAAAGACCACTCAAGCACGGGGAGTTTTTCATCCGCCATTTAAAGCAAACCAGGTACCGGGATCGTCAGGTTCTGTCTGAGTGTTTGCCGCTTCTTATCCGGAAAGGACTGCGCCACAGTTTTTGGGTTTGGGGTTTGCTTGGGTTCTTCTTTTGCTTTCGCATTTTCCATTTCATTCCTACTCTTAGGGCCACACACACACACTCTCACAGCCATCCTTTGAAAGGTAAGAAAAATGCTAAGAAAACCTGGCAAGACCCTCGAGTGGCTTTTGGCTAAAGTTTAATGGTTATTTATGGGTCGGGTATTTTTATACTACCGTTTTACCAGAGCTTCGGTCGGTGCTTGTGCGGCGAATGGTTCCCTACTAAATGGAGAAAAATGTTTAAATAAACTCACGCGGAAGGGATCCTTTAGTATCAACTATCTCGCGCAATCGGCCCCTTGGTTTGAAGAAGGTTGGTGGAACTGAAACACACACACACATACAACGCACACAGCCAAACACGCACTATCATTATACTCGGGAAGAGCAGACAAAAAAGAAACCAACAATTCCCCCCCAAGATTCCCCGCACCAACGCCACATATGTATCCTTGAAAAGCATCTGTCTTTGGAATCCGTGGGATGAGAAAGCTAATACTAAAGCTAATGTTTGCAACATGTCGCAGCAACAGCGAACCGGTCTAACGGGTAATCTATACACATTTGCACCTAATGCAAGCATTTGTGCATTTATGTTTGCCCCATGTGTGGTGTCATCGTCGTTGTACGGTGGCTGCTGGATGACACTGTTAGTGTTTTACTGTTTGTCTTCATTTGGAAATAGAAAAAGTTACACCAAAAGAGGTGTATATGTAGTTGAGCTAGTTACTTGCATCGCTCGGGACGTCAGACAACAGGTGCCAATGAGACCAGTGGCGGATCAAGCTTCCCGGAGGCCCTAAGCGGGATGGTGATTGGGGCCCCAAAACTATGGTCGCACTGTCGATGAACTCAAATGAACAAGTTTTATTTAGCATTTATCCACTATTTCCGATCACAGGAAGTTAAATTTTGAGAAAGCTGACTGGGTGTTTAACATATTTCAAAAGTTCTCCTGAAATTCCCATGAAGCAGCCCAGGAAAAAGCGATCCACTCGGACCGAAGAACCGAACCGAAGCGACCTTTGGAAAGCCTGGCCTTTCCATCGGAGCCCAAGGGTTATCCGAGATCCCCTACCCCGTCCCTTTCTGAGATCCTCCAGTCCCTCTTCATGACCCTAAACCTCCCACAAACATTGCAACTGATCGCTACTTGGGCCCTTCCTTACCTGAAGGGGATGATCAAACAGTAGCTGGCCCAATGACCATGCTTAAAAAAAAAAAAATTAGGCCGCTCTAAGCGTCACTACGATTGCCGGTTGTGTTTAGATATTCACTACTCACTCACTACTCGGCTCACTACTCACAATCATGTTGTGTTATTATTACATTTTACTTTTCACAAAGAATACATTTCTCTGTTGAAAGAAATTTCATGAAATAGCCTGACTGGCATATGTTCATCCTCATATGGAGGGCTACCTGGTGTAAAATACGGTTTAATGATATGTTTCATTCAACATTTCCATTTATTGCAGACCCATCATAAATGTTTGACTAAAAAAAAACACAATCAAAATTTGTACTTTTTTCTACTAAAATGAATTACGAGAAATAGTGCTCTCAGGAGAAAGTATACAGATTCAAGGGTATGTGACACCATACCAGTGTACACCATCAAGGACACCACAGTGCTGGGAAGTGAGTTCTTTGAAAGCGTATATTTAAAAACATCTTACATACCTTTTCAAAAAATGAATGGGAAACATCAAGGGATGACGTACATGGTTTTGAAAAGAATCGTAGCATAAGAGTGCTATTACTGAAACTAACGTTTCTTAATACGGTTAAGAGAAGGGAAAGGAAGTTCAGGAAGCTTTCCGGAAATATGACTGCTATTTCTTCCAATAGTATGCCCCAAGGATAAGATACTCTAGAGTACTTTGGAAACATGTGCTCCAAGGTTTCTAATGGGGGGTATACTGAGCTAGCCGAAGACACTCGATCCATCCTCTGCATTAGCAATCCATGTGGGATCTTGTGTTGTTCACCAAGAGATACAATTTGGATCTCTGGACCGAGCTCATCGCCGGTTTACCCAAGGTTACTCCACGGCTACCTTTAAATCCAGAAGTCTTTCAATCATAACCCGACGAAGGCCTTTGGTGCTGGATCACCGCTTTCAAGGGAGGATATATTGGCGAAATGGCGCATATTTTCTGGGGAGTAATAAACACAAGATATTTGTTGTGCACAACTATAATATTTAGCTGCATTGAACATCCGATGAATCTGTGTTAATTGTGGGAATGAGTAGGTTTAGTCCACTTCGACATCTTGGTGATGACAGTTGTATAGAAATTCGGAATACTTCAGAACGATGAATTAGGAAATATCGTCGATCCATCGCTGAGGCAAAAGAAACATATTTAATACTACTTATTTCTGATAATATTCTCTGATCAAAAATTAAAAACTCTACTTCATGAAGCAACAAGACTTAAACTAATTATTCAACTTCAATTCATGAGTTATTTAGCCAAATGTTTTATATTTCATACGTTATACGGCAAACACTAAAACCATAAACGACCATCTAAACATATAAACCATTATGCACAATGCAAAACTGCCACTGCATGGTTCAGCCAAACCTGAAACCTAAAACAACGTAATAAGTAAAATCTTTAAATATGTTTCCTGTCATTCGCACGCTCACCAACGTCACGTTCAGCACCAACCTGTATCAACTTGTTCCACGACCAGAAGGAGGGGAGAAAAGTAAAAAAAAAACACGTCCCACCCAATCCAAAGCCCCACGTTGGGGGCCACCGGATGGACCGGATTGTAGTGCATAATTCTTCGCTGCTGCCTGATAGAAACATAGCTCTAATCTTTTCATTTCTGGAGCTCATCCCCATTCCCACTGGCACGGTACATATTGGTTGCACGGGCACGGCTTCAAAGCACGGCACACATACGTGCTGTACCGTTGCATTATCATCCACCCCCTCCCCCATTGTGCCAGCTGCCCCGTTGCTGTTTCGCTTGGTGCGGAATGCTTGCAGCATAAATTCGCCTGACTACAATGAAATTTCAGCGATCAACTTTTACCTACTTTTCTCCGTACGACTGCAAGAGTCAGGGAACAAAAAAAAAAAAACCTCTCCTACATACACACGGGGAAGGACACACTATAAATGCAACCGCTTCGTCGCGAAACGCCCAAACCGTGGCGGGGTCACGGTGGGGCAGAATGGTAATGGAAGGAAACGAACGTCTCGGATATGAAATAATTATTATCATCTCATACTTGTTCGCCCTCCACCCAGAGCCACCGGAGTGAAAGCTTTATCATCTTTCCTAGCGAACGAACCCGAGAAAGCATGCTTTTCCTTCATGCTTGCCGTCGCCCCTGCAGCACGTGCATTGGTGTATGCGATTTTTATTTCTTTTCCTGCTGAACTTGTTTTTTTTTGTCTTCTATTTTCTTTTTGTTCAGCACAGCTCCCCCTAGGTTCCGGTACGAGCGCGATATCAACGGGACGCTATTTTCGCTTCCGCAGCGGAAACGGGCAGAATAAAAAGGCAAAATGAAATATGAATGAATTACAGTTTAAATCCCTGGCGCTCACCTCGCGCACCCGCGGATGAGGATGAAAACGGTTTTTTTCTTGCGCGCGCGATGCTGCCGCTCGGCATACACTGGCCTCTGGAATTAACCGGATGAATCTAGGGCATGGTTTGGTTTCCTTTGGGCCCCTTGTGGGACGGGAGATCTTCATCTTAAAGCTTTACGACTACAGTTAACCGAAGAAGGGGGATGTGTATGTGTGTATGTGTTCGGTAAAAAGAAAAACGAAGCTCACATATATCTCATAGTGAAAGAATTTTGAAATTTGGTTTTACTTTTAGACCCATTTCAAACATTAGTAACATTTTTAAATTTGTAAGAAATAGAAAGCGATATTTCGCTGTTTAAAAGTATCCACATAATCGTTTCATACTTCAATTGTTTCAATTGTTTAAGTTATTGGTGATCAATCAATCAATTGGTTACATTCAGGATTTTGTTCTCTTTAAGAATACAAAAAAAATCATTTAAAAATGTTTGATAATGTTACAGATTTTTTTCGCTGAATTATGTATGTCGCTCGTCTCGTTATACAACTCAATTAATCTTGTTTTACAATAAAAGTAGTAAACTATGTAAAAAAATATCAATTAATTTGAAATTAACCACAGCACAACTATTTTTTTCCCAAAATCCCATCAAACCAGGGGGTCAAAAGCAAAATGGTCAAACGAAATATAGTTCTCATTTCGACAATCGAACACTTAATCTCTGGCCCCGAACGCAAGAAGCAGAGCGCACGATTATAAAATAACAAGCTTGTGCAATAAAAATTTTCACCCTCTTTAAAATAATTGACATTTCATTGCATGACCAACAAAACAATGGAATTGGAAAAAAGAGATTCCAAAAGAGAGCGCCCAAAAAACACGACAACTCTCGCGTAACGCAAAGATACGGGATTCAGGATTTCCAGTCGTGGTTGATCGGCCATCCGGACAGACTGGGTGGTGAGGCATCGTTGTAGTGTGTGAAAAATTAACAAAAGAACGCACACAAGCCACGATGTGTGGGCCCAACTTTCACCCGGTTAAAAATGCGGGATGAACTCAATTATTGACTCCAATATGTGGAGGAGGATTTTTCCCTTTTTTCCCCCGGCTCAGCTGTTTTTCCGAGTGATTTTTCACGGAGCATTTTTTTTGTTAAAGAGATGAAAATGTTTTTTCACCATCATACATACCTTACCGTTTTGGGTAGGGGGTGATATTATGCCTCAACCGAATCGGAAAGTTCGCTCACTCGTGCACCGTTACGTGGTTGGTAAAATCCAATCTCAAACGTGGTTCACTCTTGGCAACGACACGCAAGAATGATGGAAAGTGCAATATATGCACTACATGGATGGAGGGAAAAAAGTGGCATTGGTGGCAAAGGGGTTTGGTTGCCGAAACAGTCGTTAAATAAATTTTCCTCATGCGTGATTTTTATCCACCCTCCATCACAAGTGCCCCCTCCCGTGTTCGTGTCCCGGGAAAGGGATAAGCATTAAGGATGCCCGTGACGTGGATGGACGCGAAGTCAACGTTCAAGTGCAATTGGAAGCGAGTAAAAAAAAAAGATTTAACGAATTTGTTTATTTTTCTCGATTGGGAAAACATAAACCCATTCGATGCTGCTGGTGATGGATCGCTTTTTTCATGTTTTACCTGAATGGTTACGTTCCAATGGATTACATTGGGCAGACACCCGTTTCGAAAGGGTCACTCTTGAACCAGCGAATGAGCGAAACTGTTTGTAGTTTAAGCTAAAAATGTCATTTTTCACGATGCATTATTTTACCTTTTTACCAACGTGACTTATGTTACAGAGGCTAATTTTCCGTTGCCCAAAGGGTTTGGTGGTTTTTTGTGTAATGGCAACTGGTACTCCAAATATTACTCCAAAAGGGGCACGGTTTTGCTCAGTAATGTACGTAAAGCTTGAAGCAATTAATTTGTGTATTTATCTATGTCACCATTTCGGGACCATTTGGGCTTTTTTTGGGGTTTGATTTTTTTTCGAAATTGTTTGGTCCACCATTTACCCGCTCGCGTTGAGGTGGAATTGGAATTTAAATTTATCGATCCACAAATTTATGACCCTTTTTTGTGAGGGAGTTGCCCTCACATTGATGTTCCACAAACGCGCACCACATGAAATGCGTTCCATTTGGAAGGATTTTTTAATTTCCCATTCACCGTTACGCTTCCTTTTTTTAATCATTCACATGCACGAATTCTGTCCCCATTTTGTTCGAATTGGTTACGCTTCATTCATTAACCGGGGTGCAATGTGGAACCATTTTAACTATATATATTTTCACTAGAATTCAATTCACCGCCAGCACCAGCACCACCTGCACGCAGAATTCGGAACTGAACCACTCAATCTCGTTCGGATTTTCAATAATTTAAATGAATTAATGGAACACCTCGCCTTCCCCATTTTTCACCATGAATACACACGAATGGACCTGTGCTACAGTGGTAATGGTTTTGCTGCTTTTGACCTTCTCCCCACAACTGGCAACTGTTGCACTCAAGTTTTGGACCAGCGTTTCGCAATATTTATCATTTCTTCATCCCTTTCTTGCGTTCGAACGCAGGAATAAAAAAGAGAATAGAACGATACACGTAAATAAACGAGCCAATAATGTACATTTGTGGCCATTGGGAACAATAACGATGATGATGATGATGATGGGAATTTATTTTTTTTCCTGGCCCCATTTTTCAATCACATCCTACATACATTCATGAATGAGTTAATTCCTATTGGATCGATGCCTTGTTCGCCATTTGCCAACAATCAGACACCATTCCGTGGATGCCGATCATCGATGAAGGGAGAATGGTTTTTCTTTGCAATCATTTAACAACTGTTACAGACATTTTGATGTGTCGAAGCTGAAACTTAGCCTTCCACCATCGATGCATTTGTTTTACGTGATGAAAATGTTAGTGGAGTTCTTTTTTTTTTTTTTTTTTTTTTTTTTTTTTTTTTTTTTTTTTTTTTTTTTTTTTGTTAACGGGGAGGGAACCTTCAAAAGGTACCCACCTCGAAGGGCGGCTTGCGGCTACAAACCAATCCCTCCGAGATGGGTTATGTGGGATTCATCGTGACGCTGGGCCCGTGAAGCGGACCCGGCAGCCGATGGGACCCTAACTAAACCACTCCTCGACCTGATCCGAACCCTGCCGATGCGCTTGATGTGCGTAGTACTCCATGCAGGAACGTTTGTGCGATGCACCCATCCTGTTGACGCGCTGCTGCTTTCCAATGCTGCTACTGCGTCATTCGTCCTAGTTGTCTCAGCTGCTGCTGCTGCTTCGTGCCTTCCTTCCGCTGCTGCTGCTTAATTCCGCCCGTCCGTAGCCGCTACTTCCGGTGGGGTCTAGCTCCTGCTGCTGCTCTGGTTACTCGTTGCTGCTGCTGCTGCTTCCGTTGTCGTCATCCTTTGGTGCGGTCACGGCGGCAGCTGTTGCTGTCCCGTTTGTTCCGTGTTCCGCCGTCGTTGTTGTCGTCTCCGTCTGGCCGTAGGTGGACTTTCCTCATTCCATCTCACTTGGAGGTTTCTGAAGATGGTCCTTGCGGCGGTCCGGACTGCTTCCCATGTGTTGCTGTTGGCACACATTTCCGCTGCAAGATTTTCTATCGTCAAGCGGGTGTGGCTCTGCTGCTGCATCTCGTGTTGGGTTCGAGCAAACCGTGGACAGTGGAACATTACGTGGTCGACATCTTCCACTTGGTGTTCACACACCGGGCAGTTTGGCGAGCCGTCGAGGATGCCTTTGTCGACGAAGTAGCTCCGGAGAAACCCATGCCCTGTAAAGAGTTGAGAGAGATAAAAATCAATTTCTCCGTGCTTGCGATTTACCCAGGACATAATGTCCGGGATAATTTTAGTGGAGTTCCATTAGTATAACTTGTCTTATACCTTTCACCGCCATGCTAATCATGGCTATCATGGCAATCTAGAAGAAGTCGTGTTCTGAAAGCAACGAAGTAGAGTATTACAAGCCTATGACTGATAAACCTAGGCTTTAAAAGTCTTCGATCCTGAAGAGATTTATAAGGACAGTAGCTACGATCAAATGATCAATCAATTGATCTTCGGCTACCAGGACAGTCACCGTTGAAGCCTCTCCAGGATCTGGCAGATCGATGTTGAGATGGTTGCCCACAAGCCTCCGCTCAGCAGCATCAATTGCACCAAGTTTATTCGCCATACCTCCGGGCCACATTTGCTGTTCAGCTGAACGTCTTCATCCGTACAAGCTGGGCACCGAGGTGAGGAATCGTGACGAAACCTGTGCAAGTAGCTCCTGAAGCAGCCGTGGCCGGAAAGTAATTGTGTAATAAAGAAGTCCACGTCACCATGCCTCCTTCTCAATCATGTTGGCAAATCGGGGATCAGCGAGAAGGTTGTGAAAGATCTCAACGCGTTTGCCGTTTTCATAGCCTTCTTGTAGGCCTCCTCCAGGTGGACCTTGAATCGCAGTCAGCCGTCGATTTTAACCCCAAGGTACTTGAAGTTTCTGGCAGGCTCAATAAGTTCTGAACCTACCAGTATCGAGGCCTTTCGAATCGCCTTTCGTGGCTGCTGATGTGTATGAATTCAGGCTTTTAGTTCGAAATCTCCAACTTCACAGCTTTCATCCACTCGTCGATCTTGCCAACTCTGTAACACCTCTTATTTGTGCAAAAATGTATCCTCCTGTAAAAATATTAGCAAATAATTGGAGAATACAACATAAAATAAAACATATGTAATCAGGAAAATATCCAGGCCATATATCTGTATTAGCTGTCGAATCATCAATCGCTTGAAAAGAAGGTAAAGAAGATTTATTTGTTGTACTTTCAAAATTCAATACAAATAATATACAAAAATTATTGTATAGCGAAATCGCAACAAAAACATTGTTGATATGTGATTGTGCTTTACATTATTTTCCATCAACAAGAGAGAACCTGTGCAGATGTACGTATTGTTTGCTGTACTAGATATGTACGATCCTGTGTGGTACACTAGCGATTGATTGTAATCATGCTGATTGTGATTGGTGAGCACATTGTAACCACGGACCATTCAACATCGTACATTGTTGCGTTCGTTAATTACCATTTTCTATATCACGCATTGTTTTAGTATTTTTAAACATACTTTTGACGTAAAGTATGGTACTTCATACTTCATTAGGGTACTGACATTTTCACCCAAAAACTTTATTAAAGTAAAATTGATTTAAAAAAATACTTTTGACTAAACATTTAAACAAAGCCTTTATTTTAATCCAACACCATCATCAAAAGCGGACACCTGATCCAAACACGTGTTTGCTGGCAGATAAGCAATCAACAAATGTGTCACCATTGTTGTGCCTTTCCAAAAGCAAGCGCATTGTGTTCGAGAACCACCATTAGTGTGTGATGACATTTAAGAGGATTAGACCCCATGTACGGAACGTTCTCTGTTTGATATTAGTGCATTCTCTGATTAGTGTACTTAATCGAAATTCAATAAAAACACATCCCAATCCACCCTTCACTGTTTCTACCCTTTGAGTGCTTTTGCACAAAACCTAGCTTTACGGCCATTCATGATTTGCCCTAAATAATCTATCTTAATTATCTATTCCCTTTTGGTTTTGCTTGTTGAAAGTCGGCTTATACCGTTATGGAAACTGTACGTACTATACACCTCGGTTGTCTCTAACCAAACAGAGGCGTCAAGCGTCGAGTGTTTGCCACAAAACTTAGAACGTCTCTCAATGCATCTCCTACCGGTGGGTGAGTACCGTTTTACACGAAACGACAAAGAAGACTGTATGGAAAATAGTTCCAAACCCACTACGCTCCCGCTTTGGTGTTCCGTGATCCCGTGATCTGTGGATGGATCACAGGGAAGGTAAATGCCATCAAATGGTAAAGCTCGTTTCGATTTGCGTTTTCGAAGCTGAAATTTAATTGCTCTTCTCGTACGTGATGTTTCCCGTACGTACGGTTAAGCGGACACCGGTGCCGATTGAAAGCTTAGACCCCACAATCCCCGGGTAACGAGCTGCCAAGGGAAAGGCTAAACCGGTAACCGATAGCCGTATCCGTGTCTAGTGTTACCAGCATTCAAACAGGCGCACACAGCCACACACGAAGGATGCAAATTGCATGACGCTCAGGGCCTGCATTTTCCACCGGCAAATCTTCACGCAGTGCACGCACATCGGTTGCGGTAATTGAACCCGGCAGATGCTCTCTTACCGGCCGTGGGATACAATTTCTTGTCTGAAAGAAGGTTAACCAACCGGCAGCTGCGTTAGTTACTGCCACAAACAAGTGGCAACCCCGTGGTTGACACGAGCTGTGCCGTCGTGAGGAAAATTTGCTACACCGAAAGGACTGCTTAATTTCTGACGCGTAAGAACACGTGCACATTTTGAGATGGAATGGGAACCAAAAAAAAAGGAGCCACACATTTCAACGGTTGAAATTCTAATGAAAGCATCATGGTGGATAATTCACTGTTTTTTCGCAAAAATAAAATGAAATTCCTAGCATCTGCACATTGTAGCTTTTCTACCGACGCATCATCTATATTGAACAAAAGCTTAAAAGCATTTTTTTTATTTTAAATTAAAGTTTTTTTTCTAAATTCAAACAAAGCTCCATCGGATGAGATACTGTACACGTGTTTCACCAACCAGTCGCCATTCCAACCAAGAAGAAGCCATTTAAAAACTGATTCTAGTGGAAAACAATATCATTTGCTATCGTTGGCTTCATTTCCATTAAAATACGCAACAATGGGCACCCCCGGCCCGGTTTGATGAAACCTCTTTTACAACAAAAGGCAGCCACATTGAACGGCTGCCCAACGAACAAAAGGGGAATTAAAAAGCGACCGTTCCGGTTTTTGCAGTAATGCACTATTGCATACAAACATAGGGCGACACCTGTGCATTGCGCTAATTCTCGCAGGAATTGTGCTGCTTGCTTGCAGCATGCAACAAACGGTACGGTACGGCCATTAGTCCGTGCGAGCCGGCAGCTTTCAAACCAAAAACCACAGCTCTAGCTCTATATCCAGTACACCACACATCATGGTAGGCGTTGGAAAGCTTTTCGCAAGCTCTCACTTGACAAAATCCGTTCCGAAGCGAAAAGGATAGGATTTTAATTTTTATTTCCGAGAACGGAAAACGCAGCATCAGAAGAAAAAACTGTATGTATATATCACCATGGACCCATCTCACTGAAAGTACAAACGAAATCTATCCAGCGGGCCAGCTTCTTTTGGGGTAGCACCCACATAACCGCGAACCGCACGAGATACCCTTATCTGGCGAAGCGTGATATCAAAATGGGCCGTCAAAATGAAGTTTTTGGTACGGATTAGGGAACCGGTTACAACTGGTGGGTGTCATTTTTCCGCCCCCTCGCCCATCAGCCCCATTTCTCATACATTTCAGAAGACAAAAGGAAACGAATCACATGCCGATTTTGTTGTTTCTCTCTCTCTCTATCTTCTGTTTTCTTTACGCCCCCTTGTGAATGGAAGGCAGATGAAAGGAACTTGTAAGTGGGCTTCAGATAGCCACAACCATCATCGTCAAACAGTAATTGTTGCCACCGTGGGGGAGTTTTTTCTCTCTCTCTCTTTTCCCTTTCATGCATGTGTGGGTACTTCTTTTAAGCTATTATTTTACACTGTTGTTAAACATCTGTACATGCGGCCTAAATTCTGTACCAAACCGCGAAGGTTGGACCATCCGATTTTCCATATCACCGCGTATTTGGGGATGCGTTTTCCAAGCGAAAAAAAAAATCTGTCCAGCAGATAGTCAGCAGGTGGAAACAGGTGTGCTTTGATCATTAGTGGCCGTTTCTTTTGCTGAGAGGAAATTCGAGCCCTAAGTAATTGCTTCCATTTTGGAAAAGGTACATTTTGCGAATGAAATCCAATCGTTTGTTTGCATTGTCAGAATGAATGGTTTACATGATGATGTTTGAACATTTTTTATTACAGTTAAGTTAAGTGATGCTTGATTATCACGATGAGCTAATACTATTGAACTGATCTTACTGACTTTTGAGATTTTCGATCAAGTTGTTATAGCATAATAAAACTATTAATTTCTGAATACTTTTATTACAGAATTAGCATGATCGGATCCAAGCTGTCCAATGACCCTGTGGATCGGCGTTCGGCTTTTACACCGATAGTCTTGAGATCAGATCCCATCAAAACCGAGTGCATTACTTCGTCAGTGTTTTGTAAGTACGTCAATGCGTCGATGCGTCAATTAATTAATGTCAGTGGGGTCAGCGTGTGTGTGTGTGTGTGTGTGTGCGTTAGTATGTCCGTCAATGCGTCCTTCAGTGCGTGTATCTCTTAAAAAAATTCTCTTCGAGATTTCTAACGAACCGCAGCAAAATGATCGATATTACGTAGAAGTTATGCAAACTTTTTCTTATCCGTAAAGATATGATGTATTATTTAAGGTAATAACTATTTTTATTCTATTTGGTGTTTTTTTCTCAATAAATATAGTAATGTGAAAAAGTATTTTCCGTTACAAACAATTTATCAAAAAATAATAAAAAACGGATGATATTATTTACTTTTATTACTGTTTTATTTTTCACCAAACGAAGTATGTAATTTAAAAAAATAGATATTTTAAATTTTGTTCTGTATAGTAAATATGTTTTTAAATTTCGGTTTGTGTTACTAAAAACTTTGATATTATTTGGTAACTGTAAAATGAAAATTTTGTGTATTGGAGTGTTTAGGAGCACGTTGTATTATTCGCACCAGTTTTTTCGCGCATAGAACAAAGTAAGATCATAGGTATTTCAATTTGTTGACATATTTATACTAACACATACACATACAATGAGTTCGTGTGAGAAGAATATTTTATATCCAATCCTGAACGGCCGTCAAATTGCTAGATGCTGCTTGTGCAACAAAGCCATACACGATCGATGAGTATAAGTGTACCAAGGCAAAAATAAAGCTATCACCAGTTGAATAAATCGTTTACTTCCCCATATTAAACCACCAAAGTATCAACTCCGTTTTTCCCTTTTTCTTGGTACGCAAGCACATCCACCGTTTTATGCGTCCAATCATGCCGTACGGCAAAGCTTGGGCAGGTTTTAAGCTGATCTATATTACTCCTAGAAGACGTCACATTAGCTTAACCAGCTATCAACAAATTGCCCTCCAGAGTACCGAAGTACACGGTCCGCTTCATCGAGTGCGCACGGTAAAGGAAGGTACACTGGGTACGAGTTTTATGGACAATCTTGACATTCCGAACGGTGAAGATTCCAGCGGCGTACTTTACCCCCAAAGGCACACCCGGTAACGAACCGACGTAAAGCTGATGCTGCGACCCCCCAAAAACCGGCCAACACCCATGGCAAGGTTGTGGTTTAGTAAAAGCCAGTATCTACCCCTCTCCCCTTGGCCTCCACGTTATCCACTTACTGGTTGGTACAACGGGTGGCAAAGGTTCCAATGGTACACCTTCCCTTCCCTGGTTGCCAATAAATTTCGCCCTTAATGCATTGCAAATATAAACTTTATGCGCCCTATCTTTGATCGCTCATAAATTTAATAAACTTTAAAATAAACACACCCGGTCCCCGGCGCCAACCGAACAACAACGGTACCACGACCGAAAAAGAAAATACAAGCCCCCGGTACGGTACTTTATCCTTATCGCAAAACCGTTCCTCCGGTGCTTGGTTTTGTTGGTGGATTTTCCCTGGGCGGATTTTGCTCTGTACGGATATGTATACCGGTGCACACCGGTTCCTTTGGATGTGGGAGAGGAAGGAAAAAAAATACACATCACACAACACCACTAACAACAAGATGAATTGAGTAAAATATGGCAAGTAACGGCACAAGAGAGGAAAGCAGCACCATTCGCTCAAACTAAAGGTTTCACGATAAAGAAATATTTATACTAAACATGTATTCCATGTTGCACACTATGGCCTTTCTACCCGTTTTCTTAGTATTTGGTGTAGCTCACATGACACTCAGCCACGATCGTAGATACTTTGCCTCCCCCCCCCCCCCCCCCCCCCCCCCCCCCCCCCCCCAAAAAAAACTAGTCGCTACTAATCCCGTCACCCATCTTGTGCAAGTTTTCTCCACACTGCCGGGTTGCACATTTGGGCCAAGATTTCTGGGGTAGCTTACCCCTGATTCGGGAATCATGCTACACCCCCTCCCCAGTAACCCACCAACCCAAAAACCGACCGCAGATTTGGGGAGTAAACTTCAAAACTAATAAACCATTTAATCAGAGAAAACTTTAGCCAAGGTTTTATACTGCGTTAACCTTAACCACAGTGTTTTACCTTCGGTCGGGAAGTCGAAGCTGTTTCTGTGAGTCCGGAGGTCGTCTTAGTGGATGGTAAAAGAAAAAGAAAAAAAACGGCCATCCCTGGTACGGTGCTAGCCGTCTTATGCTCGTTTCGTGGTTTCACCGTAAAACGCAACCGTACGACAACTTCGGCCGAAGGAAAACGCTAAACCAACCGAGCCACTCAACAACGTTCACCCCTTACGTCATCCATCCTTTGGTTTGTTGGCGAAATACACGCCAAAGTCACTAGCAAAGACCACCAAACAACGAACCAGGCAACAGTGTTCTGCTGCAATTCTTTGGGGGATGTTTTCCGGGGGGGGAGTTTGCTTGTACGCAATCCTCTCCCCGAAAACCCGCCACTCGAATGAAACGATGGAAGCCACAAAGGATGGTTGTAAACTTTTCCGGGATCTTCATACTTTACCAGTATACCAGTGGCACCCGAGAAGCATCTTAACGGCTACCCGTTACTGTCAATTTTGTTCTCACACAAATTCCGTAACCGACTCGAACTCGAACTCGAACCGATTGCAAAGCACAACCCCGTCACCACAGATTGTAGTGGACGGCGCACTGAACGGCGTTTGGCAAATCGAAACCTCGCCGAAAAACTCATCGCCCAACATCGTTGTCTTCTGTTCGTTCGAAAGGGGAGGAAATTAATTTTACCACCAACGGTCACGGTCCGGGAATCGTCTACCAGCTCGCCGGGTTTTTGGGGTTCGAACACTTTCGAGACACGAGATTAAGCTATCATCGTTTTAACCCGTGGCGTCACACACAAATCGCCCAGCGGAGGCGGAGGTGCGTATCGCATTTGGATTCTGGTGTGCAAGGATCAAACCAAACATTCGGGCTTCCATCCTCCCACTAAAAGCTGTAACGTGAGTGGTGTCAGTCACTGCTCGTTTTCATTGATGGAATGCTCCCTCGCTCGCTCGCTCGTCCCCTCGAAAAGCAGGGAAGGTTACCGTTGCCGTACGAGTCGTAAACAATGTTCATGTTTATTGAAGATTTGTTATTACAAGCCATTTTAATGGACCGTAAAATGAGCTTGTTTTCGGCCTTGTTTGATAGGCCTTCGTCCGTGTGCTTCTCATTTTCCGACCGCGTTCCTCCGTTTTTGTGTAGTTGTTGCTGGAAAACGAGGTTTGCTTTGCAGTTTTGCGAGGAATTTCGATCATGCTTTGTATGGTTTTTTTCTTCTCTTACCCGGAAATGGAACATACACAAGCAGCAATGGGTTACAAATGATTAAGAACAAAGCGCACAATCGGTGTGAACGTGAGTGTTTATAAATAAATGATGAACGTTTCGGATTGAGGACTGTAGTTTTTAGCAATATGCAAACAAACACTTAAATTGTTACACGAACATTAATAAATAGAAAAATAGTTAATTTCAAGAGAAGAAAAGATTTGTGAATTTATTAGTGAACCTCGGACGTAATTGTCGATGTTCACACGACCGATGCGAAACCAATTCCCATTAGGCTTGTAACATTGTACATAGCAGAAAAATAATCAACTAAAGCCGTGGAAAATGACTGATCAAATTTTCTTAAACTGCAATGCCACAAAGAAGAAGAAAAAGAAGAAGAAGAGGAAGAAAAAGAAGAAGAGAGAAGAGAGAAAACAAAAAAAACTGCTACTATATTGTTATGTAGGTCAGACCGATCAGAGGAAATGTGAGAATGTTAGCTGAACTTATAACATTTAAAAATTGTTCAACAAAAAAATTCATTTTTTTTAACTTTTTTATTTAATAAATCCCATGCAACTATTTCGTATATACTCTAGAAATTATTTTGCTTTATTTCATATTCCATATTTGGGAATGAAATAATTATTTCATCCTTAAAGCATCCATGAAATCTCATTATTATTTTTTTTTTCAAGGATTTGTCAATTTCTAAATTTTTCAAAAATTTATAAAAATCTCAAATACTTCACTCACGACAAAATAGCATTTAAATATCATTTCTTTCTCCTTTATTGACATTACTTAATAAAAAAAGATAGTAAAATGACCAGCGACTGCAAAATACTAACGGAAAGGAAGTAGAACCACACGCGTCACTCAAGCAATGGAAGGCGTTTTGGCTAGAATTGTTCAGAATAAAATTCAAAACAGCTATCACTCATCGAAACCTCAAGCTGACAAATCCACGAACACTAAAAGCCATACCGAAACCATCCTTATCCACACACACTGGGACAATCCACTCACTATTCTTTTATGCCACGCTCCGGTTTCAATTTCTCATCACTCACAGTTCCTCTACAGTACGTCCCTACGTTGCGTGTTTTAGTCATGCCAGTGACGTCGGGGGTTTTGCGTACACGATTTGCACATGCATCACATCATCACGCCCGATGTCCCCATCGCAGTGCCATACAAGGCTTGTCACTCCGAACCAGAACTGGCGGACCATCCCGGACGGTAACATCCACATTCCACCGGTCCGTGCAGACGGACGAGACACTCAAGGCAACGCAATTCCACCGGGTAGAATCCGATCGATTGACAAGCAATCGCCATCGTACACGGATCGTTGCAAACTCGTCACATTGCACCGGGCGGCAGCATAAAAAGCCAGTCCATATAGCTTTACCACCGCTTGTCACCTGTCAAAAGGCTTTGGCTTTGCGCTTGGCGTTAGAACGATGCACAAAGAAAAACAAAGATAACACAAACGTATCTCGCTTCAGCAAACTGACCGCGTACGGTATACGGGTCACCGGATATCCGACGGTACCGTACTAAGAGGTTTGTCGATTGCTGCGGTCAGCTGGATGTACCGGACGGTTTGGCTCTGGCCGGGGGTGAAATGGACACCGTGCTCATCTTTGTTCCGAAAGCTCGACTTGTCCATTGTCAACAACAAGACACCGGCGTTGACGGAAAGATGCGAACCACGCCATCCGGCCATCTCCGGTGAACGCCACTAGAAGCGAAAGGGGATCATCGTTCCGATCACGCTTAAAATTTTAAATGACTTTTTGTCCATCCACAAAGGCCAGTGTGGCTTCACAAGCCAGAAAGGGGTTGAACTCTTTCTCTCGCTCTTCTGCATGGCAACGGCAAGTTTCCAGCAAGGCTACTAGTGCTCACACCACAATCAATCACACAGCAAACAAGGGAATGTGGAATAATGTGGTTTATGGATCTGTTTTGCACAAATGTCGTATCTACGGGTACGGAAACATTCTATAATGACAAATGAGCAGCAAAATTCGAATTTCCCCCGTGTCACACGTTTCTTAATGCTGTTTGAAAAAAAAAATTATCTCACCTATTTTGCGTCCTCACAGTCGGTAACGAGAGGAAACCATCGTTTCAGTTATGTTTGATAGTAAATCACGTTTTCATAGTGTTGTTACTACTATTAAATCAATTTTTGTTATGGCGAAATTACTCATTACCAAACAAAAAAGTATTTTTAAAATTCACAATAAAATACTGATTAAGAAGCTTACACTTTAAACCGTTGGAACTTTCCATCCTCATTAATTTTTCTATTATCTTTCCATATTATTTTACGCAATAAATTCTGATTCTGAGACAAATGAGTAAATTTTCATTTCAATGTACTTACGATTGGCATACGATAATTATTTTTCTTTTGTGGCACTATTACCTCAAGAGGTCGCTAGACTTGAGTTTTATTTTTGACACAAACGAGGTAGAGCAAAATTATCTTCAAAATAAGTACTAAATAGTTTAAAAGGAAAATTTAGTGACTCATGTAAGTTCTATCGAAAATCCATTTTGTACGGGCAATATTTACTAATGCTATACCCATGAATGGAAATAATGAAGAAAATTGAGTCTTTTGAATTAATGAAATTTTAAAATCGCTTAATTTGTACTTCAATTGAAGACAAAACATTAATGATAGAACAAAATTATAAAATCTTATCAACTCCAAACAAGGCGATGAGGGTTTCTTTAGACAATTGTTCAGAACGCAGAACTGATGATGATTTGGATCATCATGACATTCATCTATCCATTTTTCCTCATATTCAGTAGCGCGAATGCAGTTGGCAGAAAAAAAATACTTAAATTTATCTAAATAAAAGTAAATTATTTAAAAAAAAAGACAATTAATTGATGATCTCATCTCAAAATTTCTGCTGGTGCTGGTGATAGCTATGTGGACTACAAAGACACATATTTTTAACTTCTATAAAACATTTACAAAAGCTTCAGCTTCAGAGATACTTCAGATAATAGTACACGCGTCTGTACGTCATCATCATCTCTGTCTAACATTCGACCATCAGATTCGAAGGATAACCAACACACAGACAGCTCCTACAAACTCTGCTTCCGGGATTTGATGGTAATAGATATAAAATCATGACCCAAACACTTACATACTCTATCCATTTCATCGCTACAAAAGCAGCAATTTGCCCTGCAACCAAAAAACAAAAAAAGAAAGTTGCCTAAACCAACAACTCCGGACAAGCGCGTCAAAGCCAAAAAGTTATTTCGATAGTGTAGAAATGTGTTCAACTATTTCGGTACGCTGTTTAACAGGCTACCAAACGTTACCGTCCGGTTCCAGGTATGAACCATGACCAGTTTACAGCTACAGCAGTGACGATCTGGTCAGTGTATTTTCACTATTTTCACTATGGAACAACTGTTGAAGGAGGGAGGGTTTTTCTCTTCTGTATGTTGCTTACTACCCTTCAGTGTATCATATGGCGCGTAACTAAGATGACATGCATACCAATATACAATGAAAGAGTATGTGTAATTTTATGTGAAAGTGGTTTACCTGGAGAAGCGTTAAAATTGAACTCAACCCAACCAGAATAGTTTCTCTACGAGCAGAAAATTCCTTACCATTGATTTTAGTAGAAAAACTTTTTTTTCCAAATCACATTTACCACAAACCAACATGTCAGATGCGGGGAAATGTGGTTGGCGAAAAAATAAATATTACAAAAAGCACACACGAAAGCAAATGACATTGAGTTATCTGTAAGATTAAAAAAACATACGTAAAACTGTCCTTTAAAATGTCTTTAAAATGTCAACTTTAAAAAAGTTGCTTGTATGCAGATATATTGCGGTCGACGAACAAACAAACAAAAAACAAACTTTTGCTAATCAAACTATTATTTTTGGACAGTTTTACAATTTGTAAAAAAATAGATTTTCCATCTGCTTCGTATGAACATATTCTGTTAGTTTATTGAACTATGAATTTCACGTGCCGAAACACTCGATGATGTAATGGTGGTCAGAAAATCAGTGAAAAGTCAACGCTCGCAGCAATTCGACAATATCATGCTTCCACACCCTTCACACCACAGCTAGTTTGGTAGCTTAATCTTTTACGGTGGTATTGGGTTGGTGGCTTCGTAACTGGTCCGACGTTTGGTTGAAAGTCAATAAAACCATAATCCCTTGTGCACATTTTCAACTGCAAAATTAAACCATTTACCATTTGGCATGATGCACTTTTGGTGGTGTTTGTGTGTGTGAATACCGGTAAATTAGCTTTTCTGCATCATTTTGCAATTCATCAGAACACTTTGCTTAAACAGTGGACTATCGAAGTGTGAAATTGTAGTGTTAAATGTGAGATATTCCTTTTATTCCGATTTTGCTTTATAAATCTATGAAGTCAAGCGAGTTCTGCTAGAAATAATAAAAAATAAATAAGTAGCTTATATTTATATATTTACGAGATTCCTAGATTAATATACGTTGGCACCTTTCCATCATGCAATAGCAGTACAATAATTTCCGCAAATTAAACCAACTTCAGGAGAATCATCTCATTGTCTGCTCTCTTTAACATTTCTCTTTAACAAAAGATTTACAAAACTTCGTTAGAAATGTCATGCGGTTATATCATCCTTCAATCCATAAAGGATCAAGGCAATCAAACAACATGCCGCCATTTCAAGTATTGTTTGAAATAGAACTTGAAAACATACTCAAACAAAAGGTTCTGTAAACACACAAATAGCTACAGACAATATAGAAAAAAATGGTTTAAATTAATTTATTTGAATTTAGAACAAAACCATTGCTAAATACGTATCCTAAAAGCCCAGCAGGTACTATTTCTATTCGCATGAAAGGAGAATGCAAATTCCAAACACATCAAGAATGACTGTATTGTTTGCACATGAAAGACTTACTTCTCACTTGTACTTTAATTGGTACAAACAACAATATTACACATCACTTTGAACACCTCATTCATCATCTTATTTTTTGTCACTGTTTTCCAGTACTCAACAATGTCCTTATTATCCTGGTATAAATGCATTGCCACTACCAACAAACGCACGAACCTGGCTGAAATTGACCCCCGCGAGTGTTTGATCATTTTATGCAAGAAATCATAAACTCACATTTTATGCTACAAATTGTGAGCCTTCGCCATGGTTCTGCACTTTATTGATCGTCAGCGTTTCGCCATCGCGATAAAGTGTGACCTTTTCTCTCGCGGTGCCCCATCGTCTAGCATAATCTGCTGTCCAAGCTGTGACCTGCCTAGACAGACAAACCACATACAAACAACAATCACACCGTCCATACCCTCGATACCAACACTCATTGGCACATTGGTGCGCGTACGACAGTAATATCGGATTATGCCTTTCCCTGTTTGGCATTTGCCGCTCTCCACTCTTTTGCAAACGGCCATCGGTCCAAACGGTTTAGCAGTCGCACCCCAAAGGCCCCGCCGGATTGGTTATCTGCTGGTGCGTGATGTTTGAATTCCAAAATCAAACATTTACAGCAATCGATTGTTTGCCCTAGCTTCCGGCAAATGCTATCTACCGATGGCACACATTACTTCCGTCGCCGGGCAGTCCACCCTCCATGCGCCACCCGTGCTCTGTTCGCGTGCACCCGTGCTACGAAGTACCGGGCGTCTCCATCGTAAACCAGGAAGTCACAACGTTCTGTTCACGAGGACAAACACTCACACGCCGAACGCGGTAAAAGTGCCGATGTTTCCGTCGTACTACACCAACAGCACACAGCATGCGGCAACAGCGTCATTCTGCAAAGAGGGAAGGCGAGCAAGCGAATTGTTTGCTCACAAGATTATGCCACGGCCACGATGTTGGAGTAAGGGTGGATACGGGAAGGCCAGGAAAGTGAGGATGGTGACTTCTGGGAGTTTTATATCACACATTGCCATCAATAAAACGTTCAATTCTTCCCCATACGCTAACCGGTTGGTGGGGACACACGATGAAACGGCGACAGTTATCGTTAGTGTTGGGGCGTTATAACGGCACATCGAGTTTCGGTACGGGCGGGCCTGTAACGATCGGATTTTTCGGAACATCATAAAATGTATTGGGTGCTGGGTGTGTGTTTTTTTCTTCTTTTTGTTTTGTTATTATTTTCCTGATCCCCACTTCCTTTGCGCTTGGTGTTGCGAATGGACGCAAACCGGCAAATGCGAGCTTTGCTCGTAGATGCCCTATCAGTTTATTTATTGCAGCTTCAACACTGTACCGAACCGTGATCCGGAAATAAACGACACTAACAGGAGGGTGGATGCAAGAAAACAAAACCGCTTCCACAAACATACACAGAAAACAGCCATACAGAACGCTGAAAAACAAACTGCGTAAGGAAGATTTTAAAACATTCAACTTCTCGACCAAAAGGACATTGCATTGAAGTCAATTCTATTTATTTTTCCTCCATTTGCCTTTGATCTTGTTAGTGTGTGCGTCTTGTGCCTTTCGTATTCCATTTTTATAAGCGTACTCGCGCACACTAAGATGGACATGGGGACAATCACAAATATTTTATTCACAACATCAAAATACTCACAGTTTTAGGAGCTGTTCGAAGCTTTCAAATTTTGTACCATTTGGTGTGGTTTCCATGCCATTGCTCCTAGTGGAGCGGGTGCAACGCGCGAAAAAAAAACCGCAACGAATTCACCAGGCCCGGTGAAGTTAGGACATTTTTTCGCCAATAATAAAATTATGAAAATAAATCGATCGATTGTTGGTATCATTTTGCAAATTTTGGAGCCAAGGCAACAACAAGCAAGAGTGTTGTTTTTTGTACAAGCGTCAATCCTTGGACGCCACGTGAACGACCATGCGTCTCCATTGAGTTTTGTTTTTAAACATTAATACCGTTATTTTACAGTTTTTCATTGCAAAATATTACTGAAATTTGGTAATTAAGTATAGAAAAACATGTTTCTATAGTAAAAAATAATTTATAGTAAATAAATTAAATTTCTATTTTTTACATTTATTTCAGAAATTAGACATGAGCACTGCAGCTCCACGTGAAATTGTGAATGCTGATGAAGAAAAGGGGATTCCTTCTTAGGTTCAAATAAGTTTATTTCTTTGGCTATTTCGGAATATCTCAATCTATTGTTTCAATTTCTATACGGCATGATTAACGTTGTCCTGTTCGAGGTGTTCGACTTCTACACAGTTCAGTTCTTGTAAAAACTGCAACAGTCAGTGCGGTTAGGGAGTCTGAGTGTCAACCAGTGCGTTTAGTGCGAATGTGCAAGTGCTTCAACAAGACTGACAGCTGTGCGTAGTGCGTTTAGTGTGCTGCGGTAAGTGCGTGAGTACCTAAACAAGCGCGTCAAGTGAGTCGGTGCGTCAACAGCTACCTGAGTCCGCCTACAAGTGCGATCAGTGCGTCGGTGTGTCAACAAGTCAGACATCAAAATGCTTCAACAAGTGAGTCGGTGGATCAACAAGGGCTTCATCATATTCTTTCCGTCTTCTTGGCAGGATATCTTCTCCATCAAACTCTCTCTCACTCTTCATAATTCCTGCAACTTTTACAACAATATTCCGATTGCCACAACAGCTGGAACAAAAGCCCCACTTTAAGACTTACATCACTTTATTACAATAAATAAAAGGCACATTCTCCTACCAGATGGCAAAATCACAGTTACACGAATCGTAATCGTATTTAAACATTTAATTCAACCTTTCTATAAACGTCCCAGCATTAAGCGCTCAGCAACGATTGTTACACGTGGATGTAAAATAATCCTACAGTATGCCAAATCGAAGCCCCAATCATACATACCTAAGGTCTATTAAATCGAAATCGCCTGGCTCAAGCTAGCTTAAAGCCTCAATTACGGAAGTTCATAAGCGCCAAATACACAATCCACCTGGAACACAACACAGCTGGTGCAAACGGTTTTGTGAAAAGTGTGCTTAAAGAATTCGTTTAAGTTTTGTTGCCAAAGCCACCATCCATTCTATCCCACATCACAAAAGAAAAAAAAAGAATTTCGCATTTACTGTCTCTATTTGGTTCTACCTATAGCAATGACGCCAGTCTTATCGATGAACTGCAGCATCCAAACCGTCCCCCCGGGGGGAGGTGAATTTCTACGATGATCGGTCTATACGGTCCGGACTGACCGAATAAAATTGCAAAACTCGAAAGAACTTTCCCCGGTACCTGGATAGCGCGAAATGTCGCGAACTAGTGGAAAAAGTCGAAACAACAGCTACAAACAAAGAATGACAAAAAAGAGAAACCAAAGCACAGCAAAAAAAAAGAGAAACAACTTCCCGTTCCATTCAAGTTTTTCCCCGCCAATGTCCAATGATGGTGGAGGTCCAGTTTTTTTTCTTTCAGTTTTTATTTCTTCATCATGGTGCGCCCGCAAGCGAAGCAGTAAGCTTGAAAGCTAAAACCCCACAACAACGAATCATAAAGGAACGGTCTCACGGTGACGCTGCGGTCATTCTGCAGCTGATCGAGATGCTTCCCATCGAGACATGGGCCGACTGTGGCCGACGAGAGGATCCTGCTTGTTTTTTTCTTTATTCTTTGTTTTGTTCATCTCACATTCTGTCGATGCTTTATGCTCAAGCACCATTCCGATGAACGCTTCTCCCGAACGGTCAGGCATCGGCATCCCAATAAAAGGCCATAACCGTAGAAGTCAACTGCAAAATAGGCACCTTCCGATTGTTTACCGTTTTGCTGCACCTGCGTTTTCTAATGTCCGCCGGCGACACTTTGCTATTCCGGGACCTATTCTCGGCGACTTTTTGGGGCCGGCGTTTCGCCAGCCTTCAGCCCATTGTTAGGTTTCTGTAGAATGACTGTGTGTGTGTTTGTGTTTTTTTTTGTTTCTATCCAACTTTGGATGGAAAAAAGAATGAAAAGACACGCCACGGGTTTTGAAACATCCGGTACAGTATTCGGGGAACGAGAGATGGCACTTTTAACAAACGCACAAAATCCATTCACCCGATGTTGTCGAGGGCTGTGGTTTTATTTCAGTTCTCCATTTCTTTTTTTTCATTTTTAACGGCTTACGGCTTTCTTTTTGTTACAGTATGTCAGTTTTTTTTCTAGGGAAATGGTGGTCCAGAATTTCTGATAAACTTTGTAGATTCTGATTCTGAAACTTCGTGTCACCGATGCTGACCGGACAGGCAGTACCTGAGGTCATCGATGTATGCACACGCATCAGAGTATGCAACTTTGCGCGTGATCGTTATACCGAACGACATTTGCAACATGGGAGGAATCCATGTACTTTCAAAAACCTTCACAAACCACAACGAAAAATAAAACAAAAAAAATGGAGCGAAAGTCTGCCCCAAAATGAACAGGAACGCAAGGAAGACTAAGTGACCGGTTCGATTTTACGTTTCACTGAACGGTGGCAGCTGAGTTAGTTTGTGCCCGTGAGGGTACTATCAACCATACACCATGTCGCAGGTGAGATGAATGTTGCATCCTTCGGGGTGTACTTTTATGTTATTGGTGTACGTAGAGGATGAGAGTGTGTTTCGGGTTTTTTTTTGTTTTTGTGTGTCATACTCACGACCAAACTTTTGTTTCATTCCTTTCGGCTAGTAATCATTCCGGTTGTGTTTTTGTTTTGTTTTTATTTTGTTTGTTCATTGAACTTTATGTTTTTTTTTCTCTCTAGTTTTCACTACGGGAGTTGTGTTCCTGGTACATAGCTTTGGTTTTACTCACTACTTCAAGAATGATCCTGTTTGTGTTAAAGCAGCTGAATCGCTGATTTATTCATTAGTACTTTTCAAATTTGTTTTTTTTTTGAATTGGTTGAAATAAGTTTCTTTTCACTCAAATAGTGCTTTAAATAAAAAATGAATTAAAAATAAGAAAAAAATTTAAAACAATCTAAAAATTTGAAAATTTCCTAAGGCTATAGCCTTAGTTTTTTTTTTGGGGGGAAATTTAGCAAAATTTTATAAATTAATTTATTTTAATGCGAATTGGTTGAAAAAAGTTTCTGTTCACTCACATAATTTTTTAAATAAAAAAAATAGAAAATAATAAAAAAAATTAAAAAAGCTAAAAATTTGAAAATTTCCGAAGGTCTTAGCTTATTTCTTGGAAAATTTAGCAAAATTTTAAAAAATGTTTATTTTAATGCGAGTTAGTTGAAGTAAGTTTCATTTCTCTCAAATAATGCTTTAAAAAAAACATTAACAAAAAATAATAAAAAACATTAAAACAATCTTTATATTTGAAAATTTCCTAAGGCTATATTTAGCCTTAGCTTTTTTTGCGAAATTTAGCAAAATTTTATAAATTAATTTATTTTAATGCGAATTGGTTGAAATAAGTTTCTTTTCACTTAAATAATGCTTTAAATAAAAAATGGATAAACAATTATAAAAAAATATAAAAATTATAAAAATTTGAAAATTTTATAAGGCTCATTATTGCACCAAGTTTTGCCTATAACTCGGTCGGTATCCAACGAATCGCCAATCTTTATCCTGTGGTCGATAGATGGCACCAATGGCTACATTTTCTTCTTGGACGGAAATGCCCTCAGATGTCTGTGCCAGAAGTTATTCGAGGAACCAAGTTCCTTACCCTGTTTGAGAAAATGTAAAATTTTCCTCATTTTTGCGCCAAGTTTTGCCTATAACTCGGTCGGTATCCAAAGGATCGCCAATCTTTAACCTGTGGTCGATAGATGGCACCAATGGCTACATTTTCTTCTTGGACGGCCATGCCCTCAGATGTCTGTGCCAGAAGTTATGCGAGGAACCAAGTTCCTTACCGTGTTTGAGAAAATGTAAAATTTTCCTCATTTTTGAGTAATTAGCAAAATTTATAAATGTGATATATTTTAATGGGAATTTGTTGCAATAAGTTTCTTTTCGTTCAAATAATACTTTAAATTAAAAAAAGAATCAAAAATCAGAAAAAAAAAATTTAAAAAATTTCTTCTCGAAAATTTCATAAGGCTTACCCCTTGCCATTTTTTTGAGAAAATTTGGAAAAAAATTTAAATTGATTTATTTTAATGCCAATTGGTTCAAATAAGTTTCTTTTCACTCAAATAATGCTTTAAATTAAAAAAAGAATAAAAAATCAGAAAAAATAAAAAAATTATAAAAATTTGAAAATTTCCCAAGGCGCGTTCGCAAACGCAACAATTGCTAAGCATGTGACGGGCTTACATATTACAGACCCGACGTTACATGGGTTACATCAATATGAAATGTTTCTTTTGAAAAATGAAATCTTTCAGAGAAATGTCGCTGTTAAATTTCAACCTTCTCCCTCGTTTCGCCCCATACACTTTGTGATGAATTAAAAATTAGACCAAAACTAATTACACGTTCGTTACCCAATTTTAACGATCTTATAAGATGTTTTTGAGGAACATTTTGTACAACATTTTACAAACTTTAAAATAAAATCCTAAACCTATATTCACGAAATGTCCTCAAGATTGTCCAGCGGTTATCCCTTAGTTCATGGATTGTTTACCTTTTTTTCGAAGAGCCAAATCTATTTTTGACAATTCTTTGTTTCTTTCCGTTTATTTTCCCAGCTCGCAGCTGTTTTGCTATCACAGTAGCTATTCTTCCGTTCTACTTTTTGCGGTCGCCCTCAGGTGAGAAAAGCGCTCCTTGGTAATCAAATATCCAACTTCCTGCATCTGCTTGCCCTTGACTCCGTAGTTCCAAAAAAACTGCAAAACACACACTCACCCAGTTCCCACCTATCCCGTCGATTGTTTCACCCATTGTACCCGTTCTAACTGTGTTTGCATTCTCAATTCTTCTATTCCGCGCTCGGTTAAAACTGAAAATAAAACTGCCCCACAGCGCACAACCGACACCGCCGTTTGTCCTTGATCTTCCTTTTTTTTTGTTGGCGGGTACTGGCGCAACCCAGCATCCCCACAACAAAGGGATATCGCCCCAAAACACCGTTCCCTTTTTTCCCCCCCAGCTCACCCCTACACACACACACACGCACCCTTTTCACTCTGTCCACCCGTGCAACAAACCTTCCCCGGGGGTGCCCGGAGAGTGCCACACTGCTACTAAATGTCGAACAGCACTCCTTCGCCTCCTCGAGCGCCACCGCCACCACCACCACCGTCTCCTGCGCCGCCACAGCCCACCCTGCCCAAGACGCCCCTGTCCGAACTCAACCTGGATGTGCTCAATAACAGCAACAACCGTATCGGTAAACCGTACCATAATGTGATTCTTTCGTCCGGTGAATGTGTCTGGGCGATGCAGTACCCCGAGATACAGAAGGCCTGCTTTCTGAACCGCGTCTGCCAGTACGCGCCGCCACGCGAACTGCGCCTACAGAACGTGGAACCGATACTGCAAAATGGACCCACCTGTGGATTGACCGCGCTGAGCATGATCTTCGATGGGGCACCGTCGGCAACGGCACTGTTGGAGCTGGCCGTTGCACGCGGGTACTCGAACAATGGCGAAATGTTTAGTGCCCGCCAGCTGAACGAACTGTTCGAACAGGTGCTGGAGGAAAACCGTCATCTGGTCGAGTATAAGCCCGTCACCCACACGCTGGTCGGTGGTTGGATGGATGATCCGAACATTCAAATCAAGCTGCGCCTCGGAGCCATGTTTCTTGTACCGTATCCTTTTCCCAAAAAAAGAGAAAAAAAACATTTGTTTGTCCCTTTTATGCCAATTTAACTTTGTAGCAAAATCCTTTCCTTAACCGATACGAATCGCAGTTACGATCCGGACAAGACCCATACGCCCTGCCTTAACAAAGGACACCGTGCCCATTGGGCACTCGTTGTCGGGTATCTTATCGATCAGTTTGGCGACGTAAGTATAGCGTCCCCGAATCCGTTCAAAATGCATTCTACAATCGTTTCGTTTTACGCTTTTTCAGTTCTACGTGTTTGCACGACATGGAAAAACGAAAAACCTCGCCTTATGGTCACTGCGGGACCTTTCCCGAAGCAATGGGAATCTAGTCGAATTCTGCCAACCGGTAGGACATCCTAACGAAACCTTCATCCTGCCCGAGGGTGGCATGGGTGGATGCAACGGATTGCGGTGTAAATTCATCATGATCGAACATTATAAGGCTAAAAACGAAATCGTACTTTGACGCAACCGGATGAAAGCGAACGAAGCAAAGCCCGCCGTCTGTCCGCATAAATCATGTGGAATTTTGCCACATCCAGCTACATCCTTCTTGGCTTGTTTTCCGTTATATCCCGGGCATACAGCTCCGTATGGTCCAATATTCTTCCCACATTAGCTAAAAGATATTTATTTACGTTCACCGGAGAGATGCAACTATTTATTGAACTTTATTTATCTTTATTTTACTCATAGCTTTATTTTCGGGTTTCCGTTTTTTGGCTATATATATATATATATATTTATGTATATGTATATAATTTATTTTAAAACATGCATAAAACAGTATTGAGATATTTGTTGCCCTTCTTTTTCCACCTTTCTCTTTCTCTCTCTTTTTCTGTCTCACTGCTTTGTGTTTCTGATTTATTATCCTTCCATCGGGCGTATTATTTCGAACCGATCGAATTTGCGCTACCGTTCAGGAATCCTTCTTGCACGTTTCACACCACCCACTAACAATCAGCAAATAGAAGAAATGTGTGCAAAAAACTTACACACATCTCTCTGACCGGACGTTCGCCTGTCCCCTGAAGATGATGTCTATCTATTATTGGCCCGGAGTGTGTAAAGGATTCTTTCAAATTTGCCTATCCTTGCAAACACGCCAGCAAATGTTGTTGTTTTTGTTTTACTGTATTTAGTTTTCGCTAGTTTCACATTTATTGCGCTTATTGTTTTCCGTTTCCATTCACGGTAATGGGTTGGGACGCGGGGGAGAAGGGGACAAGGGGGCGATTATGATTTGAGTAAGTTTAGCGGTTTAATGGGTATGTGTGATTAATATGTTAGCGATGTTCTTTTTTCTCCTTCGTTTGATGGTTGCTTTATTACGTGTATATGATGCTTGCCATTCGGGTATGGAGTTTACATATTGATTCAATGCCATGCCAATATATAGATAAGTGTGCGTGTGTGTGTGCTTGATGTGTGATGCATTCAGGGATAAACTAATAACACTCGCAAAACACGATGGACAGAGAAACCCTATTAGGAGAGAACGAGCTGTATGTAGAATGCTTTTATACCAGGGAAGAAACAAAAAACGCACATATCCTTTTGATATACAGAGAATGTAGTGGTTTATAAACGATTTTTAATACATGATATTGATCGGATGAAAATAAAAGGATTCTTACAACTCAATAGTATCCCCTGTTTTGTTACTTTAACAGAAGGAAGAAAAAGGAACAGTTAATGCTCCAACAATTCGGACCGGTTTGAAATAATTGTGCTATAAATATGGGTCCACAATATGGCCGCTCCTTGAAGCTACTATACACTAACGCTAGAGGACAGGTAAAACACTGCGCGAAGGGAGAGTTCTAGTAAATAGCGTGCTTGCTAGACGGGAACGGGTTTACATCGTTGAACGGAATAAAGCCTACAGAACATTAAACCTAGTCGGTAGTAAGTGCGCAACTACTACACATCAAGTAACGATCAATCTGGCCACATCGGATAGAAAGGTGGTAGGTATGTTGAGGCGAAACATCTGAGTCGCATTTTAAGCGTGTGTATTATAGTGAGAAGATCAGCTAGATCGGTCCGTCAATACCCCGGGGCATGTACGCATACGGAAGCTGCATAACAGCTTGTTGACAGCGCAGAACAATTTTGTCCTTGCGCTACCCTCAAGATGGCGGAGATAGCTTACAGGACAGCTGGTACAATCCGCTCCGGAAAAAAAACAACAGGATTCGTATTACGTACAAATGTACCTGATACTTCCTACGGGGCTGGCATAATCGTTGCCATCTACTACATGATCTACACCGATAGAAAGATGAGAGCTAATAAGAGTAGCAGTATTAGCGTTGCCTCCACACTCGTATCCTGGTAAGCTAAACTACACTGTCTAAGCTTTTGTTTTGTGTTTGTTTTGCTTCGAAATGGCGATTTCATGATTTGATGTAGTACATTGTTTATGGTTTAGATTGTTTTCTTTTCCTCTTTCTCTCTCTTTTTCTATCTTCCTTAGTAATCTCCCACATTAGTTTTCCACAGCCATAAGTAAGGACAAACGCTTACGTTCGTTTGTCTTGGGTTTCTGTGCACCGCACGCTCGCGTTGGGAGCGTGCGTGCGTGTTTTGTCCTTTCATTCAAGGGATATGTGTCAGTGCAGTGTTTTTTTTTTGGGGGGGTTGGGGGATGTGTTTATGCGCAAAGGAAGTAAGAAGCCCCGGATAAGCACTTCCTGCTATAAATCCTGCTTCAGCTTATCCCAGAGAGCTAGAAACATTTTACCTTACCGCTGGTGCCGCAAGGTTTTTTGCGATGTATCGTCAATATCACGAGCATACATTTCAATTCTTCTGTGTTGTGCCAATTTGCTCTCTAAATGCTTCGATATTTATCCTTACGACGAATATCCTGCACCGTCCGCTGTATGTATGTATTGGTTTGTTTGTTTTTTCCTCTTCTTGTGTCGTTGCGTTTTTTGCTTACTTTGTATACATACATTTTTTTTTTTATTTCTCTTCCCAATCACTAGCTTCCATTGTGTTTTTTTTGCTCTTCCCATTTAAAGTCGTATAAAATACTTTACAACACTTTGTAGTTTTTTTTGCCCAACTTGCAATTTCCACTACGTAAAATGACTGTTCTCAACTTACTGTTGTAGCTTTTTTTCTATACTAAGACATTTACTGAATGCACAAGAAATTTGCACACAATACACAATCCATCCTTTGAGCTACTTACGATCTGCTGCTGTTGCTGCTGCTGCTGTGCTCACAGAATAAATAGACGTTCAGTTTCATGGGTAAACTGCAATTCATTAAATCCTGGTAATTTGTTTTTTCTTTTCTTTATCTCTCAGCATTTATGAATTGGCCTATTGATACGGAGATATGCCAGACCTTCATCCGGACGTGTGTGTGTGTGTGTGACTGTATATGTGTTGTGAGAAATCGGTTGCGCTTACGAATAACAACGATGGTACAATTTTAACTTCATGTAATAGATGCTTGGTTTTGTTTCTAGTTTTCTTACGAGTTTCATTTATGAGCACATTGAGTTTATCTAAACGCGATAAAGATGGCATGATGGAGCTAACGAAACGCTTTCTCGCTGGCCTATTTTCACATCGCGTCCTCGGCCCGACCATATTGGAGGAATAGTAGGCAAATAATGATAAAAACAAAACTACACAGGTATGTTACAAAATCCATTTACATCGCTTATTCGCCCAACATATGACAGGAGATGTGACATGGTTGTTTAATCGCTAACATTACGCTACGCGCTGGTGTTGCGTTCACCGCCCGCCAGCATTTCTCATTAATTATTGCAATATTACACAGCGGCATTACATCAGTTGTATTGTGCCTGTCGGTACGTTTTTTTGCGTTCAACAACAAACGTCCTTCTTTCTACATCCGTCTTCGGTATTTTTTTTGTTTACCACTGAACAATTTTACAATTTTAGATAGACACGTTCATTCACATTACGCCATTACGTTCTAAATTCCCTACGACAAAGTCAAGCAGTCTCTAAATGGTTATCTAAAAATTCGGCCTAATGTTTCCCCTTTAAACTGGGAACGGTTGAGTGAATGGATTGCCGCTGGATGTGATTTCCCCAGCGGGGTAAAGTTTTATAGATTTACAGACGTATCGTTAAAAATAAATAATTCCAATCATGTCGACACCTGTCAACTATTTCTACAATTGTGGTTTACCTTTATTTGCGCCTCAGTAGCGATGGATGTGAAACAAAACATTTCATTGTTTTCTTTTTATACAATACACACTTCGTGTGGTGGTGAAACGGGACACAATTCAGACAGTCTTGCTGAAGGTGTAATTCATCCAACTGCAGACTACCGTCATCTTTTCCGTCCACTCCACAACACATAGGCTCAAAAGCTTCCAAAGGATAGAAGGATTCTTGACGGTAAATGCAAACGCGTTGTCTCAAAAGCTTTCTGTTGTGCGAAATTTGACATCACGCATTCGATTAATCGTTAACGATTCTTATTTTTGCTGATTTTGCTGTAAAGACTAGTTTTAACTCTGCTTACTTTCTGCTGAAGCATAACCAACAGCACGCATACAGTAAAGGGATCGCTCGCGCACGCAATCTAATGCGACACCATAATGATATGCGCCGTATGAGTAGTAATAGTAGTTGTGTGAAATGTTTTGTCTCACTCAAATTATTTTTTTATCACAAAATCAAACAGGCTATGCAAGCAAATTAAAAACACATATTTATCCACGGAAAATTTGCACTCATTTCAATTTGGAATGAGGAACCGTGGAGCGGCGCAGTACCGTCTAATGGTATGGTATACACTCGATCTCGTTTGCAATACTGACACAACTGGAGGCAAACGAAAAGTGCACACCGTCCACACCAAAAGCGAACATTACGAAAGAAATCTTAACGCAAGAAATACAAACAGTTAGCTACTACTATAGTATACACAATCTCCACAATGCGTCACACACAACCTGCTGGATATGGGACACGCTAACCCATTTAATCACCACGCGACCGACTGACCGCTGCCCAGCTGCGTGGCCGTAAAAGACGCGATGCACCCGCAGTACTGCCGCTGGTGTGACCATGACCGGTACCGGGTGTTGTTGACGGGAACGACGTATTCACTGGCGGTTCACAACCAGCGGAACGCGGTAAGGGTGGCAGTTTAGAGACGGTTGCGTTACAACCCATTGGCAGCAGTGGTCCGAAAGTGATGATACCGGTGCGGGTCGAATGGGTGGAAGTTGAGGAGCCTAAAAACGCTGGTGATGGTGTCGCTGGTGATGTTGGAGTGGGTATTAGCTCCGTCAAAACGGAGGATGAAACTGACTAGGTTAGCATTTCGGCCGGAGCCAACGGTGCACCGACCAGCGCTATCGGGAAGTTCTTAATGTGCGTCTGCCACTGGGAAGATAGTTGGAAAAATTTCACACCCGTCCACTCCGTACCGTCGATGTACACTGGTAACGATTGGGATTTCAAGGAAAGACAAAGAAAGGGAAAGTTAGTAACCGATAACCACTAACAAGCGCAAAACAAAGCAATGTACCTCGCAACGGAACTGGATGCGATTGTTTCGGCGAACAAATTAAACGGGCGACTCCTTCCACACATTGTTCCTTCTCAGCATCTCGATCTTTTTCCTTCTTCTTACCCAATCTCATTACTGCAGAAAAGAAAAACGATGCACAGATTAGATAGATATGAGTTTCTTAAATTTAGCCTGGGAGATACACAAAACACATACTTTTCTGTTTTTTCTCCTTGGTAGCAAAACTCAGTGTTAAGCCATTTGTAAACTCTCCAAAGCTAGGAGCTTGCGGAAGTCGCCAAACCTGCCACAACAGACAACCGAAAAGTAAAATCATTGAAGCACCATTAATAAAATATTCCAATCAACCATTCGACAAACGCTGCTCATACCTGCAGATGCCGGAAGGTGCTCTTAATACTGTTTTTCCCCGACGGATCCTGGCCCTTGCCAGGCGGTTTTTCCTTCGGATCAAAGTTTGGCCGAGCCAGCGGCCAATAGTCAACCTGCAGCTCTAGCGATTCCTGCATCTGGGAGGAAGAGGATGATGCTTGCTGCTGCTGTTGCTCTTTTTGCTGCAGCTGGGCAACCGCGACCGGTGTTTGCGATGTTGGCGGTGAAGTGCGACCGCTCTGGGGTGGCGAACTCGACAGCATTCTGTCGGCACTGCCTTGCGAAACGTACGTTAACGATTCATCGAGATCAAGCGACACCTGAGGCCCTTCTAAACAGCCGATT
The DNA here is from genome assembly GCF_943734845.2 of Anopheles funestus. Classification (NCBI taxonomy): domain Eukaryota; kingdom Metazoa; phylum Arthropoda; class Insecta; order Diptera; family Culicidae; genus Anopheles; species Anopheles funestus. Next base: position 23,856,281 of record NC_064598.1, read on the forward strand.
CTAACGTCCTGTGGGTCGTAAATGGAGCGAGCGAATTTTTTGTTAAAGTTTTCATTCATTTGAACATCTACTACCCTTGACGATCTTTGCTACTTACACTAACAAACGGTACAAATATTTGACAAGAGTCTTCATCACGGTAGTTGACCATCGCTTCGGCAATAGGAACTTGCGTGCACGGTCCACCCGATATTAGATAGCGCTGTATCCGGTTTATAAACTCAGCCGATTCGTTCTTCGATTGTGCGCTCTCCAGGTTGGCCGTACGATCACAGATCTGCTGCCAACTCTCCGTACCGAACATGCTCATGTAGCTCGAATCAATCATCCCAATGTAACGAGCGACAGCGCATGATCCTACGTTGTAAATTGTGATCGAGATGGATTAATATTCTGTTCCGTTCTTGCCTTTTTTTCATTGACCACTCACCTAAAGGAACAATGTAAAATCTGATATGATTTACCCAATCGGGTGGCCGAATGCCCAATAATTCTACATAATGGCGCAAAACAGCGCCCTGCAACCAATCGCCTCCGACTAGAACTACTTTCACAGTTGTAGGTGGTTTTGCCGTTGAATTACAGCTGCAAAGTGCAGAGAAAAATAACACAAATATTAACCATGTCTGTTATGCCACGGATACACATTGAGAAATTGGTCTCTTAGCTTACTATTTCTGAATTTTGTTCATAAGCGCCTGCGTTATTGCTTTCACCTCAGCGGTATTGTTGGGTAAAAATGTAGGCCGAAACGTGGACGATATGAGCGAAGCTAAGCGCGGTGTCGGCGATACGGTGCATGCTTCCGGCGGCCCTACGATGGTGACCACCTCCGGTAGCAACGATTCTTCCGTCGTAAATGTACGCTGCAGCTGTTCGAGCAACGATCGCCGCGGCTCAACATTCGTCGGGGACAGACACGTTTCTAGCGGCGAAGGTTTCTGCTGCTGTTGGTGATGTTGCTGTTGCTGCTGCTGCTGGTGCTGATCCATCTGGAAGCTGAGCACTTGTTTCTGCTTTTTGGCACTGTTTGGAGTGCTGCTGCTGGTACGGAACAAGCGATTTTTCTTCTCCACCGCCGTTTCCTTCTCCTTCGGTGGACTGCCAGTATTCTGCGGATCCGAACTGAGTGCTTCCGGGTCCGTATTGCCAGCACCACCCTCATTGCCGGAACTATCATTTTTCCAGTCCCCGGATCGGTCTGGGGAAGAATATGAAACACCCAATTGTTAGCCATTCGATAGTGTCTCGCCTTATGTACAGATTGACGAAGGAAATTTTTTAAATGCTACAATTGAAGTTTTAAAAGAAAGTCGTGAAATCAGTGAGAGTGATATCGAACGAATCGTTATAGCGTAAGAAAATTTGAAAGGAAGAAAATGTGACAAAAAGAGTACAAAACCTATAATCATAATAAACGGCAGGTTTTAAACGTTTTCGAGCTAAAACGAGCAAATCAAGGCACAGGTTATCATTAGCAGTAGTCGATTAATTAACTTCAAACAAAAAGAGAAATAACATAACATCAACACTAAACTTATGCCGCGAGAAAACCATGAATTGGTAAATGATGCAGTAGATGCTTTGCCCTTGCGAGCATGAAAAAGTACTTGCTGTCAGTGTGTGTGTGTGTGTCTATGTGTGTGAAAGAAAACAAATACATGGTGAAACGTTTATGCAGCATTAGCTCAAGAACATAATTCACGCGACTGGGAACAATCCGTGTAACAGTGTAAGGATGCATCTACGCACGAACAAACCCGGTGCGGTAAGTTGACGGAAGTACAGAGGTGATTGTGCACAACGGGTGTAAAATAGAATAAAGAAGTAAAGGAGAGCACAGTGAAGGGTAGAAATAGAGTGTGTATAAAGACGATAGAAAGAGTACGTGAACCACAACGATTGTTTTTTTTTTTGGTTGTTGTTGAAAGCTACAAACCTTGGATGTTACTGTAATTGCTAGTCTGATTGTTATTAATACTGTTGCCGTTCATACTATTAATAAGATTATTGGCAATTGTTATTGAATTGCTTTTCTTTTCGGCGAGCGAGTCACGCTTCTCTAAATTGGGTTTCTTTTCTGGCATAAAATCTGAAAGGAACGTAAAAGATAATGAAAGAAAACAAATAAAACAAATCGAAAGAACAAACTTAAACGGCTAGTAAGCATATTTGGCCAACACCGAAACCACCTTATCTTAACCGGGTATATTTCGAACAAACAAGATGGGGTTGCGCGAGATGGATTGATGAAACGAAACACACAACAAAAACAAAAATGACACAAACCGTAAGAAACACATAAGCCATGCAATAAACACGTCATGTTGCAGCAGTAATGGAGTTTAAATTAATTGAAATCCATTTCAGGATATGGCTATGGACATGAGAACACAATATTCTAATCTAAAATATCAGTTTAGAATAGATTCTGAGCGCAGAAATCAAAGTTAAATGTACGACAATAGCGAAAGGGTGTAGCTACATCAAAATAAACAACAAATAAATACCCTTTCTACATAAAACTTTTAAAGGAAGCAGTAAAATGTTTGCGTGAAAAGGAAAAAATTGATATGAAAAGTATCACTAAAATGATCATTACTGTCCGATCCGTCAGCTAGCAATAATAGATTGGTACTAGTTTAAGTATGAAGCAAATTATGGCAGCAAATACAAGCGATATTTAGCCCAGGATGCGACTAAGTCTAACAAGAACACACCACGCGAATCATGATGTTGCTTGTAAGCGAAAGAACCAAAATCATTAATAGCAGCAAAACAACAGTAAACTAAAACGGATGGGAATCGGATGAAAATGCGCAATAAAAAACATCTTTTTGCTTCAAAACGCACAACAAAATCGGCCACCAGCTAACCGGTACCAGAGTGTGCGGCGAACACAGCAGTGGCAGGATTCGTTTACCTTTGTTACCACTACCCTTCTGCATCGAGCTTAGCTGTATCGAGGAATGCTGCTGCGTGAGGACCGGTTTGCCCGAGTTCTCAAAGAATGGCCTCAACGATGGCTTCGGCGTTGAGCCGATGGAAAGACTATCCATGTCCTGCCCGGAGTCGTCACCTTCGCCGCACGAAAGTGATTCCAGCTCCTGAAACAATGCGTCCAGATCGCGCTTGCCGCGCAGTGCCGGGCCACGTTCCCGCACATCACCTTCCAGCTCTTCCGGTACCTTGAAGCGTTTGAGCAGTGAAATGATGCGTTGTTTGAAGTTTCGTTGCTAAAAAGGCACAACAACAAAAACATTATTTTACAACCAATACCCTTTGCGCATCGACACTGTGGCTCGATGGATGTTTTTAACTTACCCGACTCATTTTCCCTCGTGATTTTTCTTTCCCCATGTTGTCAAAATCACTATCGCTATCGGCCTGGTTCGAGGGCATCATGTTACCATCCTCCTGTTCACCGTCCTGCTCGCCCGATTCGAACTTTTTGTACGAATCGCGCTTACCGGCATAGTTGCGCTTGGCCGCGTATCCCGACAGCCCCTCATCATTCTCATCGCCCGAGCTAAACTCTTGCTCCTCGTCTTCGTCCGAATACTCGTTCACACGATCCGTCACCAGCAGGCTATTGTTGTTCTTGTTATCCTGATCGACCGGGATCGATGTGACCTGGGTGGCGCGCAGCGTTGCTATCGTCAAACCGGCACGGCCCGCCTTACCCGATCCGTTCAGCTCCACCGTCATGTCCATCGACTTCTGCAGCACTGCATCCATCCGGATCACACCTTCGGCGAGCGTTTTGTAACCGAGTATGGTTCGTGTTTTGTACTTTTTGCGGCGTTGCAGTAATATCAGCAATCGGTTACCGTCGCGCTTAATGAAATGGGGATACTGTAAGCTGAAATGCAGATCTAGCTCCGTTTCCAGCAGTGGCGGTGAATTTAGTTGTCCAACACTGGCGAGAGAACCACCACCGGCTGATCCACCGCCACCGATACCGCCGCTGCCGATTGTTCCACTCCCTATGCTGCTGTTGTATCCGCTACTCAATGACTGTGGCACGGGTATTTCGTGTGACCGGAGTGTTCGCTTTGAGCTTTGCATCCGAACCGCCAGTGACAGTGACGTCAGATCGGCCGGCAGGGGAGTGAGCAGGGACAGGCGGGTAATTTTTAACGAGCATAATCTGCAAAAGAAAAATGAAAAAAGAACTCATTTAGTAACACTCATAGAATTTCAAAAAAAAAAAAATACAATAAAATATTATAAACGAAATTCCAAACAATCATAAACGCCACTATTTGTCGTTGTTCATTAAGTGTTTCATAACCATGCCTAGCTATAAAAAAAACGAATCCTGCAGGATAAATCACCACCGTCTAGGTTCATGGTGGAAATGACGAAAAGGATACGGTGTGCTCGATTTTACCGAACAAAAATGTCCCTTCGTCACGTGAAGCTATGGCCCGTTTCGTGACGGATGGGAATCGTGACACATTCACTCTGTGCTGTGTGTCCCTTTGTGCTCTCGTCGCACCGTTTCGTGTGTCTAATGGCCAATCGACGAAATGAAAGTCGATTTAGTGCATAATTTATGAGCACCTAGACAAACAATACCCAACACCACACGGACACACTGTGTCACCGTCATGTGTGCATCTGTGTTCGGTTGGTGATATCGTGTTGGAATAACGATTCGTATGTTTAGACGACATTTGTGATACGGATAAGATAGCGATAAAATTATTCGTTAATCCAGTTTTCCGACGGGGGTAGATAAAATATGCCGATAACTAATTGTTCATCATTCATTAATGCTTTTTTTTTTGGTTAAGGATTAATATTGTCTATTGTTTCCTGACGGATTTCAGGTGAAATTATCATTTATCTACCCACAGAATTCTGCCAGTGTTTCGTCCTTAATGGCAAAAACATTCAACGTACAACTGGACCACAAGATGTGTACGTGACAAATTGTAATACCTTCGATACAGCTAGTTTCCAGCCATGTTCTTGTTCTCCTTAGTCCTTAGTGAATTAACTCTCACAGAACACACCTTCTTCGCATTACGAAACTGAACCCTAACAGACCCACGTTCTGTATCGAACTTTTTCCCAAATTCGCACAACAACGAAAGGTCACCGAAAGTTCCGAATCCCTTTTATCTTTACCTCATCAGTTTATCGTTATATACCTGCTGATAACATGGACATGATACACCCAAAATCTACCTTTTTTCCTATTTAAGCTAGAACATCGCCACCCGTTTACGTTCACGTGGCGTGCCCCTTCTGCATCTTCTGCAGGTCCCTGCACTGCCGATGGACATTTAGCAGTAAGGGAAAAAAGAAGCATATACACACAACAAATCACGTCCGTAAGCTCTTTGTTCGGGACGGACCATGTCAAGTGTTGCAGCAAGGGTACGTGACGTAGCCGGTGGCCGCAAGGCTGGTAAACGTTGCACACGACACCTTTTTTTTCGTATTATACATTTCCTCCGCACAATTTCTTTGGTGCAACCGGACGACACGGTACCGCCAGCGGAAGTGGTATAATGTAAATTGCTTCACCATGGCTGCATCAGGAACGAGGCGCAAGAAAATTACATTAAATGCACACCATTGTTGACAAGCTCAGCTGGCAGCTTGAATATTAATTACACATCATGAGCTATTTGCGTTTCCACCGCAATGTAGAGATATTATCAGTTTGAATATAATTGTTAATATCCTGATCAGTACAAAGGGAAGTAATTCTTAAATTATTTTCGAGTGAAATTAAGGACTTTTCTTAGAATGTTTCGGATTACTCAAATTACCTCTCTCACATAAGTCTTGGTGCTTTTTAACGACATATATTTCTTAGTATTTCCTAGTTTCTCCAAAAAAACTGGGGAATTCTTATTCCAAAGCTAATATTATATACACCTTTCTCGAGGTTAATTCTTGAAGAAAACAAACGAAATGATTCTTCAAATTGATCAAACTAAAATATTTAGTTTCGTGCACACAACTCATTCAAATTCCAATATCCTGGAGCTGAGCAGTATGGAATTCTAGTACCTCTGCGTCGCACTTACAATCCGTAGAGGAAAAAAAAACTAAACAAACAAAATTTGTGTTACGTATGAAGGCAACCAGGCCTCCAGGTCGATGAGAGTTTCTCGCTTAGTGAACAATTATTTCTACTAACCCACTACTTTCACCCTTGCTAACACGCGTCTACCCTTATTAGTTGCTATAGCTTACCCCCTTCTTACAGTCACACCTGTCCGTCTCGACCTGTCAGTAACCGGTGCACGAAGCGTACGTCCTGCTCTTCTGCCAAATTAACCAATGAGCCACTAAAATTACTGCCGCCGCTACCATCCCCATTCACCACATCCGACCGTGACGTGTTTGTCATCCTTAAATAATCTGGCACCGTTTCCGAGTGATGTTGTTTTGTGCGGTTGAGGCGTCAGACTGAACGCAAAAGCAATGCTTCCGAAACGTAAGCAAATTAATTGTCCGCAGTAAACTTAATTACACCAAATCATTGCGCAAACACGAAACCACATTCGTCCACACTCGCACACACCACAATATACACACACACATATACATTGACATGTTCATTAGTGTGATGCTATTTGGCCTTTGCCAAATACTTGCCACGAGCTACTGTTTGGTGGGGCCAAACAAAAGGTGTATTTATGCTATGCTACTTTCGCATCCTCCTCTTATAGATGGTCTGTATTTACTTATACAAGTAAGTGTACAAATTTAACTTTTGTTTGAATAGCGGTTTGTTTGTTTGAGTTGTTTCTGTTTGATTTTTTTTTCTATAATGTAAATTTATCTCCTACAGCAATGGACTGTTTAAATGTTCGATTTATCTTGACGGTTGACATAATAAGCATTTGAGTCGTGAGATGAAAATAAAGTCACATTTCGATGGTGGCCGTAGTAGCGTCACGAGACAAACACTTACTGCCCACCCCTTTAGCACCCAACCTCCACGGTATTTGCCGGGTTGGTTGTTGTTTATTGTGGTACCGATTTATTTCTGCACTTTCACACATGGCCAAGATAAACGACGCCTCCAACAAGAATAGCATTTAAGGTCGGCAACATTGTGAAAGGGCAACATTTCGAGCGCAATAAGAAACAGGTGTGCCAGAGCAAACGTATCAGACAGGAACATTATTTACATTGCAACGCTATACTACAAACGTTAGAGAAGTTTACAAGCAACTCTAGCTGAAACATTTCAATCTGTCGGTTCTCTTTGTTCTCTTCTTGTGTTCTCTCTGAAGGATTATTTTCTTAGAATTCTGGGATTGCTAGCGTATGCATCAACGCCATCACTCCAGTTAGATTTAGGTCTTCTACACCAGACCACTGTCCGATGGTTAAACAAATTTGTACGAAATGGATCGTTCGGTGTCATTCTAATGACGTAACCAACGAACCGTTGCCGATAGATCAGGTCATCGAACTCGTATTTTGAATCCACTCCAAGGAGTAGATATCCTGCATTATAGCAATTTCCTTCCAATATCTACGAGATCTTTTAAAGCTTTACAAGAGTCTATGTCGCCGAGCCGTATTTGAGTAATGGGACTGTTTTAGTTTTATAATTTGAGGAACCAGCTTTGACTTGGTATCATATGTTCTGAAAGAAGAAAACGACCAAGGACTACAGTAACAGTGATCCTGATATCCAAAAGTGATCCTCGACATTTCCATTCCAGAATTACTGATGACTCAAATTACTGAGGATCCTACTGCAAGGTTGAAGAGTAGACAAGCTCAACTTCCTAATGGAAATCCTTGGTGGTAGCAAAAGACACTAAGAGATTCACTCCATCCATTATTACCTTGTATGTGACGTCGGTCATTTATCGACTTATATCCCAGCTAAGCTTGGACAGAGTTATATGGATAGAGGGATAGAGTTAATGCCACTGTATAAGACCTTGAAATCAATCATAAGATAAAGGTGTCTGTCCCATACTGAAGAGCCAAAAAAAAACATGTTCAACAAAGTGTAAAATTTGTGCACTTATCGTTCGCACTCTACTGCGTTTCCGTCAAGGTACATGGGTTCTAACTACCAACCTGCCAAAAAATGCCCGTTTGACGGATGTGAAGATCACCGCTATATTATGCCCGACCTTGCCCCAAAAATTCTTCCCGTTTCAACCGTACCCGAACCAAACGTGCCCACCTTCAACCCGTGTAACCTTTACACCAACAAAGCAACATTGCATCTTTACCAATGCAAAAGGAGCAACACCCCGGCTTTACGGTGCACCGGGTGTTGTTTCCGTGCCGTACGCGAGGCGTTAACGTTGGCGAGATATTTTTAACTCATAATGTCCCCGAACGGGAACCCTGGCACGATGTGTTCCTGTGCAGCTGCCGGTGTTTCATTGGTGCGTAGTGTGCGAACGTAGTTAGAAACGGTAACATTCTGCGGTCCTTGGCTTGAAAGAATGTTGACACGACGCGTTCAAAAAACCGGCACCACCGGCAGTGAAAATCATGCCCCAGCATCATGCGAGTCAAGAAATCTCAAGGAGATGTAAACAAAACGCACGGTCTCCTGTGCGTCTGCGTACGTGAATGATGAGCTATTTACGTTGCAGCAGCGACGTAACGTACGTGGCCACTTGGTGCTTTTGTATGGGGAATTGGACGTTATTCTACCCTGCCCAATTCAAATTACTACCTATAATCATGCGCCCCGGTTCACCACATGGATACAAGTATAGACCATTTTTCTGTTCACGTCCGTCAATCAATCAAATGTGTCGTTTCGAATAAGACCATACAAATTGTGTGGTTTGGTCGGTATTTTTCAGCGTAATCGCAATCGTTATTATGCATGCAAACCACACGGCTACGTATTTATGGTTATCTTTATCGATTATCAATTGATTTAGACGCGAAACGCGTCTCACCTTCATGCTGGGGACCATTATGTGGCACGTGCCTTGTGTAGCTTTCTCAAGCGACCAGAACCAAATCTGGACGATCTGTTACGAACACACTTTTTTCGTATTTGTCAGCAAACCAAAAAAAACAACAACGTTTGCTCCATATTAAAATGCTAATGCGCACGTCTCTATGTGATTGAATGCGGAAACGAGTGATTGATAGTAATTATTGCGCACTTAGCAGAACACCAGATAAACACAAAACGCATCATAAAAAATGCCCTTCCAAAAGACATTGTAATGCCTCGTTTTGCTAGGCCAATCGAACTAAGAAGTATTACCTACCTAAGTACAGTCGGGGGTGGCGAAATTGTTGAAAAATATACAATGTTTTAAAAGAATGCTGTGACAATACCACAGTTTTACATTTTGTGCTATAATGACTTTAAGCTGAGTTATTTCCCATCTTCTCTCTATATCCCAATGATGCATAAATAGCGCTTACATCTTCACAATAATGGTCCTACTACAAAATCGAAATGCCTCGAGAGACGAAACCCAACAACAGCAAAAAAAACCCTCCATAAATCAGGTCTTTTCAGATAAAAACCTTCCACAGTATGCAAGCGCAAGGTCATGGCAGAACAATCGGAAAGTTAAGTTTACAATTTACCCGCACCGGAGAGACAAACTGCTGCTACGGTCCCGTGAAGCGTTTTGCACAGAGACAGGGCGCCGAACTGAGCACAAGCAGCGGCAGGGGCGCAGTTGTTGATGAATAATTTATTCATCCTGCAAGCTGAAGTTCATTTCCGTACGGAATTCCCTGCCACAAACACCCAGCGTGGTACTGCCGGCCTGGCCCAGCCCTTGTTGGCAGGAGGAAGACAACAAGGAAATTCGTGCGGCGTAACCACTTTAGCGAATCTGTCAAAACGGGTCAAAAAACACGACCATTACGGACATCGTTAGCACCAAACACGGAGAAGACGCAGTGTCACAGTTCGGATGCATGTACAACTCATTCAGTTAACTCACCGAAACAGATCACCCTCGATGTGAAGTGTTGGGTGGAAACGAAAAAAAAAAAACATTGCCACACCTTCCTCACAAACATCTGAGAGGATAGGCAGAGGAGTTCCATCGCTACCCTTTTTTTTACTTCCCAGACTCATCAATCTATCATTCCTATTCCGTACGTAAATCAGTGAGATGATTCTGGATGAGCGCGATTATCCGGTTGCCCTTCGACTAGGTCTAACCCGCCGTCCCAATCGGGCATGGAAACACACAAAAAACGCGGATACAGAACAGATTGCCCACCCGGCTAACCTTCAGCGGCCATCAGAGTACGGACGCGCACAAACATTCAAGTCCGCCGCGAGAGAGGAAGTATTTATGAACTCATTCATCATTCTAGCGCACACACAGATACCTTTTGCGCCCAATTTCGACGTATCCCGCCGAGGGACGGGCAATTGACCAAAACCCATCCCAGCCGACACCACACCGCCACAGCCACCGAATTCTTCACCAACGACAGAATACTTTACAGTTCTCTGCTCCACTTTATCCAAAGCAATGTCCCAAGGCATCTCTCGGCCCCGAAGGCCGTAGAACAGATCGTAGAAAACCAGAGTCCAACAGCTACAAAAAGTAGGACAGCAGTAGATTGGGTGTGTTGCCTCATTGCTATTCCACCACGCTCACAGCTAATCATTCAATCTCAATCATCGAGCGGTTCGCTTCCCCTTTACCTTTCCTACGTACTCTTCGAATTTCCTCTGGCTTCCAATCTTAGACATCCTTTACCGTTGGGCCCGTTTGTCTGATCGAAAAGTGTTTTGCAAAGAATCGCACAAGGTTTTTATGGTCTCTTCTGTCCGGCATCTCTTCAAACCGGCATAATCAAGGCCAGGGCATTATGTTTGCAATGCAAAGATACATTCCGTACCAGCATACCATTTCCCACACACAGTAGATGTTTTGTTGTTGTGTAATAAATAATACATTTAATATTACGAGCTGTTACGCATTTGCAAAACCGATCGATGCATGTATCTCCTTTTTTTTGTTATTATGATTTGAGATTTTTCTCGCCCCCTTCTATTACAACTGCGCTGCTGTTCATCGACACTATCGGGAACCCTACAGGTCGGTTTGTGATAATTTCAACTCACTCGACCCAATCTCTACCCTGCCAGCAACATGCAAGTGAAAGCATCCGAATGTGTATCGTGCGCTTGGGCCGCGTATGGGCCCCATTCATTTCCCCATCCACAAAACCCCCGCAGCCACCACACACTTACGCTAGAGAAGATGATACGCTCAGGGAAACATGGCATCCGTTCACTTAATAATAAAAAAATCGATTACAGCATCAGCATGTTCGAAGGCGCTTGGGTGAATGGAAGCGTGCCCAGATAGTGGAAAGGCACCGTGGAAGAAAAGTGAAAATTGCAAGGCACCATTTCCCAGCGCATGCCAAAATGGGCACAGTTGCAGCCAATGCCCTAAAGGTGGGATGTCGAATCGAAGGCATTGTAATGGAAGACTCTCTGCTCTTTAGATAGAGGTTTCGGGGTGTTGTTGTTTTTTTTTTTCGGGTGCGCCTTCTTATCTCACATGCAGCGCAGCTACTATCACTTGTTCACTTCCTCAAACCGTGTTATGTCGAAATGGAAAAAGACTGACGTATTTGTTTGTGTAACACATTCGCTTTGTTTGCCGCAGATGGGTACGGTTATCTGCTGTTCGCCTTATATCGTGTCTCGTCTAACTGGAGCGGCACGTGCGTATAGTGCTTTTGCTGGAGTATGACTTAAGTCACCGTGTCGTATCGACTAGAACGTGTTATATAGCATACCATTGTCTTCCAGTCTTCTCCAGAAACCATCTTTTGGAGGATGCTAACCGAACCGAGATCGATCAGACGACGGGTTATGCACCACATGCACCAGCAGCAATCTCATCAATTCTCCTGCCCACCCATACAATGTTTCATCGTTCTACCAACTTTTTTCCTGGTGTTTTTTCGTCGAACGCACCTGTCCTTCAGGGCCCACTGCATCTTCCCTTTCGCTGAAACGTTCCCGTAGGCTGCACACAATGATTAATTGGTTTGTCTGGGAATGGATATACTTCATTCCCAGCCGTTAATGCATGAAAAAAACTCCTCCAAAAACATCACCCTCTGGGGTGCGTTCGAAGGAATCGGATAGTGGATAATTTATGAATTCAAATGTCACTACCCATCGGAGCTAGTTTTGGAGCGTTGAACTTTTACCAGTTTTAGCTCCATCGAGAAAATGCATGTAAATCAAGCGATCAGAGCAATAGCCGAATGACACTGCTAGAACGAGTACTTCGCACCATATTCAAGGGAAAGCAACTCCCCAAAAAGGCGTGTTAGCGAGAGTGACAACGAGAATTCAATATTATATGTTATTCTTACATAAACAACTCAACTTAACAACTCGGACACCGTTTTTGCTACATTCGTTTCATTACTGGACGGGCGTCTATCGATCGGAACACCCGAATGTGACAGACGAAGATTAAACGATGGCGACCTGTCACGTTGGCCAAATCATTAATCGCTTCATCGAACTGATGTCACACTTCCTCCCCCAAAAAGGGATACAAGGATGTTTGTTCCACAGGTCCACCAGATAGCACAGTCGAATCGCCGGAACAGACCATTCTTCACTCGCTTTATGACAGAGGGCGTATGTTCAAGTATTTTCTCACTATTTATTTATTTTCATTCACCAACAGTGGGCAATGTGTAGCATCAGAACGAACTGGAGAGTTTGGCCGAGATAACCCATATCGGACAAAACCGTAGGAGGCGACCAGGGTCAGACCCATCACGACTGTTGCTTCTGACGATGACGTTGATGGGCAACGACGTGTGTGCGGTTAGCCACTCGTGGAGTGGTTTGTTTGTTGACGCAGAAATACGAGCGCGTGGTTGGCATGCGTATGCAATCGGCGTCCTCACCGCTATTATAGAACATCTTTCTACGCAGCAGCAGTATAGAACGCGTTATGAGCCGTGACGCGTTCGGCGGTTGGATATTAAATTCCCGTGACAAACACAACAACAACATCCGCCCAAGGGCGGAATGCACACGAACAGATCGGCCAGCTGGATGGAGTTTCACTTTCAAGTACGACATCCGCTGGGGAAGAAGAAATGCTCACTACCACACACCATGCAAACACGACACATGTGTGTCGTCATGTGTCATCAATTAGCGAATCATTTAAATCTATCTAAACACGTCCGGTTTGTTTTCGTCTGTTTTGTATAGTTAGGATGATAAATTTGTTTGCCGTCTGGCTATGTCCAACTACCGTCATTTCCAGGTCGTTCCAAAATACGTTTGCTTGGGAATTGTGCGAAATGTATCGTTTTTATTAGTCACCCGTTGGTGTTATCTTTAAGCTTGTTTTTGGGTGTTATGTTTGCGGTTCCATAGAAGGTAAATTAAGCTTTGCACCAAACAACGAAACTCTTACTGAACGATGATAATTCTTTGCAAATGATGAACAAATTAGCACAGAATATCTGAAATAATAACGATACCGCGCATCTTTATTTGTTCACGTGCGAAGAAACGAAAGCATATGAGCGAATAAATGTGCCAAACATTCTGTACCAATGACATCAGACCTAGGCGCAGAAAACGTGTTTTTATTGTTGTGGATTATTTATTTTTTTGGACGACATCAGATCCACGGCGGAAGTTGTCCCAACTGGAAGCCTAAAATGAGTAACATGATTGCAAACATGTGTCTTAGGGTAATATCGCTTTTTTCATGCATAGTGACTCCATATGTTGAATAGATTAAATTCTTTTGCTGAAATATTCTCTTTCTCTTATTGCTTTTGATTTCAACATTCCATATTTAAACCCATGGAGTACATATGAGTATAGAAACATGCCCTATGAAATAACTCTTCTGTTTTTTGGATTGAAATAATAGTTGTAAATAAAATTAGATAAACATTTCAAAACTTTAAAATATTCTTCCACGATTCTCGATTCGAATTAAGATTGATTGAAGATTATAAAACCAAAATGAATCATATAATCATTTGAATTGCACAAAAAGATCAACTACTAAATGAGTTTGATCCGGAACTTTTGCTGCATACATGAATTACAATCGTGACGAATTTCACCAAACCTGGCTGGAAAACAGAAACTATCGCTTCCCACACGGAATATACAACCGGTAGCAGCTACAGTGCCTAACAGTCTGCAAAAAGGCCAGTACCATGTTACGAGTTTAAGGGTTTCGTACACACTTTAGACACCCCCCGGTCGTAACTTTCAACCCACACACAAAATTGCTCACCATCCACACAAACACGCACCAGTTTCAAAAAGATCGCCATCACACGAGCAAGAGGAGCCGCGACTGATCTCTCCCCCCGCCGTGTCTGCAAGGCAAATTTATTCCCAACGCAAACGCATCAACAAACGGCGTTGAGTGCGATCTCAACCCGTGCAAAATCTGTCGTAAATCGAGCAGATCCCAAACACCGGATATCACGACGGTGGCAATTTAGCTCGGCGACTGCAGTACAGTGCAGCCAGTAGTGGTCCGATAACGGTTGTGCGGATGAAATTAACTTTCACCCAGTTAATGTGTTCGTTTTATTACCGCCGTAAGATGTTGCATTCGAATAGGTTTTAATTTTTCGTTTTCGCTTTTCTGTCAATGCCATTTAATTTCGCTGATTCATGTGTGTGATGGCATGGGGAGACTTACAAATTTTCATTGTCACGACCAGTGTCTCATCGGAAATGTGATTTTTACCCGTATTCATCTGATGATTCATCTTATCCGAAATATAACGTGGGAAGATCTCAGATACATTGTGTGCAATCTGCTGCAACACAGATCGCGGGTGAAACACGCGAGCAAGAATTTACATCCATGAGTCAACGCTTCAGCACAAAGAAAAGTTCACAAAGGTTCTGCTCGATTAAAAAAGCGATTTAATCCCACGCATCTTCGTGTACCTTTTTGTCACAGTAATTAAAAACTGATACACCGTTCTTTTCGGAGGGTAATGTCCACTGTACGGAACACTTCACGACCTGCCGAGAAATATTCTCACGCCTAGATCCGTCCACAGCAAACCCCATTAACGAATGGAATGTAAAAGCAATATTTGCTTTTAGCACCCTTCGACCATTTCTCACTTGTTAGACCACTACTCGCGGTAGTGGGAATGCCACCCTCTGAACCCACTGTCCGATGATGAGTTTTCAACCGGCTATTTTCGTCCCACACCCAAGATTCCGACGAAGTTTACCGGTGAAAAAACCCCAAACACTCAACTCGCTAGATGAGTTAGGTCGCAGAATATTCAAAAAACAAAACAAAAAACTGTATCACATCGAACGGATCTTTACGCCAAAAAAAAGTTCAAAGAGTTTTTTTCCTGTTCGTGTTTATTTTTTTGTTTTCTAGCTATCATTATCATCATCAATGCGTTTATTTGGTCGATTAATTTCGTTCCATTAGTATGCTGCTGTTTACGGACTACAAAAGGATAGCGTCGTTTTGCTGATTGGCGCGGCAAGATCGAACGCATATAGTAATGGTGCTAACTATTTAGCGTTACACTCGGTATAAAACACGCCCCTGTTTAACAGCCCATTACAATCATGTCTTACACAGCGTTTGCTGCAACACAGCATGCAGCTCTTGAACGCGCGATATGACGTCGGTGAAACAACGGCGAATACAACCGACCGATTACAACTACATACATCCAAGTACTGGTAATGTAGGTCTTCGGAGGAGGTTTAGGGTCTGATCGATTACCGGGTGGAACCAGTCTGTTGGAAAATCAAAGCTGATAGGGTTGGTTGATAAGAAACCCCCGTTTTGTTGTACATGAAAAGCAAACAGAGAACTAACGTCCATAGCGTGTGACGACCCCGTAGTAAAGATGGTAGCGGCGCCGGTCTCCTATACGACCAGGACCGGTTATCAAATCCCATCCAGACCGAGAACTCCGGTACGAAGGACTCTGATTTGTCCTACTTCCAGGTAAATAAAGGAAAGCCAGCAAATGGCAGGTCAAAGATTCTGTTGCGGTTGTGTAGTTTTGCCGAAAAACAAAAACTCCACAGCGTGTGTAAAGACGTGTTACCAAGACGCCATTTAGTTTGTATGATATTCTTTCAAAAAAGGAGTTTTTTATAGCTCTTTAACTAACTTATAATCAAGAGCCTTTCTTGTGGGATAGGGTCATAGTAATAACACAGCTCGTAGCGGACCATTTTCCCAACCAACCAGCACGTCACGGGTGAAGGAGTACGCTCTTTTGTAAAAAAAAGTGGCCACTCACTGGTTGACTGACTGACAGGTTGCTTGCTGCACCCAGCATATTTACGCCCATCGGCACGGCAGATGAGCAGCTGTACTTGAAGGCGCGAAAACTATGTGAAACAATATACGACAGTAAAAAGGTAAACAATGCTGGCCCGGGAAGTGTGACGGCGTTTCACACAGCCAGCCAGCGAAAAGGTGATGCAACGCTTGTAGGGGAAACCTTTGGCTGGTTGACTGGCCGCCCATGTGTAGACACTGTAGGCAGGAAATGGAACACTGAAGTGGCAATGAATTGGAAGTAAAACAGAAATACCCATCAATAAGTCAATAAGAACAGTACAACACATTGAAGGCACAATAGCATTGGTATGCGCAGCGACCCAAAAAAAACCCTGCAATCGGAAGTAATTTGTCCATACTTACACCGGAACGAACGTTCTATGTTGCCAGTAATAGATCACCGGCCGGCAGGTTTGATTAAAAGGTGCTAGTGAACAGGAAATATTTCACAGCACGGATGTACAGGGTGACGGGAAGAAATTGTTGCATTTCTACATTTTTTTAAAGTTGTTTCATTGATGTTCGATTTGTTTTGTTTGTTAATCTTACTTACTATTATCCATAATTCTCTCAGTCTTGGAGTTCTTTTAAAACAAATTTGATTTTTCCCTCGAAACTTAGCACTTAGCATCCAAAATGTCTTCAATATTGTTAGACAGTTTTAGCTAATGATTCTCGTATTCTACAAGTGAAGTTAAATGTTTGTTGCAAGCCATAAAATGTTTCAGATTCGTTAAAAAATCGAGTTTTACAGGAAACTTTCATGGCAATTTGACAATAAATTGCTTCGTGGGGGCATAATAGAAATAGCAATCAGTATTTAAAAGAATTCTTTCAGAATAATATATCCTGCCTAAGAATATATAACGCCACGGAACGAGAATAAGACGCTGAGAGTTCAAACAATAGGAAATCAAACATTTTCAATAATCTGTAAGTAATGCTAAGAAGATTTAGTTATCAAAATGCAATGCAAAATAACATTTAGTTATTGTTATCAGGCAATAGTTATCAACAAGTAAAATTGATTGTAACTTATTAGCCAACCTGTAAGACTTGTACATAATGCAAATAAACACGATGGAAATAAAAGATTTGGTGTTGCTGCTGTTGTAAGAAACCAATCTCTCGCCAAAGAATGTTACAAAACATTGCAACAAAACAACTGAAAGGTTCAACAAGGATACACCGGTTAAGCTTCATCAGGAAAACCAAAACTCTAATGTACGACCGAACAAAACCGCACCCACGATCGAAACTGATTTGGGTCGAACCCTTTTTTGGGGAAGGAGGGAAAGCTATACCAAGAGCAATAAAAAGGACTCTCAGTAGAAGGCAAAAAAAACCAATAAAAAAATCCATCCATTAGGGGTGCGCTTCCATACTTATCGATCACTTTACTTCATCACAAACTACATGCACTAACGACCAGGCGGGGTAACGCTGGTAAACCAACGACCCAACTTAGTTGGTGACTCATTATTTATGCACAGCACAGACACAGCATATTCCAAATATAGTGCACGGATGGCCGTTCTGTGAGGCAGCGTACAATACAAGAAGTAGAGAGAAAAAAACCCGGCTACAGAGGAAGCCGGCGAAAATAAAAATGTTTTCTCAATAATGCAAAATGATCAGCGTCGGTTAACGAAATTTGTACGTCGGTAAAGTAAATCAAATTGTGGCACGAGCGCAACCGACACTTTTACACCCTGTGCGGTCTGAATTGCCAATGAGAGTTAAGATGATTACAAATTATCTGGAACCATTTGGCGCACGAATGGTTTCGTTAATCAATTTATGAATCATTTCATTCAAAAAGTGTACTTGATAAAAATCGTTCGGTTTTATTTCTGCTACATATTTAAGTACGTTTTAAGGTGAAGTTTTTACAACATTCTCAGTGTACCGTTTCACCAACATGATACGTGACTACCACCAGACGGTGAAAGTAATAGCAGAGAGCAGGGTCATGGGCAACATATCCACAACAAGATGTTTCAACTGTGGTGCTGTTGACGTACTAAACGTACACGCATTTTATTTTATATCGTAAAGATTAAACAAGAAACTTGCCCACCAGCGCCTATGTGGGCCACAAACACACTCCGCTTGGTTTTTGGGGTACACAAAACCAAAACATTGTAAAAACCATACACGCACAATAGCACTACGAGTGTTTACCGGGTGTTGTTTACTGCCTCATATGATAACATGTTTTCCGGAGGACAAAACAAAAACGGCGAAAAACATTGGCAACGAAGGCTTTCGCATTTTCTGTCCTTCGGTTCCAACAGCGCAAATCAATATCGCTTCTCCATCTCGACGACCATGACAAGGTGCAAGGTGCAGACGTAATGACAGAACCACATTCCAGGCACGATTGAAATATTTATACATTTTGCTTCTCACATTGCCGTATTCATAAACTACAGTGCGAGCATAAAGAGACGGTGAGGTGACGGTGACGGAGAACGTCTTACGTCTTACATGTACGAGACTCTGGCGACATGGAGAGAACTTACATTACCCATCGTTCACTTCCTGTAACATCCCGTACGACACACCTCACACACGGATGGGTTGTGCTCTCTTCTACGACAAAACTACATATTTATAGCTTTGTTTTGTGGCAAATTTGTTCTGCCAGTACCGGTGACGTTTTGTGGCTGGACACGCGTGTACTCGCAATGCCGTCGACCAGGACGAAAGATGACTCGCACAAACACCACAACGAAAAAGGAGGGAACGACACATACCACCCATAACATGACCACGACATGAAAGCAAACGGTAGCACTTGCCTCATTGGACTATTTTCGAATGGAAGTAATATGCTATGTTCGTTTTTTTTTGCAACTTTTATTGCAAATTCTTTGCACATGAAGCAAACCGTCTCCCCCCAGCATTGGGTTACCAATGACCTGGCCATCGGGTTCTAGATGGTCGGTTTAATAACTTTCTATTCACAGTGACATTCTTCCGGCTGACGGTTCCGTATGTCCATGGCGCATACGGACCCCTTTTTCGCTTGGCTAAACGTGAAGCCATATACACAACTACGGTTGAACTTTTTTGTTTTGTGAAGGAAAAAGGGGATTTCCCACTTCTTCACTTGTTTGGGTTTTAAAAAAGGAAGACCATTAAACTTCATGAATACTGATATGGCTACTATAGGAAAGAAGAGACTTGCAGATAAAGTTCTCAAAATGCTAGCATTTTTACCAATCCTATCTAATCTCAATCCCTCGTCCACTTGTCAGAGAACTCGTACAAAATCCATTTTTAAGTCTGCATATCATTTTCACAGGATCAAATTTTTAAATGAATTTTTAAGAGTATTTCTTCTTCTAACGTAACTCAGGATCTCATCTCAAAATGTAAAGAATTCATTGTATAAATTGGAAATGTAAAATCTATCACCAAGAAATTCCTGGAACTCAATATTCTTCAGGTATACTAAATCAAACATCAACTTTTAAGCTACACATAAAACTGCACAAGACTTTTTGTAAAAAGTTTTCCAAAGGAAACATTCAACCATTGAAAATCGACAAACATTGCTAACCTTGTATGGTAAATCCATTCTACAGAGTTCGGTTTCCACCTGTGCAAGTTTACACGTAACGCCGCACGTTTTGGTGGTTAGCGATTTCTGACGCCAGCAAACAATTAGAAACTCATTCAGTGGCAAATTGCATCAGACACGCGCGTCGTCTACATGAAACCAGAAAACTCGGTGCTGCAGCTTAGAATACAGCACCTAGACCCGGTAACAGCCGAGCAAGAATACGCCAACATGAAACCCATCGCAAAACGGCAACACACACCACATATTCCCATTTTCGTTAATGAAACCTGTAGCTGAGCGAATAATAGGAAATATCTAGGGTAGATGGTGGTACAAAGCCCGGAGAGGAAGTGGGTTTTCTGTACCGCGCAACGGTGGTTTCGGTTTGCAACAAGAGACCCAACACCGAACGCGGCAGTGTGTAGAGTGCGGACCGTAAATAATTCAACGAGCGCACCACGCCTGCACTTGGGCGCTTCTGCTACTACTCCATGCAACTTCCACCTATCGACGAAGAAGAAGTTGAATGTTGGGGAGGGCAAATTGCTGGTCTAAGTAAA
This sequence comes from Anopheles funestus, assembly GCF_943734845.2. Lineage (NCBI taxonomy): Eukaryota > Metazoa > Arthropoda > Insecta > Diptera > Culicidae > Anopheles > Anopheles funestus. The sequence continues at coordinate 23,876,725 of NC_064598.1, forward strand.
ATTAGAACATACTGCCGGTACCTATCGCCCACACCGCCCGGCCGGATCCTTAGCGTCTGTTCCTTGGCGTCTTAAAAGCGGAAGCAAATCTTTGGTGGGCGATCCGGGGCCGTAGGCGAACGGGGCTCACACAATGAAGCCAGTTCGTGCACACGCACGAATACACCACGCATAACGCCAAGGCAAGGAAAACGTATGACGTGTGTGCAAACTTCACATCCCGGAAATAGACGACTGGAGCTTGGGCTTTGTTGAGTTGCACGATATCAACCGGTAAGGATCCACCGGTAGCTACAGTTCGATCCAACAATTGTGCAGCCTTTTACCCGTGCGTTGTCCTTCAGGCTTCACGCAACCATGAAACTGAAACGGAATAGAATGCTAAAGTTCTAATAGCTATCACGCCGTAAGTTGTCTTACATACTTTATACCGGCGCACACTTCTCTGAGGTTCTTCCTGCGATGGGGTAAAGTATCGGCCCCACCAGAATGGCATCGACGTAACGGGCATATTTGTTTACATGTTTACAATTCCTCAGCTGCAGCGTGTCGAAGCGATCGGTTCTCGGCTGGAAAAAAAAACACTCACCTTTACACGCGGCGTCGCACTACCCCAAGGTCTACCACCGGCCATCGTCACCGTTGTCGTGGCAAACGCTTCAAACGTCTGTCTAACAGCAACGAGAAGCGTCTATAAATTCCATCCGCCGATACTACGAAAACAATCGAACACGAAGCAAACAACAAGTAGGATCTCCGGTGCCGGTTTACCAGTAATACACCGGCGTGCGTTGTTTGTGTTATGAAATTTGAGGTTTTTTTGCGGGACATGCACGGGCATCGGTTTAAAACTAAAACAAACAACAATTCATTACCTTCAAACTGAGGATCGTCTTACCGAGGTCCAATGTAAGCAAAAACCCTCCCCACGGTCCTTTAGTACACTACCACAGTACCGTTTGCGACGAGATGTTGCCGTACCGCGTTAATGCACCGAACCGGAACGGTAAACGACGACTCAGTGTTTTAAGACGATCCGCCAAAGTGTAACGGTGGCGCATCGTCGAACAAAGCAAACCTATCAAGACGTCTTCGTAGTTTCCGGCCGTCGGTCGAACCATCGATCAGGTCTCTCGGACAGAATATCGCCGACGGGCATTTTGCTGGCTAACAAAGAATTCAACTAACGTGTCCAAGTCATTCTGTACAAAGTCTAAAGACAAAATGAATACATCAGAATGGGAAGTGTTCTCTTATTATACCTTAATGAGGAAAGTAAGCCAATATTGCTTGTTCTCTCTCTCTCTCTTTCTCTCGGGGTTTTCTGTAATGGATATGAAAAACGAAATGAAAAACCACTTCTACTCCATCACTCCTAATTTCGACTCGAGCGGTAAACATGTTTGGAATTTTTACCCATCCTTCAAATCACTACCTTCGCTTACCCTTCGATGAACTAATGCTACGAATCCCTTATTTGGTTACCGACACAGTAACAATGTCGGCCACTTGATGCGATGATGTGCAAAAGATGTTCAGGAAGAACACGCTCTCCAATCATGGAAATGACCGGTAAGAATCTTTATTTCCTTCTATACGAATAAGTAGTGATCAAAATTGGAAATTCTCGGATCACTGCATCCGATCGAAAACCACTGGACCGAGAACAATTTCCTGTACACAGACAAACAACCAAGGTGTAGATATCTTGTAGTTCGCTAGTAAACACTTCACAGATAAAGTAAAGAATAGGTCATACTCATTGTTTCATTGCTGAAGTACAACTTTCCTGTCGCGCGTACTGTCAGAGTCAACAGAAAATAATAACACAACGCACCCAACAGCAGGAGTAGTATTGTTTATCACCAGAGCTCGTATCTAAAGCTAACCTAGATGATAAGATTAGCGATCGGTTACCTTTCTTTTGTTTTCTTTCTTTAGGGACGCTTTGTTTTTAGTAGGGCCAAGGTCGTCACCGCCAAGGGAAATGCATTTTATGTTTGTCTAACTGTGGGAAAACCCACTCCATGACTTCGTGGTCAATGTATTAGCGACAGAAAACGAAGTACAAAGGTGAGAATTTTGCCAACAGCCAAGATTTATACATCAGATATGTAGATCTCGAACTTTACTCCACACTATTGCATAAGGGTTGTGCGCAATACCTCCAAAGCATCATAATGATCTTCAACAAAACCGGAAACTTCCGGCACTGCTTCCGTGTAGCAGAAGACGACCTTACAATTCATGCAAAACCGGTTCCACAAAAAAGCACAGACGAGATGTCGGTAAGTTTGGAGATACATCAGTGAGAAGGTCGTAACGAACGCCACCTTCAGCATTGAACGCGATCATTGTTCCAATTTTGCGAGTTTTGGTAACAACGACAGGGTGTTGCAGGTGAACTTAGAGCTATGAATAAAATGCTGAGCTACAAAACTAAGGAAGACCGCAGAGTAGTCGCGTGCCACCACATGCTTGTTGTCCATTTCAATCAGTGGGAGAGTTGAGATCAGTGATTGACACGGAAGGCCAAGGTGACCAATTATTGACATGTAGCACTTATTTTTGTTTGTTGGCGAGTGAATTTAGAATAGAATGAAGTACACCAAAGACCAATATTGGCAGCTTATTGGACGTTAGTTGTCCAATATGAGAAGGTGGCTATTGTAAACCGTCTTTGCTTGGCAAACAAACAAAGCGCTAAAGTAAAACTTTTTTTTCTCATCTATCCAAACAACAAAATGCCAAATTTCACCTAGCTTTTAGACTCTAGTTTGGGACACAAGATGGTAGAAAATCGATTTCGCCCCACCAGCAAGTCCATTTACCAAACTCCCGTGTCTCGACACTAAACGAAATCCTTTTCCACTATTCTGTCGCAACTGTGCATAAAATCAAACCAACTGGACTTGTTTGTTGGTTTGGCCAACAAATCCATTCTTCCCTCTATACACCTGGTTACCATTCTTCCTTCTCCCTCCCCCCTCTTGATATTCGGATGCGACACAAGGTACGGTTCTTCAAGTCGCGTGCCCCCGGTTAAAAGCTGCCTCAAATGGAGGGAAAGACGCCCGCGGGTCGGTTGGTGTACGACCGGTTAAGGTCGAAGAAGCATAATAAACACAGACCTGTCAACAGAGCTGGGAGAGGCCCGGTTACACATTTTTTTTCGTTCTCACCACTATCGCATGCCAGATTGCACCAGCAGAAAATGGAAAGAAAAAGGCGCCGAATGTCAACCCCAGAACGAATGTCGCAAGGAAACCGGGCGCTTCCGGTTTCGCTTCCTTGCCGGATATCCCATTCTATCACCGGGCACCGCCAACTTTCGGGTTTCACTTTGGGCACGGTGTTACAAACGTTGCCGGCACATTAGCGAGCGCAAAGAAAAACGACTTTAATATTTTGCTTTCATATTCCTTTTTTTTGGTTTTTGTTTTGTTTAAGCCTTGTACAACATTCGTGCCAAAACAGCCGCGAGCCTACCGCGCGACGCTGTTGTAAAGCATATTTTTGTGTTTATTTTCTGCTTGAACGAAGAGAATTTGTGCACGAATATTGGCACGACCGTTGCGTAACGGTTGCGTCGCGTAGTCATTCCGTCCCCTCAAAAATGCATGTGGCACACCAATTGCAACGAATGTTGAAATCGCCCTGTCCCGTGTGACATACCTAATACAAGAGCGCCAACCGTTGTTTCGAACCTGATTTCGTTTGGCACAATTTGGCACTGACTCACATGTGATATTATAGATTATGAAATCTCACCGTACGAGCGGAGGATCGTTTAAACAGTTGCAACTAACCGTTCCTGATGGAAACAATCCAAACACGACCATGTGGTGTTCATGGTCGCCGCCGGCATATCATCACCTTGCTTTATTAGCGCCCAAAATAATGTCAAGCCGCGGGTTCATTTCCTCATCGTCTTCGTCGGAAGCCGTTGTTGCGAGATTCATCTCACAGGCGACGTTTGCCATAATGTCGGCATAGCAGCGCTAAATGCCAAAATCCACCACGGCTAACCCAATCAAATGTGCAGTGCCAAAAAGCATGACGATGGTTGTTCACAGATCGTTACGAACGGTGCGGAACTAGTGACCTTTTCAATACACGCCAACCATCGTTAGGATCGCACCCTGTTTCGTTGCTAACTTTTTTTCTCTATTTAAAGGTTTTTTGAGAAATTATAATAATATCAATATGATTAAAATTAAATTATAATACCGGATTTTGCAGCTCATTTGAAATAAGGTGTAAATCGTTTATTCAAAAAAATCCATTTTGATAATGAAAAATGTAAATGTGATTGTAAATGTTATTTAAAAATCAGCTGTCAAACCCTGTAATTAATTATAATGAAAAGCTTTCCAGTGGTGTAAAAAGATCTAAAAAGCATTTTTTAAAAAAACGTCATCTAAAAAGTCATTTGTTTACATTTCTTTTCCTTATCGATTTGACATTAACCAGAATATTAATGTCAAGTCAAGGTATTTAAAGAATTTTTCAAGAACAGTGACATAGTAAATACTTCCGGTTAATATGAGATTTTCAAGCCAGTATGCAAAATCAGATATTTTAAAATAAAAAAGATTGCCATATTTGAATTGGAATAATAACAAAAAAGATGCTTAAAGTTAGAATATTTAATTCTTGAAACCCATTGCCGCAGGAAAATGCGATCATTGCTCCTGACCATTTCCTAAACTTCCCTGGTTTTAAGAAGCTTGAACTAAAGTATTGGAGCCCTGTATATCAACAACTACATTAAAAACGAATGTTAAAGTGTTAATTATAGCATAACGCAGAAGGTTGAGTTTGAATAACTTTAAACAATCCCTTACAATAAATTTCAGCACACAATTCTACAAAAAAAGCAAGAACAATTGAAACTCCAACAGCTTGCAGCAAAAACCATTTGAAAGTTATTACTTTTATGCATTGCACATGGCTCCCTAAGACCGACCCAACGGTGACGTCCAATTATGTTTCCAATATTGATCATAACAAGCACTGGCACGGGCTTCCGAATGGAGCGTAAGGGTCATGCTCGACCATTCACCTTCATACTTCTGGCAAATGTTCCATTCTGTCGTCCAACGGTGACGCACAACTAAACCCGGTGATTCAGTTTTTTTTTCATGTTCGCAAAGTAGTTTACATTTACATCGATCTAACATTTAACCGAAAAGCGGCGCCAAGAAGAACGACTGCAGCTTTAAAAATGTTTCATTTATGGATGAATTCAAATGAGTTGCAAGTTGCAAAACTTGCGCTCCATAATGAGCATCAATTTAGTCGTAAAGTTTCTTCAGGTGAATCACATTCCAGTGTTGGCCATATGGTTAGAGCTTCATTTTTAATAATTTGCTCCAATTAACGTTTAAATACGATTTCTCGCAGGCGTGTAAAAAGGGGAAAAACCCCTATTTTCGCTAACATGCATCTTCCATTATCAGTGTCACCCTTCGATTGGGTGATGGAAATGAACTTTATTAACCCTTTTCTGCTTAATCTCAGCTCGTAACGCATTAATCAACAACATTTTGATTGGCTTCTTCGCTCCGGATGACAAACCGAACGCCAAGTCAAAGGTCTTGGAATTTCTTTAACTTTATTCTAATAAAAGTTCCCCGCCTGAAGAAGGAATGCATTAATACGGTAGCATATCACCATCAACAAACGCCATCTGACACATCAACCCTCCAAAGAACGATTCATCATCCTTAATTTAAAACACTTTTTTTATTCGGTTCACAGTTAACATGACATTCTTTAGACGCTAAAAAGAACCGATGGGCACGAGATTTTTAGGTACGATTTATGTTGCAGACAGTTCAGTTACACCCGAAAACCCTATGAAACGTGAGAAGAAAAATGGAAAAGAATCTCACGAAATTGTATCTAAAGCAAACAAGAAATAATCTTCACCTTCCCAAGCGCGGATCCCACACGGAAGCCAAACCGACCGTGTAGCGATCGTGTAAAATCTGGGGATTCGCTTCTTCCTTTTTCTTCCTTGTCGAGTATTAATGCTCAATTTTTGAAAACCGAAAGAACGGGATCGATTCACTCTCGTGTGGCACGAATTGTTGTAGTTGCGTTGAAGACGAATGAAATTTTTATCATACACCCGTGGACGTGTCATAGCGATGGTTTATTGCCGTCTGTTGGCTGGTCGAAAATGTGGGTGCAACACGAACTTGAACTTTTCCTTCCCGAAGCATAGTCTTCAAGGTATTTATTTTAAGTTGCTCTATGCTTTCCGCTTCTGGCCATAACCAGAGCACCGACAGGGGAAAAAAGGTCCAACGGTTTCAACCATGTATCGCCAAGACCTAAAAGAAGTAGCAGCAGCAGTTTCTACAACTATAAACACACCATCAAACTCAACTACGCAACGGAACGCAACGGTAGAACGATGCAATTAAAATTATAATAAATTACTACGGTACGCATCCGACCCATCAAGGAAGGGGGTGGGGGCCAAGTAAAGCTCGGGATTTTGGGGCTTGTTTATACAGTATTTTTATCACATCTTTCCGCAAAGCCATATAATCTCATCATCGCTATAGCTCTGTTCTATTCCCGTGCGTTTGATGAAAAGATGAAAGCAGAATTCGATACACACAGCTTGTAAGGTAGATGTGAAAAAAAGGATAGAGATTTTGGCTTGTTCAGTGACAAAGCAAAAGGGGGTCTTTAACTTAGTATCCACCTTCGAAATGCAGACAACAATTCTCAACAAAGCACGCAAGCAAGTAAACGAATTAGGATTAAAAATTAAATAACACTTTCCATAGGAAAGCGGCACATTAATTGCTACCAAACCGGTCGGTTGGTTCATGAAACGGTCATAAAATATCACATCCAAAAAAAGGGCGAACAGCCGAATCTCAACCGGTATCAAACACGACCTGGTCCACGAGCAGCATTGGCAGATTTTTATAAATAGTGTTAGTCGTCGCTGCAATAAAATATTTTCGTGCGCTTTCGGTGTTTGATACAACCGTAGCGAACATAAAATGGATGTTGGATCGTTCGGGTGTTTTTTTTTCTTCTTGCGATTCTATGGAAATGATGTCAAATCTGAAGTACCTATAATGGCTTAGGGAGCGTTCTACGACTCTCCACGACAAGACATGCGACAGGAATGTTGCTGGTTTATAGATACTTTGCGCCCCGTGCCTACATTCGTCGCTTTATGCGACATGAAACAAAACAAACAAAACCGTGTGCGATCGATTCTCCATCACACAGCATGAAACATGTCGAACAAGTGCGACATTGTGCAAGAAAGTTTAATTATGTGTGATATGTCTGGGGGCGGCCCGATGGTGCATGTGATAAACGGCGCCAGTCCACACGGCCGGACCGGGTTCAAATCCCATCCGGATCGTTCCCCCGTAGCAAGGACTGACTATCCGGCTACGTGGTAAAAATAAGTCTAGTAAGCCAGAAATGGCCGGCGTGACCTGTAAGGTCGTTAAGCCAAGAAGAAGAAGAAGATGTCTGATATGTTCGATTTCGATCTAAAGCTGTAAGAGCACAACACAGAAGGGATTAACTAATAATAAATACTGCAAAAAAAACAGTAAAATTATTTAAAAAAACACTGATAATGTTTCTTCGAAAAATGTTTAACAAAGTTTTCTTGTTTATATTTTTTTTCCTTTTTTTCACTAATTTCAGAAATGAGCTTTTCGCACAAACACTACTGCCCGGCTTAATATTTATTGTCAAAAGACCTAAATATTTGTTCCCGCCCGTCATTCATCAGTACCAGCTTTGTTGATTGAGGTCAACAGCATCAGAGAATTGGGAAACTCGTCGTGAAAAAAACATGTTATTACCGGTACGCCGGTCGAAAAGTCAAGCAACCTTTCAAAAGTGCTGTCATTCCAATTTTCCAAGAAAGCCATTTGCCTTCTCCGCGAAAGGAAAAATCACTGAATTTCCCCGGTTTCGTGGAAAACCCTATTTCTCACGATCAGCCAAAAACCGACGGTGTATATCAGAAGGAGGTGGAGAGGGGTGGGCGTGGGGCTGAAGTAGGAAAAATCATACACACGACAGGCGTTCCATTCCTTCTGCCGCCCTTGAACACGATTGAAAAACGAAAAGAATAACATACAGCAAGAAGATTGTCTAATAATCATCATCACGATGAATGACGAATGGGACACACATAGAAAAGTGTGTGTATGGTCCTTTTTTTTAAAGAGCACTAGAAACATCCCCCAAACGTTCCTGATTTTTTTTTGCTCGATCGAAAAGAGTGTTTCTTCACAGGAAAATATTTAGTACCGCGCCTTGGTTTGACTTTCCGTGCTTGTTGCCGCATGCACACAGAATATCAAAAGTGAAAATCACTGTATCTGGGTCAACGACATATTCTTGGCGGGTTCAACGATTCTCACCCGTTTCCAGTGTGGTCGGGGGGTTTGATGATTATGGAAGCAGAGCGCGAAAGGCGTAATAATAAACCATTGAGAACAGACGGATAGAATGGCATAGCAGTTAGACTATTGTTATTATTATTGTTATTTAACGGGTGGGTTGGGGGGAGGGGAGGAGAGGTATCTCTGTTCCATAGGAATGTGGAAGTGATCTCACCGTGCAGAGAAAAATATTTCCTTTTTTCTTCATCAGGTTTAAGGGAAGTAGGGAAAAACCATCCCCATTTCCTCACAAACCGGGCAAATAAAAAATGGCCATAGTAAAAATTTTATTCTACCACAAAATGATTCTTATGCTTGCGAGAGAAAGACCATGCACATTCCATACATGATTGCAAGGTAAAGAATTTCAGATGAAATTAGCATATTGGCTACTTCTCTTACGCTTCAAACCACTTTGCAATGAAGCTGTGTGGCTGCTGCAGCTGCTTCTGCTACGCAATATAATTACAGCCCATTATTACTATCCCGGACCATAGCAAACCATGGGATGATGGTCGAGATGGAAACTGATTCTTTTTTCCTTTCCTTTTTTTTTGCGCCCCATTTTCAATCGGGCAAACCTTCCCCCTGGAGAGCATAGAGAGCGATTGAGAGCATAAATTGCATGCCGAATGGAGAGCGCAAGGTTTTTTTTTCTTTTGGGGGGAAAAGAGAAAATTAGTAACATGATGATGTAAAAGCGGAGACAGAAAGCAGGCTGGGCGCAATTGCATACACACCCAAACAATTGCAATTTTGCATCATTACGATGGTTCGCTGCAGTTCGCTGTTTCGCTAGAGGAAAAGAGAGCTTCGAGAGATGGGTCGTGAAAATCGTTAAGCTCCCGGTGGTTCTAATGAGGCGAACGGTACTGAATTCCATCGAAAGACGCCATTCGGGTTCATTGCCTGTCACCCATCTAAGTCTGTCCGTTTTCCCCCGTCCCACGATGGCTTCCTATGCACTAACAGTAACATTTTCCTTACCTTGGAATGCAGTTCGATGGTGTCCGGTCCACTTCCCAGGCGGCAAACAATTTCATCGGGACGGGTTTGGTCATGGCCATCCGTTCGAATTTCGTTACTTTGTCGGCCATTGCGTGCGAGTGTTTTATGACGGCTGCTTTCACGTTTCACGATTCACTCTTTATTTCTTTATTTCCACACATATAAACACACACACAGAAACGCATACACTTAGAACACTAGCCCCCCCTCAATAGAGGGGCGTTCAAGAAGTGGGGTAAAATTTTCACCCTTCCGGGACAATTTCTACACAAAAGCGGCGGGGCGAAAAGATAGCAAAATGGATAAATTAGCACCAATAAAACCAATTTTCACTACACCACGGGAACTGCTGCCGATGTGGAAGGACCTGCACCAACGCACAAAGATACTTTTGGGAACAGGGTTTTGTGCTCACTCTGGTTCGCCCAAGGTTTGCCGAACATATTCGCCGGGAACTATGGCAACGGACCGGATCTACGGCTCTCAATCGGTGTGCTTTAAAACGCTCCCAACCTGCCGGAAGTTGAAGGTGGTTGGGCGCTCTTGCTAGTTGCCTTTGCTTTCTCTCCCAATCTCACGCACAATCTTGGGAAGCCTTCGCTCGTTTTGCTCACCGTCCATTTGGATATAGCACGGGCCAGACACAAACACCGTAATGAGGATGGAACAACGATTCCTGTTTTCAATCGATCATGCAAAAATGTGGCGGGAAGGTAAGGAGAAGAAAGGGGGAGGGTCGAAAGGAAATTTTTTGTCCAAAAAGGCACATGCTTCGATTAAGAATGTTTCATCTTTATCTTCAAGCACCATTTGATACGTTTATCTTCCTTTCTCTTTCCTGCGCACACTGTCACTTTCGAACCTTTTTGAAAACGCATCGTGCAGACGCTTACTTCCGGTTTTTTGCTTTCACTTTCCCGGAGCGATAAAGATTTCGATACGATTTGTTTTTTTGCTTCTTCTTTTCTTTCTCTCCTTCTGCGTTTATCTTATGCAAAACCTTTCCGTTACACACATATTACGGCACACCCACACACATGTGGAGGGTGGTGGAATTGTGGATGAAGGGAAAGGGTGTGCGACAGGGCATACCACTTCTCGCGCAACAACAACACAACAAAGAAACCCACACACACACTCACACACACACGCGCGCGCATAAACTATGCTCGCGGCAAGCATACGGACAAAACGCACCCATCCACACACACGCACACACATACACGCTCAATGATCAATGAATGGATGGATGAGAGAAGAAGCTACAGCACCGTTCACGTCACAGTAGGCCGTACTTAAAGGAATTGTTTTCATGTTAGCCGTTAATGGCGCACATTAGTCACCGGCAAAGGGGATTGCGTGAATGCGGGGGAAAAGGAAGCTGAAGGGATTAAACAATTTACTACAATACCGTTTTTTCTTTGCATAATTGTCTGTAGGCACGTATTGTGTCTGTGGTATCTGTGTTCTATGTTGTTTTTTTATCTTTCCAAAACACTTATCAACTTTTGCCTAAATTTTGCTACTTCCTCGGTACTGTTTCCACTTTCACAAGGTTTTATACAACTTTTCATATTTACATATACAAAATATGCAACAGGGCCACCTTATCGTGCTTCTCCTAATAGCCAAAGCCGGGAGCCTCCCTCGTCTTGTGACCAAAAACCTATCTGTCTTCTGCCGGGAACCGGAGTTGAAGAATAGCAACAACAAAAACTACACCACAGGTCAGAATCAGCGAGATAAACACACATACACACGCGTCTATAAATCGAGGAAACTCACACCTGGGCCCCCGTTTCAGAAAGAAGCAACGCGGCCGAAATTACTGCCAAACGCCTGGAGCCACTCGTACCGAATGATGTTTTTCTTACAACAATGCACAGATTTTCCATCGCAACATAAATATGCAACCACTAACACAACCAACGGACATAAAGCGGGCCGGATGTCCAACGCCCTAAAATCATTCCCGTGTCTGCGAGATTGCCATCGGCGCTCCCGGTTTTTCGCGGATTCTGTGTGCAACCCTTGTTGCGCCGTGAAGTTTTCCGCACGTACGTGTGCACGGCATGTGTGCACCTACCCGCCAATAGGCAGCTGTGGATCGTTTATGCTGCCACCATTCGTTTGCAGCATGAAGCACAATGAATTTCACTTACATAGCACAATTTTACACACAAAACGGCACACGGCACACACCAAGTCGATTCGCACTTCTTCACGGGAGGAAGAAAACGGGAACACAATCGACACAATGCAGCGTTCGAGGCGAACAAAAGCCAACCACGGCACTATGGGTTTTACTTCGACTTCACACCGTCTGCAATTTGTTCTTTTAAATTACCACTTGTTTTTGAATGAAAGTTTGACAGTTATGCTGTATAAAATGTGCAAAATATATTCTAGATTATTAATAGTGCCAATAAGATGCAAAAGTTGCACAATTTATAAGGCGTGTAAAACAAACTGTCCTTTTTATGTACGGTGCACGAAAATTTAGACAACTACTTGTGCCCATAGTTGAGAAAAGCAGAGCGAGATAACCCTATTATCAAAACGAGAGGCACGAACAATTTCGCCCCGCAACGATTTGACAGCTACCCATCTTAATTGTGTGACTCTTGTGTATGCAAAAAAATGTTCAAAAGTTGTTAAAAATTAAATGAAAACACCGAACCGCTTGATAAAAGATAACTAAAATTGTTTACTATTTCTTTATTTTTTTCACTTTTAAATAGATTAATTATCGGCTAATGTTAAAACAACTTTTATCTTTCGAAAATATGTACGAACCTTGACATTACAACAGTGTAGCTCGATCTACATTACAGTGTAGTAACGATGTTTTGTTTACTTTACAATTCCGGCAACACTCGCAAAGAATAACGAAATAGTTTAACTTTAACTTCTTTACTCAAAAACAAAAACTAATATTTACATAAAGATCATTTTCTCTCTTCATTCCTACCATTCCCTTCAACGTGGTTTCAGTGGTGTACGGACAACATTTATCTCTTATCAGCAAGTTTACCAATTCTGTCAATCGATCTACGGATCCGAAAAGCACCAATCGGATAAGGTGAGGAGTGGTCCCTGATACCATATCATTTTGCATGTCTATTAACTCATTTTCCCCTTTTTTGCAGGCTATTTGCATTCAGAGCAATCGAACACGATGAACCATTCCACCGAAATCATACTGACCATTGCCGGCATTGTGCTGGTACACGGTTTAATTTTCTACTTTCTCACCCGAAAGTCACGGCTGATAAAGGGCAAACATGTGGTCGTCACGGGCGGTTCCAGTGGGATCGGTCTGTGGGCAGCAATCGAATGCGTTCGATTAGGGGCCCACGTTACCATCGTTGCACGCAATGTGCCTCTGCTGGGTAAGGAATGATGTGTCAACGTATCTCACGCCAGAAAGTATTAAATAAATAATGTTTTGTTTTTAGAAAAAGCGAAAGAAGAGCTGGAAAAGCGGCGGATTCGTGACACGCAGCTGATCCAGTTCCGTTCGTTGGATCTCTCCAAGAGTTACGATGCGGTAAAGAACACGCTGGAAGAGTTAGAACGAACGGTCGGACCGATCTACATGCTTATCAACTGTGCCGGTATGGCGATTTGTGGTACGGTCGAGGAAACATCGATCGAGGACGCACGGAAACTGATGGATGTTAACTATTTCGCTACCTACTACCCGACGCGCTACGTTTTGCCAAAGATGAAGGAAGCTGGGGACGGTATCATCGTAATTACCGCATCCCAGGCAGCCTTGATGGGAATCTACGGTTACGGTGCGTATGCCGCATCAAAGTTTGCCCTCCGAGGGCTAGCGGAAACGATCGCAATGGAGGCTCGGCACCGTGGCGTTAGTGTGACGCTTGCCCTTCCGGCCGATACCGATACGCCCGGGTTTGAGGCGGAAAATCGTTCCAAGCCGGAAGAAACGAAAATCATTTCCGGATCGGGTGGTTTGGCCAAACCGGAGCATGTCGGCAAGCGGATCGTACAGGACGCACTGAAGGGTTCATTTTTCTCCATTATGGGACTGGAAAGTTGGGTGTTGAGCATTCTGTGCGTCGGTATGGCACCGTGGCGTGGACCATTGCTGAGCTTCGTACAGTTTTATCTGTTGGGACCATTGCGGTTGATCGGGCTGGCGCTGCAGTGGAATTTCCAGCGTATTATCAAGAACTGTGCCAAGCAGCGGCAACGTACATGAATGACCAACATGTTTAGACCACAAACATAGGCGTAGAATGCGATGGCGATCAAACTAAATGTAACGGAATCCACCAAAAAACCGATAGAAACACTTTGCAACAATATCCTCCACATCCTTTAGGGACGTGTAATTTGATTCTTACCTTCAACACAAAACATATAAAGCCAGCATGATTGTGTATTTAAATAGAATTCTTATAGCACAAATTTAAAAAAATATTGATTTATGTAAAGCATCATTTCTTGAAACATTCGTAATAAAACAAAAAAACAGTATTGTATGTTGTTAAGATTTCAAAATTTACTATTACGGCAAATGTTATTTAACTTTCCTATGTTTTCTTATACCAATTATACCGTCTCCTGTAAATTACACCTTTCGCCATATAGCCAATGTTATATCAAACTAAACACAGCGGGTTCTTATCCTCGCCTTTGTCGTAACAATCGCAACCCGGTCTTAATGAATATTTAAATCTAAAGAAAAGAGGGGCAAAAAAAACATTTACTTTACTGTACTGTTGTGTTAATTCCGTTTCGTAACTGGAGGTTGTGGTTGTAATTTTATTAATCTTTCTCGTTTTTTTTTTTACAAATTCATCACCTGTTTCATATACATACACATAAACACGCACTTCGCGCAAATTTCCCTATCACTATCAATTTTCACCATTGGCAAATGGGACACGATCTGTTAGCCAAAACAGCTGATGGCTGTGAAGAGTATGAAGAGCTACAGCACAATGCAAAACATATTATCAACAAGAAGGAGACTTATTTTTGACAAAAAAATCGCCAGAAAATATGTACGTTGGAACTTTGATAGTGCGAGAAGTTGTAAACAGAGAGTGTGGCTCTGGATTAAGGCAATATAGGCAGACAGGCATTGCGAAACTTCATCCCCCGGCTCACAAAAAAGAACTATCTTGCCCGAGAAGGGAGCCGGCGGCTTGTCCTTCCACGTTCACCGATTACTTACGCACGGTAAACTCTTAAACAAACGTGTGCTCAACAACGAACCCTTGTTACGGTCACTTAACACGCCTCGTTGCCACCTTTATTCGTCGCTGGCCAACCGTCGGACCGTTAGGCGTCGAGTTTGTACCGATGCTAAATGTGGGCATGACGCCTCCACCGGGCACAACGCCACCCACCCCGGGTGCACCAAAAGCGGGTGGTGCACCGAACGCTGGTGTAACACCTCCGACCATTCCGAACGGTTGCTGTTGTTGTTGCTGCTGCTGTTGTTGACCAGCCAGATTAGCGCCAAAGTTAAACGCTGCTCCCGGTTGTTGCTGTGGCTGGGGGGCTACGGCCGCAACATTTCCGGCGGAGAAATTAAATGGTGACGATAGACCTGCTCCACCGACACCCGGACCCTGTTGCTGCTGCTGCTGCTGCTGTGTTGCCGTTGCACCGAACGTGAATGGACCGGGTGTGGATGACGCATTGTTGCCGGCAGTTGATCCTCCACCATTAACCATTGCGCCGAATGTGAAGGGTGACGCGTTGCCGGCTGGATTGTTGTTGCCCGTTGCTAAAGGTGAACCAAACATCGGCGGTGAGGCCACATTACCGTTCGTATTAACGTTACCGATTCCACCAGTAAAGTTAAACGGTTTGGCCGCATTCGAACCAAGGTTAAAGTTAAAACCACTTGGCGCACTGGGCGTAGTCTGCTGCTGTGCGGTCATATTGTTTTGTGGCATCACAGCGCCAGCATTGTTGTTCGAAGCGGTCGCACCGAACGTGAACGGTTTGTTCGGTGTCGTCGTTTGATTGGCACCGATACCATTCGCTAAACCACCACCACCACCACCAGCCGCATTAAAGCCACCGAAGGTACTGCCGCCACCGGCATTCGTGGCACCGAACGTTCCGGTTGATGCGTTGTTATTGTTCGATGCCGGACTGTTTGCGTTGGTCGCACCGAAGGTAAACAAACCGCCGGACGAAAGTGATGCCGTTTGTGGTGCTGCCGGTTGTCCCACATTGTTCGATACAGTCTGAGGTCCGTTCTGTTGTTGTGCTCCGAAGATGGAACCGGGTGTAGGATTTGCGCCACTTGCCGTTGCTGTTCCCGGTCGTGTAGCATTGCTGAAGATGGATCCACCACCGAATGTTGGAACCGGTCCGGTACCGTTCATAGCGCCGGCACCAAACGTGGGCACGGCGGAAGTAGAAGTGTTGCCAGCGACATTTCCACCGGCATTGTTTGTGACGGACATGGAGCCAAAAATGGTGGACCCTTGGTTAGTGGCCGCTGTCGCTTTATTTGCAACCGCACCGAAGGTAAACGGTGTCGCGTTGGTGGACGTACCCGTACCGGTACCGAATGTGGGTACGATTTGAGAATTTGCTAGTCCTGCACTTGGTTGTTGTGGTTGGGTTGCTGTGTTTTGTTGCGTACCTGTTGCTAACGGAGCTGCTGGTTTGGTTGATCCGAATGTGAAAATTCCACCCGTAGGAGTAGGCGCACCCGGTTGCGTTCCCATTGGTGCAGCTTGGCCAAAGATTGAAGCCGTTGCGCTGAGAGCATTATTCGGTGCTCCATTCGTTGGTGGAGGTGGCGAGGTGGCCACTTTAGTAGCACCGAAAGTGAAGGGAGAAGATGAAGGTGCTCCTGGTGCGGTACTGCCAGTAGCGGCCCCGAAGATGGAAGTTCCCGTTGTTGTGTTTCCTGATCCGGCTGTAGGCGCTTGTCCACTGCCAGCAATCGCAGCACCGAATATGGACGATGCAGCATTCGGTTGGGGTTGTGGTGCTGCTGTAGCGAAAAGATTCCTTTTACTACCACTACCGTCGGACGGTGCGTTACTAGTGGCGGTCGTGGCAGCTCCAAATATGTTGGCGGTTGTTGCAGGTGCCGGTTTCACGCCACCGAACATGAATGGTTGCGCTGGTGCAGTAGTTGCAGGTGCATTCGTGACAGTTCCGCCCGCAGTCGAAGCCGTTGTCGCTGCTGCAGATGTTGCACTTCCGGCAAGTGAACCAAACGTCGGGAATGTTGTTGTGGGCGCCACGGAAGATGAAACAGCATTGTTTATACCGGTCGCCGTAGGACTAGCCTTTGCCACCGCTGCTGCTGCTGCTGCTGCGCCAAACGTAAACGTACTGGCAGGTGAAGCGTTCGGTGTGGAACTAACACTGCCAAAGGTGAAAGCACTAGCAGCAGTCGATGGTAGGGTCGTGGTTGAAGAGGAACCCACCGTACTGACCATCGTGCTGGATGGTGATAAGGATCCAGCACCGAACGTTGGGATTGTCGCGGGTGTAGTTGCAGGTTTATTGCTGGCAGCACTGTTGAAACCGAAGTTAAAGGTAGGAGGCACTGCTGCTGCTGCTGCTGCTGCTGCTGAAGATGATGTCGTCAACGTTGGCACCGTCGATATTGTGGTGCTGTTGCTATTGGTTTGCTGTTGCGCGGATGATGTGGTCGCTAACGTTAGAGACGAGGGAAGTTTGAAGCCACCGAACGTGGAACCAGCGCCGAAGGTAGGTAAAGTGGCACTTGATGTCATGAGCGGTGATGTGGTTGTTGCCGTTGGTGATACTATTGTCGTGGATGCTCCACCCGTGAAGGAGAATGTTGATGTACTGGTTGGCGTCACTGTAGTGGTGGTGGCGGCCGTGGATAATGTTACCGGACTGCCACCGAACTGTAGGACCGGTGTGGGAAGCTTACCATCAATGGCCGGTGAGAACGAAATCAAATTCGAGTTCGCCAACGCAGCGAGCGGACTACTGTTTGACGGAGCGGTAGACTTTTGTGCAGGTGTTCCAAACGTGAATGTTGTTGCCGTAGTAACCGTGCCGCTTTCTCCACCCGTTGTAGTTGTGACGGGTTTAATTGGCAACACAAATGCCGAACTCGTGGTCGTAGTGGGTAACGTTGAAGGAACGGTAGCGGTCGCATTGCCAGAACCGAACGTAAACGTTAGAGATTTTGCAGCATCTGTCGGGGCGTTGCTTACTTTCGGGGGATTCTCTTCGTTCGGTTTTGTAACGGTCGTTTCTGTGCTTGGCTCCTTGGATGGAGGTGAAGCTATCTTGCCCAGCCCGGTATCTTTGATAGGGTTGTTTATCAAAGCCGATAAACCGTTCGTGACGGTAGACGAAGAAGACGACGTCACAGTACTAACGGAAGTCACGCTCGTACCCGTTACGGTTACAGATTTCGAAGCAACGCTCGTTGGAAGTTCTTTGGGCACTGCCGCATCGACGGTATCGTTTGCGGAAGTGGACCGTGGACCTAAATTGAATCCCGTGCGTGACTGTGCGAGTGCTTGCGATAAACGTGGCGGTTGTTGCTGTTCCACCTCCTCTTCATAGTCGTCCAGGTCGCCGCTCAAACACTTCAGCATCACAGTTAGCTTCGAGGGGGCCGGTTTCTTGAGCGGATCGCGCGAACAACTAAATCCGCTCGCACTCGACCCGGTCAAGGTTACGTCGTTAGGCGATTTTTCTTTCGGCCGCACGAACTGTACCTTTCCGCTTCCTTCGCCGTGTTCGTCTTCTTCACCATCGCTCGTTATTATTCGGCTGGTGCTCCTAGCTGACGGTGAGCTGGATTTATCCGTCAACGAGGATGATATCGTAGGTTCATACGGCCGGTTAAACAGTGTTATCTTTGGTGGGGCGCGGTGAAGCGGTGGTGCCTGCTCCATCGGTTCTCTACTAACATCGCGAACCGGTTGTTTCCAGTGGTCAAGATTCGAGCTGGTGCGGTTAGTGTGACCATTGGACGCTCTCGGGCTCTCGCTTCGCCTCAGCGATTCCGGTGTGTTTAGTGCCATGTTGGAGAACTTCTCCGGTGTCGCCAGTCCGACCACGGTGGAAGAGGACGTTGGCATTGCCGGCGAGGACATGCTTATCGACGAGGGTTGATACGCGTTAAAGCGTCGCTCTGCCCTTGGTACCATGTTGCGCTTCGGTGTGTTCATCGTGACCAAACTGGAGCTAAGCGAACTGAGGATATCATTGTTTTTGATGCACAAACGCTTCTTTTGCGACTGTTGTTCACCACCGGAGCTAAGCACACGGGCCACACCACCCAATCCGGGTCCCAGCTCCGACGGGGACGAAGGGCTGCTTTCCGATGCCTGTTCGCGGCTTCTCTTCGTAGCTATCCCATGCGTTCCAATCGCAACGGCTGCCGTCGACGTTGGTGGCCCACTACCGGCCGCATCTAGCTCCGACAGCTCCTGGCACTGCTTCTTGATTCGATCCGCATCCAATTCCTCGCTGTTGATGCGCTTTCGGGATATTTCCTTCAGTGCATCGAGTACACTTCGGGTAGGTGTCGCTTCCAGCTCGGCACACGGTGTGATAACGCGATTTTCAACGTCCGCCTCATCACCACCACCACCACCATTGCTACTGGTGGGGCCATTCCGGGCCGACCCTAAACCGCTAAACAAAGACGCTTCGCTTGCGGATTCGTTTGTGGTCGGCAGAAGCAACGAACCGCTGCGAAAAATGCTGCTACGCTTGTTCGTGTGAAAGAGCGAGCGTTCCGGTGGGGCTATGCGAACCATGCTGAAGTTCCCATTCCGACGGGACGCATTACTGTTTGCGTAACGTAGCTCCTGTTTTCGCAACTGGACCAGCGGGAACTGACCCGGTTTGTTGTACACGCTCGATAGAGACTGGGAACGATTCATTGCTTGGGACTGACTGCGATCGTAATAGCGTACCAAACGATTCACCAAACCGGGACTTTGCGCATCAGTAAGAACGCTATAAGAACGAGACAAGGGGAAAAATACACTTGAAACGTTCAATTTGCCAAAATTGTTACGATAAAAACACAACTTACCGTGAATTTGCACGGCCAATTCCCGTTAGATTCCCACTGCTTTTGAACAGTGTGCGATGTTGGTTCAGTAACGGTGAGGTGGGCCTCCGTTTGGACTGTCCACCGATGCTGGTACCGTTCCAGGCTGAACTGAAGCTGGTGCCGCCGATGTGTGTCGATTCAGCCACCGGCGGTGTACTGAGTGTTCGATCCAAGCCCATCGCACTGCCCGCAAAGGAACTCATCCTTGACGGCGTACATTGATTCCTGTTCGCTGACGACGATGACGGTGGGCCAGATTTCATCGTGCTGCGTGCTTCCGCCGCCTGATTCGTACCCGATCTTTCCCGTTCCATCGATCGATCGAACATCGCCGTCGCGTTACCACACTGACCCGCCGCCGCACGTTCGCGTCTTAACCTTCAAAACTGCACGACACAAACGACACTTTTGTATCGTTGCGACGCTACTCCGCTGGGCTTAGTTGCAAGTAAATGCACTTTGTTGATGCACTAGACTACCGCGCGGTACATACTTCCTAGTCCCAAAAACGGATCACAAACGTACGAACGCAAACACACACACGCACACACAAACACACAGCCGAGCAAACACCTTTTGCGCAAACTTGCTTGACGTTTTACGGCGGGAGGTCCAAGCTTGGTTGCTTCCCTCCAAGCTATACTTCTACGGAGCGCACAGATACGAAGGTCAACGTACCACCACTGTCCGACTGTGTCCTTGCTACTTTGTCGTTTTGATAAACGATTATCCTGGACGTAATTTCCACGCTACAGGAAATTATGCTCGCAAGTGTGGTGGCTGCACTAACTATTTTGGTAGAAAATTATAAAAGTTATGACTCGCTGTTGACACTTACCATGTCACTTTGACATGCTCTAGTGTGGTGGCTGTCATTTTGTTCGTGAGTGGACAAAAAGTATCTTTGCCCATAGTCCAAGAGAGTTCAAGGCAATGGAAATGGAACATAATTACGAAAAGAATGGAAATTTGCTTATTTCAACATAAATTGTTAAAGTTTATTGTGTAATCTTATGCTCCAACTTAAATATGAAGCATTTAACGACGGTACAAAGCCGTTTGTTTAGAGTCAGAATTTGTCGGAGATAACGGAACAATTGAATACGTTTTGGAAAAGATCTGGAAGCTAGGGTTTTGTAAATATATTAAATTATGCATATCTCTTTGTCTAGACCGTACCTTAAAATACTAGAATCCGAACACTAAAATATTGTTGTACTATATTTATGATGTAGATATTAGAAGATCCTCCCAAAGCAGCGATCCCGTCCTGTTGTGATCGTTCCTGAAGGGACCATAGGAATATCTATACGGCAAAAGAAGATTTTGGCGGATATATTTTTGAAAAGTTCAAGGTATGTTTGTGTATTTCCATCATACAGGCTTATACGAATAAGTAAAAAGTAAGAATCACGTCTAGCAGTAAAATAGTGTGTAAGGTGTAGTAAGCGACCGGTTGATGTTGTTAGGTTGCTGTTCCGATCGAGGATGTCAGTACTCGCTCTCTCCTTAGGCTGTGTGGAAAAGCTTAGGCACGTAGCGCCTCCTGTAGCCGCAATCGGGCGTACTGTACGCGCTCTTCCTGTCGCTTCACATCTTCCTCCGTAATGGTCACGTTCGTCATGAGCGGTTGGTGTGGATTGATGAATACGCCAGCATTCGTATTTAGGGACGTTTTCGATGCCGTCTGTCCAGTTACGGGAAGTGTGTTGTGGTGCAAGGCCGTGGCTAACGACTGCAGCACCGTCGTTTCCCTTATACCCGGCCCTATCGGGCGCAATCGTTTCGGTAGTTCGATTGAACCGATTTCTTCGTTATGCGTATTGCTTGATCCGAGATTCTGCCGAGAGATGAGAGCATTTTAATTGAATGGGTTTAACGAATGCATTCGTGTGAAACGTGTTATGAATACCTCTAAACGCTTTTCCCAAAAGAGCTGTTTCGGTTTCACCTGATTGCCGTGCTGAAGTTCGCGCTTCACTTTGGCATTGTCGGGTTCCTGCGATCTCACAACCGTTACGGGCTGCTTAAAGATCGAAGCCGTCTGTCTGATCGGTGGAATAAGCGATGTGTCCGCTCGCATCGCTCGACTGCGATATGTGCAAAGGAAAGCAAAGAATTAGTAACTTCATAAAGATTCGCACACAAGCCCCCCTACAACGGATAAAAAGCATGCGTAGTAATAACAGTAATGCTACGAAAAAGAAAACATTAAATTAAAATTTATTTACAATACGAAGTTTTGCAAACACGACTAATAAGATCCCCAAAAACCAACCAACGGCCCCTGGTTCTTCGCGAACTCCTACTAATCGAAACTACCTGTAGTCGTACTGAGATGGCGGTTTCACACCACAACCGGTGCTGATCGGTGTTGCATTGAGTGAATTGCTTCCACCGAGTGGAACTGATGATGGGGGCAACTTCCTGCGCAGGGCACTGCTGTTTGGTTGCTGCAGCAGATGATAACCCGGACCATGGTGTGTGTGCAGAAGCTGAGCTGCGGCCACCGACGGTGGTGCAATAATGCGTCCCGCCTGATAATCGAACGTGGACAGATCGATCGTATCGCCGAGAGCACGGGCAAGCTGTGGTTTACTTTCAATTTTCTTCCCCGATGGACTTCCAGTGCGGAATGAATGCAGGGATAATTTGGGGGGTGGGGTGGAAGTTTGGACGAAAGCATTGTAGCATAAGTTTATAGCAACGGGACACACATCCACACGCACACAGTTCCAACAGTGAGTTCCCGTGCTTAGTTTGGAAATTTGGAAACCGCCAATTCGATAATAATTTTGTCGCAATAGTTGAACGAACGCAAAGTGTCGGTTGAGTGGTTGGGATTTTTGCTAAAGCAAGGGTCCATTACCAATTCCTTTCTTTGAGCGTGTACCAGCACTCCAATCTCATTCAATCAGCGACGATACAACATGCCGATCAAGCCACTAAATTTTGAACAACCAATAAAAGCTAACCCGTGAACGCACGCCATACAAACCGTTGAAGATGCAGCACACCACATTGTCTTACCTATAGTAATAAACATCGACTTTTCCAGCTGAAAGGCCTGTCTTGCGAAGTACCTCTTCCCGTTGCCAACCCTTCGGTAGAGCAACACAATCGTTTCGTTTCCTTTCGATCGATACGTTCATGGTGCGGCTGAATGTTGACGACGAATCGTAACGATACAAATGGATGCTTTTAATTACACTAAACACTATCAGATTTTCGCTTATCGTAAAAGAAGTGCGGTATTTTCTGTGCAAAATACAGCTAACGGCACAGCTCTAGCGTTGTTTGTTTGTTTGTCTCTGACAACAGAGCTTTCTTCTTTCTCTTCACTTTTCTAGCATTTGCTTCGTTTGACAGTTCATTGACAGTTAAAATTCACGCTCCCTTTGGGAACGGTTCATCAAAAGACGAGAATTGCACAACGCGTAAACACACATTTCTGGATGTTAAAAAAACGGAACTACATAAAATCAAGACTGGCTGCCGGGTGGTACGATACGTGTTAAGAGCAGGATTTTATCCAAAGTATGGAAATATTTGTTTACCGCGGTGAATGGGGATTACCCTCTATTGATTGCGAGTGTAACCGGCTGTTGGTAAGTAATGCCACACACATTTTAACCGAAAGTGGCTTACGAAACATGATCGAACATTTGCATCGTTTCGTTGTTTTTTGTTCTATAGGCATATCTGAAATTTTCCGGTGCAAAAGTAACGGTCAACTATAATGGGAATCCGTTCAGCTCACCGAACGGTATGCTACCGTACATGATAGCGAACGGTAAGAAGATTGCCGGATATGGACGAATAGTGGAGCATCTGTCGGCTGCCGGTATTGGACCACCGATGCCAAACAAGACCCCGAACGTAGGCGATGAAAGCCAGCATGCTACTCGTATTAATGGACACATGCAGTATGTGCAGGAGAATTTGCATGCCTACTTTATGTACATGCTATGGGGCGATCCAAAGAACGTGGACACCACGCGTACTGTGTATGCGAAACGCATTCCAATTCCATTCAATTTTTATTGCCCCCGAAAGTATGTGCTGCGGACAAACGATATCACGCAATCGTTGGCAGGATTTTCGCTAGAAGATTCGATCGAATTTCACGACGTATCGGAGGTAAAATGGATACTGGCAGTGTGGACTGTTATATTCGATACTTTCAAACTTTCCGTATCATTCTAGTTCCAACATAATGCTAAAACCTGCCTAAACTGGATTGCAACGAAGCTTGAAGATAACCGCTGGTTTGTCGGTGACCAACCCACGGAAATGGATGCCATGCTGTACGGTTACCTATCAGTTTTGCTAAAGCTTACCCTACCAAACAATGTGCTACAGAACCACATCCGACAGTGTCCGAAGCTAATGCAGTACGTGGACCGAATAACGACCACATATTTTGCAAAGGAAGGATACAATAGTTTTACTGCAACGAATACTAGCAACGGTACCGGCAACCAACAGAAGAGTTCCAATACGGGAACACCAAATGATGCCAATTCTTCATCTTCCTCGGCCGGTGGTGAACGGTCGGAGAAGAATGGAAACGATGCAAAGTTTCATACCGGCCAGCAGCAAGATCCGGACGATGGGCCGAAGGAAAGACGAAAACGTTACATCCTGTCGGGGTTGGTTGCGACAGTGGCAATGGTAGGCTTTGCCGTACTGAATGGTATTTTAACGGTGAGTAAACTGGAAAGTAGAGTGTGTTTACTTGTTTTATTCTAACCGTTGCATTTCACTCGTAGCTCCCCAGTGAAGGAAACCATGGCAATTTCGTACAGTACGATGATCCGGGCGACTATGATGACGATGATAATTAGGTAGCAGTCCATTACGGTTCCACTGCCATTGTTATGCTCGCTGCAACGGCTTCCAGATAGGGTTGCTTCAACTAAATGCTTTACAACGATCCAAGCAACATTCTAGCCCCCCCACCCCGGGTTACTTGGATCATTTTCAACGATTTATTGCAGCAGTAGTCAGAAACAATTTACCAAAATTAGTGCGTTTCGCTGAAAGTGTGTGAAAAAAAAACAAACAAACAAAAACAAAACAATTCATAAAGAGCAGCACGCATGTTCGTTACACTTAAATGCAGGTGTAGAGTTTATTTGTTTTAAACTTTTCCCCCGGTTATATTATTTCTTTTTATCTAATACGGCTTTCCACGGACGAATAAATAAGCTAGCAGGATATACTTATACATACACATCTTACACACGCGCACGCACGGCAAGGCAGTCGGGAAGTAGTATACCAACATCAGTGTAAGGAATGGTGTCAACGGTGAAAATTTAAATACGAACTGTTAAACTGTCGTTTTGCTATTATTAAAAACGGAAGCAGCAGCATCCATTCCTTCCTCATCCCCTATCCCTTTAAGCCGTTCCGGCTGGTGCATGGTGGAACTGTTGCAGCGAGCGCGAATGTTTAAATGGCACACCGACCGTAGCGGCAAGCACTTCCTGGATGAATGATTCGGAGTTGTGGATCGTTGTTCCACCGAGCACGATCCGGTACCCTTCCTGGTTGTATCGATGAACCGCAAGCGCTTCCTCGTACGTCGCACCACCGACAATGAATACTATCACTTCGGCTGGTGGCCTTCGGAACGGTACCTCATTGCCCATGATTGGATACTGTGCATCGAGCGGTCGTCCCTTGACGATCTCCTCCAGAGTTCCCTTCAGCACACACTCGTGCTGTGCGTACACGTTTTCGACGCCCTTCAGTTCCTTGATAAGATTACGCGTCAGCTTAACTGCGTCCGTTATCTTGACCGTGTTGAACAGTTCCTGACGTGCCACGGTACTTATATACTCAAGCATCCGTGGTGCAATGTATGGCCGGCCGCCACGATCCTGCAGCATCTTCAGCAAACCGGACGTGTCACAGTTGGCGTGCCGTTCGTAACGCATCGCGTACAGCAACACGAGCCGCAGCGCATTGGCCGTACTGATCTTGCCTTCCGATACGAGCCGCTTTACCCGTTGCAGCTGGGTCGAATGATCAGCCCGGCAGGCTATTTCCTGCTCCAGCTCGGACACCTCGAACAGTTGCTGTTGGCCGACCTGCACCGAAAGTTCGCTGATTAGCACGAGATGCTTCGTTACCGTGCCGGACATTTTCCGGAACTGTGGGTACGTTTCGACGAAGTTCTTCATATCGGCAATACTTTCGATCTTTCGCTGATCGTTTGCCTTCTTCTGAAACTCGTCCATCAGCACCTTGATCGTGGTGGCAATCTCGCCAAAGTTTGCGTACAAATTGTTAGCGTAGAATTCGTCCTGCTCCGTCGACAGTACTACCTCCTTCAGGTCCTTCGGTACACCTGCCACTCCCGACAGGTCCACCCGCTGCTTATTGATGGTAAGCAGCTCATGGACCATCCCTTGATACGTCCACTGGTTTAGCAGTGGTGTGATCGGATCATCGCGTCGGTCGAGTATGAGCAGTAGCGGTGGTGCCGCACCGTCCTCCGGTGGCCGAAAGCTGAACAGAGCCGTTTCCTTGTTGATTGTTTCGTGTACCTTCTTGGCAAGCGTTTGTGCTGCTGTTGAACCGGCCCGATAGCGTATAGCTGGACGGAACTTGAACGATAGTAGCACACTCACCAAACCCTGTGTGGAACGTTCGAGTGCTTCCGGGTTCCAGTTAAGTGCCTGCAGACAGGTCGGGATGTGTAGCGAAAAGAGGTTCGGATTGACCGGCAAATAATCAGCGTAAATCTCCTTAAAATCCTGCACGGATTCTCCCTCATCACTTTCGGCCAGAATTTTTATGTCCGTCCGTGGGATAATGTTGCTGAAATCTGTTCCAAAACTTAGCATCAATAGTGTCGCAAATGGGAAGACTTAAGAAAAATGCTTACGTACATATGTAATAGGAGCCAAATTTCGGAGTTTGAAGTTCTTGCTGCAGCAGAAAGATGTTATCCTTCGTGGGGCGTATAAATACAATACATTTAAGATATTTCAGCTTTTCATTGGAACGCACTGAATCGAGCCGTTCGAACAGAAACACTTCTTTCTGCAACATCTCCGACTGGGCAAAGGCCATTGACACGATACTTATCTGGTTCGGATAGGAACAAGGGAACGGTGCATATTAGTAAACCGTGACTGTTCGTATGATCTGGCAGAATATTTTTCCTGCTGCTTACCGTCTCCCGGTCCATCATAAGCAATTTCATGCCAGGTCCGGCATCAGCGATCATTTTATCAATGTACATCTGTATAGCACGAATTACGTTCATCTTTTCCGCACGGTTTTCACTCTTTGGCGACTTGAAATAGGAAGAAACGACGTAGATGTTGGAATTATCCACGTACGCACCAGTACGCGAACGGTATGGTTAAATGTTTCGCTTCCAGCTGGTACTTTTACTACGCTAATGCTATTATTGACTTTTTCTGGTTTGATTTTCCTGCTTCCATTATCAGTCCTAATTTTGCTGGTGATACAGGTCTGTTTTGACATTTGATGATTATCCCGAAGAAGGATGATGCGACGTTTCCGAAGGGTGGTGTAATAAAAGGTAGATTAAATGCGATTATCTATCTTAATTGCAAGATAAAAATGGACAACAATAGTAAAATAAAACGTTATTAAAGGGATTAAGTTGATCAATACACTGTCAATTATTTCTTCAAATTAATTCCAAATTGTTTCTTCAACGTGCTTAACTAACAATCTATCACTGTAAGAAGATGTTTACTTTTTATCTATTGACAGAGAATGACACGTTTCTGAAGGCATTATGTCATTTTGCCGCATCGTATGGAAACTATTTTGTAAACACAAGGTACCAAACTGAAACGTGCTCGCGGAAAACATTACTAAAAAGTTCCCTTTTACTTGCAGTTCTAATTCCTCGATGAGCATCTAATCGTAAAACGATCGTACAATGAGGAATCTGTATCGTGTATCGCATCAAAGTTATAATCTAACAGACAACCAGCTAGCTGCTGTCCGGCCCAGCTTTACCGTCGATCAAAATACGGAACAAAAGTTTTACTTCGTCCAGGACAGTGGTGTGTTCTGCTGTCCCCTGCATTTGAACATCGAACAGCCCTTCTGTGAAACGTTGCTTTCACAAAGTGACGGTTACGAGGACATTATAGCGATTGAACATCTCGCACTGATCGATGAGCTTTGCTGTGCATCAGCCGGCGGGAATGTGTGGTCGTACAAGCTGTCCAGTGGGCAGATAGAGGAAGTGACTCACTGCAAGCATGGCATCAAAGCGATGCAATGGAGCCCCGATCAAGAGCTGGTCGTGTTTGTGGACGGTGAGCTAAACGTTGTTACCATGATCGGTAGTGAGTATGAACCGATCAACGAAGTACAGCTGAAGGACGACACGTTTGGCGACCGGCAGTTTATGAGTGTGGGCTGGGGCAAGAAGGAAACTCAATTCCATGGTTCGGAGGGAAAAGCTGCTGCCACTGCTAAGAAATCTATTCCCAAGACCCAGGAGAACAGCGAACAGGACGTTGAGCAGCGGGATGCATCGGTGCATATAAGCTGGCGAGCGGATGGAGAATACTTTGCGGTCAGCTATTTAGCACCGTTCGGTCAGCGAGCGTTCAAGGTGTTCAACAAGGAAGGTGCCTTACAGTACACGTCGGAAAAGTGCTACGGATTGCAGGGATCACTAGCCTGGCGCCCTTCGGGCCAATGGATTGCGATCGCGCAAGATCTAAAGACGGGATACGTTATAGCACTGTTCGAGAAGAACGGATTGCGCCATCGAGAAATTCCACTTACACTAGACCCACGTGCCGGTCAGACAGTGCGTTCCCTGCACTGGAGCCCTGATTCGGACGTGCTAGCTGTGCATTGGGAGGATGCGCAGAAAGAAACCAGTAACGTGTTCCTGTACGTGATCGGGAACTATCACTGGTATCTGAAGCAAGCCATGTCATACGTGAAAGGTACAACGGTTTCCAGTATTCAGTGGGATCCGCGACATTCAGCCGGTAAAACATTGCACCTGTTTTCATCGGGTCAATTCCGGTACGAGTGTATTCGGTTCGATTTTCGCGTAGATCGTTCCGTGGACCAGTCGGAAGATGATCAAGCACTGGTAGGCGTTATCGATGGAAAGCGACTGCTGTTAACTTCGTTTCGCAATGCCGTCATACCACCACCGATGTGTGGCTACACACTGGAACAGGAACATTCTATTAATGCGGTCGGTTTCATACGTACGCCAGGACGTTGTGAGGCAATAGGACAGGACGTAAGCCCAAATGCATTCTTTACCGTTGATTCACTGGGAGATATCACTTTGTACGACACGACATTCAGGAAGGATACGGGACGGTCCATTTTGTCTGGAGTTACCGTTTTGCTGAAGCTTGAAGCCAGTAAACTGAACATGTCCTTAGATGTAGATCCTTATGAAAGCAAACCAAGAACACTTCACCATCTTTGGGTAAACCCGAATTATCTCGTCATGGATCACAGCCAAATACGGTGCTGCTTTTATTGTATGATACCAACTACCCCTGAACCAAGATTAAAGAAAATATTACAAATGGAAACGGACAGCACTGACGAAATCGGTTGCATCGAAGCATACGGGATGGATAATATACTTGTAGAACTCCTTTCTGGGCGCGTGCTACAAGTGGATGGAATAAGCAACACACAAAATGGTATGGAAACAGGCCAACATAGCGTACTACCAGTATTCTGCGAACAACTCTACGTCGATCGCAACCATCCCGAGCGAACAGTTTATGCACTGGCACAGAACCGACGCCATCTGTATCGTGATGGTACACTGCTAGCGTCAGACATAACATCCGCTTTGCTGACGGAAAACTATCTCCTCTGTACGACAATTTCCGAACTAAAATTCATCGCCCTCAGTTGTTCCATCGTTGAGCCGAACGGTCGTAATGCGATCATCGGTGAGCGTCGTGTTGAGCGTGGCTCCAAACTAGTCACGGTTGTACCGAAAGCTTCACGGACCGTTTTTCAACTACCACGCGGTAATTTGGAAGTGATCAATCCACGCGTTCTATCCCTATGTCTGATCGCGAAACATCTCGATGCGCTCGAATACTACGCGGCGTTCGATATAATGCGCAAAGAGCGCATTGATTTGAATCTACTCGTTGATCACGATCCCGGCCGTTTTCTGGAACATCTTACCAGCCACTTTCTGGTACAGATAACAAACGTTAACTGGTTGAACCTGTTCATCTCGGATCTTGCCAATCAGGACGCCTGTCAAAAGTACGAAAGTAACTATCGAGATCGTAATAGTGTGGGTGCCGATTCGACTCTTCCGACCGATTATTCGATCGAAGAAAAGGTGCGTTTTTGCTGTGAACGTTTACTCACGGCCATGGATGTAGATCCGACAGTGTTAACGCTCCCGAAAATTACCTGCCACGTAAAACAGGGACAGATGGAGAAAGCACTCGCGCTTATCTGGACACTGAAGCAACACCAACCTTCACCCGAAGCGGCCGAGGAAGCGTTACGCTATCTACTCTACTTGGTCGAGGTGAACGTACTGTACGATGAAGCGCTTGGTATGTACGATTTTGGGCTCGTCCTGTTTGTCGCTACCAAATCGCAGAAAGATCCGAAAGAGTATCTTCCCTTCCTGAACGAACTGAAGCGTATGGATGAGAATTATCGAAAGTATCGCATCGATTGTCACCTGAAGCGTTACGAACGTGCACTGGAACATATTGCCCGGTACGAGACGGACGAGGAACGCTTCCAGGAGGCGTTGGAATTAACTGCTACCCATCAGCTGTATTCGGTCGCACTGCGTTGTTACAGGAAGAGTGCAAACAAGGAATATTATCGTCGTGTTTGTGCACTTTACGGTGATTATTTGCGCAAAGGGAGCAAACATGCGGACGCTAGTTTGATGTACGAACGGGCCGGTGATCTACCGCAAGCGATCTCTTCCGCACGGCATGCACTCGACTGGTGCCGTGTCGTACGTTTGTCCAGCGTTTGTTCCCTACCGGTGGAACCTGTTTTACGATCGCTCGTACCGGCGCTATTGGAAGCTGGAGAGTACGATGCAGCAGCAACGATCGCTTACGATCATTTAAAGGATGCACGTTTAGCGATTGAATGTCTGGTAAAGGACCATCGGTACGAAAGAGCACTCTTGCTGGCAAACGAACCCGATCTGCAGGATAAAGTTCGAAGTTGCTTAGGCAATTATTTAACCACACTGGATGAAACGCTTTGCTCGGAAAAGGAACAATTCCTGCATCAAAAGGAGCGATTGGCAACGGTGCGTGAGGAACGTACCCGGAAGCAATCATCCGCCGCAGCTGGTGAGGATCATGGTGATATGGATGGGGACTGTGGTGATTGTGATCTCTACTCAGACAGCTCCACTATTGCTTCTTCGCGCCATACAGGAACTTCGGGCCGTTCGGGGTAAGTAATGGCGGGAATAATATTTTTCTTCTTCAAAACTTTTTGTTCTCTATAATCTTTACCTTTTATTCGATTTTAGTAAATCTCACCGTTCGAGTAAAAATCGTCGCAAACATGAACGGAAGCTACTTAACCTAAAGGAAGGCAATCCGTTTGAGGATATCGCATTGATCGACGCTTTGCACACACTGGTCGTTCGAGTTTGCGGTACCGAACGGCAACGAAATGTACGTTCCATTTGTCAAGTTGCGTTGGAACTTTCGTACGATGATGAAGCACGACGACTTCAGCACGAGTATGGTGCACTGTTGCAGCTAATGCGCTATTCGTTGGATGCAATTTGGCTGCCGGAAATGATTGTACCCGGGATGCCACCGGGCAGTGGTGGTGATGCGGCAATGATTGCTAACGCATCAGCACCAATCCTAACAGCAACGGATCTTGTGCGAGCTCAGGATGCTCAACGATATGCTTTGATAAGTATGTTGATGGAATGGATGGAAAGATTTTTAAGCGACATTTTTGAAGTCTTATTTGCTTCTTTTTTTCTATTTCTCTCTTTTAGAACCACATCAACGCTACAAACCAGATATACAATCAATTTCCTGGCAATGGGACATCTTAAAATAGAAGCAATCGCTTTGCTAACTTTTGTTGATTTATGCACATTAACGAATGGTATCGAAACATAAGGAAGTTAATTTCAAATACAATAAAAACACAAATGTTCAAAACATAATAGAAATATAGGCAAAGAGCAAAAAAAACCGCGACCGAAATGACGTGATATGTATCAATCGAAATGTTGTGCAGCCAAAAGCATGATAACAGTTATCCAAGTTACGCCAATGTGTGGCATTTCCATTTAACGCGATCGATCGATCAGATCACACCGCGATTCAACAGTAACGCACGATCATTATTTGTTTCGTACATCTGCATTACGGCACACACGGATGATCAGGTGAGTATGTAAGATCAATGTGGATCTTTTCCCTGCACATGAGCATAAACCCCCAATTCCTTCTCACTCGTCAACAGCCAGGAAAATTGTAAGACTTGATGTTTTCATTTCAATTGTATATGCATCTTTATTCACGAAACGTTTCTTACGTCGCGTACGGTCATCTAACCATCTTTTGGAGGTGTTTTTTAGGGGAGGTCGTTTTGAAATCGCAGGCAAGGTAGTGGAGGCAAAATTAGTGCTCAAAACTGGAGCACATTCGTTGCTACCGGACGGTAAAAGAAGAGCGAAATGCATGCAGTGTGTGCCGATATTCACTCAGCCTAGCTTGAAGCTAATTGCAGGCAGAAAAACAGAAACTCCCGTTGTGTTGAGGATTTTTGTTTTCGCCGTACGAATCGATGCGAATGTTTCGTTCACATGGGTGGTCCCCTTTCTGCGGTTTGATTGAACTTCTTTGATCTGATTTGATACAGATAACTAATGGTAATTACAATCACTTCACAATGTTGTAATTACATTAAGTATTGATACAGTATTTATTAATTTAGTCATTCGAGGGAAGTACATTGATAATCTCTGGCGGAGATCCCAGACTGTACAAGACTGGTATACGTCGTTTGCAATGTGCGTACGTATGGTAGCTTATCAAAAAGTGGGTGTTAAACACACTAAACATTCCCCACAATTACCCAAGGCGTATTTGATCGATAAAAATTTTATTTCTAGAATTTACAGCTATTCAAGCATTGTTCCAATAAAACAATAAGTTGTATTTTGTTGAAATAGAAATAGAACAAACTTGAAATAGAACTTTTTAGTGTGTTTTTGTAATCTATCGAGGAGCGTCAATCATATGAATCTTCAGTGTGGAGATGTTCGAATCATGAGTTGACTCCTTCAAGATTCTTTTTGTTTTATTAGGAAACATTTCAAAGTTATTAGAATTATTATTTAAATTCAAGTATAATATTTCAAGATTTATTGCAGTAGCTATGAAATGAAAGAAAAATCAGTGTAAACTCATAAGTCGTTAGAGATAGTTGAATCATTTAAAATCTATGAATCGTGTGTGAATCATGAATCTTCAAACAAGAGATTCGGATTCATTTAGTAATTTAAATTTATAAGTTGATGCTCACCCACCGGGTAATTTCGTTACCAGAAATTGAATGTTTTTTTCTTCGGTTGTCAGAAACAGGGTTAATGTAGTTACACACCATCATCTTCCTTGCCGGTGGGTACACAAAAATAGTACACAACTAGTATCCTTACCTCGTTGCAAAAATATTAAACACCCACTCTTATTGCTGACAATGAGTTGCAATTTGCAGTGTTTTTTAAAGTCTTACAAACCTAGCCTAGTAATAACATTCCATTACAATTATTAGTTTCCATTGTTTCCGAAGCTACTGCTTAACTGAATAGACAAACAGCAATCATTAACAAAACACGCAGAGTTCGGTATGGGTGTAGTGGAAACATCGTCGAGTTAAATTAATCGTTTCGAATTGCTGTTCTTCGCGTAACGCGCGTTGCCACCCGAACCGTGACCATCCATCTTATTGTCCGATAAAGCAACCTCAAACCTATAACCATTATTACAAGAAGCTCTTCCGCCGGTTTTATGCAAGGTTCGTCATATTTGACATTGAATTGTTTAGATCGCTAGATTAGCGCCCTGCCACACTGGAGATGGTTCCATTTCGGGAAGGTACGCCTGTGTGCCTGTTGCGAAACTCGCAACTAAAACGATCTCCAATAAAACTGCAACTCCGGTCGATTATGCATTTGATAAAGATCGTTGTAAAGGTAGTTATTGCATCCATAGTTTACAATTAAATGGTTAATATGTCTGAGATTGTGCGAAGGATAATGTTACACATTGTACAATGATTAAGTGTTAACCGAAGAAGGAAGACGGAAATTTTGAATACAAGGCTCTGCAAAAGAGTTGTAATAATAAAAATATCCATAAAGGGCATAATGATTTTAACACAGTCAAATATTTAAAGAAAAAAAGAAACTTTTCTTTCCCATACCGGGAATCGAACCCGGGCCTTCCGGGTGAGAGCCGGATATCCTAACCACTAGACAATATGGGATTGTTGACAGAGAGACTCTATTTGATCAGCGCCACACGAGTAAGCGTCTACTATCTTCATTCTATTTTTAGTGGAAAATCAAAAGAAAATAGCACCTTCATCAATAGCATTTTCACCATTACGAACACACAAACTGCGGTTCAAGGTATAAGAAAATGATGAGAAAATTTCCCAAAGCGAATTATTCTCTTGATCTTTACACAACACAAAACGACAAATGCTTCATGTTGCATCGGTTCACCATCATCTCCACGAGATGATGTTGGTTTTTGAGCGGTTACTTTCTGCATTCCAAATGCAGTTTTGGGGTTTGGTTGTTGTTTGATTCGTCTAATTTTGGCAACACCCTTGCCAAGCCACCGTATGCGTAGGCGAGATGCTATTTGATTATGTGATTGTGCAAAGTCGATGAATAGAAAAGCAAATGGATGTTCTTCTGCTTACAGGCGAGGTTCAAAATTAACATTAATTGCACTTATGTGAAATCGGTTTGGAATGTTTGGAATGAGCGAAAATTAATTTGTCCTCGGCTGCTGATGCTGCTGCACCTCGGTGCTCTCGGTGTAGCTTTTTCCACTTTGATGAAGCTCTAATGATGGTTGGTTGTTTTGCGAAAGATGAAGCACAATAATTTCATCTACAGTGCGAAAGTACATATGAGCGTAACAATTTCGATCGATGTGTATCGATGTGCTTTGTATTGCAAAACTGTATGATTTTTTGGGTAAACTAAATCAACAAGGTGTTATCCTGCTGTATAGATTGTAATTATTGCAATGATTTTTGTTATGCGAGGTTGGAAAGCACCTTGTAATTGAATACAATTTCTAACAATTTGCGTACAACTGTATTACTGAAAGAAACACAGTTTACATATGTTAAACTGCAACAAACATGGGCGGAAGCTTTCCCAAAACAATAATGCAAATATTGATAAATGATTTAAATCAACGGACTTCGATAATGCGCCCTTAACGCGATGCTGTGAGATGTAAACGATCGATTGAGCGAGGATGTAACGGGTAAATCGTTTGTTTTCTAATGATGCTAAAACTCTCCAAAAGCTTCCTAGCTGCCTAGACCAAAGATCACGGAACGGACATACAACCAGCGATAAGACTGACCGAATTTAGCCAAAAGTTTTAACCGTTTACCCAGAAACATAATTCGCACATCTGCGCTCAGACAGAAGCATGTGCAAATTTCAAGAAATAGTCATTAATTTAATAAAGAAAAAAGATAGATCCTAGCGATCATTAGCATCACATTATCTACCTTCACTAACCTAGGAAGGGCTCTTACTAATGCCCAACAGCTGTTATCATGGTTAGCGAAACTAATTGGGTGTGTAGCGTTTTAGAACCATCAAGATGGGTGAAGAAATCGGTCAATATGCTAAAATTATTATCGAATCGCTTTATCGCTTGAAAGCAGCATAACTTTACGATGACCTCGTGAACTTTCTCGATTGAGAAGCTTACATTACTTGTCTTGATGTTTGTTCATAATTTATGTTTTGTTGCATTAATTAGTTGGTTGACTGTCTCTCACTTTACCTGCTTCTACAAAGTATAATCTAGGTTAATTAGGTAGTTTCATTTAGTTGAACATTTGCATTATTCTGAGACAACATATTGCAGAACATTAAGCGTTCCATTACTCACATTACACCTCTGACACATTAAATCTTGTGTGGCTCTTGACCATCACTGTAATAATGTGAAGAAAAACTGGGCAAGTGTATTCAGATATTGGGATATTATTCAGATACGAAGAATCTTAAAACTCTGTTGAAAGCTTGAGAATTCGGGTTCGA
Source organism: Anopheles funestus (assembly GCF_943734845.2). Taxonomy (NCBI): domain Eukaryota; kingdom Metazoa; phylum Arthropoda; class Insecta; order Diptera; family Culicidae; genus Anopheles; species Anopheles funestus. The sequence goes on from NC_064598.1 coordinate 23,912,582, forward strand.
GTAGAAGAAGGGTCTTTGACTCTGTATGGACGGAAGGATGATTATCTCACTATTTTTCATGACCCTGACCCTGAAACAAAGTCGTGATATCAGAATGACACCGAACAACTAGGGACGTACAGAATTTTGAAGCAGATTCACAATAACTAAGGAGATTAGAGTGATCCTAACTCCAAGAAATGGAGCGATGGCATAGGTGGATCTGGATGAAAGAACTCCTGCAATAGATCAGGATCACTAAGAGATTGAATTGAGAACCATAAAACCCAAGAACTGTTAAATAGAGCATTGAGAAATATTACATATCATACTGCTACAGAGACAGAGTCGAGCCGACGTCTACAACAAAGTACTTGGCTGCCATTAACATTTTTTCTTAGGACCAATGTTGCCTTTAGTTTTGCCATGCTAAAGAATCAAATCAATTGGTTTTCTCCTAAAACAATCCACTCCGGAATGGTGTCTACTATTGTTTGTTTGGCCATTTTTCTATTGATAAAATTTCACGCTTCTTCAAACGCGTCTGATGATTATCGTTTGGCAAGTGTGTGCATTGTTAGTTTTTAACCCGTCTTTACGAGTACCGAACACTGCGCTTTGCTGTCGGTGTATAGTGTTTTCTTTATTATTTTATTATCGAAGCACCTATCACCCGGAGGCCGCCCCCCCCCCCCCCGGTTCCCGGCGTGGGTCTGATTTGTGCCGAAAATGGTTATTCCCCCGGGCCACTGGATGTGTTGGTAGACACGATAGTACAGTTATAATTGCTCGGTAACGCTTCCACTGTTATTACCACGACCTGGTGGCGGCGGTGGCAGCGGCAGCCAGGCCAGTTGTGTATGGTATTTAGGTGAAGTCTTTCGTTAATCTTCTCATGGCTTTGCAATCGAACGAAATCAAACTTCTCGCTGCGCGTTGTGTGTATAGGGGTGAAACGGTGGAGAGCCCACAGTGATAGGAGCGCATAGCCATTTTTTATTTGTATTCTTTTGTGCAGTGGAGAAACGTGCACAAAACACAACTTAGAGATAGGCGGAGAGGTTGTAAAATTGATTAAAATTAACGATCTATTTTTGGTATCTTGAAGATGAATTTATTGCATGTGCGTTACCGATCAATAATTTAAATTTCTTTTGAGTAATTTTCTTTTGAGTTGATCTAAACTTAGAACTTTAGATTGAGGACTTGTAAGGATGATATAAAAATTGAAAAAAAAAGAAATATAATAAGAGGTATGTGAGTATGAAAGGTAATCGACAATCTTATCAGTAATAATCCTGGAACTCTACACATATACTGGTTCCTTTACAGTCTCCTGTTGAAATCTCTATTTACAGATCACCCCCAAAGATCACTTGATCGCTAGTGAGACGAACCACATCCAGCATCTCAGTAATCGTAGTGAAAAATTCACCATTTCGTTGGGCTCTTCAAGGTAAAATAGTTGCCCAAAAACAAACGAATTCACGCGTAACCTAATTCCAGAGGTGTGAGCGAGGAATTTCCACGCAACTGTATTGCGCCGCAATATATGGACCACACATACAAATGCGCTGCTGGTCCATCAATTCCCATGGCCTCGATCGGTGGTAGATTTTTATATCGACTTCCTTCCTTTTTTTGTTTTGTTTTGTTTGCTACCCTTCTTCCTTTTCTTCTCAACTCCACACCCTACGCGGTCGATTTGACCAAGATCCGCGAATAGATTGGAATCGATTGTACTTGAGCAGGTTGAGTGCAAAGTTCAGCGATGAGATGAGATGCTGCTGGCGATGGGTTTTGATGATTAGGTTTTTTTTTTGGCAGCTCATCAACATCATCAGCCACCACAAGGATGGAAAACTTTCCCTTCCTCTAGAAGCATAGGAAAGGTTCGTAAAATAAGAAAAACATCGAACAAGACCCCGGCCAAGGTTGGGCGGGCAAAAGCTTTAATTGAGTGACCGGCGGCGGTGGTGGTGGTGGCGGTCGAGCAGCAAAGAAAAGGAAACACGGCCAAATCGATCACGAGTCCAGCCCTTTTGTGAGACACCATTTTGCATGCACCTGTGAATGCGTTTCGCAGTGTTGTCGGTTGCCAAAGTGGTGCACGTGCCTTTGATGGACAGGTCAAAGTAAATAGAAATTCATTGGGGGGGTTTTTTTGGTGGTCGCATCCAGGAGAAAATCGGTCAAGTTTTTCCTACCTTCACACCGGTCGGAAGTGCCGTAAATTATTTTTTTATACCTTTTTTTTAACTTTAAAAGTTAGTTACAACCATTATATTTGTTAGAAGGTGTGCATGAATTAATTATTAGCTGAACAAGGACGGAAGATGATGAGTTGCTGTGAGGATTTTACTAAATTAGGAATTCAAAGCTATTTGGCGTGATGATGGAATTGTCATGATGCATTTATAATGTTATTGTTTTCTTATTATTTTGTTTGATTTATCGTTCTCCATCGTTTAGATGGGTAGTTTGAGTTGCCGATATTTTTTCCTTTTTGTTTACAATTTCGTGATATGAATTTCTGAAAGGATCACTTTCATTAAGTTTAGATATATTTAAAAAAATATATTTCTGATGCCTGATGATTAAGTTGTTAAGATGTAAATGAAGTTTTTGTGCAATAAAGGAATTACAAGAAGGCTTTTGAATTTTTGATTATATGTAAATTAGAATAAAATGAAAGAATTATGTATGTCACTCACTCAATCCATTTTATTCATTTAATCTAATATTCAGTGGAAAAGTTTATCCCTCATCATCTCTTGTTCTAGAATCCACTTAACGTTCTCAATAAAACGTAACAAATTAATTTTGTTTTTCTTACCGTACGTCAAATATATGCACGATTAGAGATGCACTTATCAAAAAGCATTTCTAAACTATCTCTTAATGCCACAACACCTCTTCTAATCCATCATTCATTCTTCAAACTTTCTCAAATACCACATGCATCCGTTGGCCGAGATGCAGCTCGGAGTCTAGTACAACCCACCCAATCAACAGTAAGCAACCATATTTTTTTACCCCATTTTCACCACACGAGCCACGTGCGTCGGTCCATTAGATTGGATTAAAGTGTTTTAGTTGGCGTTACATCGACAGAAAGCGACGCATTTTGATGCCCACTGTCCATCGCGCCCACCCCCACCATCAAGGATGCAGTTTCAGATGCGTACCGAGCTTAAAATTATGTTGCGCTGCGTGCTTTTAACGTTTCGCTCGATGCGCTTCAATACGCGACCGTTTGACGCGGGGCCAGCGTTGTTCAATATTGCTTGAACGGGCGTAACGGCGATGGGTGGCATAGATTAATTCGATTGCGTTTTGATTTTGATTTCCTTTCTCGCATTCCTGTGCATCGATGCACAAGCACCGAGGAAAGGGAAAATGTTGACGGGTGGGGGAAAGTGTGAAATTGTTATCTCGTTGAGGGTGGAATAACAAACTGGCCACATCTTGCAGATAGGGTGATGTAGTGACGAATGATGATGTTATCAATCTTCTCGTTGCAGCTCTATTAGTTCAACTTGTTCAAGTTTTGTAAAGCTTCCATTTTCTATTCGCTTTGACAGGCATTTCCTAATTACCTGTCAGGCTCTTACACACTACCAACCACGATGCCAAAAGTATTCTTTTAGCTGAATTCAATAAAACAATAATAAATCCAACGTCAGCCAACGATAGCCATCTTTCCAGTGGCCAAGTGGTGTTAATCACCCTAACGGAAAGTGTTCCGGTGGGCCTTTTGTGTTCCCTTTTTTGGGTAGGCAAATTTTCGCAAACTCTTGCTGTGTGGTTTAACTGCCCTGCTCCATACAAATGAAGATGGTAATGATAGTAACCAAAGCAAAGAAAAAAAAAACAAACCTTTAAATGCCCAGTAAAGCATCTTCCCATTTGATACACCATGTGTGCTTTTTTGAGGGGTTGTTTTTTTATTTGACGGTGAAAATATACATGATCGTAGCATGATCTCACATTGCTTAGGTCAAGGTATTTGCGGGAAGTGGAATAAGAATTGCAGATTGAAGATTTCATATTTCCTACCCATCTGTGCATCATCTACACCCATCGCAAGGAAGCAAGCAGTAGAGGTCGTTTAGCAAATTTCTCTCCTTAATTATTCCAACCAAAAAGAAAGAAAAAAACTTCCCCAAATGTTCAACCTGTATCTTGCGTACTCACATTCCATGCAGAGGACCTATCATTAAAAATTTGAACCCTCAGCTTGCGATCCCCAAAGGTGTCTTGCGGTGCTTCCCACGGCGTCGGCTGAGTGTGTGCCCTCCTTTAAATAGGGCTTCCCTCCCTCCGAACACCAACGGTTATGGACAGGTTTGCCGGAATCGGACGAGATGTGTATGGCCAAAGCTCAGGAAATTTATTGGCGAATAGTTCCAACCTGTTGTTGGTTTGTGTGTTTACAAACCGATCGGATATGCTTGAGCATTGGCAAGTGTTTTGACACGTTTCAAGAGGATTTTTTGTTTTATTGGTTTCTGGTGTGTTAAGTATGCAAACAAACAGAAAAACTACTACGGTTTGAAGATTGTGATGAATTGTTTGCAAGGAGTTTAAGAATTCATTTAGTACATTACTTGAATTTATGTTTTTCTGATATAAATTTTCACTTTTTGCAAAACCAACTTGTCACAAAACAGGAGGCAAAATAAGCTTAATTTTTGAAATTGAAAGATTATTCATCATCTTACAATAATACAATAATTAATTATTATTTAATTACAATAATTTTTAAAAAATATTTTAACGATCTTCATATTACCTAAATTGGTAAGAAATTGAATGTCGCCATGCCTATCACTATACTAAATTAAATTTACTTAATTAAATTACTTAATCAAATCTCAAAAAATAGATGCTCCTTATGCGAGCTTTTGCTCGTCAATAGTGATATGTTTTTTAAATTAACTAGAAAAAATCTTTAAAAGAGGTTATGACGGGATTGACTGTTTACATTAAAAATATTAACAAAGAATCCACCATTAAACACCCAAAGCTATGTATAATAACTATCCACAAAACGGGTACAATATTTAACATTTTCATTTTCTCACAAAATTCCATTAGAAATAATTCTGGCACCACACCTCCTAGTTAGTTCGCCTGTAAATAACTGTATCCAGTGTGATGTTCGAACTTTTCCTCATACGCAAGCGCAAACACATTATTTGGGGGTAAGAAGAAGGTTATTAAATTATTGCACCGACCACTTGGTAATATGGTTCACATCGGCCACAAAATAACGAAAGCAACAAAAAAAAGTGGATCGATCGATCGAAAAGCAACATTTGGGCTGTGCCGTAAGTGTAAGTGGGAACAAATTTGGGTACGGGTGGCGCCAATAGGTCGTTTCATCATGAGGTAGAAGCGCTCTCTAGCTATTGCCCACGTTGCCTTCACCTCCCATTTCTCCGTGGCTGCAAATCCTTTTTGGTCCGTTCCTTCTGACGTGTTTTCGTACGATAGAAATGGAATTTTCTATCTGCAATGAGTTTTGTCATGAGGATCAGTGATTCACGTAACCCCGGCTCTAAACGCTTAGCAATTGTCGCGTTTGCGAACGCGAATCAGAAAATTTTTGTGAAACTCCATGTAAAAAAAATTGTGAAAAGTCGCTATACGTGTATTTTCAGCGAAAAATCGCGATTCGAAGCGCGACTTGACGCCATGACAGTTTTCTGTAATAACAAGGTAAACATGGCAATACCAAGGTAAACTAATACAAATTAAAAAATTAAATATTTTGAGTGTTATTAAATATTGTAAATTAAATTAACAAATCGAGTGCTATTTATTTTTTAAAAGTACGCAGGATTTGTATGTAATTATTGTGAATGTCAATATTATTTTTAAAACAGAAGAATCGTTGTTAATTCAAAACAAAAATCCCATATCGTGGACAAATGCTTCAGAAAATAGAAGAAGAAGAAGACAAATGCATGGCTGCATTGTTTATGAATTTATTACTTGTATGTTGAACTTGCTTGAACAATATAAATTAATTAATAATTAATTAGTAATTAATTAAATTAATTAATTAGCAAAAATATTAGAGTTAAAAAAAATAGAGTTAAAAAATATTAGATAGTCCACAGCACAGTGTTCGATCCCTTTTGGAAGCTGTGTTGGAATCGTGGTTATGAATACCTGTATATTGATGGTAGTTTGGAAGCTGTGTCGGAATCGTGGTTATGAATACCTGTATATTGAGGGTACGGTGACGGCCATGAAATGAGAAAAAAACCATACACGTTTGATTACCCGTATTCGAAGATTTTTACCTTTATGCTACTCGAAGCTGCCGATCCCAATTCTATTTTGCCCGGCGTATGACGTGGTGGGCAAACACATCTTCGTTCACCTATTTATCTTGTTACAATTCCTTCTGGCTACCAGAAAAAATTATAACAAGATTTTCCAGCGTTAAACACACAAGAAAACAAAACGGACCAATCTGCGGTACTGTTAGCAACAGCCGTTATTTGTATCACAGGAGTTAGCAGCATCCTGCCACGAGCTTTCTTGATGGTCCATTGTTTTAAAACATCGTCACTGGGGTTAAAAAACTTGCCTTTCTCATCAACTTCATCAAAACAATAAATTTACTATTTATTATAATTTTCTTTGTTTAAATTAATTTAATTTAATTCGAAATTAATTTCCCGCTACCGGCCAGATTGAAAACATAAACAAACCTTGCACGAGAAAACTTAAACAACCTTGAAGTCGCGCCGAAAGTCGCAAAATTTTTTGGGAAAACTGTGCTACGATTGTCGCGTTCGCAAACGCGACAATTGCTAAGCATGTAGGCACGGGGTAATAACAAGGTAAACATGGCAATAACAAGGTAAACAAATACAAATTAAAAAATTAAATATTTTGAGTGTTATTAAATATTGTAAATTAAATTAAAAAATCGAGTGCTATTTATTTATTAAAAGTACGTACGTATTGTATATAATTATTGTGAATGTCAATATTATTTTTAAAACAGAAAAATGCTGTTAATTAAAAAAAATCCCATATTGTGGACAAATGCATGTCTGCATTGTTTATGAATTTATTACTTGTATGTTAAACTTGCTTGAACAAGACAAATTAATTAATAATTAATTAATAATTAATTAATAATTAATTAAACTAATTAATTAGAAAAAATATTAGAGTTAAAAAAAATAGAGTTAAAAAATATTAGATAGTCTACAGCACAGTATTCGATCCCTTTTGGAAGCTGTGTTATGAATCGTGGCTATGAATACCTGTATATTGATGGTAGTTTGGAAGCTGTGTTGGAATCGTGGTTATGAATACCTGTATATTGAGGGTACGGTGACGGTCATGAAATGAGAAAGAAGCCATACACGTTTGATTACCCGTATTCGAAGATTTTTACCTTTATGCTACTCGAAGCTGCCGATCCCAATTCTATTTTGCCCGGTGTATGACGCGGTGGACAAACACATCTTCGTTCACCTATTTATCTCGTTAAAATTCCTTCTAACTGCCGGAAAAAATTATAACAAGATTTTCCAGCGTCAAACACACAAGAAAACAAAACGGATAAATCTGCGGTACTGTTAGCAACAGCCGTTATTTGTATCACAGGAGTCAGCAGCATCCTGCCACGAGCTTTCTTGATGGTCCTTTGTTTTAAAACATCGTCACTGGGCTTAAAAAACTTGCCTTTCTCATCAACTTCATCAAAACAATAAATTTACTATTTATTATAATTTTCTTTGTTTAAATTAATTTAATTTAATTCGAAATTAATTTCCCGCTACCGGCCAGATTGAAAACATAAACAAACCTTGCACGAGAAAACTTAAACAACCTTGAAGTCGCGCTGAAAGTCGCAAAATTTTTTGGGAAAACTGTGCTACGATTGTCGCGTTCGCAAACGCGACAATTGCTAAGCATGTAGGCACGGGGTAACTGAATTGTGTAACCCCGTGCCTACATGCTTAGCAATTGTCGCGTTTGCGAACGCGACAATCGTAGCACAGTTTTCCCAAAAAATTTTGCGACTTTCGGCGCGACTTCAAGGTTGTTTAAGTTTTCTCGTGCAAGGTTTGTTTATGTTTTCAATCTGGCCGGTAGCGGGAAATTAATTTCGAATAAAATTAAATTAATTTAAACAAAGAAAATTATAATAAATAGTAAATTTATTGTTTTGATGAAGTTGATGAGAAAGGCAAGTTTTTAAGCCCAGTGACGATGTTTCAAAACAATGGACCATCAAGAAAGCTCGTGGCAGGATGCTGTTGACTCCTGTGATACAAATAACGGCTGTTGCTAACTGTACCGCAAATTTGTCCGTTTTGTTTTCTTGTGTGTTTGACGCTGGAAAATCTTGTTAGGCTGTCTACACATGAATCCGCGGACGCCGCGGTCCGCGGAAAACACGTATAACTTGTATACCAGTTGGGTCCGCTTGGCTGTCAAATTCCGCGGTGGGCTGTCAAACCTACCGCGGCACCGCGGAAACACAGTTTTGTTGAACATCAACAAATCTGCGGAACAGCAGGCGCCGCGGTAGGTTTGACAGCCCACCGCGGAATTTGACAGCCGAGCGGACCCAACTGGTATACAAGTTATACGTGTTTTCCGCGGACCGCGGCGTCCGCGGATTCATGTGTAGACAGCCTTATAATTTTTTCTGGTAGCCAGAAGGAATTGTAACAAGATAAATAGGTGAACGAAGATGTGTTTGCCCACCACGTCATACGCCGGGCAAAATAGAATTGGGATCGGCAGCTTCGAGTAGCATAAAGGTAAAAATCTTCGAATAGGGGTAATCAAACGTGTATGGCTTTTTTCTCATTTCATGACCGTCACCGTACCCTTAATATACAGGTATTCATAACCACGATTCTCACACAGCTTCCAAACTACCATCAATATACAGGTATTCATAACCACGTTTCCAACACAGCTTCCAAAAGGGATCGAACACTGTGCTGTGGACTATCTAATATTTTTAATTCTATTTTTTGTTAACTCTAATATTTTTTCTAATTAATTAATTGAATTAACTATTAATTAATTATTAATTAATTTATCTTGTTCAAGCAAGTTCAACATACAAGTAATAAATTCATAAACAATGCAGCCATGCATTTGTCCACGATATGGGATTTTTGTTTTGAATCAACAGCGATTCTTCTGTTTTAAAAATAATATTGACATTCACAATAATTATATACAAATCCTGCGTGCTTTTAAAAAATAAATAGCACTCGATTTGTTAATTTAATCTACAATATTTAATAACACTCAAAATATTTAATTTTTTAATTTGTATTAGTTTACCTTGGTATTGCCATCTTTACCTTGTTATTACAGAAAACTGTCATGGCGTCAAGTCGCGCTTCGAATCGCGATTTTTCGCTGAAAATACACGTATAGCGACTTTTCACAATTTTTTTTATATGGAGTTTCGCAAAAATTTTCTGATTCGCGTTCGCAAACGCGACAATTGCTAAGCGTTTAGAGCCGGGGTAAGATAAATAATACGAAGATAATTTAAAAAAACAGCTGTACGATAATGTACATATTTGTTTTTCTATTAGCAACACCATCTCACTAGAGCAAAATGTTGTTTACCTAAAGTAGCTATTAAATTTGTTGTTTAATTTAAAACGAAAAAACATACGAACAAATCGACTGTAACAAGTGGTCCGCTTATTTTCACCCGTTCAGACGCATTTAAATTACCGATGTTTGGTTTTCGGAATTCATCTAATACTCAACCCTCTACGCGGAAACCAATTTGTCGAACAAATTACGTTAATCGCATTAACATATTCCATAAAACATGATTGCACGGTTCAGCGATTGGGCGACGATCGACAGCCAGTTTAGAGGAGGTGTTTTAAGCTGACTTTAGTTTTATATTCATTCGATCATGCTTCGTGTGATTTGGAAAGTTTTACGTGTTTTTTTGATACTATTAATAGCAACATTTTACTGTTTATAATGTGATAGAAATGTGAGTCTTTAACATATAATACATATAATAATTTTACCTTTAAATTTCATTAACGTTTTGCAAACGTTGTGCAGCATCCACGGGTTTTGTGTTCCAAAAAACGAATTGTCCATTTTCCCCACAAGTTTTCACCTCATGCAGAAGAATGAGGTATACATGGCATGCTTGCTTGATCATCACAAGTATGTACATATGCGTTGGGAAAGATAGATGGCGCGCGATCCGAAGTTTCTATGGTCACTGTAGCGCTGTTTGCTTTACTGTCCGCTATATTGGTGAACTAGCAGCTTTAAATCATTTCGCGATCTCTTTTACCGTCGTGCGCTATCGTTTAAATCTTTCGTTTGTTTATCTCTTCACCGTGTTTTCCTTTACCATGTACGCTCGGCATGTGTGAATTGGTCAGCTTTCACTGGTGTATGATGATCTTTCTAAATCAAAGCTTAAGTTTAATATGTATTTTTGTGTAAAAATTTCTTTTTACTATCCTGTTTTAGTTTTTACTTATTCTAAACAAATAATCTTTAAATACATTTAAATATCCATATGGTTTTCTAACAAAAAATATGTTTTAAATAAAAATCCTAAATTTTGCAGCAAAAAAAAATCTTAAATAATATGAAAATGGTTGTTCCGTTTTCTTTTAATGTCATAATATTTCTACATCCCGCTACTGCTGAACAAACACTCACAAAAGATGTCTACAATGTGAAGGAATGTGTTGCAAGAGATATTCCTCTATGATTTACATTGTTTTGCATTTCTTTTTTCCCGTCAGCAGCGACATGGTTGGAAATGAAATATTTTAAACCAACCAGACGCTCACTGTTCACAGTTTCTAATCATTTTGAAATCAACTTGATAGCAATGCACGATCGCTAAACATTGTCCAAAGTACGAAGAACTGAAAGAGAGAGAAAAATAGGAGCGGAAAACATGGAAAGGAAAATCCTAAACCTTGCCTCTTGCACCCTCAAAGTGCCGAGATCAACACGAGATCACCACGCCGCCAAGATGCCTCGGCTAGGAAGGAAATAGAGCGTTAAGGAATCGATCGTCAAACCGGACATAGCGATGGGGGAAATGGAAACGAGTGTTAGTTTCCTTACCTTTTTCTTCCTTCCATCCGTTTTGGCGCTTTCAATTTTTCACTTCGAAAGCGTGGATCGTCCGCGTGTCCTTCTCGAGCATATTGACTTTAATCGGACACGTTTAGGCGGTGCGTTTTAGGTGTACGGTTTCCCTTCCTTTCTATATGGCGTGTAAATTGAAACACCAGCTACCGTGCATTTGAACATCGAGACAAAGTTTTCACGCCATTTTTCAGCAATATTGTTGTGTTTTTTTTTGGTGAATGAAAATGGGTTTTTTGGGGAATGCATTATGCAAGTTTTATTATAGTGTGTCGATTTTTTTTAATTCATATTTGCCCAGTTTATATGAATATCTTGAAAGTGTGTCAGCTTTGAGAAATAGAAGTTTTGATAATTTGTGTTCATGAAAAAATACTGAGGATAAATCATCGTCCTTCATCTTAAAAGTACATTCAATTTCTTTTTAAATTTTTTTTGGTAAGCGATCTTAGGCATGCAGAATTGGCCGAACAAAGGCTGTTTACGATTTTTTCTCAAGCAAAACTATTCAAATATTGAATTTAGAGAATTTTTATGCAAAGGCATACACATTTATGAAGCGGAATTCGCTGGAAAATAAGTCAGTGTCTATAAGTTGATGGGTTGCAAACCAAAAAATAAACAGTCAAAGATATAACACTCGACAAGTGCTAATAAGTTCTGTAAATTTATGTTATATTTTAACAAATTTTAAGTCGATTTGTTCACACATCTATTTTCAAAACTTTCTTTAAAGACAAACGTATTCGAGTTTTGGAAATGTTTGTTGAATATTATTTAATAATAGATTAAAATACCATCGTCAATGGTGCTAAAGTTTCGAAAACATTCACCTCTATAGAGAAACCATTAAAATGTAAAGTTTCCAATCGCACAACCTGTTCCATTTTTATAACACTAATTCCAACTTATTGCACAGGATGGTTCAAATTAATTTTTTGAAAACCAACCAAACCAGCAGGTACCCGGGGGCCAGGTGATATACCGGCGAAGGGAAGTGTAAAACTAGATACACTACCAATAGCGTACCAATAAACGGGGAAAGTAATCAATTTAAATTCGACCACAGCCGGTTAAAAGTGTTTCACCATAATGCAGTGTGTTCATCCGACGTTTAGGAGATGTGACGAAAGGCTGTTAAAAAAAGTAGCTCAACTTCACCACGTGAATTACACGTGTGAATGTGTGTGTATGTCAAGTATATAATCCAACATTTAGGAATCGAAAGTGAGCATGGACCAAATGGACTCACCGAGGCAGATCAATTTTATTGGTTCATCTTCTTCATGGCGCACGGTCACAAATATCGAAAACGGCTAAAACATACGGAAACACACACGCCAACGGCAGAGGACAATTAATGTTTACAACTTTACAAGTTCAAACCATATGTGCGCATGAGCATTCGAGCCGGCCCCTGCTTATTGGGGCGAGCATCTGAATTTCGAATGTTTCCACAACCGCGCCGTTTCCTGGTTGAGCTTTTGGGTGAAAATTCGTACTTTTACTTACGTCATGAATGAAACATTTGTTCCTTCCTGTTTCGACCGTGTGCCTCCCAAAACCAACAAAAAAATACCGTCCTCCGTTTTCCCGACCGGTAGCTGCAAGTCATGCGGTTGCATCTTAATTGTTGATCCTCTTCATATCATCTCCCCTAATCACACCTCCTTCCCTATGCAGCTGCTGGCTGCTTCTGAAAGGAATTCGGTTGTGTTTCTGGTTAGGCACCTTCTCCTAGCACTCGCTCAACCACCGGCTTTTATGTGTTTAATGCTTGCGCATTCATTTAACGAGTTGACCGGCGAAGTTAAATCGGGTCAGTTGTGCCTTGATCGGCTTGAAGACGATGCATCCGAATCAGTTGTGGCTGGCTCCACACCAAACTAACTCTCTCTGGTGGGAGGCAATGTAGCGGGAAAAAGTGAAACGAATTCGGAGGGAAAACATAGTATCGCTGCTGGCTTTTCCAGCCAAAACCAAAGGGTGGTGGGATGAAATGCGAGAGAAGCAAACTCTTCTCGGTTTTGGCGAAGGTGGTGGTTTGAGTAAACAAGCAAAAATAATCTGCTTCTCCTTCTACCCCATTCGATCGAAAGTGGATAATGAGTGAACTAATAAGAAGAATGGGTTTGCACAAATGTGGCCTACCTGGTGAAGATCGAGCTGAGAGAAATGTGCGAAATCGTTGGTGTTTTTTCAAATCTTGATAGTGTGTATTTCAGCACACGATAAGTTTGTATGCTTAACATGTCCGACAGTTAACAACACTTTTTTCCTTGATATATAAGTGCAACAAAAGCAAGGAGGAATGTTCTAGATTCGATATCATATCCTAGGGTTTATTAGGGAAAATGTTAATCTTGCTCTGTGGAACAGTCAATCTTTACAAATTATAATTTTAGTTGTATAAAAAACATTAAATTAGTCGTTTATGTATTTACAATATTTGTACTTTATCTAATGCTCCTTATTTCTTCTTTCTTGACGCCGCCAAATTATTGATTTCGATTCTTCTTGTTTGCTAGCTGTTCTCATTACTTATTTTATGCTGATCTCCAGCGATGTATACACGCGCTCTCCAGCATAAAAGCTCACCAACATAAAATCGGCAAAGTTTTTCCTCTCCTTGAAGTTTGGAAGAAATAGTGCTCACTCTTTCTCTCTTTATGGCAAAGTGCACTAATAACAGGTATGTCAAACTTGGGTGTTTTAGTAGGAAGTAGCTGGAGCCATTTTACACTATTTTTTTTTTGCTCGGTTAGAACGACCTGACCGTATCAAGACTTATTTTACCACGTAGCAGGATAGTCAATCCATACTACGGGGGGACGGTCCGGATGGGATTTGAACCCGGTTCTGCCGTGTGGACGGGCGCCGTTTTTCACATGCACCACCAGGCCGCCCCGATTTTATTTTACACTAATACTAATGAAAAAATATTATATTAACAGTAGGAAAACAAATATTTTGAGTGTTAAATGATATTATACAGTACAGTTTACAACTTTAACGTTTCAATGGGTTTTTAGCTTGTCTTTCCTCGTTTCCGTTAAGATACAATATGTAATAACAAAACGTACATTATGGCACAACCCTGTTAATTTTAGAAGGACTGAAGATTTGCACATCCATTTAATTTACATTTAAGAAAACTTTATATTTATATTTAATATTTTATATTTAATCTCGTCCTGTCTTGCTACGGGAGGCCGGTCTGCATGGGATTTGATACCCGGTTTATGATTATCTCATAAATCACCGGACCACCCCTTAGTACATCCTAAGTATCAAATTGACTACCGAAAAAAAACAAATACACTAACGTTCAATTTCCGTTCCACGTGAGTTTGACATGCCTGAGCGCAAGAGAAAACCACGCGGAACCTCTCCCATATTCCGTACGGAGCGGCTCACGCATTTGCTGCACTTGTGTCAATTCATTCAGTGCGGATTCATTCGATACTTTGCCACCTAGAAAGACGGACGTACGTCGGTAGTGGTCGCGTCAGAGCTAGTTTAGTAGTGCTACGGGTTCGTATGTCGTGTGTTTGTTTCGTGTTATGTTGTGCCTGCGTGAGATTTTGTAACGTTGCGTTGCCTAGCAAAATAGGACACATTCGATGCCAAAACGAATCATTTCTATGCTTTTGCTAAAGCTCGGAACGGTTTTACTGTCGCGGTGAAGGTTCTTCGTTTTAGTTGCGAAAAAAAAGTGAAACTCAGAGACATGTGAACAGTTTGCTATTCATTCCCAAAATACTACAACACTTTTAAACGCAGTGTAAATAAGTTGTCACAGAAAACAAAACAATTGCTAAAGCTGTTTGACATTGAGCAAAGTTGAAACTGGTGAAAGAAGGAAGCACATTGGCAGTAAAATCTCGCATCCCTCCTGAATAATCCAATGCGCCAAAACGGCATTCCCCATCGGATGAGGTGTATCACAAGTGTTGTGTTGTTGCGTATGTCTCAGCCAGCGCGATAGTAGTGTGCGTTCTCCAGTATGTTTCACCCAAAACGGTGACTATGACGACGACGAACCACCACCACGACATCGCCAATGGCAATTGTGACTCTCTGGGGAATCTGTTTATGTCAACCCCTTGCCCATTGATGACATTTCGATGACGTTTTTTTTCTTCGGACGACTACGACAACGACAATAACAACAGTAGTACGATCGTTTTGAAAGTGATCTTTAATATAAAAATCTCATGAACAATGCGTCGATGGTTTCGTGACTCGCTGGCAACACAAACAAACCCCGCTCGTGAATCATCTCCGTTGGCTTTATTCGGTCGCTGGTCACATTTGCGTGTGTTGCTACAAGATGCTGTTCCATCATTGTGGTTGAAAATCGTGCAGTTGTAGCGTACAGGACGCAACGAGCAAAAAACAAAACGGAGAAATCTATGCGATCAATTGATTTCGTGCAAGATCGCGATCGCTAGGGTTTTTTGATGGTGTATGTGCCATTTAAAGCTACCTTTATGCTAAACAGTGCGTTACACGGATGTTTGTAGTTATGTGTTTGTGTGCGTGTTCAGTTGTGTGTTTTGCTAGATTATCCTGCGATCGGTGTTTGAGTGAGAGCATTTTCATAACTTAACAAACCCTGTTTTATGACGTTTCATCTTGCGGAGTATTTTTTAATGTTTTCTCGCCCGCTCAAGTCTCTTGTTCTGTTGAGGAAGTTAGCGTAAAACAAAACGAAACATCACGCGACAGAGCATCTGTGCATGGTCGAGGTCTCTGTGGTTGATGACAGAACCGTCATGAATGATCATAAAATGAAATGAAAACCTACAGTGTTGTAGCGGCTCTCGTATGATAGTAGTGGTGACTTTTACAAATGCTGCAGCGCGTTGTTTTGATCGACAGCTACGAAAGTTTCAACCGTTCGTGCATAGAAAAATATATTTTATAAGTGTGTAAAGAGGATTTGCATTCCATTGTAATTTATATATTTTTTTTCTTCTTGGTATTTTAGGGTAGCAAATAGGTGTTAAGATACAATTCAAATCAAAAACAGAAGCAAACCTTCAAAAGTGTATGTGTGTTCCGTGCATAAGAAGTAGTAGTCTTTCTAGGGTGTACAGATTTCATGAAATTATTCTCCTAGCAATAGTTTGATCAATAGACTTCAGCGAGCGGCAAAATTTGCAAGTGACGAACCTACGGTATTGCATCAAACTGTGACTTGACGATATCGAAGAGCAAAAGATTTCGGTAAGTTTTTAACAGAAAACATAAGTTATTATTTGTCTTTGAATTGAACTTGAATCACAACAACCATAATACATTGTTTTGGTATTGCTTTATTTTGGGCTCTTACGATCTTGACAATTCTCAAGGACATTTTCACATGTTTTGGATGGTGTATGTTTAAAATCATTCACTTGGCCCTTAATTTATCTGTCCTCTAGTGAAATACTAGTTATGTGTTTCACGAAGGCCATAAACCTAAAAGGCATTTTTCGTTTCTTCCCCTTTTATGGTAAGATTTGCAATGCAGCGCACTGTATTGATTGTGCCATAAATGTTGATTTATTGTTGAGTGAAAATTGCTCATTAATATGAAATTGAATGGAAGATACGTGTTCAGCCAGTAAGCAAATGTGAATTCTATGTTCGTATGTGTGTAAAGTGAATTATAAAAAAAAAAGAATTCTGAACAAACTTTAAATTCCGAACCGATTTCCGAATAATTAAGGAGCAGGGTCAATAATTTTTTTTTCTCTATTCTCTCTTCCAAGAAGGATGCGATTAGTTTTTATTTAATTCACCCTCCATTTCGGGATTAGAAATCTAAAATTGTTAGCTCATAATGATTTAAATCACAGCTTTGAGCTTCGCTGTCGAATTATGTCTATTAAGTTTTAAACCCTTCTAAGAATTGTTGTCCCATGAGTCAACCTTTTTTGCGAGAAATATTAAATCCATGATCATTATTAGCCAGACAGCAAACGTGTTAGAAGGCATGTTTTAAATGCCAAAAGCGTCTACAAAGCAAATGCATCATTTCTTTGTCATTTTGATGAGAACAAATATAATGTTTCTTTCTAGTACTTTTTAATTGCCTTCTACAGTTTACCGCGCTTGGCGCATCGAACCGTAACACGTTCGTTTTAAGTCTGTTTTTTCTCTCTTTATTTGCGTCAGATCGTTCCGTGCGCATCACATTCATCAAACCAAACATTATAGCAGTACATTTGTGTGCTGTTTTTTTTTGTCCGCAAGACTTAAAATTGTTACGAGATGATGAATGTGTGTGCAAAATTCAGCAAGAAGCATCAAAGAGAGCGAAAGCATTTTGGGTGGGTTAAACTTACGGGGGGGGGGGGGGGGGGAAGATAAAACAAAAAAGCAGCAAACAGCAACCAGAAACAAACGCGGAAGGTTGAGAGGCCGTAGATAGCAAGATAGACGATATGAACCATTTGATGAGTCACAGCAACGACGTAACGGTTGGGCGCATAAAGTCTGTCCAGGAAGTGGAGAAGATGTAGTGGAAAATGAATCCAAACAAACAACAGAAAAAAACGAATCTACCACCACCAGCGAAGAGAAGACATCGAACCAGACCGAATGCTTCTTGATGGTTTTGTTTTTATATGGTTGATTTATTTTACTGTCATTAATGCTCCGGTGGGAAATCCATCAGGAAACGCATTAAGAAGTGGAGCGAAAAAAAACCATACATTTATGACGCAAAGTGCATATCGTTCGATAACGTGCGATAAGCATTGTGAGGGGAAAAAACAAAAAAACCGATCATGACATCCGACTGAGTCAATAAGTCTGCGCGATATGGGTAGAGATAAAACTTCACGGAAGCAAGCACCCAGGCAAAAAACACATAAGAACACAACCACCTTTCTGCCCGTGCTGCAAATGTTCTCACTCATCGATAAGAAGTCCAACAAGTGCGTTATGCCGTTCTACCGTACTGTAAAGGTTCGTGCGTTATCTTCGCACATTCCATGCCGTGCTGGACAAACTTTGCTAAAACATAATTTGGAGTTCTGTTTTTCCGCCCGCACCATTCGTAAGCCAACTTTAGGTAGCTTTACTACATCCGGTGGTACGTCTGTTTGCGCTTTGTTCTACTGGGTTCTGATGATGATGGGTATAGAAAAGGAAAGGAAACCAGTTAGTGACTGTGGCGCATTCGAATCACTGAAGGGTCGTCTGCGTTTGCCGATTATCGATGGTTTATGACACCACTTGAGCAGGGGCGTATTTACTTGTCTTCCGGGTTTGTTTTTGGCTTGTTGGTGATGGTGGTTAAAGTTTACGATCATTAAAAAAGACCAAAAATAAAAACCAACAACAATCGCTTCGATAATACTTAAAGCGAGCTTTTGTTTTGTTCCATTCTGGAAAAAAGCATAAATCGAGCAATTTCGCAAATAATATCTTCCCCTACTTGATCGTGCGAAACAAAGCAACTTACTAAAAACACTGCAATCTTTACTTTCTCGATCATACACCTCTTAAGCTGAATTGTCTTTAATGAAAATAATAGTTCCACCGGTGCCAATAGAAGGTAGATTTAAATTCCCTACCAAGGTTTCACCTAGTCATACGAGCAAACAGTTGCTGCCTCGCACCGAAAACTCACTGTGACGTCCGAAAAATTCGCTTCGAAAAACGAACAACGGGAAACCGACGGACGGTCAAATAATTGAAAGAGAAATTTGCATTTCCGCTTTGAAGACAATACAATTCGGAAAACGGAACAAACAAACGCGAAAACTCGTACTGGTTTCCAACGTACCAAACCTGTCACGATCAAGAAAGGCTGACCCTTTCCTAGCGAGGGTTTTCTGTTGAGAAATTCCACCCCAAATAGTTACCCCGGATCGGAAGTGCTACAAGTGGGACGGAAGATCTTTTGCCCGGCCATCAAAATACCTTCCAGACGCGGTTGTATGGACACAATCATTATTTATTGTTTCACCGAATGGACGGGGCCGAAAGGGTACGCTGCGATGCCCCTTTAACGACACAATGGATGAACACCACCGTGCACCGATTCACCGCATTCGCTTAGCTGTTGGTGTCGGCAAAGTTTTCCATCACCCAGTCCAGTGCCGGATAGAGACAATCGAAGGAAATGATGTCGTTCGGCAGACAGACGGACCCGGGCGTCCATTGACGGGTCGCCCGGGACACGGTAAAACCGAGCAGGCTCCACGTGCCCTGATGCTTGAAGTAGAGTGCCGTCCCCCGATCGTTGCTGGGTAGGTTGAGATCTAAAATGCAGAGCAAACACGGAGTTCCGGACAGATGCTTCGGGACGGTAGCTAGAGCACACGGTTGACTCTTACCTTTGATGGTGAAGGAAACGGTCGTACCATTGATGGACCGTGACTTCATGGCGAGCGTAGATCCGGAGCATAGCAGGAATTCGTCCAGCACTAGACGTACCGGTTCGTAACCGCCGAGCCGGTTTCGTTGGCTTTGGTTGAGTATGTACATTTCCGTCCCGTACAGTGAGGTCAGATCGAGCGCATCAACCAGACAGACGGGGATGGGTTTCCAGCCACTGTCCACCGTTGGCAGCAGCTCTTGTTGTACTTCTTCGCCACTACCTTCCTCACTGGAGAGGCTTACATCTGGTATCAGTTTCGGGACCGTGCGAGGTTCACTTACTTGTAGTTCGATCAGCGCTAAATCTGATTCGTCCTCCACGGTAACGTTGCGTACCTGGAACCGTCTCGATCGCTCATTATCCTGCTGCACCGATACGACTCCGACATGGACTACGAGTTGTTCGGCTGGAAGTAGCTCACCGTCGGTACTTCCACGTACGGTCAAACAGTGAGCTGCGGCCAACACAAAGCGCTCATCGATGAGTGCTCCCTCACAGATTTTGGCCGGTGGATCAAGTCGCGATCCGGACCAATAGTAGATGAGTGTGTGCCAGGGCCATTCGCCCGGTTCGATCGGTATGTCCGGATAGATGGTTTCGTTCTGTGCACGCCGAACACCACAGAAGCACTGGTAGGCCACGGATGTTGGAGTTGCCGGTAGTAACAGTGCCAACAGTACGGTCACTGATGACGGTAAGAGACACACGCGTATCCGTCCGGTGCGGATGGACATCTTGGCGCAAGTAACCGCACCCGATCGCTATCAGTAGAGGTTATATACTAGGGCCGGGTCGCTTCTACCAGCTCGATTGAGTATAATTCGGTCCAATTTAGAACGATCATTGTCACCCGGACTCCAAAGATCCGAAGGTCGTATACTGATACCTTCGTTGGATCGTTGGTACGGTGGTACTGTGTCTCCCGCGTGTCCGAGAGATATCTTCATTCGCTTTGCTACTTGGTACGCGCTTAGATGACATTAGGAATGTTGCGCATACATACACAAACGCGACAGAGAACATCGCCGAGATGAGCTGAAATGGTTGTGCGCGCACAGGCTTATTGCGAAACGGGAAGTGAACGGGACATTTTTGCACAAATTTGCGATTGCGTAAGTGTGGACGCCCCTTCAGGCGATTGGTGTCACATCACTTATGTACGAAGTATGTGTTCATGGTTTTTCCTTTATTGATATCGATATAAGGCAGCATTTGTGCACAAAGATTCCCATCCTTTGTACTGTAACACGTTGCGTAAGATGGCAACGAAGTGTTGGACAGCAGAATTTTTTGCACCGTACCGCCATGTTGCTGTAGCAGCAGCACGTGTTGTATCTGTTGCGTTGAAAAGTGTGTGTGAGTGTGTGTGTTTCGAAACCGATAGTTTTAATCGTTTGCTTTTAGCACCACGTCGAGTGCTAATTCGCCCAAAAGAATGCGATAGAATGGAAGCGCACAACACCTGCCCTGTTACGCAGGAGTAATGCGTGACTAGATCTTCTGACCGTGATTAGGGTTAATTTTGCTTGATTGGTGTGTGGTGTTGTTATCGAAGTTGTGCGAAGCACGTCCCGCCCGATAGCACCTTCCTGTGTCCAAAACGGGGTGTTTAAAAGAAAAGTACAAGTTACCTTTTTTGTGGGTTGCTGATAGTGGGACGAACGTGAATTGTAACGTCCTGTAGAATGGATACTTTTTTTTCTTTTTTTACGAACAAAACGGACCTGTCGGTCAGTTGGCAGTTTTTCTTCACAAAAGCGCATCCATCATTTGCCAAATATAACTTCATTTTTTCATTTGTGTGTTCGTTGCAGCATTGTTCGTTTTTTGATCGTATCGAAGAATTGTTTTTTTTGTGGTTTTTTGTAGCAAGAGAATTTGACTGGTGAATGTACAATGGCGATCGAAGGGCATCTCCCCTTTTAAAAGGTTTGCTTGCGATATGGTGCACCTCCCGCTACGATTCGTTGGACTTTAGTGGAGCATTAGGAAATCCTTTTTGCTTGGAAAGACCTTCACCGAATGCACACGGTACGTAACACCGCACAAGTTCTTGTGGATAAACGTACAGCAACACATAAAAAGCATCGTTTTTTTTTTGTGTAACATCCTCCTCCCCGTACAACAGCACGCAACTTGTGGAAGCACATTAAAGCTTTTAGATCTGGGTCGTACTGTGGGGGAGGGTAAAGGTTTTTTTTTTTTGAGATACCATTTAACCTAAGCAACGAGCGCATGTCAAGTGAATTTTTCAGCAAAATGATGAAATAATCAAACCTTCTGTGCAGTGTGCTTTTTGCACAAGCATTCAACCCACGCCAGTGGAATGTTTTCGCTCGGAGAAGGCGTCATGTCATCGCGTTTATCGCGTTTGCGTGTTGCATTCGAATGTGCTTCTCGTTTTTTGTTGCCCCTATTTTTTTTTTGGGGGCGTCTTGTTGGTGGGTGGAAATTACCATTCCATCATGTCTGTCACATGGCCTTACCCGCGCGCTATCGTTCGTGCCCGGTATTGATTGTGAGGATGGAAATTGAGAACAAACTCGAACAAAGCGAATGTCCTTCTTCGCTGTGTTACGGGTCATACAGGACTTTGGCGTTCGTGTTAATACTTCCGTCACGAAGCTTGTATGAAAATGTCCCAATTTTGCAGATCCCTTACTGTGCTGGAATGTGCCGCTTGTTGAGGTTGGTTAGGCCCCCGAAAGTGTGTTTAGTGTGCGCCAGTTTTTTTAGTCATAGATTCACTTTTACTTTAATTCATGAATGAAGTTTGGTAATTAGAAATTGTTTTAAGGGGCGGACAGGTGAACGAATTGTCTACTATTAAACTAAGTGGAACGATTTTCGTTTTTCTATTCCTATTGTCTGTTCGGATAATGGGCGATATGTGTCAAACTGGTAGATGCATTTGCATGCAAGAAATCGACAATCGAGGTGTGTACAAAATGGTTCCATAATAAATGGCCACTACTACCAGATCGCAAGCAAAAAAAGGTAAATGAAAATTGAAACCATTGTCTAAGTACATGAAAGTTAATCTGTTCAGATCGTAATGGAAATGTTATAAATAGTTGTTTCAATTATTTTCTTATGTTTGCTCAGTACTTCTACTACCTCACAATAACGTCCAAACAGTTGGGCACGGCAACAACGAAATGGGAATTGGGTAAGCAAATTGGTTTCGCTACGATTAAACGCGTGCCGGGGGCAGTGTTCCCTCAAGCAAGAGATTAACCAAGATCTGTCTGTCTGTCAACTGAAAACAAGCTTGTTGGTGGCACAATGCTTCTTCTAGGTGTGTTTGTGAGTTTGGGGGGTTCGTGGAGAACTATGCTCGTTAGGCAAGACGATGTCTTTAGCAAGATGGAAGCGGCAATGTACACGCTGCTTAAATTTTCTTTCGCGATCATTAAGACATAACACGATTTTTCACCGACAAGCATCCTACTGCAACTGTTTTACTGGCAAGAAATAAGGAATTTTTAACTCCTAACATCATGGAATGAAATAAAAACTGAATGTTTCGACGTTGCAGTTAAAAGACTTGGGACAACATCACTATCTAAGGCGACGAACCCTATATTTGAAAGTTTCCAAAGGCATAGGAATGATCACCTTTGAATAGATAGCAAAATATAATACAATCATAATTAATAAACGCGTGATAAATTTTCTCGCCTGTAACAGCCAAAAAATCGACTTTCATTTTTACATTCATCCAGCACCATAGAGATCGTGTTTCCGCCTTTCTCGCGTTTTCATATGTGACAAATAGCACCGCTAAGCTCTTCATACAATCGATCAAGCCGTCGTTTTTCCGTCGTGTTGATTTTTGTGTAATTAATGTTTTCCTTTTTATTACTATATGGCTTTTCTTTTTTTTTGGTCCGTCCTGTTACGTTCGTATAGAAAAATCGGAAAGCAAAATGCTGCATGTAGCATGTGGTCATTTTTGTATCGTGTACCGACAACACTAATGGGGTAGCTTCAATTTTGGGAAACAGGATAGTGCATTCATACGATGATGATGATAGTACAAGGGAACAACAAAAAAAACAAGCTTTAGTTGGCAATAAGAAACACTATTGTACTGCCGATACGGTAGCCATGTAATGTGCCGTATGTAACGAAAGGTTTTGCATGACGCAGCATAGCATCAGGCAACATTTGGTTGCATCATTCAACTGCAGCTAAGCATCGGACAATGTGTGAACGACTCGGGAAGACATTTAGCACGACAAACGATGGGTTGTTAACAGCCTTTTTTGCCCTGGTGACGATTTAACACCTTAGTAATATGATTTTTTTGGGTGTAAAAATATTTTTGCTTTCCCTTTCTTGAATTTTCAAGTTATGAAACATTTAATAACTCGTTGTACTTGACATTTTAATCAATCACTTCAAACACTAAATGAATTAAACGCCAAAAAAGCTTAAAATAAATATAAAGAAAGCTTTAAATCATAAACATATTTCATTACATCTTTCCTCACTTGGCAACTCACCGGAAACACAAAAGAAAGAAAGAAAACTTGACCAATACTTCCAAGAAACTATGTCGCAACTGTTAGTCGAAACCATTCCATAAAGCTTTAGTGACCTATTTTAGTGAGAAGAAAGAGAAAAAGAAAGCATTTATGTTCCTCACTATTAAGCTTGTGACGGTTGTAAGAAGTTGCTTTATAACGTCAGCAAACGGTTCCAATGTCAAGCCGGTATAGAGTAATAATTATTTGGAGCAGGATTGCGTCTAACCAATTGTCGTTCACGTCATCCTCTTTCTCCGTAGCCATGAATGGTTTTGCGTGCTGGCATGATGCATAAGGATCTAACCATACGGTGATGGGGAAGTTTAGCTCATCCGCAGACATTAAAGTTGCAATTTCCGGATTGCATTGTAAGTGAGCGTTGAGGTATTTGAGAATTCTGCCCAACGGAGTCTGGTGGTAAAGAAGAAACAGATTTCTAATAGTAATAGTATAAAAGAAAGTTTCTATGTTAGTGAAAATTTTATAATTATTTCTATTATTTACTAAAATAATACTGATTTTTAAGCAAAGCAAAGCCAGGAAAATAGCACAAAATCATTACGAAACAAAAATTAAATATCTCGATTAAGAAGACTTAACTCGGCTAGACACTAACTTGTAGAAAGAAACTCTTCTACAACATAGCCCCTGGGTCTAGGAACCGGTTCCCTGTAAACTTTGCACAAAACCAGAACCAGCACAACCAGGAAAACTGATCTACTTTTTCCACGCTTGAAGCTTGGAACGCTATCGCTGGGACACAGCGATCATCGTCTCTACACGTAAACTGTTTCCACCAGAGTGGAGCGGCGACAAATTCAGGTCATATCACATTTTTGCCAGCCCACGGTACGTTGGCAAGGAACCCAAGCATCGCTGGACATCGTCGTTTCCCGTTGGATTTTCCGCGCACTGCATTCTACACGATCGATGGCGGCTAGCTTTAACTCAACAGTTCCAGTCGTTGCGCGTGCTTGTTTCATAATCACACCGCAAGTGCGCGCGCGAGCGCTCGCTCGCCCCAAAACAAGCGCAGCACGTCGCCGTATCTTAATAATTCCATCGATACCGTCGATGTGCAAAACTGGGCGGTTGGCAAACAGTGTCGCAAAGCTTGTGGCTGCGGGCAAGCCTCACCGACGCCGTATCCATCGCTGTACCCTTGAACTGTGCAGAAACAGTTTTCCCAGCGCCATTCGCCCCAGCGCAACTCGCTGTTCAGGAATGTTTGAAAATGGCACGTGAAGGCGTGAGGCCTACCATTTTTACCGCTTTGTGTCACTTGTTCGCTGTTGTTCGGAAGTGGCATGGAGTTTCAGTTCGCGGCGGTTGCTTCATGCTCATGAATCGTTTGTCGGGGTGTATTAGTTTTTTGGGTTCGATGTTCTCGGGGAACAGTTGGGAAACTGTTCTGGGGGATGTAAAGGCACCGAACAAAGGGTACGTTCGACAAGGGAGCGTGTGCGCTGTAAGAATTCTCATCCACCCGCACAAGTTGCTATAGCTGTCAAAATATTCTCATCATAGGGATTGTATCAGGCATTTCTAAGGTGGTGCAGTAGAGAAGGGAGGAACGATCATTTGCGCGGTTGGTGTTCTTGTGTTGCAAAGACAAACAATTCAGTGGGGAACGTTTCCGTGCAGGAATTTGGATAGACTTCAGCCGTTTCGACAGGAAGCGTGTGAGAGTCAGGCAAGATTTATGAAACATAAAATTAAATTAATTAATTTATATCTCCTCTAGAAGTTTTAGACGGCGGGCATTAGTTGGAGAGATAAAACTCTTGGGTAATTATTAATTTTAAGAACTCATACACATTTAAATTATTTTTCCTAAAGGGGATCATTTGATTATAACACTTTGTCCGATTATTGACACTTTTTGTACGAAAAACATATTTTACGAGGAAGTATCAGTCATTATTTGTGCGAATCCAATGATTGCAGCATAGTAAGTTCCAGTAGTCCATCCAGATAATAACATAAATTTGTAATGCAGATGGTCCTAAAAACATGATTTTTATGTCATATCGTAAATTTTTTTCTACTGTACAAGCATTGCTTTTTGTTGGTCAAGTTTGGTCCATGTTGGCGCTAGGTGTTGATTTGCCATGCCACTAGTGTTCTCACGGAGGGTGAACCCTCACCCGTAGGGTTATGAATTAATCATTTTCTGACAGATGGCCCAAAACAAAACCTGGGAAAGCTAGGCTAGCGATTGAATCTGTCGGACGACGGGTTATCTCCCGCATAATCAAGTACGATTGCATGTCTGCGGGATATTTTTCTCCCGTGTCTAGTGCTACCGTAGGTCCCCTGGTCCGGTTTTCTCTACTTCATTTTAGTCAGTAGTTAGTATCAGATGTATTCTTTCCGCACGAGAAGCAGGTTAAGGTGTCGAATGCGTAACGAAGGTGTATTCATTCGGTGGTCGAATTTTGTAGACCCTGTGAGCTGGGTCAAGAGGACGACCAGTTGTGGGTGGTCCAAAACTTCGTACCATTGGACATACAACGAATTGCCTACCACATCAGGTGGTCGACGTGGGGTGTATGTCATCTGCCGTGATTTCGTGTAATGTCTGCGTAGAATCATGATCATTTTCTTGCGTCATATGCGTTCTCTCAATGGCGATGAGTGGTTTGGAGGTTGGTGCACTTCAAAAATTATCTCACTGATAAGCAAGCAACAGTATGTGAGGGTGAACATATAGGGTACGGTGGCGGTTGCTAGCGATAGAGCTCTCCAAAAGTCCAATTGAGCGCCGGTGTCGGTATCAGTACTCGCATCTAGCATAGGAGACAGAGAGGTGAACGAGCGAATGAGGGAGGTCTGATAAGAGGCACAAGCGAACTATGAGTAACATCGAAAGCCCGGGAAGATTAGGGCACCTTGGTGAGGACGAGTGTGTGTTACATCGTTGCAGTCGTGGACATACAGCGATGTCCAACAGTGTGGTCTTGTGGACAATTGATTGGAGCGTGCCGTGTTAGAAATTCGTGCAAAACGTGCCAATGCTGTGATAAGTTCGATATGTATTCATTGTAAGGTACCTGCGATAGATTAGTGTTTAGTTGATCAATGTTAAGTGGAATTGACCAAATTGGAAGGTTGCCGGATAACCTTCTCGAATGCATTGGACAAACAAGGGACTATTATAGAGTTTTGATAGTGACCATGAAAATTATTTTCTCCATTCCATAGTGATAACGTATCGTGATTCTCATCGTTCCGTGATGATATGAACCAAAACAGTGATTAGATCTTGTAACAAATGAAATCATATTTTCTTTGGAGAGTTCCTTTCCAATATTTTTGAGCGTATATCGGGTCTTCCTTTCTGTTCAGTTGGAATTTTAACTACTTCATACATAAATTTGATAAAGTTCTCTTCTTGAGTTTTGTACAATGTTGACAGATGTTGTACCGGTATAATTATAAAAGCACTCAGAATAATAATTATGTCCACAAATGTTGAATAATTCATTCCCTTCAGGGCAATGCAGACGCATAGAAATGGAAATTACTTTTATTCAGCAAAACGTAAACCCATTACCGGTGTACACCGAAATTGGTTCGATCGCTTCATTAAATCCATGTGACTGGTTTTTTGTAACCACACGAAAGAGGCAAACCGCCGTGTCTAATAGGACTCCAAAGGCTGTCTCGTTACCGACGTTAGTGCTTGAAAGAATTTCTTCCGCCATTCACCCAAGGGTGCTGGCAAATGTGCTAAACATTGGGCTACTACTATTCATCGTTTAACTACGTTTTTGGGGGCTGGTTCAACGAACCGCGGCCAGCAAGCAATGGAAAAGAACCGCAGCCATCACATAACCAACCATGCCCGTGCCGTGCGGCTTTTAGTAAACACCTTCTCCAGTAGTAGTTTTAGCCAGTGGCTTAGTGGTTTTCAACCGGGCAGACCGCGCGTGTTCGTTTCCTGTTTAGTTTTCCACGCCCGACAAAGCACACGCGCGCACCGCCGTGTGTGTTTTGCTTCGATCTTTCCATTGATCCATGAGTGGTTTTATCTGTCTATGCACACCTTTGGCAGGGTAGCGTGATCATAAAGAACTTCCCTATCCACCTCTCTCGTCACCGCCGATCGTAACACAAGTGTGTTTGTGTGAAAAACGGTAAGAAACCTAGCCGGTGTGGTAGACTGAACGAATGCAGTTCTTTGGAGCTGGCCAGTTGCACAGCTGCAATCATCGTACTCGAAGTGTGTGCACCAGCCTAGCGGGTTAGTGAGTGACGGGTGTCTGTACGGTACGGGCATAGACGTGAGTCTAGTGATTGTATGAAAACAAAACTCAGAATAGCGCGACGGAGACGGAATGTGGATGAAGCAATCGTTTGCTACTCCGTTGATTCAATTGCAATTGTGCAGACCTGTTCGTGTACCACGTGCACACGGTGCAACCTAACGGAATCAAACGCTGCGAGTGAAAGTCTGCTACATAAAGCGATCCGTTAACCGAAGTTACTCTGTTGGTTTGTTTTTGTTATGGTAGGAGGAAAATTCTAACACATCGGATAAAGTCCCGATGGGAAATGGTGTGTCTGTGAAGAAGAACCGAAAGCAAATGTGGGTTAATTAAAAGCGAATTAGTGTACAAAAATTTCCCACTAAAAGGGGTTTTTTCTGTGGTCTTAGAAAACTCAAACTTGTTTAATGCCAAAATGTGAAATTCCTGAATAAGTATTCAACTCAATATTTCTTTGTGATCCATAGTAGGTATGAGATGAGTTGCATCCGATCTTAACTCAAGCATACTCAAGCAGATACTCCCATAGAGGAGTTTGGAGTAAGGAGTTTAGGATCCGATTATAAATGGAGATGTTCACGACAAAGATATTCAGAGGTGCTCAGGCTCAGGTCCATCTAGCAAGTGGTGATCGCGTGAGAAATATCTCCAACACGTCATAACTCTCTACGCGATCGTACACTACTTCCATGTTGCTTTTTTTTCTCTTAATCGGTCGAGTGCCACAATAATGCTACCCCGACATTATCGCTGATAATCTTATTATTTTCAGATGAGATTTTGTAGATTCCTCCCTTATTGCATCAACCAATGTTTATTTGGAAGCAGCATGATGAGGTTAGGCGATGGGAGTTTTGTAGACAAAGTGTGTACTTAGTGTACTGAGTGAACGTAATGATCATAATGAAAATCTATAGAAAGTGTCGTGTAATAGTAGTAACTGGTGGGAGAATTTCGATGTTGCAATGTATTTATATAATATTAATATGTTCATCATAGTTTGTATCTTTTTTGGAGCTCCTTGTCCAGACCAGATCGTCGTCTTCAAGTAAACATAAAGATCACTACGCAACGATCACCACCCATCTTACGGTAGCGATCCCAATAGTCGTGTGTACACCCGTTTACGGTTATTACCTAATTTTCTCTTATCAAACAACATGCTCCCGCAACAGACAGATCCCACGTCGAGCGTCTTCATGTCACGCTTCGTACGCATTTGTTAACTTCCTAATTTCATGTTGCGATTGCTTGATGGTAGTAGCACTCGGTCAACTCACATACTGGGAATAAAGGAGTTGCGAACACTATTTTTAGCGTCCGACCAGTTCGGTCTTCATTTCCGGTTTAGGAACCGACGGGCTTCACCATCATCACTTGTGGGTTAATTCAGCTATTCAGCAGTAATGATGCATTGGGACGGGGTTGAACATGCTTTGCACATCTGGTTCTGCAAGGTCGTTTCGATCGAGCCGTTATTTGCTAACGCAATTTGATGCTAAGTGTCGGTTTGTCAAACTGTGCCCGATTGAGGCTGATTGGTGTGGGTATTGAGCGAGAGAACCGCTCCTTTGATTGAGACCGGATTTGACCGGATATGCTAGGTTGTCAATCTTAGCCAAACAGAGATCCGTTACACAGATGTGCTAGAAAGGGTTTGTTTTTTTTTATGCGGCATGTATTTCATGTTTGAAAATACAGTTTGAAGATCAATACAAGAAATGCACTTGTAAGAGGAAATAGTCACTCTAAACAGGTTGGATGAATAAATGTGTGTAGTATGTCATCGCCTATTTCGTCTCATGGTATTCGTTCTGCAACATTCGTTCCATTTAGCCAAGGTCAGGATGACAAAAAAAAATCAGCGATCCATGAATTAACGAAAACATTTTCATTGGTTCTACAAAGGCACTAATTACATTTAATTTTAATTAAAAGTTTCGCTACGGAATTAAAAACCATAATAATTTGCTTCATATATATTCATAACGTTAGTTATTCAACATCCACCAAACCAACTAAAGTTGTTGCTTCATTTTATTGAATCATCAAAGATTAATTAAATATAAGCCACATTTTACAATCCAAATATGACTTTTTGAATACTAATCCATATTTTTATTTGCTTCTCCCCCATTTTCTTTGTAGGTAAGACGATCAGCTTACGACGTTCAGCACAAAGACACCGTAGCTGGCGGAATGTGTATTGCAATGACTGTTCGATCTACACGATTTGCTGAGGTAAACGATCATTATGCATTACCCCAGCAAACAGCAAACATCCCAAACCCAATTATGAGCCGCGATCGAACCCGAGTGTTGCACAAAAGTGTCGTACGAAAGTGATCGTAACTGATTGATCGTACACTGTGTCAGCACGATCGAGTTATTTGACGCTTCACTGGGCTTGGTAACTTGAGCACGATCAGAAGGTTCTGGAGTGTGATCACATGGGCTGGGAAGTTGTTGTTTTGTGTGATCGGTTGTGTAATGCAAAAGCACCTGATAGGACACACCGGAAGCTTTCAATCCAATCCAATCAAGCCCAGGCGCGTACAGCGGGGATCGGATGGCATGCAGAACTAATTAGACGACATGCAACATCGAAGCGTTCAGTGCACTCGTAGTAAACCGAGTCCACAGCTCTACTTGCAAAAATCCACCATTCCGATGTAATGTTTCACACAGATTGGGGCACGCGAACGAACTGTAAAGAAGACGGTATGATGCACCATGTCTATTTGTCCCGGTGACAGTTTGTAACGGTCGCGGCATTATGTGATGATTCATGAGACCTTTCGGACCGCGAAAGAGTCGCATTAGCAGGCGCACACAGTGAACGATTGGAATGTGACCGAAGCGTCAATGTCATCGATTGTCCATCGATACGCGGCAGCAAATTGCGTACGGTGATCTATTTTGGATTGAGTTGACACTTTTATATGTTTGCATGGGGTGATGTGGTGAGGAGCGAAAAAAAATCGATTGTATTTGACCATCACCTGCGCGCTTCAGACCATTTATTCTGATCGATTGCTGGCGGCCCAGCTCTGGAACGATTCGATCGAATAATTGGCAAGCGTTTCGGTATGATAAATCATTCGGAAAGGTTAGTTCCATTATCGTACAATGCGGTTAGATGTGATGTGCTATCCTAGTTTTGGAAGCAAAGTTTTTTGCCGGTGCCAGTAAATTTACTAATTTGCAGTATAAAACCATTTTAAATCACCGTGACGCACATATGGTTATGGTTCAACCGTTCTCTTCTTGCCAACCACTTTCTTCGATGTTGCTTGACTTCTCTTTTCAACGCACGGAAAAGAAAAGCCAACCAGAGTCATACGCACATCCGTAGCATTAAATAAAAATGTGATATTCCGTGCTCCGCTTGTGCGCTGACCTCGAAATTAAGCGATTTGAAAAATTGACCCACAGACCTCCAAACTGTCTGACGCCGGTGAAGACGATTCGTGCCGAAAGTGCTATTGCTAAGTAATGGGTTGATGGTTTTCGTACCGGTACTAAGTGAACCCAGCCCGAAACAGCTGCCGGAATGGGACTTTAAGGTGTTGGGGTAGTCGGTGCTACTACGCTTTAAAAAACTGTGCCCAAGAACTGCGGGCACTCATTACACCGTACGCATAATCTTTACTAAACACCCATTTATGTTGGCTCCCATCCGTCCTTTCACCTGTCGATGTATATGAGGGGTGAGGTACCTTAACCTCCTTCGACACGGTTACAGCTCGTTGGGGGGAGTTGCTGGCAGTAAACGAGCACGAACCTCGTTTTCTTTCGACCATTCTTTGCCTCAAACTCAAACAATTCAAATTAATTTTACATTCAAAACACTGGATGTACTCTTCCTTTAGTATGAACGCTTCGTTCGATCGTGTCCAAGATGCATCTTCTCGTGGTTCACGGTCAGCAAATGCTAGTGAACAATTGCGCTAATGAGCTAACGCATCGAAAAGTCGCTGGTTTTGTTGCGAGTGCACACCCGTCAGCTGACGCGAAGCTACGAAACCACGTGATCGACGAGGAATGGCGCCAACTGCAAATTGCAAAATGGATGCGTTTGCTTCTCGGTGTGTGCAGATAAAAAACTCCACTAGTCCAAGGTTAGCTTGCATTCTAGGAAAAAAAACAACGGCCGCTTCTCATGGGTGGTAAGAGTGCCTTTTTGCGCTACAAAATTCCCATCCATGTTTAACAAATTCTTCCCCACCCTAGGGAGTAACCGCGCGCATTACCTTCTTCTTTCATCTTTCTTTCGGCATCTAATCAGAGTCATCGGTTGTAATTGTGCGTGCAATTACATGCGGTCCGATGCGCTTACGGTTCCGATGCAGTTGGAAGTTGTGCGTGCGTCGCAACGCTTGGATGGGAAGGGGGTTTTAGACGTGGTTAACCGCTTTGCCGCTGGAGGTCGTCGTGCGTGCGTTCAAATGTCGATGGCGTTAATTGCTCGACAGTGTTTGATTGTGGCCGTGTTTAGTAGATTGACCGTTAATTTTAATGATGGATCTTTTTATTTCTTCTCTACTTATGGATCGAATCGAATTAAAGTTACGCTTAATCGGAAAAC
Organism: Anopheles funestus; assembly: GCF_943734845.2. NCBI lineage: Eukaryota > Metazoa > Arthropoda > Insecta > Diptera > Culicidae > Anopheles > Anopheles funestus. The sequence continues at coordinate 23,945,486 of NC_064598.1, forward strand.
ATTGGAGCTTAGAAAGGAAAACTAATGACACGAAAATACCCCATAAAGGAATAGTGTTCGAGGTGAAGAGATCAGTCAACTGAATAGTATTTTGATTTTGAACTTCTGAACTTCTAATTCGCCATCTTAAATGAGCTACGTCTGCTAGAAATGCTATTTGATCGATTATTTATTCACACGAATGAATGCTGACCGTTGCACTACACAGTCGAACCGGCTTGGTGTTCACATAACGCCTGCAAGTGACTTGTGCGATTGTGACTAATAAACGATCGAGTTGTGAGAAGTTGTACTTAATTTGCATGAGCACTGGACACGTTTTGGCTCGGGTGCATTTTTGCCGCTCCCTTTGTGTCTGCGTATCTTTGTTTCGGGACGCTGATTTAAGTCGGTGGGGAATAATGGACATTCCCTTCCAATAGTTCACACGTGTCATTATGACCATCTCTGGATGAAACACACTAGCTGCTTGGGGTTTAATCCGCCTTTATTGGTTGTTTGTTTATATACAAATAGATATAAAATGTACAACAATTAGCCAACCATCACATGGTGCTTAACGCACTGCTTCATAAAGCTTCAAATGTGGAAGAAAAATTGTCACAAAATAGAAACCTTAGCGTGGTAGATGTGGAACAATTGAATTTGAGTCGTAGTTTGGAGGCGTTGATGGTTGAAGGTCGTTACCATATCGACCATGGTCGTCCGTGGAAAACATGCTCCAGAAGTATAGCGTATTGACAAAACAGTCGTGTGACGGCGATTGCTATTAACCACCTTGAGAATACCGTTGCAAAGATTTCAACGAAATGTCTCTTACACATATTTCATTTGGAAAAATAACATCTGTAAGACTGTTGCTAAATGAATTATCAATATTATTGTAGTAAGTAATAACTACTGAGACTGTTTGGGTGTAGTCATTCCATTTCAAATCTGGTCGGTACATGGTGCAAAGTGGTCACAACTTAAAGTGACAGTGTTCGTAAAAATAAACTCAACCCCGAGCACGTGTCCAAAGGGATGTTTCTTCAAGGCGTTCGTTTGTGCTTAAACACCTGGACGTGATATCGATTCACGTGACTACCCATGATGGTGGTGGTCCTTTCTCTTTCGGACGCGTTTATGAGTCGCGTGGAACGTGTCCCACAACGTGCTACTATGCGACACACCATGCCACTGTCCATGGAGGATGTCCACGGTGCATTATTAATAATTGGGCTACTTTCACTCGCTACTCGTCAGTGCTTTGGTGGAGGAGTAAAAGCAGATATGACGAAAGGCACAGACGATACGGTGAGCATGATCGTGCTCGATTTCGAATCAACCGTACGTGGACTGTAAACCATTTCGTGTGGGGTTTTGTCGCTTATTCGAATAGCCCCAAGCTGGCCAGCTACACGTTCATTGAAAAACGCGTTTATTGCACTGAAAGTTTGGATCGATTCAACAACATTGATTTTTGTTTCACACTATCCTTTTCAACAAAGCGGTGTCCTTTTCTTCTCTCGGTTGTCTACTAACTGTCAATGTCAATGTCGCACGGCTTGACGTTCGTTGACATTTCCGTTCATTGACGTTTTGGGTTAGTATTGGTGACGCTTTCATCATGCGTAGTACTACAAAACGCGAAACAGACGGTGTAAAAATGGAGGAAAAAAAATGCCGTGCAAAACAGAGGTGCTGCTAATGACTCGTTCGAGGCAAACAGCTGCTACGAGTTGCTGCAAGGGCCAACGAAACTTGCTTATCTTCTTAAGATGGCGCGTTGCTGATGTTGTGTATGTGTTTTAATTTTTTCTTTTTGTTTTACCCAATCACCTGCTTGATCGGGTACCGGTATCGGGTCGATGGCAAGTGGTTCCGGATCTGCAGTAAACGGTACAGAAGGAAGCGAGAGAAAAAAAAACAAGCAACTCCATCTACTCGTCCGTTATCCACCTTGGTGGCATTGAAAGTGTCATTTCGTTCGGTTTTGCAACAGCACTAGAGCTATGCTACGCGGGCTTTGACTCACAGAACCGCATAAATATCCCTTTTTTGCATGAACCGTTTATTCGTGGTTGCTATTCAGGACGCGTACTACCGTGCCGTTGAAAGTTCAAGGGTAAATATTTGAATCAACGTGTTCCATGTGTTGTGAGGAAACAGTAGAGGGAATTGGAAACCGAGGAGCTACAGTGAAAAGGGAAGGTGAAACAAAACTAAAATAAAAATGACTGTGCATAAAGTTCCCTGCGGGTGTCGGCACACGAAACCATATGATGATGTATTAGGGCATAGAAAGTTTTGCTTTGATAGTGTTTCGATAATGCACGCAATCGTAGGGGAATTGGAATGGGGCGTTTCAAAAATCGATAAGATTGCCAATCGATAAAAGGTGTACAAGAAGAGGGAGTTATTTTTTCGATAAAGTTTTTAATCCTATTAGATATTCTAGGAATATTTAATTTCTGCTATTTCTGCTACTACTGACTGGAGGAGGTCTTGGCTTAAGTGCTTGAAACTGTAAGGCTTTTGAAGAATATTTTATTGATCAACTTTGCCTGAAACGTTTATTTAAAAAATAACAATTTAATTTTATCACCAAAAATCTAACTAACTTTTATTGTTTTGAAACTTTATGAAGCACCTAAAATGCAAAGTAGGAACGTAGAAAAAAAAATTTAAATTTCCATTTTGATCTTCCTCCTTTCTTGGTTTTAGCATAAGCATTTTTGGAGCGTTTTGTTCGTTAATGTCGAATACTCGAATTAAATATCTAGTATAATGTTTAAAGAACTTGAATTTAATGCCATGGATATCAACTATTTAATTAAGTGGATAAGTTTTGTCATCTACCTACAACATGTGTTCTTTATTTTTAAATATGTCATATACAACAGTTGAGTATTTTAAACATTTGACTAATGGTAATATTTACTATTCGTTTTGCTTTAAAATATGTTCCTAACAATCGAACGAAACCTCCCAAAATGTGTTACATGTATGAATCAATCGCATACCGTTCTTGTTAGAGCTTGGTTGATCAGCTGAAAGGAATTCAATGCGCCGTTAAGAACCGATACGCTGTGATTAGCGGTACTGCTACATCATGTGACCGTGGGAGCTTGTCCACAGACAAAAAGTCCATTCAAATTTGAATCGATTTCAGTCAACGGCTTAACCCCACTCAGTGTGTTGTTTACATTTAAATTCTTTATCCCCTCTTTGTGTCCGAATTACCGCCGGTCGAACAAAGCGACGAACGGGGTTCCGTTTTTCATAAAACGAAAATATTAATAACGATAAAAGTGTGTCACCGTTTGCATGCAAGTCGTTCCGCCGAACAATCTCTCCGGTAAGGCCGGTATGGTCTCTTCTAATCGTTCCAACACCCGGAACGGCACGGTATTATTAACGAACAGGGTGTGAGCTTACTGTTGTGTAGTGTTTTGGAGGCAGTGGCGTCAGGTATCTCTGCACCGAACACGCCATAAACGACGGCAGAAAAGCTCAAGCGCGACACAAGCCTGGACCCCTTACGGTGGCTGGGTGCATTCTGCCAGAAACGGGGATATTATTACCAGTCCGTTACCAGTCGGTGTGTGTCATAAATATGCTATTAGTTGCAGGTGTTTGTTATTTGATCCAGATGTTGCATTTCCCTACAGTTCGATGCGTTCGTGGCGTTTGATTTCGGTAATAAAAAAGCAGTTAGGAAAACAGTATTATTTATAAGAGTAGGCAGCAAGGCGTGGCATTTAACACTTTTGGATGAGATTTAATCTCCTTGTCACAAAAATAGAAAAAAAATCTTAAAATTTATATGAAAAGAAAAACATTTTTAATTCCTTTAAAAATAACTAATTTATTACCTTTTCTTAAACTTCAGTAAATTTAAATTTATTTTATTTTCTTCGCTAAGCACAAATTCCCATTTTGGGCATTGATTTGCATCACTGCACACGACCTTCCCGGCTATGTTTCTATTACTTCCACCGAAGAGAATCACATTTCAATGTCGAATTTCGCACCCCACACAGAAAATTAGTTTGCCAACGTTTGAAATTAAAAAAATTTCACTTTTGTTTTCCACTTTCGGCCAACGGGTTTTTTTATTTGCAGTTTTTTCCATTTCTTGTTTGCACCATGCTTAGGATCGTTAAACACATAAAGAAAGAAACAGAATTTTCAAAATTCCATTAGCAAGATTGTGGTGTGTGAAAACCCGATTGACAGGTGCGTCGATTTGCCCGCATACTCAACCATTGTGGGGAAAATTGGGAAATCGTCTCCATCGGTCGTAAGACGAGGACACACGACGAGGTTGCCTTTTTTCCATCACTCAGGCAATGTGTAAAATAAAAAACCACGCCATAGTGAAAACTTGCAATCGGACAGCATATCAATCGAATGCCACCTAAAAGGCAACAGGTGTCCGGTGGGTGGGTCGTGGGGATGAAAAAAAGTTTCCCGCCACCCCCCGCAGTGAAAGCATCACATTTCTCTTCCATCACAGATTACGGAAGGGAAGTGCATTTGCACACATTGGAAATTTGTGATTTTGCCAAATGGATTTATAATTAGCGAAAGATCAAGCGTGGAAGTGAAGGAAGTTGACGTAATAAGCACGATCGAGCATGATCGATTTCATTCGCAATGTGACGCTGAATGCGTGAGAAAGTGTGAAGAAAACCCTCTTCTGGTGAGCATTTTCTTCGCTTTTTTTGCATATTCAAAATGATGTTTCCTATTTGCCATCCATCTTTGGGAAACCTGATGGGAGATAAATATCATTTAAACGTTAGAAAAATAGCACCTTCAGTGGTGAAGTGAATGAAGGTGCTTGCAGGTGGTACAGGTTTAAGTTGAAACATTAAAAGAAAATGCCAATCTACAGTCCAGTTTGAGTAACAGCTTAAGTGGTTTATGTGATTTTTCCCGGGCACGCGATACTCAACTAGTTGGGCTGGTTTTGAAGACCGTCCAAAAGGGTTGCACCGTCATTTGTCATAGCCCAGGTATTCCGTAGTATTCCACCATACAACGGCATCGCAAACAACATCAAAAGAAGTGATGATCATGGATGTTGATGAGTTGGTTTCTATGCCCTTCTGCTGCCTGCCAGTGTTTTACACCTTTAGGCAATGGTTAATGTTTCGTTCTATTACTATGCCGCGCCATTAGCCCACCTGGTGGCCCATCGGGTGGATAATGAAGATGTGTGGTCGTAAAGAAACGTACAAACACACCTCATTTGCGATTAGACTAGGCAGAAGCAGGCCACTCCGGATGTGTGGCAGCATGATGTGAGAGAATTTATCATTTTCAAGCAGTCAAGATGATTGTCGTGTTTGTAAATTACCGGGTTTTTGTTTTATATTTATTTCTTGTTAAGATGTTTAAGCTTTTGGAAGGATTTACTTAAAATGCGAATGATAGTATATGGCAAGTTACGCATCAGCGCCCACATCACAGTGTGCCCGTACAGCTGTAATTGAATAAAAATTGGTGTCAAATAAAACATTTTCACCTAATAGAAAAATGTGGAAAGTTTGCCTGTACATTGACAAACTCAACATCCATAAACCAAACAGGCGAACGTATTAGTGTAATAAAACAAGTCATGGGGGTGGGGTGATGATTTTTTTTTTTGTTTTTGGTTGGCAAAATTTTTAATGACATGTCTCTCCATGTCTCCATGGCACATGGGACATGCGAGTGGCGTTGTGGTAGAAGGCTTTAATTTTCCGCACCATGGTACTAGCGAGAAATTTCCACCAATCATGATCATGTTGATGGCATTTCGTGGGAGTGTATGTGCTGGTTTTGTTCCAGTTTTTTTTTCATTCCTTCCATTCTTCACGTACGTGTTGTGTGCGTGTGGCCCCAATTACCGGCAACGATCGTTTGTCAACGCTTTACATAGTAGGCCGCGGTAAGTAGCGGAACGATGATCAAGATGATCGTGCTGGTGAAACGATGCCGACTATGATGATGATGTTACCGGTATGAAGTTGTCTCCAGAAATTTGTTTTAATTTCATCTGGAATCTTTCACTAACGAATCGTTGGAATTGGAGCTCAAGGAGCGCAACAAATCGCCAACCACCAAGAGACGGTCATAGTTGTCTAGACATCACGTTTCAAGCATTTTCAGGGTCGTTATCAACTCACAAACAAAACAAACTACAAACAGACCACAGCGGTTCAATGAATGGAGTTCCGCACCCCGGCCGTAGTAAACATCGGTCCGTACATGTCTACGGCACGGTCGGACGTCCGTGATCATGTTGCCAACATCCGGATTGACGGAATCGCTCGCATGTATGGTGCAAAACCCTGGGCACGCCTAAACAAGTAGTGCATCTCGTAACCGGTTAGGAAAACATTGACCGCAGTGATTGAAGAAACTGAGCCAAACCCAATGCCTTTAGTCTCATCTCGCTAGAGCAGGTCCCGAGTTTGTCGTCAATCGATCACTGCATCAGCAGAGTGTTGGTTAATATGAGACTTGAGCTGCGCGTGTTGATGACTTCTCCGGACCGGCCGGTTGAATGAAGGTGAAAGTGTGTAATGCGAAGAAAACATTCGATCCCACTCATTGCGGTCGTTCGATCGTTTACTGTGATGGCTTTTGGGATCCGTTGCGATTTACCATTAGCTCTTCATGTTAGGGATGGGAGCGTCAACCGTGCCGGATTGACACGGGGAGGGAAAAGAGAAGATGTCGATCACGATGAGAAGGAGTGAGCTGATGGACATGGTGTAATGATGGTCCATGGCAGGTTTTTGCTTTCGCACGGATGTAAGTAAATGTTACGCGATACTGGGGAAGCTGGTGCAAAGCATCCAGTAGTCGATGCCGTAGTTATGGTCATCGGTCATGGGAGGCGAACATTGACATAAGCGAAGGGTATGGATTGAACCCGATGGATCCACCATCCGGACGCTCTTATGTGTATTGATGCCTAAGTAAAAGCTGAGAAAGATACAATGTTTTAGCAGCGTTAGCATACCTAGTTACAGCACTGATGAATGCCGGCTAATAATATATCTTGTTTCCCTTGTTTTCTCTTCGGCAGGTTTAAATTCTTCGCAATACTTTACAGCAAGTGGTCCTAAGAAAGTGAACAATCCTACAGGCACAAGAGGATAGAAGAATGACCAGCACCTCACCGAGTGCTACTGCATCACACTGTAGAGTAGTGTTACTGTGAGAAAGTGGAAAGTCTCGCAAAACCCGGGCGTGTTTCTGTACACCACCATCACCACCAGACTAGAGTGATCAAACTTGCAAACAGATGTTAGAACAAAAGAAGTTAAATCGACAAGCGTCCAGAATGGCACGGTTTGTGGCATTGGCGGCATTGGCTGGGTGTCTTTTGATGCTCAACAGCTATGCGCCCTCTGTACAGGCACGTGTAATCGTACGTCGCCAGGCAGAGGAATCCGTCCCAACAGTGGTTTCAAACAATGCAGAACAAATGGTAACGGATGCGGTGCCAGAAGTGACAACGTTGGCCCCAACAGACGAAGATGCAGCTAATAAGGTGGCAACTACTCCACCCCGACCAAACGATCGTTTCGAACAGTTCCCGGCCGAGGGTTTAAACTCGGACAGTGCCGTCATTTCGGCTGATGTAAGTGAAGATGAGCTAACGTCTTCCCTTGCGGAAACGATGGAACGGGAGGAAGAAGCTATTGCTGCGACTACGCTAGCACCATCTGGTGAGGAATCCGTAGGACAAGACTCGTCCGGTACGGTCGAGGAGGATAGTGCGAATTCTTCATCGTCACAAGCAACGAATGAATCGCTGAGCGATAGCCAACAGCAATCAGATAGTGGTGCGTCCGATAAGAGTGAAGATTCAACGGAATTGTCCGCTGTAAATACTGTGGTATCTGCAGAATCTACGGCAAACAATGCAATTACCACACCGGCTCCAACAGCCGCACCGGCTCGTTCGGATGCCCTAAATGAGTTGGGCTCCGAAGTGGAGAACCTTAGCAGTGGTAGCGGATCATCGTCAGTGGAGTTACAAACATTGGAATCGGAACCGTCCGCTGAATCGGACCAAAGTTCGAGACCTGAAAGTACGGAACAAACCGTCCAGCAGCAGGGTCCCATTGTGCAGGATACGGTGGCCGAGGAGACCACCACCGAGGTCAGAGTTGATGATGAGGATGTGAATAGTGTCGCCGCAGTAACCGCTGTGCCCGTTCCCGAGGCTAACCCAGACGCGGAAACATTAGGTGCCGCGGGCACGAATCGTACCGAGGACGATGGTGAACGGTTCGACTTAAGTAGGTAAGTGATCAAACAGGCAAATATACCGGCACCCGTGGGGGAAAGATAACAACAATGGGGCCTCATTTTCGGGAGGGCCACTAATGATCGATCACCGGTGCGCTCTTGGCCAGTGCCCGGAATGTTCGCTGTATGTACGCGTGGTCCTATTGGCGCTGGTGTGCGCTTTTTGTGTATGTGTGTGTTTTGTTTTTCACCGCTTTCCCGCCGGTGCAACTCTCGCCAGATGGTTCACTACTAATTTCGTGCGGCCTCGTTTTCGCGCTGGTAGCAAGTGGCAGGAAAGAGCACGAGTGCCGCACTTACGTTCATGATTAAACATCGACCACCGTTATGATTAGCGACGGGGTGCGGTAGTGTTGGGCTACACGGCCGGGAAGAAGGTTGTGCTGGTTGAGTACAAGCGCCACAGTTAAGGCAACAACAATAATCGTCTAATTTCATTTCCTATCGAACTCCAATCGCTTCGCTGCTCAGCTTTCCCGGAGCATCGCGTCGTCTGCAGTGCAGTGGCGTACGTACGCGTGGCCTCGATCATCTCTCTCTTTCACTCTCTCTGTTCTCTCTGCTTGGGTGGGATTGAAAAATCGACCAGCACACACACAAAATAGGAACATTTCGGGGCCAAAAATGGCTTCAGCCGGAATGACGTAGGGGATGAAAATTGGCCCGCTTCATGTGCGAATCAGCATTCGGTGGAAAAACAGAAAACTAACACCTTCTGTGTACAGGAAGAAGGCGTGAAAGCGGTACTGGATCGTGTGCGTCAGAAGGAGCTTGTTGGAGTTTGTTTCCCACCTGCGGATGGATGGAGGGAGCGGAAGAAGTTTTCAATTTTCTCTCTCTCTCTCTCTCCCTTTTCTTCCCTAAAAAATGTAGAAAATAATCATCGCGGTACAGCACAACCACGAAATGTACACTGCGCCTCCCTTCCGAGCTGCTTTTTCCGATCGAACTGACCCGATCGTTGTCTGATCTGTTATCGGCTGCGGCGCCCAATTTCTCAATCATGCGCTGATTTTCCGACCAATTTTGCTCCACACGATTCATGGGTGTTTTCTTTTTGTGTGCGTGTGAGTGGTTTGTTTTTTTTTTGCTTCTTTTAATACAGGTTTGAAGTGTTTCCACCGTTCGATTCCACCGTGGTAAGATCGAAACGGTCTCATTTTTTCACTCAGTATTTTGAGTTTTTTTGTTCATTGTTTTTCTATAAGTTTTTGGTATGGATGCGTGCCCATTCCCGGTGCCTATTGTTTGCAGCTACGTTTGGCACCGGATCGTGATTGTATGAGAGTGTTCTCCTTTTTTCATTTGTTGTTGTTATTGTTATTGTTGGATGATCTATTTAAACGTTAGAAGCGAACCGCAATCGCGATCGCGCGATCGGTCAGTATCGAACAAATCCTGCCCCTGGGTACCCCATTATGGTTGCTCTCGGCGTTTTTTTTTTTGGGAGTTTTTCATAGTCGGCGGCACATGTTTTGCTCCAATCAAATGTGCAATGTGCGGTGGTTTGAAATTGAATAGAAATTATGATAAAATTTAGCACACCACAATCAAGCGTCCGGTCGGGCTGCGCTTGTTTCGGATCAACGTTTTTGTTGTTCTGTTTTGTGATTAATTTGGAAGTATTCGTGGACTTGATTCACTACACGGTAGCATGTTTGTGGGGATTGGTTGGTGGCACAATTTGTAAGCGCTAAAGGAAAGGAAGGCAGAAGAAGTCTAAACCAATCTAAAACAAAGCTAACACTTTCCATCCAAACGTGTGTGCAGTATTTTGGGAAAGCGTAGCGTTTGTTAGTATGTATTTTTTGCTCGTCGATAGATTCACCGATGTAGGGAAAGAGGGTGTATGTGAACTTTTTTTTTCTAATGTAAGATAGTATAGTTTTATTTTCCTGATTTGCTTAAGGTTCAGTGCGCTTTTTGGGTGTGAAAAGTATGCCACCAATTATTATCGACCGGCCCTGATTTGTGTGGTGAAAGACGACTGATCTGATTATTCATTTAATTGCATTAAGTTGAAGTTAACAACAGCACACACGTGTGTTTCTTTGTGTCATGTGTGTAACTTAAATAGAAGAGAATTTGAAGAACAAGTGGAAAGGAAATAGAAAAATAAAATGTTTTATATATTGACCTATTTAAATGATACCATTAAACCCTATCAAAATTTTAATGTCCAAAACTTGATTCAGTTTGTAATGAAATTATTTTTTGGTTATTCATTTAAAGTAAGGATTTTTTATAAACTTTTAAGATTTATTCATTAGCTCATAACTGTTCACTGATAAAGCGAATGTTTTTGCTTCCGGTTCTGAGTTTTCCGTTGCAAAATCAAAAAAGTAATGTTAGAGCCGAAGACTTTCGTTCCCGGTCTCTACATCGTTTTACTGCAGAAAGAACTTAAATGAAATTTGTTTCTGCATGATAATTGCATGATAATAGCTAAAGAAGAAAGAAACCCATAGCATTGTTTTGGTATATCATCGATAAGTTTTGTTAATTTTCATGACCTTTAAAATGGGAAAAGCTATAAAAATTTCTCCGACACAGTAATACCCACATCGAACGGAACGGCCAACGAATAAACATTTGCTGATAATTCAATTCATTTAATCAATACACGGTTCAATCAGAAACCGTTTAAAATTCCTGATGCACATCTTTAATGGTTGATATGGTTCGTTTTTTTTCTCTCCCTCGGCTTTCTATTTCCCGTAGCCCTATCATTATTATTGGGGCCCTATCATTATTGTAAACCGAAATCAAAAGCTCTTTAAAATGGTTTACCGTTGGTGGAGATGTGTTTTTTTTTTTTTGTTGTTGATGTTGTGTTCTCTCTATTAATATCTTCCACATACTTTTATCGATAATGGTACCATTACCAGAAGTGATCTGATTTCACTGAAAAGCTAATTCCGTTCAATCCGTGCCTGGTTGGTGGTGATGCGTTCAAAAATTAATCGCCCTTATCACGGGACTTGTGCTGGTGAAAACTGTAAACTGTACTGTGCGGCAGATTTGATTACACCATTAACCTTCTTTTCTGTTGTAGGTATACGGCGCCATCCAACTACTCGCAGGGTGCTGTATTGCGGAACGAAAGTTCCACTGTCGACGAGGTGTCGTTCGATGATGCTGCAACAGAACTCAGTACGGAGGAACCTTTGCCGGTGACCACGCTATCGACACTTAACGTTGACTCGGAAGATGAATCCACCTCCAATGGAGTCCGTGTGAACGAAAGCGTCGAAAGAAACAGTTCCGTGTCGGTGGAAAGGACACAGATCGAAACGACTGCTTACGAAGAATCTTCGAATGAGGTGGACCGCAACCAGACACAAACCGGTACGATCCCATCCCGTACCAAGAAGGGTAAATTCTTGGACCAGTTCAATGAGGAAACTACGGAGGACAATGATATTAATCTGCCGAATGGGGCTGCCTGGGCATTGGCCGGAATGCGTATGGTGGAGCGAAAGCAATCCGACGTTGGTCAGGCTGTGAGTGAAAGCACGGAAACTGTAAGGGACGATAGCGAGAATGTGGTGGCCAACAATACGCTTAAGCAGCTGATGGATTGGGCAATAATTATGCAGCAAGCGGACTTTGCGAATAGTTCGTTCGTGCGTTCCACCGTATCATCCGATGAACCGTCGGTTGGTAAGGATAGACGAACGTATGCGAATAAGGTCCCGACTGTCGAGGGTGGCGATGTTCTGAGCGAGGAGAATCGGTTGACTGCCATCGTAACAGAAGCAGCACCAACGAGAGCCGCCAATGATGGTGAGAGTGTGGCCACCGAAGCGGAAGATGCGAATGTAGTCGATACGACGTTTGTCCCATCAACCGAGAAACCGAATAACGATGGACAAGAGTTGGAAGATTTCAAATTTGAAGATCGATCAACTAGCAGCACAACGATGGCGAATGAAGTTGTGGGCAGTAGCGACAGTGGAAACGTTGTTCCTACCACTACGAGACGTACTTATGAAGTTAGTGAAAATGTGGACGAAACTGAGTTAGCTACGAAGATTCGTAATACACCGGAAATTCGTACGTCAACAACGACAACACAACGATCGGACGTTAGCACCGGTTTCGGTATGTTTGAGGACGTCCCAGTGACGACATACTCGCCTGTGGCACCGATACTGAGACGTACGGAACAAACGACACCTCCGATACCGATTACCACCATGATTACTCGCATCGCTAGCACGATGCCTGCAAGACGTCCAATCACCTTGCAGCAAGAACTCGCTGGCATTACCACCACGGATGTGTCAATGAAAGAAGCTACAAGCACAGACTTGGGTAGTGCAACATTCACCACGACAGTATCAAACAGCGAATTACCACCAGTGCTGCGTGAAGGTTCCGACTCGAAGCCACTAGATCAGGACACAACCGAATTTTCGGAAGTGAACCAAAATGTGCGCACCGACGAAAGACTTCCGGTACCCACCACAACCACCATTTCTACTGTGACCACCGTTGTGCCGAACCTTTCCAGTGCGACGCAAACGAACAATGTTGAGTTTGATGATTCCTCTGCGGGTGAAAACTTAATTGGACAGTCGAGCGTAACTACGGAACGTTCGGAATCACCTCAGCTGACCACCGACGAGACGGCTGACGAGGGTGGCAAAGTTCCGATTGTGCTGGACGACAAGCATCTGTACGACATGGTTTCGACGACAACAATCGTTGCAACAACCACTACGAGCACGTCTTCTTCAGCCCCAACAACGGAGCACAGCTCTGGTGTAGCGGTGAATGGTTCCGGACAATCGGTTGGCATTTCGGCCGAAGCTTACACTACACGCCGCACAATTGATCGTTCCATGACGACAACCGAACTGTCCGAGGAGGAATCCGTCACCGAGGAAGACTACATTGAGCTGAACAATGTGCCAGCTGCGGGAGGCACTAGTAAACCTCAGGGAGATGGTCAGAATCAGACAGATCAATCGGAACAGGGTGTACAGCGGCAGGACACTAACGGTACGACGGAACAGTCTCAGAGTGAACCGGCTGCCGAAGAGGATAACAGTGTTGTCGTGGCTGTAGTGGCCAGTATTGTGAGCGTGATTGTGGTGCTACTATTGATAGCGGCTTTCGTAAGTATTCTCAAGCGGACGTACACACGAGGAACCTTCCGTAACTGCTGGCGCAGTACGCGTCTGAGTGACGCAAAGGCATGAATGTGTTGCAATAGGCGAGAGTGTGAATGGAAATGAGAGTGTGGATGGTTTTCTTCAAGGTTTTATTTAAAGGGATGGCGAATATGTTTGAGGAAATGGTGAAAAATCTATATTTATCGAAATAACTCTCAAACATATGAGTGATATTGTAATTATATGATGTTTTTTATTATATTTTCTCAATCAATATAAATTTTACTGATTTTGATTGGAAAGACTAACATAAATAATGTATAAAGAAAGACATCAACCATATTTAATCAAAATAGAAAATTGGTTCGGGATAGTTAAAACTCTTGTCTGAATCAATGAAATGATTTTAATAACAAATTTTAAAAACAAACTGTGAAACCACAACTCTTGGAAGAAGTAATACAAAACAAACATTCTTCTTGAAGCCTTTGACCCAAAATGGACCACCTATATTATGGTCCCATTAATTCAGTGTTATTTTTGTATAAATTCTAATCACTTGGTATTGGGAAGTTTTGTGTGTTGATACTATCCTTATATCCCTATCTGCTGCGAATGCGAGTATGAACGAGTGCACATAGTGTAAATACTGGTTCCTAACCCTGCCGATCGTTGGGCAGACAGGTGCACGCTTGCGCTGATCTAGATGTACTATCCGCCATTGCAGATCGTGTTCCGCAAGCGTCAGAATCAGGTTTCGTACGGACAACGCTGTCGTCCGGTTGGGCTGGATGCGTACAGCTTGGACAATGTGTCCGTGTATAACAGTGTCCGCCGGAAGGGTAATACGGCACGGATGTCCAAACGCTCGTATGGCAATTCAGCGTTCGAGGATCCTAACTTCAAAACCAATCCACTGACGGTGGCAGAGCTGGCCAACATTATCCACAATAAGACGGCCATTTACGACGAGTTTAAGGAGATCCCGAACGTGACGGCACGTGCTGATGAGGTACCGGAAGGATGTGAGGATAAGAATCGGTAAGTAAACAGTTGGTTTTAGTGTACTGTGTACTGTGTGTACTGAACAAACATCTTGAATTTTTGTCTACACAAAGGTACGCAAACGTAGTTCCATTACCGGAAACGCGCGTTCATCTGAAGCGGATGAGCGACGATGAGAAGACGGAATACATTAATGCCAACTTTGTGAAGGTAAGTTGTGTTGCTTGATACTGTAAAATCACTGGTTTTTAACGAACTTTTTCGTCTAAACAGGGTCCAAAGGATTCTGCCAACTATTACATTGCCTGCCAGGCACCGATGGAGAACACGATCAACGACTTTTGGCGCATGGTGTGGGAGCAAAACTCGAAAGTTATCATCATGGCAACGGATCTGAGCGAAAACGGTGTGGAAAAGTGTGCCGAATATTTACCGCCATCGGTTGTGCTGGACAATAGTCGCACGTTTGGAGATTTCCAGGTAAGAGCTCGGTTAAAGGTCCAAAAAAAGGCAGATACCAATGTAAGCTCTTTCTTGTCATTGTAGCTAACGTTGAAAAATCGTGAAAACAAGGAGAAGTATACAATCTCGACGGTGCACATGCGCCACACGCCCAGCAACACAATGCGCGAGATCATGCACTTCTGGTATCAGTGGCCCGATACGGGCGTCCCGATCGACGAATCGTCCATCATCGGTATGCTGCTGGAGGCACGCACTTACCTGAAACTTTCCCCCTCGGAGCTGGCGGAATTTGCCACGATCGCCGAGGAGACCGAGGAATCACCTGTCCAGCCAAGCGAAGCTGCCAACGGAACGGATACCACCAATGCCAGCAATAATAATAATAACAACAACAATAATAACGCCACTAGCAATGGTACGGCGGGCGCGGGCAAAGAACCGACCAGCATCGTCAGCAACGGTGGCACTATGGACAAACACAAATCGTTGCAACGAACTCAGGGGTAAGTGTTGGGTTAAGGGAGCAAGTTCGAATGAGGTGGATTGATGGATTTGGTTTTTGATCGCTCATTGCAGACCACTCACCGTGCACTGTTCGCCGGGAACTGGACGTACCGGAACGCTAGTCGCATGTGACATTGCGCTGCGTCTACTAGAGGTGCCACCGCGTACGGTGGATCTGCCACAGATAGTGTACTACGTACGGCGAGGACGGGCCAGTGCCGTCCGAACACGGGAACAGTACGAACTGATCTACAGGGTAAGGCAAACTATATCTACAGGTTTTTTGAGTTCACTTGGATAAACTAGAGCCCTTCCTGGATTCTTTTCAAGTCATACTAGAATTCCTAATCTACATATAGCACTTCAAGAACCCAGAGAGGGTTTCAAGTTAACCGTTTCATATCCAAACCCTTAACTACTGTGTTGCAAATGGTTCACATCTCTTAATGGATCACCTTCACTTTCACATTACAGGTAGCTAACGTGTACGCGACCAAATTGACGGGACCGACCATAGAAACATAGGAAAGACTCATTTAAAATCAAGTATTGTGAGTATGTTCGACACACCTCGGATGGAGATGAGCGATCCATCGGTCCACGATCCTCCAGAGACTCGATCGACGCGATTGAGGGGAAGCGAAGAGGAAGAAGAAAGGAACGTAAACCAGCACTACCAGAACAAAACATGCAGCAATCAAGGCAACTAATGGAGTGCTATGTGTCCTCCAGTGCGTCAACTACCAGCAATACACGGAAAGTGTTGAAACTACCCATCCACTAGCATCTTGCAATTTCCAGTTGCACCGCAAACTATAAACACTTCAATCACTGACCCTGTTCTAAGGCTTCCCCCTCGTCGTGCAGACTCTAGCCTGCTAATAAACAGTCGTCGCTAGGTGAGATCGACAGTGACACAGACACCGTCGGTAGCCGGGACGATGATGCTGACTGTCTCGCCTTCAGCGTAACAGGTAGTCAGCATGATCGTTCCTGCCGCGTGCTTCGGTGTCGGGGATTACTCATAATACTTGATTTTAATCTCTAGCAGGGACTAGAGAAAATCGCGATAATCCTTCATCCTATTCCTAAATGCAAGAAGTAGTAGAAAACGAAAAAGTATTTGCTTAATCGCGGCGAAATCAATATTGCAGGTGTTTAGGAAACACGCGTGCAACCTCTTCGAGAATGCACGTGGTGCGTGATGGAAGCAAACAACCCCGCAAAACGATGCCTTAAATATTGATAAATGGGGGAAAACAAACACTTTAGCAAGGTTAAAATTTGGCTCAAATCTCAATATCTCATCCACTGATGTAATTCTTTACAACTGTTTTTTCTTTCGCTGTTTCACTGTGGGTTGGGGTATTGTTTTGTACATGTGAAGATCCGCGGTATAACGTTATATCCTTTGTTTTGTTTGTTTTGTGTCGTACCCGTGATGGTTCGTTGGGAATGGCATCCCTTTGTTCTGTCCAAAATTAGCATAGATATGTATAGCTTATGAAAGCAGCAATGTAAAAGGAGAATCGTTTAACGATCAGCTCAATACAGCGTGTCTAGCAGTTGCACTAGAATTGGAAAAGGACTGCAATGTTTTCGGCAGGATAGAATAGATTTGTCTTAGCCTTGGCATCAGAAACTATCAAACTAACCTTCAAGAAGACCCCAACGATCACGGGGAGTGTCGTACAGGGGAGATAGAGAAAGAGAGGGAGAATATATCGGAAGGACAACTTTGTTTTGTTGCAATATAGGAAGTAATGGAGCAGTTAAACTCAATACATTTATCATCTATGACACTCTTAGGCTAGGTAAGGAATTAGGATAAGAAAAGTGTCCCCAGCCCGATGTTCTCTCCCTTGTGTCGTTCCTTCCCGCTCCTCAGAGGTTAGATAGATTTCGAAGGCAGCTTTCGTCCTGGCAATTTATAGCACTGATTGTCCGACAATTCGAAATGATCGTCTAATTGAAACGAGCGATGAATAGAAACTAACTGACGAAAGATTTGATTAGAAATGTGATACTTTAGCTACGGGATATTTACACCGAAAAAGGAAGACACACTTACCTATTATTATACACGGCATAGATTTATAGGCAAATTTATAACTAGAACGAAAAAAAAACGGAGGGAGAAAGCGCGTGAAGCTACCGATTGCAACATATCCCATCTGCACAAGTACCCCACAGAGTGTAGAGAATGCCCACCTTGGCAAACATAAGCTTTAGCATAAGATGGGTACCGATTTCATACAGCTAATGACGCTTTTCGTTTTGTGTACATTTGCCACGATTGGGTGTTGCATTAATTATACAGCGTAAACTTCGCCCTTTACCTGATATTTTGATCCTTGCTAACAGAGACAGTCGGTCGTTAATAGTGGCAAGACTTGTTCCACTTAAAAAAAGAAGCCAAACAGCTCAAATTTATCACAGGCACAATAACAGAATTTGTGTAATTATTTATCCTACTGGTGAAAAGCGTTCCGTAATGCAAATCTGTTGTTGGCTATTTTTGTTGTTGTTGTGTAAGTACAATCCACACATCAAGCGTAAACTAATGTCCATCTGAGGCTGAAAACTTAACGTAACGACAAGCAATTGAAAGAGATTTCTAAATCCGTGTCGCGGTTCGAGGGGGGAATTATACTCCCCCGGACCATGTACCTTGTAAGAGAAAGGCAACGTGTGTAAGAAGTAAAAAAACAACAGACTGTAATAACAGTTTTCCTTTGCAGGGCTGGTACTGTTAGAGCAGTACTACCACGTGTTGTATTGACCACTATTAGGAGCGAGGGGTTTCGATATTACTATAATCGCAAAATGTTTGGGTGCTATTACTTCGGGTTAATATGAGTGGAAGCGCACAACAAAAAGGTGGGTTCGCACCGTCCGGACCTGGTACCCTTCTAGAGTCTATTTCGATGTTATAATTCCTAAGCGTACCGCCGACTAGCTGGCCCTGCCAGTGTGGTAAGCGCTATATTAGAAGACAAATATTAATCGGAAAGAAAAACAACGTGGTCACTGATTTTGTGTTAACATGTCCGAAATGAACTAATGATACTTTAATTAAAAAATCGTTATAATTATAATCACATACCCAGCAGCGTCTATTGGTCTTGTCTGTTTTCGGCATTGTTTCGTATAATGTACTGCATCAACACGATGCCAGCGATTGCCATAGCAACGTACGCAACGATACGCACGTTTGCCGAACCGACACCTTCAACCGTCCGGATGATGGTGTTGTTTAGCTCGAACACTTTCCGGCTTTCGTCTAACATGCGCTGACGCGTTTCCTCATCTAAACGGGCACCAAATTCGTCTACTATTTTGCGTAAACGTTGCTTCAACTCGTAAATACTGTTATCCTCGAACGTTGTAAGAGCTGCTCCGTCCACCTGATGTTCATCTGTACGTCGGAATGGGTTAATCCTACGCCCCAGGGAACGACGCTTTTGTAATATTTGACCACCAGACAGGAGACCCATGTATAGGTGGTACACGTACGCCAGCAGAAGGTTTGCATTTTCCTGTTCGATTTCGTGCAAATGGTTCAGGTAGGCACGCACTTCTGGCTTTGGTGTGTGACGTTCCATCCATCCTTCGCCGAGATAGAAGCGTAAATCCTGTTCGAATTGTACCGTCCGATGTAGTTCCGGGGGTAGGAAATCATGTGGAACGCGTTGCTCGAGATGTTTAAAAACGTCGTAGAAGATAAGCAAACCTTCCGCCCATACACGATTGTCGTATAGTGCTGCCGGGTAAAATGGTAAAATGTTAGCCAACCAATAAAAGCTTTACCCACGTAAGTGTCTATAACTTACCAAATGCTAATTTCGCGTTAACAAGTGCATCACTAACACTGTGGATGTCTCTCGTGGCTCGACGCATTTCCTTGGAAAAGGGTACACTTTGTGCCATTTTGCTGCACTATACGATCCGTTCGGAATGGATGATGAACTGATATTGAATGATATTGCGCAAAAAGTGCGATGACAATAACAAAGGATCAGCTGTTCTTTTGTTTATGGACGAGGCGTAGATTTCCCAGCCGGCAGCTCTGGAACGTAAACAAAGCAACCGTTGCTTGTGGCAAGCGTTTTCTTGGAGAATTGTCATTTAATTGAAAACGCTTAAAGTTTTTACACTTTCAGAAGGCGTTTTTATGTTGTTATTGTCCCTATTTTCAAGTGATTGTAATATAAAAGTACAGAAGAAAAAATCCTGTAGGAATATTGTTAAAAAGGGGAAAAACGAAAAGGGAAATTGAATAGGAAATTCACTTCGGTACGTGTAATCGCAACATAAGCACAATCGCTTGAGAACAGCTGTCACTGTTGACGTTTCAAAGTTTTAATTTGCAAACACCACACAGCTCTTTCCAGTCGTGCAAGCGCTAGAGCACAAAACACGATTCAAAATGGGCAAAACTAGCAAGGACAAACGGGATATTTACTATCGCCTGGCTAAGGAGGAAGGATGGCGAGCGCGTAGCGCCTTTAAGTTGATTCACATCGACGAAGTATTCCACATATTCGACGGTAGGCATATGCACTGCTTCATCTCGATTGCCCGACGCTTGAAACAGTTCTATTGCTTTTAGGTGTAACACGTGCGGTCGATTTGTGTGCTGCCCCGGGCAGCTGGAGTCAGGTACTGTCGAAGCGCCTGTACGAAAGCCGTGAACCGAAGGATCGCGAAGAGGTGAAAATCATTGCGGTGGATCTGCAATCGATGGGACCGCTGCCGGGCATCATACAACTGCAGGGTGACATTACCATGCTCAGCACGGCGGAAGCTATCATTCAACACTTTGGCGAGCAGCAAAAGGCTCAGCTGGTTATCTGCGACGGAGCGCCCGATGTGACCGGGTTGCATGATATTGATGAGTACATTCAGTCGCAGCTGCTGTTAGCCGCACTCAACATTACCACGCACGTGCTGATGCAGGGCGGTACGTTTGTGGCTAAAATCTTCCGCGGCAAGGACACCTCGCTGTTGTACTCGCAGTTGCGGATATTTTTCGAGCGTGTCACGATTGCCAAACCGCCAAGCTCGCGCAATTCCAGCATCGAAGCGTTCGTGGTGTGTCAGGATTATAAGCCACCGGCAGGTTACGTGCCGCAGTTGATCAATCCAATGTTGGACGATGTACGGCAGATAGCGTGTGAAACGGATTCGCCTGTCAATCGTGCGATCGTACCGTTTCTGGTGTGTGGCGATCTACGTGAATTCGATTCGGACATGTCGTACAGTTTGAATGTAAGTTGTGGTAAAAACAAACCAATTTCTCCTTATTACATAGCCTTTTTTGCGATTCCTAAACACTTTACAGATTGACCCGGAAAAGGATTATGAATATCGCGATGTGGTACAGAAACCACTAGCACCGGCTTACAGTGAGGTACTGGAACGGATGAAAACCACCTCGTTAAAGCACGGTAGCATAAAGGTAGAGGCAGATAAAAAGAAGGATTAAATAAATCCACTTAACCGAGGAAATCATTTTCTCGCAAAACCGTAAGTTACATTTACAATAATGCATGCAGTTTTGGTGGAAGTATTTTTTTCAAAACTTAGGTGTTATCATCCGAACCCAAATGTTGCACGATCGATTATTGGCAGAGCGGGTGATGGGCGTGAATGAAATGGGCCCATCAAAACAACCATAATTCACTCGTTCGGGACGATCGGTTAATCGGCTGGGTATGCCCGGGAATGGCAATTACATTCACATGACTAGGTTTAATCGTTGCTGATCGTTTGATAACGGGTACGATTAACATGGAGGGCAGAACAGGAATCGTCGTTAAATGGATTGAATGCCTAATTGTGCATGTGGTTGTGTGCGTTTTTTTTATAACACGCAATTTCCATAGAGTTCCCATTAATGATACGCCGAGTTCGCTAATGGGGACACATTTCTATTTGCATAATTACTTTCAAAAAACGGAATGTTTTCGGATCGCAAAAGTGCCAGGAGTGAGTGGATGTAGTTAATCGAAGCGAAAGTGTTTCCGGTATTTATAATAATTGTACCGGGGAGGCATGTTTTATTACAATAATTTACACACGTACTGCTAATTTAAACAATACGATAAAATGTACCAATGTTTCGTATATCATATTCTATGTTGCATAAATCACCCCGAACCTGGCCATTGTAAATCGTATTGATAAGTGCATGAACGGACGGACGCCTGTACAGTACATACAAACAAAAAAATGTATGACACGCTTTAATTTGCAACGCGTCATTAAAAGTAAACGCATCCAGTGGACGGTACGGACAATGCGGTTGCCAGGCAAGCGGTTGGTTACCATGGTAAAACCATGTGCACATACATACCATTTTTTCTCAATTTAATTGGTTGATATTTTGGTGGATGATAATGTTTCCTTCCATTCGTACGCATCGATTGCATTTTACAATTCGCACGAATTGTTTCTTTTTTTTCTTGTGTGTGCATTTGCTCAATATACATATGGACCACAGACCAGTTTACCATGGGAAATGATGGATTTTGAATTCTGTGTGTGTGTGTGTTTTTTTTTGTTTATATATTCCAAACACTCACATTCAGTTTTCGGGAATTTTCTTTTTATCTTTACCATTTCTTCTCGCACCGGTGGTAATTGACACTGGTCGCCCCCCTGTAAAGTTCCACGTTTCTGGTATGGGGTGGGAATCGGCAAAAATCACCCGCCCGTTATGATAAAACAACCAATTAACACCTGTAAAACACGACATTCCCATCGACATGCCATGGGTAAACCATATGCTACCTGAGCCGTTTGCTCATTATGCAAAATTCTGCATGTGATTTGATGCGAGGTTAATGTTTTGGGATCGACAGAACAAATTGTTTCCTCTGTGCCCCGTTCTCAGCATGCCGGCGAGTGATAAAAATTGCATTCAACAACATGTGAGTAAAACAAACGCAAAAAAATAAGAGATATAAAAAAGGGCTCAAAAAAAACCTTCAGTGAGAGCATAAAATTTCATAAATAAGTGCAAACAAATTAAGAATGTAAATATATTCGAATAATTTTTCCAAAGAAGAGGAAGGAAAAAAAAGGGTTCAATGAGACCTTCGATGCATAATAATAATGCATAAAGCCATCATCCTTTCGGGATTAACATGATACAAGAGTAAAAAAAAGGAATAAATTCAGTCCAGCTTCTCAACTTTCCGCCGTACGAATGATGTTATACATTACTTATCAACTTCATTTTCCACCTGTTTTTGTTTCATATTATGTTTCCTGTTTCTACGTTCTCTTGTGTCCCTTTACTATCGGGTTATCTTGTTTTTTTGTTGTTGCTTTGTTATTTTGTTTTGCAACAGATAATAATAGTAATGATCAATACAGTAATGATTCATGTTAAAATTACCCTGCTGTAATATAATAAATCATTCGCTTTCATGTTTAAATTACAATCCCATCGTGTTCTGCTTAACGCTACCGATTATTATCATTCTCGTTGATCCATTGTACACGGGAGCAAATTTGTGAACGAGCTTTAATGTAGTTCCCTGTTTTCCGCTTATCCATTACAGCGGTTTTATCAGGGTCGAAGGGCATTAATTTTGTTCGGTTACTTCATTGTTTACCCATTTTATGTTCAATTTGTGCTCGTGTGGAATGATTGATTGTTTGGACATTTCTACCTTTGTATTTTGGTTTGAATTTGAAAGCTTTCTTGTTTGTAGATGTACTCCTTTATAAATGTACTACGGCCAAAAAAGAACCATATCGGGTTGGGATATCAGCAGTGTTGGGTCAAGTAGCTCTTTTGCAAGAGCGGAGCGCACCGCTCTCGCTCTCTAAAGTGTGCGGTGCGCTTGAGGTAGCTCCACACGGAGCGCTGCACACAGGAGCGATTGTGCGATGCGCTCCCTGGAGCGAAGTTTCGCACCACAAGGAGCGCTGCACGCAGGAGCGATTCCTGCGATACAGCTACCTCTTTTTCCCGTGAGCTGTGCGGTAGCGCGCACAATAAGATGACCGGGGCGATTGAAATACCTCTTTCGCTCTTGACCCACTAGGTATAGTCTGAGAAAATTTTTAAATTTTTTGATTTTTTTAATTTATTTTTTGTTTTTTATTCTTTTTTTTATTTAAAGCACTATTTGAGTGAAAAGAAACTCATTTCAATCGATTCGCATTAAAATAAAACAATTTTTAAATTTTGTGTGGAAATTTTTTTTAAATTTTTTTTGTTATTTTTTATTCTTCTTTTAAAGCATTATTTGAGTGAAAAGAAACTTATTGCAGCATTAAAATAAATCACATTTAAAAATTTTGCAATATTACTTAAAAAAAAAGCCTAAGGCTATACAGCCTTAGGAGATTGGCATATTTATAGAAACATCTGAGACATCTATACAGACATACAGACATCCGGGGGCATGGCCGTCCAAGAAGAAAATGTAGCCATTGGTGTTGTCTATTGACCACAAGTTAAAGTTCGGCGATCCGTTGGATACCGACCGAGTTATAGGTAAAACTTGGTGCGAAAATGAGGAAAATTTTACATTTTCTCAAACAGGGTATGAAACTTGGTTCCTCGAATATCTTCTGGCACAGAAATCTGAGGGCATGGCCGCCTAAGAAGAAAATGTAGCCATTTATGCCATCTATCGACCACAGGTTAAAGATTGGCGATCCGTTGGATACCGACCGAGTTATAGGCAAAACTTGGTGCAAAAATGAGCCTTAGTAGATTGACAAATTTATAGATTTTTTACATTTTTTTATTATTTTTTTTTCTTTTTTTTTAATTTAAAGCATTGTTTGAGTGAAAAGAAATTATTACAACAATTTCGCATTAAAATAAAACAAATTTTTAAATTTTGTCAAATTTGTCAAAAAAATGGCAAGGGGTAAGCCTTATGAAATTTTCGAGTTGAAATATTTTTTTTTATTATTTGTTATTCTTTATTTTTTTTCTTTTAAAGCATTATTTGAGTGAAAAGACACTTATTGTAACAATTTCGCATGAAAATAAAACAAATTTTCAAATTTTGCAAAATTGGTCAAAAAAATGGCAAGGGGTAAACCTTATGAAGTTTTCGAGTTGAAATTTTTTTTATTTTTTTATTTTCTATTTTTTTCTTTTAAAACATTATTTGAGTGAAAAGAAACTTATTTTAACATTTTCGCATTAAAATAAAACAAATTTTTAAATTTTGCTAAATTGCTCATAAAAATGGTAAGGCCTTACGAAAATTTCATTTTTTTTTAATTTTTGAATTTTTTTTATATTTTTTATCCTTTTTTTTATTTAAAGCATTATTTGAGTGAAAAGAAACTTATTTTAACATTTTCGCATTAAAATAAAACAAATTTTTAAATTTTGCTAAATTGCTCATAAAAATGGTAAGGCCTTACGAAATTTTCATTTTTTTTTTAATTTTTGAATTTTTTTTATATTTTTTATTCTTTTTTTTATTTAAAGCATTATTTGAGTGAAAAGAAACTTATTTAAACAGATTCGCATTAAAATAAATTAATTAAAAAATTTTTGCAAAATTTCCCAAAAAAACGTAAGGCTATAGTCTTAGGAAATTTTCAAATGGGAGCGCATCGCACAATTGCTCCTGTGTGTAGCTGTGTGTACTCTCAAAGTCTAATGTATTGCATGATAGTGGTGTTCATAGCACAACTTGTTGGGCTCGTCACTTCCTTTGACTCTTCTGTTCCACACATATCAGTCCAAAAATGCGTCGGATCGTTTACCTATCGAACGATACTAAAAGGGTATTCGTCATCGATGGCCAGAGTTCTTTTCTCAGAGATGTACATACTGAATATTATTTAGGGACTATTTAAAAAGTCTCTGTGTCTCTGAGATTAAAATGTCTTTAATCTGTGGCTTGTAGGATGCAGCCCAGGAGGACAAAGGACCATAGGTTTTCCAAACAGAGGTTTCGAGACCAAATAATAAAGTTGGAGGTATTTGTGTACTGCTATTGGGATGTGTGAAATGCATTTGGCATTGGAATTGATGGCATATTACTAACAGCTATTAAGTAAATTTTTAAATTATGATATCTTCCAATATTCTCGAAAAAAATCGTGCTTTTTTACACACACATTCTACTTGTGCGACGATGCAGATGGCGATGACGACGATGATGATGATGATGATGATGCAAGAGCTCTGGAGTCTCTGCTGGTGCTAATTACTCTTAACAGTTGTTTCATCTTCGACTGTTTTTTGTGGCTGTGTTTGCTGTTTTGCTTTGTGTTTGGTATCTTTCTTTTCGGCGCCTGAAGCTTTTGCAATTCCAGATCATTTAACCCGTGTTCTTTTGTGTGTCTGGTCTTTTGGTTTTTGTGTTCTTCGTTTCATTTCTTTTATTTCATTCGTTTCTTACTCTTATGCTCCATTTGCTGCTCTGCATCACACATTCGAGGGAGGTAGGAAGGGTTTTGTTTTCTTTGTTTTTGTTGTTGTCTTCTTTCGTTTTGTTATACCTTTTCTCACTTATCTATCACATTACATAGCGCATACGAGCATACAGACACATACGCTTACACATCTTAGCAGCAAAAGTGTAAGTGGAGATGATAAAATGGGGATTTAACTTTTTTTTTGTTTAGCTTTTCCTTTTGTTGGCTTATTTTTTATTACTTACCCATTGCCTAAATTCCATTCCTTTGCACAGCAAAAAAAAACAGAATTTGCAAATTGTGCGCTTATCTAGATTACATCCTTATTATTATGGTGTTTTTTGTGGCCGTTCGTTCTTTCATACGATTTAGCTCGATGTTTGTCATGGGCAAACTTCGATTGCCGTGCCACTTTCGTGTGTCCGCTTCAGCCATCAACCCCTTTGGTGGTGGAAGCTGTTTGTGGTATTTGACATTTCGTTTATCAGTTGATTTTATTGCAACGTGCTCTTAAGCTTCCATCATCGGTTTCACCGGCAAGAACATGGCATTGGATGGTTCTTTCCCACTCGCGCCCATTCTTCGTCATTTTGTCGCTGGTATGGTATGCCTCTTCTGTAGCAGTGCTTTAAAATGCTTATCGCTTTTCGCATTTTACTTTCGAGCTTAAGCTGCTTCAGTTCTTTACTGCAGCTTTCAAGATTCTTTACTTATCTTTTTCATAATTTTATTTGTGCTTTTGTTTTCTTCGCTCCAGAGCGGCTAATAGGCGGTTAAGCCCATGGTGCACTTATTGTATATCTTTATTGTATTGCAACTAGGTATGCTTTATGAGTCAGCCAATTCATTAACTACTGACTCGACTTGATGCGGTACAGCTTTGCCACATTCAACCCAGAAAACCCCAAAACAAAAAGCCGTACAACAACCGTTCTGTAATGAATCGCTTTTCGAATGTTTTATCAAGATTTGGATAATTTCAACGAACCCCGGCATAAGTTTGGGCCATCCTTGGTTTTTTGCGTTAGCTTTTTCCCTTTTTTTTTGCTGGTTGTTGTTGTTGTTGCCCCCGGTGGGATTTCGCAACTACGGCCGCCACCATGTGGGACGTGCCTAATTAATTGATGCATCGTGGAAAAACGTACTCCCAGCGGGGATGATGCAGATGTGGTCTGACCGATCATCTTCATCTTTACCTCATCGTGCCTTGCGGAACCATCCATCCATGCGGGAGGGGGGCTGGAGGAGGTACCATCGGGTTCATTGAATTCGCGTGCTTTGGCCGGAACCCTTCGCGGTGAAAACAAGTAAAAGCGTAAGAAACAAAAAACTCCCGGGCCATCCCGGCGGGGTGCATGAATTGTTGCCCGTTTTTATTTCTGTGTGTGTGAGAGAGAGAGAGAGAGAGAAACCGACCGACCGAGGAAGAACATTAAGCGGAAAGATTGAAAGGAACACGCAAAATGAAGCATAAAAATAAAGGGGCAAGACAACTGGGCAGAGTGTACCCAGAAAGACAAAACGAGAAATTATTCCCCACTCACTCCCCTAATGACCACTGATAGTTCACTCCGGGCGGGCGGTTTGGCTTAAGGGGTAATACGTTTGGTATACGATCGCGCCCGCTCAGAATGGCCGGGGCAGAGTTTTTGGTTTCCGAGTGACGAGTTCGCAATGTGGTGTACCATACGCATCGTGCAACGTGAGAGGAAGGTGTACGGTTGCAGCGGCCCCAGTGCATATCCCCAAGCCAATGCATGCTTCAGTGTGTGTGTGTGCGCGTCACGCTCCGGAAGGAAAAGAAAGGCAATATAATGAAAGCAGATCCCAGCTCCTCCTCGTCGGAGACGGGTGACGGGAAATGCAAAAGTGCCCTTCGAGTGTACGGGACGATGTAAGTTCCCATTTTACAGCCTCTTTCGAGGATGCATCGATGGATGCATTTGCAATTCAACCATCTCGGTTGGCTCGCTTTCTCTTGCCTCTTCGGCTCGTAGAACTCGCCATCTCTCTAACCAAGCGTTCTTTAGCGTCTCGGATGCAACTGGTTTAACAGAACGCGAACGGTGGAAGACAAAGAAGAGATGCCGTCCATATGCTGACGGTATACACGAGGTTCTAAATGTAAGTTCGGTACAGTTTGGTCACCAGCGATCTAACTCACTCTAAGGCCACGCTATCTCATTGCATAAAGTTAACGATTATTGTGGTTAAACGGGGTGGTGTTCTTTCGGTACAGGCCTTGGTCTATAGAACGCAAACTAAAGATAGTCATGTTGAACAGTGTAAAATTTATGGATGAATGTAGATTCTGTCTTCCATTCTGGACCTTTTCTAAACTTAATTTTTTTACGGAAACACTTTTTTAATTCAAAACTTTTCGGACACTTTTTGCATAAAGTCTGCCACAATTTGCACAATATTCAGAAAGAAAAATAGGATTCTACAGGTTCCTCTATATATTCATGGTCAACTTAGCAGGATTCTAGAAATTAATCCTAACTAAAACTCGTAAAATTAGCAACTAAAACTCGAAGATCTTGCACACGAGAAGTAGAATAAGAAGGTCTTTAGTACGCTTGCCAGCTTTATCCTTATTCAAGCGTTATTGTCATTAAGTTCTATTTGGCTAAGATTTTAATTTACAAATAATTATAAATTCCTATATTCCAACTAATTATTTTTCAAATACAAATTTTAATGGCATTGCTTCAACTAACTGTTCGTCCGTATATGAAATAGACCACTGCCTTGCCAAAATGAGTGTCCCCACCAAAGCTCACGAGCACTGGCCGTGCCCTGCCACAATCCGTCACGGTGTTTTCAACCGGTTCTACGGCGTGTGGTGGTTAGCTGCCAGTTCTTTAGGATATACACACGTTCGCTATCTCACCGTTTCTTTTGGGGTCAGTTCGCTTGGGGGCAGTATTTTCCGCACACATTAGTGCACGCATGTCCAACGGGAAGCTTCCTGGAAATCGTACCGGTACGATCGCGACTCTCCGTGGTTTTGGATTCTCGAGTATGCAACGTACATACTTGGTTGTGTCTGTGTGTGCCCGTATTTTGAACGTTAATGCAAATGTAAAGAATTTCAGGTCACGGTGACGGATTCGTACGGTTCGTTCTGGACAATCGTTTGGATTAGTGTGATACGTTGGATCTTCATCATCTTCGGGAAGGCAACCGATGAAACAGTTCTGTATGCGATCGCAGCAATTTACTTGCTGATGAACTTCTAGACAATAGTGTATTATATGATCCCTTTATTACTCGATCTAACACAATATTATCCTCTTCCTTCAATGAGAAGATGAACTAAAAGAGATCGAATTCCATCACAAACACAAGTGCAAAAGTTCTCGTATAAAGCAAAGGGAAATAACGGTGGTGAATCCTTCTCCGCTATGCTCGTCCAAATTGACGACTGTCTTCAAGCTTACCTTCAGTTGGAAACATCTGCCGCCACCCTTTGATCGTGTCGCCCTTTGATAATCCCTTTGCCGGACACTTACCAAATAACTCCTTTGAGAGAGAGAGAAACGCCACACAAAAGGAGTACGATCAATGAACGAAATGCAAACCGATACGATCGTTCCGTAACGGTTGTGGGATAGGAAATAAAAACCAAAATATACTTCAACATCCCTTTTTTTCGCTTCTCCAAACCCCTCCCTTGCCGTCTTCCCTTTTTTCGGGTTGAGCTTTTTTGAATATTTGTATCAGCTTGCCGGATCATTTCAGCGGCGAATTTCAGTGGGAAACAGAGGATGGTGCGATGATATGCGCGTTAATACCCAGCTTTGGGGATGCGATCTGTCAAAAGAATGGAAAACATGGACACACCGTTACGCTTGAGCTTAACGTCGGTTTATTTCGCGTACGCTTTACACTTTTGTGCTGGTGTCTGTTGCTTTTTTTCCCATGGCTTAGTTTACATTACATTTAGTTACACACTTGTGTTTTGTTTTGTTTTTTTGTTGTTGTATAGTTTTATCTCTAACTTTTAATGAGAAAAGGTATTTTCAAATTCAATTTTCTATCGTTTGTATTTGTATTGTATTTGTTTTGTTTGTTGTTTCATTTTATTTACTCCTCCGATTAAGTGTTTCAACAGCTTTTTGTTTATGGCAGTCGACACCTTCATCAATATTTATCTAACAATAATTACATTATTCAATTACGATGATTTGTTTATAGGTTTTCACTTTTTGCTTTACTTTCTTCCTACAAAACAATAAAACGATATGTATTCGTATTCATTCACAAAACTACACTATTATTGCTTTTTTTTCTTTAGTACGATTTTGCGTAATTGCATTTTTAACACCATTTCGATTGCTTCCATTTCACGCAAATGTTTACATAACTTATCCACACCACATTCATATGGATCGGTTTTTTTTTGGTCTGTTCCTGCCATTCGAAGCCATCAAACTGCTGCCGTTGATGGTGATGCATTTGTTTGTACTTCGATTTTCCTTTATTCGTCTCGCGTCGCACACATTGCCAATGTTTGACAATGGTGCAATTAATTTTCGCATGCGCTTGAGCGCCTTTTGTCCCATATTTTAATGTGTGTTTTTTTCTTCTTGTGTTTTTATTTTTTCGTTTTTTTTTGTTAAGACTCGTTATCCTTTAAACGGGTAGGTCAATTGCTTGCACTTTCGTCATCATCAAGCCCGCTCATTGTGTTTTGTTGAGGAAGCTGCACTTATATACGTCATTTTTGCACCTTTATACGTCATGTTTCTCTGTTTCGTATACCTGGGTTATCCTGTCGGAACCAGACAAATTAATTTCTTTACAAATATACTGCAAATATACCTTGAAGAAAATGTAATAAAACTACTTCGGAATTTATTCGAAAATAAAACAAGGTAAATTAAAAAAAAAAAACATACTTATTTTATCTAATTTTCCTAAACAATGATCGGTGTGAAGCAAACAGAAGCAGACATTCATTTTGGCGGTGTATGCGGTAACATTTTCTACCAAATATTTGCAATCTATTCTGTGGGTCAGGGTCTGGAATTATCCCCAGGGTCAGGAAGGCTGAAATTTTTCACTTCCGCTTTATCGATTTTTGACAACGAAAGATATTCCCCCGAAACAAAAAAAAATGCGATAACACACACAAATACACACAAAAAACTAGGTGCAATTTTATAAAAGGAACGATTTTTTTTGGTTCTTTCCTCACACACTCGCCTTCTTTCGTCCTTTTGCATTTGTTTCTGTTCATCCATGTTTGGATTGAAATTCTGTTTCATCGTCCGTTGCCAATTTTGAACTGATCCGCTTATTGTAAAGTGGCGTGTCTGGAAAATGAATTGCCATCCCCGCTAGAACGGTCGAGGGTGAAGTGTTGAGCGAAAAACTTTTTCCTCAAATCATCCAGTTTTTCCCCCAGCATCGTCCAGCTCACACGGAACCGAACGATTTGCTTTGTTTTAGTACATTCAATGTATCGTTTCCCTCGCCTTTTATTGCTCCACTGGGTTCGGGATTCTTCTACCGTTGGTGGCCGATCGATGGTGTTGTGTTGGTTGTATTGGTCCCTGCAATCGATGACGGAAGACCGTAGCAGGGATGCAGTTTTGTACCAATATGTAACAAGAAGCAAAAAAAAGCAATAACCTTTTTCTCGAATTTTTCCTACCGAAAGTATGTCTGGTTGCAGTCATGTTTGCAAACGGAAAGTCGATCATTTGAGCATGAGCTTCAGTAGTTCAAATCATAGTAGCATGACTGGTTGGTGGCACCTTGCTATTGGCAACAAGGCTAGAGCTTTATACAGTTGTGATCACAAAAATGATCGTATACTTATTTGTGAAATTTTTTCATACGGTTTTTCTGGGTGTAAAATGTATAAATTAGTTATTTTTCTTTCAAATAGAACTGGGAATGAATATTTAATTAATTTAAATAATAATTATAACCATTTAACCATCAAAAGAAACAGTTTAAACTTTCATGTTTTCACATTTTATTACATACTTGGTGAAAATAAATAAAAATGATTGTAAGCGATCTTATTAATGTGCAAGAATGGATAGAAATGAAACAACAAACCTAATTCGAATAAAACCACGTATCATGCATGCACTGTACTTTCATCGAAAAGTTGCAACGGATCAGCAATAGTTTCGGGAATCGAATTTTCAGAACCGATTGCAAACAAATCTTTCAAAAAAAACCCCTCTTCGTAAACTTTCAATGCATCGCAAACATTCGGCATTTTGTGTGACAAATTTTCTACTTCCATGAAACAAAAACAAAAAAGGGAAGGATCACATCGGTAAAAGCGTAGCGCAGTGATCTAAACATTAACCTTTGCATGTAAATTGTACCGGGAAAACTTTATGCCCCGGATGCACCGAGAAAGCGAGAAGGGAAAGCGAGATAAAGTTCACTTTGCCACTTTATTTACTGAAGCGATTTGGCGTTGCACCTACAGGTTTGTGCTACCGTCGGATGGGTATTTTAATAATTGCAACTTAAAATTTAAACTTAATTACGTACGAACGCTGTGCCCCAGGAAGGGAAGGGTGCGCATTGTTTCACTGTGAAAGTGTGTTGCAAGAGTTAAAATTTTCGAATGAGCGAATCTGTCCAAGGAAGGTAAATGAAAAAGCTAGAGAGAGAGAGATAGAGAGAGAGAGAAGGAAGAGAGAATGAAACTTAAAGTTTCGTAAAACCATCACAACCCCCGGAATTGGCTGGATTTGGTTTTTGGTTGACTAGGGCATAAAGGGGTAGTTCTGGAGGGTGGTTTGCAGGATGCAGTTTTCAAACTTTCAAAGTTCTTGTCTCGAGAAACCGGGGCGAATGAAATTAAGTCTCCCTCATCCCGTCGCTGAGCGCTTTCTAGGTATTAATGCGCTAATCAGGGCGCTATGAGACACTGCGTTATAGCTTTCTCGTGTTTTGTAGTTCGTTTATACTTGCTACAGTTTCCACACACACACAAGTTCTGCGAATGACGAATTGAGTTCTATCATTGCATCGTTGTTTTTTCCGTCAAACTTGAAGCATTTTTTTATCCTTTTTTCTTGTTTTAACATTTGTTAGATTCCGTTGTTTGGTTCACTTTTTTGTTTCTACTGCTTCCGAGATTGTATCTCACGTTACTTGTTGTGTAGGCTCTTGTAGAGCGCAAACTGTGCCCTAGAGGGCACAAACGAAAGAAAACAAAAAAAGGATAAAGCGCTCTTTCTAATTTTCAAGCCCGTGATAGCTTATTTCTAGGAAAGAAACTGGGAATAAATTCGCTCAAGATATCCTCCGGCATGCCCTACGGTGGTGGAATCGGATTTCTTTTCAATTTGCCACTTTGCCGTGTAGCGTGAATTCTTATCCTGGGGAGGGTCGGTCGCTACACGAAGTGCTTCACAAAATGGATGCAGTAAATGCAATCGTTGCGATAGATAAATTTATTCCATCTTCTTCTTTTTTGTTTTTTGTTTCTTTTCTGCAGGGTTTTTCGCATGATAAGTTACAGGATTGTAGTCTGTTTTATATCAGATCTTCGAGAGGATTACTTTTGATGGTAAGATAACTGTAGCAATAAATGTAAAATATATCTTAACGCTTTAGAAATACATTAAATCACCAGAAATTGCTATACATTGTTTTGTGGTAGTTGTATCGTGATTATGCCATTTGGAACATCCCTCGATCGTCCAAAAAAATGTCTTAACTAATTGGAAATTAAAATCATGAAATTGTAATATTTTAAATTTAAAGATGATAATCTTTCTTTAAAAAAATCTGGATATACATATTGCAAATATACTCAAAAATATCCTTTATTTGGAACGATTAGATAGCAATTAAATTAGAACATTAGAATAAATAGATTTTAGACAGTTATTTGAAACAAGTTCAATTCAGTTCCGTTCTCTTGTTTGATTTGGCCCAATTGGATTTACAACTTAAGAGTATAATAACAACACACATTAATGCCACGTGATACAAATGGTTAAAGGCAACACCCTGATGAGTTATGTGATATAAAATATCACCCCTGCATTTTTTTGTGAAAAAATTTCCCATCGACAACTTTCAGTAAATAAGTAGGTCATCGGGTACCGGCACAATTCCTATCCTCTGCCTATTTCCTTTTGCCTATCCGTTAGATTTTCTTCCCTAATCGACCTTGTTCGAATTGTCCTTCTTCGTCCTTGCGTCCGTAGCGGAAACGCCATAGATGGCAGCAAGAGAAATTCCCTCCATTCTTCCAAACACATCGTGTACCTTGTTAAGCTAACCATTGTCATTGCGCGCAGCGGAGGATAGTTCGCTAAGAATGAACGAACGGAGCAGAAGATGTAGTACAATAAGATGCAATAAAAGGTTTTTTTTTGCTCATTCGTTCTTCCACTTGATTTTGCATTGACGCTAGAAGATGAGTAGCGAAATGGTTTGAAGGTTGAGCACATCCATCGGAAGTGCATTTTTGTTTTGTGTTTCTTCTACGTGTTTTTGCTGCTGAAGGTTTTCGTTTGCATTCCACCAAAGTACATTTGTTCGTGTGCTTTTAATTGTAGCGCTGTAAGCTCCGCTTCACTATCCCCGCGCACGAAGTGTTCTTTTCGATGGTTTGATTTGTGTTTTTTTATGGCGCTCTTCTTTCGTTGTACACTCGTGGACACTGCTCACGCATAAATTACTTAGGGATCAGTCAAGTATTACGTAACATCGGAGGGCGAAAGGAGGGTGGTTATTACTCCCAAAAAAATAAATTTGTGTTAAGTATCATAAAATAAGATAATTAAAAAATTCTACTTTTTTAGGACGAGGAGGAGAAGTACTGAAACATAGGAGGTCAAAAATTAACAATTTTTGCGTTACGTAATACTTGAATCATCCCTTAATGGAAATGGAAAATGCATTTCGCAGAAAATTGCAACACTGTTGCAGCGGAAGATTTTCTTGCGGGTTGGAAAACGTTGAAATCAAAGCATGGCGCGTTGGAAAATGACATTCAATTAATGTTAATGGCAATGATTAAAAGCTGCGTTTTTGTTATATTCTTCAAATGGAAATGATTTTCTTTTCCCTTTGTTTGGGAAAAGTGGAAAAAAGGAGGAGAAGGGCATGCACTTTTATCCCCTGAGAAGATCAAATTCAGCAAAGTGCACGTAGATTGCATTTTATTTTGCGGTGCATTTTATCAAGAAACATACGTTAATCTCACCCATCACCGTCAATCTCAGGATGCCCTGCAATCAGCCCAGGATGTGTCTTATTATGGTCCCCTCCATGATTTAATTTGTAGCTTTTCATTAACAGCACTGGAGATAAGGGAAATAGAACAAAAACGTTTTGCATTGAATAGCAACCATTGTAACGCTTACTTGACATGATGTTACGATACGGGTGGCAATACAAGAAAGACTACAGTGCCTACTGTGACGAACAACAAAAAAACACACACTTTTTAATAATAAGCGCATAAGTGCAGTCGCCAAATGTGATAGCGTGCGTGCAGCTTTAGACCGTAATCGGTAGGCACGTTTTGGTTGCGATAGGAATCATTTTTACTTAGCTGCATGTGCAGTGGCAAATAGTACGAGGGAAGGAAAAAACATACGGAAAAACAATTTTTACCCAACATGGCCGGAAATGGTTAGGCGGAAATGGTGGAAATACGAGCTGGAAACGCAAATTTTATTGCACACAGTCACACGAGTGATCGTGATAAAAACAACTCGACGGAAACAGAGTCCCTGTGTGTGTGTGGGTATTATTCAGAAAGAGATGGTTCAACATGCAATTTATGTGACGTCACAAGAAAGGGTATTACAAAGAGTTTTTGCACAGAGATGTAAAATAATTAATTTTTGTATGATAAACATTAGATATCTTGTGGGAAAGGATTGAAAAAGACGTTATAATATACAATGTGCTTGGTATAATACAAGAAGAAAAGGATTTCGCAATCGAAATTGAAGTTAACACCGGAATCGATATCGAATTTAACTCTGGCTTTGACTACGGAATAATACGGAGTTGACCCCGAAGTTAATCTCTGTTTTGAGCCCGGATTTAACTCGAGTCTGGAGACTTTGAGTCTACAATCCAGAGTGTAGTCCGGATTTTGTTAGAGTCGAAATGGGATTTTCTACTCCGGAGTCGTAGTAGATTCATGACATGGGAAATTAAGAAAGTGCACTAAGTTTTAAGGGTTAAGAGAATAATTTCACAAACAGTTTATTTATATCTTTGTTTGGTGAAAATTGTATTATTTATTTCTGCATGATTTCCACCTTTATGATTTTTACCAAAATCGAAATATTATTCTCCAGTAAAATGAATGCGTTCCTCTGTGTTTTAAAAATTGATTAAAAAATATATATTCACATTGCAAAGTTCTCTCTTGCTTATAGTCCACATAGACGATCCACATAGAAATGATTGTTCAAGCTTTTTTTAATTATTTATTTATTATTTATTTATTTAACAAGAAGAGCCACAAAGAATTCTATTTCTAAAATTGGAAACATAAACTTTAAAAAATATAATGTTATCTTTTAATTATAATTTTAATAAACTTTGCACAACGTCCAACACCATCCAACAAATGTGTAACCCTGTACCACTCTTACGC
This sequence comes from Anopheles funestus, assembly GCF_943734845.2. Taxonomy (NCBI): domain Eukaryota; kingdom Metazoa; phylum Arthropoda; class Insecta; order Diptera; family Culicidae; genus Anopheles; species Anopheles funestus. The sequence goes on from NC_064598.1 coordinate 23,981,903, forward strand.
TACGAACATTGGTGACAAATTTTCCCGGCGGGTGAATTGATAATCCGTTCGTGCAATTTCATCTCCAACATCGCGCGCAAAATCCCCAATCCCACCAAAAACCACAAACAGTACACTGGCTCGTTGGATGCTCGCTACAGATCGTTAGTGTTTTGTGAAGAAAGCGCACCGTACCTACAACAATAAAAAGAAACTAAAAAAAGAGAAACAAACACGTTAACAAGGAAGATCCTTCAATTCACTCCCCACAGCCACACATCTCAACGGCAGACAACGGAGAAAATGAAAAGCAAAAAGTTCCACATTTCTAAAGAATGTTCTTCAAGGTCTTGGCAATAGTTACTGGAAGAAAGGGTATAGGGAATCGTTCTACGCTCGCCTATCGTCCTCGTTGATGGCGTTGATAATAAGAATGCCGACGTATGATTGCGTCTTCGCACTTTTGAAACCAACATACCGTGATTGCCACATTTTTACGCCCGCTTGTATGTACACTTTACGTACGGAACATGGAATCGGTGAAGTTACATCGGGCACCGCAAAAAGGTTTTTTAAAAAAAAAGATAGAAGAAGGATAAGGAGGCTATTTTCTAGCACGTAGTGTGTGTTTTTTTCTTTGCCTTCATCCTTCTAGTGTATCCAAGCAACACTCTCACTTCTCATTGTCCTTAGTGAATGAAGAGCACATACACTCCGTTTGGTATATATATGAGTATCACAAGTAGGTGTGCGAAGGAAAAAAAAGGATTCTTAAAAGGAACGATTTAAAAAAAATGGCACCGGGTGGTTAATCGGAGCTTTATCACTGTGGAGGCTTGCAAGTAGATAAAGAGCGTGAGGTATGTACATAAAAAAATAGAACCATAGAAAACAACAGCCCGACAATTACAACCACTTTAGCCACACACACAGTTTAACAGTTTTACCGTGACATTGTTGTTGCTGCTTTGTTTATGATTGAACGTTCATTTTATACGCTTCCGCGGGTTGTGAGAAGAAAATACACACCCGCTGGAACCGTTTCTTTTGCTTGTCTCTCAGACACACACACACACACACACGCAACTCAGCTCACGACCAATGCAAGATGAAAACGTGGCGGGCGGATGCAAATGAAATGAAATTTAAGAGCTGTTTAAATTTTATCTTCCACATCGTTATTAATGCTATAATGCGCTTCTTCGTCTCCTACACTTCCCACGTGTTTGGAATGGAGCGCTCTTCAACACTCGTGTTTTTGCAGTGATTATAATGGCAACATTAATGTTTTATTTGCGTATCATCGTGTGGCGCGCGTGTGTGTGTGGCGTGATTTTTTTTGGGAATAAAAATCGACAGTTTATTATATTTTAACAGTGATGGTTGATGGTTGGATTTTTAAACAGATGAGTTAAAGGAGCTCCCTAAGAACTACATTGTGTTACAATATTTTTAAATAATGGACAGATTAATCATGCAAAATATGTTTATATCCAGCAAATTTCGTAAAGACGGAAGGAAATAAAACCATAAATATGAAGTTTTTATAAAAAATAATTAACGCAAAAAATTCCCATAGAAAATAGAGAAAAAACACCATTTCAAATTAGACATACATAAAGGCAACTAAACTTTGACGTGACAGAATCGATTGGACAGTCATGGGCTTGATATTTTTCAACACAAAATCTGCATTCTGTTTTCAAGAGCTTTGAACATCTTATTATACAAGGTACACCCTCAATGTCTCCACCGATCTTAACAAGAGAAATCTCTTCAAGAGTTCTGAAGATCGCCTGAACGATCGATATCACGCCGAGCATAATCATTATCATTATTTGAACACAAAAATACAGTAAATAGGATTCTGTATTTCGTTTGTTCGAATTTCCTCAATTGGTTTTAGAAGGATGTAAGTAAATTTAACAACTTCGTAAAACATTTTTCGATATTTGGGGAATTGAAAGGGGATTTTGTTACTCATGCTACGCATGGAGTTGGGTATGAAACATTTACGAATTTTTTCCCGAAATCGAATATCTGATCTATTGATGAGTAAAGAAATTGTTTAGATAGCTTTATACTCTTAACAATATTTAATTGATCAGTATTATAGTTCAGATAAAGCGTACATTTCTACACTGTGCATCATTAATCGTCACCTTGCTTCCTGAAATACCTTCAAACACCTTCTGAAGACACACGTCCATACCCCAAAAAACCCTCCATACACCTTCCCTTTAGTAGCGAAAAGCATACACGAGTACGATGTACCTGTTTTCACGCATTACGATTGCTTTTATTTCATGTCGAATCAGTACAATAAGATTAAGGACGTGAAGCTGCCTGACGGTGTTCCGTGTTTCCGTAATGCCGAAGCATCCCATGCATGTTACGCGCCCATTTTCCTGTTCCACGGTACGCGCGCATATCCGCCTGCCACCTTTTAATTGCTTTTCTGGTTATTATCGTCCTAATAATTCCACGTACTATCACATCCCATCGTCATCGTTGTACCTTGCTGGGGGTGGCGTAGTTTGAGTGGATGTAGTGCAGCTACGTGGGTAGCCCTTGATGGACGGACACACAGACACCAACCGAGCACAGGACAGTGTACTAGAACTCGCAACACAGCTAGCATTCTTGGAGCGTATTACTACTGCTGTATGTTGCTGTACCGGACAACTAATCCCCGTGCGAGATAGACAATAGATAGCGAAAAGATGGGCTCGAGTTCCGGTGGTGGTGTTGGTGGAAATGTTTGCGAACCAACAACCGATGGCTAACAGCGTTAACTGATTTGTGAAGCGTGTGTCAGCAAAAGGAGCAAGATGGCGCTGTCGGATCGGTGGAGAATGGTAGGTGGAGAACGCTCCTGCTACGGTTTCTTGCTGAAGCGACCATCTGACACCGGACCATCAGTGGAAATGGGATGGACAAACGAGAAGAGAATCAATGTAGCTTAATCATGCACTGGTCATAAATACTCACACGCGTATAGCGGGTGGGGACAGACACACGTGGTTGGTCCGTGGGGAAAAATTCATCTTTCACCCATCGGTAAGAGGGCGAGAATCTGAGAATGAGTATTATATTCTTTTTCACCTTATCGCACCATCCCGCACTTTAACTTCAATCCGGCTTCAAGTTGGGGAAATTATTTTCATCCAACACGGAAACAGCAAAAGCAGCAACGGCAAGGATTCACACTTGATCCATCGATTAATACAACCGACAGACAATGGTGGTTTCGTTCGTGAAGCGGAGATGGAGAAAATTGAATGAACTAAATTTCACATCCTTTTGCACGGGAAACCAGCCACTGCTGGGAATCCGGGCTTTTCCCCGGGTTCGTACCTATACGCTGAACCGTACCACACACAACCCCCCACCGGGTTCTCTTAGCGTCACTACTAACGGTCACTAGTTTTTCTCACGCTTCACACAGAATGAGAGTGCTAATCCGGCGGCTTAAAAGAGGATAGAAATAAGGCAAAAAAAAAAGATTGCCTCCGTCGCTGGCACCATGAGTGAATCTTTATCTTCCCATCAAAGAGACACACAGAGGGAGGAAATGTTCAAATTTAATAAGTGTGTGTGTGTGTATGTGTGTAACTTCCCATATCCATCGGTTTCATAGTACATCCACTCCATCCAGGATGGTAAAGGATAGACAAGAGAGATAATAATTTTCCTTCACTTGTTTTTTTTATTCTTTCCTTTTGTATAAGTCGCTCCTACCGACCGTACTGTGTTTTACCGAGCTGTGTTTTGCAACTATATTGCAATCTTTTTTTTTTCTTCTTCGTGATTTGTTCCGCTTCTGGTGAAGCACATCGTGCTTTCGAGCCGAGGAAGCTTAAGCCGGAAAAAATGAATTTAACCCCTACACTGCTGGGTGTAGTTTTGCAAGCAGACATAACGATCGGCTCAGTTTTATTATTCCATTTTAATCTTGACAAACATTTTGTGTTTTTTTATAAACGTAATAATTATACTTAAAGGAAAGTAAAAGTTTTTGTGTAGTGTTGTGTATGGTTAAAACTTCACAAACATTGTTATACACCAAAGGTATTGTCTTTATGGATGGTTGGAATGAGTTGATGATCGATATTTTTTAACGTTTTTACTTATACGAGATATTACTTAACTTCGAAATTTGCTACCGTTGTCGGGAGGTCCTGTTCAAGATTTGTTTTGTATCTTCAGCTGTCCTATAAACCGATCACGATATAGTTCCATCGCCCGTAAATCGCCTTCAAAGGGCTGCCCTGTTTTTTTCGTTTATTACATGCAAATGTACATTCAGTTTTTATTTGTCATATATTTATATTTATATTATGAACAATGCAACTTGATAAAAATGTACCGGATCTACACAACTCAGAGAAAAAAAGTCGAACTGATTCCAGCACCACGGGGGCGGCGCGGTCTCTACACGAAAGGACTTGGGATCAGATCAAACACCCGTATGCAATACTGTCTATCGTGCTACGGTTAAATAAAGTAAACGAAAGCCAATTCTGCCAGGCTAAGACCTCTTGAGGTTGTAGTGCCCCAACAGAACAGGGAAAAGAAGATTCCACCACAAAAATCGGATCATCTTTTTTCGGGGAAAACATCCCCAAAATGAAAATGGACATCTGATAATGGAATCTGATTTGAAAAAAACTGTTTTGCTTTTTGGTGGTATTATCTTTTTTGGAATTATTCTTTTTGAAAATGTTTAGATGAAGTTAAAAAAAGATTTAAAACAAATTTATTTAGTTTCCTTTTTTTCTCATGTGATTCTCAAATTACTTGGGACACAACACTCTGTGGATGGGGGGGTGAGTATTTTTTTAAACCTTCAAAAACACTGGTGTTTTCTAGCATTAAGGGGATGATTCTAGTGAAATAATGAAAACGAGGTGAAACTTCTAACATACCTAAACATGACTTAAAATCTATTAACTTCAAAGATAAATCCAAAACTACCTCCTAAACAATTATGCAATAGAAAAGGATATTTTTGATTACCAAATTTACTATCTCCGTGCTTCTTAAAATTGGAAAGATGTCATGAAAATCGTAGCACGTGTTGCTCAATCATTTGACAAGAACTAAATCGATTCACCACGAAAATGTGTGTTATGATTCGTGGCACAAAGGAATAATTTAGTCGCGATTATAGCTTCTAACCAGCTGGCCATCACTGTATCTTTCGATGAAAGAAGTTCGAACGATGATAACCGACACGATGATGACGGAGAAGTAAGCAATCGCTCGAACCTGTCTGTCCACACCGATCGTTTATAGTGAATTTCACCGAAGAAATCGAATTTAATCTGGTTGTGTTCGGGTGCTTTTTTCGCACAAAAAAAACGGGTAGACCGGGTACTCCGGTGTACTTCATTTTCCAATCGCACCATCACCGCATTCATAATACACCACCGAGTGTGACCACCATCGTGCCATAAGTCCACTGCCGACCCTGTGACCCCATCTCACATTTTGCTGCCCGCACCATATCAGGCGACAGACGAAACGTTTCAATTCCCACCGGAGATATTAAAGTGAAATTGAAATGCGCGCGTACGCCGGCAGACGGAACCAAACTGTGTGGCCTGTGACAGTGGTTACGACCATCAACACTGTTTGCCTGATGTGGTTCTGCAGGAGACACAATAATAGCAACAAAAAAAAACGAAATGATTCTTCTTCACACACACACACGATCGTTGTTGTGTGTCGTGTAGAAATCGCAACTCCAGTTCCAGCGTGGGGAATACAGAGACACCGTTTTACCATCATGTGTTCATTTCATCCCTTTGCAATTTTCTAACTCCCTTTTTTCCAACGTTCCCCCACAGCGTAGACAGTTCTTTAAAGGGATTTCTTTTTTGCTGTTGTTGTTGAAAAAAACGGAAGGATAACGATGAAGATGACAATCACCGAGCGATGTAGAAAAGACGTACCGTTGGCAGGAAGAAAAATCGTCTCCGATTAGCGGGATGGTGGGGGAAACTTTAGGCAAAACCTACCTACACTCCGAAGAATGTATGTTGTCCTTTACGGTTATTTTCGTTGTTTTGTTTTTTGTTCAACGTAAATATTTCGCGCACTTTACCCCGAGGCAAATCAGCGACAACGGGGAAGCAAATCAGCGAATCAACAACTTCCTTCTCTTTTCCGGTCTGTCGTACGGTTGACTCACCAAACAGTCTGCAACGAAAGGATTCGTTCTCAGGTGTTCTAGTCGTCGTTTCAGCATTGTATGTGCGTGCCGTGTACGCGAATATGCTCGATCGTGCGTGCAGCACGCACGTTTTACTATCGTTTCCCCTTTCAGCCTATCGTTTCACCTTAACAGAGCATCCTGGCCACCACTTTGTATTGCGACCTACCAACGCCACAGGACGAATGCTTTGGTTTTTGCCTCATTTTTTGCAATCAAGTTTAGTTTAATTTTTCGTTGATTTGCTATTTGAAATGTTTGTCTCTTTTTCACTTCTGCTTTCATGCTCTCTTTATCGACAATGTGGATGAGATTTGTGTCTTCTTTAGGAAAAAAAGACATCGTAAAGCCGTTTGTCTGTTGCCTATCTTTACAAGGACCTGAAAATGGCTTAAAACAGCTCACCTTCTCTTTAAGCTCGCGTTCGATCATCAGGATCGATCTCAAGAAGGAGAAATCACTTTAAACTTTTTTCCTTCTAAGCCCTCTGGTCTGGTGGTTTTTTTCTTACCATCGCCACCATCGTGTTTCGTGTTTTTTGTGAAATAAAAAAAAGGTACAAACGCTACGATATGTTATCCAGCTGATTGTTTTTGATTGGCCAAAAAACACGGGACGGATAGATTTTCTAATAGTTTGCTGCACGACGCCAGCCGCCGGCTGTCAGCTTTGTTTCGTGTGACGTGTTTGTTATTTAAAACAAAATTGAACTAAAAACACGAAATGGAAAGTTAAATCAATTAGAGTCACACAGGAAAATGGTCGGGAATTTTCCAACGAAGGTGGTGCTTCAAACACTCGCTTTTGACACCCCACCTGCGCCATTGTTGACAGTTCACCCTAAAATTCCGAATTAGGTGAAATTTTCGGCTGTTTTTATTTTTTAATTGTACTATGAATCACCATTGCCATTCTGGGAATGTAAAACAAAAACAAATGAAAGTGACATACATCATGAAAATTATTTAGAATATGGTGTACATTTTGTATTTAATCTTTTTTCTAGGAATTTACCGATACACAATTTGCGATGTGCGTACTGGCAGGAAAGTTTGATTAAATGAAAACGGAATGTATTGTCTATTTTTGAGTGCTTTAAATTCCTTCATTTCATTTTCAAATGTATTTCCGAAAATATTTCCCTTTGATATATGAACGCATTGATATTTGCGTATGCATCCAGATGCTCATTCACGGCAGGGATGCTCTCTGACACCATTGCCGAGCAAAACTATATGTTTTTACGATTTTACAACGGAAATGTCATCTCTTTTGGAATATCGTTCTGGATGAATACACTGTTATGAAAATTTCGGAAAATTATATCAATATGTTAGTTTTCAGTGAATCATTAAAAGCATTGATATTTGATATGGGAATAAAGCGCAGTATACAAGATAAATACCGAGAATTTGGCATTATGGTCATCCATCATTATCAATGTCTAAATAATGTTTCTATTAAGTGATAGATCAGTTGCGTGAAATTATACGCTCTCAACTGTGAACTTTTAGCTTGGCAGGGACGCTTCACCATCAAATGGTTACAGGACTTTCGAGCTTAAATGGTAAAATTGCAATCATTTCTAGATTTTTCAACTTTAACATGAACTGGAAATGCATCACACCACAGATCTGTAATATTTCCCATTTTTTCCAACCTTTTTGCTACTGGATATTGATTCTCTTCAAAGCAGTCTTAAAACACACATTTCTAACGTCAATGGAAACGATATATCGGTTGTGAATTCTTAGATTCTTAGTTTTTTCCCGAGACGAGAAAGCCGTGAGTTTATTGCTATGGTATATCAAGTTAATTACAGTTCATTTGTCATTCATTTGTCAAGTTCATTGAATGCTCTAGATAATTTAGTTATTCCCGTTTCGGTTCGTCCTTCAAATTTTTTCATGAAATATTCCTATTCCTGCCACTTGCAATTATTTTTTGCTTTTTTGTGAATGAGAAATAAATGTTATATGCCTTTGGTAAACTTGTGCTAAAAAGAAGTATATAAATAAGATCTTCTTCTTTTGTGGCACTACAACATTAAGACATCTTGGCCTGATAATTCTGGCTTTATGTGACTTACACGAGGCAGGATAGTCAGTACTAAGTAAGGATGTAAGCGGTCTGGATTGGATTTGATTTCTGGTCCTGTCGTGTATAGATCAATGGCGCTACCTCCTCCACCACCGGAAATCTCTAATACAAGAAATAAGGTCTCTCTCTTCTTTGCCTTACAGGTCACGCCGGCCGTTTCTGGCTTACTAGACTTATTTTTACCACGTAGCCGGATAGTCAGCCCTTGCTACGGGGGGACGGTCCGGATGGGATTTGAATCCGATCCGGCCGTATGGACTGGCGCCATTTATCACATGCACCACCGGGCCGCCCCCAAAATAAGGTCTATTTTCTATAAAAAATACTGATGTGTATGAGGAAATTAATGTTTGAATATATGACTTTTAAAGGAACTATGCGGTAATAGAAAAACACTCCTGGATCTGTAGTTCGGACACGCGTCTGATCGCCTTTATTTCCTACGTTGTGTGTGCTACAATTTGACAATTCAAAATTTAGTTCAGTGCCATCGGCACATTGTGTTAAAAGCGCATATTTTGGTCATACCGGCCACCTTGAAAAGCCCTTTTTCAATTAATTACTATTTTCCCGCGCACATTCCAAAAGGCATATCTTAGATACCGCTCGTTTCACTGTGCCCGTTGGAGTTCGCAGCGTTGCCACGCGGTTAATGTCGTCTGGTCCAGTATGCAGCTCAATAATCCGTGCTAGCGGCCATCTAGAGGGAGGTAACAGCTCATCTTTCATTATAACCAAGTCGCCTATCGCTAATTGGTTGACTTTCGGGTTCATGCGGTACTGTTGATTCAACTGCTTCAGGTATTCGTTGTTCCAGCGATGCCAAAAGTCTTGAAGTAGTCGCTGAATCCTTTGATATTGATCAAGACGGTTCAAAGGCAAATTTCGAATGTCTGCTTCAGGCGGAGGACGCAACATTCCCTTTATCAGAAAGTGTGCAGGCGTCAGTGGATTAAAGTCGTTTGGATCATCCGACATAGGTAGTAATGGGCGGGAATTCATACAGCCTTCGATTTTAACAAGGACAGTTCCTAATTCCTCGTAAGCCAACATCGATGATCCTAGTTGTCTCACCAGTTGAGTCTTAGCTACCTTCACGGCTGCTTCCCACAGGCCTCCAAAATTTGGAGCCCGTGGTGGTATAAGATGCCACTGTATACCGTCCTTTGCCAAATGGGAGCCGATCTGGTTACTATCGGGTGCGTAGTTTAGCATACGATATACTTGATGCAATGCGTTCTTTGCACCAATAAAGTTAGTCCCGTTATCGGAATATATATGCTGCGGTTTGTTTCTTCTGTATATGAATCGGTCCAACGCCATCAAGAATGCACCTGTGCTTAGATCACTAGCGAGTTCCAGATGCACTGCCTTGGTGCTGAGGCACACAAAGATGCAGATATACACCTTGCGAGCAGGAGCCTTACGGTGAATCGGCTTCAGCATTATTGGCCCACAATAGTCGATGCCCGTACATACAAACACTCCGCTGGAGGTGACTCTTGAAACAGGCAGCTGTCCAATGGGTTGCTCAATGGGATGCGGATTAGCCCGATTGCATCGATAGCATTTGCGTATAATGTTCCTAATAGCTCGTCTGCCGCTCAGAGGCCAAAACTCTTCTCGTACTGCTGCTAAGGTCATGGATATGCCACCATGAACCAATCTCTCGTGTTCGTACTTCAACAGCAGCTGAGTGAATGGGTGATTGCTGGGAATGAGTATGGGATGCTTGACGTCAAATGATGCCTTAGATAGATTCAACCGGCCACCAACGCGTACTATCCCGTCAGAATCAAGGAACGGATTCAGCAATCGTAAAGATGATTTGTTCGAAACTCGATTGTCCTTTTGCAGCTGCTTGATTTCGTCGGGAAATTCTTCTGATTGTAATAGCTTCACCAAAGCTCGTTTGGCGTGTTGTAGTTCAGTAACAGAAACATATTCACTTATGTTTCGTTGATTCCTATTGCATGCATTCTGGACAAATCGGAAACAATAAGCAATTACTCGAAGTAAACGTTGATAAGATGAGTAACGCTCGAATAACTCGTGATGCGTACGTGTTTTAACTAACGTTAATACGACAGCTTCCTTTCTCTCCGTTTCAGCGGTAGATTGAATGTTTTCAATATCATTAGCACTCGGCCAAGATGATTTCGTTTCTTGTAGCCATGGTGGTCCAAATTTCCATAGTTTGCTGCTCACTAGCATTGAAGCTGATACCCCTCGGGATACCATATCAGCTGGATTTTCCTTCCCAAGCACATGCTGCCAAATGCATCCTTTGGAAAGCGACTGAATTTCAGCAACACGATTAGCTACAAATGTTTTCCAAGTGCGTGGAGGAGCCTTCAACCATTGTAGAGTAACTGTAGAATCGGACCAGAAATAGCATGCATCCAATCGTATGTTTAAAGCGGAGACAACCTTTTCGTACAACCGTGCTGCAAGAAGAGCTGCGCACAACTCTAACCTTGGAATGGTTAGTGGCTTTAACGGAGCTACTCGTGATTTGGATGCTAGTAAATTGACACAGATGGATCCATCGTCTGTTTCCGATCTTACGTAGATGCATGTTCCATATGCATACTCGGAGGCGTCGGCAAAACAATGCAATTCAGCATGTTGGTAGTTTTCAGCAAAAGCAAATCTTGGAATCGTAAACTGAGCCAACCTGGGAAGTTCAGTACAAAACTCATTCCATTTGCTGCTCAATTGCCGCGGCAATTCTTCATCCCAAGCAAGATTCTTGGCCCAAAGTTCCTGCAACAGTATTTTTGCTTGCACCACGATTGGTGATATCAATCCAAGCGGATCGTATAGTTGAGCGATAGTAGAAAGCACAGAACGCTTTGTGCATTGTCGAATATCAGGAACCATTACTGTAAATCGGAACAAATCACATGGTGGCTCCCAACATATGCCAAGCGTCTTGATACTTGTACCTGCCTCGAATTCATGCGATGACTTAATTCCAAGCAGATCAGGTGCTAGCCCGTCCAGCACACCCAACTCGTTTGAGCACCATTTGCGAAACCGGAAGCCACCCTTGCTCATAAGACAAATCAGCTCGTCACGAAGTTGAACAGCCTGCTCGATACTTTCTGCTCCAGAAATCAGGTCATCCACATAAAGATTCTTTTTCACAGCTTCAGTTGCTAACGGATACGAAACTCCTTCATCTTCAGCTAGTTGAAGAAGTGTTCGCGTTGCCAGAAACGACGATGGAGCTAGTCCATAAGTTACCGTAGCCAGTTCAAACGTCTGTACAGGATCGGTTTCCTTAAAGCGCCAAAAAATACATTGTAGTTGACGATCGTCAGGGTGCATACTCACCTGCCGATACATCTTCTCGATGTCAGCGATAACCGCAACCTTGTACTTACGGAACCGCACGATGAGGGATAATAGTTCGTCTTGCACAACAGGCCCGACGAGCAATACGTCATTCAAAGAATGCCCTGTGGTTGTCTTTGCGGAGCCATCGAACACCACTCGTACCTTGGTTGTTGTGCTTGCTTCTTTGACCACCGGATGGTGTGGAAGATAGTGCATGCTGTCAGCTTCCATGGGTACTGCAAACATGTGACCCAATGACAAGTACTCCTGCATGAAATCGTCGTAATGTTGCTTCAGCTGCTTGTCCTTAGACAACCTTTGCTCCAACAATCGAAATCGCTTCTGCGCTGCAGCTCTAGAATCGCCGAGCATCTTAGTAGCACCTTGTTGTTTCGGCATTCGAACAATGTATCGACCAGCTTCATCTCGGCTTGTCGTGTCTTTGAAGTACTGCTCGCACTGCTGCTCGTCTGGAGACATGGACGAAACACTGAGCTCTTCTACGTTCCAGAATCGTTCCAGTTGCGTCTGTACATCATCGGTCACTTCCATCATATGGCAGCTCAACGTTGTTTCCCCTTGCCATTCAGACACGGTCGGTGTATCTCCTGTGACGATCCATCCAAACACCGTATCGATCAAAATGTTCCGTTGATTAGGTAAATACACTTGTCCACCGCGCAATAATGAGTAGAAATATGCTGCGCCAATGATCATATCTACACGACGTGCTGTACCGAAATCTGGATCAGCCAAAACATAACTTGATGGAACACCAACGGACGTAGTGGAAAATGACGCTGAAGGAATATTCGCCGTTACTTTTCTTAATACAAGAAAGTCCATGTTTTGACTGTAATTGTGGATTCGAGATCTTACTTCCGTGGATATAACATGTTTTGCGCTAGTTGTAGTGCTATCCACACCACTAATCGAAACTCTTGCCGGCTTTCGTTGTAGTCGTAACAACTGACAAAGATGTTCGCTCATCGCGTTAGGTTGCGATCCGTTGTCCAGCAAGGCTCGCGCTACGTGCTCCTTTCCGTATGCATCAAGTACAACCAATACCACTGTAGAAAGTAATGCATTGACGGAGGATTTCTCGGATGATGCCAACGCCATCGTTGATACGCTAGCTGCCGGTGAACTCACCACTACATCATCGCTCTTACACTTCGTGTGTAGTAATGTATGATGCCTCTCAGAACACTGCAGACAACTGTATTTGGATGAACAAGTATGAGCCATATGTCCAACTTTCAAACAATTTCTGCATAACCTTTTCTCATTTACCACTTTCAAACGTTCCTCTATATTAGTGTTCTTGAACGCCATACACGATGCTACGCTGTGACCGTTCTTGTTACACATAAGACATACTGGTACGTTGCTGTTATTAGTGGTAGCCGCATGCAGCGATACTTTCGCTTTCGCGGGTTTTTTGTGTGTAGAACCGAATTTATCAATCGACAATGTTTCCAGAACTCGAACACGTTTTTCCATAAATTCCATCATATCCGTAAACACCGGATCTTTATCAGCTTGGGATTCTTCCCATACACGTAGAGATTCTTCGTCCAGCTTATCAGCCATTAGCTCGATGAATATCGAGCTAAACGACTTCACTGGTTGCTCAAGCTGTTCTAACACACTAACATGTCGTCTGAAATCGTCAATTAAACGATTAAGGGCCACAGCTCCTGTGTCCTTCATTTTCGGAAGCGAAATCAGCGAACGAATATGTTTCTTCCGCAATATTATCTTGTTAGAATAACGCTTGACGATTGTGTTCCATGCCAACTCGTAATTTCCACTTGTGACGGAAATTGCCTGTATTAAATGCGCAGCTTCTTCTTTCAACGACGCACGAAGATAATGAAACTTTGCTACTGCTGACATTTCTGTTGATGAGTGTATTAGTGACACAAAGGTGTCATGAAAGGTTAACCACTCATCGAAATTTCCTCCGAACTCCGGTAGTGTGATCGTTGGAAGTTTCACTTTGGAACGGGAAGAAGAAGCACTCTCTGCAACAGACTTCACTGCAACAGGGTTGGGTTCAACTGGCCGCATGGCCCGTAGTTGCGCCTTCGCATATAAGTACAACTCTTCTGTCTCCGATCTAATACGTTGATTTGTGACGCTACCCTCCTCAGAGGTGTCCAAATCATCTATGTCGTCCTGGACTCTCTCGAATGATTCCCAAATCTTTTCGAGATGTTCTAATCGCGTGGACACTTGATGCTGCTGATCCTCCGTATAGCCCTTAATAAAGCCACACACGCGCTGCATTGAATCCATCTGCTGGTTTCGCCTCAGCTCCTTGCACCGCAACTTTTCTTGCTTCGCCATTTTCGACTAAGACACTCACACAACCAAACACCAATCCTCGGAATACAGCAGTAGCTTAACAAAGACTACACGCTTGCGTAAGGCAGTTTTACCAAAAACTGAAGGATTTAACAAAATCCTGGTCACGGCACCAAATTATGATGTGTATGAGGAAATTAATGTTTGAATATATGACTTTTAAAGGAACTATGCGGTAATAGAAAAACACTCCTGGATCTGTAGTTCGGACACGCGTCTGATCGCCTTTATTTCCTACGTTGTGTGTGCTACAATTTGACAATTCAAAATTTAGTTCAGTGCCATCGGCACATTGTGTTAAAAGCGCATATTTTGGTCATAAACAAATACTTTAACTTAAAAAAATGATTCTGTTCATTATTCACTCTGAAAACGCGTATCAGTTCTTAGTATTATTCCATTATTTCCTCCATTATTCGACCATTATGCGTTATACCTACATTTACTAGCATTTCCGTGAATAATTTCTAATGCCTGCTGAAGGATTGAAAAACAAAAAACCTTCTCTTAACATCACTGTTGAACCACATTTTTACCACAGTGAGCTTGTTCCAATTTCACGGCTTCATTTCTCTCTGAAACACATATAGCCACGTGAAGAAAAAATGAAGTGAAATCAACCAGCAAGGAACTACACCGGTTGCATATTATGTTCGGATTTCAGTTCAGGAACTATCCATTACCGGTGGTGCAGTATTGCGCTTCCTTTTTTTTCCTACTACTACTGAATATCCAACCCATGACCCAGGATGCACCGTTTCAATCACGTAGCATCACTTTGCTTCATACACGAGTTGTATGTCTATACCTTTTTTTGTTGTCTTGTTATGTTTGCACCTATTTTAAGCTTGATATGAATTTTCCACCAAACGCGAAACCAGTGCCAGCGCCGGAAATCGTACTATCAGCGGGTGGTATCCATACATAGGCAGCGCATTTTTGCACCCGATGTCGCACTCAATTACTAGCCCGGAATGGTATGTCCGAACAACGATTGCAAACAGCAATGCGGGCGATTCATTAGCGATTCCCCCCTCGCTTGTAGAATCTATTCCAGTGTGCATCATTCCCAGAATCGACCCCCGTAAGTCAATTTTGTTCCTGAGCGTACGAAAAAACACAAAAAGAGACACAACCCCTTAGCAAGGCAATATTGAAAACGTCAAAATCCACACCGTTCCGTTTTTGGTTGGTGTAAATGAAAAAACCTCCGATGGAAAGGCTTCAGTTGGGTGCGAAAGTTCAGTGGATTGATTCTCGACGATGATCTGCCCAGCTTGTGGCACTAGCCATACACCATTCCGCGGATAGAGAGATAGAGAGCGAAAAAATCACCCGAATCTGCCGCGGTGAGTTAGTGACCCGTGTGCAATTGAGTGGACATTCTGCGCCCGGCACGAAATGCATTCCATTTGGTCTGGTCGGCGAAACAAAAAAAAAGGTCAATAGTCACCCTCCCGTCAAAGGAATTGGTTTGCAAAACTGTGAGAGGTAAAGGCAAAGAATCCCGAAAAGGGGACCCCAAAAAAACCGGACAAGCAAAGCAAAGTAAACAAAAAAAAAATGACGCTTCATTTTCGTTGGCGACATTCTCTTTTTACGGTGACCCCAATTTAAGTGAACACTGGGAATGCTTTCGGTACGATTGGCCGGCGAAGTAAAAAAAAAAAACATTGGTCCGTTTGAGGTGGACGAGAAATTAAGAACTGACCACTTTCCTAGAACATGTACACTTGGAATTCTTCAGCGAATCATGCAAAAAACCGGTAAAAACTGGGTACTGTTGGTGCTGATTTCTTTTATTGACTTTGCTTTTCTCACCCCCAAAAAACGAGCATAAAAAAGGAAAACAAATCTTGGCACGATGGCGCTTGGGATGCAAATAAAAGTTGCCATAAAAACGTAAATTAAGAGTGATCGAAACAGCAATTGCGCCACCACTGGTCGCCCCACACACAAAAAGCCATGGGAGATCAGCGAAATAAAAACTGTCCGTTCAAATGGGAGACAAAGTAATTTGGTACCGTTTGGAGCTCGGGCCAAAAGAAGATGCCTCAATTTAAGCATTTTCGGTGGTCGCACATCCAAAAAAGGAATTTCGATGAAAAACGATGGCAGCAGAACACATTGAAGGATATAAAAAAAAACAACTATTTCTGCAAGTTTTGTAATGGTAACAAAAAAAGGCCTGGAAAAACGTAGAAAGAAAACTACCAACAACAAAAAAGAGGATGCACAACACAAAAAATTAAGAGAATTATAAAAAAGGTAATAAAATTTTAAAATAATACGAAGTACGAAGTAGAGAGAGAGAGAGAGAGTACAGAATGTACCAGAAGAGCAGGAAGGTAACACACCGAGTACGAGGTTTAAAATTGAACTAGAATAAAGAAGACGCAGATGGAGATATAAGTACAGCGAACAGGATACCACGGAAAAGGAAGAAAGAAACAGTGGAAAAAAAGGGCATGAATCCAACAGGAACGAAATAACGAAAAAAAGAGCTAAAGGTAACCTCCTCCACCGAAGAGGATCCACCGGAGCGGTTTCATTTAAAAGCCATCTCGCTCGCAATAAAAGAATCGAAGCGGAAATAAACTCCACGTACCGATAAAATACTTAGCATAAAAAGGGAAGCAGTAGAAGACAGTTGAAAACGTGAAAAAAACACACATACACATGGAGGAAACAGTAAAAATAAAAGAAAAACTGTGTGTCGAATAATGAGACAAAAAGAATTGGAAAGAAAAAGAGATAAATATAAAAACAGAGCAAAACAAAAAACAAAGAGAACGTAAAACAGGCACAGCATTACACACGCTGCCAGTACCGCTGGTAGATATGATGCAGCATAAAAGGTGCAGAAAACGCTGGACAACACCCGAAGCCGACCGGAGACACGTGAAGAGTTGGGCGACACTTTCCGAGATGTGGAACACGTCTCTGTGAACGGAGGTTTGCGACTGTAAAAAGAAAGGAAAAGGGATGTGCTGCAGGGAAGGTTAAAAACAAAACAACCTTTCGTGAAGTGCAGGAACAAAATCAGTAAAATAAGGAAAATGAAAACCAAAAACGAACGTAAAGCAAAGTCGCACAACTTGTGCCAAACGCAGGCGAAGTCCGCGAGACTGTTCGAAAGCAGAAGAAATAACTTGAAATCTGAACCGGTCCGGAGGGTCTTTGCCGCGCGTTGCTGGACGGTGTTCTGCTTTTTCCGGATTCTCTTGGACGGTTTGGTCCTGGTACCTTGCGTCTTGAGGTTGGGGTCACCATATCATCCCTTCCATGCCGTTTCTGTGCATCACCTTTCCAAATTGCAAAACTAGCCCGTGCGCTGGACATTGAAGTTGGAACAAACTCACCGCCCGTACGAAAAACTATTCGTTGCAAATGTTGTGCGCGAACGGGTCACATAATGCTAGTCGTCGTCTTGCTGGGATGCTGGGTGGTTGGCAAAAGCGGGCAAAAGTTTTCCACTCCCGTACTGCTGGTGGTGATCGGACAGTAAGAAAGAAGCAAAAAAAAACGAGTAACCAGATCACAAGACACAAGAGGACAGAGAGTTGGAGTTGAAGCACACAAAACAGAAAGGAGGAGAACAAAAAATCAACGAAACGATAGTATCACCCCGCAAGTCGCATGATCAGTTCGGACCACGACAGAACGATGCGACGCGCAATGAATTGCACAAGAGTTTGCATGACTCGAATGCCACCGTTGCGTGGAGCATCGTACGGCTTGGGAAGGATGTGCATGCCAGCGACTTGGAGCGGTATCTTTACCTTTTTGCCGAAGACGATCCCGATGACTTAAAATCGCGCAAAAATCGCAAGACACCGAGATCGAAACTATTCATCGGCAAAATTTCTGACAGCCAACCGACGAACTTTTCGCTTTTGTGATAGAAACCCCCGGTAGAAACCATTCCGGGAGAAAAAAGGCAGAAAAGGGAATGGTGAAAAAACAGGCCAACCGAACTGGAAAATCATCATAAGTCACCGAGGTTTGGTGGTACAAAAAAAGACGAGAGGGGGGACCCCGTTGTCCAAGGTGTGCAAACGTTCCGGTGAGTCAGACACAAAGAAGTTGAAAGGAAAGATAGACCGGGAAACGTACACGCGGTTCCGATCAAACTTGGCATTTTTCAATGCCATTTCGGATCGAAGTTCGCATGCATGAATGCATCAGTTGCGCCGAAGTTTAAAGCCGAGAGGCCTTGTCATATCGGTTTTGTCGAACCGAATGACCTAGATGCATGATGATGAACTATTTCAGTTGAATTATTTTTGAGGGGGTTTTTAAGGCTTCTTTATCTCTTCCTTCTACGTGTAATGATAGCGATGTGGCAACGTTTAACTGTGGGCGAGCTATTAAAACAATTATCTTCTTTAGCTCACTGTAAAGTGGTATAAAACAGGGGTTTTTATTTTTATTATTATTTTAACAGCCTAGCCGTATCAAGACTTTTTTTACCACGTAGCAGGATAGTCAGTCCATGTTACGGGGGGACGGTCCGGATGGGATTTGAACCCGGTCCTGCCGTGTGGACGGGCGCCGTTTTTCGCATGCTCCTATTTTTTTTATATTTTTTATTTATCTATCCTTAATTATTACGTTATTTAGCCATATTGTCATCCTTAAAAAAGGAGTTTTAATTGTTTTATTTTTTATAACAGTAAACTTATTGCTTATTAATCACAAAGAACTTTAAAAAACAAAATTTTTAAAACATACATGCAAATTCATAACGAATTAATAGTCCAGCAGAGTCCAGGTGACTAGGGGCAACTGATTAACGTGCAGATATTCCAGAACTCTCAGAAACTTCGTAATTTATAATTCAACAACTCCTCTTTTTTTTGGTTTTATTTTTTTTTACTCGGTTACAACGGCCTGGCCGTATCAAGCTTTTCTAAATTCTTCTAAATCTTAACTTTCCGAACGAACGGTTTACTGTGCAACTATGGATAAATGGATGGGTATTGGTCCATTTAAACAATTGAACCTTTTGGCCGTACATGCCGCCTAGAGGTTAATCCGACACTGGCAGACGTACAGAAGGCTCAGCCAAAGATGATCAGATTGAACTCATCCTTCACTGTAGATCGTTGATCTTAGAGTGTTGATCGTATATCGAGTGAATTAATCAACAGCTGGAGTACACAAGAAGTCTTCAAACTTTTCAGTACCTGGAGTAGAATTAAAAATGGCAAAGGAAAACCTTGATCATAGTACGACTACATATTTAGCGTTTTGTTGAAGTTGTGTTGAAGTAAAGAAACCTCTAGCCTGGAGTGATTTTTATAAAGCTGTGTCTTTCACTACGCATATAGGTTATGTTTACCATGCTATGTGTGCTGCCATGTAGTTAAGTCCTTGTTAGGAGATATCAGTTCAGTTGAAATTCTGAAACAACCTTCTGGGTATATTGAAGCTCATTACTGGATGTCCAGCATCTCTAATACTACGAAAATAAAGAATTGTTTTCCATTCCGCTCTATTGATGTTCTAAAGCAATTATTCTTACTCCATTGTTTAATTATGGTTGGAATTAATTCAAAGAACCGATTAAAAGGCTAGGTTGTGTGCTAGGACACGATGGTTTTGCCGAAACAATTCCAGTACACATTAATCTTCACTGGCAAGACTCACCAGAGTGCTACTCTATTG
The DNA here is from genome assembly GCF_943734845.2 of Anopheles funestus. Classification (NCBI taxonomy): domain Eukaryota; kingdom Metazoa; phylum Arthropoda; class Insecta; order Diptera; family Culicidae; genus Anopheles; species Anopheles funestus. The sequence goes on from NC_064598.1 coordinate 24,001,581, forward strand.
GTATTAAAAAAAAGCTTTTCTGTTCTTCAATATAAGGTAAGGTCATGCAACATTACCAAGATAAAGCTTCGATTCGAATTTAGACGAGCAATTAGCAGTATTTACGTTAGTTTAAGCTGCTTCTTCATGTGATGATAGCAAGGATCTGCCATACTTGCTTCTCTTTCTTTCTCTTCCTCGTTTCTCTTTCGCTCACTTTGTCGATCCATTAAAGCTTCCGAATGTCCGTTATCAACATCCATTAGAGCGTCTTGTTTTTTTTGCTTTCGCTCTTGCACACTGTAGATGACAGATGCAACATCGTTTCAACAACTTAATGATGATGGCTTTGCACTCATCCTCCACAAAAGCGGGTCGGGAATTAATTCGCATTTTTATTCTACTCCGCACAAAACCGGACCCCCCCCCCTCCCTTGCCAATGGGGAGCGACTGGTGTCGGCCACGATTATGTTTTTCGGTGCATCGTTTCCATCAACATTTTTCATCAATGCGCTAGAAGTTGCTTCTTTTGCCCCTGGGGTAGTTAGCTGTTGGGCCTTGTAGTTGTTTTTTTTTCGGACATTTCATCACTGCAATTGTTTTTTGTTGTTGTTTTGTTTGTGATTTCTGAAAGCGGTTCTGTTATTTAGGTTTTTTTTGCTTGCATATTGCTGCTTTCAAGATGAACTTATTTCCTTTGAAAAACAGTGCTCGTTTGCGTTCACGGTTGTGATTAACGATTTGAGCGAATTTATGCGGATTTTTTCTCCTTTTATCCCTGATCGAGGAGGCACATTGTGTCCTTTCTGATTAAAACTCATCCAATACTTTGTTCTTGGTTTTTTTTCTTCTTCTCTGGTATTGCCTTCTTTCCCTTTAGGTTTTGCAATTTTTGTTCAAAACCGGATTATGATGCTGATGATGAAAACACAATTTTCCTTTTCGCCCGGTTGGCGAATCTTCATCATTTGCATCTTCTTGATTATGGTTTGTTTCGCTTCGTATTCAAACGATGTCCTGTCGTATCGATGATTTAGAAATCAGTTGGTGCGACTAAATAACGTTTCGGTATGGATATGAAGCCTCGATCGGTTACACAACATATCCGCTCATTTCCGTAATTTGCAAGCTACGATTTATTTAATTTTTTGTTTTCTTCTTTCACCGCACTTCGACATTCAGCTGCGTTTTTGTGTTCCTATTGCCAGAACTGTCTATCCGCACAATTTAATACGATTTGGCGAAAGTTGAAAAAAGGCCCCTAAATATGTACCTCCTTTGCCCTTCTCCAGGAAACACGGAAGAAGTGTTTTGCTATCAAAATTTTCCCTTTTTTGCCTTCTTATCACACTTGTGCCACATCAGCTTTTATCATCATCAGCGAGAAGCGTACCGCACAAAACGTAAAGCAGCAGCAGCGTGGTGTTATTATTTCTATATCCCACATTTTTTCCTGCGATGAATAGGATGTAATTTATTTTACGCTTATGCTCGTATCTGTTTTTTTAACTCATGGTCTTCTTCTTTTTCTTTGCTGCTGGTTAGGACTTTATCCCTCCGCTTTTCTCTTTCACTGCATCCTGTAGCCTATACGGAGGGTGGGCTTAAAAGAAGAAAAGATAAATAAATTTCCTTCCGAAAACCGTTTTTCCCACGGATTGGTGAATCGTCGTGATTCGGCTGGAGAAAAGATGATCGAATGAGATTTTTCTCCACCCGGCTCCCTTGTTCCCATCGTTCGTACATTCCTCATTTTCAGTTCCATCCGTCAAGACCGTTCGTAGCGTCAGACAAGCGATTTCGTCTGTCGTCTGTCGACCAACAAAACGAATGTGCGATTTCGCGAGTGCGGGCACAATTAATCACAGCTTTAAGCCACATGGTCGCTCCCCCCTTTCCGAAAGTCGAATTTCCGTGGTATTTCGAACGCTCGTTGAAACACACAGAAATGGCAAACCGGAAGGTGTTTCAAATACGAGACGAAGGGATTTTAAGCTAAAAAGAAAAAAAAAACAAATGAAAAAGGCTCGATGGACAGAGAGAGGGTAAAGAAATAAAATTATCCGCCCATGTGAAATCATTTTTACTGCTTGTTTTTTTCCTACTCCATATTGCCATCTATGTGTCACATGTCTTGTAAAATGTGCAAGACGGTTTGTAGGTGATTATCCTGACGTATTTAAAACCTTTAGTCGTTTTCTATAAGAAGAAGATTAACTTTAATAAGAAGATACTTTTCACGCTTGAATAATTTCCTTTGCGTGTTTCAAGCTAGAGGTAAATAAGAAAGACAAAATTCTTTGCATTCAAATGCCTTTGAGTAAAGAAATATTTATCTTTAATAGATAAAGAAAATGCGTCACAAAAAATATTATAATAAAATGTATTTCCATTACTTTGATGCCTTTATAAACCTACGCCTACGGATCTACTGAGAGCAACTGCAAGATCTTACGCAAAAGCAATATCTAGTGAGAAAGTAAAGGATAAAATATGTTTCTTGATCTTGACAATCGTCTCTGTGTTCCAATTTTCAACGACATTATTGTATAAGTTGTTCCGCTTGAGGTTTGCTCATTAAAGTTTTGTCAACCTCTTCATTTGAAATGGTTGACGATTCGCGATATAAGGTATATCTTTAAACAACTCATCTTCTTCAATGCTCTCTTGATGCATGATGGCTGACCAGATTGTACTTGGACTTATGCCTTTCGCTGCCACCCAGTATCAATTAGATCTCGTCATCTATAGAGGCCGCAATTCCGCGCTTTACATAATCAAATCTATTTCTATTTCTATTATGTCCAGATGCTTCTTCAATCCTTTGATTGCTTTGACCTCTTTGAACAAGGATGACGTCACTTCACCTTCGATCTTAGAAACTTTTGCTTGTGTTCCGCTTCAAGTATACATGGATGTATATTGGACGTTAGGGAGCCGTTCCTCATCTTCTACTCCTTTCCATCCTTTCTCTAGAATATATTTTAAATCCCATATATGTCATATCCGGAAAATACGTTGCTTTTCACTGAGTAAAATGTACTCGTAGCAAAAGCAAAACATGGAAAGAAGTTGCTTGACCGTTTCCGCGGTGGCTGGTTCAAATTAACGGATAACACCGAAGCATAAAAAAACTCCAATTTCAATAGAATTAGCGAAAACACATTAAAAATAAGATACACGTAACATAACATTACACTCATTTTTATATTTAATTCTCCTCTTTACTGATTCTTTTACCTCCGCACCATGGTTCGTCACAGAAAGCTTCGTGAACAGGTGCAATGATAAAACGATTTTATCCTTCACCTATCATCATTACCATTCTTTTCTGCCGCTTAATTCGTTTCTTTCCTGGACGGCTGTCACAAATACAAATGAAATCTTTTTTGAGTGGGAAATCCGCGTTAACCTGAAACGAATGGTTTTTTTCTCTTATGGTGTACCGAAAAGAAGAAAGCTTCCAAAAACAAACCCTGCATCTGCAGTACCTTGGGCCTTTTTTTTCGGTTTCATTCCTGTTCCCCTTTCATCCCCATCCATTTCACAGTGGATACGTTGCACAAACATTCCACAAACTGTATCGATGATCAATAGATGGATTATCGAAGAGAAAGAGAAGAACACACACACATTCACAGGAACGTTGAAATAAAACCCATCTTAATTGCATACTCGGCCCTTTGCCGAACAACTGCTTCAGCAAAACTTGAACCCAACGAAAGGTCCGTGGACGGTTTCCGAGTTGGAATGTTTAAGTACATTTTTAACATGCCAAATTATTTGCCGGTAATCAAAATTCAGACGTTTTCCGTTGGGGTTTGTTTTTTGTTGTTCTGTTTTGGCAAACGCACGGCGGTTTGGTTTTAGATTGGTTCATGGCATGGAATGGAATTTCTTAAGCTTAATGAGAACCAACCGGAGCCAGCCGGCATAAGAAATTCGAAGGAAAATGTTAATTGAACGTAAGCGCCCGGTGGAACCGTTGTCGGGAAACTGGTAATGATTGATTTTGATACTTGTGTTATTTATAGGAACGTTTTTTTCTCGCTTCACTCGAAATTGAAGGAAGAGAAAAATAATTTGTCAAAGAATGAGCTTAACGTATTGGTTCTAATTGATTTTTTTTTTCAATCGATACCGACGCAGGTTTCATCCGCTCTTTCGCAATTTAATTATCTTCCGTACAACTAATCCTTATACAACTGCACTTATGTTCTATTTATATAATTTTTCAGTATTAATTATAATTGCTCTTTATTACCTCTCTCTCTATCTGCAAAATTTTTATTGCTTGCATGCTATAATCCTTACATAAGCCATCTAACCATGGCTAATTAATCGACTTTCATATTTTTGAGCTGAGCATAAGCATATTCATGAGCTAGAATTTACACTGATAATGATTAACTTTACAATGGGATGAGCAGCATTCTCTATTATTGCTAAGATGAAATATTTTATTTTTCCAACAGGCCATGTGGTTTGTGAAGTAAGCTTTTTTTAACATTTTAATACCTCATTTTTCATTCTCGATACGGCGTGGCCGTTTCTAAAAAGTTAAAAACCCCTCTTTGTTCAGAGAAAACGATGTTATTGGTGATTAAAAACTGTTGAACAAAAAAAAAAAACAAATCAATTATTTCAATAATTATAATTCATGTAAAATAAAATCATACGGCAGCATCATATTTCATAATGAGAGCTAATGATTGAATTCAAAACATCTATTGTATGATAAATAACCCTTACAGTAAGCTACGATAATACCTAGAATAAAAAAAACACACATTCTAAAACGTGTAAAGTGAAAACAGACAAAAAACCATGACCGATTGATGAGCTTTAATGGTCCAATATAGTAATAACATTTATTGAAACCTAAAGCTTAAAGCTAACTATACAGACCCTTTTTATTTCTATGGTTTACCATTTAAAACAGCATTATGAAGTTAGTGTTGATGTAAAATATTTAACGAAAGGATTTATTATTTAAACCACAATATTATAAACATAAATAACGACTCTTCTGCAACACATCAAATTTATCATTTTTTTAGAACAAACAGACAAACCAAATAATGTTCGTGTTTAATGTTTGGTTGCTGTCTATAAGTGTGAATGTGTACTAACAAAAAAAACTATCGATGAAATAATAGTAAACCAACTTTGGAAGTATTTTCAAAAACAATTAAAAACAAACATTCAACATGCAAGTTTGAAATAAAGAAAACCATACCCAAACAAACCGTCAAAGTGCCGGAAGTAGCAATAAAAGCTTTCAAAAGCGTGGCAATGGATAGTTAAAAAAAACAAAACAAACGCAACAAGAGAAAAATAAAAATGTATCCAACCCCGAGCCAACATAGTAATGGAAAGAACCGAACACCAACTTGCCAACAACAAACCAACAAACGAGGAACAATAGCGTTGTTGCAACAATACAGTTCTAGTTCGAAGATAAAACTGAAAAGTGTGTATGAGTGTGTGTGTGTGTGTAGACGAAAATGGGAAAGTGTTTTTGTGTAAAATAAAAGATAAAAAAGGGCATCCAAATGGAACAACGTTTGAGTAACAAAAAAAAAACAATAAAACACACAGTTGCAAAATGGTACACGACGGTGTGTTTGGTGTGTTTTGTTCTGTAACGGGTCCGCTCTATTTCAGCGTTACAGCGACTAGAAACAGGTACAAACACATTCGCACAACGCACGCCATCCAACATTGGCGCAACAAACAATTACAACAAAACTGCAGCACGGAAATGCATTTATGCACATACAAACCGGTATGGTCGGGAAAACGAAATTATGCCAACCATAATATTTCAAAGCCGCTGTGACACGCCGGTCAGAACCTTGGGGTTTGGTGGTAGAAGGGTTTTTTTTACTTTCTTTGTTAGTCTACTCATTTTAATGAGGTACAGGTAAAGTGATGAGCGGCAAGTGGTTAAGCATGGAGGGGAAAACATTTTTTTAACAAACATTGTTTTTCCTACTTTTTTGTAAAACAAAAAACCACGTACTGTGGTAACAAAAGGAAGAAGTAAATCGTTCGGTCGTGTTTTTTTTTGTTGTTTGTTGCACTTTATGAAAGGTGAATTTTTACACGGTACCGTCGCGACATAAATGTTGCCTATAGCCTTTTGCCACATATTTTCTGAATTTGTTTTATGGTACAAAAAATGGTCATGTTCCAACGGTAGTACGCACACACTAAGGACGGCGAGGAAAAGGATCAAACATTAGATCAAGCTTTACTTCATGTTAATGTGCGGTGTACGAATAGTTTATTTGATCTTTGGTGATGTTTTTCTTTTCTTTCTTGAAACTTTATGTTTTAATGTCATGCTGAAAATTCCATCCTTTTATGTTTTTTTGTTTTCCTTTCTTACATATATTTCCTGCTTTCGATACCAGCCGGTGGGTGTCGGTTGCAACTCATAGCATGTTGTGGTATCAACAGTGTATCAAACCCTTTGCATTTAATGCCAACCTGTGTTCTTACACGTAGTGTTTTGTTTTATTTTATTTTTTTTTTGTCCGTTTCTACTGCACTCAATGTGTACGGGATGAAAGCGTCCGGTGCAGCTAGAACCACCTGTTTGTGGTAGGTATGAAAGCAGAGCAATTTTTTCCACTGCCAACTAAATTAATTGATCGTGAGAAAAACCTTTTAATTTACATTAGGTTCTTCAATATAATTTTTTTTATAACATAATATACCCCAAACAAATTAATGCATCTCTATTCAATTTCTATGCAATCAATAAGCTTTAGCATGGAATAATATTCCACACACCATTCGTCGTCTATTTGTTTATAAATTAAGCTTTTGTCGCTAATGAGTGTCGCTTTGCATTCCCGGCAATGAGGATGGTTGTGCAAAAGCAACACCTTCTGGCTTGAGATAATCAATTCCAAACCCATATCGCGTCCGCGGTTGATTGTTCAAAGGGAGCGGTTTCAATGCGTTGGTTCTGCCCTGTGGCCACTATGGCACATGGGTTTGCCTTCATTAAATTAAGCTTTCAAACACGTACAATCAACGTGAAAGCCTTTAGTTGTGCAATTCATCATTCAGCCAGTTTCAGCATTGCGCAATTTTCGTAACCTGTGTTAGGTATTGTTTCTTTTTTTTTGGTATGTAATTTAACCGCCTCTAGTCGGCATTTAATTATATCGCTTCCAATTTTCTTCCAGAATGCAAGATCCTTTCTTCTATCACAACGTTTACAGCAGTGCTGTAAAGCACGCAAACAATTAATTAATTGCATTATATACTGTATAATGCACTAGGCACAAAATGCGTGCCATGTTTCTTCTTCTCACACATACACACTCAAGCGCATTTGGCACTAGCATGGTTTCACTTATTCACTTACCCCTGAGGTGAGTCGGTCGGTGCAGGCGATGGAAAGGATTGGGGTTTGGGGTAATGGATATTAGTTCAAAGGGATTCAACCCCGGACGCATTGGATGTAGTTGTTAGACCGCACCAAATCGGTAACCATCCTTACCGGGTTTAGGTGAGTTGGGAAGCTACCCATGTGTCACTTCATCGTAGCTCTCAGCTCATCACACTCGCTTCCACGTGTGAGTGCTTGCATGGATGCAAGCCTGCAGGTGCTCACCACACCTGGTTGCGATACTGAATGAACGCGTCGGCACAAAAGCGCAAATGGTTCGTCAACGTTGAAGCAATTGATTAGTGGATGGAAAAATGCGTTCAAGGGCTTTGTGATATTTATATATGTAAGTGTTATATATATGTATTCGTAGTGCGTAGTGGGTTGGTACTGTGCCACTCGGATGAGAGGTAAACTGATGAGTCGATTTAAAAAGATATTTGTGTAACATTTGCTTTGAATTTCTTTAACACTTTAAATCAATTTGTTTTTTTTTGTTGTAAACGATCAGTATTTGGTGTGAATACTTCAAAAGTATTGTTAATGACTAATGTGCAAAAATAAATATTTTAAATTGTGTGAGTTGATAAAAAAATTTTAAAATGAAATTTTAGAATTAAATTACAAACTTATCACACTACCTATAACGATGCTACTGGAAAACCGCATCAAGCCGATCGACGAAATGGAGGCGCGTGGTGTTTTTTAAATAAAAAAATTACCCAAAAAACTTGCTTCTACCAACAACTACAGTGCACAAAAAAAAGAAAACGTGCCACCACAAAGCTCGTAGCATGCTAACGAATAAATTTAAAACATAAAGAGCTAGCAAAAAAAAATACCCATGGTAGTATAGTGCATTAGATGTGTTTGATTGTGTACGTACATAGCTTTTTCTCTCTCGCTTTTTTGCTTTGTTAAGTCCTCTCCATCTAACGCCTCAAACCAAACCCCTATCAACAGTGCGCTCCAATCATTCCAATCAACGACCGGGAATCGGTTGAAACGAACAAAAAAAAACTCCATCCATCCCTTTGATCATTGTGTTTGTGCGTCGGCGTCTTCCTTCCGTGGTCTTTCATTTATTTGGGGATCCATTTCCTCGGCTCCATACACACACATCCACACACAGCATTACCCACAAAACAGGTGCAATTGGGGTGGCATGTGTGTGTGTGTCCACATTTGTGGAGCAACCACAAAATCTAGTCAACTTCCTGCACTGTGCTCAGTGTCGGTTAGTGGAGGGATTTTTTTTTGTTTGCCCATCCCTCTAGGGAAAATGCTTCATCTGATGGGAAGCGCTACAAAGCAGAGAAGTAACTCTCCCTCAGCGTAAAAGCCTAACGTCGGATTCGTTCACGTCAGTCGTATGCAAATCAATCCTTGTTCCTTAACCCAGCGTAACTCTCCACGCAACATTCATACTCTACAGTTTCTGTAGTATTAAGGTGAGTTCTTTACTTTTGATTTTAAAATCCAAACCGTTTTCCATCGCCATGGGGTGAGATTGTACTCCTACGTCCGTGTGGTACAACAATTCCAATGTCCGTGCTGAAGCGGTATATAAACATGGTTGAAAGAGTACGGCGGGTATGTGTGTGTGGAGTGGTGAACCCTACGGGCAGAGTGAAATCAATTTAATGAGATGAATTTGCTGTACCGATCGGGTATCATAAATGCTGCCTGCTAATGAGGTACTCTAAATTCGCGAGCGTAAATTCTTCTACCTATCGTGGGCACGACGCAATGCGGATAAATATAGAACCGGCGCTACTTTAAAGTTTCCATAACATTCTAACAGTTCCTGTTGCCGGACGATACAAATGATGTGAGCAGAGGGAGGTAGAAAACTGGGATACAGATAGGCCGGGATCATTGGAAAATCGTTTAGTCGATTATCATTGTACGTAAGGGTGAATAGAATTTTATGTGAAGGATTGTGTCCATTCTCTATTTGCTTCATGTTTGATAAAGAGTGTTAAGTGGATGATACGTACAGAGAGATTGTTTTAATTATGCTAATACTAAAGTTGTACGATTTAAGTACAGTAGGCTTGGAATGGAATTCAAAATAATTTAAATTGAACATGGAATTTCTCACATTTTTATATATTTGATACAGACAGGCTGATCAATGACGCAGTATTCATCTAGCTATGCAATCAAAAGAGACTATATTTCATTTTAAATCACAAAATCGCAAAAACAATTGCGGAACTTTTTTGCGTTTTTTTTTGCGTAGATATCAGAATTGGTATTTTCTATTCCTTCTAATGGAAAATAAAAATAGAAGTCTTTAAGCTTCTCGTGTAATTTTGATGTCTGTATTAAAGCTTAATTAACCTTCTAGATCGCTTTATATTAATTTACCTTAAGCACATGGTTGAATTGCTTGAGATTTTTTTTTATCACTCACTGCCATGTTTAGTTTTGGTCTTTCTATTCTTACTTTACAGTTTTTTGTCTATTTATACAATATTTGCTTTTCGGTGAGATAAGCTATTAAATTGAAAGTCCTTTTATTTGTAAAATAATTATAAGAATACTTTTATTTTGATACAAAAAACATTAATATTTATTTTTTAATTGATTTATTTTTTCCATAATAATAATAAAACCAAAATATGGAGATCAAGTTTAAATCTAAATTGTAGAGAATAGAAAATGTCATTTTTTTAAATATGCACTTGTCTTATAGAAATGTTACAAACTATAGTACAATGGACAATTTTATTTTATTCTTATGCTATACGAATTATTATCATTTTGTGATATTTTTTCACTCAAATTTAATGTAGAGAAGCTTTTGAAATTAGCTTAAATGTTAATGTTTAACTTTTTACTAGAACAAAAATGTTTGATTGTTATAGAAAATCGTTAGAAAAAAGTTCCGTGCTGATTAACACATTTAGACGCTTATCCAAAGGAATTCTGATTAAGTTCAGCCCTGTGACAGGTCATAAATTAGATTCTGTATAATCCTCACCCTGTAAAAGTTTACCCCTGTTCAGTTAAAAACCACATGAGTTAAATAGAAAGTTATCTGATAAGCGAATAACTCACCCAACAGCATCAGGCTCAACTGGCTCGGCCTTGGGCCTGGGATCCTTCGTCAAGAAAGTAAACACATTTCTCACACCTCTGCACGTCATGACGTGCAAACGTCAAACTTTGACAGCTAATTTGACATCCAATTTGACTTTACATCGAACTTGTTAACTGAAACCACTTATCCAAACCTCCCAGCCTGCATCTCACCATATTGTATGCAGTGATAAAGGGAGATGAGAGAAATAGTACGATGAGCCTATACATTACCGATATGGGCTTAATACCTACACCACCGATAAAGGCTGCCGGGTAGATGATTATCTCTCACTCTACCAGCCCGGGCGGGGGCTAGGAAATGGGAAAGAAAACTATTTCCCCTTTTGCCATTGTGGAAGGATACTATCGCTCAAAACACTACAAAGCTCCTACTGCTTCTGCTCGATGGCTTTTGAGCTAACGATGCTGATTGGCTTTACCTTCCTTGAATTGCTAGTTCTACCCTTTCTAGTGGCTGCCAGCTGCCAAAAGGGCTTTAGCGTCACCTCGCCTGGAGGATTGTGCTATCAACATCATCTTCATCGCCACTTCATCGGCGTTATCGGAGAAACAGATAGCGGACCGATGCTTGGGAGGGGGGGCCGTGTGAGAAGATGAAAGATCCCATCCGATGCAGAGGGTTGGCCCACGGTCGATGTGTCTTTTGGAAGGCATCTCATCAATCAAAGGCCTTTCCTCCTATTGCCGTAGTACCTATCGAACGCTAGCACCGTGGTTATTCTCCACGGACCAGATGCCATTTGGCAATTCGCGGAAAACGGAAACCGGAAGTCCAAGATATGCCGGAACGCTGCGTCACGCCCAACGCGGCAAATGGACAGATTCAGTCCCAGTGTGGCATGCCGGGCCTTCACAATATGATGTGAAGGAAATCGATCATTTCCAATCGCGTTAGCATAGCGGGGGGTGGGCACTTTTGGCCATGTCATCCCGACCATGTCCTGCGGTTCACACCAGATGATGTTACATGATGGGTGGGAGAGGGAGAAGGGGACAGATTTATCTCCTTCGCTTTTGCGTTTGATAATATTATAATCATCGTCCTTCGTGTCGGGATGGTACAAGAACGGGTTACGGAAGGGTAGGATATGGCGAATGATATTGGATATTGGATTCTATTGCACTTTCCACTTCCTGAGAAGAGTGTGTGTGTGAGATAGAAATAGAGAGAGAATATCTACATGTAGAAGGCATGCGGAAGAAACTGGATTTACTTTCAAATCACTTCCGGGACTGGGGTTTTCGTCTGTAAATGCAGCCACGCGTATATCCAAAGGTTCGCGACGAAGGGAAGCATGTTGTTGCTTGCTACTGTTGCTGATAGTGATGATTATAATAATGACGATGATATAAGCGCTGAGCTGCTTTAAAGATCCGTTTTTTTCTTTTTTGTTCCTTCTTATTGTTCGCTTCAGACTACGTATGTCTTTTTTCTATGTTTATTTTCATTTTCCATTTTACATTCGAAAAAAAACGAGAAAAATCAGATTCTTCCCATTTCGAAAAGAAATGGAAAGTCAAGGACAAATGGGGGAAGCAAAAGAGAAAGAAGGAAAGGAAGCAAAGAGGAAACACGCTAACGCAAATGATAATGATGAATGTTTTTTTTTTGCAAACGAGAGGAAATACCTTCCGAGTGATGGAACTCGCAGCAGCAGCGAGCCTTCGCGGTAGGCTCGATCGATAATCGATGGATCGGAGATGGTGCCGTGAGTTGTTTGTTTGTTTTCGGGACGGTATGGGCAGATAGTGGAGTGTTAAATCGTTTGTTTGATTTATAGACAGCACGCGTCCCCCGTCCCCGTGTCCCCCTTTTTCGATGGAAGGAAAACATGTAGAAAATCTAAGTTACTTGGAGAAAGAAAGGAATGTCAGAGGGAAAAAAACAATCAAGATGCAGGGTTCTTTCGTAAGGATTTTATATTTTGTGGATGTACAAAGGTGTCCACAATTATTTAGAATAAAACTCAATATATAAATTCATTTGTTTACAAAACTTCATCATCAGTTTATTAAATGCCAATTATGTTTATGATTATTATTGATAGAATTTGAATATTAATAATATAACAGAAGCTCTCTTATCATGATTAATGGTGATCATACTAGGATAAGTGATGATGGATAACGATCATCTCTTGAGATATTGGATAAGGATGATGGAACTGGACGTTTTATTAAATGCTGTTGGCCAGTTTTATACCACAGTCGATAGAACACAATTTAAGCATGTGGAGTGTCGCTTACTTTTTTGGATTAATCGAGATTGAATTTTAGTATATTAAAGTAACAAAAACTCAAGAACACTGCAATGGTTCCATCCCAAAAGTCCATCTGTTTCAACCTCTTCTGTGAGGAATGCTTTTCAGTCATAAGTTTGCTTTTTAACGATTTTCCGTTTTCTTTTTCCTTTTTCGAATGGGTCCTTGCTGTTTCCCTTGCAAGAAGCGTGTCAGGTCATCGTAAGCTATTAACAGACCATCCAGAAGAAATGGATGAACCATTCCAGCAAAAAAAAAAACGGCCCACTAGAAGGACGGTTTTATGAAAGGAAATAAATATTCCACTCTTCGAAATCGGTTTTCGATCGGTGATTTGCGATAAAGCGCGCAACAAAAACGAAAGAAGAAAAAAACACCAAACACATCCCAAAAATGAAACAAACCAGCCTAAACCGACCTATGGCCACCATACTCTTGGCCACGCACTGTGGTAGAATTTGTTTGTAACCTTTCGCGCGAACAACAATGAAACTGTGAGCATATACGATGGTGGTGGCAAAGGTGGAAGCAAGACTAGGGGAAGGAAATGGCCCATATATCGTTACGAAATCTGAGCTGAGGCACCCGTAGGCAGTGCGGTACGCATTTTCCAATCGATCCCCGCAGCAATGATGAAGGTAAACAACAATTTTACGCTACTCAAAAACAGATTTAGCAAATATGTTGTGAATTACACTTTCCTTTACTTGCTGTTTGTTGTTGTTGTTGTGAATGCTTCAAGCGTAGGGTGGAAAATTCTATGGCTGGTAGTTGAAGAAAAAAAAAGAAAACCGGCAAGAAAAATCCGAACAAGTATTATTTTGCACTGGCCCTCTAAAAACCGATTTTTTTTTGCTTTGTTGATCACCAAATCATCAAACAAATATTTTTATGTCCCTCGTGACAACTTCTGGCTTTGGGGTGGAGTGTTTCCCCTTGCCGATTTAGGTGACCATCGTGTCCGTTTCGGGGTAGGGATTCAGCCCTCGTCCAATTTCCTCGCACAAAGTCCAAGCTAAGATAAGCTTGCGTGCCGATGATCAGGTACCGTGCCCAGACCTGAGGTGGTCTATCGTACCGTTTCGATTCATCCTTACCTTCACCGTATTGGAACGAGTTCCGGTTGGAGGAAATTCAATCAAATCGAATGTTATTCCCAAAGTGTACCGTTCCCCCCGCCTTCCCCTTTTGCATTTGCTCGGAAGGAAAAAGACCAAAAGCCAAAGCTGGTCGAATGAAAATGAGGAAGCAAGAAGTCACTCTCACCGAATGGTGGTGGTGTTCTGCTTGTGAGCATTTGCGAAGAATTTGCCATTTTTCTTCTACACTTTTCTTCGATTTCCATACCGTCCCGGGATCGAATCGTTCATTCATCAACTCTGCCATTCGTGGGGAGGAGGTGGAAGCACTGTTCGATTCTGTTTCCGTTTCGTATGGAAATTTGGTGGCGTTTCCTTGTTCGCCCTTTTTCAACTAACCCACCGACAAATACACACACACCCATTCACGAACTGAAGCACACCCAGTGTGATACGCTGATTTGCATTGGACGATAAATTGAATTCCATTTTAATGAGAATCACTCGCAACCACCAAGGGAGGGGGGAAACACGCTTTCACATCGGTGAGAAGGTCACTTTTGAATTGGCTAATTTATGCGCTGCGTGTTGATGATGTTTTATGTGTTCCTTGTGCTTGCGTCTATCGTCCATCGCCATACTGTCCTGAGGTCCTTTTGATACGTTCCTCAAGAGTGAAACTTGGGTTGGATGTCGCAGTCGCTGCTCGTTCGCCTGAGCATGTTGGCAAATTACGTTTAAAATGTAAAAATCACTTCCACATCGTTCGAGGCCGGGCGTTGGTTTGGTTCACGGTTGACCGTTTTTTTTGCTCCGATCGGCGACGTTCAGCATTTCAAGAAGTTGTACACTTTAAAAGCGTACAACTTTTCTTTTCGTTGCCTGACTGCGCACTCACTCTGTACGTCCTTCGATGGTTCTGGTCTTTTGTCGTGTCGCGGATGACTTTTACAGACGCTGGGCAGTTAGGTGATTTTTTTTAGTATAGTAAAAAAGTAAAACTTCTTGCCACACCTCCGAGGGAGACGGTCGTTTCTACCGTTTTTATGCAAAGGACCCTTTTGAATCATCGTACCATTTTGATAGTATTTGGTTTGAGCATTTGTTTCTGGCGAAATTTTTACACCTAACAGAAATAAAGAAAAAACAAAAATGGAGACGTTTGCCATTTCAGAGCGTTGGACTCCTTTGCCCCGTTACATTTCTGTGCCATTTTTCAATAGTATTTCACTACTGTGGGATGATTCAATATCGAAAGTGGAAATATGTAAAAACAGTAAGATAATAATTTCTAAGAAAGGTGCATGTGGAACAGCGGAACAAAGTCCTGAATCAACCGATCACAAGTAGAAGAAATATCTGTAAATGATGGAGATTGTTATGCAAAAGTTTTTGTCAGGTTTAGTCAAGTTTAGTTTAGTCATGATTCGAACAATCCGGAGAAGATTCTACCAATCGGAAGGAGTTCTCTGATATATTTTATGCTGAGAATTGCTCCAGTACTCCTCAGACATAGAAGAAAGATCTGTTCTGAGGCGAATTCTGAAAAGAAGAATCTATTCCAGTAATGTCGTGTCCAAAATGGAGTGGAAATTGATCACAGAGCCTAGGAAAATGTTTTGTGGTAATTAACTTTCATTCTCATACACAATCATATAGCACATTGCTAAGCCTATATATTTGGTCTTCTTCAAGCTATGTGCTTAATGCTAATTCAAATGAAATCCGTTCTTAAATGTATTTAAACATTTGCTAAAGCACTGGCATTGCTAAACATTTAATGCCACCAGTGAGCCTAAACATTTAATGCGGAATATTTAATTTTTGTTCCCTTTTTTCGGTACAGTTGCTCGGAAACATTTCTACCGAGAAGGCGCGAATTCTAGGAATGGCGGAAGTATCGCCACGGTGCGAGATGATCGCCACGGTGGAAAAAGTAAACCATTTTTCCTTCCATTCTCCGAAACAACCATTCCCCCATTTGGTGGCACAAAAACCCTTGAAGGGGAAGAAATCTTTGTCTGGCAAAGCACAAACTCTCTGGTCCGACGAGACACCCCCACAATCGGACAAAGGGAAATGGCGGTTGGTGTACGGTGGGGTTTTGCAAAGAAAGTACGATTTCCACGGAGCACACTTGTACACGAGTTGGAGTTTTCCTTTTTCTGTGGGATTTTTTTTTTCAAGTTACCATAGATTTTCCATCCATCCCATGTATTCCTAGTTTTTCATGGGGTGCCATTTGTTTTACACAAACGGTTAAAGCTCGCCTCGGAACACGAAAATAAATCAATCCCACGCCAACGCGCCCTTCGCTCGAAAGGGTTTTGCAACGTCCTTCTCATCCTTTGCTTTCTCCTCCAGCCCTCCTTCTTCGCCATCCGTCTCCCCTTGTGTTGCTCGTATCGTGGTAGTTTTTCCGCCGTTTTGCCACTCAATCTCTAACCGGGCCCACCCCACCGGTAGCCATGTTCATGTTATCAGCTGTCGCTTGTTAGCAAAACCGGGACAGGGCCAGATAGTACAGGGCGACCGGGTACTTTAGCGTTTCTTTGTGGCAAAAACAATAACTACCTCCTGTGTCCTTCCGGTCCGGAGACACAGGGCGTCGGAACCTTTACGAAAACCCCCGATTTCGAAGCATTCAAACGCACCCCCCCGGAGCTACTGGCGGGCAAGTATTCCCGGTATTCCGCGTACCGCACAGTGGCGCACGAGAGTTTCGTACAATGTAAAACTTTTGCCTCGCAGCAAACGGAAATGGAAATGACAAAACACTGACTTCCTTTCGGGAGAATTCATCTTTGTTGCGAGCTTCGGCAAGTTTCTCGTAAGCTATTGTTGCTGTATTTGAAACTCTGCCAATCGAAGTGTGCCACGAAAGTTTGTGGAAATGAATCAACAACGACTTGAGGTGTGTTTACAGTGGGAGAGACGCCTGTTCCTTGGTGCAAACGGCACAGCAACAGTACAGACTTGACGGCGGAAGGGCGACGCGTTTGGAAAGGAAAATAATACGAATGTTGTGTTTATCGGTTAAAATAAGAAACCAATTGAGAGTTTTAGTAAAGAGTTTGCTAACATTTTGACATGCATTGACTATTTGAAGTGTAATCACACACGCATGTGTGCTTACTTATTGATTAAATTGTTGTGCAAGTTCCTCTATCGCAATATCCAGACATATCTCTGATATACAATATCACCTTACGACAAAGAATACGGCGTTAAAATAAGGGGTTTTTTTTAAATAATCAACTCTGTATTTAAGTTGCGCCATTTTTTCGAAAAGCACCAGGCGTCTCCATTGTTCATCGTATACTTTTTTTTTATTTTTTTTTAATGGAGTTTAAATCTGCAAACAACACTCAACGTAATAAACTGTTGATATTTTTTTTGTTAGAAATTAACCTTTATGAAAGAGGAGTGAAACTTAAATTTCATTTTCACTTAAAACACTAAAAACACCAATTATACTAAGACGATAAGTAGCGAAGCCGTTCTTCATTGCAATCCATCTCCATGATAAACATGCTTCTTGTAACATAATATATAATACACATGACTCTTTAGGTCGTTATGCCAAAAAGAAAGAAAAAAGAATAAAAATAGAAAGAAAAAGGTGATGTGATGCGCTGAAATTGAAGTACCATGCGCCTCCATTTGGTTGTGGCTGTTGTCATTTGCTTGCTACTTATTTAAATGCCTTTTAAATGTGCCACGATTGTTCATATAGTTGATTTCTGTATTCTATTTCTGTATTAAAAATGAATGGAAATAGTATTTTTCCCACTAATCTTTCTACTTCATAAATCTTCCAGTCCTTAAGTACATTAAATGATGTCAACGATTTCACTTATTAAAAAGACATTTTTCTTCATTCAACACCTCATCATTGAAGATCCCTATCGAGAACACATTAATTAGGGGCTTCTTACTGAAAACGATAAAAGATTACTCAAACTATCGATTCAACACACAGACACACTAGCCGCAGCAGCAGTGTCGGCCATTAAATATAAATGTACATAAGGTGGAAATTAAGCAATCATGCACGAATGCCTTCAAACCAAAAGCACAAAACCATTCCGTGCATGATTCCGTGTCTTGTTCTCTCGCTCACTGTCTCGGACACAACAATGCTGGATCCGGGATCGCTGCATCATAATTTATCCACCAGTGACGTTTATGGATAAAGTTTTCCACTGCTTCGGCCCCTAACCTTCACGCCTGGCCGTTTGTACCGTGCGTGTGTATGTTTGTTTTTTTGTGCTTTGTTTTCTGTTTTCTTCTCATCATTCTTGCCGGTCTGCTTTTATTTGTCCATTCTGTGAGGTATTTTCCCTTGTTTTCCCGTGTTGTTTGCTTCATCGTGTCACTGATATAGGTATTTGTGAGTGTTTACTTCATTTTTGGTCGGTTGCCTTTATTTATCCTTGCGGATGATGTCTTTATAGTGGACCCATCCCGGGGAAGTTTTTTTCTCCCTCCTTCCCCATTACACTACGACCGCTTGGTGACCCTTGGGAGCGTTTTATACGTTTCTTTTTTGTTTCTGTTGTCTTTTCCATTTTCTGCATCGGGATCTGTTCCTGTTTTGGAATGGATTATTTTTTTCCAACCATAGTAAAGCATGGGACATGCTTGCCATAAAGAAAATGTCCCGAGCGAAATGTCGTTCGTGTAAAGTGTGAAAGGAAGCGAATAGAAAACTGGGAACGTTACAATACTGCTGAGTCCGTTTTTCAACCCTCTATCATCAGTTTGCAGAGTCGGTGCTATTCGGTGTCCTTTTTTTTTGCTTCGCCGTTTATTTCAAACCCTTTCCTCGGAAGTTGATGTTCTTGTCCATTTTTTTACTATTATTGTTTGTTTAGATGAGACCTTTAGAAAGTTGTTAAAATAACCTTGACTGTCGAAGAAACGCGTCGTACGCTTGCGATTGACAGACCAAGGCAAAGAGTGACAAACGATAAGGAGTTTTTCGCAGTTTTTTTTTCTTCTTCCAATAGTACTGCTGTGAAAGATGAATAATCCAGTGTGACACTCTCCACCGTGACAGGGTACGATATGGACCCACCCGAAAAAAAGGGAAAAAATCCCCCTTAAATAAAATTCCTGTGCCGCATAAACACAAACATTAACCATGCTTCCCCGAGTGTTTATGTGTGTGTATGTGCCGAACGGAGTTAGTTAATCGTGTGCGCTACCGACACGAAATAAAAGGACGTTAAGTGTGTCGCAAGAAGTAATGGCTTCATGCTGCAGTGTCCACCAAAAACGGAAGGCGTACGAAACCGTGCGGAAATTCCCAACGCTATAACACAATTACAGCAGCATAATGTTGCGTTCCCTGTGGTTAGATACGGCGGATGTCTTCCTTTCCTGAAACGATACCAGCCTGTGCGTGTGTGAGTGTGAGTTAGAAGAATGTACACATATATGGAAAGCAAAGGCAAAGGGAAGATCATTGATTCTGAAGGAGCCAAGGAGGAGGAGACAAGGAAAGGGAGGGAACCTCTTCCAAAAAGGCTCACTTCCGATTTCCGGAAGGGATGCGCACAAATGCACTTTGCACAAGGGGCATAGGTTTGGTGAAAGCGGTGCCTCCGAGTTTCCCGAGCTGTGGATGGCTTGTTGTGTGTTCGACGAAGCGTAACGATGTGCTTGGATGGCGCTCGGGCCATGTTATGTGCATGCTCGCCTGTCTTCGTCTGTCCATCGTATGCTTTTATTGCGGTTACACGTTTCGTCACCATTCACCACCCCGCTCTGCCCATTCGGTAGCACCATTTGCACCCATTGCTGATGGGTGAGTTCTTCCTGGAAACTTAAACTCTCCAGATCAGGATGCTTCTTTGGTGCTTTACGTTCTTGTGCCTGCACATCGGTAGAGTGTGTGTTTTGCTGTAAGAGTGCGAAGTGAAGGAGGCAAGCATTTGTAAAGGTGTTTGGAATAATATTAGTCTACTAGGTAAACTTCAGGCAACACACTACACACACGCCCTCATATACCCACCTTTTGCGATGGTCCGTTTTATTGTGCCATCCGTCCCGCAAGGGGCATTGTTATGCTACGGGCTGTATAGTACTGAATGCAGCCATATCTACATGCACGAGCGTGTAAGTTCGCTGTACCATGGTCTCATGGTCTTATAGTCTTGCCCAGCTTTGGTGCGGTAAATGTCCTTCGTTGCAAGGTCCTTGTACAAGGACATACCACAATACACACTTCCTCGATCCAGCTCCATTTTCCCCTCCTTCAGGCCATTGTCATCATCGGCATCATCATCGTTGTCGTGTCTGCAGCGCGGTAGATAAAGTTCTTCTTTATCCTTGAAAATAAGGATAATGGTCCCACCAAGCGCTTTTGCTGCCATTGTGATACTCTTGCCCATCTTCTACCAGTTCAGTTTGAGTGAGAGTGAAGAGAGAAAGGATGCGTTTTGTTTTTCTTTTCTTTCTTCTTTTGGTCCACTCCTTCCGTATGAACGGCTTCTTCCTGTTTTATCCTTAAACACGCATACCAGCGTGATTGCATTATCGTGTTGCTTCAGTCGCGTTATGTTTCGATATTTGGAGAGTGTTTTGCAACACCCGGGGAGGTGATGTATGAGGACAAAATGGCACCGCTCCAAACGGGCTTTACAACGGGCAGGTTTACCGCTACACAAAACTGTGGCACCATGTACACAATCCTTAACCCCTTAAAACGAGACTCCCTTACCCAGGTGACACCCAGGTTACGGAAAAAAGGATCAACTAAGCAATTAAGCTAAGAATTGTAAAACAAGTCAAATAATTAACCCTATTCTATCATGCAAATTGCATACACTACAGGCGTTACTAAAGGGAGATGCGCCAAAAAAGTATGTAATTTGCATTAAAAAATTTCGATATTAATGCAATTTGTAAAATAAAATGACTTTATACGGAGTTATTACAAGCTCGTTTGGGACGCTTAATGAGCCTGTCCGCTGAACTGTACTTCAAAAACAGCTGGTTGTGGTTGACGATTTCCCCTGTCCTGTTAAGGTTCCCGGACAAACAGTACTGGAGTGCGGCTGTACATCGCTAACAGAATCCGGCAGCACTACGAGGGAGAGACAGGGAGCTAAAACAGCAATGTCATTCGTTGTATGCCTTCTCCAAATAAACGCACTACTGACCTCGATGTTAGGGAACATGCTGTTCGCTGTTCTCGTTAAACCTCAGAACGCAAAATCTGCTACGGACAACGCACACACACACACACGCACCAGGCGCTTCTGCTTTGGTGACAAATTTTCGATTGTAATTAGTGAAATCGTGTGTATAAATGTCATGGTCGATTGGAGAGTGTTTGGTACATGGTGGATCCCTTTTGCCGTGTTCTGTTGGTTCGTGCTGATCCGGTGTGGAAGGATAGGCCACAACCGGCCGGATCTTCGCATTCATCCACCCACACACATCCGAACGAAGAAACCAAAAACCTCATCTTGTCGGTTTTGTACTGTTTGCTGTAACAATAACTAAAAGGGCTGATGATACTGGCCAATCCGCCCAACCGAGGATGGCTTTCTGCGATCATCGGGTACTACTTGTGGGTAGCTTCCAGCAGTAACAACAAAAGACCCATCTTTCTACCATCCGATTAACCAGCGCAGTACACCAAAGGCTTCGGGTTCGATTTCTAGCCTGCAAGGACCACAACAAATCCCGGCTTCAGATCGAATTATCTTGCCGGGCCAATCTCGGCCAACGTAGAAACGTATAACCTTGTCTGAACATCCGGGCTGTTCGTATCATTTCTTCTTTTTGTGTGTGTGTTCTTTGAGAAGAAATGAAGCAAAAGCGGATGAGAAAGACCTTTGCCTATCCTTGGTCAAATCTTGGAGGTTATGCTTTAGGGGTTACCGCCAAAAATACTTCACCCATTCCCGTTCTGCCACATTCACTCTCACATTTCGTTCGTTGCACCATAGTTGACCCATATCATTACGAACGGTCAAACTAGCCGGAAAAAGCTTCGGACACGAAAACCGGTGGCCTTTGCTGTGGCTTTTGGGACATGCTGGAATAGTTCCGGGAGCTTTGTGCCTTTGGGACTCACCCGTCGGGTTTTTGGAATGTCTATCTACCCACACACACACACACACATCGACCGGATACGGTCAGGTGGCCTGCAAGGGATTACCGAAAAGACGAGAGAGAAAAAAAGACTCGGTTCCGGAACCGGGCGGTTGGTATCAATCTCCATATCGATTCCCATTCGACTGATGCCAACTCTTTGGGGTGAGGTTGAGAAGGTTTTTGTTGATTCCTTTTGTGCATAACAAGCAGCAAACGGGGAGCTTTCCGTTTCGTGGTAAGGAAGGAGCAAACAAGAAGAAAAAAGCTACAATAAAACTCGACCAATAACGAAGAGTGAAGCAAACAATCGAAGAAAAAAAAGGTGAACACATTCGGCATCACCCCAAAAATGGAAATGAAAATGGACGTGGAAATTGGCACGTACAGACGCGCCAACATCAGTGCTGGAACTGGATGGTAGTGTGTGTTTTTTTCTCCCTTACTTCTTTCACTCTCGTGTTCGTTTACTCCCTTGACGGCCGGATGGGAATTTGGGTAAGCGCGCTCGTTTAGACTTGTGTACCTTCGGGTGCCTTTTTTTGTGGGGCCGTGAGTTTGGAGTTTTGGATACCGCACACACTAGGTATGTCGATTACTTACGATTCTTGCCTTCAAAATCCCACCGGTAGCAATAGTGGAATAGTATTGCGTGAGGAAACTGCAGAGCCGCATTGGAGGAAAAGCAAAGCAAATAAATCCAATCCTCGTGTACATTGTATCCATCCCTACGCTACGAATGGCCGTTTTAGCAATTAGAGCTCCGTTTGCCCGATCCGTCTAACCAACCATAGCTGATGTAGGGTTTTGTGTTTCAAAGAAATTCTTTGTGTATGTCAGATAATCCAACATGTTTTGGGAAATCACAACAATGTAGGTGGTTCGATGCGGTTGGAGATGGAAGTAAATTAACTATCCGTTGTGTTTACACAGCTAGCTTTTAATTTGTTTGATTATTTTTTAAATTAAAATTACGTTTCTGCTTGAATACTTTTCGTAGCTTTAGAATAAAGACACTGAATGTGAACAATATGAAAATTGAATTTCCCCTTATCAGCAAGGACTTAACCGCGAAACAAATAAGGAACAAATGGATATTAAATCTTCGAATTGATTGATCAATTCAATTCAATTTTATGCTTAAATATGTTCATTCTTTGATCCTAAAAAAACACAAAACGTGCATTCTTACACATTTACATTATAGTAGCAAATTTCTATTGCTCTACCTAACGTGTTTAACGTTAATCCGTTTTATCTTTACCTTACCATGATTTTAGTGCTCATTTTACTAACGTGATAACAATGTTTCTAATTTTATCTTCAATGAAAGCTTTCGCTAAATTCGCTTTGGCATCCAGCATAATGCAAAACGCAACTACAAACTGCACACATTGTTGCTTCTAACCATTAAATTAACCGCTGCTCAAATATTCATTACCATGGAACTTTCTGTTTTAAAATCACTATCTCCCCGCTTTTGTCCGTTACCCAATCGTTTCCAGTGCGTTAGGTGGAAAACTGTGCCACAATAGAGAAAATATCCGTTACATACCACCATCGTTACGCCGTTTCATTCACCTTCCTCCGCACCGAAAGTGTACCATTTCGAAGTGTTCGGAATAGGGGAAGCATCTAGATCCTCGAAAATTGGCATCAAATGGCCATTAGATGGACAGAGGTTTTTTTTTGGTCTGTGTGTGTGTTTTGCACGGTGAGGATTCAACTTTCACAAGTGCCCTCCAGTGTACAATATTCACTCGGATGCATTTCCTACCAGGAGTCGGGAAGGTTGTTTGGCACTACCAGAGATCAGTGTTAACCATCCGTACCGTGCTAAATGGGGGATGGAAGCTAGATGCAATAGAATTAATCCCTCACAGGAATTGTGCGCAATGGAAAAAAACGAAAATGTGTTCAATTTTACTGTCTGTTTCCTTGCTTAACACAAGGTCACACACACAAACACACTGTGGCCATGCATGTTTCCCATTTGCAAGTGGGTTTATTGTTACACGCGTTGTTGAGTATTGGATAGGATCAGCATTATTGACGTTTCGAACGTACTTGACCTGCTGTCGGTAGCAAATCCACACGGGTTACGGGTTTTAATCAGTAAATCCTCTAATGTATCTGGAGATGAAATTCTGTTTTTTGTGTGTGTGTGTGTTGTGTTACACACTTAGTGTAACATCACGGATGTTATTTTAGTAATTACAGTGCAATTGCTGTTTTGTAACGGTTGTATGTGTTTCATATGCTATTGTGATGGCGTTGATCAAACATTTTTTAGAATTTTTATTTTTATATGGTTTTATTGTTAAAAATTTCACACAAAAGCACCTTACAAACAATTCATACAAAATTATTAAGGAATTTTTTTATTCAGGTAGAACGGCCGTATTTATTAAATTATTAAGGTTTGTTATGCAGTTAAATTAAACACTATTACCAATATCTATATCAAAATCCATGAAGGTTACAGTGTACAACTCCTTAATGTTTGTCAAATATTTTGTATTCCTTTATCTTCTTTTCCATTTACTTATTTTTGGCAATTCTTTCGTCAAGTTTGGCTCCTAACCTATTTTGTCTATATGATTTATGAAGTATGTCTAAGAATCTTCTTTAGGTTGTAAAACTTACGGTTATGTACAATACATACCGCATTATAAGAAATGAAAAAAAAGACAAACAAACATGGGTTGCTTCTAGGACTTCTTAAATCCTTTTCTCAACTCAACGTGTTTGAAGTCAAAGTGTTTGAAGAGAGAAATATTTGTTATACCCAGTTAAGTTATTTCATCAATAACTTAGCTATGGCTAGATAAATTGTTCGCTGTGTATAACCATAAAATTTTACTTTAACATTAGTTAATCATAAGCTAGCTATATTAACATACGGACGGAGAGGATGTGATGGGCTCTAATAAGGCTAGAAAAATATCCAAAAAGGCCTGTTTTGCATAATGATTTTTGTACATACTCTAAAATCTATTTAACTGTTTTTAAGTGAGGCAACATTTTTGTATGATAATTTCCATGAAATTTTGATACAAAATTAATTCAAACTAATCTAAAAAATTAAAATTAAAAAAGTATATTTTTTTTCTTTTTCTAATCCCATCACGGTAAACATCAATGTTTACACAATAATCTAATGCTGAACAACTATTTGAAATCTTTCTAAACGTACACGTTCAACATGTGTCCTTTATTTACAACTAGCCACAACAAAATCTCGACCTCCCCCCCCCCCATAAGGAATGTTAAAGCCAGATGGTTTTGTTCTTCCGTTCATAGAATTCCATCGTACTGAAATGGTGTGTTACGCAGTAAGGTAGCATAAATTGTAAAATGATAAGAAGGACAAAACAACGCATTAGTAAAAAATAGGGGGACATTCTACAGATCTGCAAAGCCAGCCTAATAAAAGGAACAACTTCTGCAAAATGGGGAAACGATAAGGAAACAACTCACAAAAGAGGATCCTCGAGCTCGAGCCTCGCACAAGTAGTACAACCAAGCTATACTAAAGCGAACATCGACCTCTGATGTGGAATGATGGTTCCACAGTGTCCCGATTCCCTTTTTGGAAGGGTGTGTTAAAGCACGAGTGAACACAAAAAAATCCCCTTTCGAAGAAGGTTTTTCCTGTTCCAATGTTAAGTGAAAAAAAACGAAAAGGGGAGAAAATTATACAAAAATGAATCTGTAACAGGAGCGAATGGTAGGGTTGGGTAAGAGAAAAAAAATTAAGAGATGTCCCAAAAGCCCTGACTAATCCCTACACACAGCCCGCAAACCCTACCCACGTTCATCCGCCTGTGCTGGACAATGAAGACAGTGGGGATGAAAAATGCTGATTGGATTAGTTTTCAATTTTTCCTTCGCCTTTTCAAAGTTTACCGGCAAGCGAAAAAAGGGGGAAACGATGTTAAAAAAAAGGATCCAGGAAAGGATTGCCAAGTGCAAGTGCGATGCAACGATAGAAAGCCTGCCTGGTGCTTGTTTATGTTTCTTTTTTTTGCAAGCTTCTCCCCAACAGGAAGCAGAAGCTCGGGCTTTTTGGTTTTGCTGCGAAAAAATGATTTTCCTGAAGAGAGTTTCTTTTTTTTTTGCTGTTTCGTGTATTCCTCCCCGACTTTTCTCTGGCTCTCACAGCTCTCACACCCAACTGAAACACTCATATCCCTTTCGTAGTATTTGCATAACCTCAAAAAACAAGCGACATCCTGAAATGGGAACCCCACAATCCGGTGGCTTTCTGGCTAGTGGCTAGCAAGCACAAGGTGCTGGAAATTCTTGCGCATCAACTACAGCGCGGCCTGCAAATGTTGGGTCCGGCAGTCGCAAAACCAATGAATTTTTAAGTAAACGTACACGGTCGCGGTTTTTTTTTCACCCCCAAGAATGTGGACAAAAAAATTAACACAAAAAACCAAAGCTTCATCGGGATGTAGCCACGGAACACATAACCGCTAGCGTGGATCTTTTATAGTCAGATTCTGCACCTGCAAACCAGTTTGCTGGTGGTCCAAACTGGACGCACAAATGTCTGAATGTGGTTCGTGCCAATGAACGAACTTTAAGCGTAGTAAAGGAACGAAGCTTTCCCTGAGCAAAAAAAAAAAAAAACACCCGCCCTATTATACGACAACGGACACGGTATATATCGTCCAAGGTTGACCCCAAAAACCCGGACTTCAATTACCGTGTACGGTGGTACGGTGGTCGGTAGGCTAATCGAATTGATGTCCCAAAGTCAAATGGGGGACACGTTCCCGGCGGGTGGTTCCATTCCATGCGGGGGCAAAAGGTTCTAAGCCCACCGTCATACGTTCGGTGCTTGAATCTTGAATCCGCTTGAGTGCTTTCTGTGTATTTCCACAGGATCTGTGGCAAAAATTCAGTTTTCTCTACCGTACGACGCCCCAAATGTTCACCATTTTGCTCGGAAGGACTTTCTGGTTCAGAAAGTTTCACTGCGACATCTCGCCACCCTCACCACACATATTCGTTCTGCTGACCGGATGCTACTGCTCATTGATATTCAAACCATCGTATCCATCACTCCTTGATCGGGTAAATTTTTGACATAAAACCCAATTGTTAGAGCAAAACCCCCGTAACAGGATGGGGGAAAGTGAACAAAAAACGAAAACCTTCCAACCGAACCTCTTTGCTCACAAATTATATCGTACCCCGTTTCCATTGGACAACCTGCACACAAGACCATAACGTTTTGGATGCGAACATAAACTGAAGTACGGAGTTTCAATCAGACAGTTTGTGTTTTTTTAATTCATTTTCGAACACTAATAGGCTGGTTCGTTCACTTTAAAAAAAAGCGAACGATCTTTTCCTTTCTTTGTCCAAAAAAAAAACAGGAAAGGTTTCAGAGAGTAGAGTATGATGAAAGATGGGCATCAAAATCAAGTTAGATTTTTGCTAGTCAAACTAGAATTCGTTCTAGCATTAGCAGTTAGTAACCATGGTGTGATGGTTTGCATGAACAGGGATTCGAAAATAGACTGAATCAAAATTAACAACAAAAAGAAAAACGCCCACATATATACCTTTTTTATTAAGCTTACCTTTCGAAAATCCTAGAGGCATTCACTCCCAAATACACTGATACCGTACATATGCTACTACACTCGAATGCAACATGCCAGCTGCAGGTAACATAGAACATTGATTGAAATTATGTTTCAAAAAGAAAAACAAAAAAAGCTCCAGGTGCAAAGTATGAGCTACGTTTGATGAGAAAAATAAACCGTATCGGAAACAGGATATTGCTACCGGGAGAGTAAAAATCTTGCCGAACGTTCTAGTGAGCGTGAGTTAATGTATAACGATCGCTTTTTTTCTGTTTGCTTCTTCCATCAAGGGCTGCATGGAACCTATGTACAGCTTTCCACAAATTGGTCATTCAATCCTTGTCGGACAGAGCAAGTGGATACCGTTTTGGTTTCGTTTCCCATCCCGCCTTATTGTGTCCATGGAAAAATGTGTGTCCATGGGAAAAAAGGAGAAAACGCCACGAACAAGGGTTTCGGGAAAAATCAGTATGAACGATAATGGTCATACCTCACGTAGGTAGTACTGGATATAGCTTTGAGGGGCGACAGACGACGATGCCTGTCGTCAGTATCGTTGTAGTACATGCATTTTGCACTCTCC
This sequence comes from Anopheles funestus, assembly GCF_943734845.2. Taxonomy (NCBI): domain Eukaryota; kingdom Metazoa; phylum Arthropoda; class Insecta; order Diptera; family Culicidae; genus Anopheles; species Anopheles funestus. The sequence goes on from NC_064598.1 coordinate 24,029,715, forward strand.
GTACCCTAAAATCCTCGAGAACTAGTTTCCAATTGGACTTCCAGCGTACTTCCCAGTACCAGTTTCTGTCCTGTTTTCTGCCCCGTTTCCCACGATTCCTAGAATGCTACCAATTTCCGGTAACATTCCGATCGTCAATAAAAAAAACGACCAAGTCAGGGATCGGAGAAATGGGATGACGATACGAGCCCAAAAACGGAAGAACTATACAAAATGAGAATATCGTTACGAGTAAAGGTACGACCACCAGGCTGTGTGAGTCTCTATGTGTATCGGAAGCGATGAATGCCTTCGGTACATGGAAAATTCTACAACAAGCCTCCTTTCCAGTGAGAAGGACACAAAACAAAAAAAAACACATGAGAAATTCGCTTTTGTGTCGCATGCGAGAATGTTGCTCTCAATGCGAAAAATAAGCTTCCTTCACTTCAAACTGTGTGTACGATATCACGTCATTAGGGCATAAGGCATAGTGGACGATCCGTTCGGTTGCCCTGGTGACCAACTGACCAGCATAGAAACTGGTCCCTTTTTTGTTTTTTTGTTTTACTTGTCTCCCTTCAATCTTCCTAAATGGACATTTAACTCATCCGCTCATGCCTTGCGTACGAGAATGATGAGTGATGAACAAAATGTCACCTTCCGGCCAATAAGTCTCACCCTCAACCAAACACACTTCTCGCACACAAGAGTTACTGTGAAAATGTATATTGGGTGTACTCTTTTTTTCGTCTTTCTTCCTTGTCCTCACCCTCGGAAAACCATCTCTCCATCGTCCCGGGAGCAAATCGGGAAATGACTTTCGATCCAATCAAGGTACCGCTTTAGGCCGTTCTCGTTATTTCAGCGCATATTCGGTCCAGAGAGTCCATTCCCACCAAACACACACACAGTATTTCTGCTGGACGTGCCTAAATTGTTGGGGCTTTTCTCAGTTCCTCCCTGCTGGAAAACTCAACCCGGGGGAGACCTGTCCGTTTTTGGGGTGAGACGTCGTTTTTCCGGGGGTATCTTAAACGATTTTCTCACTCCCATCCTCCTGCTCGGTTCCGGTTTCATACGACTCCGGCATGTTCGTCTTCGTCTGGCATCCCGCGAAGAAAAAAAAACCCATGATGATTGAGGCTTTTCTTTGTTTCATTTCTTCAAGTTTTTTTTCTCACTTTCTCCTTTTTTCACGGTTTTGGATTTTGCTGACCTTCAAGCATCTTTCTTGGAAAAGGTGCTTTTGCGTCTTTCAGCTTTATTCTTGTGATTTTTTTATATTATTTTCCCCTTACTTCTATATTCATGAACAAGTTTTTGGTTAGCTTTCGGGTTTTCCACTTGTTTCCCTTTAACTTTCTACCAACACTTCTCCGTTCCGGTTCAACTCAATTGCTTTCAATCATTCATTTGAGGCTCGTTGAAAATGTTTTTGGCGGAAGGCGTTTTAAGGATGAAGCGAGAAAACCGGAAAATTTGATCGACTTTAGTGCGGTGGTGCGAGAGCCAGACGGCGTGAAAGTGTTGTCCATTTCGATCTTATTTAAGGAGGAGTGGCAAAAATAAATATAGTGTTTATAAGACGCGCTGAAGCGTCGATGAAAATTTTGCGGAAAGTCTTTTGTTGTATTTGATCAGGCAACGATTTACGTTTACACGCCTTGACTTTAATAAAAAGAATGAAAAAAAAGATCATCAAAGCCAAACGAAACGGTTGGTTGTTGGAGGTTTTTTTTTTGCTTTTGGGCCAACATTTACGTTCGCTTTCTACCGATTAAGACATTTCGCTGAAGTGTAAAGGGAATTTTATAACCCGGCCGACGGTAAGGATTAGGACATTCACAAGGGAATGTGAATTTCGTGGGAAATTTGTAACATTTTTAGCCGGGTGAAAAATCGAAAGGAAAGCAAACGAACGAAGGATAACAAGGATCCTGGCTAGGACATAGCCTTTTTGAGTTGGTAAAATGCGGCGTGTGCTCACGTGCGTGTGTGTGTGTGTGTGTTACCCGTCTGAAGTGATTTATTTTCACCACCAAATCGCCGATAACCTCTGTCCGTCGTATCGCATCAAACACGATTCGATGTAGTTCGACACCGTAAAATTATGGCTCTATTATCAACGAATGATAACCATCGAAGCGATGGCACTAATATCGGGATGGGAGAAAGGAAAAAAACCAGTAGATTTAACCCACCATAAAATATATGATGTGCGTGTAGCCTTCCATCGGACAATAAAAAGCAGCTCATATCAATCATATGGTTCATTTCATTTTGCCAGCACACTAATCCCGTAGCCCTATTCAATGTCTATTCAATGCGTCGCTTCTTGTCTTTTTGTGCCTTTCGTGCTAAGGTTCTGCCAAAAGATTGATTGGCCATAAGTAGGAAATGAGAGAGGCGGTGATCTATTCCGCAGGAAACAGTGAGTTGTTTTATGATTTATAATAGTCATACATTTTGTAGTGAAAGAGTTTGATAGGGTTTTGGACTTATAAACATTGTAAAATTATAAATCTTGGCATTTTGACATCTGACATAATTAATATGAACAACCCTGTACATGTCACATTAAAAAATACAGATGTGTGATCGTCAACCGATGAAGCGGACGAAACTTTGTGCTTAGTGCTTTGTGCTTACGAAAGAAACTTATTTACAGTTCAGAAGTGGGATAGAATTTGCAAAAAATGCCCTCCAAGGACGAAATGTTATGCATTCTACAAAATGCGAACATTCCTGTGTCTCCTACTGCTACGATACCCCAGATTCGTAGGTTGTATGAAGAAACGTGTTCAATTGTGCCAGTAGACAATAACGAACAGGAACAAAAGGAGTCTCTACTGGGAAATGAAACCGACGCCGTATCGGTGATGTGTAAAATGGCGACAAGCGAAAATGGTGGCAACGTTGCGGCTGTAGTAAATGAAGCAGTCAGCGGAAAAAGCAACGAAATTGGTACAACTGCGAATACGCAACTAAATAAAAAAATGCTACCATTATCCGAAGCTATTGTCCACGTGGAAGGCTTAGTGGAGAAATTCAGTGGTGATAAGGGAGAGGATGTATTTACCTGGATCGATCATCTCGAGCAAACATTTATGATGCTCGAAATATACGGAGTGCAGCGAATCATAATCACCCGTCGAATGTTGGAAGGAACCGCTGCCATGTTAGCTAAATCATCTGTGTACACCGAATACGATGAGTTGAAACACAAGCTTGTGACGAATTTTTCTTCTAAAATCCCGGCTGAAGAAGTTTATCGCCAACTTCGCAAAAGAAAGCTGTTAGTGAATGAATCCACATTGCGCTACATAATCGATATGGAGAGTATCGCCAAAAAAGGTGCCATTCCGGAGCAAGAATTAATCTCAATTATTCTGGACGGGATTGGAGATCCGATCAACGCCGCGGCCATTAGATTCGCAACGAAAAATATGGATGAGTTAAGAGCCGCTCTGCAACGATATGAATTTATTCGACCATCTAAAACGAACCGGGCAACAGAGACGTCAAACACCACTCGACCTGACTTCGCTGTAAAATGCTACAACTGTTCCCGTTACGGACATTTCCAGCAGGATTGTCGGCAGCCACGACGCCCACCAGGATCGTGTTTCTCGTGTCACGAGATGGGACATGCCTTCCGTGACTGTCCACGACGCATCCAGTCAACATCGGCTGCAATTCAAGAGGAAGGAGCGAATGAGGCCGTCGGATTTCAACACGTAGAACCTATTCAAGAGGTGAGTGTTGCATTCAAGATTTCCAATGTGTTTGAGACTCTATCCTCACGTGTGCTTTCTCTCTTTGATACTGGTAGCCCCAAGAGCTTTATCAATGAACAGCTTGTACCATCCTTAACTCATGTTCCCGTTTTTTCGGGATACCATGGATTGGGTGACCGACCCCTAACATCATTAGGACAGGCAGAAGGAAAAATAAGTTTTCGTGATTCCAATGTTTATCATACGTTTATAATACTACCAAAATCACAAATGGCTTGGCCCATCATTATTGGAAGGGATTTATTGAAGAAACTGAATATTAATTTGCTTTATGTTTGTTATCGTTATTCTTTTGAAGATTTCATGAAATACAAGAAGCTAAATAAAAATGAACTAAAACCACACGTGAGGGAGCGTCTTGGACTGTTGGGGATTTTGAAACGTGATTATGAGAAGGGTGTTCAATTGCAATCCATTAGACCAGTTGAATTGAAAACAAGTTTAGAGGCGGAAAGCATTTCCACGACATTTAACGAACTTTGTGCTATTGATATTAACCCAGAGGTGGAAAAATTAGACATTGGTTCAAATTTAACTCGTGAACAATCTAACCTAGTAGCTTCGGGAATACATTCTAATTATCTAAAGGTACCGAATGAGCAAATCAAACAGTTTAAACATTCGATGACGATTAATGTTACAAACAATACGCCGATATACTGCAAACCGAGGCGGTTATCTTTTGCAGAAAGAAATCAAGTGCGAGACATAGTGCACGACCTTTTACAAAAAGAAATTATTCGACCCAGTAATTCACCATATGCTTCTGCGCTTGTGTTAGTTCGTAAGAAGAGTGGTGAACTTCGTATGTGTATCGATTACCGCCCATTAAATAAAATTACGATACGTGACAACTTTCCCTTACCCTTAATTGACACCTGTCTTGAACACCTTGCAAATAAAACAGTTTTCACTCTCTTGGATTTGAAAAGTGGCTTTCATCAGGTTAATATGCACGAGGATTCTATTAAATATACTTCTTTCGTAACTCCGGATGGGCAGTACGAGTACGTCAAAATGCCCTTCGGTTTAAAAAATGCTCCTTCAGAGTTCCAACGGTTCATCAATTCAATTTTGAGTGAATATATACACAAAGGTAAACTTGTAGTTTACATAGATGACATAATTATAGCGTCTAAAAATATAGCAGAGCACATTGAGACAGTAAATAAAGTTTTGAGAACGATAAAGGAAAATGGCCTTGAATTACGGTTAGATAAATGTAAATTCGGTTATGATAATTTGGATTATCTTGGTTATCATGTGAATTCACATGGAATACATCCAAATAATCATCATATTAAAGCCATTCAGAACTACCCGTGCCCAAAAACAGCAAAAGAAGTTCAACGTTGTTTAGGTCTTTTTTCATATTTCAGACGTTTTGTCCCATCTTTTTCCAGTATAGCCAAACCATTAAGCAATTTGTTAAAAGAAAAGACGCCATTCTTATTCGATGATGCTTGTATCAAGGCATTTAATGAATTGAAATCGAAACTATTAAACGCCCCAGTGTTAGCCATATATGACCCTGAGAGAGAAACTGAGCTACACTGTGACGCTAGTTCGTTAGGCTTCGGATCGATTCTAATGCAAAAGCAGGACGATGGGAAATTCCATCCAGTAGCGTATTTCTCCAAAACTACTTCTCCAAGTGAAGCTAAACTACATAGTTATGAATTGGAGACACTATCGGTAATATATGCTCTTAAACGTTTCCACCCATACGTGCATGGAATTCATATAAAAATTGTCACCGATTGTAATTCACTAGTAGAAACCTTGAAGAATCGAAATTGTTCCGCGAAAATCGCTAGATGGTCGCTATTTTTGGAGGATTATGACTATACCATGCAATATCGACCTGGTAACGTTATGAGTCATGCTGATGCTCTAAGTCGAAATGGAATGACCTGTGCTGTAGATGACGTTGATATTGACATGCAGTTACAGATTGCTCAGTCACAAGATCCGGAAATTAAAAAACTCAAAGCTGAACTTGAATCCAATCCAATAGCTGGATATTTATTGATAAATGGCATTGTGTATCGTCAGCCTTCTGACGAAAAATTGCAATTGATTGTTCCGAAAGGTATGATAACTAATGTTATACGTAATATTCACGAGAAGATTGGCCACCTAGGTAAAGATAAATGTTGCACTCAGTTAAGTGAGAACTACTGGTTCGCAGGTATGAAAAATCATGTTGAAAATTATATTAAAAATTGTCTTAAATGCATAATTTATTCTGCACCAGCTCGAAAAGACCAACGTAACTTGCACAGCATACCGAAAGTTCCAATTCCTTTTGATACCCTCCATATAGATCATTTAGGTCCGCTACCTTGCCTTCGATCAAAGAAGAAGTACATACTTGTAGTAATCGATTCATTCACGAAGTTTACAAAGCTTTTCTCGGCTACATCAACGGGCAGCAGAGAAGTCTGTAACGCATTAAAACAATATTTCGCTTTTTACAGTCGTCCCAGACGGTTAGTAAGCGATCGTGCCACATGCTTTACGTCTAATGAGTTTAAACGATTCCTCGCCGCTCACAATATTGTTCATGTGCTTAATGCAGTTGCTTCACCTCAAGCCAATGGGCAGGTGGAAAGAATAAATCGAGTTGTTAGACCTATCTTAAGCAAAATATCTGATCCTCACGATCATGCTGATTGGAGTTCAAAATTACAAATGGTGGAGTATGCGCTAAATAACTCCGTTCAATCATCAACAAGATACATGCCGTCAGTATTGTTGTTTGGTATCGAACAAAGAGGTACTATTATTGATGAACTAACAGAGTTTCTTGATGAAAAGATTGAACATCCAAGAGATTTAGAAAAATACCGTTCTGATGCTTCTAACAACATAATACGTTCACAGCATACTAACCAGAACCAATTCAGCAAAAGACACCGTCCCGCAGTAGAATTTGAAGAGGGAGACTTAGTAGCCATTCACAACATAGATACAACACCAAATACTAATAAAAAGTTAAATGCGAAGTATAAAGGGCCTTATGTAATACATAAACGTCTCCCACACGATCGATACGTTGTTCGTGATGTTGATGGGTGTAAAATAAGTCAAATACCGTATGATGGTATTTTAGAATCTAATAAATTAAGATCATGGATTGCAGTGAACAACTAAACCTTCTCAAAAATCGCATCGCTACACAAAAAGAAAAATTGAGGTCAATTTTTGTGGTCAGGAAAGGCCGAGTTATAAACATTGTAAAATTATAAATCTTGGCATTTTGACATCTGACATAATTAATATGAACAACCCTGTACATGTCACATTAAAAAATACAGATGTGTGATCGTCAACCGATGAAGCGGACGAAACTTTGTGCTTAGTGCTTTGTGCTTACGAAAGAAACTTATTTACAGACTTTTTTTTTTGCTTTCGATTTTATAACTCTCAGCATGACTTCGTAATCGTTTTTCTGGTTATAAATACGTTGTTAAAAAGTTCTTGGCAGTAACAGAAGAATTTATCATAGGAAGTTAATGATGAGAAATAAATGTTTATACATAAATATAAACCAAATCACATGCGATTTATAGTAACGTTGTATCAGTTCCTTACCTTAACTGGAATAGCTATCCATCACGATGTCGGCTGTTCTGGCCAGCAATGGTGTCCTCTAAATCGCTGAAGGTAGCATCAAAGTCATCACTCTATCTCAGTTTGGACCTACCATTCCTTCTCAGCTCATGTGAAAATCATGAAAGGACTTTACGGACTGGGTCTGTAAACCAGAGCATAGAGAGTTTAATTTGCCGTATGATAATGGCTCCTTCATTTTCCTTCCATAAGCGCTCAAAAATTCTTCTGAGGATCTCTCTTTTGCACATACTTTAACTTAATAGTTTTTTTTCTCAGTGTTATTACATCAAGATGGTAATCTTCAATTCTCTGAAGAAAAATAGGTGAAGACACCGATGAACACATTTGTTGAAGTGTAAGTTCTCCTCTTGGTATTTGGTCGACAGCTGTCATTGGGACTCTTTCTGATGCAGCACCAATTGATTATGTATAATATTTTTGAAGAAAAAAGATAATAAATTATTCTTTATAAAGTTCATATGTATAAAAGTGAAAAGTAAATTATTAATTTAATCGAATGTCACCCCGTCACTAAACGCTTAGCAATTGTCAAGTTTGCGAACGAAACTCAGAAATTTTTTGAGAAACTCCATATAACAAAAATTGTGAAAAGTCACTATACGTGTATTTTCAGCGAAAAATTGCTATTCGAAGCACGACTTGACGCCATGACAGTTTTCTGAAATTTAGCAAAATTTTATAAATTGATTTATTTTAATGCGACTTGGTTGAAATACGTTTCTTTTCACTCAAATAATGCTTTAAATAAAAAAAGAATAAAAAATAAAAAAAACTTAAAAAATAAAAAAGTTTGAAAATTTCGTAAGGCTATTTTTTTACCGCCTTAGTTTTTTTTTGGGAAATTTAGCAAAATTTTATAAATTTATGTATTTTAATGCAAATTGATTGCAATACGTTTCTTTTCACTCAAATAAAGCTTTAAATAAAGAAAGAATAACAACAACTCAAAAAATTTAAAAAAAAACAAAAAAAATTGAAAATTTCCTAACGCTATAGCCTTAATTTTTTTTGGGGAAATTTTGCAAAATTTTATAAATAAATTTATTTTCAACTCGAAAATTTCATAAGGCTTACCCCTTACGTGTTTTTAAAAAACTTTGCAAAAAAAATAAAATTGATTTATTTTAATGCCAATTGGTTCGAAAACGTTTGTTTTCACTCAAATAATGCTTTAAATAAAAAACAGAATAAAAAAATATAAAAAAATAAAACAAAATAAAAATTAAAAAATTGCATAAGGCTCATTTTGCGCCAAGTTTTGCCTATAAGTCGGTCGGTATCCAACGGATCGCCAATCTTTAACCTGTGGTCGATAGATGGCACCAATGGCTACATTTTCTTCTTGGACGGCCATGCCCTCAGATGTCTGTGCCAGAAGTTATGCGAGGAACCAAGTTCCTTACCCTGTTTGATAAAATGTAAAATTTTCCTCATTTTTGCACCAAATTTTGCCTATAAGTCGGTCGGTATCCAACGGATCGCCAATCTTTAACCTGTGGTCGATAGATGGCACCAATGGCTACATTTTCTTCTTGGACGGCCATGCCCTCAGATGTATGTGCCAGAAGTTATTCGAGAAACCAAGTTCCTTACCCTGTTTGAGAAAATGTAAAATTTTCCTCATTTTTGCACCAAATTTTGGCTATAAGTCGGTCGGTCTCCAACGGATCGCCAATCTTTAACCTGTGGTCGATAGATGGCACCAATGGCTACATTTTCTTCTTGGATGGCCATGCCCTCAGATGTCTGTGCCAGAAGTTATGCGAGGAACCAAGTTCCTTACCCTGTTTGATAAATTGTAAAATTTTCCTCATTTTTGCACCAAATTTTGCCTATAAGTCGGTCGGTATCCAACGGATCGCCAATCTTTAACCTGTGGTCGATAGATGACACCAATGGCTACATTTTCTTCTTGGACGGCCATGTCCTCAGATGTCTGTGCCAGAAGTTATGCGAGGAACCAAGTTCCTTACCCTGTTTGATAAAATGTAAAATTTTCCTCATTTTTGCACCAATTTTCGCCTATAACTCGGTCGGTATCCAACGGATCGCCAATCTTTAATCTGTGGTCGATAGATGGCACCAATGGCTACATTTTCTTCTTGGACGGCCATGCCCTCAGATGTCTGTGCCAGAAGTTATTCGAGAAACCAAGTTCCTTACCCTGTTTGAGAAAATGTAAAATGTTCCTCATTTTTCTGCAATTCAGCAAAATGTTTAAATGTGATATATTTTATTGCGAATTTGTTGCAATAAGTTTCTTTTCACTCAAATAATGCTTTAAATTAAAAAAAGAATAAAAAATCAGAAAAAAAATTTCAAAAAAAATTTCCACTCGAAAATTTCATAAGGCTTACCCCTTACGTTTTTTTTGAGAAATTTTGCAAAAAAAATAAAATTGATTTATTTTAATGCCAATTGGTTCGAAAACGTTTGTTTTCACTCAAATAATGCTTTAAATAAAAAACAGATGAAGAAAATATAAAAAAATTAAAAAAAATAAAAATTAGAAAATTGCATAAGGCTCATTTTGCGCCAAGTTTTGCCTATAAGTCGGTCGGTATCCAACGGATCGTCAATCTTTAACCTGTGGTCGATAGATGGCACCAATGGCTACATTTTCTTCTTGGACTGCCATGCCCTCAGATGTCTTTGCCAGAAGTTATGCGAGGAACCAAGTTCCTTACCCTGTTTGATAAAATGTAAAATTTTCCTCATTTTTGCACCAAATTTTCACCTATAACTCGGTCGGTATCCAACGGATCGCCAATCTTTAACCTGTGATCGATAGATGGCACCAATGGCTACATTTTTTTCTTGGACGGCCATGCCCTCAGATGTCTGTGCCAGAAGTTATGCGAGGAACCAAGTTCCTTACCCTGTTTGAGAAAATGTAAAATTTTCCTCATTTTCGCACCAATTTTTGCCTATAACTCGGTCGGTATCCAACGGATCGCCAATCTTTAACCTGTGGTCGATAGATGGCACCAATGGCTACATTTTCTTCTTGGACGGCCATGCCCTCAGATGTCTGTGCCAGAAGTTATGCGAGGAACCAAGTTCCTTACCCTGTTTGATAAAATGTAAAATTTTCATCATTTTTGCACCAAATTTTGGCTATAACTCGGTCGGTATCCAACGGATCGCCAATCTTTAACCTGTGATCGATAGATGGCACCAATGGCTACATTTTTTTCTTGGACGGCCATGCCCTCAGATGTCTGTGCCAGAAGTTATGCGAGGAACCAAGTTCCTTACCCTGTTTGATAAAATGTAAAATTTTCCTCATTTTCGCACCAAATTTTGGCTATAACTCGGTCGGTATCTAACGGATCGCCAATCTTTAACCTGTGGTCGATAGATGGCACCAATGGCTACATTTTCTTCGAGGACGGCCATGCCCTCAGATGTCTGTGCCAGAAGTTATTCGAGAAACCAAGTTCCTTACCCTGTTTGAGAAAATGTAAAATTTTCCTAATTTTTCTGCAATTGAGCAAAATTTTTAAATGTGATATATTTTATTGCGAATTTGTTGCAATAAGTTTCTTTTCACCCAAATAATGCTTTAAATTAAAAAAAAGAATAAAAAATCAGAAAAAAATTCAAAAAAAATTTCCACTCGAAAATTTTATAAGGGGTACCCCTTGCCATTTTTTTGAGAAATTTAGCAAAATTTAAAAATTTGTTTTATTTCAATGCGAAATTGTTGCAATTAGTTCCTTTTCACTCAAACAATGCTTTAAATTAAAAAAAGGTAAAAAATAATGAAAAAAATTGAAAAAATCTATAAATTTGTCAATCCACTCAGGCTTATTTTCGCACCAAGTTTTGCCTATAACTCGGTCGGTATCCAACGGATCGCCAATCTTTAAACTGTGGTCGATAGATGGTACAAATGGCTACATTTTCTTCGTGGACGGCCATGCCCACAGATGTCTGTGCCAGAAGTTATGCGAGGAACCAAGTTCCTTACCCTGTTTGAGAAAATGTAAAATGTTCCTCATTTTTCTGCAATTCAGCAAAATTTTTAAATGTTATATATTTTATTGCGAATTTGTTGCAATAAGTTTCTTTTCACTCAAATATTGCTTTAAATTAAGAAAAGAATAAAAAATCAGAAAAAAAATTCAAAAAAAATTTCCACTCGAAAATTTAATAAGGGGTACCCCTTGCCATTTTTTTTGAAAAATTTTGCAAAATTTAAAAATTTGTTTTATTTCAATGCGAAATTGTTGCAATAAGTTCCTTTTCACTCAAACAATGCTTTAAATTAAAAAAGGTAAAAAATAATGAAAAAAATTGAAAAAATCTATAAATTTGTCAATCCACTAAGGCTCATTTTTGCACCAAGTTTTGCCTATAACTCGGTCGGTATCCAACGGATCGCCAATCTTTAACCTGTGGTCGATAGATGGCACCAATGGCTACATTTTCTTCTTGGACGGCCATGCCCTCAGATGTCTGTGCCAGAAGTTATGCGAGGAACCAAGTTCCTTACCCTGTTAGAGAAAATGTAAAATTTTCCTCATTTTTGCACCAAATTTTGGCTATAAGTCGGTCGGTATCCAACGGATCTCCAATCTTTGCCTGTGGTCGATAGATGGCAACAATGGCTACATTTTCATCTTGGACGACCATGCCCTCAGATGTCTGTGTCAGAAGTTATGCGAGGAACCAAGTTCCTTACCCTGTTTGAGAAAATGTAAAATTTTCCTCATTTTTGCACCAAATTTTGCCTATAACTCGGTCGGTATCTAACGGATCTCCAATATTTGCCTGTGGTCGATAGATGGCATCAATGGCTACATTTTCTTCTTGGACGGCCATGCCCTCAGATGTCTGTGTCAGAAGTTATGCGAGGAACCAAGTTCCTTACCCTGTTTGAGAAAATGTAAAATGTTCCTCATTTTTCTGCAATTCAGCAAAATTTTTAAATGTGATATATTTTATGGCAAATTTGTTGCAATAAGTTTCTTTTCACTCAAATATTGCTTTAAATTAAGAAAAGAATAAAAAATCAGAAAAAAATTTCAAAAAAATTTTCCACTCGAAAATTTCATAAGGGGTACCCCTTGCCATTTTTTTGAGAAATTTAGCAAAATTTAAAAATTTGTTTTATTTCAATGCGAAATTGTTGCAATTAGTTCCTTTTCACTCAAACAATGCTTTAAATTAAAAAAAGGTAAAAAATAATGAAAAAAATTGAAAAAATCTATAAATTTGTCAATCCACTCAGGCTTATTTTCGCACCAAGTTTTGCCTATAACTCGGTCGGTATCCAACGGATCGCCAATCTTTAAACTGTGGTCGATAGATGGTACAAATGGCTACATTTTCTTCGTGGACGGCCATGCCCACAGATGTCTGTGCCAGAAGTTATGCGAGGAACCAAGTTCCTTACCCTGTTTGAGAAAATGTAAAATGTTCCTCATTTTTCTGCAATTCAGCAAAATTTTTAAATGTTATATATTTTATTGCGAATTTGTTGCAATAAGTTTCTTTTCACTCAAATATTGCTTTAAATTAAGAAAAGAATAAAAAATCAGAAAAAAAATTCAAAAAAAATTTCCACTCGAAAATTTAATAAGGGGTACCCCTTGCCATTTTTTTTGAAAAATTTTGCAAAATTTAAAAATTTGTTTTATTTCAATGCGAAATTGTTGCAATTAGTTCCTTTTCACTCAAACAATGCTTTAAATTAAAAAAGGTAAAAAATAATGAAAAAAATTGAAAAAATCTATAAATTTGTCAATCCACTAAGGCTCATTTTTGCACCAAGTTTTGCCTATAACTCGGTCGGTATCCAACGGATCGCCAATCTTTAACCTGTGGTCGATAGATGGCACCAATGGCTACATTTTCTTCTTGGACGGCCATGCCCTCAGATGTCTGTGCCAGAAGTTATGCGAGGAACCAAGTTCCTTACCCTGTTAGAGAAAATGTAAAATTTTCCTCATTTTTGCACCAAATTTTGGCTATAAGTCGGTCGGTATCCAACGGATCTCCAATCTTTGCCTGTGGTCGATAGATGGCAACAATGGCTACATTTTCATCTTGGACGACCATGCCCTCAGATGTCTGTGTCAGAAGTTATGCGAGGAACCAAGTTCCTTACCCTGTTTGAGAAAATGTAAAATTTTCCTCATTTTTGCACCAAATTTTGCCTATAACTCGGTCGGTATCTAACGGATCTCCAATATTTGCCTGTGGTCGATAGATGGCATCAATGGCTACATTTTCTTCTTGGACGGCCATGCCCTCAGATGTCTGTGTCAGAAGTTATGCGAGGAACCAAGTTCCTTACCCTGTTTGAGAAAATGTAAAATGTTCCTCATTTTTCTGCAATTCAGCAAAATTTTTAAATGTGATATATTTTATGGCAAATTTGTTGCAATAAGTTTCTTTTCACTCAAATATTGCTTTAAATTAGGAAAAGAATAAAAAATCAGAAAAAAATTTCAAAAAAATTTTCCACTCGAAAATTTCATAAGGGGTACCCCTTGCCATTTTTTTGAGAAATTTAGCAAAATTTAAAAGTTGTTTTATTTCAATGCGAAATTGTTGCAATTAGTTCCTTTTCACTCAAACAATGCTTTAAATTAAAAAAGGTAAAAAATAATAAAAAAAAATTGAAAAAATCTATAAATTTGTCAATCCACTAAGGCTCATTTTCGCACCAAGTTTTGCCTATAACTCGGTCGGTATCCAACGGATCGCCAATCTTTAACCTGTGGTCGATAGATGGCACCAATGGCTACATTTTCTTCTTGGACGGCCATGCCCTCAGATGTCTGTGCCAGAAGTTATGCGAGGAACCAAGTTCCTTACCCTGTTAGAGAAAATGTAAAATTTTCCTCATTTTTGCACCAAATTTTGCCTATAACTCGGTCGGTATCTAACGGATCTCCAATATTTGCCTGTGGTCGATAGATGGCATCAATGGCTACATTTTCTTCTTGGCCGACCATGCCCTCAGATGTCTGTGTCAGAAGTTATGCGAGGAACCAAGTTCCTTACCCTGTTTGAGAAAATGTAAAATGTTCCTCATTTTTCTGCAATTCAGCAAAATTTTTAAATGTGATAAATTTTATGGCGAATTTGTTGCAATAAGTTTCTTTTCACTCAAATATTGCTTTAAATTAAGAAAAGAATAAAAAATCAGAAAAAAATTTCAAAAAAATTTTCCACTCGAAAATTTCATAAGGGGTACCCCTTGCCATTTTTTTTGAGAAATTTAGCAAAGTTTAAAAATTTGTTTTATTTTAATGCGAAATTGTTGCAATTAGTTCCTTTTCACTCAAACAATGCTTTAAATTAAAAAAAGGTAAAAAATAATGAAAAAAATTGAAAAAATCTATAAATTTGTCAATCCACTAAGGCTCATTTTTGCACCAAGTTTTGCCTATAACTCGGTCGGTATCTAACGGATCGCCAATCTTTAACCTGTGGTCGATAGATGGCACCAATGGCTACATTTTCTTCTTGGACGGCCATGCCCTCAGATGTCTGTGCCAGAAGTTATGCGAGGAACCAAGTTCCTTACCCTGTTAGAGAAAATGTAAAATTTTCCTCATTTTTGCACCAAATTTTGCCTATAACTCGGTCGGTATCTAACGGATCTCCAATCTTTGTCTGTGGTCGATAGATGGCATCAATGGCTACATTTTCTTCTTGTACGGCCATGCCCTCAGATGTCTGTGCCAGAAGTTATGCGAGGAACCAAGTTCCTTACCCTGTTTGAGAAAATGTAAAATGTTCCTCATTTTTCTGCAATTCAGCAAAATTTTTAAATGCGATATATTTTATTGCAAATTCGTTGCAATATGTTTCTTTTCACTCAAATATTGCTTTAAATTAAGAAAAGAATAAAAAATCAGAAAAAAATTTCAAAAAAATTTTCCACTCGACAATTTCATAAGGGGTACCCCTTGCCATTTTTTTTGAGAAATTTAGCAAAGTTTAAAAATTTGTTTTATTTTAATGCGAAATTGTTGCAATTAGTTCCTTTTCACTCAAACAATGCTTTAAATTAAAAAAAGGTAAAAAATAATGAAAAAAATTGAAAAAATCTATAAATTTGTCAATCCACTAAGGCTCATTTTCGCACCAAGTTTTGCCTATAACTCGGTCGGTATCCAACGGATCGCCAATCTTTAACCTGTGGTCGATAGATGGCACCAATGGCTACATTTTCTTCTTGGACGGCCATGCCCTCAGATGTCTGTGCCAGAAGTTATTCGAGGAACCAAGTTCCATACCCTGTTAGAGAAAATGTAAAATTTTCATCATTTTTGCACCAAATTTTGCCTATAACTCGGTCGGTATCTAACGGATCTCCAATCTTTGCCTGTGGTCGATAGATGGCAACAATGGCTACATTTTCTTCTTGGACGGCCATGCCCTCAGATGTCTGTGCCAGAAGTTATGCGAGGAACCAAGTTCCTTACCCTGTTTGAGAAAATGTAAAATGTTCCTCATTTTTCTGCAATCCAGCAAAATTTTTAAATGCGATATATTTTATTGCAAATTCGTTGCAATATGTTTGTTAATCGATATAACTGTGTGTTCGGATTTTTGTGGGGTTTCAACACTTTCGTGAAATCAGATTTTTTGGTTTTACACGTTTGCTTTACTTTGTAACTTTCCGTCGTGGTACTGTTGTTGATGTTGTAATAATTTGTAACGTGTTTTTTGACTGACAGTTACACACACTGACAGCACGCACTGACAGCACTTACTGACAGCACTAAGCTGCCTTCGATCGTGCAGCACAACTGCACATTGGGCAAATATCAGGACTTAGGCGGTAACATTCCCGGCTACCTTGAAATAACACGTTATTTCGAAATCTAATTATTGATTGGAAGCAAGGCTATTCTCACTACAGGTCGCATGATTGTCTTGTGGTCGGAGGTTCTCAGCGTAACAACCCGGACTATTTGATCCCTTCCTGGATGGATGGCAGTAATCCTAGCGAGGGGCCACTGAGCTGGAGGAATGTTATCTTCCTTTAGGATGACGACACGCCCGACTTCGATGGTGACTGGCGGCTTGCTATGCTTGGTGGCTCGCGCTTGAAGCTGCTGCAAATACTCTGGGTACCAACGAGCCCAAATACCTTGCAGCAGTTTTTGGGTACGTTGCCAATGCGTTAGTCGATTATCAGGGATGTCAGTTAGACTTACATCAGGTACCATTTGATAATTGGATCCTGTAAGGAAATGACCTGGAGTCAATACGTCCAGATCGTTTGTTTCTGACGGGATGGGAGTGAGCGGACGAGAATTAAGACACATTTCAATTTGCGCGCATAACGTCAGAAAGTCTTCGTACATGATAGTGGAGTCTCCCAATTGTTTCTGAAGATGCTGCTTTACCGACTTAACCGCGGCCTCCCACAGACCGCCAAAGTGTGGAGCTCGGGGTGGAATAAATTTCCACACTATTTCATTGATCGCGCACCAACCAAAGATCAGTTCTCGTGATTTCTCGTCAGTTTTCAGCTGCTGGTATAAGTGATGCAACTGATTCGCTGCTCCCTTGAAGGCAGTTCCGTTGTCTGAATGCAGCTCCTTGACCCTTCCTCGCCGCGCAACAAATCGTTGTAGGGCTGCGATAAATGCAGCTGTTGTCAGGTCTGTTACTACCTCGATGTGCGCTGCGCGCGTTGAGAAGCAAACGAATATCGCTATATAGACCTTGCGGGGTGTTGCACGTCGAGCTCCGAATTTGACGAAAAAAGGGCCGCAATAATCAACTCCGGAGACCGAAAAAGGACGGGTTGGTGTTACTCGAGCAGCAGGCAAATCAGCTACCACTTGTTCAATAAAAGCTGGATTTCTCTTAAAGCACGTGACGCAACGATGGTAGATTGCTCGAATTAGCTTCCGAGCACCTAGAATCCAAAAACGTTGCCTTAAAGACGCAAGCATCAGTTCTGGTCCAGCGTGTAGGAGTTTTTTATGATACTCTTCAACCAACATGATGGTTAGCTGATGCTTGCTGGAGAGCACGATCGGATGTTTAAACGACGCTGGAACACTAGCATTAAGGAGTCGTCCTCCTACACGGATGAGACCATCGTCGGTGAGTTTTGGATTTACCCATCGTAAACCAGATGACCGGGGAATAGGTCGACCTTTCTGCAACGCATGTAACTCGTCTGAGAACATCTGCTTCTGTTGCAGTGCACACAGTGCAACTTCTGCTTTCTGTAGCTCGTCGGATGTCAACCACGGATTCCAATTCTCAGGGATCACTTTATCAGCAGGCTTATGAGGATGGTGTCGAACTTTGGAGATGAATCGAATACAATAGGCTACAACGCGTTGAAGCCTGGTATACGATGAGTACTTCGACACTAACTCATCACAGAACGTTGTTGCGACAGTAGCCATAAATGTGACTGTAGGGTTTCGCGACTCTTCTTTAGTTGTTGTCCCTTCGTCGATTGAAAATAAGCTAGTAGGCCATGCTTCGGACGTATCAGATAGCCATTTTGGACCAAACCACCACCTTGATGAGTAGATGATATCAGCTGGATCCATTCCTCTGGAAATGTCATCTGCTGGATTGGCGTCTCCCGCGATGTGACGCCATTGACTGATGTTAGTAGTGTGGAGGATTTGAGATGTGCGATTGGCCACGAACGTCTTCCAGCGAGATGGTGATGAATTCAGCCAATGCAATACAGTGGTAGAATCGCTCCAAAATGTTACCGAAGCAGGAGTAAAACGTAGTGCTGCGATGATCTTCTGGAATAGTTGAACATTTAACAAAGCGGCACATAATTCTAATTTTGCTATGGTGAAATGTGACTTGATGGGAGCCAATTTGGACTTGGCGGTTAGTAGATGCGTAGCAATACCATGGCTAGACTTGATTCTTACGTAACAACATGATCCGTAGGCTCGTTCCGAAGCGTCTCCAAAAATATGCAGTTCGCAATTTTCACTATCGATTCCAAAGATGAAGCGAGGAATATGGAGTTGTTTTAGTAGATGAAGCGTTTGTTGGAACGGTTTCCACGACCCTAACAGTTTCGCCGGTAAGTGCTTATCCCAATCAATCGACTTGCCCGTATCTGCATCAATGATATTCCAGGCTTGTTGCATCATTAGCTTAGCCTTGCATACAACAGGTCCAATTAACCCCAGCGGATCGAATATTTGGGCGACTGAAGATAAAAGTTGACGCTTGGTGTTTGCGATGGGCACTGGGTTATTTTTTATGTTGTAGCAGAACGTGTCATTTTGGGGCTTCCATACAAGACCAAGAGTCGTGATAGGATTGTCCTGTAGGAATTCCAGACCCTTTGGCGACGCCAAATCTTCATCCTTAATGTTCTCCAACACCCGTGAGTCGTTCGACGCCCACTTCCTCAAACTGAACCCATACTGGTTTAGTAAGCGCGTGACATTTTGCTGTAGGAGAGTTGCGGTATGCACATCGCTCGCACCTGACAAGAAATCATCTACATAAAAGTCATTCTTTATGGCATTCGCTTCTAGTGGATGACTTTCCATTACGTCGTTTGCGATTTGGATTAATGCTCGAGTTGCTAGAAAGGGCGCACAAGCAGTACCATAGGTTACAGTCTTTAGGGCATAACCTTTAATTTCTTGCGATGCATCAGGCCGCCACACAATACACTGAAGCGCTTGATCGTCCGAATGTACCTCTATCTGTCGGTACATTTTTTCTATGTCAGCGCAAAGAGCAATGGGATTAGTTCGAAAATGAAGAATGGTTGAGAACAGCTCGTTCTGTACTATCGGTCCCACACGTAGTATGTCGTTTAGCGAATACCCTGACTCCGTTTTACAAGAAGCATCAAAAACAACTCTGACCTTCGTTGTGGTGCTGGATTCTTTCACGACAGGATGATGTGGCAAATAGCAGTGCGGTATTGAGTCATGAAGATCATCGCTTAGTGCTTCCATGTGGCCTAAAGTTTCATACTCCTTCAGAAATTGTTTATACTGCTCATACATCTTCGGGTTTCTTTGCAGTCGACGTTCAATATTAGCAAATCTTTTTAATGCTATCCCCTTTGATGCACCAAGGATAACAGTCGGGTTGTCTATCTTGGGTAATCTTACTACAAATTTGCCTTCAGCATTTCGAACAGTTGTGGTTGAAAATAGTTGTTCACACGGATTATCATCTTGCTGATCAACATTTGATGGTGATACATTGTCTATTTCCCAAAATCTTTGAAGAGTTACCTCCAATGTTTTAGATCCAATCGCTAGATTACTCGAAAAGGGATGACCTTGGCCTTCTATTGCTACTGATCCGACAACCGTCCATCCAAACTTCGTTTTGATTAAAGAAGGTTTATCTGAACCGATGCAAATTCTTTCTTTCGATTGTACCTTCCAGAATGTGTCACCTCCGATGACAATATCGATAGGACCGGGTGTGTTGAACATTGGATCTACTAGTACAAGTTCTTCGATTTTCCAATCTCGAATATCAACGTCGATGGTGGGCAAGCAGGAAGTAGGAGAGTCTAGCACTAAAAAGTTGAGCCTTGTTCTGAAGTTTTCAGCGTGCGATGAGATGGTTGCATTAACAGAATGACGTATAAGACTTTCGCTTTTCCCAATGCCTATGATCGATACATTTTCGTTCTGAATCTTGTTGGATAGTCGCTTCGCTAATGCTGTGGACATAAAGTTCGACATCGAACCTGAGTCCAGTAATGCTCTCGCCTTGAAAACATTGCCGTCGTCGTCTATAACACAAACCATCGCCGTCTGCAGCAGCACCGTGAGATTAGTGTTACATGCGGTGGTTGCCACTATCAGGTTATCGGGGGTTGATACTTCTGGCATAGCCTGATGAATGTGGAGCAGGGTATGATGCCGTTGTTGGCACTTATGGCACCTAAACTTCGATTGACAGCCTTTTGCCACATGTCCGGTCCGGAAACAGTTTCGACATAACTTGTGCGATGCAATAAGGCTATCCTTTTGAGATAATGACATTTCCTTAAATTTGATGCACTGATGAAGATAATGCGAATCATCACAGGCGTAGCACTTACTGCTCGATGAGGGCACAACACTAGCATTAGCAAGTCTAATGATGGGTTTAGTGCCGGCTACCTTGCTGGTACTCGGCCTTTGTACGTCATGCGTGGAGTGGTTCGTTGCAACGAGAATTCTTAATCGCTTCTGAAGAAACTCTTGTAGTTTCTTATATGAGTCCTCTGTTTCATTGCATGAAAATTCTTCCCAAGCTAACAGAGTTTTTGCATCTAGTTTGTAGAACAGCAAGTTGCATAACGGTGTTGCATAGCGCGATCGGCTCGTCGAGTGCACTTAGACCTTGCGTAAGGCGATGGAATTCGTCTGTTACTCGACGAAGCTCTTCGATGGATTCTCCCTTCATTGGAGGAATAGAAGTTAGAGCCCTAAAATATTCCCGTTTTAGAGCACGCACATTGTCGTATCTGTCCAGGAGAGCCTGCCATGTGGTATCGTAGTTATCGGCAATCAACGTAACTTGCTGGAATCGTTTGGCAACGTCACCTTTCAGCACCGATAACAAATACTGTAGCTTCATAACTGGGGTTAGATCGGGGGATGCATCGATCATTGAAATGAATCGATCCTTGAAGCTCAGCCACTCGGTGGTATTCCCGTCGAAGGTTGGTAGATCCAACTTTGGCAAACGTAGCTTCGACAAGGATGAAACAGACACATCTGCTGCGTTCACTGTTACCGATGTAGTCGATTCTTGTGGAACCTTTGAGGTTAGGAAATCTTTCGCCTTGCAGTACCGCTCAAACAACATATTTCGCTCTTTAAACAAAATCACTAGGGCAGCTTCCTCCTCTTCTAGCGTCTCCAGCTTTAGATTGGCAGCTTCAAAGGAGGTCCACGATGCTTCCAGGTGGGATAATCGAACGTTTACCTGAAGCAAATCATCATCCGTGTACCGGTTTATAAAGTCTTCGAGTGCTTCGATCTGAGAACGTGATCGCATCGTGGCAACTCGTGCTAGCACCTTCTTCGTGTCGGTTTTCCTTCCATCGGTAGCCATCCTTCACAACTTTTCCTTCTTTGCCAAAATCCAGCTAAAAAACGTAGAGTAGGGTTAGCTAGGAGTTGTTAC
This sequence comes from Anopheles funestus, assembly GCF_943734845.2. Lineage (NCBI taxonomy): Eukaryota > Metazoa > Arthropoda > Insecta > Diptera > Culicidae > Anopheles > Anopheles funestus. Next base: position 24,051,257 of record NC_064598.1, read on the forward strand.
AACGCTTGCACGTGGCGTGATCCGTATGATACGGTGGGATATAACCAATAATCCGATTTGGATAGTCCACAAATCCGGTTCGAAGGACCAAATGTTAATCGATATAACTGTGTGTTCGGATTTTTGTGGGGTTTCAACACTTTCGTGAAATCAGATTTTTTGGTTTTACACGTTTGCTTTACTTTGTAACTTTCCGTCGTGGTACTGTTGTTGATGTTGTAATAATTTGTAACGTGTTTTTTGACTGACAGTTACACACACTGACAGCACGCACTGACAGCACTTACTGACAGCACTAAGCTGCCTTCGATCGTGCAGCACAACTGCACATTGGGCAAATATCAGGACTTAGGCGGTAACAATGTTTCTTTTCACTCAAATATTGCTTTAAATTAAGAAAAGAATAAAAAATCAGAAAAAAATTTCAAAAAATTTTCCACTCGACAATTTCATAAGGGGTACCCCTTGCCATTTTTTTTGAGAAATTTAGCAAATTTTAAAAATTTGTTTTATTTTAATGCGAAATTGTTGCAATTAGTTCCTTTTCACTCAAACAATGCTTTAAATTAAAAAAAGGTAAAAAATAATGAAAAAAATTGAAAAAATCTATAAATTTGTCAATCCACTAAGGCTCATTTTTGCACCAAGTTTTGCCTATAACTCGGTCGGTATCCAACGGATCTCCAATCTTTGCCTGTGGTCGATAGATGGCATCAATGGCTACATTTTCTTCTTGGACGGCCATGCCCTCAGATGTCTGTGCCAGAAGTTATTCGAGGAACCAAGTTCCATACCCTGTTAGAGAAAATGTAAAATTTTCATCATTTTTGCACCAAATTTTGCCTATAACTCGGTCGGTATCTAACGGATCTCCAATCTTTGCCTGTGGTCGATAGATGGCATCAATGGCTACATTTTCTTCTTGGCCGGCCATGCCCTCAGATGTCTGTGCCAGAAGTTACGCGAGGAACCAAGTTCCTTACCCTGTTTGAGAAAATGTAAAATGTTCCTCATTTTTGCACCAAACTTTGCCTATAACTCGGTCGGTATCTAACGGATCTCCAATCTTTGCCTGTGGTCGATAGATGGCATCAATGGCTACATTTTCTTCTTGGACGGCCATGCCCTCAGATGTCTGTGCCAGAAGTTATGCGAGGAACCAAGTTCCTTACCCTGTTTGAGAAAATGTAAAATGTTCCTCATTTTTCTGCAATTCAGCAAAATTTTTAAATGCGATATATTTTTTTGCAAATTCATTGCAATAAGTTTCTTTTTACTCAAATATTGCTTTAAATTAAGAAAAGAATAAAAAATCAGAAAAAAATTTCAAAAAAAATTTCCACTCGAAAATTTCATAAGGGGAACCCCTTGCCATTTTTTTTGAGAAATTTAGCAAAGTTTAAAAATTTGTTTTATTTTAATGCGAAATTGTTGCAATTAGTTCCTTTTCACTCAAACAATGCTATAAATTAAAAAAAGGTAAAAAATAATGAAAAAAATTGAAAAAATCTATAAATTTGTCAATCCACTAAGGCTCATTTTCGCACCAAGTTTTGCCTATAACTCGGTCGGTATCCAACGGATCGCCAATCTTTAAACTGTGGTCGATAGATGGTACAAATGGCTACATTTTCTTCGTGGACGGCCATGCCCTCAGATGTCTGTGCCAGAAGTTATGCGAGGAACCAAGTTCCTTACCCTGTTAGAGAAAATGTAAAATTTTCCTCATTTTTGCACCAAATTTTGCCTATAACTCGGTCGGTATCTAACGGATCTCCAATATTTGCCTGTGGTCGATAGATGGCATCAATGGCTACATTTTCATCTTGGCCGGCCATGCCCTCAGATGTCTGTGCCAGAAGTTATGCGAGGAACCAAGTTCCTTACCCTGTTAGAGAAAATGTAAAATTTTCCTCATTTTTGCACCAAATTTTGCCTATAACTCGGTCGGTATCTAACGGATCTCCAATCTTTGCCTGTGGTCGATAGATGGCACCAATGGCTACATTTTCTTCTTGGACGGCCATGCCCTCAGATGTCTGTGCCAGAAGTTATTCGAGGAACCAAGTTCCTTACCCTGTTAGAGAAAATGTAAAATTTTCCTCATTTTTGCACCAAATTTTGCCTATAACTCGGTCGGTATCTAACGGATCTCCAATATTTGCCTGTGGTCGATAGATGGCATCAATGGCTACATTTTCTTCTTGGCCGGCCATGCCCTCAGATGTCTGTGTCAGAAGTTATGCGAGGAACCAAGTTCCTTACCCTGTTTGAGAAAATGTAAAATGTTCCTCATTTTTCTGCAATTCAGCAAAATTTTTAAATGCGATATATTTTATTGCAAATTCGTTGCAATATGTTTCTTTTCACTCAAATATTGCTTTAAATTAAGAAAAGAATAAAAAATCAGAAAAAAATTTCAAAAAATTTTTCCACTCGACAATTTCATAAGGGGTACCCCTTGCCATTTTTTTTTGAGAAATTTAGCAAAGTTTAAAAAATTGTTTTATTTTAATGCGAAATTGTTGCAATTAGTTCCTTTTTACTCAAACAATGCTTTAAATTAAAAAAAGGTAAAAAATAATGAAAAAAATTGAAAAAATCTATAAATTTGTCAAGCTACTCAGGCTTATTTTCGCACCAAGTTTTGCCTATAACTCGGTCGATATCCAACATATCGCCAATCTTTAACCTGTGGTCGATAGATGGCACCAATGGCTACATTTTCTTCGTAGACGGCCATGCCCTCAGATGTCTGTGCCAGAAGTTATTCGAGGAACCAAGTTCCATACCCTGTTAGAGAAAATGTAAAATTTTCATCATTTTTGCACCAAATTTTGCCTATAACTCGGTCGGTATCTAACGGATCTCCAATCTTTGCCTGTGGTCGATAGATGGCATCAATGGCTACATTTTCTTCTTGGACGGCCATGCCCTCAGATGTCTGTGTCAGAAGTTATGCGAGGAACCAAGTTCCTTACCCTGTTTGAGAAAATGTAAAATGTTCCTCATTTTTCTGCAATTCAGCAAAATTTTTAAATGTGATATATTTTATTGCGAATTTGTTGCAATAAGTTTCTTTTCACTCAAATATTGCTTTAAATTAAGAAAAGAATAAAAAATCAGAAAAAAATTTCAAAAAAATTTTCCACTCGAAAATTTCATAAGGGGTACCCCTTGCCATTTTTTTGAGAAATTTAGCAAAATTTAAAAATTTGTTTTATTTCAATGCGAAATTGTTGCAATTAGTTCCTTTTCACTCAAACAATGCTTTAAATTAAAAAAGGTAAAAAATAATGAAAAAAATTGAAAAAATCTATAAATTTGTCAATCCACTAAGGCTCATTTTCGCACCAAGTTTTGCCTATAACTCGGTCAGTATCCAACGGACCGCCAATCTTTAACCTGTGGTCGATAGATGGCACCAATGGCTACATTTTCTTCTTGGACGGCCATGCCCTCAGATGTCTGTGTCAGAAGTTATGCGAGGAACCAAGTTCCTTACCCTGTTTGAGAAAATGTAAAATGTTCCTCATTTTTCTGCAATTCAGCAAAATTTTTAAATGTGATATATTTTATGGCGAATTTGTTGCAATAAGTTTCTTTTCACTCAAATATTGCTTTAAATTAAGAAAAGAATAAAAAATCAGAAAAAAATTTCAAAAAAATTTTCCACTCGAAAATTTCATAAGGGGTACCCCTTGCCATTTTTTTTGAGAAATTTAGCAAAGTTTAAAAAATTGTTTTATTTTAATGCGAAATTGTTGCAATTAGTTCCTTTTCACTCAAACAATGCTTTAAATTAAAAAAAGGTAAAAAATAATGAAAACAATTGAAAAAATCTATAAATTTGTCAATCCACTAAGGCTCATTTTTGCACCAAGTTTTGCCTATAACTCGGTCGGTATCCAACGGATCGCCAATCTTTAAACTGTGGTCGATAGATGGTACAAATGGCTACATTTTCTTCGTGGACGGCCATGCCCACAGATGTCTGTGCCAGAAGTTATTCGAGGAACCAAGTTCCTTACCCTGTTAGAGAAAATGTAAAATTTTCCTCATTTTTGCACCAAATTTTGCCTATAACTCGGTCGGTATCTAACGGATCTCCAATATTTGCCTGTGGTCGATAGATGGCATCAATGGCTACATTTTCTTCTTGGACGACCATGCCCTCAGATGTCTGTGTCAGAAGTTATGCGAGGAACCAAGTTCCTTACCCTGTTTGAGAAAATGTAAAATTTTCCTCATTTTCGCACCAAGTTTTGCCTATAACTCGGTCGGTATCCAACGGATCTCCAATCTTTGCCTGTGGTCGATAGATGGCAACAATGGCTACATTTTCATCTTGGACGACCATGCCCTCAGATGTCTGTGTCAGAAGTTATGCGAGGAACCAAGTTCCATACCCTGTTAGAGAAAATGTAAAATTTTCATCATTTTTGCACCAAATTTTGCCTATAACTCGGTCGGTATCTAACGGATCTCCAATCTTTGCCTGTGGTCGATAGATGGCATCAATGGCTACATTTTCTTCTTGGCCGGCCATGCCCTCAGATGTCTGTGCCAGAAGTTACGCGAGGAACCAAGTTCCTTACCCTGTTTGAGAAAATGTAAAATTTTCCTCATTTTTGCACCAAATTTTGCCTATAACTCGGTCGGTATCTAACGGATCTCCAATCTTTGCCTGTGGTCGATAGATGGCATCAATGGCTACATTTTCTTCTTGGACGGCCATGCCCTCAGATGTCTGTGCCAGAAGTTATGCGAGGAACCAAGTTCCTTACCCTGTTTGAGAAAATGTAAAATGTTCCTCATTTTTCTGCAATCCAGCAAAATTTTTAAATGCGATATATTTTATTGCAAATTCGTTGCAATATGTTTCTTTTCACTCAAATATTGCTTTAAATTAAGAAAAGAATAAAAAATCAGAAAAAAATTTCAAAAAATTTTCCACTCGACAATTTCATAAGGGGTACCCCTTGCCATTTTTTTTGAGAAATTTAGCAAATTTTAAAAATTTGTTTTATTTTAATGCGAAATTGTTGCAATTAGTTCCTTTTCACTCAAACAATGCTTTAAATTAAAAAAAGGTAAAAAATAATGAAAAAAATTGAAAAAATCTATAAATTTGTCAATCCACTAAGGCTCATTTTTGCACCAAGTTTTGCCTATAACTCGGTCGGTATCCAACGGATCTCCAATCTTTGCCTGTGGTCGATAGATGGCATCAATGGCTACATTTTCTTCTTGGACGGCCATGCCCTCAGATGTCTGTGCCAGAAGTTATTCGAGGAACCAAGTTCCATACCCTGTTAGAGAAAATGTAAAATTTTCATCATTTTTGCACCAAATTTTGCCTATAACTCGGTCGGTATCTAACGGATCTCCAATCTTTGCCTGTGGTCGATAGATGGCATCAATGGCTACATTTTCTTCTTGGCCGGCCATGCCCTCAGATGTCTGTGCCAGAAGTTACGCGAGGAACCAAGTTCCTTACCCTGTTTGAGAAAATGTAAAATTTTCCTCATTTTTGCACCAAACTTTGCCTATAACTCGGTCGGTATCTAACGGATCTCCAATCTTTGCCTGTGGTCGATAGATGGCATCAATGGCTACATTTTCTTCTTGGACGGCCATGCCCTCAGATGTCTGTGCCAGAAGTTATGCGAGGAACCAAGTTCCTTACCCTGTTTGAGAAAATGTAAAATGTTCCTCATTTTTCTGCAATTCAGCAAAATTTTTAAATGCGATATATTTTTTTGCAAATTCATTGCAATATGTTTCTTTTTACTCAAATATTGCTTTAAATTAAGAAAAGAATAAAAAATCAGAAAAAAATTTCAAAAAAAATTTCCACTCGAAAATTTCATAAGGGGAACCCCTTGCCATTTTTTTTGAGAAATTTAGCAAAGTTTAAAAAATTGTTTTATTTTAATGCGAAATTGTTGCAATTAGTTCCTTTTCACTCAAACAATGCTATAAATTAAAAAAAGGTAAAAAATAATGAAAAAAATTGAAAAAATCTATAAATTTGTCAATCCACTAAGGCTCATTTTCGCACCAAGTTTTGCCTATAACTCGGTCGGTATCCAACGGATCGCCAATCTTTAAACTGTGGTCGATAGATGGTACAAATGGCTACATTTTCTTCGAGGACGGCCATGCCCTCAGATGTCTGTGCCAGAAGTTATGCGAGGAACCAAGTTCCTTACCCTGTTAGAGAAAATGTAAAATTTTCCTCATTTTTGCACCAAATTTTGCCTATAACTCGGTCGGTATCTAACGGATCTCCAATATTTGCCTGTGGTCGATAGATGGCATCAATGGCTACATTTTCATCTTGGCCGGCCATGCCCTCAGATGTCTGTGCCAGAAGTTATGCGAGGAACCAAGTTCCTTACCCTGTTAGAGAAAATGTAAAATTTTCCTCATTTTTGCACCAAATTTTGCCTATAACTCGGTCGGTATCTAACGGATCTCCAATCTTTGCCTGTGGTCGATAGATGGCACCAATGGCTACATTTTCTTCTTGGACGGCCATGCCCTCAGATGTCTGTGCCAGAAGTTATTCGAGGAACCAAGTTCCTTACCCTGTTAGAGAAAATGTAAAATTTTCCTCATTTTTGCACCAAATTTTGCCTATAACTCGGTCGGTATCTAACGGATCTCCAATATTTGCCTGTGGTCGATAGATGGCATCAATGGCTACATTTTCTTCTTGGCCGGCCATGCCCTCAGATGTCTGTGTCAGAAGTTATGCGAGGAACCAAGTTCCTTACCCTGTTTGAGAAAATGTAAAATGTTCCTCATTTTTCTGCAATTCAGCAAAATTTTTAAATGCGATATATTTTATTGCAAATTCGTTGCAATATGTTTCTTTTCACTCAAATATTGCTTTAAATTAAGAAAAGAATAAAAAATCAGAAAAAAATTTCAAAAAATTTTTCCACTCGACAATTTCATAAGGGGTACCCCTTGCCATTTTTTTTTGAGAAATTTAGCAAAGTTTAAAAAATTGTTTTATTTTAATGCGAAATTGTTGCAATTAGTTCCTTTTTACTCAAACAATGCTTTAAATTAAAAAAAGGTAAAAAATAATGAAAAAAATTGAAAAAATCTATAAATTTGTCAAGCTACTCAGGCTTATTTTCGCACCAAGTTTTGCCTATAACTCGGTCGATATCCAACATATCGCCAATCTTTAACCTGTGGTCGATAGATGGCACCAATGGCTACATTTTCTTCGTAGACGGCCATGCCCTCAGATGTCTGTGCCAGAAGTTATTCGAGGAACCAAGTTCCATACCCTGTTAGAGAAAATGTAAAATTTTCATCATTTTTGCACCAAATTTTGCCTATAACTCGGTCGGTATCTAACGGATCTCCAATCTTTGCCTGTGGTCGATAGATGGCATCAATGGCTACATTTTCTTCTTGGACGGCCATGCCCTCAGATGTCTGTGTCAGAAGTTATGCGAGGAACCAAGTTCCTTACCCTGTTTGAGAAAATGTAAAATGTTCCTCATTTTTCTGCAATTCAGCAAAATTTTTAAATGTGATATATTTTATTGCGAATTTGTTGCAATAAGTTTCTTTTCACTCAAATATTGCTTTAAATTAAGAAAAGAATAAAAAATCAGAAACAAATTTCAAAAAAATTTTCCACTCGAAAATTTCATAAGGGGTACCCCTTGCCATTTTTTTGAGAAATTTAGCAAAATTTAAAAATTTGTTTTATTTCAATGCGAAATTGTTGCAATTAGTTCCTTTTCACTCAAACAATGCTTTAAATTAAAAAAGGTAAAAAATAATGAAAAAAATTGAAAAAATCTATAAATTTGTCAATCCACTAAGGCTCATTTTCGCACCAAGTTTTGCCTATAACTCGGTCAGTATCCAACGGACCGCCAATCTTTAACCTGTGGTCGATAGATGGCACCAATGGCTACATTTTCTTCTTGGACGGCCATGCCCTCAGATGTCTGTGCCAGAAGTTATGCGAGGAACCAAGTTCCTTACCCTGTTTGAGAAAATGTAAAATGTTCCTCATTTTTCTGCAATTCAGCAAAATTTTTAAATGTGATATATTTTATGGCGAATTTGTTGCAATAAGTTTCTTTTCACTCAAATATTGCTTTAAATTAAGAAAAGAATAAAAAATCAGAAAAAAATTTCAAAAAAATTTTCCACTCGAAAATTTCATAAGGGGTACCCCTTGCGATTTTTTTTGAGAAATTTAGCAAAGTTTAAAAAATTGTTTTATTTTAATGCGAAATTGTTGCAATTAGTTCCTTTTCACTCAAACAATGCTTTAAATTAAAAAAAGGTAAAAAATAATGAAAAAAATTGAAAAAATCTATAAATTTGTCAATCCACTAAGGCTCATTTTTGCACCAAGTTTTGCCTATAACTCGGTCGGTATCCAACGGATCGCCAATCTTTAAACTGTGGTCGATAGATGGCACCAATGGCTACATTTTCTTCTTGGACGGCCATGCCCACAGATGTCTGTGCCAGAAGTTATTCGAGGAACCAAGTTCCTTACCCTGTTAGAGAAAATGTAAAATTTTCCTCATTTTTGCACCAAATTTTGCCTATAACTCGGTCGGTATCTAACGGATCTCCAATATTTGCCTGTGGTCGATAGATGGCATCAATGGCTACATTTTCTTCTTGGACGACCATGCCCTCAGATGTCTGTGTCAGAAGTTATTCGAGGAACCAAGTTCCTTACCCTGTTTGAGAAAATGTAAAATTTTCCTCATTTTCGCACCAAGTTTTGCCTATAACTCGGTCGGTATCCAACGGATCGCCAATCTTTAACCTGTGGTCGATAGATGGCACCAATGGCTACATTTTCTTCTTGGACGGCCATGCCCTCAGATGTCTGTGCCAGAAGTTATTCGAGGAACCAAGTTCCATACCCTGTTAGAGAAAATGTAAAATTTTCATCATTTTTGCACCAAATTTTGCCTATAACTCGGTCGGTATCTAACGGATCTCCAATCTTTGCCTGTGGTCGATAGATGGCATCAATGGCTACATTTTCTTCTTGGCCGGCCATGCCCTCAGATGTCTGTGCCAGAAGTTACGCGAGGAACCAAGTTCCTTACCCTGTTTGAGAAAATGTAAAATTTTCCTCATTTTTGCACCAAATTTTGCCTATAACTCGGTCGGTATCTAACGGATCTCCAATCTTTGCCTGTGGTCGATAGATGGCATCAATGGCTACATTTTCTTCTTGGACGGCCATGCCCTCAGATGTCTGTGCCAGAAGTTATGCAAGGAACCAAGTTCCTTACCCTGTTTGAGAAAATGTAAAATGTTCCTCATTTTTCTGCAATTCAGCAAAATTTTTAAATGCGATATATTTTTTTGCAAATTCATTGCAATATGTTTCTTTTTACTCAAATATTGCTTTAAATTAAGAAAAGAATAAAAAATCAGAAAAAAATTTCAAAAAAAATTTCCACTCGAAAATTTCATAAGGGGAACCCCTTGCCATTTTTTTTGAGAAATTTAGCAAAGTTTAAAAATTTGTTTTATTTTAATGCGAAATTGTTGCAATTAGTTCCTTTTCACTCAAACAATGCTATAAATTAAAAAAAGGTAAAAAATAATGAAAAAAATTGAAAAAATCTATAAATTTGTCAAGCTACTCAGGCTTATTTTCGCACCAAGTTTTGCCTATAACTCGGTCGATATCCAACATATCGCCAATCTTTAACCTGTGGTCGATAGATGGCACCAATGGCTACATTTTCTTCGTAGACGGCCATGCCCTCAGATGTCTGTGCCAGAAGTTATTCGAGGAACCAAGTTCCATACCCTGTTAGAGAAAATGTAAAATTTTCATCATTTTTGCACCAAATTTTGCCTATAACTCGGTCGGTATCTAACGGATCTCCAATCTTTGCCTGTGGTCGATAGATGGCATCAATGGCTACATTTTCTTCTTGGACGGCCATGCCCTCAGATGTCTGTGTCAGAAGTTATGCGAGGAACCAAGTTCCTTACCCTGTTTGAGAAAATGTAAAATGTTCCTCATTTTTCTGCAATTCAGCAAAATTTTTAAATGTGATATATTTTATTGCGAATTTGTTGCAATAAGTTTCTTTTCACTCAAATATTGCTTTAAATTAAGAAAAGAATAAAAAATCAGAAACAAATTTCAACAAAATTTTCCACTCGAAAATTTCATAAGGGGTACCCCTTGCCATTTTTTTGAGAAATTTAGCAAAATTTAAAAATTTGTTTTATTTCAATGCGAAATTGTTGCAATTAGTTCCTTTTCACTCAAACAATGCTTTAAATTAAAAAAGGTAAAAAATAATGAAAAAAATTGAAAAAATCTATAAATTTGTCAATCCACTAAGGCTCATTTTCGCACCAAGTTTTGCCTATAACTCGGTCAGTATCCAACGGACCGCCAATCTTTAACCTGTGGTCGATAGATGGCACCAATGGCTACATTTTCTTCTTGGACGGCCATGCCCTCAGATGTCTGTGCCAGAAGTTATGCGAGGAACCAAGTTCCTTACCCTGTTTGAGAAAATGTAAAATGTTCCTCATTTTTCTGCAATTCAGCAAAATTTTTAAATGTGATATATTTTATGGCGAATTTGTTGCAATAAGTTTCTTTTCACTCAAATAATGCTTTAAATTAAGAAAAGAATAAAAAATCAGAAAAAAATTTCAAAAAAATTTTCCACTCGAAAATTTCATAAGGGGTACCCCTTGCCATTTTTTTTGAGAAATTTAGCAAAGTTTAAAAAATTGTTTTATTTTAATGCGAAATTGTTGCAATTAGTTCCTTTTCACTCAAACAATGCTTTAAATTAAAAAAAGGTAAAAAATAATGAAAAAAATTGAAAAAATCTATAAATTTGTCAATCCACTAAGGCTCATTTTTGCACCAAGTTTTGCCTATAACTCGGTCGGTATCCAACGGATCGCCAATCTTTAAACTGTGGTCGATAGATGGTACAAATGGCTACATTTTCTTCGAGGACGGCCATGCCCACAGATGTCTGTGCCAGAAGTTATTCGAGGAACCAAGTTCCTTACCCTGTTAGAGAAAATGTAAAATTTTCCTCATTTTTGCACCAAATTTTGCCTATAACTCGGTCGGTATCTAACGGATCTCCAATATTTGCCTGTGGTCGATAGATGGCATCAATGGCTACATTTTCATCTTGGCCGGCCATGCCCTCAGATGTCTGTGCCAGAAGTTATGCGAGGAACCAAGTTCCTTACCCTGTTTGAGAAAATGTAAAATGTTCCTCATTTTTCTGCAATTCAGCAAAATTTTTAAATGTGATATATTTTATGGCGAATTTGTTGCAATAAGTTTCTTTTCACTCAAATATTGCTTTAAATTAAGAAAAGAATAAAAAAACAGAAAAAAATTTCAAAAAAATTTTCCACTCGAAAATTTCATATGGGGTACCCCTTGCCATTTTTTTTGAGAAATTTAGCAAAGTTTAAAAAATTGTTTTATTTTAATGCGAAATTGTTGCAATTAGTTCCTTTTCACTCAAACAATGCTATAAATTAAAAAAAGGTAAAAAATAATGAAAAAAATTGAAAAAATCTATAAATTTGTCAATCCACTAAGGCTCATTTTCGCACCAAGTTTTGCCTATAACTCGGTCGGTATCCAACGGATCGCCAATCTTTAAACTGTGGTCGATAGATGGTACAAATGGCTACATTTTCTTCGAGGACGGCCATGCCCTCAGATGTCTGTGCCAGAAGTTATGCGAGGAACCAAGTTCCTTACCCTGTTAGAGAAAATGTAAAATTTTCCTCATTTTTGCACCAAATTTTGCCTATAACTCGGTCGGTATCTAACGGATCTCCAATATTTGCCTGTGGTCGATAGATGGCATCAATGGCTACATTTTCATCTTGGCCGGCCATGCCCTCAGATGTCTGTGCCAGAAGTTATGCGAGGAACCAAGTTCCTTACCCTGTTAGAGAAAATGTAAAATTTTCCTCATTTTTGCACCAAATTTTGCCTATAACTCGGTCGGTATCTAACGGATCTCCAATCTTTGCCTGTGGTCGATAGATGGCACCAATGGCTACATTTTCTTCTTGGACGGCCATGCCCTCAGATGTCTGTGCCAGAAGTTATTCGAGGAACCAAGTTCCTTACCCTGTTAGAGAAAATGTAAAATTTTCCTCATTTTTGCACCAAATTTTGCCTATAACTCGGTCGGTATCTAACGGATCTCCAATATTTGCCTGTGGTCGATAGATGGCATCAATGGCTACATTTTCTTCTTGGCCGGCCATGCCCTCAGATGTCTGTGTCAGAAGTTATGCGAGGAACCAAGTTCCTTACCCTGTTTGAGAAAATGTAAAATGTTCCTCATTTTTCTGCAATTCAGCAAAATTTTTAAATGCGATATATTTTATTGCAAATTCGTTGCAATATGTTTCTTTTCACTCAAATATTGCTTTAAATTAAGAAAAGAATAAAAAATCAGAAAAAAATTTCAAAAAATTTTTCCACTCGACAATTTCATAAGGGGTACCCCTTGCCATTTTTTTTTGAGAAATTTAGCAAAGTTTAAAAAATTGTTTTATTTTAATGCGAAATTGTTGCAATTAGTTCCTTTTTACTCAAACAATGCTTTAAATTAAAAAAAGGTAAAAAATAATGAAAAAAATTGAAAAAATCTATAAATTTGTCAAGCTACTCAGGCTTATTTTCGCACCAAGTTTTGCCTATAACTCGGTCGATATCCAACATATCGCCAATCTTTAACCTGTGGTCGATAGATGGCACCAATGGCTACATTTTCTTCGTAGACGGCCATGCCCTCAGATGTCTGTGCCAGAAGTTATTCGAGGAACCAAGTTCCATACCCTGTTAGAGAAAATGTAAAATTTTCATCATTTTTGCACCAAATTTTGCCTATAACTCGGTCGGTATCTAACGGATCTCCAATCTTTGCCTGTGGTCGATAGATGGCATCAATGGCTACATTTTCTTCTTGGACGGCCATGCCCTCAGATGTCTGTGTCAGAAGTTATGCGAGGAACCAAGTTCCTTACCCTGTTTGAGAAAATGTAAAATGTTCCTCATTTTTCTGCAATTCAGCAAAATTTTTAAATGTGATATATTTTATTGCGAATTTGTTGCAATAAGTTTCTTTTCACTCAAATATTGCTTTAAATTAAGAAAAGAATAAAAAATCAGAAACAAATTTCAAAAAAATTTTCCACTCGAAAATTTCATAAGGGGTACCCCTTGCCATTTTTTTGAGAAATTTAGCAAAATTTAAAAATTTGTTTTATTTCAATGCGAAATTGTTGCAATTAGTTCCTTTTCACTCAAACAATGCTTTAAATTAAAAAAGGTAAAAAATAATGAAAAAAATTGAAAAAATCTATAAATTTGTCAATCCACTAAGGCTCATTTTCGCACCAAGTTTTGCCTATAACTCGGTCAGTATCCAACGGACCGCCAATCTTTAACCTGTGGTCGATAGATGGCACCAATGGCTACATTTTCTTCTTGGACGGCCATGCCCTCAGATGTCTGTGCCAGAAGTTATGCGAGGAACCAAGTTCCTTACCCTGTTTGAGAAAATGTAAAATGTTCCTCATTTTTCTGCAATTCAGCAAAATTTTTAAATGTGATATATTTTATGGCGAATTTGTTGCAATAAGTTTCTTTTCACTCAAATATTGCTTTAAATTAAGAAAAGAATAAAAAATCAGAAAAAAATTTCAAAAAAATTTTCCACTCGAAAATTTCATAAGGGGTACCCCTTGCCATTTTTTTTGAGAAATTTAGCAAAGTTTAAAAAATTGTTTTCTTTTAATGCGAAATTGTTGCAATTAGTTCCTTTTCACTCAAACAATGCTTTAAATTAAAAAAAGGTAAAAAATAATGAAAAAAATTGAAAAAATCTATAAATTTGTCAATCCACTAAGGCTCATTTTTGCACCAAGTTTTGCCTATAACTCGGTCGGTATCCAACGGATCGCCAATCTTTAAACTGTGGTCGATAGATGGCACCAATGGCTACATTTTCTTCTTGGACGGCCATGCCCACAGATGTCTGTGCCAGAAGTTATTCGAGGAACCAAGTTCCTTACCCTGTTAGAGAAAATGTAAAATTTTCCTCATTTTTGCACCAAATTTTGCCTATAACTCGGTCGGTATCTAACGGATCTCCAATATTTGCCTGTGGTCGATAGATGGCATCAATGGCTACATTTTCTTCTTGGACGACCATGCCCTCAGATGTCTGTGTCAGAAGTTATTCGAGGAACCAAGTTCCTTACCCTGTTTGAGAAAATGTAAAATTTTCCTCATTTTCGCACCAAGTTTTGCCTATAACTCGGTCGGTATCCAACGGATCGCCAATCTTTAACCTGTGGTCGATAGATGGCACCAATGGCTACATTTTCTTCTTGGACGGCCATGCCCTCAGATGTCTGTGCCAGAAGTTATTCGAGGAACCAAGTTCCATACCCTGTTAGAGAAAATGTAAAATTTTCATCATTTTTGCACCAAATTTTGCCTATAACTCGGTCGGTATCTAACGGATCTCCAATCTTTGCCTGTGGTCGATAGATGGCATCAATGGCTACATTTTCTTCTTGGCCGGCCATGCCCTCAGATGTCTGTGCCAGAAGTTACGCGAGGAACCAAGTTCCTTACCCTGTTTGAGAAAATGTAAAATTTTCCTCATTTTTGCACCAAATTTTGCCTATAACTCGGTCGGTATCTAACGGATCTCCAATCTTTGCCTGTGGTCGATAGATGGCATCAATGGCTACATTTTCTTCTTGGACGGCCATGCCCTCAGATGTCTGTGCCAGAAGTTATGCAAGGAACCAAGTTCCTTACCCTGTTTGAGAAAATGTAAAATGTTCCTCATTTTTCTGCAATTCAGCAAAATTTTTAAATGCGATATATTTTTTTGCAAATTCATTGCAATATGTTTCTTTTTACTCAAATATTGCTTTAAATTAAGAAAAGAATAAAAAATCAGAAAAAAATTTCAAAAAAAATTTCCACTCGAAAATTTCATAAGGGGAACCCCTTGCCATTTTTTTTGAGAAATTTAGCAAAGTTTAAAAATTTGTTTTATTTTAATGCGAAATTGTTGCAATTAGTTCCTTTTCACTCAAACAATGCTATAAATTAAAAAAAGGTAAAAAATAATGAAAAAAATTGAAAAAATCTATAAATTTGTCAAGCTACTCAGGCTTATTTTCGCACCAAGTTTTGCCTATAACTCGGTCGATATCCAACATATCGCCAATCTTTAACCTGTGGTCGATAGATGGCACCAATGGCTACATTTTCTTCGTAGACGGCCATGCCCTCAGATGTCTGTGCCAGAAGTTATTCGAGGAACCAAGTTCCATACCCTGTTAGAGAAAATGTAAAATTTTCATCATTTTTGCACCAAATTTTGCCTATAACTCGGTCGGTATCTAACGGATCTCCAATCTTTGCCTGTGGTCGATAGATGGCATCAATGGCTACATTTTCTTCTTGGACGGCCATGCCCTCAGATGTCTGTGTCAGAAGTTATGCGAGGAACCAAGTTCCTTACCCTGTTTGAGAAAATGTAAAATGTTCCTCATTTTTCTGCAATTCAGCAAAATTTTTAAATGTGATATATTTTATTGCGAATTTGTTGCAATAAGTTTCTTTTCACTCAAATATTGCTTTAAATTAAGAAAAGAATAAAAAATCAGAAACAAATTTCAACAAAATTTTCCACTCGAAAATTTCATAAGGGGTACCCCTTGCCATTTTTTTGAGAAATTTAGCAAAATTTAAAAATTTGTTTTATTTCAATGCGAAATTGTTGCAATTAGTTCCTTTTCACTCAAACAATGCTTTAAATTAAAAAAGGTAAAAAATAATGAAAAAAATTGAAAAAATCTATAAATTTGTCAATCCACTAAGGCTCATTTTCGCACCAAGTTTTGCCTATAACTCGGTCAGTATCCAACGGACCGCCAATCTTTAACCTGTGGTCGATAGATGGCACCAATGGCTACATTTTCTTCTTGGACGGCCATGCCCTCAGATGTCTGTGCCAGAAGTTATGCGAGGAACCAAGTTCCTTACCCTGTTTGAGAAAATGTAAAATGTTCCTCATTTTTCTGCAATTCAGCAAAATTTTTAAATGTGATATATTTTATGGCGAATTTGTTGCAATAAGTTTCTTTTCACTCAAATAATGCTTTAAATTAAGAAAAGAATAAAAAATCAGAAAAAAATTTCAAAAAAATTTTCCACTCGAAAATTTCATAAGGGGTACCCCTTGCCATTTTTTTTGAGAAATTTAGCAAAGTTTAAAAAATTGTTTTATTTTAATGCGAAATTGTTGCAATTAGTTCCTTTTCACTCAAACAATGCTTTAAATTAAAAAAAGGTAAAAAATAATGAAAAAAATTGAAAAAATCTATAAATTTGTCAATCCACTAAGGCTCATTTTTGCACCAAGTTTTGCCTATAACTCGGTCGGTATCCAACGGATCGCCAATCTTTAAACTGTGGTCGATAGATGGTACAAATGGCTACATTTTCTTCGAGGACGGCCATGCCCACAGATGTCTGTGCCAGAAGTTATTCGAGGAACCAAGTTCCTTACCCTGTTAGAGAAAATGTAAAATTTTCCTCATTTTTGCACCAAATTTTGCCTATAACTCGGTCGGTATCTAACGGATCTCCAATATTTGCCTGTGGTCGATAGATGGCATCAATGGCTACATTTTCTTCTTGGCCGGCCATGCCCTCAGATGTCTGTGCCAGAAGTTATGCGAGGAACCAAGTTCCTTACCCTGTTTGAGAAAATGTAAAATGTTCCTCATTTTTCTGCAATTCAGCAAAATTTTTAAATGTGATATATTTTATGGCGAATTTGTTGCAATAAGTTTCTTTTCACTCAAATATTGCTTTAAATTAAGAAAAGAATAAAAAAACAGAAAAAAATTTCAAAAAAATTTTCCACTCGAAAATTTCATAAGGGGTACCCCTTGCCATTTTTTTTGAGAAATTTAGCAAAGTTTAAAAAATTGTTTTATTTTAATGCGAAATTGTTGCAATTAGTTCCTTTTCACTCAAACAATGCTTTAAATTAAAAAAAGGTAAAAAATAATGAAAAAAATTGAAAAAATCTATAAATTTGTCAATCCACTCAGGCTCATTTTTGCACCAAGTTTTGCCTATAACTCGGTCGGTATCTAACGGATCTCCAATCTTTGCCTGTGGTCGATAGATGGCATCAATGGCTACATTTTCTTCTTGGACGACCATGCCCTCAGATGTCTGTGTCAGAAGTTATGCGAGGAACCAAGTTCCTTACCCTGTTTGAGAAAATGTAAAATGTTCCTCATTTTTCTGCAATTCAGCAAAATTTTTAAATGTGATATATTTTATGGCGAATTTGTTGCAATAAGTTTCTTTTCACTCAAATATTGCTTTAAATTAAGAAAAGAATAAAAAATCAGAAAAAAATTTCAAAAAAAATTTCCACTCGAAAATTTCATAAGGGGTACCCCTTGCCATTTTTTTGAGAAATTTAGCAAAATTTTAAAATTTGTTTTATTTCAATGCGAAATTGTTGCAATTAGTTCCTTTTCACTCAAACAATGCTTTAAATTAAAAAAAGGTAAAAAATAATGAAAAAAATTGAAAAAATCTATAAATTTGTCAATCCACTAAGGCTCATTTTTGCACCAAGTTTTGCCTATAACTCGGTCGGTATCCAACGGATCGCCAATCTTTAACCTGTGGTCGATAGATGGCACCAATGGCTACATTTTCTTCTTGGACGGCCATGCCCTCAGATGTCTGTGCCAGAAGTTATGCGAGGAACCAAGTTCCTTACCCTGTTTGAGAAAATGTAAAATTTTCCTCATTTTTGCACCAAATTTTGGCTATAAGTCGGTCGGTATCCAACGGATCTCCAATCTTTGCCTGTGGTCGATAGATGGCAACAATGGCTACATTTTCTTCTTGGACGGCCATGCCCTCAGATGTCTGTGCCAGAAGTTATGCGAGGAACCAAGTTCCTTACCCTGTTTGAGAAAATGTAAAATGTTCCTCATTTTTGCACCAAATTTTGCCTATAACTCGGTCGGTATCTAACGAATCTCCAATCTATGCCTGTGGTCGATAGATGGCATCAATGGCTACATTTTCTTCTTGGACGACCATGCCCTCAGATGTCTGTGTCAGAAGTTATGCGAGGAACCAAGTTCCTTACCCTGTTAGAGAAAATGTAAAATTTTCCTCATTTTTGCACCAAATTTTGCCTATAACTCGGTCGGTATCTAACGGATCTCCAATATTTGCCTGTGGTCGATAGATGGCATCAATGGCTACATTTTCTTCTTGGACGGCCATGCCCTCAGATGTCTGTGCCAGAAGTTATGCGAGGAACCAAGTTCCTTACCCTGTTTGAGAAAATGTAAAATGTTCCTCATTTTTCTGCAATTCAGCAAAATTTTTAAATGTGATATATTTTATGGCAAATTTGTTGCAATAAGTTTCTTTTCACTCAAATATTGCTTTAAATTAAGAAAAGAATAAAAAATCAGAAAAAAATTTCAAAAAAATTTTCCACTCGAAAATTTCATAAGGGGTACCCCTTGCCATTTTTTTGAGAAATTTAGCAAAATTTAAAAATTTGTTTTATTTCAATGCGAAATTGTTGCAATTAGTTCCTTTTCACTCAAACAATGCTTTAAATTAAAAAAGGTAAAAAATAATAAAAAAAAATTGAAAAAATCTATAAATTTGTCAATCCACTAAGGCTCATTTTCGCACCAAGTTTTGCCTATAACTCGGTCGGTATCCAACGGATCGCCAATCTTTAACCTGTGGTCGATAGATGGCACCAATGGCTACATTTTCTTCTTGGACGGCCATGCCCTCAGATGTCTGTGCCAGAAGTTATGCGAGGAACCAAGTTCCTTACCCTGTTAGAGAAAATGTAAAATTTTCCTCATTTTTGCACCAAATTTTGCCTATAACTCGGTCGGTATCTAACGGATCTCCAATATTTGCCTGTGGTCGATAGATGGCATCAATGGCTACATTTTCTTCTTGGCCGACCATGCCCTCAGATGTCTGTGTCAGAAGTTATGCGAGGAACCAAGTTCCTTACCCTGTTTGAGAAAATGTAAAATGTTCCTCATTTTTCTGCAATTCAGCAAAATTTTTAAATGTGATAAATTTTATGGCGAATTTGTTGCAATAAGTTTCTTTTCACTCAAATATTGCTTTAAATTAAGAAAAGAATAAAAAATCAGAAAAAAATTTCAAAAAAATTTTCCACTCGAAAATTTCATAAGGGGTACCCCTTGCCATTTTTTTGAGAAATTTAGCAAAATTTAAAAATTTGTTTTATTTCAATGCGAAATTGTTGCAATTAGTTCCTTTTCACTCAAACAATGCTTTAAATTAAAAAAGGTAAAAAATAATAAAAAAAAATTGAAAAAATCTATAAATTTGTCAATCCACTAAGGCTCATTTTCGCACCAAGTTTTGCCTATAACTCGGTCGGTATCCAACGGATCGCCAATCTTTGCCTGTGGTCGATAGATGGCACCAATGGCTACATTTTCTTCTTGGACGGCCATGCCCTCAGATGTCTGTGCCAGAAGTTATGCGAGGAACCAAGTTCCTTACCCTGTTAGAGAAAATGTAAAATTTTCTTCATTTTTGCACCAAATTTTGCCTATAACTCGGTCGGTATCTAACGGATCTCCAATCTTTGTCTGTGGTCGATAGATGGCATCAATGGCTACATTTTCTTCTTGTACGGCCATGCCCTCAGATGTCTGTGCCAGAAGTTATGCGAGGAACCAAGTTCCTTACCCTGTTTGAGAAAATGTAAAATGTTCCTCATTTTTCTGCAATTGAGCAAAATTTTTAAATGCGATATATTTTATTGCAAATTCGTTGCAATATGTTTCTTTTCACTCAAATATTGCTTTAAATTAAGAAAAGAATAAAAAATCAGAAAAAAATTTCAAAAAAATTTTCCACTCGACAATTTCATAAGGGGTACCCCTTGCCATTTTTTTTGAGAAATTTAGCAAATTTTAAAAATTTGTTTTATTTTAATGCGAAATTGTTGCAATTAGTTCCTTTTCACTCAAACAATGCTTTAAATTAAAAAAAGGTAAAAAATAATGAAAAAAATTGAAAAAATCTATAAATTTGTCAATCCACTAAGGCTCATTTTCGCACCAAGTTTTGCCTATAACTCGGTCGGTATCCAACGGATCGCCAATCTTTAACCTGTGGTCGATAGATGGCACCAATGGCTACATTTTCTTCTTGGACGGCCATGCCCTCAGATGTCTGTGCCAGAAGTTATTCGAGGAACCAAGTTCCATACCCTGTTAGAGAAAATGTAAAATTTTCATCATTTTTGCACCAAATTTTGCCTATAACTCGGTCGGTATCTAACGGATCTCCAATCTTTGCCTGTGGTCGATAGATGGCAACAATGGCTACATTTTCTTCTTGGACGGCCATGCCCTCAGATGTCTGTGCCAGAAGTTATGCGAGGAACCAAGTTCCATACCCTGTTTGAGAAAATGTAAAATGTTCCTCATTTTTGCACCAAATTTTGCCTATAACTCGGTCGGTATCTAACGGATCTCCAATCTTTGCCTGTGGTCGATAGATGGCACCAATGGCTACATTTTCTTCTTGGACGGCCATGCCCTCAGATGTCTGTGCCAGAAGTTATGCGAGGAACCAAGTTCCTTACCCTGTTTGAGAAAATGTAAAATGTTCCTCATTTTTCTGCAATTCAGCAAAATTTTTAAATGTGATATATTTTATGGCGAATTTGTTGCAATAAGTTTCTTTTCACTCAAATATTGCTTTAAATTAAGAAAAGAATAAAAAATCAGAAAAAAATTTCAAAAAAATTTTCCACTCGAAAATTTCATAAGGGGTACCCCTTGCCATTTTTTTTGAGAAATTTAGCAAAGTTTAAAAAATTGTTTTATTTTAATGCGAAATTGTTGCAATTAGTTCCTTTTCACTCAAACAATGCTTTAAATTAAAAAAAGGTAAAAAATAATGAAAAAAATTGAAAAAATCTATAAATTTGTCAATCCACTAAGGCTCATTTTTGCACCAAGTTTTGCCTATAACTCGGTCGGTATCTAACGGATCTCCAATCTTTGCCTGTGGTCGATAGATGGCATCAATGGCTACATTTTCTTCTTGGACGACCATGCCCTCAGATGTCTGTGTCAGAAGTTATGCGAGGAACCAAGTTCCTTACCCTGTTTGAGAAAATGTAAAATTTTCCTCATTTTTGCACCAAGTTTTGCCTATAACTCGGTCGGTATCTAACGGATCTCCAATCTTTGCCTGTGGTCGATAGATGGCATCAATGGCTACATTTTCTTCTTGGACGGCCATGCCCTCAGATGTCTGTGTCAGAAGTTATGCGAGGAACCAAGTTCCTTACCCTGTTTGAGAAAATGTAAAATGTTCCTCATTTTTCTGCAATTCAGCAAAATTTTTAAATGTGATATATTTTATGGCGAATTTGTTGCAATAAGTTTCTTTTCACTCAAATATTGCTTTAAATTAAGAAAAGAATAAAAAATCAGAAAAAAATTTCAAAAAAATTTTCCACTCGAAAATTTCATAAGGGGTACCCCTTGCCATTTTTTTGAGAAATTTAGCAAAATTTTAAAATTTGTTTTATTTCAATGCGAAATTGTTGCAATTAGTTCCTTTTCACTCAAACAATGCTTTAAATTAAAAAAAGGTAAAAAATAATGAAAAAAATTGAAAAAATCTATAAATTTGTCAATCCACTAAGGCTCATTTTTGCACCAAGTTTTGCCTATAACTCGGTCGGTATCCAACGGATCGCCAATCTTTAACCTGTGGTCGATAGATGGCACCAATGGCTACATTTTCTTCTTGGACGGCCATGCCCTCAGATGTCTGTGCCAGAAGTTATGCGAGGAACCAAGTTCCTTACCCTGTTAGAGAAAATGTAAAATTTTCCTCATTTTTGCACCAAATTTTGGCTATAACTCGGTCGGTATCCAACGGATCTCCAATCTTTGCCTGTGGTCGATAGATGGCAACAATGGCTACATTTTCTTCTTGGACGGCCATGCCCTCAGATGTCTGTGCCAGAAGTTATGCGAGGAACCAAGTTCCTTACCCTGTTTGAGAAAATGTAAAATGTTCCTCATTTTTGCACCAAATTTTGGCTATAAGTCGGTCGGTATCTAACGGATCTCCAATATTTGCCTGTGGTCGATAGATGGCATCAATGGCTACATTTTCTTCTTGGACGGCCATGCCCTCAGATGTCTGTGCCAGAAGTTATGCGAGGAACCAAGTTCCTTACCCTGTTTGAGAAAATGTAAAATGTTCCTCATTTTTCTGCAATTCAGCAAAATTTTTAAATGTGATATATTTTATGGCAAATTTGTTGCAATAAGTTTCTTTTCACTCAAATATTGCTTTAAATTAAGAAAAGAATAAAAAATCAGAAAAAAATTTCAAAAAAATTTTCCACTCGAAAATTTCATAAGGGGTACCCCTTGCCATTTTTTTGAGAAATTTAGCAAAATTTAAAAATTTGTTTTATTTTAATGCGAAATTGTTGCAATTAGTTCCTTTTCACTCAAACAATGCTTTAAATTAAAAAAGGTAAAAAATAATAAAAAAAAATTGAAAAAATCTATAAATTTGTCAATCCACTAAGGCTCATTTTCGCACCAAGTTTTGCCTATAACTCGGTCGGTATCCAACGGATCGCCAATCTTTAACCTGTGGTCGATAGATGGCACCAATGGCTACATTTTCTTCTTGGACGGCCATGCCCTCAGATGTCTGTGCCAGAAGTTATGCGAGGAACCAAGTTCCTTACCCTGTTAGAGAAAATGTAAAATTTTCCTCATTTTTGCACCAAATTTTGCCTATAACTCGGTCGGTATCTAACGGATCTCCAATATTTGCCTGTGGTTGATAGATGGCATCAATGGCTACATTTTCTTCTTGGCCGACCATGCCCTCAGATGTCTGTGTCAGAAGTTATGCGAGGAACCAAGTTCCTTACCCTGTTTGAGAAAATGTAAAATTTTCCTTATTTTTCTGCAGTTCAGCAAAATTTTTAAATGTGATAAATTTTATGGCGAATTTGTTGCAATAAGTTTCTTTTCACTCAAATATTGCTTTAAATTAAGAAAAGAATAAAAAATCAGAAAAAAATTTCAAAAAAAATTTCCACTCGAAAATTTCATAAGGGGTACCCCTTGCCATTTTTTTTGAGAAATTTAGCAAAGTTTAAAAATTTGTTTTATTTTAATGCGAAATTGTTGCAATTAGTTCCTTTTCACTCAAACAATGCTTTAAATTAAAAAAAGGTAAAAAATAATGAAAAAAATTGAAAAAATCTATAAATTTGTCAATCCACTAAGGCTCATTTTTGCACCAAGTTTTGCCTATAACTCGGTCGGTATCCAACGGATCGCCAATCTTTAACCTGTGGTCGATAGATGGCACCAATGGCTACATTTTCTTCTTGGACGGCCATGCCCTCAGATGTCTGTGCCAGAAGTTATGCGAGGAACCAAGTTCCTTACCCTGTTAGAGAAAATGTAAAATTTTCCTCATTTTTGCACCAAATTTTGGCTATAAGTCGGTCGGTATCCAACGGATCTCCAATCTTTGCCTGTGGTCGATAGATGGCAACAATGGCTACATTTTCTTCTTGGACGGCCATGCCCTCAGATGTCTGTGCCAGAAGTTATGCGAGGAACCAAGTTCCTTACCCTGTTTGAGAAAATGTAAAATGTTCCTCATTTTTGCACCAAATTTTGCCTATAACTCGGTCGGTATCTAACGAATCTCCAATCTTTGCCTGTGGTCGATAGATGGCATCAATGGCTACATTTTCTTCTTGGACGACCATGCCCTCAGATGTCTGTGTCAGAAGTTATGCGAGGAACCAAGTTCCTTACCCTGTTAGAGAAAATGTAAAATTTTCCTCATTTTTGCACCAAATTTTGCCTATAACTCGGTCGGTATCTAACGGATCTCCAATATTTGCCTGTGGTCGATAGATGGCATCAATGGCTACATTTTCTTCTTGGACGGCCATGCCCTCAGATGTCTGTGCCAGAAGTTATGCGAGGAACCAAGTTCCTTACCCTGTTTGAGAAAATGTAAAATGTTCCTCATTTTTCTGCAATTCAGCAAAATTTTTAAATGTGATATATTTTATGGCAAATTTGTTGCAATAAGTTTCTTTTCACTCAAATATTGCTTTAAATTAAGAAAAGAATAAAAAATCAGAAAAAAATTTCAAAAAAATTTTCCACTCGAAAATTTCATAAGGGGTACCCCTTGCCATTTTTTTGAGAAATTTAGCAAAATTTAAAAATTTGTTTTATTTCAATGCGAAATTGTTGCAATTAGTTCCTTTTCACTCAAACAATGCATTAAATTAAAAAAGGTAAAAAATAATAAAAAAAAAAATTGAAAAAATCTATAAATTTGTCAATCCACTAAGGCTCATTTTCGCACCAAGTTTTGCCTATAACTCGGTCGGTATCCAACGGATCGCCAATCTTTAACCTGTGGTCGATAGATGGCACCAATGGCTACATTTTCTTCTTGGACGGCCATGCCCTCAGATGTCTGTGCCAGAAGTTATGCGAGGAACCAAGTTCCTTACCCTGTTAGAGAAAATGTAAAATTTTCCTCATTTTTGCACCAAATTTTGCCTATAACTCGGTCGGTATCTAACGGATCTCCAATATTTGCCTGTGGTCGATAGATGGCATCAATGGCTACATTTTCTTCTTGGCCGACCATGCCCTCAGATGTCTGTGTCAGAAGTTATGCGAGGAACCAAGTTCCTTACCCTGTTTGAGAAAATGTAAAATGTTCCTCATTTTTCTGCAATTCAGCAAAATTTTTAAATGTGATAAATTTTATGGCGAATTTGTTGCAATAAGTTTCTTTTCACTCAAATATTGCTTTAAATTAAGAAAAGAATAAAAAATCAGAAAAAAATTTCAAAAAAAATTTCCACTCGAAAATTTCATAAGGGGTACCCCTTGCCATTTTTTTTGAGAAATTTAGCAAAGTTTAAAAATTTGTTTTATTTTAATGCGAAATTGTTGCAATTAGTTCCTTTTCACTCAAACAATGCTTTAAATTAAAAAAAGGTAAAAAATAATGAAAAAAATTGAAAAAATCTATAAATTTGTCAATCCACTAAGGCTCATTTTTGCACCAAGTTTTGCCTATAACTCGGTCGGTATCTAACGGATCTCCAATCTTTGCCTGTGGTCGATAGATGGCATCAATGGCTACATTTTCTTCTTGGACGACCATGCCCTCAGATGTCTGTGTCAGAAGTTATGCGAGGAACCAAGTTCCTTACCCTGTTTGAGAAAATGTAAAATTTTCCTCATTTTTGCACCAAGTTTTGCCTATAACTCGGTCGGTATCTAACGGATCTCCAATCTTTGCCTGTGGTCGATAGATGGCATCAATGGCTACATTTTCTTCTTGGACGGCCATGCCCTCAGATGTCTGTGTCAGAAGTTATGCGAGGAACCAAGTTCCTTACCCTGTTTGAGAAAATGTAAAATGTTCCTCATTTTTCTGCAATTCAGCAAAATTTTTAAATGTGATAAATTTTATGGCGAATTTGTTGCAATAAGTTTCTTTTCACTCAAATATTGCTTTAAATTAAGAAAAGAATAAAAAATCAGAAAAAAAATTCAAAAAAATTTTACACTCGAAAATTTCATAAGGGGTACCCCTTGCCATTTTTTTGAGAAATTTAGCAAAATTTAAAAATTTGTTTTATTTCAATGCGAAATTGTTGCAATTAGTTCCTTTTCACTCAAACAATGCTTTAAATTAAAAAAGGTAAAAAATAATAAAAAAAAATTGAAAAAATCTATAAATTTTATCAATCCACTAAGGCTCATTTTCGCACCAAATTTTGCCTATAACTCGGTCGGTATCTAACGGATCTCCAATCTTTGCCTGTGGTCGATAGATGGCAACAATGGCTACATTTTCTTCTTGGACGGCCATGCCCTCAGATGTCTGTGCCAGAAGTTATGCGAGGAACCAAGTTCCTTACCCTGTTTGAGAAAATGTAAAATGTTCCTCATTTTTGCACCAAATTTTGCCTATAACTCGGTCGGTATCTAACGGATCTCCAATCTTTGCCTGTGGTCGATAGATGGCATCAATGGCTACATTTTCTTCTTGGACGGCCATGCCCTCAGATGTCTGTGCCAGAAGTTATGCGAGGAACCAAGTTCCTTACCCTGTTTGAGAAAATGTAAAATGTTCCTCATTTTTCTGCAATTTAGCAAAATTTTTAAATGCGATATATTTTTTTGCAAATTCATTGCAATATGTTTCTTTTTACTCAAATATTGCTTTAAATTAAGAAAAGAATAAAAAATCAGAAAAAAATTTCAAAAAAATTTTCCACTCGAAAATTTCATAAGGGGAACCCCTTGCCATTTTTTTTTGAGAAATTTAGCAAAGTTTAAAAATTTGTTTTATTTTAATGCGAAATTGTTGCAATTAGTTCCTTTTCACTCAAACAATGCTATAAATTAAAAAAAGGTAAAAAATAATGAAAAAAATTGAAAAAATCTATAAATTTGTCAATCCACTAAGGCTCATTTTTGCACCAAGTTTTGCCTATAACTCGGTCGGTATCCAACGGATCGCCAATCTTTAAACTGTGGTCGATAGATGGTACAAATGGCTACATTTTCTTCGAGGACGGCCATGCCCTCAGATGTCTGTGCCAGAAGTTATGCGAGGAACCAAGTTCCTTACCCTGTTAGAGAAAATGTAAAATTTTCCTCATTTTTGCACCAAATTTTGCCTATAACTCGGTCGGTATCTAACGGATCTCCAATATTTGCCTGTGGTCGATAGATGGCATCAATGGCTACATTTTCATCTTGGCCGGCCATGCCCTCAGATGTCTGTGCCAGAAGTTATGCGAGGAACCAAGTTCCTTACCCTGTTAAAGAAAATGTAAAATTTTCCTCATTTTTGCACCAAATTTTGCCTATAACTCGGTCGGTATCTAACGGATCTCCAATCTTTGCCTGTGGTCGATAGATGGCACCAATGGCTACATTTTCTTCTTGGACGGCCATGCCCTCAGATGTCTGTGCCAGAAGTTATTCGAGGAACCAAGTTCCTTACCCTGTTAGAGAAAATGTAAAATTTTCCTCATTTTTGCACCAAATTTTGCCTATAACTCGGTCGGTATCTAACGGATCTCCAATATTTGCCTGTGGTCGATAGATGGCATCAATGGCTACATTTTCTTCTTGGCCGGCCATGCCCTCAGATGTCTGTGTCAGAAGTTATGCGAGGAACCAAGTTCCTTACCCTGTTTGAGAAAATGTAAAATGTTCCTCATTTTTCTGCAATTCAGCAAAATTTTTAAATGTGATATATTTTATGGCGAATTTGTTGCAATAAGTTTCTTTTCACTCAAATATTGCTTTAAATTAAGAAAAGAATAAAAAATCAGAAAAAAATTTCCACTCGAAAATTTCATAAGGGGTACCCCTTGCCATTTTTTTGAGAAATTTAGCAAAATTTTAAAATTTGTTTTATTTCAATGCGAAATTGTTGCAATTAGTTCCTTTTCACTCAAACAATGCTTTAAATTAAAAAAAGGTAAAAAATAATGAAAAAAATTGAAAAAATCTATAAATTTGTCAATCCACTAAGGCTCATTTTTGCACCAAGTTTTGCCTATAACTCGGTCGGTATCCAACGGATCGCCAATCTTTAACCTGTGGTCGATAGATGGCACCAATGGCTACATTTTTTTCTTGGACGGCCATGCCCTCAGATGTCTGTGCCAGAAGTTATGCGAGGAACCAAGTTCCTTACCCTGTTAGAGAAAATGTAAAATGTTCCTCATTTTTCTGCAATTCAGCAAAATTTTTAAATGTGATATATTTTATGGCGAATTTGTTGCAATAAGTTTCTTTTCACTCAAATATTGCTTTAAATTAAGAAAAGAATAAAAAAACAGAAAAAAATTTCAAAAAAATTTTCCACTCGAAAATTTCATAAGGGGTACCCCTTGCCATTTTTTTTGAGAAATTTAGCAAAGTTTAAAAAATTGTTTTATTTTAATGCGAAATTGTTGCAATTAGTTCCTTTTCACTCAAACAATGCTTTAAATTAAAAAAAGGTAAAAAATAATGAAAAAAATTGAAAAAATCTATAAATTTGTCAATCCACTCAGGCTCATTTTTGCACCAAGTTTTGCCTATAACTCGGTCGGTATCTAACGGATCTCCAATCTTTGCCTGTGGTCGATAGATGGCATCAATGGCTACATTTTCTTCTTGGACGACCATGCCCTCAGATGTCTGTGTCAGAAGTTATGCGAGGAACCAAGTTCCTTACCCTGTTTGAGAAAATGTAAAATGTTCCTCATTTTTCTGCAATTCAGCAAAATTTTTAAATGTGATATATTTTATGGCGAATTTGTTGCAATAAGTTTCTTTTCACTCAAATATTGCTTTAAATTAAGAAAAGAATAAAAAATCAGAAAAAAATTTCAAAAAAAATTTCCACTCGAAAATTTCATAAGGGGTACCCCTTGCCATTTTTTTGAGAAATTTAGCAAAATTTTAAAATTTGTTTTATTTCAATGCGAAATTGTTGCAATTAGTTCCTTTTCACTCAAACAATGCTATAAATTAAAAAAAGGTAAAAAATAATGAAAAAAATTGAAAAAATCTATAAATTTGTCAATCCACTAAGGCTCATTTTTGCACCAAGTTTTGCCTATAACTCGGTCGGTATCCAACGGATCGCCAATCTTTAACCTGTGGTCGATAGATGGCACCAATGGCTACATTTTCTTCTTGGACGGCCATGCCCTCAGATGTCTGTGCCAGAAGTTATGCGAGGAACCAAGTTCCTTACCCTGTTTGAGAAAATGTAAAATTTTCCTCATTTTTGCACCAAATTTTGGCTATAAGTCGGTCGGTATCCAACGGATCTCCAATCTTTGCCTGTGGTCGATAGATGGCAACAATGGCTACATTTTCTTCTTGGACGGCCATGCCCTCAGATGTCTGTGCCAGAAGTTATGCGAGGAACCAAGTTCCTTACCCTGTTTGAGAAAATGTAAAATGTTCCTCATTTTTGCACCAAATTTTGCCTATAACTCGGTCGGTATCTAACGAATCTCCAATCTTTGCCTGTGGTCGATAGATGGCATCAATGGCTACATTTTCTTCTTGGACGACCATGCCCTCAGATGTCTGTGTCAGAAGTTATGCGAGGAACCAAGTTCCTTACCCTGTTAGAGAAAATGTAAAATTTTCCTCATTTTTGCACCAAATTTTGCCTATAACTCGGTCGGTATCTAACGGATCTCCAATATTTGCCTGTGGTCGATAGATGGCATCAATGGCTACATTTTCTTCTTGGACGGCCATGCCCTCAGATGTCTGTGCCAGAAGTTATGCGAGGAACCAAGTTCCTTACCCTGTTTGAGAAAATGTAAAATGTTCCTCATTTTTCTGCAATTCAGCAAAATTTTTAAATGTGATATATTTTATGGCAAATTTGTTGCAATAAGTTTCTTTTCACTCAAATATTGCTTTAAATTAAGAAAAGAATAAAAAATCAGAAAAAAATTTCAAAAAAATTTTCCACTCGAAAATTTCATAAGGGGTACCCCTTGCCATTTTTTTGAGAAATTTAGCAAAATTTAAAAATTTGTTTTATTTCAATGCGAAATTGTTGCAATTAGTTCCTTTTCACTCAAACAATGCTTTAAATTAAAAAAGGTAAAAAATAATAAAAAAAAATTGAAAAAATCTATAAATTTGTCAATCCACTAAGGCTCATTTTCGCACCAAGTTTTGCCTATAACTCGGTCGGTATCCAACGGATCGCCAATCTTTAACCTGTGGTCGATAGATGGCACCAATGGCTACATTTTCTTCTTGGACGGCCATGCCCTCAGATGTCTGTGCCAGAAGTTATGCGAGGAACCAAGTTCCTTACCCTGTTAGAGAAAATGTAAAATTTTCCTCATTTTTGCACCAAATTTTGCCTATAACTCGGTCGGTATCTAACGGATCTCCAATATTTGCCTGTGGTCGATAGATGGCATCAATGGCTACATTTTCTTCTTGGCCGACCATGCCCTCAGATGTCTGTGTCAGAAGTTATGCGAGGAACCAAGTTCCTTACCCTGTTTGAGAAAATGTAAAATGTTCCTCATTTTTCTGCAATTCAGCAAAATTTTTAAATGTGATAAATTTTATGGCGAATTTGTTGCAATAAGTTTCTTTTCACTCAAATATTGCTTTAAATTAAGAAAAGAATAAAAAATCAGAAAAAAATTTCAAAAAAAATTTCCACTCGAAAATTTCATAAGGGGTACCCCTTGCCATTTTTTTTGAGAAATTTAGCAAAGTTTAAAAATTTGTTTTATTTTAATGCGAAATTGTTGCAATTAGTTCCTTTTCACTCAAACAATGCTTTAAATTAAAAAAAGGTAAAAAATAATGAAGAAAATTGAAAAAATCTATAAATTTGTCAATCCACTAAGGCTCATTTTTGCACCAAGTTTTGCCTATAACTCGGTCGGTATCTAACGGATCTCCAATCTTTGCCTGTGGTCGATAGATGGCATCAATGGCTACATTTTCTTCTTGGACGACCATGCCCTCAGATGTCTGTGTCAGAAGTTATGCGAGGAACCAAGTTCCTTACCCTGTTTGAGAAAATGTAAAATTTTCCTCATTTTTGCACCAAGTTTTGCCTATAACTCGGTCGGTATCTAACGGATCTCCAATATTTGCCTGTGGTCGATAGATGGCATCAATGGCTACATTTTCATCTTGGCCGGCCATGCCATCAGATGTCTGTGCCAGAAGTTATGCGAGGAACCAAGTTCCTTACCCTGTTAAAGAAAATGTAAAATTTTCCTCATTTTTGCACCAAATTTTGCCTATAACTCGGTCGGTATCTAACGGATCTCCAATCTTTGCCTGTGGTCGATAGATGGCATCAATGGCTACATTTTCTTCTTGGCCGGCCATGCCCTCAGATGTCTGTGTCAGAAGTTATGCGAGGAACCAAGTTCCTTACCCTGTTTGAGAAAATGTAAAATGTTCCTCATTTTTCTGCAATTCAGCAAAATTTTTAAATGTGATATATTTTATGGCGAATTTGTTGCAATAAGTTTCTTTTCACTCAAATATTGCTTTAAATTAAGAAAAGAATAAAAAATCAGAAAAAAATTTCCACTCGAAAATTTCATAAGGGGTACCCCTTGCCATTTTTTTGAGAAATTTAGCAAAATTTTAAAATTTGTTTTATTTCAATGCGAAATTGTTGCAATTAGTTCCTTTTCACTCAAACAATGCTTTAAATTAAAAAAAGGTAAAAAATAATGAAAAAAATTGAAAAAATCTATAAATTTGTCAATCCACTAAGGCTCATTTTTGCACCAAGTTTTGCCTATAACTCGGTCGGTATCCAACGGATCGCCAATCTTTAACCTGTGGTCGATAGATGGCACCAATGGCTACATTTTTTTCTTGGACGGCCATGCCCTCAGATGTCTGTGCCAGAAGTTATGCGAGGAACCAAGTTCCTTACCCTGTTAGAGAAAATGTAAAATGTTCCTCATTTTTCTGCAATTCAGCAAAATTTTTAAATGTGATATATTTTATGGCGAATTTGTTGCAATAAGTTTCTTTTCACTCAAATATTGCTTTAAATTAAGAAAAGAATAAAAAAACAGAAAAAAATTTCAAAAAAATTTTCCACTCGAAAATTTCATAAGGGGTACCCCTTGCCATTTTTTTTGAGAAATTTAGCAAAGTTTAAAAAATTGTTTTATTTTAATGCGAAATTGTTGCAATTAGTTCCTTTTCACTCAAACAATGCTTTAAATTAAAAAAAGGTAAAAAATAATGAAAAAAATTGAAAAAATCTATAAATTTGTCAATCCACTCAGGCTCATTTTTGCACCAAGTTTTGCCTATAACTCGGTCGGTATCTAACGGATCTCCAATCTTTGCCTGTGGTCGATAGATGGCATCAATGGCTACATTTTCTTCTTGGACGACCATGCCCTCAGATGTCTGTGTCAGAAGTTATGCGAGGAACCAAGTTCCTTACCCTGTTAGAGAAAATGTAAAATTTTCCTCATTTTTGCACCAAATTTTGCCTATAACTCGGTCGGTATCTAACGGATCTCCAATATTTGCCTGTGGTCGATAGATGGCATCAATGGCTACATTTTCTTCTTGGACGGCCATGCCCTCAGATGTCTGTGCCAGAAGTTATGCGAGGAACCAAGTTCCTTACCCTGTTTGAGAAAATGTAAAATGTTCCTCATTTTTCTGCAATTCAGCAAAATTTTTAAATGTGATATATTTTATGGCAAATTTGTTGCAATAAGTTTCTTTTCACTCAAATATTGCTTTAAATTAAGAAAAGAATAAAAAATCAGAAAAAAATTTCAAAAAAATTTTCCACTCGAAAATTTCATAAGGGGTACCCCTTGCCATTTTTTTGAGAAATTTAGCAAAATTTAAAAATTTGTTTTATTTCAATGCGAAATTGTTGCAATTAGTTCCTTTTCACTCAAACAATGCTTTAAATTAAAAAAGGTAAAAAATAATAAAAAAAAATTGAAAAAATCTATAAATTTGTCAATCCACTAAGGCTCATTTTCGCACCAAGTTTTGCCTATAACTCGGTCGGTATCCAACGGATCGCCAATCTTTAACCTGTGGTCGATAGATGGCACCAATGGCTACATTTTCTTCTTGGACGGCCATGCCCTCAGATGTCTGTGCCAGAAGTTATGCGAGGAACCAAGTTCCTTACCCTGTTAGAGAAAATGTAAAATTTTCCTCATTTTTGCACCAAATTTTGCCTATAACTCGGTCGGTATCTAACGGATCTCCAATATTTGCCTGTGGTCGATAGATGGCATCAATGGCTACATTTTCTTCTTGGCCGACCATGCCCTCAGATGTCTGTGTCAGAAGTTATGCGAGGAACCAAGTTCCTTACCCTGTTTGAGAAAATGTAAAATGTTCCTCATTTTTCTGCAATTCAGCAAAATTTTTAAATGTGATAAATTTTATGGCGAATTTGTTGCAATAAGTTTCTTTTCACTCAAATATTGCTTTAAATTAAGAAAAGAATAAAAAATCAGAAAAAAATTTCAAAAAAAATTTCCACTCGAAAATTTCATAAGGGGTACCCCTTGCCATTTTTTTTGAGAAATTTAGCAAAGTTTAAAAATTTGTTTTATTTTAATGCGAAATTGTTGCAATTAGTTCCTTTTCACTCAAACAATGCTTTAAATTAAAAAAAGGTAAAAAATAATGAAGAAAATTGAAAAAATCTATAAATTTGTCAATCCACTAAGGCTCATTTTTGCACCAAGTTTTGCCTATAACTCGGTCGGTATCTAACGGATCTCCAATCTTTGCCTGTGGTCGATAGATGGCATCAATGGCTACATTTTCTTCTTGGACGACCATGCCCTCAGATGTCTGTGTCAGAAGTTATGCGAGGAACCAAGTTCCTTACCCTGTTTGAGAAAATGTAAAATTTTCCTCATTTTTGCACCAAGTTTTGCCTATAACTCGGTCGGTATCTAACGGATCTCCAATCTTTGCCTGTGGTCGATAGATGGCATCAATGGCTACATTTTCTTCTTGGACGGCCAAGCCCTCAGATGTCTGTGTCAGAAGTTATGCGAGGAACCAAGTTCCTTACCCTGTTTGAGAAAATGTAAAATGTTCCTCATTTTTCTGCAATTCAGCAAAATTTTTAAATGTGATAAATTTTATGGCGAATTTGTTGCAATAAGTTTCTTTTCACTCAAATATTGCTTTAAATTAAGAAAAGAATAAAAAATCAGAAAAAAAATTCAAAAAAATTTTACACTCGAAAATTTCATAAGGGGTACCCCTTGCCATTTTTTTGAGAAATTTAGCAAAATTTAAAAATTTGTTTTATTTCAATGCGAAATTGTTGCAATTAGTTCCTTTTCACTCAAACAATGCTTTAAATTAAAAAAGGTAAAAAATAATAAAAAAAAATTGAAAAAATCTATAAATTTTATCAATCCACTAAGGCTCATTTTCGCACCAAATTTTGCCTATAACTCGGTCGGTATCTAACGGATCTCCAATCTTTGCCTGTGGTCGATAGATGGCAACAATGGCTACATTTTCTTCTTGGACGGCCATGCCCTCAGATGTCTGTGCCAGAAGTTATGCGAGGAACCAAGTTCCTTACCCTGTTTGAGAAAATGTAAAATGTTCCTCATTTTTGCACCAAATTTTGCCTATAACTCGGTCGGTATCTAACGGATCTCCAATCTTTGCCTGTGGTCGATAGATGGCATCAATGGCTACATTTTCTTCTTGGACGGCCATGCCCTCAGATGTCTGTGCCAGAAGTTATGCGAGGAACCAAGTTCCTTACCCTGTTTGAGAAAATGTAAAATGTTCCTCATTTTTCTGCAATTTAGCAAAATTTTTAAATGCGATATATTTTTTTGCAAATTCATTGCAATATGTTTCTTTTTACTCAAATATTGCTTTAAATTAAGAAAAGAATAAAAAATCAGAAAAAAATTTCAAAAAAAATTTCCACTCGAAAATTTCATAAGGGGAACCCCTTGCCATTTTTTTTTGAGAAATTTAGCAAATTTTAAAAATTTGTTTTATTTTAATGCGAAATTGTTGCAATTAGTTCCTTTTCACTCAAACAATGCTATAAATTAAAAAAGGTAAAAAATAATGAAAAAAATTGAAAAAATCTATAAATTTGTCAATCCACTAAGGCTCATTTTTGCACCAAGTTTTGCCTATAACTCGGTCGGTATCCAACGGATCGCCAATCTTTAAACTGTG
Organism: Anopheles funestus; assembly: GCF_943734845.2. Lineage (NCBI taxonomy): Eukaryota > Metazoa > Arthropoda > Insecta > Diptera > Culicidae > Anopheles > Anopheles funestus. The sequence goes on from NC_064598.1 coordinate 24,086,243, forward strand.
GTCGATAGATGGTACAAATGGCTACATTTTCTTCGAGGACGGCCATGCCCTCAGATGTCTGTGCCAGAAGTTATGCGAGGAACCAAGTTCCTTACCCTGTTAGAGAAAATGTAAAATTTTCCTCATTTTTGCACCAAATTTTGCCTATAACTCGGTCGGTATCTAACGGATCTCCAATATTTGCCTGTGGTCGATAGATGGCATCAATGGCTACATTTTCATCTTGGCCGGCCATGCCCTCAGATGTCTGTGCCAGAAGTTATGCGAGGAACCAAGTTCCTTACCCTGTTAGAGAAAATGTAAAATTTTCCTCATTTTTGCACCAAATTTTGCCTATAACTCGGTCGGTATCTAACGGATCTCCAATATTTGCCTGTGGTCGATAGATGGCATCAATGGCTACATTTTCTTCTTGGCCGACCATGCCCTCAGATGTCTGTGTCAGAAGTTATGCGAGGAACCAAGTTCCTTACCCTGTTTGAGAAAATGTAAAATGTTCCTCATTTTTCTGCAATTCAGCAAAATTTTTAAATGTGATAAATTTTATGGCGAATTTGTTGCAATAAGTTTCTTTTCACTCAAATATTGCTTTAAAATAAGAAAAGAATAAAAAATCAGAAAAAAATTTCAAAAAAATTTTCCACTCGAAAATTTCATAAGGGGTACCCCTTGCCATTTTTTTGAGAAATTTAGCAAAATTTAAAAATTTGTTTTATTTCAATGCGAAATTGTTGCAATTAGTTCCTTTTCACTCAAACAATGCTTTAAATTAAAAAAGGTAAAAAATAATAAAAAAAAATTGAAAAAATCTATAAATTTGTCAATCCACTAAGGCTCATTTTCGCACCAAGTTTTGCCTATAACTCGGTCGGTATCCAACGGATCGCCAATCTTTGCCTGTGGTCGATAGATGGCACCAATGGCTACATTTTCTTCTTGGACGGCCATGCCCTCAGATGTCTGTGCCAGAAGTTATGCGAGGAACCAAGTTCCTTACCCTGTTAGAGAAAATGTAAAATTTTCTTCATTTTTGCACCAAATTTTGCCTATAACTCGGTCGGTATCTAACGGATCTCCAATCTTTGTCTGTGGTCGATAGATGGCATCAATGGCTACATTTTCTTCTTGTACGGCCATGCCCTCAGATGTCTGTGCCAGAAGTTATGCAAGGAACCAAGTTCCTTACCCTGTTTGAGAAAATGTAAAATGTTCCTCATTTTTCTGCAATTGAGCAAAATTTTTAAATGCGATATATTTTATTGCAAATTCGTTGCAATATGTTTCTTTTCACTCAAATATTGCTTTAAATTAAGAAAAGAATAAAAAATCAGAAAAAAATTTCAAAAAAATTTTCCACTCGACAATTTCATAAGGGGTACCCCTTGCCATTTTTTTTGAGAAATTTAGCAAATTTTAAAAATTTGTTTTATTTTAATGCGAAATTGTTGCAATTAGTTCCTTTTCACTCAAACAATGCTTTAAATTAAAAAAAGGTAAAAAATAATGAAAAAAATTGAAAAAATCTATAAATTTGTCAATCCACTAAGGCTCATTTTCGCACCAAGTTTTGCCTATAACTCGGTCGGTATCCAACGGATCGCCAATCTTTAACCTGTGGTCGATAGATGGCACCAATGGCTACATTTTCTTCTTGGACGGCCATGCCCTCAGATGTCTGTGCCAGAAGTTATTCGAGGAACCAAGTTCCATACCCTGTTAGAGAAAATGTAAAATTTTCATCATTTTTGCACCAAATTTTGCCTATAACTCGGTCGGTATCTAACGGATCTCCAATCTTTGCCTGTGGTCGATAGATGGCAACAATGGCTACATTTTCTTCTTGGACGGCCATGCCCTCAGATGTCTGTGCCAGAAGTTATGCGAGGAACCAAGTTCCATACCCTGTTTGAGAAAATGTAAAATGTTCCTCATTTTTGCACCAAATTTTGCCTATAACTCGGTCGGTATCTAACGGATCTCCAATCTTTGCCTGTGGTCGATAGATGGCACCAATGGCTACATTTTCTTCTTGGACGGCCATGCCCTCAGATGTCTGTGCCAGAAGTTATGCGAGGAACCAAGTTCCTTACCCTGTTTGAGAAAATGTAAAATGTTCCTCATTTTTCTGCAATTCAGCAAAATTTTTAAATGTGATATATTTTATGGCGAATTTGTTGCAATAAGTTTCTTTTCACTCAAATATTGCTTTAAATTAAGAAAAGAATAAAAAATCAGAAAAAAATTTCAAAAAAATTTTCCACTCGAAAATTTCATAAGGGGTACCCCTTGCCATTTTTTTTTGAGAAATTTAGCAAAGTTTAAAAAATTGTTTTATTTTAATGCGAAATTGTTGCAATTAGTTCCTTTTCACTCAAACAATGCTTTAAATTAAAAAAAGGTAAAAAATAATGAAAAAAATTGAAAAAATCTATAAATTTGTCAATCCACTAAGGCTCATTTTTGCACCAAGTTTTGCCTATAACTCGGTCGGTATCTAACGGATCTCCAATCTTTGCCTGTGGTCGATAGATGGCATCAATGGCTACATTTTCTTCTTGGACGACCATGCCCTCAGATGTCTGTGTCAGAAGTTATGCGAGGAACCAAGTTCCTTACCCTGTTTGAGAAAATGTAAAATTTTCCTCATTTTTGCACCAAGTTTTGCCTATAACTCGGTCGGTATCTAACGGATCTCCAATCTTTGCCTGTGGTCGATAGATGGCATCAATGGCTACATTTTCTTCTTGGACGGCCATGCCCTCAGATGTCTGTGTCAGAAGTTATGCGAGGAACCAAGTTCCTTACCCTGTTTGAGAAAATGTAAAATGTTCCTCATTTTTCTGCAATTCAGCAAAATTTTTAAATGTGATATATTTTATGGCGAATTTGTTGCAATAAGTTTCTTTTCACTCAAATATTGCTTTAAATTAAGAAAAGAATAAAAAATCAGAAAAAAATTTCAAAAAAATTTTCCACTCGAAAATTTCATAAGGGGTACCCCTTGCCATTTTTTTGAGAAATTTAGCAAAATTTTAAAATTTGTTTTATTTCAATGCGAAATTGTTGCAATTAGTTCCTTTTCACTCAAACAATGCTTTAAATTAAAAAAAGGTAAAAAATAATGAAAAAAATTGAAAAAATCTATAAATTTGTCAATCCACTAAGGCTCATTTTTGCACCAAGTTTTGCCTATAACTCGGTCGGTATCCAACGGATCGCCAATCTTTAACCTGTGGTCGATAGATGGCACCAATGGCTACATTTTCTTCTTGGACGGCCATGCCCTCAGATGTCTGTGCCAGAAGTTATGCGAGGAACCAAGTTCCTTACCCTGTTAGAGAAAATGTAAAATTTTCCTCATTTTTGCACCAAATTTTGGCTATAACTCGGTCGGTATCCAACGGATCTCCAATCTTTGCCTGTGGTCGATAGATGGCAACAATGGCTACATTTTCTTCTTGGACGGCCATGCCCTCAGATGTCTGTGCCAGAAGTTATGCGAGGAACCAAGTTCCTTACCCTGTTTGAGAAAATGTAAAATGTTCCTCATTTTTGCACCAAATTTTGGCTATAAGTCGGTCGGTATCTAACGGATCTCCAATATTTGCCTGTGGTCGATAGATGGCATCAATGGCTACATTTTCTTCTTGGACGGCCATGCCCTCAGATGTCTGTGCCAGAAGTTATGCGAGGAACCAAGTTCCTTACCCTGTTTGAGAAAATGTAAAATGTTCCTCATTTTTCTGCAATTCAGCAAAATTTTTAAATGTGATATATTTTATGGCAAATTTGTTGCAATAAGTTTCTTTTCACTCAAATATTGCTTTAAATTAAGAAAAGAATAAAAAATCAGAAAAAAATTTCAAAAAAATTTTCCACTCGAAAATTTCATAAGGGGTACCCCTTGCCATTTTTTTGAGAAATTTAGCAAAATTTAAAAATTTGTTTTATTTTAATGCGAAATTGTTGCAATTAGTTCCTTTTCACTCAAACAATGCTTTAAATTAAAAAAGGTAAAAAATAATAAAAAAAAATTGAAAAAATCTATAAATTTGTCAATCCACTAAGGCTCATTTTCGCACCAAGTTTTGCCTATAACTCGGTCGGTATCCAACGGATCGCCAATCTTTAACCTGTGGTCGATAGATGGCACCAATGGCTACATTTTCTTCTTGGACGGCCATGCCCTCAGATGTCTGTGCCAGAAGTTATGCGAGGAACCAAGTTCCTTACCCTGTTAGAGAAAATGTAAAATTTTCCTCATTTTTGCACCAAATTTTGCCTATAACTCGGTCGGTATCTAACGGATCTCCAATATTTGCCTGTGGTCGATAGATGGCATCAATGGCTACATTTTCTTCTTGGCCGACCATGCCCTCAGATGTCTGTGTCAGAAGTTATGCGAGGAACCAAGTTCCTTACCCTGTTTGAGAAAATGTAAAATTTTCCTCATTTTTCTGCAATTCAGCAAAATTTTTAAATGTGATAAATTTTATGGCGAATTTGTTGCAATAAGTTTCTTTTCACTCAAATATTGCTTTAAATTAAGAAAAGAATAAAAAATCAGAAAAAAATTTCAAAAAAAATTTCCACTCGAAAATTTCATAAGGGGTACCCCTTGCCATTTTTTTTGAGAAATTTAGCAAAGTTTAAAAATTTGTTTTATTTTAATGCGAAATTGTTGCAATTAGTTCCTTTTCACTCAAACAATGCTTTAAATTAAAAAAAGGTAAAAAATAATGAAAAAAATTGAAAAAATCTATAAATTTGTCAATCCACTAAGGCTCATTTTTGCACCAAGTTTTGCCTATAACTCGGTCGGTATCCAACGGATCGCCAATCTTTAACCTGTGGTCGATAGATGGCACCAATGGCTACATTTTCTTCTTGGACGGCCATGCCCTCAGATGTCTGTGCCAGAAGTTATGCGAGGAACCAAGTTCCTTACCCTGTTAGAGAAAATGTAAAATTTTCCTCATTTTTGCACCAAATTTTGGCTATAAGTCGGTCGGTATCCAACGGATCTCCAATCTTTGCCTGTGGTCGATAGATGGCAACAATGGCTACATTTTCTTCTTGGACGGCCATGCCCTCAGATGTCTGTGCCAGAAGTTATGCGAGGAACCAAGTTCCTTACCCTGTTTGAGAAAATGTAAAATGTTCCTCATTTTTGCACCAAATTTTGCCTATAACTCGGTCGGTATCTAACGAATCTCCAATCTTTGCCTGTGGTCGATAGATGGCATCAATGGCTACATTTTCTTCTTGGACGACCATGCCCTCAGATGTCTGTGTCAGAAGTTATGCGAGGAACCAAGTTCCTTACCCTGTTAGAGAAAATGTAAAATTTTCCTCATTTTTGCACCAAATTTTGCCTATAACTCGGTCGGTATCTAACGGATCTCCAATATTTGCCTGTGGTCGATAGATGGCATCAATGGCTACATTTTCTTCTTGGACGGCCATGCCCTCAGATGTCTGTGCCAGAAGTTATGCGAGGAACCAAGTTCCTTACCCTGTTTGAGAAAATGTAAAATGTTCCTCATTTTTCTGCAATTCAGCAAAATTTTTAAATGTGATATATTTTATGGCAAATTTGTTGCAATAAGTTTCTTTTCACTCAAATATTGCTTTAAATTAAGAAAAGAATAAAAAATCAGAAAAAAATTTCAAAAAAATTTTCCACTCGAAAATTTCATAAGGGGTACCCCTTGCCATTTTTTTGAGAAATTTAGCAAAATTTAAAAATTTGTTTTATTTCAATGCGAAATTGTTGCAATTAGTTCCTTTTCACTCAAACAATGCATTAAATTAAAAAAGGTAAAAAATAATAAAAAAAAAAATTGAAAAAATCTATAAATTTGTCAATCCACTAAGGCTCATTTTCGCACCAAGTTTTGCCTATAACTCGGTCGGTATCCAACGGATCGCCAATCTTTAACCTGTGGTCGATAGATGGCACCAATGGCTACATTTTCTTCTTGGACGGCCATGCCCTCAGATGTCTGTGCCAGAAGTTATGCGAGGAACCAAGTTCCTTACCCTGTTAGAGAAAATGTAAAATTTTCCTCATTTTTGCACCAAATTTTGCCTATAACTCGGTCGGTATCTAACGGATCTCCAATATTTGCCTGTGGTCGATAGATGGCATCAATGGCTACATTTTCTTCTTGGCCGACCATGCCCTCAGATGTCTGTGTCAGAAGTTATGCGAGGAACCAAGTTCCTTACCCTGTTTGAGAAAATGTAAAATGTTCCTCATTTTTCTGCAATTCAGCAAAATTTTTAAATGTGATAAATTTTATGGCGAATTTGTTGCAATAAGTTTCTTTTCACTCAAATATTGCTTTAAATTAAGAAAAGAATAAAAAATCAGAAAAAAATTTCAAAAAAAATTTCCACTCGAAAATTTCATAAGGGGTACCCCTTGCCATTTTTTTTGAGAAATTTAGCAAAGTTTAAAAATTTGTTTTATTTTAATGCGAAATTGTTGCAATTAGTTCCTTTTCACTCAAACAATGCTTTAAATTAAAAAAAGGTAAAAAATAATGAAAAAAATTGAAAAAATCTATAAATTTGTCAATCCACTAAGGCTCATTTTTGCACCAAGTTTTGCCTATAACTCGGTCGGTATCTAACGGATCTCCAATCTTTGCCTGTGGTCGATAGATGGCATCAATGGCTACATTTTCTTCTTGGACGGCCATGCCCTCAGATGTCTGTGTCAGAAGTTATGCGAGGAACCAAGTTCCTTACCCTGTTTGAGAAAATGTAAAATTTTCCTCATTTTTGCACCAAGTTTTGCCTATAACTCGGTCGGTATCTAACGGATCTCCAATCTTTGCCTGTGGTCGATAGATGGCATCAATGGCTACATTTTCTTCTTGGACGGCCATGCCCTCAGATGTCTGTGTCAGAAGTTATGCGAGGAACCAAGTTCCTTACCCTGTTTGAGAAAATGTAAAATGTTCCTCATTTTTCTGCAATTCAGCAAAATTTTTAAATGTGATAAATTTTATGGCGAATTTGTTGCAATAAGTTTCTTTTCACTCAAATATTGCTTTAAATTAAGAAAAGAATAAAAAATCAGAAAAAAAATTCAAAAAAATTTTACACTCGAAAATTTCATAAGGGGTACCCCTTGCCATTTTTTTGAGAAATTTAGCAAAATTTAAAAATTTGTTTTATTTCAATGCGAAATTGTTGCAATTAGTTCCTTTTCACTCAAACAATGCTTTAAATTAAAAAAGGTAAAAAATAATAAAAAAAAATTGAAAAAATCTATAAATTTTATCAATCCACTAAGGCTCATTTTCGCACCAAATTTTGCCTATAACTCGGTCGGTATCTAACGGATCTCCAATCTTTGCCTGTGGTCGATAGATGGCAACAATGGCTACATTTTCTTCTTGGACGGCCATGCCCTCAGATGTCTGTGCCAGAAGTTATGCGAGGAACCAAGTTCCTTACCCTGTTTGAGAAAATGTAAAATGTTCCTCATTTTTGCACCAAATTTTGCCTATAACTCGGTCGGTATCTAACGGATCTCCAATCTTTGCCTGTGGTCGATAGATGGCATCAATGGCTACATTTTCTTCTTGGACGGCCATGCCCTCAGATGTCTGTGCCAGAAGTTATGCGAGGAACCAAGTTCCTTACCCTGTTTGAGAAAATGTAAAATGTTCCTCATTTTTCTGCAATTTAGCAAAATTTTTAAATGCGATATATTTTTTTGCAAATTCATTGCAATATGTTTCTTTTTACTCAAATATTGCTTTAAATTAAGAAAAGAATAAAAAATCAGAAAAAAATTTCAAAAAAATTTTCCACTCGAAAATTTCATAAGGGGAACCCCTTGCCATTTTTTTTGAGAAATTTAGCAAAGTTTAAAAATTTGTTTTATTTTAATGCGAAATTGTTGCAATTAGTTCCTTTTCACTCAAACAATGCTATAAATTAAAAAAAGGTAAAAAATAATGAAAAAAATTGAAAAAATCTATAAATTTGTCAATCCACTAAGGCTCATTTTTGCACCAAGTTTTGCCTATAACTCGGTCGGTATCCAACGGATCGCCAATCTTTAAACTGTGGTCGATAGATGGTACAAATGGCTACATTTTCTTCGAGGACGGCCATGCCCTCAGATGTCTGTGCCAGAAGTTATGCGAGGAACCAAGTTCCTTACCCTGTTAGAGAAAATGTAAAATTATCCTCATTTTTGCACCAAATTTTGCCTATAACTCGGTCGGTATCTAACGGATCTCCAATATTTGCCTGTGGTCGATAGATGGCATCAATGGCTACATTTTCATCTTGGCCGGCCATGCCCTCAGATGTCTGTGCCAGAAGTTATGCGAGGAACCAAGTTCCTTACCCTGTTAAAGAAAATGTAAAATTTTCCTCATTTTTGCACCAAATTTTGCCTATAACTCGGTCGGTATCTAACGGATCTCCAATCTTTGCCTGTGGTCGATAGATGGCACCAATGGCTACATTTTCTTCTTGGACGGCCATGCCCTCAGATGTCTGTGCCAGAAGTTATTCGAGGAACCAAGTTCCTTACCCTGTTAGAGAAAATGTAAAATTTTCCTCATTTTTGCACCAAATTTTGCCTATAACTCGGTCGGTATCTAACGGATCTCCAATCTTTGCCTGTGGTCGATAGATGGCATCAATGGCTACATTTTCTTCTTGGCCGGCCATGCCCTCAGATGTCTGTGTCAGAAGTTATGCGAGGAACCAAGTTCCTTACCCTGTTTGAGAAAATGTAAAATGTTCCTCATTTTTCTGCAATTCAGCAAAATTTTTAAATGTGATATATTTTATGGCGAATTTGTTGCAATAAGTTTCTTTTCACTCAAATATTGCTTTAAATTAAGAAAAGAATAAAAAATCAGAAAAAAATTTCCACTCGAAAATTTCATAAGGGGTACCCCTTGCCATTTTTTTGAGAAATTTAGCAAAATTTTAAAATTTGTTTTATTTCAATGCGAAATTGTTGCAATTAGTTCCTTTTCACTCAAACAATGCTTTAAATTAAAAAAAGGTAAAAAATAATGAAAAAAATTGAAAAAATCTATAAATTTGTCAATCCACTAAGGCTCATTTTTGCACCAAGTTTTGCCTATAACTCGGTCGGTATCCAACGGATCGCCAATCTTTAACCTGTGGTCGATAGATGGCACCAATGGCTACATTTTCTTCTTGGACGGCCATGCCCTCAGATGTCTGTGCCAGAAGTTATGCGAGGAACCAAGTTCCTTACCCTGTTAGAGAAAATGTAAAATTTTCCTCATTTTTGCACCAAATTTTGGCTATAAGTCGGTCGGTATCCAACGGATCTCCAATCTTTGCCTGTGGTCGATAGATGGCAACAATGGCTACATTTTCTTCTTGGACGGCCATGCCCTCAGATGTCTGTGCCAGAAGTTATGCGAGGAACCAAGTTCCTTACCCTGTTTGAGAAAATGTAAAATGTTCCTCATTTTTGCACCAATTTTTGCCTATAACTCGGTCGGTATCTAACGGATCTCCAATATTTGCCTGTGGTCGATAGATGGCATCAATGGCTACATTTTCTTCTTGGCCGACCATGCCCTCAGATGTCTGTGTCAGAAGTTATGCGAGGAACCAAGTTCCTTAAGATGTTTGAGAAAATGTAAAATTTTCCTCATTTTTCTGCAATTCAGCAAAATTTTTAAATGTGATAAATTTTATGGCGAATTTGTTGCAATAAGTTTCTTTTCACTCAAATATTGCTTTAAATTAAGAAAAGAATAAAAATTCAGAAAAAAATTTCAAAAAAAATTTCCACTCGAAAATTTCATAAGGGGTACCCCTTGCCATTTTTTTTGAGAAATTTAGCAAAGTTTAAAAATTTGTTTTATTTTAATGCGAAATTGTTGCAATTAGTTCCTTTTCACTCAAACAATGCTTTAAATTAAAAAAAGGTAAAAAATAATGAAAAAAATTGAAAAAATCTATAAATTTGTCAATCCACTAAGGCTCATTTTTGCACCAAGTTTTGCCTATAACTCGGTCGGTATCCAACGGATCGCCAATCTTTAACCTGTGGTCGATAGATGGCACCAATGGCTACATTTTCTTCTTGGACGGCCATGCCCTCAGATGTCTGTGCCAGAAGTTATGCGAGGAACCAAGTTCCTTACCCTGTTAGAGAAAATGTAAAATTTTCCTCATTTTTGCACCAAATTTTGGCTATAAGTCGGTCGGTATCCAACGGATCTCCAATCTTTGCCTGTGGTCGATAGATGGCAACAATGGCTACATTTTCTTCTTGGACGGCCATGCCCTCAGATGTCTGTGCCAGAAGTTATGCGAGGAACCAAGTTCCTTACCCTGTTTGAGAAAATGTAAAATGTTCCTCATTTTTGCACCAAATTTTGCCTATAACTCGGTCGGTATCTAACGAATCTCCAATCTTTGCCTGTGGTCGATAGATGGCATCAATGGCTACATTTTCTTCTTGGACGACCATGCCCTCAGATGTCTGTGTCAGAAGTTATGCGAGGAACCAAGTTCCTTACCCTGTTAGAGAAAATGTAAAATTTTCCTCATTTTTGCACCAAATTTTGCCTATAACTCGGTCGGTATCTAACGGATCTCCAATATTTGCCTGTGGTCGATAGATGGCATCAATGGCTACATTTTCTTCTTGGACGGCCATGCCCTCAGATGTCTGTGCCAGAAGTTATGCGAGGAACCAAGTTCCTTACCCTGTTTGAGAAAATGTAAAATGTTCCTCATTTTTCTGCAATTCAGCAAAATTTTTAAATGTGATATATTTTATGGCAAATTTGTTGCAATAAGTTTCTTTTCACTCAAATATTGCTTTAAATTAAGAAAAGAATAAAAAATCAGAAAAAAATTTCAAAAAAATTTTCCACTCGAAAATTTCATAAGGGGTACCCCTTGCCATTTTTTTGAGAAATTTAGCAAAATTTAAAAATTTGTTTTATTTCAATGCGAAATTGTTGCAATTAGTTCCTTTTCACTCAAACAATGCATTAAATTAAAAAAGGTAAAAAATAATAAAAAAAAATTGAAAAAATCTATAAATTTGTCAATCCACTAAGGCTCATTTTCGCACCAAGTTTTGCCTATAACTCGGTCGGTATCCAACGGATCGCCAATCTTTAACCTGTGGTCGATAGATGGCACCAATGGCTACATTTTCTTCTTGGACGGCCATGCCCTCAGATGTCTGTGCCAGAAGTTATGCGAGGAACCAAGTTCCTTACCCTGTTAGAGAAAATGTAAAATTTTCCTCATTTTTGCACCAAATTTTGCCTATAACTCGGTCGGTATCTAACGGATCTCCAATATTTGCCTGTGGTCGATAGATGGCATCAATGGCTACATTTTCTTCTTGGCCGACCATGCCCTCAGATGTCTGTGTCAGAAGTTATGCGAGGAACCAAGTTCCTTACCCTGTTTGAGAAAATGTAAAATGTTCCTCATTTTTCTGCAATTCAGCAAAATTTTTAAATGTGATAAATTTTATGGCGAATTTGTTGCAATAAGTTTCTTTTCACTCAAATATTGCTTTAAATTAAGAAAAGAATAAAAAATCAGAAAAAAATTTCAAAAAAAATTTCCACTCGAAAATTTCATAAGGGGTACCCCTTGCCATTTTTTTTTGAGAAATTTAGCAAAGTTTAAAAATTTGTTTTATTTTAATGCGAAATTGTTGCAATTAGTTCCTTTTCACTCAAACAATGCTTTAAATTAAAAAAGGTAAAAAATAATAAAAAAAAATTGAAAAAATCTATAAATTTTATCAATCCACTAAGGCTCATTTTCGCACCAAATTTTGCCTATAACTCGGTCGGTATCTAACGGATCTCCAATCTTTGCCTGTGGTCGATAGATGGCAACAATGGCTACATTTTCTTCTTGGACGGCCATGCCCTCAGATGTCTGTGCCAGAAGTTATGCGAGGAACCAAGTTCCTTACCCTGTTTGAGAAAATGTAAAATGTTCCTCATTTTTGCACCAAATTTTGCCTATAACTCGGTCGGTATCTAACGGATCTCCAATCTTTGCCTGTGGTCGATAGATGGCATCAATGGCTACATTTTCTTCTTGGACGGCCATGCCCTCAGATGTCTGTGCCAGAAGTTATGCGAGGAACCAAGTTCCTTACCCTGTTTGAGAAAATGTAAAATGTTCCTCATTTTTCTGCAATTTAGCAAAATTTTTAAATGCGATATATTTTTTTGCAAATTCATTGCAATATGTTTCTTTTTACTCAAATATTGCTTTAAATTAAGAAAAGAATAAAAAATCAGAAAAAAAATTCAAAAAAATTTTCCACTCGAAAATTTCATAAGGGGAACCCCTTGCCATTTTTTTTGAGAAATTTAGCAAAGTTTAAAAATTTGTTTTATTTTAATGCGAAATTGTTGCAATTAGTTCCTTTTCACTCAAACAATGCTATAAATTAAAAAAAGGTAAAAAATAATGAAAAAAATTGAAAAAATCTATAAATTTGTCAATCCACTAAGGCTCATTTTTGCACCAAGTTTTGCCTATAACTCGGTCGGTATCCAACGGATCGCCAATCTTTAAACTGTGGTCGATAGATGGTACAAATGGCTACATTTTCTTCGAGGACGGCCATGCCCTCAGATGTCTGTGCCAGAAGTTATGCGAGGAACCAAGTTCCTTACCCTGTTAGAGAAAATGTAAAATTTTCCTCATTTTTGCACCAAATTTTGCCTATAACTCGGTCGGTATCTAACGGATCTCCAATATTTGCCTGTGGTCGATAGATGGCATCAATGGCTACATTTTCATCTTGGCCGGCCATGCCCTCAGATGTCTGTGCCAGAAGTTATGCGAGGAACCAAGTTCCTTACCCTGTTAAAGAAAATGTAAAATTTTCCTCATTTTTGCACCAAATTTTGCCTATAACTCGGTCGGTATCTAACGGATCTCCAATCTTTGCCTGTGGTCGATAGATGGCACCAATGGCTACATTTTCTTCTTGGACGGCCATGCCCTCAGATGTCTGTGCCAGAAGTTATTCGAGGAACCAAGTTCCTTACCCTGTTAGAGAAAATGTAAAATTTTCCTCATTTTTGCACCAAATTTTGCCTATAACTCGGTCGGTATCTAACGGATCTCCAATATTTGCCTGTGGTCGATAGATGGCATCAATGGCTACATTTTCTTCTTGGACGGCCATGCCCTCAGATGTCTGTGTCAGAAGTTATGCGAGGAACCAAGTTCCTTACCCTGTTTGAGAAAATGTAAAATGTTCCTCATTTTTCTGCAATTCAGCAAAATTTTTAAATGTGATATATTTTATGGCGAATTTGTTGCAATAAGTTTCTTTTCACTCAAATATTGCTTTAAATTAAGAAAAGAATAAAAAATCAGAAAAAAATTTCCACTCGAAAATTTCATAAGGGGTACCCCTTGCCATTTTTTTGAGAAATTTAGCAAAATTTTAAAATTCGTTTTATTTCAATGCGAAATTGTTGCAATTAGTTTCTTTTCACTCAAACAATGCTTTAAATTAAAAAAAGGTAAAAAATAATGAAAAAAATTGAAAAAATCTATAAATTTGTCAATCCACTAAGGCTCATTTTTGCACCAAGTTTTGCCTATAACTCGGTCGGTATCCAACGGATCGCCAATCTTTAACCTGTGGTCGATAGATGGCACCAATGGCTACATTTTTTTCTTGGACGGCCATGCCCTCAGATGTCTGTGCCAGAAGTTATGCGAGGAACCAAGTTCCTTACCCTGTTAGAGAAAATGTAAAATTTTCCTCATTTTTGCACCAAATTTTGGCTATAAGTCGGTCGGTATCCAACGGATCTCCAATCTTTGCCTGTGGTCGATAGATGGCAACAATGGCTACATTTTCTTCTTGGACGGCCATGCCCTCAGATGTCTGTGCCAGAAGTTATGCGAGGAACCAAGTTCCTTACCCTGTTTGAGAAAATGTAAAATGTTCCTCATTTTTGCACCAAATTTTGCCTATAACTCGGTCGGTATCTAACGGATCTCCAATATTTGCCTGTGGTCGATAGATGGCATCAATGGCTACATTTTCTTCTTGGCCGACCATGCCCTCAGATGTCTGTGTCAGAAGTTATGCGAGGAACCAAGTTCCTTACCCTGTTTGAGAAAATGTAAAATTTTCCTCATTTTTCTGCAATTCAGCAAAATTTTTAAATGTGATAAATTTTATGGCGAATTTGTTGCAATAAGTTTCTTTTCACTCAAATATTGCTTTAAATTAAGAAAAGAATAAAAAATCAGAAAAAAATTTCAAAAAAAATTTCCACTCGAAAATTTCATAAGGGGTACCCCTTGCCATTTTTTTTGAGAAATTTAGCAAAGTTTAAAAATTTGTTTTATTTTAATGCGAAATTGTTGCAATTAGTTCCTTTTCACTCAAACAATGCTTTAAATTAAAAAAAGGTAAAAAATAATGAAAAAAATTGAAAAAATCTATAAATTTGTCAATCCACTAAGGCTCATTTTTGCACCAAGTTTTGCCTATAACTCGGTCGGTATCCAACGGATCGCCAATCTTTAACCTGTGGTCGATAGATGGCACCAATGGCTACATTTTCTTCTTGGACGGCCATGCCCTCAGATGTCTGTGCCAGAAGTTATGCGAGGAACCAAGTTCCTTACCCTGTTAGAGAAAATGTAAAAATTTCCTCATTTTTGCACCAAATTTTGGCTATAAGTCGGTCGGTATCCAACGGATCTCCAATCTTTGCCTGTGGTCGATAGATGGCAACAATGGCTACATTTTCTTCTTGGACGGCCATGCCCTCAGATGTCTGTGCCAGAAGTTATGCGAGGAACCAAGTTCCTTACCCTGTTTGAGAAAATGTAAAATTTTCCTCATTTTTGCACCAAATTTTGCCTATAACTCGGTCGGTATCTAACGAATCTCCAATCTTTGCCTGTGGTCGATAGATGGCATCAATGGCTACATTTTCTTCTTGGACGACCATGCCCTCAGATGTCTGTGTCAGAAGTTATGCGAGGAACCAAGTTCCTTACCCTGTTAGAGAAAATGTAAAATTTTCCTCATTTTTGCACCAAATTTTGCCTATAACTCGGTCGGTATCTAACGGATCTCCAATATTTGCCTGTGGTCGATAGATGGCATCAATGGCTACATTTTCTTCTTGGACGGCCATGCCCTCAGATGTCTGTGCCAGAAGTTATGCGAGGAACCAAGTTCCTTACCCTGTTTGAGAAAATGTAAAATGTTCCTCATTTTTCTGCAATTCAGCAAAATTTTTAAATGTGATATATTTTATGGCAAATTTGTTGCAATAAGTTTCTTTTCACTCAAATATTGCTTTAAATTAAGAAAAGAATAAAAAATCAGAAAAAAATTTCAAAAAAAATTTCCACTCGAAAATTTCATAAGGGGTACCCCTTGCCATTTTTTTGAGAAATTTAGCAAAATTTAAAAATTTGTTTTATTTCAATGCGAAATTGTTGCAATTAGTTCCTTTTCACTCAAACAATGCATTAAATTAAAAAAGGTAAAAAATAATAAAAAAAAATTGAAAAAATCTATAAATTTGTCAATCCACTAAGGCTCATTTTCGCACCAAGTTTTGCCTATAACTCGGTCGGTATCCAACGGATCGCCAATCTTTAACCTGTGGTCGATAGATGGCATCAATGGCTACATTTTCTTCTTGGACGGCCATGCCCTCAGATGTCTGTGCCAGAAGTTATGCGAGGAACCAAGTTCCTTACCCTGTTAGAGAAAATGTAAAATTTTCCTCATTTTTGCACCAAATTTTGCCTATAACTCGGTCGGTATCTAACGGATCTCCAATATTTGCCTGTGGTCGATAGATGGCATCAATGGCTACATTTTCTTCTTGGACGGCCATGCCCTCAGATGTCTGTGCCAGAAGTTATGCGAGGAACCAAGTTCCTTACCCTGTTTGAGAAAATGTAAAATGTTCCTCATTTTTCTGCAATTCAGCAAAATTTTTAAATGTGATATATTTTATGGCAAATTTGTTGCAATAAGTTTCTTTTCACTCAAATATTGCTTTAAATTAAGAAAAGAATAAAAAATCAGAAAAAAATTTCAAAAAAAATTTCCGCTCGAAAATTTCATAAGGGGTACCCCTTGCCATTTTTTTTGAGAAATTTAGCAAAGTTTAAAAATTTGTTTTATTTTAATGCGAAATTGTTGCAATTAGTTCCTTTTCACTCAAACAATGCTTTAAATTAAAAAAAGGTAAAAAATAATGAAAAAAATTGAAAAAATCTATAAATTTGTCAATCCACTAAGGCTCATTTTTGCACCAAGTTTTGCCTATAACTCGGTCGGTATCTAACGGATCTCCAATCTTTGCCTGTGGTCGATAGATGGCATCAATGGCTACATTTTCTTCTTGGACGACCATGCCCTCAGATGTCTGTGTCAGAAGTTATGCGAGGAACCAAGTTCCTTACCCTGTTTGAGAAAATGTAAAATTTTCCTCATTTTTGCACCAAGTTTTGCCTATAACTCGGTCGGTATCTAACGGATCTCCAATCTTTGCCTGTGGTCGATAGATGGCATCAATGGCTACATTTTCTTCTTGGACGGCCAAGCCCTCAGATGTCTGTGTCAGAAGTTATGCGAGGAACCAAGTTCCTTACCCTGTTTGAGAAAATGTAAAATGTTCCTCATTTTTCTGCAATTCAGCAAAATTTTTAAATGTGATATATTTTATGGCGAATTTGTTGCAATAAGTTTCTTTTCACTCAAATATTGCTTTAAATTAAGAAAAGAATAAAAAATCAGAAAAAAATTTCCACTCGAAAATTTCATAAGGGGTACCCCTTGCCATTTTTTTGAGAAATTTAGCAAAATTTAAAAATTTGTTTTATTTCAATGCGAAATTGTTGCAATTAGTTCCTTTTCACTCAAACAATGCATTAAATTAAAAAAGGTAAAAAATAATAAAAAAAAATTGAAAAAATCTATAAATTTGTCAATCCACTAAGGCTCATTTTCGCACCAAGTTTTGCCTATAACTCGGTCGGTATCCAACGGATCGCCAATCTTTAACCTGTGGTCGATAGATGGCACCAATGGCTACATTTTCTTCTTGGACGGCCATGCCCTCAGATGTCTGTGCCAGAAGTTATGCGAGGAACCAAGTTCCTTACCCTGTTAGAGAAAATGTAAAATTTTCCTCATTTTTGCACCAAATTTTGCCTATAACTCGGTCGGTATCTAACGGATCTCCAATATTTGCCTGTGGTCGATAGATGGCATCAATGGCTACATTTTCTTCTTGGACGGCCATGCCCTCAGATGTCTGTGCCAGAAGTTATGCGAGGAACCAAGTTCCTTACCCTGTTTGAGAAAATGTAAAATGTTCCTCATTTTTCTGCAATTCAGCAAAATTTTTAAATGTGATATATTTTATGGCAAATTTCTTGCAATAAGTTTCTTTTCACTCAAATATTGCTTTAAATTAAGAAAAGAATAAAAAATCAGAAAAAAATTTCAAAAAAAATTTCCACTCGAAAATTTCATAAGGGGTACCCCTTGCCATTTTTTTTGAGAAATTTAGCAAAGTTTAAAAATTTGTTTTATTTTAATGCGAAATTGTTGCAATTAGTTCCTTTTCACTCAAACAATGCTATAAATTAAAAAAAGGTAAAAAATAATGAAAAAAATTGAAAAAATCTATAAATTTGTCAATCCACTAAGGCTCATTTTTGCACCAAGTTTTGCCTATAACTCGGTCGGTATCCAACGGATCGCCAATCTTTAAACTGTGGTCGATAGATGGTACAAATGGCTACATTTTCTTCGAGGACGGCCATGCCCTCAGATGTCTGTGCCAGAAGTTATGCGAGGAACCAAGTTCCTTACCCTGTTTGAGAAAATGTAAAATTTTCCTCATTTTTGCACCAAATTTTGCCTATAACTCGGTCGGTATCTAACGGATCTCCAATATTTGCCTGTGGTCGATAGATGGCATCAATGGCTACATTTTCATCTTGGCCGGCCATGCCCTCAGATGTCTGTGCCAGAAGTTATGCGAGGAACCAAGTTCCTTACCCTGTTAAAGAAAATGTAAAATTTTCCTCATTTTTTGCACCAAATTTTGCCTATAACTCGGTCGGTATCTAACGGATCTCCAATCTTTGCCTGTGGTCGATAGATGGCACCAATGGCTACATTTTCTTCTTGGACGGCCATGCCCTCAGATGTCTGTGTCAGAAGTTATGCGAGGAACCAAGTTCCTTACCCTGTTAGAGAAAATGTAAAATTTTCCTCATTTTTGCACCAAATTTTGCCTATAACTCGGTCGGTATCTAACGGATCTCCAATATTTGCCTGTGGTCGATAGATGGCATCAATGGCTACATTTTCTTCTTGGACGGCCATGCCCTCAGATGTCTGTGTCAGAAGTTATGCGAGGAACCAAGTTCCTTACCCTGTTTGAGAAAATGTAAAATGTTCCTCATTTTTCTGCAATTCAGCAAAATTTTTAAATGTGATATATTTTATGGCGAATTTGTTGCAATAAGTTTCTTTTCACTCAAATATTGCTTTAAA